>NC_138884.1:26084894-27284894 GCF_965194825.1 Balaenoptera physalus
GGACTTAATAGATATTTAGAACATTCCATCCAAAGCAGCAGAATACACATTTGATTCAAGTGTAAATGGAACATTTTCTAGCACAGATCACACGATATGCCACAAAACAAGATTCAATAAACTTAAGAAAATTGAAATCATATCAAGCACCTTTTCCAACCACAACCCTATGAGACTAGAAATCAACCACAAGAAAAAAACTGCAAAAAACACAAAGATGTGGAGGCTAAATAATATGTTACTAAACAACCAATTAGTCACCAAAGACAAAGAAGAATCAAAAAATATTTGGAAACAAATGAAAACAAAAACACAATGATCCAAAAATCTATTGGATGCAGCAAAAGCAGTTCTAAGAGGGAAGATTACAGAGATACATGTTTACCTCAGAAAACAAGAAAAATTGCAAATAAACAACCTAACACTATGCCTAAAGGAACTTAGAAAAAGAACAGCAAACAAAACCCAAAGTTGGTAGAAGGAAAGAAATAATAAAGATCAGAGCAGAAATAAACAAAATAGAGACTTAGAAAAAATAGAAAAGATCACTGAAACCAAAGAGCTGGTTCTTTGAAAAGATAAACAAACTGATTAAAACTTTAGCCAGACTTATCACAAAAGAAAGAGAGAGGGCTCAAATCAGTAAAATCAAAATGAAACAAGAGACAATACAACTAATACCAAAGAAGTGCAAAGAATCATAAGAGACTACTATGAACAACTACACACCAACAAATTGGACAAGCTAGAAGAAATGATAAATTCCTAGAAATATATAACCTTCCAAGACTGAATCATGAAGAAATAAAAAATCGTAACAGACCAATTACTAGTAAGGAGACTGAATCAGTAATCAAAAACCTCCCAAAAGGGCTTCCCTGGTGGTGCAGTGGTTAAGAATCCGCCTGCCAATGCAGGGACACAGGTTCGAGTCCTGGTCCAGGAAGATCCACATGCCGTGAAGCAACTAAGCCCATGAGCCACAACTACTGAGCCTGCGCTCTAGAGCTCGTGAGCCACAACTACTGAACCCGCGTGCCACAACTACTGAAGCCCGCACACCTAGAGCCCGTGCTCCACAACAAGAGAAGCCACTGCAATGAGAAGCCTGCGCACCTCAACAAAAAGTAGCTCTTGCTCGCCGCAACTAGAGAAAGCCCGCGCGTAGCCAGAAATAAATAAATAAATAAATAATTTTTTTTTAAATTAAAAAAAAACCTCCCAAAAAACAAAAGTCCAGGACAGATGGCTTCACTGATGAATTCTACCAAACATTCAAAGAAAAATTAATACCAATCCTTCTCAAACTCTTCCAGAAAATGGAAGAGGAAGGAAGCTTCTGAACTCATTCCATGTGGCCAGCATCAACCTGATTCCAAAACCAGGCAAAAACCATATGATCATCTCAATGAAAGCAGAAATAGCTTTTGACAAAATTCAACATCCATTTATGGTAAAAACTCTCCATAAAGTGGGTATGGAGGGAACATACTTCAACATAATAAAGGCCATATATGATAAGCCCACAGCTCACATCATACTCAACAGTGAAAAGCTGAAAGCACTTCCTCTAAGATCAGGAACAAGACAAAGATGTCCACTCTCCCAGTTTTATTCAACATAGTATTGGAAGTCGTAACCACAGCAATCAGACAAAGAAAAGAAATAAAAAGAATACAAATTGGAAAGGAAGAAGGAAAACTGTCACTGTTGGCAGATGACATGATACTAAGAAATCCTCCTGCAGTATAAAAAAACAAACAAACAAAAAAAGAAAACAACTAACACTAAACTTTCTTTGGGTTATTTGTATGGAAATATGTTAATATAAATGTTTCAGACATTACTTGAAAAAAAAAAAAAAAAAGGAAAATCCTAAAGACAGCACCAAAATCTACTAGAGTTCATCAATGAATTTGGTAAAGTCAAAGGGTACAAAATTAATATACAGAAATTTGTTGCATTTCTATACACTAACAACAAACTATAAGAGAGGAATTAAGTATACAATCCCATTTACCATCACATCAAAAAGAATAAAATACCTAGGAATAAATCTAACTAAGGAGGGAAAATACCTGTACATGGAAAACTATAAGACACTGATGAAAGAAATTGGAGACAACACAAACAAGCGGAAAGAGATACTGTGTTCATAGATGGGACTAACATTGTTAGAATGACCATACTACTCAAGGCAATCTACAGATTCAGTGCAATTCATATCAAAATACTAATGGCATATTTCACAGACTAGAACAAATAATTCTAAAATTTGTATGGAAACACAAAAGACCCCAAATAGTGAAAATAATCTTGAGAAAGAAGAATAGTGCTCTAGGTATCATGCTCCCAGACTTCAGACTATACTACAAAGCTAGTCATCAAAACAGTATGGTACTGGCACAAAAACAGACACATATATCAATAGAACAGAATAGTGAGCCCAGAAATAAGCCCACACACTTATGGTCAATTACTCTACGACAAAGGAGGCAAGAATATACAATGGAGAAAAGACACACTCTTCAATGAATGGTGCTGGGAAAACTGGATAGCTACATGTAAAAGAATGAAATTAGAACATTTTCTCACAC
Organism: Balaenoptera physalus; assembly: GCF_965194825.1. Lineage (NCBI taxonomy): Eukaryota > Metazoa > Chordata > Mammalia > Artiodactyla > Balaenopteridae > Balaenoptera > Balaenoptera physalus. The sequence goes on from NC_138884.1 coordinate 26,087,492, forward strand.
CAGTTACAAAAATAAACTCAAACTGGATTAAGGACCTAAATATAAGACCAGAAACCATAAAATCCCTAGAGGAAAACATAGGCAGAATACTCTGACATAAATTGTAGCAATATTTTTTTGGCTCTGTCTCCTAAGGCAAAAGAAACAAAAGCAAAAATAAACAAATGGATCTAATTAATCTTAAAAGCTTCTGCACAGCAAAAGAAACCACAAACACAATGAAAAGACAGCCTACTGATTGGGAGAAAATATTTGCAAATGATATGACCGATAAGGGGTTAATATACAAAAATATATAAACAGCTCATACAACTCAATATAGAAAAAACAAACGACCCAATCAAAAAATGGGGAGGAGAGCTGAATAGACATTTTTCGAAATAAGACATACAGATGGCCAACAGGCATATGAAAGATGCTCAACACTGTTGATTATCAGGGATGCAAATCAAAACCACAATGAGGTATCACCTCACATCTGTCAGAATGACTATAATCAAAACGACCGCAAAGAATAAATGTTGGCAAGGATGTGGAGAAAAAGGGAACCCTCCTACAGTGTTGCTGGTAATGTAAATTGATGCGGCCACTGTGGAAAACAGGATGGAGGTGCCTCAAAAAAAACTAAAAATAGAACTATTAGACCTGGCAATTCCACTCCTGGGTATATAACCAAAGAAAATAAAAACACTAATTCGAAAAGATACATGCACTCCAATGTTCACTGCAGCATTATTTACAAGAGCAAAGATGTGGAAGCAACCTAAGTGTCCATCAACAGATGAATGAATAAAGAAGATGTGGTATATATATATATATATATATATATATATATATATGCAATGGAATATTACTTGCCCATAAAAGTATGAAATTTTGCCATTTGCAACACATGGATGGACCTGGGAGGTATTATGCTTAGTGAAATAAGTCAGACAGAGAAAGACAAATACTCTATATGTTATCATTTATATGTGTAGTCTAAAAAATAAAACAAATGGATGAATATAACAGAACAGAAACAGACTCACAGATATAGAGAACAAACTATTGGTTACTCGTGGGGAGAGGGAAGGAGCAAAGTACAACATAAGGACAGCAGATTAAGAAGTACAAACGACTATGTATAAAATAAATAAGCTACAAGGCTATACTGTAGAGCACAGGGAATATAGCCAATATTCTATAATAACTTTCAATGGAGTATAATCTATAAAATTTTGAATCACTATATTGTACGCCTGAAACTAATATTGTAGATCAACTATACCTCAATAAAAATAGATAAATAATAAATTAAATTAAATATTTTTTTAAAAAAATAAAGTTACTTAGAACTCAAAGTCTCCTTTTCCCACAGGCACAAAATCCTCTGAGTGAAACAAAGCAACCACAATCACAAATATGGCTGGTAAGTTCAGACTGGAGGGGAACATCCAAACGCATGACAATTAATGACAACTCCTCAAATACAATTAGAAGCTCTCAAGAACCTGCACAATCCTGTGCCCTGTTGGCATCTCTGGTATGCTAAACACACAAACTAAAAAATATTTCAACATGCCTCTATTTCAGAAAGAAGATCCTTCTCCACAAAACACTGCATCACCAGATAGCTTCAGAGAGAGGTATACAGTGAGAGGGAGAGAGAGAGAGAAGGGGGTGAGAGAGTAAGATGAGGGAAAGTGGGTGGAAGAGAGGGGGAGAGAGAATGGGGGAGCACTTCCAGAATTCACCAGTGCAAGCTGTTGAGATGAAGGAACACGGTTTTGAGGTTCAGCTAGAACTAATTTCTTTAGGTTTTGCAAAAGTTCAACTATCCAACACTTCAATTCCAACTCTTAGTATTTCCCCTTAAAAATAACAATGAGAGGGGAAGGGTGGAGAGGCCTTTCCAATTAGATCTATGAAATGAACTAGAACCTATATTTGGAAAGTTTTCTGATAAATGGAAAATGGCTTGGACCTGAGATAACTTAAACACTCTCACATGTGACATCCATTACAGGAGAAAGACTTCAAATGTGTGGTTGCAGCAATCAAGGCCACAAACAGAAGACATTCAAGAGAACAGCAGTTGAAGCAAAAGGTCTCAGTGATACACACCTTAGTTACTAAACGGTGACACCCCCAGGAGATGGTGATCCTCTCCTCGAATGCATTGTCCTGCCAGAGTTTAGAAGGCAGACAAATTCTTACTCTGCCATCATACTCTTAAATCCTTTCTGAAGAACACAGGGTCATTTAAGGGAAGAGTTACAAAGCCTGGGCTCTCCCATTTCTTGAACCGAACTCAGCTTCAGAAGACCACCACCGCATCCGCAGATAGGAAGCAGGGTCAGGCTCCAAGTGTTTCTGAACAATATCTCTTTCTCCAGTTTAAGCGTCCCAGAAAGGCTATTCCCCTAGCATCTACCCCCTGATTCTCATTCAATACCCTTTTCTCTGGTTGGTGGAGATCAAGAGTTTGATCAGGGAAACCTGATCAAGACTGAAGTTCCCTGCAGGAGGTCATGAGCACTGATCAAAGCATGTGAGGAAGGAACTCTGTGATCTGCATTCTCAGCTTGTTTAAGAGCCTCACCCAGCAAAAGGGCCTTCTTACTTTATGGCCTTGCCTCATTTTTGACCCAAAACTTTTGTTTATATCATTAACTGAACTTGGCTTCAAATCACCTCTAGTGAAGGCCAACATTCATTATTACACCTTAATTTTTTTTAATGCACCAAAATAGATGAAATAATTCAAACTGCAAGTACAATGTCAGCCATCTCACCTGCTCCTCGTTGAACAGACAGGTTCACCTGATAACCCTTTTTACTTGGATTTCTCACTCAACTCCCTTTCCCCCAAGAGATCAACAGGGCAAAAGAAAGATGACCTGATGGACTTGAAGGGGAGTCAGCAAAGGGACATTTTAACACTTAGCTGGGCCAAACTTTCCTGTGGTTGAATTCTCCTAAACAGAAGAAGGGGTGCTTATGTATATCTCCTTTTGCCCTGGAAAGTCCTCTTAAATAAATTCAAAATTCTAAGCAACAATTAGAAGACACACGGCTGAGATCTTCACGCATGAATCTTTCCCTTCCTTCGCCTGCTTTTGCGACTGCACAGCTCAGAACTCATTGTGCAGCTGCCTCTAAGGCTCCTGGAAAGACTGTGAAGGTGGGAGAGGAGGCCGCAGCTCCGAGACCAGCAGCCGGACGGCCTCCTGACCCTGGAGTCCTGCTTGGGTTCATCTGACCCCTCCAGCTCTGTGCTCTCTCAGTGCCTCTCCCCACAGGTATATGGCTTTCTCTCACTCACACAAAGAATGCTGAAACACTTACCTAGAGAAGACCAGGAAGGAGCTTGCCAGATGTCATTCAACTGCCAATAAAGTGCCCCCATGGTGTGCCCTTCTCCATACACTATCTCGCTGCGACTGCGGCGGTAGAATTCAGTTTCTGTTTTGACACACTGGGCCTGCATCACCTGATTCAGGGGAAAACATTAAAACACAGGTGTTTTTCAAATGAACTTATCTGCAAAACAGAAACAGACTCAGAGATATAGAGAACAGACTTGTGGTTGCCAAGGGGCAGGGGGAGGGTTGAACTGGGAGTTTGGGGCTAGCAGATGCAAGCTACTATATATAGAATAAACAACAAGGTCCTACTGTATAGCACAGGGAACTATATTCTGTATCCTGTAATAAACCATAATGGAAAATATGAAAAAGTATATATATGTATAACTGAATCATGTTGCTGTACACCAGAAACTTACAACATTGTAAATCAAGTACACTTCAATCTTAAAAAAAAGATTATTCAAAAAAAGAGCTTAGTCCATTGCAAGATTAAAAAAAAACACAGGTGTTTTTGTTTGAGGTAGGCTGTCTAGATCTGAGAAAATTATAGGCTTGAATAAATTTGGGAATTTAATTACCATTATATATACCATCATTATACTAGATCTGGAACCAACCCCTTAGTATGAGATGCTGTTGTCTATAACAGCTGGGTTTGGGGGGAAGCTTGGTATTGGGCTTAACAATGGGTAATCAGGTAATCGTGGAAATAGGATGGTGTAAAAGGTTCTTTGCCAACGATAGTGGAGGCAATGATGGAAAACAAAGACGATGATTCCAGAGCAAATGCTATATGCAGTCAAACACTAAGTTTTGGGCAGTGATGGGTTTTACTAACACATTCGTGGCTATTAAGAAAATAGTTTATTAGAAAAAAATTCTATAGAAAAAGAACTATATTATGACTCTGATATTGTCAAATCCCTAACCCCTTTCTTCTAGTCAAGCAGTTGTTTTTATATCATGCCTTTTGATAAGGTAAAACTTCTTATGAATGCAATTCCTTCGTTATATCAGAACAGATGGTAAACTGCAACAAAGAGACAAGTAAATTTAGTTCTTATTTAAGAGGCATGAAAAAACTTCATGCAAGACCCTTAATTACTGTCATCATCATTGAAAAACCAGTCTCCTTTATTGCTGCTGTTACTGACACTGTGGGTATCACATCCCTGAGCTTGGAGCTGTAGTTAGGAGAGGCTCATGAATAAGAGGTCACTGGGCTCATTAGGAGAGGTCACCGAGGAGAACCTGGAGAGACAGTCAGAGCTGCAAGGATTCCCCAGTCAGAGAAAAGGACGGCCTCAGAGTAGGGTCTGGATTTTCACAGAGGAGGAAAAAGAGGGATGCATATATGGCCACTAGAAGACTAAGTTCAGATGCCTTCCTAAAAAGCTAGAAAAGCTCCAGTGACGCCAGACCTTTAGATCGAGGAGAACTGGCTAGTGAGGAAGTCACAGATGAAGTTACAACTTACATGAGGCAGAGCTGTAAAACTCCAGAAGGGTAAAGCGAGAAGAAATCATGGCCGTTCAATAAAAATTTAATAAATACCTACAGTGTGTGTTGCATGCTGGTAATGGTAAGCCCCTCTCCCAGCAAAAAAGAGACAGCCCACCCTTGTGGAGCGCATTGGCTTGTGTAGAAGACAGGCCTTAACCAAAGAATCACACAAATATATGGAAACTTTAAACAGTAATGAGGGCTCAGAAAGAGAGGTGTGTGATGTTAGGAGCCTGGGTAGTAGGGGAAATGGGTCTAGCTGAGGAGGGGGATTGGCCTCGAAGTACAGGAAAGAGAAAAAGAGAGAGGGCAGAACCCTGCAGCCAGAGAGGACATGTGTGGTGAGAGGAGAATGCACAGCAAAGAACTGACAGAAGGCCAAGGCAGCCTGAACTCAGAAAGCCGGGAGCAATGACAGCAAGACTGGTGAGATGCAGGGGCCAGACCTGGGAAGGTTTGGGATGCATCCTGAAGGCAACTGGAAGTCACAGAAAGCTTTTAAGCTAAAGGGTGAGTGAGCAGACGTGCATTTGCAACAGGCGACTGACCACTGAAAGGAGTCAGGGGATTAGAGGGCGTCTGGGGAGACCATTTAGAAATCTATTATGATCTTCTGGGTAAGAGATGATGTTAGCTGTGAGCAGGTAAAGAAATGTCTTTTCCATTCAGGAACCAGACCACTGGGAACACAGCAGTGACAACAGGCAAATAACACCCTAAAGAAAGTAAGAATCTCACGAACAGAGTGGCAAGGATGCCCGGTCAAAATGACCACAGGATACTCTCTGAATATATTAGTCTAGCACTAAGTCAAGGAATGAAATATGAAAAATAGGCCTAAGAACTATGATCTATAACAGTCAAGTTAATCTGCAATTATGAGATAGGCTGGGACCTGGGACCCATTACCAGAGTGCTTGCACCTGGACAAACGTCTCCGCAAGCAACAATGCAAAGAAACTATACAGCACTAAAACTAACTGCACAAATGCACAGTGGGAGCAAATTATGAACAATAAGATACAAAAAGGCCACAAACCAACTGCCATTTCTGAGGTGCCGGAAGCAAAAGCAGGGTACTGCGCATGAACCCTGCACACAGCACCACCAGGGGGTGCGCAGACCACCTAATCTATGCCTCCCAGCCAACGCACCAGCCCACCTCCAGCCTCACCCCTTTTAAGGAGCCAGGGAACCAACGACACCTGTTACTTGTTTTCGCTCCCTCATGCTGCAGCTCGAGTCCTGATAAAGCCTTGCCTGAAATTCTCCTCTGGCCTCTTACCAATTTCTATGGATTAAGAGTCCAAGGACCCGGGTGAGTAACAATTAGACTCAGGATCTCTAACCAAGTTCCTTCTAAAAATACCAATCTCGTCGGAACTAAAGAAGAAAGAGATTCATCTACTTCTAGGCCTGGATAGCTAGGCATAGAGAAATCAAGCCCCTTGATTAAACGTTCACATGTTTGTCGAGTTACTGTACAAAATCAGCGTTGTGGAGCGATTTCTAGAAAGTTTAGTGAAGGTAAAGCAGCCAAATGAAATCTTAGTAGAAACAGATCTGAGGGCAGCACCAATTATCAATGCATGCCCCCTAGAGATTTAACCTCACATCAGCATGGAAAGTAACCTTTGTATTTGTTTTTAAAATTTGATAATATCTGAACTTATTTAAATCACCTGAGCCCCCAAATAACGTCCCAACCAACCAAGGTAAAATTGGCCCATGGGCACAAAACCAAGCCAGCCACAGCCCCTGCCCTGCAGCACACACACCCGAGGCACTGAACAACAAGAAGTCTCTGTTCTCATCCTGAGATTCCTGAAAAATCGGCTAAGGCTTTATGGACTGTGTGTAAAGGGGTCACAGGAGGAGAAGATGAGGAAGCCCTCATCACACCAATAAGGAACACACGGGGGCTTCCCTGGTGGCGCAGTGGTTGAGAATCTGCCTGCCGATGCAGGGGACACGGGTTCGAGCCTTGGTCGGGGAAGATCCCACATGCCGCGGAGCAACTAGGTCCGTGGGCCACAACTACTGAGCCTGCGCGTCTGGGGCCTGTGCTCCGCAACGAGAGAGGCCGCGATAGTGAGAGGCCCGCGCACCGCGATGAAGAGCGGCCCCCGCTCGCCGCAACTAGAGAAAGCCCTCGCACAGAAACGAAGACACAACACAGCCATAAATAAATAAACTACATTCCTTTAAAAAAATAAATAAATAAGGAACACACGGGGAGAGGTATTCTGATCACCAGACACTCCAGAGGTGCTAGCCCAGCCCTGACAGGCCAAGCACGGGCATCAGATGGTGACCACCATGGACACTCCACTTTGGGTGTTGGCCAACAATTCTGGAACTTCCAGGATCTGAAGTATCTCCAAAGCCTGGGCCATTCCTGATGCACCAAGGAAGCCAAAGGACCTGCAATATTCTGCTATGGGACTTGGTTCAGCCTGGACTCACGAGTAGAATGGAGGGAGGGGCGTCACTCAAGAAGCTTGGGACTGGAATCAGTTTCCTTGGATCCAGATTTATAAAACAGGGTGAATAGGAGAAAAGTAAAAATCAGAATTTTGAGGTGGGGAAGAAAACATCAGTGTATACCAGGGTAGGAAATCAAGTCATCTCTTTCAGGCAAAAATAAAAACTTCTAGGACAAAGCCACATCTATTGAAACAGTCATGCTTGTGCTTAGGTGGATCTAATCCAAAGGACGATTAGATATTTTACTGAAGGGCTTGGTAGAGGTGACCTGCATTTTCTTCATGGTGAATTTAAGCTTCTTTTCAGGGGGAAAAAGTCTGATGAGTGGCAAATTTTTTACAACGCTCCAAATTCCTTCCTGATCTTTGTTAACATACACTGTAACTCATATACATTTATAATTTTGTATTCTACTCTCACTTAATTTTCACATGTGTACATTTCCATGTGATGCCCTGGCATTTTCTATATATCTCTGTGCTCTAAATGGTTATATAGTTATACCATAGTTTGATGAATCATTCTCCAGTAATTATTAGGCATTTGAATGGTTTGCAGATTTTTTCTTTAAATACAAGAGCTAAGAACATTTTATGTCCAAATTAATTTCTTTGCCTCTTGTGTTGTCTCTTTTGGTAATAATATATGACACACTTTAAAGTCCTTGTTACATGTTGCTATATTATGTTCCAGTCAAGAGGCTGCCATAAACTGCAAGCCTCCAGGCAGAACTCAGCCCCACGCAGGTTTTAACTGGCTCACAGAGCGGGTGCTTTTTGTTTCTTCTTGTTGTCGTTTAATGTCTTAAGTCAGGGCCTGTATGCTCCATTTTGCCACAATCCCCAATATTCAGACTCTCATCCATTTAAATTACCTGCCCGGCCCCTACAAACATTTGAGTTTTCAGTCCCTGAACTATTTCAATTCTCAGAACTACCTGCAAAATATATTTATTTCTGTATATCTATTCTAACAATTTCCTAGCTGTAATTTGCCTTTTCTGGTTTAATAGGTAAACATTAGCAATCCTTTTAAACTTAAAAAAATTTTTAAGGCAAGCAGGACTCCTAAGCCTTGCTAGGAATGAAAGGAAAAGAGCACTAAGCAAGCTCTAACTAGTGGCCTATCACACCTGAACTTAGTGTGAAAGTGATAACCAAGGCTCTTCAGTGCTCCGGGTTCTGGCATGTGCACCAGGCAGTACCCTCCACAGGCAGATGGTGCCACGCCTATAACATGGATCTGGGTTTATCCACACCAGTGGGTGCCAGTTAGGGCTAATGAATGACACCTTTGTTCATAAAAATGCAGAAGGCCATTGCCCACTATCCATCTTAAAGGGAAAATGTACAATCCTACTTCCCTGGGAAAAAAAAAAATCTCTGCAACTGCCTCTTTCCCTTTAAAAATTGTACCTGTATTTATATATTCATGCATCTTTTCCTAAAGAAAGCAATCTTTATATATGAGAAGGATAAACGCTTAGTCATTTCCTAGGTTACTCAGTCCCACTGTTAGCAGACAAATCTTATTTTAGTTTCAAAAATATGCCTATTTTCAGCAGCTTGCTTGATTACACTTATGAAATCAGTCTCCTTAGAGAAACATGGTATGGGAAAAAGAAATTGGACCAGGACACCAAGACCTAGGTTCCAATTCTAGCTCTGCCGCTGTGATGAAGGTTGCTGTCTACAAAAACCCATTCTCCCCTTCCTCCAGAGTGACAGAGTTGTAGCTGGGCTACATGCTCAGAACCACACCCTCTACCCTTGGAACTAGGAGAAGCCATGTGATAAGTTCTCCTGATACGATGGTATTTATATACTTTATTTACTTAAAATTATCCTGGGGCTTCCCTGGTGGCGCAGTGGTTGAGAATCTGCCTGCTAATGCAGGGGACACGGGTTCGAGCCCTGGTCTGGGAAGATCCCACATGCCGCGGAGCAACTGGGCCCGTGAGCCACAACTACTGAGCCTGTGTGTCTGGAGCCTGTGCTCCGCAACAAGAGAGGCCGCGATAGTGAGAGGCCCGCGCACCACGATGAAGAGTGGCCCCCGCTTGCCACAACTAGAGAAAGCCCTCGCACAGAAACGAAGACCCAACACAGCCAAAATTAAATAAATTAATTAATTTTAAAAATAATAATAAATAAAATAAAATAAAATAAAATAATCCTGACAATAAGAATCTTCCAATAAAGCCATTTTTTAACTGGAGATAATTCATACTATGCAATTCACTCTTTTACAATTTATAATTCATTGGTTTTTAGTATAGTCACAGGTTGTGCAACTCTCACCACTACCTCATTCCAGACTATTTTCATCATCACCCTCTAAAATCTGTACTGGTTAATCTGTCCCTCCTCATTCTCCTCTCTCCTCTGCTTCTGGAAACCACTCATCTACATTCTGTCTCTATGGATTTGCCTATTCTGGACATTTCACATAAGTGGAATAATACAGTATATAGCCTTTTGTGACTGGCTTCCTTCAGTTAGCCTAAAGTTTTCAAGGTTCACCCATGTTGTAGTATGTACCAGTATTTCAAACCTTTTTATTCTGCTGAATACTATTTCATTGTATGGATATGCCACATTTTGTTTATCCACTTATTGGTTGATAAACATTTAGATTGTTTTAACTTTTTGGCTATTATGAACATTTATACACAACTTTTTGTGTGAACATGTTTTCAATTTTCTTGGCTATATACCTAAGAGTAGAATTTCTGTGTCCTATGGTAACTGTTTAACTTTTTAAGAAACTGACACACTTTTCCACAGTAGCTGTACCATCTTACATTCCCACCAGCAACATCTGAGGTTTCTAATTTCTCCACGTCCTTACTGTGATGGTTAACTGTATGTGTGAACTCGACTGGGTTGAGGGATGCCTACACAGCTGGTAAACACTGTTTCTGGGTGTGTCTGTGAGGATGTTTCTGGTGAGTCAATAGACCGAGAAAAGACGGTCCGTCCTCACCAGAGTGTGAGTGTCATCCAGTTGGCTGACGGCCTGAATCAAACAAAAGGGTAGAGGAAGGGTGAATTCTCTCTCTTCTTGAGCTGGGACACAGCTTCTTTTACCCTCCGACACCGGAGCTCCTGGTTCTTGGGCCCTGGAACTCTGGGACTTACACCAATGGCCCCTCAGTTCTCAGGCCTCAAGACTCAAACTGAATTATACCACAGGCCTTCCTGGTTCCCCTTCTTGCAGATGGCAGATTGTAGGACTTCTCGGCCCCTGTAATCATTTGAACCAATTCCTGTAACAATTTTCCTCTTTTATATGTCTACATATATCATATTGGTTCTGCTTCTCTGGAGAATCCTGACCAATACACTTACCAATACTTGTTATTTTCTTTTTTTTTGTTTTAAATTCTAGATATCCTAGTGGACATGAGTGGTATCTCATGTGGTTTTGATTTGCATTTCCCTAGTGACTAATAATGTGCATCTTTTCGTGTACCTATTGGTCATTTTCTTTGGAGAAATGTCTATTCAAATCTTTTGCCCATTTGTAAATTAGGTTGTCTTCATTATTGAGTTGTAAGAGTTCTTAATATATTCTGGACATTAGATCCTTATTAGACATATGACCTGCAAATTTTTTCTCCCATTCTGTGGATTATCTTTTCACTTTTGTGATAGTGTCCTTCGACACACAAAAGTTTTTAATTTTGATGAAGTCCAATTTATTTTTTTCTTCGGTTGCTTGTGCTTTGGTGTCCTATCTAAGAAACTGTTACCTAATCAAAATTCACAAAGATTTACACCTATGTTTTCTTCTAAGAGTTTCATACATTTGGATCTTTAATCCATTTTAATTTTTGTATACGGTGTGAGGTAGAGGTCCAAATTCATTCTCTGACATGTGTATATTCAGTTATTCTAACACCATTTGTTCAAAACACTATTCTTTCTCCATTTTATTGTCTTGGCACCCTTGTAGAAAATCAATTGACCATAGATGTATGTGCTTATTTCTGGACTCTCAAGTCTTTTTAATCAATCTATATGTCTGTCCTTATGCCAGTACCACACTGCCTTGATTACTTGCCTTGATTATAGCTTCGTAGTAAGTTTTAAAAGCAGGAAGTGTTTTAAACTTGTTCTTCTTTTTCAAGATTGTTTTGACTATTCTTAGTGCCTTGCATTTCTATATAAATTTTAGGATCACTTTGCCCATTTCTCCAAAGACGGTAGTAGGAATTTTTTTTTTAATAATTTTTTTTTAAATTTATTTGTTTATTTTTGGCTGCGTTTGGTCTTCATTGCTGTGTGCAGGCATTCTCTAGTTGTGGCGAGCAGGGGCTACTCTTCATTGTGGTGCACGGGCTTCTCATCGCAGTGTCTTGTCTTGTTGCAGAGCACAGGCTCTAGGCATGCGGGCTTCAGTAGCTGTGGCACGAGGGCTCAGTAGTTGTGGCTCACGGGCTCTAAAGTGCAGGCTCAGTAGTTGTGGCACACGGGCTTAGTTGCTCTGCAGCATAAAGGATCTTCCCGGACCAGGGATCGAACCCGTGTCCCCTGCATTGGCAGGCGGATTCTTAACCACTGCGCCACCAGGGAAGTCCGGTAGTAGGAATTTTGATAGGAGTTGTGTTGAATCTGTAGATCAATTTGGGGAGTTCTGCCATCTTAACAATATTAAGTCTTCCAATCCATGAACAAAGAATGTCTTTCCATTTCCTTAATTTCCATCAATAATGTTTTGTAGTTTTCAGTGTGCAAGTCATGTCTCTTTAGTTAAATATGTTCCAAAGTATTATATACTTTCTGATACTATTGTTTACTTAATTTCATTTTCAAACTTTTTATTGCTTAAAATACAACTGATATTTGTATATTGATCCTATATCAATAGGATTTTAGCAAAGTTGCTAAATTAATTTATTAGTTCTAATAGGTTTTTAGGTAGATTTTTTATGGTTTTCTATATATAAGATCATTCATCAGCAGATATAGTTTTACTTCTTTCTTTCCAATCTAGATGCCTTTTATTTCATTTTCTTGCCTAATTGTGCTGACTAGAATCTCCAGTACAATGTTGAATAGAAGTGACAAGAGCAGGCATCGTCTTGTTCCTGATCTTAGGGGGAAAGCTCTTTCTTTCACTATTAAATATGATATTGGCTATGGGTTCTTCACAGATGCTCTTTTTCAAGTCAAGGAAGCTCCTTTCTATTCCTAGTTTGTTGAATTTTTTTATCATGAAAGGGTGTTGGATTTTGGCTAGTGCTTTTTCTTCATCTATTGAGATTATCATGTAGTTGTTTTTCCTTTATTCTATTAATATGGTGTATTACATTGATTGACATTCATATGTTGAACCAGCCCTGCATTCCTGAGATAAATCCCACTTGACTGTGATATATAAACCTTTTTATATGCTGCTGGATTTGGATTATTATTTCTCTGAAGACTTTCTTCTGTCTATATTCGTAAGGGATATTGGTCTGTAGTGTACTTTTCTTGATATGTCTTTGTCCAGTTTTAGTATCAGGATAACAGTGCCTTCACAGAATGAGTTAGGAAGCGATTTTGCCTCTTCTATTTTCTTGAAGAGTTTGTGATGGATTGTGTTAATTCTTCCTTAAATGTTTTTTAGAATTCACTAGTGAAGCCATCTTTGAGGGAAGTTTTTGAATTACTAACTCAATCTCTTTAGTTGTTAAAGGTCTATTCATATTGTCTGTTTCTTCTTGAGTCAGGTTTCATAGTTTGTGTCTTTCTAGGAATTTGTCCATTTCATTTAGGATATATCACTTGTCACAGAATTGTTTACAGTATTCCCTTATCACCCTTTTTATTTCTGTAAGGTCAATAGTAATGTTCCCTCTTTCATTCCTGATTTAGTAAATTGAGTCTTCTCTCTTATTTTCTTGGCCAAGCTAGCTAAATGTTTTTCAATTTTGTTGATCTTTTCGAAGAATTAACTTTTGGCTTTGTTCATATTCTCTATTGTGCCAAATTTCTGAAGTCTGCTTTACTTAACTGCTGAAAATTGATGTTATAATTAAACCAACCACCTCAGTAGTTATAGAATTTCCCTTATCTCAATTGTGAAGAGATTTAATATTATAGTTTAAAAAGCAGAAACCTGCTCCATTCATTGCCCTGAGAACTTGGGAAAAATACTTAACCTTTCTGAGCCTCTGTTTCCTCATGTATAAAATGGAAATAGTAACAGAGATGTCTAGAGATGTTAGATTATATGAGAAGGTATACAAGGCACCTTCCTGCCCCAGGCCCAGGTGTTTGAGTAGACACGCAGAGAATGCTAATTGTCTGCCTGACTGTTAAATTACGTGATGCATGTAAATATAATACACTAGTGTATAATATACTATGTTACTAATCTTACCTTCATTCCCCTCCTTTACCCACCCTACCCCCAACTTAAAAGCTCAGCATGGCCTGGATCCCCATCACATCTCAGTGCTGCTTACCAAACAAGACACTGTTCCAGGGTAGCAGGTATCATCAACACCTGAGCCTACAGCATAGCCTGCTTTTTTTTCTTAGTTCTTATGATCAAGTAACTTGCAACATGGGTAGATAAAATGAATCCCGAAAGACTCTGAGTCTCTCAAGGACATCCCCAAACTTCTAGCCCTCATTACATGCTCAACAAATATGTGAAGAATAAATGAAAGCACTAGAGGGGGCTATAAGCTAAGGGGTTAGTAAAGACTGTCCATAGCCCAGCTTCCTCTCTAGGACGCTGGCAAGAGGCTATGGTGGCCGAGTAAGTCACCTAACAGATTTGTTAGTGTAGACAGTCCTCAAACTAAGCAGCGAGGTCTTTGTGACACAGCTTAAGAGAGTGTGCCTAGGTATGTAGGTTATTTGGAATACAATACAACAGGTTAAAGTAGGAGAATGAAAGGTGGGGCAAGATTATTTCGGAATATTAGAAGAATTAAAGAGGTAAGAGCCTAAGGGATACCTTTGTGGTTGTAAGATAAAGAGAAGCTAGGGAAGGATCTAAATGTAAAGAAACTTACTGCACAGATTTCTCTGCCAAGATTTTTCTGAAAGTTGCACACAAAATAAATTGCTTAACAGAATGTCTTAAAAAGTGGCACACAGGCAAGTTCTTCAAAGCAGTATGACAGATTATGAGAACAAGATCGGGGGTGGGAGTGGGAACAGAGAAAATGGACCAAAGAAAGGTTTTACTTCTTATACACAGGTTAAAGATGATTGTTCTAATATCAAAGTAGTAAGGGGAAAAAAACTTGTTACCCTAACATTTCCTGTCTGTACTCAGTCAAGAAAGTCCAACACTGAAAACAAACAACAAAAAAAATCACAATTCTGATTTCTTTCATCTCAGATCCCATCTAGTATATCAAAAAGTCCCAAGGTAGAACCAACAAGGACAAGTCCAATTCCCAGCCAATGCCTGATGGGACGCTTGTGCTTAAAGGATCAGACAAAAGCCATCACCAACAAAAACTGCCAATAAATAATCCCACTTCTACACCAGCTCCTGACTGTGTACCTCTGATGCTCATGAGTTCAGAAAGAACAATTATTTCTGTTAGTTCTTTGAATGCGGTTTGGGGAAGTAGAATAAAGTAACGGTAATAAAACGAACAGCCGGGAGGAGGAAAGCCAGCATGAAAAACAACAGCTGAAAAGGTTCACACATGCACACGTGTGTGCAAATAAGGATCATCCTATTTCATATATCAAAACTGAGACACTTTTATAGAATATTGGCTACAAAAAACTAATAAGGATGAACTGCAACACTTTAAAAGGAACAGATATCAGCAGAATCCTTAAACTTGTATTCTATGAGGTAAGTTTATAAATTACATATTACATAGGAAAAACTTCCTGAATTGATAATATTATAGTTGAAAATTTAAAATTTTCTTCATCAGTTTATCACCTTCCAAAAAAAAGAGTCTTTTGGCTGACAGTTTTCTGTTTCAACTTCCATCCAGGGTTTTGTGTTTTCATACAGGAGAAAACTGATGAGAGTGAGCATGAGTTTGTATAAAAACTGGTACATCCTTAGATGCTAAGATGCAAAAATTAAAATGTGATGTTTAACACATTACTGCAGATATGATTGGGAATAGGCTTTTACCTTCTCTCTCAGAACTTGAAACAAGTATAGCAAAAATATCAGACAAATAAGCAGTGGTTCTCAAATAGTCTTAACGTAGGTGTATTCACAGGTTCATGAAATATAATAAAAATATAAAAATAATTTTATTATTAATTTTATTTAACTTTAATGAATTTTCCCCAACTCCAATATTAAAAACATTAAAAGAACTTAAATTTTAATGGCAAAAGTTACTGTTTTCCCTATCTATTAAAAATTTTTGTTTTATTTTTACATATCTAGCATTTACAACTAAAGTACATTTTTATAAGAACTGGCATCTTGATGTATATAGGTCTGAAATGATACTTCATCTTTGGTTTTTAATTTGAATTAATAAGACCATGATAGATTTCTTTTTTTTTTTTTTTATTTTACTTTTAAACCATTTTAGTGTGCTATTATATCTGTTCTAGTACTCTGAGTCACTTTGGTTTTAAAAACTAGCTATTTATTTATGGTACCATGTCAAGAATTTCTTAATGTTAAAAAATACTGTATGTATGTGATAACATAACAAACCAGAACAGTTCCTAGATCGGGGAGGGTTCGGATTAGCATTTACTAAGAGGGCAAGAAGAACTGAACTTTGTGCTTCAAAAGGAGATTTTGGTTTTATGAGGTGCTGGTCATATAAGTTGTTTGTTTTTATTTCATCAAAGCCTGGCAGGTGTTTGCATTCCAATTTACTTTACAGGGAAGCTTCTTTTCTAAAAATTAGTTTTTAAAATGGGTGATGAATTAATTCCATAGGAAAATGACATTTATAAACATTAGTTTTCCTTTGAGATAAAATAATATAAGCCAAACTTTCCGAAGTTAAGGGTGATGCATAATATTACAACTTGTTGTATGTTGTGTTTGTAAAGGTTCCCTAAAGTATTAAAATTCAGGAATTTGTGTAAATTGCAAAAGCAGAACGTGTGATGTTTGATTAGTAGTATGTTGTGTTAGAATTCTTTTTTGAGGTGTATGTTATACACATAGCAAACTATTATTCAGACTTGCTCACCCTGTATTTTTGAAATAGGAGATACAGCATCCCCAGTCATTTTTAGTTCAGTTAGCCTACAAAGACTTCATCTCTCTCCCCAAATCTCTCTTCTAAGCCTTCTTTGTCATCTATGTTCAGTTAAGGTGGAAATGTTTACAGACTTTAGTTTGTAAACTAAAAGTGAACTTAATTTCCATCGTGTCCTTACATCCACGATTGGCAGTAGCCAAAGCTAGCTTTATAGTCTAACAGGAGAGACCATGTTCTGCCGTGATGAACCGTGGTGCTGCCAGTGGAGTTTTTTTTCCCTTTTGATGGTTTTACTTAAGCTACTAAATGGATATACACAAGCAGTTGAGTTTACACTAAAACTATGAAATGGTATTTCCCATCTATGTCCCTGCCTCTTCAAACTTGGATGTGTGGTTTTTTTAAATCATTTTTCACTTCCTTGTCAATCTCTTATAGTGGGCTAATGATGAGAGAGATTCAAATAAAACTAAATACCTTTGAATATCCCTTCCCCTCTCACACACTGAAGGCTGTGGAGGAACTAGACCATTTCCTGTTGCCAAGACATGCTTTGACACCAGAGTTTTCTTTACCCGGTGGCATGCTATCCCCTGCCTCACCCACACCACCTAATTTAAGAGGGTCCCGACCTCAGCCTCTACTGAGAAGTAAAGGTAAATTCTCCTCCCTCCAGGTTTTTTGAGCAGTTTTTTGGCACTTCACCAGTAGCCCTCATTTTTACATGTGCTGTTGTAAACTTCTTAAGGACAGGGATGACGTCTTGGTGATTTTTGTGTTTCCACCTCAACCCTGGCAGCTAGCCCACTGTCTGGAACAAATTAGGTGTTTAATGTCTGTTAAACTAAATGGAATAAAGGGTTTCTACTAGCATCAGCATTTCTCATGCCTCAGTTGTGTAAGCTGGTTGTTTGTTTGGTTTCCTCTGCAAATATGTATGTTTATCACCCACCCAATAATTTAAATTATTTTTTAAAGTTTTGTTTTCTTTCCTTCAGATACTACCCCATGGCCAATTAGCTCTAGAAAATGTAGTTGCCGCCAATGAAATGATTATCCCAAACTCTGCCCCTGGTTATACTTCGCCAAACTGAAATTTGAATTTTCTCAATAAATTGGTCATGTCTGAAAACATATATAAATTGTAAACATTAAGATAAAAATATTATCCAAAATTCAGGTCAATATTTTCTTTAAAAGTTAAACATAAACTTATCATATAGCTCAGCAATTTCACTCATATATTTCTACTCAAGAGGAATGAAAATATAGGTACAAAGATGTGTATGCAAATATTCATAGCAGTGTTATTCATAATAGTCAAAAATTGGAAATAATGCAAATGTCCATCAACTGATGAATAGATAAGTAAAACATGATATATCCATACAACAGAATATTATTTAGCAAGAAAGAGAAATGAAGCACAGATATATGGCTTTAACATGGAAGAACTTCAGAAACATTATGCTTGGTGAAAGAAGCCACATACCAAAGATCACATATTATATGATTCCAGTTATATGAAATGTTGAGAAAAGTAAAATCTACAGAAACAGAAAGCAAATTAATGTTTGCCTGGGACTGAAAGTGAGAAAGGAGAGTGATTACAAATGGGCAAGAGGGGGGACTTCCCTGGTGGCACAGTGGTTAAGACTCCGCCTGCCAATACAGGGGACACAGGCTTGAGCCCTGGTCCGGGAAGATCCCACATGCCGCAGAGCAACTAAGCCCGTGCGCCACAACTACTGAGCCTGTGCACCACAACTACTGATCCTGTGCGCCACAACTAATGAAGCCCATCTGCCTAGAGCCTGTGCTCCGCAACAAAAGAAGCCACCGCAATGAGAAGCCTGTGCACTGCAATGAAGAGTAGCCCCCGCTCGCCGCAACTAGAGAAAGCCCATGTGCAGCCAAAATGCACCCAATAATTTAAACATAAATAAATAAATAAATAAATTTATTTTTTTAAAATGGGCAAGAGGGATCTTTTTGGAGTGTCAGAAATGTTCTAAAGTTGTATTACGGTGATGGTCGCATGACTCAGTAAACATACTAAAAATCACTTGATTGTACACTTAAAACAAGTGAATTTTATGGTATGTCAATTATATCTCAGTAGAGCTGTTTAAAAATAATCTAGTAAGGTACACAATATAATATGAACAGATCTTAAGTGTACAACTCAGTGAATTTTAACATATGTATACACCTACATAACCAGTACCCAGATCAAGATACAAAACGTTTTTAGCAGGCCAGAGTTTCCTCGTACCCTTTCCTAATCATAATGCACCACCTTCCTCCACAAGAGTGGTTACCATTAACTTGTTCTATATCATCTTGATTCATTTTGTCTATAGTGAAACTACAATGTTTCTTTTGCTCAACATAATGTCTATAGGATTCATCAAGGCTGAAGCTGATAGCAGTAGCTCATTC
This sequence comes from Balaenoptera physalus, assembly GCF_965194825.1. Classification (NCBI taxonomy): domain Eukaryota; kingdom Metazoa; phylum Chordata; class Mammalia; order Artiodactyla; family Balaenopteridae; genus Balaenoptera; species Balaenoptera physalus. The sequence continues at coordinate 26,106,434 of NC_138884.1, forward strand.
TTTTTTATTGTTCTGGAGTATTCCATTGTATAAATATTCCACAATTTGTTTGTAAATTCTTCTGTTAAAGAACATTTAGGTTGTTTCCAGTTTGGGTCTATTATGAGTAAAGCTGCAGTGAACATTATTTTAGATGTCTGTTGGCAGACATATGCACTCCTTTTTCTTGGGTACCTAGCTAAGAGTAGAAATGCTGATTCATGAAGAAAGCAAATGTTTAACTTGGGTAGAAACTGCCATAAGATTTTCCAAACTGTTTAAACAAATTTCCACTCCTACTAACAATGTCTAGAAGTCCCAGCTGTCCCACCTCCTCACCAACAGTTGGTATTGTCAGTCTTTCTAATTTTAGCCATTCTGCTAAAATTACATTGTGTACATAGTGTGTAGGAGTATCCTGGCATGGCTGTAATTTGCATTTCCTGGATTAAGAATGAAATTGAGCATATTTGCATATACTTCCTGACCATCTGGTTATCTTCTCTGATGAAGTGCCTGTTCAAGGTTTTTGTCCATTTTTTAACAGGTTATCTGTCTTTTTTCTTATTGCTTTACAGAAGTTCTTTATTCTAAATACAAATCTTTTGTCAGACATATGTACTACAAATATTGTTCCCCAGTCTGTGGCTTGCATTTTCTCTCTCTTAATGGTGCCTTTGATATACAAAAGTCCATAATTTTAATGAAGTCCAATTTATCATTATTTTCTTTCATAGTCTGTATTTTTTATGTTCTGTTTAAGAAATCGTTTGTGTATGCCAAGGTCATGAAGCTATTCTCCTATGTTTTCTCCTAGAAACTTTATCATACTACCTTTCCCAATTGAGTGTTTGATCACTAATCAAATTAATTTTTGTATATGGAGTCACAGTTCATTTATTTCCCATAAAGATACCCACTTGATACAGTACTGTTTATTGATAAGACTATCTTTTCCCACAGGATTGCAGTGGCATTGTGACCATAAATCAGGTGACTATATCATACATGAGTCTGTTTCTGGACTCTATTGTGTTCCATTGTCCCATTTTTTCCTTGGCAAATGCTACTGACTTAATTACTGAACCTTGATAGTAATCTTGAGCTAGGGAAGATTTTAATGCACAGTTTGTTGTAGAACTTTGTGAGCTGTTCTTGTAAGAGAGACAAATGCCAAAAATTAACTATTTCAAGTTCTACATGTCATCAAATACCCATTTTGAAGCAGATAATTTTTTTTAATCAGCAAAATGAAAACTTGAATATTTTTCACCACAAAAGGCTTATAAAATCTACAGGATCTCTTTATGTTAACTGCAGGTAGCTGTTGAAGCCCAGAATAAAAATGGCTTACCTGAGTAAGATAAATAGTGTCTTTGAACTTGCGTAATTGATCTGCACTTTGGGGGAGTTTGAAGTGAAGCTCAGCCTGGTGAAGCATTTTATAGTTACCATCTGTGAAATGTTGTCTATGATGTGCAAATTTGCTTTCATAAGACCAGTCCTCTTTAGATGAAACCTTTCAAGTAAAGAATAAGAGGTTCAAATTGGGAAGTTAGGAGTGAAACTACTTTTCTCCATACTCCTGACAAACTTGAAAAGTACTACACACTGGAAAAGAGCTCGAGGTTTCTTGTGACTCTAATTTCACACATGTTTTTGCCATCATACTTGTTATTAGTGAAAGACCAGCCTTATTCAAACCTAGAGAGTTACATTTTGGTATTGCCATCAAAAGTCTTGTCTCATCAAAACATTTTTCTTGTTTTTTTAAGTATTTGTTATGTGCATTTTAAAAGGTCATTTTATCGAAGTAAATAAACTGTCAAAACTGAATAATGAACTGAAATCAACATTCTTTTAAAACTGTCAATTCTTTAACAGTAATATCACTAGTAAAATGGTAAATGCTTAGCACTTGCTCATTTGCTTCTCAGTGATTACTAAATATATTTGATATATACACATGTTTAATTTTGATATAGTTGAAGATTCAAACCAAACAATGATACTTCTTTCCCCTAATAATAAATCTTTTTTTTTTCTTTTTTTTTTTTTTTTAACTTACAGAATCTTTCTTTTCCTTTTGAGAACTATCATCAGGTCAAGTAAAAAATAAAAACAAAAATATAAATAAATAAATAAATAAATAAAAACAAATACCACACAGGTTAGTAGTGTACCTTCTACAGAAGAAAAAAAAAAAGCAATAATTCTGGCTTCTAGGCCCTATGATTTAATGAACTGTTAGCATTTGACAAAGATATAAGACAATTGCTGGCTACATCTGAAAATATCTAAGTTTTAAGCCAAGTTACACAGAGACTTTGAAAAAACATATTCCACTCCACCCTCAAAAAAACCTGAAAATTAGAAAGCGTAATAATCCCTGTTCATAAAATATGACTTAGAATTCTCAGTAATCATGCAATGCACAGACCAATCACCTTAAAAGGAAAAAGTTATTCTTTAGGAATTGATTTATACCAAAATATAAGGAATATACCTTAGCCATATTTAATGTGGTGGTTTTTCCAAATTGTATCTATTTTTTGAAAATGTTACCACCAGGCAGTTTACAGAATACCAATTACTTCTATTATTTATTTGAAACAGAGGTATAGTATTTACAGTCATCTTGTGCACATTTGAGATGCGCAAACCTTTACCAATAGTCTTCCCTTCTTTCTACGCTTCTTCCTTTTCAAAATCTGAAAAACACATCTCCTGGCCTCTCAGCCCTCTGGCTGCTAATAAATTGAATGTATCCCATAATCATAAACCTGATCTGTTATGTGGGAAACTTTCTACCTTCTGATAGCTAAGGTTTGAAATTCTTGTAAATTTCAGCTATAACAATGTTACCAGAAGGAATTAGAAAGTGTCAGATAAGGCCTCTAATTGCTTTAAGAATATTAACTCCTGGGCCTCCCTGGTGGCGCAGTGGTTGAGAATCTGCCTGCTAATGCAGGGGACACGGGTTCGAGCCCTGGTCTGGGAAGATCCCACATGCCACGCAGCAGCTGGGCCCGTGAGCCACAACTACTGAGCCTGCGCATCTGGAGCCTGTGCCCCGCAACGGGAGGGGCCGCGATAGTGAAAGGCCTGCGCACCGCGATGAAGAGCGGTCCCCGCACCGCGATGAAGAGTGGCCCCCGCTTGCCGCAACTAGAGAAAGCCCTCGCACGAACCGAAGACCCAACACAGCCAAAAATAAAGAATAAATAAATAAATAAAGTAGCTATAAAATTAAAAAAACAAAAAAAGAATATTAACTCCTTTAATCATCATAACAACCCCATGAGTGGGTACTATTATCACCCTATTTTACAGATGAGAAAACCAGGCACAGAAAGGTTAAGTAATTTGCCCAAGATCCAAAGCTAATTAGTGTAGTCTAGCTTCGTATAAACCATATGACTAGCATTGCCTATATTAATAGTAACAATAGCTTACATTTTATGGGCTCATCACTATGTGTCAAGAACTGTGCTAAGTGTTTCAACGTATTAATTAACTTAATGTTTACACACCATCACATGCACACATGCATACCTGCATGTGCACACACGTACACAAACACTCCTTGAAGTATCTACTACTATTAACCCCAATTTACAGATGAGACCACTGAAATGCAAAAAGAATGAATAATCTTTTCAAGGCAATATAGCTAGCGTGTGGAAGTTCTAGTGTTCAAATCCTGATCTGTTTATTCCAAAACCCAGTCTTTCTATTGCTGTATATTGATGATCACCTGTTGAAAATATGATTATTTTACGACGAAGTAATGTATCCCAACCAGAGAAAGACATTTTAACATATTTGTTGAATGCATGAAAAAAAAAGCTCTAAATAAGAGTGAAGATTTTACGTAAAGGTTTCCTTTTCCCAACACCTACTCAAATTCTCAACTAAGCAATGCAGTTCGAAAAGAGGCAACAATCAAATCAAGGGTTCATAATAAACAGGACTTATCTTTATCTTTCCCTATTTTAAAATATAGTGTTTAGTATCTTTGAATGTCATCAGGCATTTCACAAAAACAAGGGAATTCCATTCTTTTCAAGAGGTGAATAGAAATGCTTACAGATTTTTTTTAAAAGGTTTAGCAATTCCTAACACTCGTCTTCCTGAAATGTAGTGAAAAGAAAATAGATCAATTCTGGAGTCAGACAATAAGCCTGAATACAGATATGCTACTTACAATCTGGGGACATTGACAGAACTCTCACTATACAGTGCCTTGATTTCCCTCTGGGCCTCAGGGCTGGATTATTGTTAAATGATGTACCTGGTACAGAATATCTGCTCAGTAAATATTTTTGCTTCTTTCATTCCTTCTTTTCCATTCTCAGCACTTGTTCCTACCTGAGTCAGGATACTGAACTGCATCTTCTTTCACTTTAAAACAAGTGTTCCCAAAAGACTGGGACCACAATATGGGAGTAATAAAAAAACAAGGGGTAGAACTAAGGTTATGGCATTATTTATTAAAAGTTATTTATTATTTATTAAAGTTAAAAATACAATATAACCTCAATGTAGAAGTATAGTTGTGTTCAGGCGGTGAGATTGAGGAAGATTTTTAAATTCTCTTAAAACTTTTTTTGTGGTTACTTCACACAAGTGATGCAGAAGGGGGAAAACTACATGATTATTTCAATAGATGAAGAAAAAGCATTTGACAAAATCCAATACCCTTTTATGATACACGCAGGCAACAAACTAGGAATAAAAGGGCATCTATGAAAAACCTACAGTTAATATCATACTAAATGATAAAAAGGCTTTTTTCCCTAAAAAAAGGAATCTCCCTACGAAAAGGAGTGAGAAAAGGTTATTTGTTCTCACCACTTCTACACTGTACTGGAGGTTCTAACCAGGGCAATTAGTCAAGAAAAGTAAACAAAAGGCATCTAGATTGGAAAGGAAAAAGTAGTTACCTCTAGCTGCAGATGACATGCTCTTATACATAAAGAATTCACACACACATACCCCAAAAAACAAAAAACCATTAGAGCTAATAAATGAGTTCTACAAGGTTGCAGAATATAAGTTCAATATACAAAAATCAATTGTATATTTAGACACTAGCAATAAACAATCTGAAAATAAAACTAAGAAAATAATTCCATTTACAATAGCACCAAAAAATACTTAGGAATAAATTTAACCAAAGAAGTACATGACTTATACACTGAAAACTACAAAATAGTACTGAAAGAAATTAAAGATGACATCACATGTTCATGAATCAGAAGACTTAATATTGTTAAGACAGCAATTCTCTGCAAACTGATCTACAGATTCAACACAATCCCCATCAAAATCCCAGCTGACTTTTTTTACAGAAACTAGCAAGGTGATCCTAAAATTCATATGGAAATGCAAGGCACCCAAAACGGTCAAAACAATCTTGAAAAGAAGAACAAGGTTGGAGAACTGACACTTCCAGCTTTCAAACTTACTACAACAGTATAATAATGATGACAGTGGATACTATTATAAAATAGACATACACAATGGAACAGAATTGAGAATCCAGAAATAAACATTAACATTTATAGTCAACTGATTTTTGACAAAAGGGTCAAGAGAATTCAATTAGGGAAAGAATAATGTTTTCAAAAATGGTGTTGGGACAATTGGCTGTCCAAAATTGGACATCTACCTCACACCATACAAAATAATTAACTCAAAATAGACCATGTAAGAGCTAAAACTAAAAGATAGCACAGGAGTAAACTTTTGTGATCTTAAGTTAGGCAATGGCTTCTTAGATACAACACCAAAGCACAAGCAATAAAAGAGAAGATTGATAAGTAGGAATTCAAAATTTTAAATTTTGTGCTTTTGGGACTTCCCTGGTGGTGCAGCGGTTAAGATTCCACGCTCCCAATGCAGGGGGCCCGGGTTTGATCCCTGGTCAGGGAACTAGATCCCACATGCATGCTGCAGCTAAGAGTTTGCATGCCACAAATAAGGAGCCCACATGCCGCAACTAAGACCCGATGCAACCAAATAAATAAATAAATAAATAAATATTTTTAAATAAATAAATAAATAAAATTTTGTGCTTTAAATGACACTATCGAGTAAGTAAAAAGACAACCCGCTAATAGGGAGAAAATGTTTGCAAATCATATAGCTATTTAAAAAAAAACATCTATATCATGGACATATAGATGGTATGTTTCCTGTAAGCTCTTACAATAAACTCTTACAACCTGATAATAAAAAGAAAATCCAATTAAAAAGTAGGCAAAGGATTTTTGCCTACTTTTTATTTCTCCAGATATTTCTCCAAGGAAGATATATAAAGAGCCAACAAGCACATAAAAAGATGTTCAAAAAAAAAAAAAAAGATGTTCAACATGATTGGCCATCAAATAAATACAAATTTCCTGTAAATGTAAATTTCCAGGGAAATGTAAAAAAAACCCAAAAATGGGGAATAACAAGTGTTGATGAGGATGTGGAGAAATTGAAACCCTCATGCATTGCTGGTGGGAATGTAAAATGGTGCAGCCACTATGGAAAACAGTTTGGCAATTCCTTGGAATATTAAACATAGAGTTACCATATGACCCAGCAATTCCACTCCTAGGTATATACTTAATAGAATGGAAAACATATATTCACACAAAAACATGTACACAAATGTTAATAGCAGCATTATTCATAATAGCCAAAAATGGGGAATAACACAAATGTATATCAACTGAAGAACACATAAACAAAATGTGCTTTATCCATTCTATGGAATATTATTCAGCAATATAAAAGAAAGACATACTAATACATGATACAACATGGATGACCTGTGAGACCTTTATGCTGGGTGAAAGAAGCCAGTCTCAAAAGATCACATATGTTATGATCCCAATTATAAGAAATGTACAGAACAGGCAAAAATACAGACACACAAAGCAGATTAGTGGTGCCTAGATCTGGGATGGGAGGGACAGAGAGAGCTGGGAGTGACTGCTAATACAGAGGGTACAGAGTTTCTTTGAGGTGATGTAAATATTCTAAAATTAGATCATGGTAATGGCTGCACAACTCTGTGAATATACTGAAAACCATTAACCTGTACACATTAAATGAGTACACTGTATGGCCAGTGAGTTATGTCTCCATAAAGCTGTTAAAAAAAAGAACACAAGTCTGAAACAGAATCCATCTACAAAATGGAATCTTTAGGAATAGAGAAAGTGAAGTGCCATACTGAAAATCAAATACACCAACATGAAGGAAAAGGAAGAGGAAGAGCAGAAGAAAATGGAAGAGGAGGAGGAAGAAGAGGGGAGAAAATAAAAGGAATGGTGTGACATGATAACGTCAGACAAAGGTTTATTTATCACATTCATTTCTCTTATTGGAGCAAACTATCCAGTTCTGAATATCTGTAAGTAATGAAACAGTTGCAGGACACATAGAAAGTAGCAAGTGAGAGTAATTTTCACATGTGATAATAACTCAGGCTTCAGTAATCGCTGGCTTCCATTTAATTTTTGAATACTCTTTAAGGAACATAATTAAAAGCAATATAGAAAAGTTATAATCCCCAAAATGATGACTACAAGAGTTTAGTACCCCAAAGGTTAAGGATAAAAAGTTCTTTTCTATTATCTTCTTCCTACACTTCCATTTAAATAAGAAGTAGATTTCATTTGACTTTCTGAACCACTGTTAAGGAAGTGACATACACCCATGGCCTACCATTCTGAATCACTGGGAAATCAAAGATGGCTTACCTTTTCTAATGTACTGAAGGAAGGCCAGGACTGATACCCATATTCAGATACAAATCGAGCTTTGGGGAAAATTTTCCAATTCCAGCAATCACCAACATAGTCATAAAAATGTACGTCACCATAATTCGGGTCATATGGGTTTTCAGAGAGCCAGCCTTCTGCAGTGGATTTAGCCCCATTTGTAGGACTGGATGTGATAAAAGGACGAGTCTGGTCTCCCTGAGTTCAGAAATAAAATGGTTTAAAAGATAATCTTTTCACCCAGTAAAGTACAGATCACTTACTTCTTTAAAAGTACTATCAAGTCCCAGAAATGCCAAGTAGCTGATAGAAAAATAATAGAGCCACTTACCTTCTTCTGCATTTGACAACCACCAGCACCTTTCTGCTCTTTGCCAATCCTTCATATCCTTTCATAATGAACTGTAGCTTATTCCTCACAGCAACTGTTCCTAATTTTTTCAATCATGTCTTACCTATACTTGACCTTCTACCATCATGGGTAGTATACAGTTTGGTGCTGAATTTCTCAACCTTGGCACTAGTGACATTTGGGGCCTGATAACTTTTGGTTTTGTGTGTGTATGCTGGGAGTGCGGGAGGTCCTATACATTCTAAGATACTGAGCAGCATACCTGGCTTCTACCAATTAGATGCCAGTAATACCTACCCACCTCCCACGCCACCCCACAAAAAAAAAGTCTACAGACATTGCCAAATGTCCCCTTGTACCTTGGGAACAAAATCACTTCCACTTGAGAAACAAAGGTCTAATGGTTTAGAATGGGCTATTGAGTCAGAGGGACATTAGTTTGAATCTCAGATTAGAACCTTATTGTTTGGGGACAGGTCTAAGTCTCAGTAGTCTTATCTGTAAAATGGAGATAATAATGGTACCTCCTTCATTGGTAAATGGTAAAAAAAAAAAAAAAATGGTAAATGGTATTGTAAATGGTAAAAAAAAAAAAAAAAATGTGTGGAAGAGATGGCTGTGTCCATCAAAATTCATGTTCCCATTTCTGTCCCTAGAAAGTGGCTTGCTAACTATTTGCATCTCTGTGCAGCCACATTCTCATCCTCTTCCCCAGTTTGCAGGCAAAGGCCTAAGAGATGGTGGAGCTGGAAGATGGAAGGAGCCTGGGTCTCTAAAAGGAGGAGAGCTGCCTGCCCATCAGGAGCAGCCATTGTGTAGTGTTACTGAGTAAGAAAGAAACTTTTATTATGTAAACCACTGAAACTCTGTGGTTTCTTTGTTACAGTAGCCAATATATAACTACTTAATCTAGTGTCTAGCACACAGGGAGAACTCAAAATGTTTTCATTATTATTATCTCAATTAATGAACTTACTTCCTATTTCAGTGAGAAGAATCATTCATTTAGCAAGTATCTGTCAAGTGTTTATTGTGTGTCAGACATTTTTCAGCGTTGCTGAGAGAGAGAGAGAGAGAGAGAGAGACAGAATCTATAGCATCATCCAGTATTAACGCATCAAATCTCTTTTGAGCCTTTACTATGCACCAGGCATACAGTTTTTTCTATACACTGGAGGTTCAGCAGGGAACAAGACAGACATGCCGACTGACCTCTTAAAAGAGTAGACTGAAATCTAGTGGTGGAACCAGATGCTGAGCAAGTAATTATAAGTGTGATGAATGTTTTAAAGGATAAGTACAGGGCTCTTTGGAAATACAAAACATATCGTAGAAGGCCAATAAGGCCTCTCTGAGAAATAGATTTTCAGAAAATAATTTTCTCAGCTTTTCTCCATTAGGTCTCACTTTTTCTTGGTACAACCACCCATTTTTTTCTCTTCTCATTCCTTTTCTGTCATAGGGGGGAAAAAGCCTTATTCTTTTCCTTTGCCAGAGTCTCTGTCTGTCCTCTGGTCATCTTTTGATTTCATTTTGGAACTAAAGCCAATAAATTATCCTCCACTCTTTTAGAAATCTCTCCACTGTCCTTTTCCCTTAGCTTAAGGACTCCCCGCATCCTAATTTTAAAACAGTCCCTCGATCCCTTGTAGCCCATCAGATTTCCTTACCACCATTCCTTCCTCAGCCCCTGACACTCAATTCCTGATCATTCCACTAAAATTGTTTTTGGTTTTGGTTTTTCATAAACTACCCATGGACTTCTGCTTCCCAAATAAAGCAAGAATCCCCACACTCTTCCCTCTCTGGTGAGCAATAAATGACCTGCTTACCACCCACGATTTCTGAAGTTCCCCCCACCCCTGACTGCATGTTCACTACTCTTTCACATTCCGGTTTCTCCAAACCTTTCTGATAATTCCTTCTCCAGCTCCCCTCTCCCTTCTTAGATGGACGTCACTCTCTTCAGCCTCTCCTGTTCTATACCTTCTCCCAAGGCTGTCCCTCTCACCAATGTTCTGATTACTCCCAGACTGCTTCACCTTCACGTTTCTATTTCCAATAACCAGCTCCACATTTCTACCTGGCTTGTCCTGCCCACATCTCAAATCCAATCTTTCAAAGCAGAATTCCTTATTTACTTATCCCAAACTTATTTGACTATGCTTCGTACCTTCATTAAAGGTACCCAAGTAGGAATCATCTTCAATTTCTCCCTGTCTCTCTCACCTCCCACACTCAGTTGCTCTGAATCAAATTATTTTCCATCACCTCATTTCAAGCCCCACTACCTATGACCTATATGACCTTGAGCAATTAATCTTTCTAACCCTCCCATGTCTTCATCTCTAAAATAAAGATTATATTTCTCACATGCCAGGGTGCTTGTAAAAATTAAGTAAATCCTACAAAGCACCTATATCATTAATATGTTAGTATATTATAATAATCATATTAGTTAATACAATAATTAGTCTATCAATGCCTGGCATATAATATTCCCAATAACTTGGAATTTTTGGTTATTATATCTGGTTTCCTTGCCTAGAATCTCTCATCTCCCTAATTCTTTGCAAGTAATAATACCAGCAAGAACATGGGTCAGATAAAATTCCTCCCCTCCCCCAAAATGTTCACTAGCTTCCCACTGTCTACTGAATGAAACCCAACTCCATAACATGATTCAAAGTCCTTTTAAGATTTGTTTCCAAACCGCCTTTTCTGTCTTTGACTCTCCACACCAATCCACGAGTCCCTTGCTTCAGGCACTGGGCACTGCTTGCTGCTTCCTATATATATACTTGCTTTCACCTCTTTTCACCTTTACTGACATGGTTTTCATGGCCTAAAATACCTACAGAACAATCCTTTGCCTCAAATTCTATTCCGCCTTTAAGGCTTGGTTTGAATGTCACCTTTTTATTTATTTATTTATTTATTTATTTATTTATGGCTGTGTTGGGTCTTCGTTTCTGTGCAAGGGCTTTCTCTAGTTGTGGCAAGCGGGGGCAACTCTTCATCACGGTGCGCGGGCCTCTCACTATCGTGGCCTCTCTTGTTGCAGAGCACAGGCTCCAGACGCGCAGGCTCAGTAATTGTGGCTCACGGGCCCAGCTGTTCTGTGGCATGTGGGATCTTCCCAGACCAGGGCTCGAACCCGTGTCCCCTGCATTGGCAGGCAGACTCTCAACCACTGCTCCACCAGGGAAGCCCCTGAATGTCACCTTTTAATTAAAGGCCTTCCCAGACCCTTCCAGTTAAAATGAATGGCTCTTCCACATAGTTGCCAACACTTTGGAACTACATTTTTCATAGCACTTCTTTCACTCTGCCCTGTAGAGCTGGTATTTCTTTCCACGTTACCTCCTGAGGGAGTGGCACCATATATTTACAGTGATGAAAGGGAAGAACCTACAACGAAGATTACCCTACCCAGCAAGGATCTCATTCAGATTTGATGGAGAAATCAAAAGCTTTACAGACAAGCAAAAGCTGAGATAATTCAGCACCACCAAACCAGCTCTACAACAAATGCTAAAGGAACTTCTCTAAGTGGGAAACACAAGAGAAAAAAAGGACCTACAAAAACAAACCCAAAACAAATAAGAAAATGGTAATAGGAACATACATATCGATAATTACCTTAAATGTGAATGGATTAAATGCTCCAACCAAAAGACACAGGCTTGCTGAATGGATACAAAAACAAGACCTATATATATGCTATCTACAAGAGACCCACTTCACACCTAGGGACACACATAGACTGAAAGTGGGGGAACGGAAAAAGATATTCCATGCAAGTGGAAATCAAAAGAAAGCTGGAGTAGCAATACTCATATCAGACAAAATAGACTTTAAAATAAAGAATGTTACAAGAGACAAGGAAGGACACTACATAATGATCAAGGGATCAATCCAAGAAGAAGATATAACAATTGTAAATATCTATGCACCCAACATAGGAGCACCTCAATACATAAGGCAAATGCTAACAGTTATAAAAGAGGAAATCAAGAACAGACATAGAGGGCTTCCCTGGTGGCGCAGTGCTTGAGAATCTGCCTGCCAATGCAGGGGACACGGGTTCGAGCCCTGGTCTGGGAAGATCCCACATGCCGCGGAGCAATTAGGCCCGTGAGCCACAACTACTGAGCCTGCGCGTCTGGAGCCTGTGCTCCGCAACAAGAGAGGCCGCGACAGTGAGAGGCCCACGCACCGCGATGAAGAGTGGCCCCCGCTTGCCACAACTAGAGGAAGCCCTCGCACAGAAACGAAGACCCAACACAGCCAAAAATAAATAAATAAATAAATAATAATAATTTAAAAAAAAAAAAAAAAGAACAGACAAAGAGAATGGACTTGTGGTTGCCAAGGGGAAGGGGGGGTGAGGGAGGGGTGGACTGGGAGTTTGGGGTTAGCAGATGCAAACTATTATATATAGGATGGATAAACAACAAGGTCCTACTGTATAGCACAGGGAACTATATTAAATATCCTGTGATAAACTATAATGGAAAAGAATATTAAAAAAGAATGTATACATATGTATAACTGAATCACTTTGCTGTACAGCAGAAATTAACACAACATTGTAAATCAGCTATACTTCAATAAAAAAATAAATTAAAATAAAATCTATGCCCCCCAAAGGCACTAGGCCCAGACTGTTACATGGGTGAATTTGTCTCAATAAAACCAATAATCTCTATTTTATTTATATTGTTCCTAGATATTAAAAAGGAAAAGGCCTCTAACTCATTCTGCGAGGTGAGCACAAACACATACACACCAAATGCTACAAGCTGGGTTCTACGGGCCAAATCTTTCTTGCCAACTATGTTTAGATAGCATTTTTTAATGCTGAATATAAATGTTATGAGACCCAACATCCATTCTCCTATTACCACAGTCCCCTCTTCTCTCTTTGTGAACCTCATCTACTCCACTTGACTCAACTTTTTAAAACAAATTTGGCTCCTCTAGGCATTTGAGTTTACAGTTCTTACCACACACCAATTTCACTTGTGAATATGAAATTTTAAATTCTACCAAAATCTTAGCAAATCAAATCTAGCAGAGCAAAAGAACAAGGCATTATAACTAAATAGACCTTAGATTATAACTAGCTTATCATTAGAAAATTAATTCACAGTAGTCAGTATATTAATATATTAAAGAACCAAAAAACGGGGGAAAAAAGAAGTGGTATATCAATGAATCATTTAATATAGAGATTCTCAGCCTTTGGGGATCCATGGATGGGCTCCAAAGAGTCCATGACAACTTGCAATTCTAAGCGCAATATTGGTGTATGGGTGGTAAGTTTCACAGACACATTAATTCTCAAAGAAGTCCACAATTCATGAATCCTTTCATATGTTGCAGCATTATAATAGACTACTCTGCATTAAAATGATATTGCTGAAGGCCACGCTAAAAAAAGGACAGAAGAATATACAATATCAGTATTCATACTGATCCATTTTTAAGACAGATTCTTAAATTCGACTTCATTAAAAAGCATGACAGGCATACAATTGTTACTACAAATTGAAGGTTTCTGCCCGCATCAAGCAAGTCTATCAGTGCCATTTCCAACAGCATTTGCTCATTCTGTGTCTGTGTCACATTTTGGTAATTTATGCAATAATTCAAATTTTTAACTATTATACTTGTTATGGTGATCTGTAATCAGTGATCTTTGATATTATTATTGTAATTGTTTTGTGGCGCCACAAACCCATCCATATAAGATGGCAAACTTAATCCATACGTGTTGTGTGTGTTCTGACTGCTCCACTAACCAAGCATTCCCCCATCTCCCTCCCTCCAGACCTCCCCGTTCCCTGAGACACACAGTATTGAAAGTAGGCCAATTTCGTGTTCAAGTGAAAGGAAGAGTACGCGTCTCTCATTTAAATCAAAAGCTAGAAATGATTAAGCTTAGCGAGGAAGGCATGTCAAAACCCAAGATGGGCCAAAAGCTAGGCCTCTTTCACCAGGCAGTTGGCCAAGTTGTGAATGCAAAGGAAAAATTCTTGAAGAAAATAGGAAGTGCTACTCCAGTGAACACATGAATGGTAAGAAAGCAAAACAGCCTTATTGCTGATATGGAGAAGTTCTGGATAGAAGGTCAAAACAGCCACAGACTCTCTTAAGCCAAAGCCTATGCCAGAGCAGGGCCCTAACTCTCTTCAATTCTAGGAAGGCTGAGAGAGGTGAGGAAGCTGCAGAAGAAATGTCTGAAGCTAGCAGAGCTTGGTTCATGAGATTTAAGGAAAGAAGCCACCTCCATAACATCAAAGAGCAAAGTGAAGCAGCAAGTGCTGATGTATAATAGAAGCTGCAGCAAGTTATCTAGAAGGTCTAGCTAAGATAATTTAAAAAGGTGGCTACACTAAACAACAGACTTTCAACGTATGAAACTGCCTTCTGTTGGAAGAAGACACCATCTAGGGCTTTCACAGCTAAGGAGAAATGAATGCCTGGCTTCAAAGTTTCACAGGACAAGCTGACTCTCTTGTTAAGGGCTGTTGTACTTGGCTTTAAGTTGCTCATTTACCAGTATGCTGATTTACCATTCTGAAAATCTGAGGACCCTGAAGGGGTCAATCTACTCTGCCTATCTCTATCAGTGGCACAACAAAGCCTAGGTGACAGCACATCTGTTTACAACATGGTTTGCTGAATATTTTAAAACCACTGTTGAGACCTATTGCTCAGAAAAAAAAGATTTCTTTCAAAATATGACTGCTCATTGACAACACACCTGGTCAACCCGAGAGCTCTGATGGAGATGTACAACAAGATTAATGACGTTTTCATGCCTCCTAACACAACATCCATTCTGAAGCCGTGGATCAAGGAGTAATTTTTACTTTCAAGTGTTATTATTTAAGAAATACACTTTGTAAGGCTATAGCTAGAAATTCCTCTACTGGATCTGGGCAAATTCAACTGAAAACCTTTTGGAAAGGATTCACCATTCTAGATGCCATGAAGAACATTCATGATTCATGGGAAGAGGTCAAAATATCAACATTCACGGGAGTTTGGAAGAAGTTGATTCCAGCCCTCATGGATGACTTGAGAGGTTCAAGACTCCAGTGGAGGAAGAAACAGCAGGTGTGGTGGAAACAGCAAGAGAACCAGAATTAGAAGTGGAGCCTGAAGACGTGACAGAATTGTTTCAATCTCATGATAAAACCTGAACAGATAAGGAGTTGCTTCCTACGGATGAGCAAACAAAGGGGTTTCTTGAGATGGGACCTACTCCTGGTGAAGGTGCCGTAGAGACTGCTGAAACGGTAACAAAGAATTTAGGACATCACATAAATTCAGTTGATGAAGCAATGGCAGAGTTTCAGAGAACGGACTCCAGTTTTGAAAGAACTTTTACTGTGGGTAAAATGCTATCAAACAGCCTTGCATGCTACAGGAAAAGAGCTCCTAAAGGGAAGAGTCGATCGATGTGGCAAACTTGGCTGCTGTCTCATTTTGAGGAATTCCCACGGCCACCCCAGCCCTCAGCGGCCGCCACCCTGATCAGTCGGCGGCATCGACGTCGAGGCACAGCCCTCTAGCAGCAAAGAAATCAGGACTCGCTGAAGGCTCAGATAATGATTAGCAATTTTTACCAATGAAGTATTTTTTAAATTAAGGTATGTACGTTGTTTTTTAAGACATAATGCTATTGTACACTTCATAGACTACAGTATAGTGTAAACATAACTTTTCTATGCACTGGGAAACCAAAAATTCACGTGACTAGCTTTATCACAATATTCTCTCTATTGTGGTATCTGGAACCGAACCTGCAACATCTCCGAGGTATGTCTGAACTTACTTCGAAGACGATCCTTCGGATGTTTTTCACATACAGTGTCACGTAATCATCGATGTAGGTAGACAGGTGGCTGGACTGTATATCATACCAATTCAACACCAGCGCTGCTTCATTTTCATTATTTCCACTCCATGTGATGATGGAGGGATGAGATTTCAGTCTCCTGACCTAAAATTGAAGAAAACATAAAATAATTTTCAAATGCTCAACATAAGAAAGCTCAGAGCTGTGATTACTCATAGAATTATAGCCATTGTCTTTCTGTACATGTACTTTTACGTGCCAGGAACTCATCAGAAAATGAGCAGTAATGTTACATGTGGGAAGACATTTTAAGAAATCGCTGAGATTCTTTTTATCTAGATTTTATAAACATTGAGAAAATAGGGCTCCTCTTCTCGCCATGTAACTAAAGAAAATACAATCCCTTTCATTAAAAGAGAAAAATCAACCTCATCATTATCTGACTTGCCACAAAAAGGTTCTAAGAAATACCAAAGACAGGAGACGTTACATTACAAGGGTTAGCTTCTCAAGAGCAAGTTGGAGTTTTCCGTGAAGAAACAAATGAGGCAGAACAAACACTACTGCTGAGAGAGGGACTGAAGTTCCCACACAGTTTCCACCAAGATCAGAAAACCACGAGGACAGTTAGAGAGGGTTTTACAAAGCAAGTGAGTACCAGAGACACTCTGAAAGTTAAAGACAAATATATGGAACATTCTAAGGGAAAAAAGATTAGGACATCAAGAGGCTGTCCCCTGAAATAACTATCAATGTCCTGTCTTAAGAAATCAACTGGACTTCCCTGGTGGCGCAGTGGTTAAGAATCCGCCTGCCAATGCAGGGGACACGGGTTCAAGCCCTGGTCCAGGAAGATCCCACATGCCGCGGAGCAACTGGGCCCGTGCGCCACAACCACTGAGCCTGCGCTCTAGAGCCCGCGAGCCACAACTACTGAGCCTGCGCTCTAGAGCCCGCGAGCCACAACTACAAGTAAGTCACTGAATATATCTAAACATAGAAGAAGAAATTAGGGAATCTGAAAATCCTGCCTGCCTTAAGAGCTGAGGTCTGCGTGAACTGAGCTCACTGCCAGCCCTATATAAAGGTGAAAGGATCCAGTTCTTCCGACACACGGGAAGATGTAGCCCAGCAGCATAAGGAAATTAAACCTCTTTGCCAACAGCAGAGTGAGTCAATGGTCAAGAGGAATTCTTTTCCAACGTGTTCTAGCAATATAACCTCATTGGTATTTATAGCTTCTCTCGCACTGCAGTGGATGACGACGTGATGGAGCCCAGCTGATGTTCTCTCCGCGGTCTCCATTCAATATGCTAAGTAACCCATACATGAAATAGAGACGCAGTGAGGATATCTTAAAGAGATATATCTCATTTAAAAAATTAAAGTCTTGTGTTTTTTTCTTAACCAGTCTTATAAACAGTATTTCCTTATTTGCCTCTGTATATGCCCACATAAGTGAGGGCTGTGACCATCTGTGACAGGCATGTTTATGGTACTGATGAAAACACAGAAGAGACAAAAAGCTTCAGTGACTGTGTGCTACACACACCCTTCAAACTGACCTAGAATTTTCTGGTGAGCTTTACTTTAAAATTTTAATAAACTCTGCATTTAAAAGTTCTCCTCTTTAAAATATATAAAAGAGTTGAAAACACACAGATATCATATTTTACTTGTGTGAAAGAAAATTAAAAATAAAACTGAAATGTTTACAACCTACATAACTATAATTAATATTTTAAAAGTTATTCATTCGTCCATCCATCTATACATCTGATGAATAATATAGCCAGATCATGGGGATATACAGGGAGGAACATGCCCTAGGCCTCAGGGATATTATAATTTTGATGCAGTGACAAAACACTGAACAAGTAATTTCAAGTGTAATGTATGTCACAAAGGGAAAATGACCTAATCTAGACTTGCAGACATAGAAAGCTTTTTGCCAGAGAGTCATGCCCAAGGTAAGACGGGCCAGAAAAAAATGAGCGAGGTGGTCCACAGGAGAGGGTAATAGAGAAGGCGTTCCAGGGCGGAGAGAGTACGGGGAAAATGGTGCTTGATGAGGCTGGAGAGGCAGGCTGAGACAGGATAGTGCATGGTGAGGATCTTTAATTTTATCTGGAGGGCTCTGAGCAAGGGATGATTCAATGTTCACTTTCTAAACTTATGAAAACTACAGAAAACAAATTATGACATGTTGAATTATTATAAGGCAATCACACTTATAACACAATCCAGACTAAGAAAGAAAACTTTACCAACCACCCCAGAAGCCCTCATGTACCCCTTCCTAATCATAGCCCCTCCTTCCTTCCAAAAGTAACCACTATCTTGAATGTTATAATAATCTTTTTTTCATTTCTTTTGGGTTTTCACACAAAAATACATTCACAGACACTCTAATGACGAACTCGTGGATTTTAACATACTTGATGGATTTCGATCCACTGACATTCTTATCCTTATTGAATTTCAAGTTGTCCCACTTTTGGTTGGTCAGAGTCTCATCAAAGTTCTTTTAACATATCTTTGATAGCTTCCTTGTTATTGGTATGCCAAAATATTTCAGGATCATCTACTATATTTCCTGTCCCAGACTTGGTATCACCCATTTTTCTCTAAGAACCCTTCTCTTAGTGGGAAAGATTATTTCAATATAAGAATGCTCAGTATGACTAGGTTGTTGACTGTTTCTAGGTCTTTCCAGTGGACAGAGCTAGGATATAATCACTTCTTCGCATTCATAGATCTATAAATATAAAAGTGTTTATATGTGGAATGTTAAAGAAATCAAGGAGTCAAGAATCACTTAAAATTTTTGACCTGAGAAATTCAAAGACTGGCATCGCCATTTATTGAGGTGGGGAAAACTGCAAGAAAAGCAAGTCTGGGGAAGGTAATATAAGTTTTGTTTGGACATGTTACATTTGAGATTCCTATTAGACCTCCAAGTTAGAGGCACCAAGTAGGCAGCCGGATAATAAGAACCAGGAGTTCAGCAGGTAAGTCAGGGCCAGGAATAAATCTGACAGTCATCAGCCAATAGGTAGAATTAAAGTCATGAGACTGGGTGGAATCGCCTAGGTAGTCAATTACCTGACTGATTTTTTTCATGGGATTTAGTAAAGAGAACAACAAAAAGAAATAAGGAGAAGAAATTAAACACAACACTGTAAATCAACTATATTTCAATAAAATTTTTTAAAAAAAGAAGAGACAAGGAGAGGTTTAACAAAAGGCAGAACTAAAACTTAAGCCTTTACTTCTACTTGAAATGGTAATAACATACCTGGTAAGCAACTTCTGCTCTCACTGAATCCATGAAATCCTGATCAGTCGGGTAAAGCGCACAGGCAAACATAAAATCCTGCCATACCTATCAAATCAAATAAAAGGCAATATAGCACTTCCACGGATTTTACTGCACAGAAAGAAATTCTTCATTCTCAACTTTGGGCATTATCTTTCATGCAAATGAAAAATCAACTTAGCCCGATGAATGTGATCATTTGAGCATCACAAAGCATGAGGCACTGGGAAAGGCACTCACAGACTCTCTGGAACTGTAGGGAAACCTGAGAAGAGAAAATGTTAGGTAGGCAGAAAAGAAAAAGAAGAAAGGGGAATTCAAATAATGAAACAGTGCTTGTGCTGAGGGGAATATGAAATTCAGTAAGAAGCTTTCTCCCAACCCCTCCTCACTCCTGATTCACTCTGATTTTCACCAGGAATTTGGTACTGAGTGATGGCCCAGACTGTTAAGAAACATATTTTGTTTATAAAGGAATTAACTTCATGGTCAAAAGGATTACTACATGCACAGTTTAGCAATGAAACCACTTAAGTGCATTGCAAGGGAGGCCATTATGATGCAGTAGTTTAGAGCACAGAGCCTAAATCTGTTGGCCTGACTCAGAACTTCAGTTCCACCATATACCCACTGTGTGAGTTTGGGCTAGTTAACCTCTCCACATGTCAGTTTCCCTACCTGTAAAATGGGGATAGAGAACAACAGTAACTACCTCACAGAGTGGGCATGAAGCTAAAATAAAATAATAGCTGCAGAGCACTGAGGACAATGCCTGGAATATTACAGAACATTGTCACATCATCATGACCATCAGCACTGTCAATATTATTAAAATTACTACTCTGCTATGAAGTGCTTTATATTTTAGAACTGTAATACTAGAACTAAAAGACTATATTTCCTTTGCTTAACCCTCACCAATGCAAATTATGTTCAGGGTACTTAATGACCATATTAAGCACAGCCTTTAAAATTTAATTTTATCATTTTTCTTCTCTCTAGGTCTTGTTAGATCTCCTTAAAGTTAAAACTTTTTAACATTTTATTTTCTTTTTTATGCTTACCCTCCTATCACAAAGATAATTACAAAGAAAATATAGATATATGCTTAGATATAACCAACATGCAGAATGTCTATCATTTAAAATAATTATGATATTCACTATCAACTATGGCTCAGGGTTTGCAAGATGCCATTTATTCCTTTGCAGAAAAGTGGAACATCATTCCTGGCTCTGAGAAAAGAAGGAATGGGCTATGATATCACTTATATGTGGAATCTAAAATATGACACAAATGCATTTATTTATGAGACAGAAACACAGACATAGAAAACAAACTTATGATTATCAAAGGGGAAGGAGCTGGGGAAGGATAAATTAGGAGTTTGGGATTAGCAGATACAAACTACTATATATAAAATAGATAAACAACAAGGTCCTACTGTATAGCACAGGGAACTATATTCAATATCCTGTAATAAACCATAATGGAAAAGAATATGCATATATAGGTATAACTGAATCACTTCGCTGTACACCTGAAACTAGCATAACACTGTAAATCAACTTCAACGAAACACTTCAACAAAAAAAAAAAGACAAAGGAATAGGCAATATCATCCACTCAGAACACTGGAGGTCAACAGTAACAGATCAACAAAGAAAATGATGAGAGCTGTCAACTACTCACCATTATTCCTAGTTCATCACAGAGTTCATAGAATGCATCCTGCTCATAAATTCCTCCTCCCCAGACCCGGAGAACATTCATGTTAGCGTCCACAACAGACTGCAAAAGGAGGCGTAATCTACAGAAGAAGTTTTAAAAACAAATGCCAATTTGAAACCTTGGGGATGTTTGATAAAAAAAACACATTGTGGTTGATAAACACATTTCAAATAGCTGTTAGAAGGACACATTTTAAAATTATGATGGTTTGGATACAATGCTAAGTGAAGAAAGTGAGACAAAATTCTATATACACATTAACTGTAACCACATTAAATAAACAAACCTATAGAAAAATTACGGGTGAAATCTTTTCTCTGCCTTCTAAATTTCAGTCATGTTATTACACTATTTTTAAAACTAACTTTTTGTTTTCTTTTTGTTTTTTGCATATTTTTTAAAATATCTTTACTGGAATATAATTGCTTCACAATGTTGTGTTAGTTTCTGTTGTACAACAAAGTGAACCAGCTATAAGTATACATATATCCCCATATCCCCTCCCTCTTAAGCCTCCCTCCCATCCTCCCTATCCCACCCCTCTAGGTCATCACAAAGCACTGAGCTGATTTCCCAGTGCTATGCAGCTGCTTCCCACTAGCTATTTTACATTTGGTAGTGTATATATGTCAATGCTACTCTCCCACTTCGTCCCAGCTTCCCCTTCGCCCCCTGTGTCCTCAAGTCAGTTCTCTACGTCTGTGTCTTTATTCCTGCCCTGCCACTAGGTTCATCAGTACCGTTTCTTTAGATTCCATATATGTGCATTAGCATACAGTATTTGTTTTTCTCTTTCTGACTTACTTCACTGTATGACAGACTCTAGGTCCATCCACCTCGTTACAAATAAATTTCGTTCCATTTTATGGCTGAGTAATATTCCATTGTATATATGTGCCACATCTTCTTTATCCATTCATCTGTCGATGGACACTTAGGTTGCTTCCATGTCCTGGCTATTGTAAATAGAGCTGCAATGAATATTGTGGTACATGACTCTTTTTGAATTATGGTTTTCTCAGGGTATGTGCTCAGTAGTGGGATTGCTGGGTCATATGGTAGTTCTATTTTTAGTTTTTTAAAGAACCTCCATACTGTTTTCCATAGTGGCTGTAACAATTTACATTCCCACCAACAATGCAAGAGGGTTCCCTTTTCTCCACACCATCTCCAGCATTTATTGTTTGTAGATTTTTTGATGATGGCCATTCTGACTGGTGTGAGGTGATACCTCATTGTAGTTTTGATTTGCATTTCTCTAATGATCAGTGATGTTGAGCATCCTTCCATGTGTTTGTTGGCAATCTGTATGTCTTCTTTGGAGAAATGTCTATTTAGGTCTTCTACCCATTTTTGGATTGGGTTGTTTGCTGTTTTGATGTTGAGCTGCTTGTAAATTTTGGAGATTAATCTTTGTCAGTTGCTTCATTTGCAAATATTTTCTCCCATTCTGAGGGTTGTCTTTTCGTGTTGTT
Organism: Balaenoptera physalus; assembly: GCF_965194825.1. Taxonomy (NCBI): domain Eukaryota; kingdom Metazoa; phylum Chordata; class Mammalia; order Artiodactyla; family Balaenopteridae; genus Balaenoptera; species Balaenoptera physalus. The sequence goes on from NC_138884.1 coordinate 26,128,944, forward strand.
TATGGTTTCCTTCGTTGTGCAAAAGCTTTTACGTTTCATTAGGTCCCATTTGTTTATTTTTGTTTTTATTTCCATTTCTCTAGGAGGTGGGTCAAAAAGGATCTTGCTGTGATTTATGTCATAGAGTGTTCTGCCTATGTTTTCCTCTAAGGGTTTTACAGTGTTTGACCTTACGTTTAGGTCTTTAATCCATTTTCAGTTTATTTTTGTGTATGGTGTTAGGGAGTGTTCTAATTTCATTTTTTACATGTCCAGTTTTCCCAGCACCACTTATTGAAGAGACTGTCTTTTCTCCATTGTATATTCTTGCCTCCTTTGTCAAAGATAAGGTGACCATATGTGCGTGGGTTTATCTCTGGGCTTTCTATCCATTTCCACTGATCTATATTTCTGTTTTTGTGCCAGTACCATACTGTCTTGATTACTGTAGCTTTGTAGTATAGTCTGAAGTCAGGGAGCCTGATTCCTCCAGCTCCGTTTTTCTTTCTCAAGATTGCTTTGGCTATTCGGGGTCTTTTGCATTTCCATACAAATTGTAAAATTTTTTGTCCTAGTTCTGTGAAAAATACCATTGGTAATTTGATAGGGATTGCACTGAATATAACTACCATATGACCCAGCAATCCCACTACTGGGCATATATCCTGAGAAAACCATAATTCAAAAAGATACATGTACCACAATGTTCATTGCAGCACTATTTACAATTGCCAGGACATGGAAGCAACCTAAATGCCCATCAACAGATGAATGGATAAAGAAGATGTGGCACATATGTACAATGGAATGTTATTTTCTGCACCTATTGAGATGATCATATGGTTTTTATCCTTCAGTTTGTTAATATGGTGTATCACATTGACTGATTTGCATATGTCGAAGAATCCTTGCATTCCTGGGATAAACCCCACTTGATCATGGTGTATGATCCTTTTAATGTGTTGTTGGATTCTGTTTGCTAGTATTTTGTTGAGGATTTTTGCATCTATGTTCATCAGTGATATTGGCCTGTAGTTTTCTTTCATTGTGACATCTTTCTCTGGTTTTGGTATCAGGGGGATGGTGGCCTCATAGAATGAGTTTGGGAGTGTTCTTCCCTCTGCTATATTTTGGAAGAGTTTGAGGATAGGTGTTAGCTCTTCTCTAAATGTTTGACAGAATTTGCCTGTGAAGCCATCTAGCCCTGGGCTTTTGTTTGTTGGAAGATTGTTAATCACAGTTTGAATTTCATTACTTGTGATTGGTCTGTTCATGTTTTCTATTTCTTCCTGTTTCAGTCTTGGAAGGTTGTCCTTTTCTAAGAATTTGTCCATTTAATCCAGGTTGTCCATTTTATTGGCATAGAGTTGCTTGTAGTAGTCTTTTATGACACTTTGTATTTCTGCAGTGTCAGTTGTTACTTCTCCTTTTTCATTTCTAAGTCTGTTGATTTGAGCCCTCTCCCTTTTTTTCCTGATGAGTCTAGCTAATGGTTTATCAATTTTGTTTATCTTCTCAAAGAACCCGCTTTTAGTTTTACTGATCTTTGCTATTGTTTCCTTCATTTCTTTTTCCTTTATTTCTGATCTGATCTTTATGATTTCTTTCCTTCTGCTAATTTTGGGGTTTTTTTGTTCTTCTCTAATTGCTTTAGGTGTAAGGTTAGGTTGCTTATTTGAGATTTTTCTTATTTCTTGAGGTAGGCTCGTATTGCTATAAACTTCCTTCTTAGAACTGCTTTTGCTGCATCCCATAGGTTTTGGGTCATCGTGTTTTCATTATCATTTGTTTCTAGGTACTTTTGATTTCCTCTTTGATTTCTTTAGTGATCTCTTGGTTATTTAGTAGCATATTGTTTAGCCTCCATGCGTTTGTATATTTTATAGTTCTTCTCCTGTCGTTGATATCTAGTCTCATAATGTTGTGGTCAGAAAAGATGCTTGATACGATTTCAATTTTCTTAAATTTACCGAGGCTTGATTTGTGACCCAAAATGTGATCTATCCTGCAGAATGTTCCGTGTGCACTTGAGAAGAAAGTGTATTCTGTTGTTTTTGGATGGAATGTCCTATAAATAGCAATTAAGTCCATCTGGTCTAATGTCTTATTTAAAGTTTGTGTTTCCTTGTTTATTTTCATTTTGGATGATCTGTCCATTGGTGTAAGTGGGGTGTTAAAGTCACCCTACTATTACTGTGTTATTGTTGATTTCCCCTTTTATGGCTGTTAGCATTTGCCTTATGTATTGAGGTGCTCCTATGTTGGATGCATAGATATTTACAATTGTTATATCTTCTTCTTGGATTGATCCCTTGATCATATAGTGTCCTTCCTTGTCTCTTATAATAGTCTTTATTTTAAAGTCTATTTTGTCTGGTATGAGTATTGCTACTCCAGCTTTCTTTTAATTTCCATTTGCATGTAATGTCTTTTTCCATCCCCTCACTTTCAGTCTGTATGTGTCCCTAGGTCTGAAGTGGGTCCCTAGTAGACAGCATATATACGGATCTTGTTTTCGTATCCATTCAGCCAGTCTGTGTCTTTTCGTTGGGGCATTTAATCCATTTACATTTAAGGTAATTATTGATATGTATATTCCTATTACCATTTTCTTAATTGTTTTGGGTTTGTTTTTGTAGGTCTTTTCCTTCTCTTGTGTTTCCTGCCTAGAGAAGTTCCTTTAGCATTTGTTGTAAAGCTGGATGGTGGTGCTGAATTCTCTTCACTTTTGCTTGTCTGTAAAGCTTTTGATTTCTCCATCGAATCTGAATGAGATCCTTGCTGGGTAGAGTAATCTTGGTTGTAGGTTTTTGCCTTTCATCACTTTAAATATATCTTGCCACTCCCTTCTGGCCTGTAGAGTTTCTGCTGAAAGATCAGCTGTTAACCTTATGGGGATTCCCTTGTATATTATTTGTTGCTTTTCCCTTGCTGATTTTAATATTTTTTCTTTGTGTTTAATTGTTGTTAGTTTGATTCATATGTGTCTCAGCGTGTTTCTCCTTGGGTTTATCCTGTATGGGACTCTCTGCATTTCCTGGACTTGACTATTTCCTTTCCCATGTTGGGGAAGTTTTTAACTATAATTTCTTCAAATATTTTCTCGGACCCTTTCTTTTTTCTTCTTCCTGGACCCCTATAATGCGAATGTTGGTGTGTTTAATGTTGTCCCAGAGGTCTCTGAGACTGTCCTCCATTCTTTTCATTCTTTTTTCTTTATTCTGCTCTGTGGCAGTTATTTCCACCATTCTATCTTCCAGCTCACTTATCCGTTCTTTTGCCTCAGTTATTCTGCTATTGATTCCTTCTAGAGTATTTTTAATTTCAGTTATTGTGTTGTTCATTACTGTTTGTTTGCTCTTTAGATCTTCTAGGTCCTTGTTAAATGTTTCTTGTATTTTGTCTATTATATTTCCAAGATTTTGAATCATCTTTACTATCATTACTCTGAATTCTTTTTCAGGTAGTTTGCCTATTTCCTCTTCATTTATTTGGTCTTGTGGGTTTTTATCTTGCTCCTTTGCCTGTAAGATATTTCTCTGTCTTCTCATTTTGTCTAATTTACAGTATTTGAGGTCTCCTTTCCCTAGGCTGCAGGGTCGTAGTTCCTCTTGCATCTGTTCTCTGCCCCCAGTGGTGGGGTTGGTCCAATGTCTTGTGTAGGCCTCCTGATGGGAGGGACTGGTGCCTGCGTTCTGGTGGGTGGAGCTGAGTCTTTTCCCTCTGATGAGCAGAGCTGTGTCAGGTGGTAGGTTTTGGGGTGTCTGTGAGCTTAGTATGACTTTAGGTAGTCTGTGTGCTGATGGGTGGATTTGTGTTCCTGTCTTGTTTGTTGTTTGGTGTGAGATGTCCAGCACTGGGACCTGCTGGCAGTTGGGTGAAGCCGGGTCTTGGATTCAGATAGAGGCCTCTGTGAGAGCTCTCGAAGATTAATCTTCCCTGGGGCTGGGAATTCTCTACTGGTCCAGCATCCTGGACTCAGTGCTCCCACTCCAGAGCCTCAGGCCCGACTTCTGGTCGAGGGACCAACACCCCACAAGTTGCTTGTCTCGGCAATAAAGGGGTTTTAAAAAAAAGAAAAATATGTCTAACAAAGCCCCAGACAAATGGTAAAAAGTAAAATCAAACAAACAGAAACAAGGAAACATGCACACACACAAAAGAAACAAAAACAGAACCAAGTAAAGCAAATAGCAAGAGAACAACCAGACAAACAAAAGAACCCAAGAACAAAATCAAGCAATTAAGAAGAAAGCCGACAAAAACCCAAAACCAAAAAACAAAACCAAAGCAGAGTGCCAACCGAAGAATGAAGCAAGGAAACAAAACAAACTGAAAAAAATGATATTTCAAAAAAGAAAAACAAGAGAAAGGGGAAAGAAGACAGAACAGAAAAGCAACGTAGAAACAGAAATCTAAAAAAGTAATAATAAAATAGAAAATATATTAAAGAAAAAAAAAAGACAAACAAAACCCCGGAGAAATGTTTAAAACAAAACCAAACAAACAAAAACAGAAACAAGGAAATATACACACACATAAAAGAAACAAAAACAGAGACAAATAAAACAAAAAGCAAGAGAACAACCAGACAAACAGAACTCAAAAATGAAATCAAACAATTAGGATTAATACTAACAAAAACACATAACCTAAAAACAAAACCAAAGCAGTGTGCCCACTGAAGAATAAAGCAAGGAAACAGAAGAAACTGATAAAAATGATTTTAAAAATAATAATAATAAAATAAAAAGGGAAAAAACACAGAACAGAAAAGCAAAATAGAAATGGAAATATAAAAAAAAAATAAAGAAAAAGAGGAAGAAAAAAATAAGGGAAAAGAACACAGAACAACAGAAAAGCAAAGTAAAAATGGAAATATATAAAAATATAAATATATATTATAAAACACAGAGATCCCAAAAGACTAAATAAAAAAAAAAACTAAAACAAGAACAAACACAAAAAGAAAGAAAAAGAAACCAAAGGAAAATAAAAGAAGCCAGAACCAACAACAGAATGAATCAAAACATAATAAAATTAATAGTAATAATTATGTTTCCCTGGGGTCTCCACTGTGAGGGTCCTTGCACACGCCGTGAGCCACAGCCCTCCTCCGCCTCCCCAGGAGCCCCTCCTCTGCCTCTGGGATGGTCTCTGGACCTGCTGTGGGCCCTGTGGGGACCCCTCCGACTCTGATGTGGCCCAGTTTCTGCGTGTGCTGCCCCCAAAGTCCACAGCGGCCAGAGCTGGACCGTTCTCATTTGTGGGAACACTCATTGTCTACTCAGATGTTCCATAGACGCAGGGTCTTCCTAGCTGATCGTGGGGATTTAATCTGCAGCTTGTGCTGCCAGTGGAAAGATTTTCCATCCTCTTCCTTAGTCACCCCGTCCCTGGGGTACAGCTTTGCTTTTATCCCCACCTCTGCGTGTGGTCTGCCTGCAGGAGTCTGGTCCTGAGGCTGCTTTGGAGCTCTTGGGTCTGGCCCTGTGAGGACCGGGTGCAGAGGTGGTATGACTGCTTGGATCACGGGAGCCCCAGTGGCACCAAATGCACAGGGGAGCCGTCGGCCATGGGTGCAAGAGATATGGCCCTAGTGAGGGCCTTTTCCAGCGGCCAGCGTAAGGCACGTGAGGGCCAGCCCTGGCTGGGGTTTTTCTGGCACCCGGCAGCAGGCATGTTAGGGCCAGCCCTGAGAGGGTGGTGGTGGTTTTTTTTAATTGCCCCGCAGCCGGCATGTGAGGGCCAGCTCTGAGGGAGCTTTTTTATGTCTCAGCAGCCAGCGCACAAGACCCAGCCCTGAGCAGGCTTCTTTTATTGTCGTTGGCAGGCAGCAACATGTGGGGAGAGAGAAGTTACAATAGTGGCTCCCACCCCAGCGTGGGACTCAGCAGTAGCGCCCTGCTTCCAAGGCAGTCCAGACTTCCTCCACAGGCATTCCCTGCTGCGGATTTCTTCCCTCCCATCCCCTCAGTCCATCTCCCCACAACCAACAGCAGTTCTCACTCTGGGCCTCTTTTCCAATCCCCACACACCAGCTCCCAGCCCCCTTGCACACCTGTGAACACACATCCCAGTCTGGGGCACATAGGGCAGAGGTACGGACCGTCTGTGTAGTTCTCACTCTGTTCCGTCTGCCACAGATCAGCAGCTTCAAGCTCTTCCAACAGCCTCAAATGCTTCCATTCTGTCCCAGTGGATTTTCCCATCGGAGAGGAGGTATCCCCGTTAGAGAGGGGGTTTCCCCGCATTTGGGAATCTCTCCTCTGCTTCAGCTCCCCTCTCCCCGGGGTGCAGGTCCCATCCCGCTTCCTCTCCTCCTCCTTCTCTCTTCCTTTTCTCCGTCCTACCCAGTTATGCAGGGATCTTTATAGTCCTTTCCATTGTCCAAGGTTTTCTGCTAGTTTTCAACTGGTGTTCAGTGAGAATTGTTGCATCTATAGATGTATTCCTGATGCATCCGTGGAGAGAGATGAACTCCACGCCTACCTAATCCTCTGCCATCTTGAATCCTCCTAAATTTTTGTCTTAAAGTTACTCCTGTAGAAAAATACTGTAAACCTTGGAAAGTATGTGCTTATTTTATATAACCATTTCAAACTATAAGATAAAAATCAAAGTTTACATATTAGTATCTAGCTCTCTCTCATCCCTTTTTACAATTCCTCCAGTCCAGTACTCCTTTATCTAGTAAACTTCCTTTCTGCTTTTCCAATTTCTATTCACATAACCCTCAGCTAAGTATAGAAATTTGCAGCCACCTTGAGAGCAGGTACCCTCCATTTCCAGAACAGCATTCAGAAAGGAAGGAAAAAGGCCAATAACAGGATGACCACACACCCAGAGCACGGTGCTCCCAGCAAAGGCACCTACGGGCAGGTTTACTAATTGACCCAACTGTGCTGTACAGCCACTGCCAACCTGCCAGGAGTGGAAAGGAGCATTTGAAAAGGAAAAGAGTCAGCAAATTATCTGTGTTGTGTCTGGAGAATGATTTCATTTTCATATGAAATTTAAAACATTATACACATTTTGAAGTAAAAGGATATTACTACAACTTTTGGCAAAATTAGAGTTTACTTAACAACCACATCTACATTCTAAACATAATATACGTCAATGCATGTTTGTACATTTAAATAAGGTAAATGTGTTTATTTTCACTTCACAAAGCTTATTTTCACTATTACAAAGATAGTAGTTTATAAACCTAGTCAGGAAATACTTTCTTGTTAAGTTCTATTCTCAAAGCTTCAGAAAAACACTTTGAATTTTAAAATTTCTTTAGTTCTCTTTATTAAGGTAAAATTGAAAGAATGTGCAAATACCTTAGCATGAAAAGGTAAATATGGGTTCCCATTTTTTTTTAAGTGTGCAAAAAAAAAAAAGGTATTCTTCAAAAAAAAAAGAAAAGAAAAAAATCCAAATTTAATCATATTTTTCCCCCAAAGGGGCTAACTATCCAAAATGTGCATAAGTCATTTTCTTGTTCCTCTAGAAACAATTTATAAAAGTTGGATGATTTCAGCAGTCTCAAATAGTTTAGCTGTAAGACTACCTATAGCTCATGAGAATGAAATAAATGATTTTAAAATCCTTTCCAAAGTTTCCATCGTCCTAGAATTATATATTACCTCTTGGTTCCTTCCACTGGAACTAAAAAAAGTTAAAATGAGTAGCTCTTAAGCTCTGTGGGACTGATAATATGAAGAGGAACAAGAAATAAAAGATGATAACTCACAAGGCAGAGGTTACTCGATCCTGGAATGAATCTGCGGGGATCCAATTCGAGCCTTTCAGAAATATGGGAAGTCCATTAATTTTGAAGTAGAAACTCAGACCATGAGACCCTTTTATCGGCTCTTCTATAAGTTCCACTGTCCTAAAGTAAACCTATTATTAACAGAATTAAATAATGAATAAGAAATTTAAAACATAAGCATACGACAAAACCAAACTGTATTGTTTACTATAGCCTGAAAAAAATAAACAAGAGATTTTTTTTAAAGTAAACTTCTGAGCAGTTTACATGAACATAAATTAGTGTTAACTTTCTATCTGGTATGAAGCACTTAATGTGGAAGTGCACATTTTAGAAAAAATATATGTAAATAAATTATTGCCAGGTCCTGTTATTTCTCTTCGAAAAGGAAAACACAGAAACCATTAAAGAGTGAAATATACTGTAGTCTTCCCCATGATGTAGGCATTTGCAATTATGTCAAAAGAAATATATTTGAGATAACACTTCAAAATTAAAACAAAAACTGATACTATTTCACAAAAGTGGGGAAAATATGTCACCAGTTAAACTGATGCATCTTTGAATCATTTCAGTGTTATTAAAATGTGCCAAAACGTGCATCTTAGAATCAAAGAAATACAGTACAAGGTATTTCATAATCTAACAACTTTCCAATTTTAATAGCACATTATTATAAAGTCATTTTGTTTAATGGGCAATTTAATCCTAACTAATTATCACACCAAACTCAATGTCTGAGACAGTGCTGGTATGGAGACTGGAGATGTAAGTGGTGCTCCAACTGGAAGAAAAGATGAAAGCACACAGTCCAGTGTTATCATTGCTACGTGAGAAGAAGCTGAGACCTTTGTCCCTGTGACAGTCCAGCCAGGTTTCCCTACAGTTAAGAAGTGAGCAGCAAGACCCTAGATAGAAAAGACTGACATTCTTATCCAAATCTTCATTCTTTCCAGCCATAAACTGGATCAAATACTGAGGGACACACTTCTATACCAACAAAGCCCTGTCTTGAAACCAAGATTATGCATTTCTTCTCTAGTTAAAAATAATTAATAAATCAACTTATTTCATGTAATAAAAGTGCCCACCATTCTTCCACTTTCTGACCCTTGCCCTAATTAATATGATATGACAAAAGATATCAGAGTTAACTTTATGAGAAGACAGGGAACAAGGCCTGGATGAGGAGGATCTTGACATGGAATTACCACACCTGCTTTAGGATGCAAAAATGTAAAAAAATAATGGTTACTTTGAGAGGTAACTTTTAAAACATCTTGATGGTAGATTCAAACATCTAGAACAGCAGTTCTTTAAGTGTGGCCAGGGGACCATATGAGATCCCTGGGAACCTTTCAAGGGGGTTCCTGAGTTCAAAACTATTTTTCACAGTAAAGCTAAAACAACATTTGCCTTTTTCAATCTTACTCTCTTTTGAGTGTACAGTGGAATTTTCCAGAAGCTACGTGATGTGTAATGACATGGTCATTCTGACAGCTAATGGAACGTGTGCTTGTGTATTCTGGTGTGTTCTACTTCTCTAGCAGAGGTTGAGGGTATGAAGAGGTACATTTCCAGAGATTAACTCAATTTGTTCTCAGTTCTACTGTGCTCTTACTAGCTGCTGCTGGTTATTCCTGCTATAATCTCTGTAGCCTCATCACTGTTCGATAAATTCTTATTTTGAATCTCAAAGTTTTCCTTGCAACTTACACAGAAACACAAAAGGACTAGGTACATTTTGTTAACTTGTTTCATGTAATATTCTTAAGTTTTCAAATAAAAACAAATTTTAATTTTAATTGAGACTCATTTAAACAATATTTTATCTCATTCTAAAAGAAAACTTTCTTATAATATACTTTTTCCTAATTTTTGTCTTAAATTGTTGTCTTAAAATGGGATTAGAAGACTAACATTCTCACCTACAACCACACTGTCTACATTTAAAAGTGCTGAAAAAAATGAAACTGACATATCAGAGAGTCTTCTGACTCAAGGAAGGGAGGAATCTACTCCAAAGAAACTGGGTGAAATGATAAATAAGAAATGAGATTGTGATGAAAGCCATATTGCCCTCCACTTTGTAGATGTTAATAATTTATCTTATTGTATCTTATGCAATGGAACATTTTAAAAATACTATTTATGGTGCCAGTTACGTTGTAGTATCATTTTGAGACCAATCATTCTAAGTATAAAGAAAAAGGAACTGAATATTTTAAACTTAGATGGATAAACTCTTCAAAAGGCTAACATTCTTTATTACGTTGTAATACGTTGTTTTACATCCTATTATAATGTTTTTCAAACTAGAAATGACAAAGCACTAGAGTATCTCACAGGGCTGGTTTTCACACTGCATTTGTTGGAGAAGCACACATATTAGCTGAGAGAGTTTTACAGTGGGTAACACTGCTGGTGCCTTGGCAAAAATCAAGGCAGTGCCTCCGAAGTGTGCTAGTAGTCATTGTATCCTTCACTTTCATGCATTACTTGGGGGGGGGGGGCGGGGTGCAGTTTCACTTCAGGATGTCCTTGATAAAGCAATAAAAATTATTAATTCTATTAAACACCAACCTTGAGTACACATCATTGTACTAGACTGTGTGATGAAATAGGAACTATGAATAAAGCATCACGCACGATGGATGTCTTAAGGAAAAGTATCTAGGCCACAGTTTGAGTTGTAAGCTGAATTAGACATCTGGTTCATAAAAACTGGTTCTTTTAACTTGAAAGAACTGCCAGACAAACTATGGTTATTCAGACTTGGTGACTTGGTAGACATTTTCTTGAAAATGACTGAAGTGAGTCTTGTCAGTTCAAGGCAAGTAACAGTTAAAAATTAGGATTTAGGAAAACTTGTACGCACAACCATGAGCTTGAGCGCTTCCCAAAAGTCATCAGTGGTGATGTTAACAAATTTGAATGTGATTTATATACTAAAATGGTTTAACATTTGAAAACATTTAAAAATCTCCAGATGCCAACATTTTTCAAATAACCAATGCATTATATTACAATAACATATATGGATAAAAAATCTATTATGGGAAGCAAGAAGAAGTACAATCCTGCAGCCTGTGGAACAAAAATGACATTCACAGAAAGACAGACAAGATGAAAAGGCAGAGGACTATGTACCGGATGACAGAACAAGATAAAACCCCAGAAAAACAACTAAATGAAGTGGAGATAGGCAACCTTCCAGAAAAAGAATTCAGAATAATGATAGTGAAGATGATCCAGGACCTCGGAAAATGAATGGAGGCAAAGATCAAGAAGATGCAAGAAATGTTTAACAAAGACCTAGAAGAATGAAAGAACAAACAAACTGAGATGAACAATACAATAACTGAAATGAAAACTACACTAGAAGGATTCAATAAAAGAATAACTGAGGCAGAAGAACGGATAAGTGACCTGGAAGACAGAATGGTGGAATTCACTGCTGTGGAACAGAATAAAGAAAAAAGAATGAAAAGAAATGAAGACAGCCTAAGAGACCTCTGGGACATTAAACGCAACAACATTCGCATTATAGGCGTCCCAGAAGGAGAAGAGAGAGAGTAAGGACCAGAGAAAATATTTGAAGAGATTATAGTCGAAAACTACCTAACATGGGAAAGGAAATAGTCACCCAAGTCCAGGAAGCTCAGCGAGTCCCATACAGGATAAACCCAAGGAGAAACATGCCAAGACACACAGTAATCAAATTGACAAAAATTAAAGACAAAGAAAAATTATTGAAAGCAGCAAGGGAAAAACGACAAATAACATACAAGGGAACTCCCATAAGGTTAACAGCTGATTTCTCAGCAGAAACTCTACAAGCCAGAAGGGAGTGGCACCATATATTTACAGTGATGAAAGGGAAGAACCTACAACCAAGATTACTCTACCCGGCAAGGATCTCATTCAGATTCGATGGAGAAATCAGAAGCTTTACAGACAATCAAAAGCTAAGAGAATTCAGCACCACCAAACCAGCTCTACAACAAATGCTAAAGGAACTTCTCTAAGTGGGAAACACAAGAGAAGAAAAGGATCTACCAAAAAAAACCCAAAACGAATAAGAAAACGGTCATAGGAACATACATATCGATAATTACCTTAAACGTGAATGGATTAAATGCTCCAACCAAAAGACACAGGCTTGCTGAATGTATACAAAAACAAGACCCATATATATGCTGTCTACAAGAGACCCACTTTAGACCTAGGGACACATACAGACTGACAGTGAGGGGATGGAAAAGGATATTCCATGCAAATGGAAATCAAAAGAAAGCTGGAGTAGCTATACTCATATCAGATAAAATAGACTTTAAAATAAAGAATGTTACAAGAGACAAGGAAGGACACTACATAATGATCAAGGGATCAATCCAAGGAGAAGATATAACAATTATAAATATATATGCACCCAACATAGGAGCACCTCAATACATAAGGCAACTGCTAACAGCTATAAAAGAGGAAATTGACAGTAACACAATCATAGTGGGGGACTTTAACACCTCACTTACACCAATGGACAGATCATCCACAATGAAAATAAATAAGGAAACAGAAGCTTTAAATGACACAATAGACCAGATAGATTTAATTGATATTTATAGGACTTTCCATCCAAAAACAGCAGATTACACTTTCTTCTCAAGTGCGCATGGAACATTCTCCAGGATAGATCACATCTTGGGTCACAAAGCAAGGTTAGTAAACTTAAGAAAACTGAAATCATATCAAGCATCTTTTCTGACCACAATGCTATGAGATTAGAAATGAATTACAGGGAAAAAAATGTAAAAATCACAAACACATGGAGGCTAAACAATACGTTACTAAATAGCCAAGAGATCACTGAAGAAATCAAAGAGGAAATCAAAAAATACCTAGAGACAAATGACAATGAAAACACGATGATCCAAAACCTATGGGATGCAGTAAAAGCAGTTCTAAGAGGGAAGTTTACAGCTATACAAGCCTACCTCAAGAAACAAGAAAAATCTCAAGTAAACAATCTAACCTTACACCTAAAGGAACTAGAGAAAGAAGAACAAACAAAACCCAAAGTTAGCAGAAGGAAAGAAATCATAAAGATCAGAGCAGAAATACATGAAATAGAAACAGAGAAAAGAATAGCAAAGATCAATAAAACTAAATGCTGGTTCTTTGAGAAGATAAACAAAATTGATAAACCATTAGCCAGACTCATTAAGAAAAAGAGGGAGAGGACTCAAATCAATAAAATTAGAAATGAAAAAGGAGAAGTTACAACAGACACCGCAGAAATACAAAGCATCCTAAGAGACTACCACAAGCAACTCTATACCAATAAAATGGACAACCTCGAAGAAATGGACAAATTCTTAGAAATGCACAACCTTCCCAGACTGAACCAGGAAGAAATAGAAAATATGAACAGTCCAATCACAAGCACTGTAATGGAAACTGTGATTAAAAATCGTCCAGCAAACAGAAGTCCAGGACCAGATGGCTTCACAGGGGAATTCTATCAAACATTTAGAGAAGAGCTAACACCCATCCTTCTCAAACTCTTCCAAAAAATTGCAGAGGAAGGAACACTCCCAAACTCATTCTATGAGGCCACCATCACCCTGATACCAAAACCAGACAAAGATACTACAAAAAAAGAAAATTACAGACCAATATCACTGATGAATATAGATGCAAAAATTCTCAACAAAATACTAGCAAACAGAATCCAACAACACATTAAAAGGATCATACACCATGATCAAGTGGGATTTATCACAAGGATGCAAGGATTCTTCAACATACACAAATCAATCAATGTGATACACCATATTAACAAATTGAAGTATAAAAACCATATGATCATCTCAATAGATGCAGAAAAAGCTTTTGACAGAATTCAACACCCATTTATGATAAAAACTCTCCAGAAACTGGGCATAGAGGGAAACTACCTCAACATAATAAAGGCCATATACGACAAACCCACAGCAAACATCATTCTCAATGGTGAAAAACTGAAAGCGTTTCCTCAAAGATCAGGAACGAGACAAGGATGTCCACTCTCACCACTATTATTCAACATAGTTTTGGAAGTCCTAGCCATGGCAATCAGAGAAGAAAAAGAAATAAAAGGAATACAAATTGGAAGAGAAGTAAAACTGTCACTATTTGCAGATGACATGATACTATACATAGAGAATCCTAAAAATGCCACCAGAAAACTACTAGAGCTAATCAATGAATTTGGTAAAGCTGCAGAATACAAAATTAATGCACAGAAATCTCTTGCATTCCTATAACTAATGATGAAAAACCTGAAACAGAAATTATGGAATCACTCCCATTTACCACTGCAACAAAAAGAATAAAATACCTAGGAATAAACCTACCTAGGGAAACAAAAGACCTGTATGCAGAAAACTATAAGACACTGATGAAAGAAATTAAAGATGATACCAACAGATGGAGAGATACACCATGTTCTTGGATTGGAAGAATCAATATTGTGAAAATGACTATACTGCCCAAAGCAATCTACAGATTCAATGCAATCCCTATCAAATTACCAATGGCATTTTTTACAGAACTAGAACAAATCATCTTAAAATTTGTATGGAGACACAAAAGACCCCGAATAGCCAAAGCAGTCTTGAGGGAAAAAAACGGAGCTGGAGGAATCAGACTCCCTGACTATACTGACTATACTACAAAGCTACAGTAATCAAGACAATATGGTAGTGGCACAAAAACAGAAACGTAGATCAATGGAACAAGATAGAAAGCCCAGAGATAAAACCACGTACCTATGGCCAACTAATCTATGACAAAGGAGGGAAAGATATACAACGGAGAAAAGACAGTCTCTTGAATAAGTGGTGCTGGGAAAACTGGACAGCTACATGTAAAAGAATGAAATTAGAACACTCCCTAACACCATACACAAAAATAAACTCAAAATGGATTCGAGACCTAAATGTAACAGCGAACACTACAAAACCCTTAGAGGTAAACATAGGAAGAACACTCTTTGACGTAAATCACAGCAAGATCTTTTTTGATCCACCTCCTGGAGTAATGGAAATAAATACAAAAATAAACAAATGGGACCTAATGAAACTTCAAAACTTTTGCACAGCAAAGGAAACCATAAACAAGACGAAAAGACAACCCTCAGAATGGGAGAAAATATTCGCAAACAAATCAACGGACAAAGGATTAATCTCCAAAATATATAAACAGCTCATGCAGCTCAATATTAAAGAAACAAACAACCCAATCCAAAAATGGGCAGAAGACCTAAATAGACATTTCTCCAAAGAAGACATACAGATGGCCAAGAAGCACATGAAAAGATGCTCAACATCACTAATTATTAGAGAAATGCAAATCAAAACTACAATGAGGTATCACCTCACACCAGTTAGAATGGGCATCATCAGAAAATCTACAAACAACAAATGCTGGAGAGGGTGTGGAGCAAAGGGAACCCTCTTGCACTGTTGGTGGGAATGTAAATTGATACAGCCACTATGGAGAACAGTATGGAGGTTCCTTAAAAAACTAAAAATAGAATTACCATATGATCCAGCAATCCCACTACTGGGCATATACCCAGAGAAAACCATAATTCAAAAGGACACATGCACCCCAATGTTCACTGTAGCACTATTTACAATAGCCAGGTCATGGAAGCAACCTAAATGCCCATCGACAGACGAATGGATAAAGAAGATGTGGTACATATATACAATGGAATATCACTCACCCATAAAAAGGAACGAAATTGAGTTATTTGTAACGAGGTGGATGGACCTAGAGTCTGTCATACAGAGTGAAGTAAGTCAGAAAGAGAAAATCAAATATTGTATATTAACGCATGTATGTGGAGCCTAGAAAAATGGTACAGATGAACCAGTTTGCCGGGCAGAAGTTGAGACACAGATGTAGAGAACAAATGTATGGACACCAAGGGGGGAAAACCGTGGTGGGGTGGGGATGGTGGTGTGCTGAATTGGGCGATTGAGATTGACATGTATACACTGATGTGTATAAAATTGATGACTAATAAGAACCTGCAGTATAAAAAACAAACAAACAAAACAATTAATACTAAACTTTCTTTGGGTTATTTGTATGGAAATATGTTAATATAAATGTTTCAGACATTACATGAAATTTCTTAAAATCTTATATGTTCTGGTATAATGTTATAAGTCATAATTCTAGTTATTACTTTAAAATGTATATCTCAGAAATAACTAAATTTCCTTGTCAACTGCATTATTATGAACTTTCATCAAATCTTTAACCGTGGTCATTTTTAAGTCTTTTGTCATTTACAGACAGTTCTGGGTGTACTCTGATGCTTCCACAAAAATGTTCCTATAAAAGGGTTTCATCTTCAAGGAATTCATGGAAAAGACTCTGACAAGTACAGGTTTCTGGTAACTGACTATACTGCTGAACTGAATGAATAAGCATTTTCAGAACTCTAATGGAAAACTGATGAATTCATAAAAGTGCTAACAAAAGATCAAGATGAAAACAAAATTAATTACATGGGACTGAGTGAACTGATGAGGACGATTATAATTTTTGTGACTTTCTGTTTGAATAAAAAAAAAAAATCCCACAAGGACTCAGAGGCAAAAACTATACAAATCAATTTTCACTGCAAAGTAAAGGAGCTGTTACAGTGGAGGATTACTGGACTGAATGTCAATATTATGACATAGTATGAGTGTGTTTCGTGTTTGGTAATTGAAATCATTGTTGCTTTTGTTGTGGTCATCCATTTACAATGCTTGGTGTCAGTTTATTTATCTCTTGTAAAAATAAAATACAGTGTGTGTGAAAAAAAAAATCCATTATGAAGAGAATGGTCTCATACCATACACAAAAATAGACTCAAAATGGCTTAAATACTTAAATATAAGACATGACACCATAAAACCCCTAGAAGAGAGCATAGGCAAAACATTCTCTGACATAAATCATACCAATGTTTTCTTAGGTCAGTCTCCGAAGGCAATGGAAATAAAAGCAAAAATAAACAAATGGGACCTAATCAAACTTACAGGCTTCTGCACAACAAAGGAAACCATAAACAAAATGAAAAGACAACCTATGGACTGGGAGAAAATACTTGCAAATGATGCGACTGACAAGGGATTAATCTCCAAAATTTACAAACACCTTGTGTGGCTCAATATCAAAAAAAAAACAAATAACCCCATTTAAAGATAGGCAGAAGACATAAATAGACATTTTCCAAAGAAGACATACAGATGGCCAACAGAAACGTGAAAAGATGCTCAGCATTACTAATTATTAGAGAAACGCAAATCAAAACTGCAAGATACCACCTCACACCAGTCAGAATGGCCATCATTAAAAAGTCTACAAATAACAAATGTTAGAGAGGGTGTGGAGAAAAGGGAACCCTCCTGTACTGTTGGTGGGAATGTAAATTGGTGCAGCCACTATGGAAAACAGTATGGAGGTTCCTCAAAAAACTGAAAATAGAGTTGCCATATGATACAGCAATCCCACTCCTAGGCATATATCCAGACAAAACTATAATTCAAAAAGACACATGCACCCCTATATTCATAACAGCACTATTCACAATAGCCAAGACATGGTAACAACCTAAATGTCCATCGACAGAGGAATGGATAAAGAAGATGTGGTACATGTATACCATGGAATACTACTTGGCCATAAAAAAGAACAAAATAATGCCCATTTGTGGCAACATGGATGGACCTAGAGATTATCATATTAAGTGAAGTAAGTCAAAAAGAGAAAGACAAATACCATATGATATCACTTACATGTGGAATCTAAAATGTAATACAAATGAACTTATCTATGAAACAGAAACAGACTCAACCAGACAGAGAATAGGCACGTGGTTGCCAAGCAGAGGGGGAAGGGACGGAGTGGAATTTGGGGTTAGCAGATGCAAACTACTATATATAGAATGGATAAATAACAAGGTCCTACTGTATAGCACAGGGAACTATATTCAATATCCTGTGATAAACTATAATGGAAAAGAATATTAAAAAAGAATGTATATATATGTATAACTGAATCACTTTGCCGTACAGCAGAAATTAACACAACATTGTAAACGAACTATACTTCAATTTAAAAAAATAAAAATCCATTACGAGTGCAAGATATACCAATAGATTTTAATGCAACAGAGTATAAACAACCCATCAAAATGGTTTTAGACTCCACATTGCAACTAACCTTTAAGAAACTACCACTTGTTAAGTTCTAGTGCAGTACCAAAAAATACCCACAATTACCTGAAAAGGCTATTAAAATACTCCTCTCTTTTCCAACTATGTATCTGTGTGAGGCCAGAATTTCTTCGTATATTTCAACAAAAACAATATATTGCAAATTAATTGAAAGCAGAAGAAAATGAGAATCCAGCTGTCTACTAATAAGCAAGACAGTTAGACATGTAAAACAATCATTATTCTCACTAAATTTTTTTATTCTATAAATATATTTACTTCTAATAAAATGATATATATTAACATGTCATGGGTTTAGTATTGTGAGTTGAAATGAATAAATAAAGATTTAAACCTCTGCTTTAATATTTACCCACAAACAAAAGCACTTTAGGGTCCTCAATAATTTTTAAGAATATGAAGCAGTTGAGTCCAAAAAATTTTGAGACTCACTAATCGAGAAAATAGAACTCACTTATTTCTTTATATCCATTAATGCTACAAATAGTATTCATGATAAAACACATCTTCTAACATAGTTTTTCATTTCTGTGCAAATTTTCTCATGAAGAGACAGCTATCCCTATCTCCCAGTTCCTACAATAACAATTTTATGACCCCAGTCAAAGTAAACCCTAACCCACCTGACAGCGCCTCAGAGGTGAAGCAGTAATTACCAGGCACGTTTCCCTCTGCACATTCCTTGAGAGGTTAAAGGCTGGTCTGTCTATGATTAGTGTCAGTAAAACCATGTCCTCTGGCAATATTGACAGGTAACATAAAAGCCTTCTTCTACAGCAAGTGATTTTACCTCAGAAAAAATAATGGGCTCTGAGAAAGGTTTCTTGAAAAGACCCCTGAGTAACACGTTTACAACCAGAGTGAATATACTATCTCCTTACAAAATCAAAAATATTTTAAACAGCTCAACAAAGTAAGTTACTGTCTAAAAGTAGAAGAGGGTGTAAATATCTAAGAACCTAAATGTGTAAGTCAAGCAGTTTGAATTTAAAAAATTTTTAATTTCCAAACTTTTCTGTCTAATGTTGAAGGTTCTATTAGCAAGTCACTAAATTACTTTTTAAATTAGCTTCATGATCTCACTTTTAAAACAGAAGGATTAACTTTAAAAGTACAGGATAGCTGGGCTTCCCTGGTGGCACAGTGGTTGAGAATCTGCCTGCCAATGCAGGGGACAAGGGTTCGAGCCCTGGTCTGGGAAGATCCCGCATGCCGCGGAGCAACTAGGCCCGTGAGCCACAACTACTAAGCCTGCGCGTCTGGAGCCTGTGCTCCGCAAAAAGAGAGGCCGCAATAGTGAGAGGCCCGCGCACCGCGATGAAGAGTGGCCCCCGCTTGCCACAACTAGAGAAAGCTCTCGCACAGAAACGAAGACCCAACACAGCCAAAAATAAATAAATAAACAAATGTGGGGTTTTAAAAAAAAAAAAAAGTACAGGATAGCTGAACACATTTTTTTAGACAAGAGTCAGGAATATCTTAACTAAAGGGCTTAAGAGGTTTGTGACTGATAAGTAAATACCATATACTTCTCAAATTTCTTTCTCTGGCAGACCGAACAGATGATGATGTAATGAAGCATTGATTCATAAACTGAGTATTACTTCTCAGCTGTTTGTAGTCAAATAGTTAAAAAGCTGTCATAGTATCACTAGATTTTCAAAAGAATAAGTTTCTTCTTTTTTAAAAAAATAACTCATTTCTAAACATTGGCAAGTGTTAACTGAAATATTTTTCAAATAATTTTCACGCATTTCCAAAGTACACTTTCTAAAACAATTTCATCTCTACTGTCATGCATTTTTAGAGACAGCCAAACCCCACATTTCTTTCTACTCTGAAAGTCCTCTAACATGCAGAAATACTGAGAAAACTGGTGCTGGATCTCCACAAAGAGCTCTCCTCAAACAGAACTGCACAGGAAGATGCAAGAGTGGCTCTCCTTGTTGTGACCTAGAAGTCTGCAGACAGCAGCACAACCAGAAGTTAACAGATTAAAGTTTACATCAGCATAGTTACCTGCTATCTTTGTAGCCAGATGTACGTTTCATGTATCTGACAGTAGATAGGATCACTTTTTAACATACCTCTCTTCTATATGACAAAATTATTTTCAGTAATAATAATGAAATAAAATGAATAATGATAGTGGTCAGAAAAAAGGCAGACACTGAAAGGTCTCTTGTATTTAACTCCATATGAATAATCACACCGTTTTTTAAGTAAAATAAATGTTAGAGTATAAAAAAGGAAAAAGTACCGGATTCATGAATTTGATTATATTAATTTTTTTAAAAAAGAAACTAACATATCTACATATTGGTTTGTTATAGGAATGGATAATATTTGCTAATTTGAGCCTTAACTTATAAAAATGTCAAGAACCTTGTCAAAATTGATCTTCTTTGCATGTATAGGTTCTATAAAGAATATAGCCAGATTTGTCAATCTTTCCTTGAATAATTGATGGAAAAACACCTTTTATTAATTTCAATTTAGAAATGTTCTTTCAAATGAAGCCAAAGATATACAATATTTTGGGAAGGTATTAGATAAAAAGATGTTTGCCAGAGATTCATAAAAATTCCTCTTCACATTAAATTCCAAAAAAAGCAGTAGTATCCATGTCCGTTTCCTTGAGATCCATTCAAACTGCTTACAAATGCCCCTGGGTTCAAAAATTTTCCACTTCTCAAGTATTTCTTCTGCAAAATCATAGAAAATGGCTGAATGATAGTGAACACAGATATATGATCCATTGCTTTAGAACAAGTCTCCAGTTCTTGGTGAAAACGGTTGGTATATTCAACATTGCTATTTTTATTTCTTCAGGCAATGTAAGATCAGCATCTCCTGTTGTTTCTCCTGGCACTCTTCTGCAAATTTTTATTCTTTTTTTTTTCTCTATGTAAATGTCCATTTCCTTACAGTTTGTTTTTGAAAAATGAATAGCCTTCAAAATTTCTGTGCACTTATCTTCAAAGACGAGTTTTAAAAGCTTGGAATTTCACTGTACATTGCTCAAAGCATATATATTTGTATCTGATTAACCTCATCTAAAATTCTACACTAAGGAGAGGGAAAAAAAAAAGATAATTCAGAAGAGAAAACCCACACTAGCAGAGAACAAAATCTGAGCTGATTCACACATGTCCACATTTGCTTTGGCTCACACAGGACTTCAAAGTTGAGATTAGCTTTTCAAAATTTAGCTTTACGGTGCCCTAGCTTCATAATGAGCATTCCTTTTGTCTAGGAAAGACTTTCTGCAGCTTTTTCCAATGATGAGGTGAGATTAAAAAGAATTAATAAAATTTTTCCAAACTTCCAGAAAATGTCACACATGAAGAAATGTTTCCAAAAGAGCAAATTCTGCAAGGTTCAAAGAATGATTTTCAGGAGGCAGAAAAAAAATATAGGATTAATCTCTTTGATTTTTGTATGAACTCCACTGTGAATACTGGCCACATATGCAGTACTCCTATAGAGTTGACCACAACAGAGGTTTATAAAACAACGATCCTGTTGTTTCAAGATATCTTCTGTGAGTACGGAGGCAGTCTTTCCAGAAATAAAAGAATGACTTCTTTATTTCAATTGTACCACCTTCTCTACAGACATATATGATTAAGTCGCACAGTTGAGCTCTGTATGAAGTATCTGGGGTGCTATCAAAAAGATTTCCGGGCTTCCCTGGTGGCGCAGTGGTTGAGAATCTGCCTGCCAATGCAGGGGACACGGGTTCGAACCCTGGTCTGGGAAGATCCCACATGCCGTGGAGCAACTAGGCCCGTGAGCCACAATTGCTGAGCCTGTGCGTCTGGAGCCTGTGCTCCGCAACAAGAGAGGCCGCGATGGTGAGAGGCCCATGCACCGCGATGAAGAGTGGCCCCCACTTGCCCCAACTAGAGAAAGCCTTCGCACAGAAACGAAGACCCGACACAGCCGTAAATAAATTAATTAATTAATTAATTAATTAAAAAAAAAAAAAAAGATTTCCAAGGTACTTTGGGGTTTTTTAATATCTGACGCTACTAAAGCATATCACTGATGTCATGTTTTACTTTGATTCTTTAGTTTTAAAACAATTATCAAGTAAAAAAAAATAAATTTCAACTCTAAAGATATTAAAATTAGTAAAATATTTCATATATGAACCCAAATACGCACTTATCAAGCAAAATATTGCATATTAACACATCACAGTTAACACTTTTCTCTATTTCAAGTTTTTTTAAATAACGACTTAAGTTTTTTAGAGCAGTTTAGGGTTCATAGCAAAAGTGAGCGGAAGGTACAAAGATTACCCCCTGACCCTACACATGAATATCCACCCCCATCATCAACACCCCCTGACCCTACACATGAATATCCACCCCCATCATCCACATCCCCTGACCCCACACATGAATATCCACCCCCATCATCCACATCCCCTGACCCTACACATGAATATCCACCCCCATCATCCACATCCCCTGACCCCACACATGAATATCCACCCCCATCATCAACACCCCCTGACCCCACACATGAATATCCACCCCCATCATCCACATCCCCTGACCCTACACATGAATATCTACCCCCATCATCCACATCCCCTGACCCTACACATGAATATCCACCCCCATCATCAACATCCCCCACCACAGTGGTACATTTGTTACAATCGATGAACCTATACTGACACCTCATAATCACCCTAAGTCCATAGTTTACCTTAGGGTTCACTCACAGTGTTGTACATTCTATGAGTTTGGACAAATGTATCGTAGCATGTATCCATCATTATGGTATTAGAGTAGTTTCACTGTCCTAAAAATCCTCTGTGCTCTACCTATTCATCACTCCCTCCTCCTCCCGACCCTTGGCAACTACTGATCTTTTAACTGTCTCCGTAGTTTTGTCTTTTCCAGAATATCACATACTTGGAATCATTTACAGATTGGTTCTTTCACTTAGTGATATGCATTTAAGGTTCCTCCATGTCTCTTCATGGCTTGAGAGCTCATCTCTTTTCAGTGCTGAATAATATTCTATTGTGTGGAGATACCACAGTTTATTTATTACTCTATCTACTTAAGGACATCTTGGTTGCTTCCAAGTTTTGGCAATTAGAAATAAAGCTGCTATAAACATTTATGTGCAAGTTTTTGTGTGGACATAAGTTTTCAACTTCTTTGGGTAAATACTGAGCAGCTTGATTGCTGGATCATATGGTAAGAGTATGCTTAGTTTTATAAGAAACTACTAAACTATCTTCCAAAGTGACTGACTGTACCATTGTACACTCCCATCAGCAATGAATGAGAGTTCCTGTTGCTCCACATCCTCACAAGCATTTGGAATTGTCAGTGTTCCAAAGTCTGTCCATTCTTATAGATGGTAGTGTTATCTCATTGTTGTTTTAATTTGTATTTCCCTGAGGACATACGATGTGGAGTATCTTTTCACATGCTTATTTGCTATCTGTATCTCGTCTTTGGTGAGATGTCTGTTAAATGTTTGACCCATTTTTTAATTGGGTTATCTGTTTTCTTATTGTTGAGTTTTAAGAGTTCTTTATGTATTTTGTTTAACAGATGTGTCTCTTGCAAATATTTTCTCCCATCCGTGACTTGTCTTCTCATTCTCTTGACATTGTCTTTGGCAAAGCAGAAGTCTTTAACTTTAATAAAATCCAGCTTATCAATTCTTTCCATTTTAAATTTTAAACATAAAAATAAGAACTCCAAGAGGTCACAATGAAGTAACTCATGTTGAGTTTCTTCTTTTTTATAACTACTGTGCTACTGTTTCTACTTTTAAATGCAAGAATATGTAATAAGACAGGGACTACGGACATGAACTATGCCCAAAACAAGTTTAAACAATTCCAAACTGTTATGAACGCTAAGTCCCCATGAGCCTGGGGACAACCATATAAAAGTTCTCTAAATTCACTTCCATGTAGAATATAATATTTATTAGAGGGTTAATAATAAAAATATGCTACATTAAAGCCTACATATATGGTATTAAAACTCAAGTACAATTGCACACATGGGTAAAACAGACCAACAAAAGATTTTGGGGGGAGGAATATTTTATCACTGACGTTGCATAGAATTGCCAGAACATACTACTAATAAAAAAGAGGCCACCTGTAGTCTACACACAATGCAACCACTTGCTGCCTATACCCAATGCTAACTGCTCCCATAGCCCACTCTGGGTAAGACACTGCCTGTAGCGATTTTGGAAATGTTTAACTTTGACAGGGAGAAAGATAAAAGAAAGGTATACTGAGTTGAACAGTGTTTCCTCAAAATACATGTCATTCAGAAACTCAGAATGTGACCTTATTTGGAAATATGGTCTTTGCACATGCAGTTAGTTAAGTTAAAATGAGGTCATACCAAATTAGGGTGGGCCCTAATCCAGTGGCTAGTATCCTTATAAGAAAAGCAGAGGGACTTCCCTGGTGGTGCAGTGGTTAAGAATCTGCCTGTCAATGCAGGGGACACGGTGCAATCGCTGATCGGGGAAGATCCTACATGCCACGGAGTAACTAAACCCGTGAGCCACAACTACTGAGCCCGTGTGCCACAACTACTGAAGCCCGCGCGCCTAGAGCCCGTGCACCGCAACAAGAGAAGCCACAGCAATGAGAAGCCCATGCACTACAACGAAGAGTAGCCCCCGCTCGCCGCAGCTAGAGAAAAGCCCGAGCGCAGCAACGAAGACCCAATGCAGCCAAATATAAATAAATTAAATTAAATTACCAAAAAAAAAAGGAATGATTGATTTATTGATCTGAAGGGGTGATAATGAGATACAGCTAATTGAGAAAAGAAAAGAAAAGAAAAGCAGAGACACACACAGGGAAAAGGCCACATGACGACAGAGGCAGAGATTGGAGTGATGCATCCACAAGCCAAGAGATGCCAAGATTAGCAGTAACTACCAGAAGCTGGAGGAGACAAGGAAGGATCCTCCCCTGAAAACTTCAGAAGGAACGTGGCCCTACCAAAACCTTGATTTTGGACTTCCAGCCTTCAAAATTGTGAGAAAATAAATTATTTTTATCTTAAGCTACTCTATTTGTTACGGCTGTCCTAGGAAACCTGGGAAATACAGAAGGAAACACACTTCACAATCTCTGTGGACCCTCAGTATTGATCAAAAGTACAGAAGTGGTCAGAAATACACTTTGATTATTCTGAATTCCATATTTTTTGGCTGTGTGATTTTAAGGTCTTTAGCGAGCCAAGAGTAGCACTTTGAAAGAGGAAGTGGCACTGGGAGCTCTTTCTGCCCTGTGCATAGTGCAAAGATGAAACTGGGAACTCAAGAAACAAAGAACAAAGTGAAATTTTTAAAAAACAAAACAGTAAAGGAAATCTCCATTATTTTTCTAATTCTCATAGCTAGAGGCAATCTTTTATCTCTTCTGGCTTGGGAACTGTGCAATATAATTTCTGATTGTGTAATACATATGATTACATTTTTTTCTTTCCCTACAGTAATTTAATTGGAGGATCTTGATGCCAGGTCAAATATAAACAGCAACTACCTTCTCTTGCTTTCAGCAAAAAGATTTACCTTATATAGGGAATACTTGGGAGAGTCTTACAAAGTAAGTTGTGCTAAAGTGAAATATCAACTAAGTGATTTCTTAGTTTTCCAGAAAGGTAAACCATAATAGTCATTCCAAAATATTTATTATGCCTTTAACACACATACTACCTAGGCAATTCAATACAATCAATTAATAGAATACAAATATTCAATTAGAGCAGAAAATGGCAAAAACAGTCATGGGGAAGATTTTCTTTTTTATTCCATTTACCCAGAGTAGCCTCTCCCACTACCATTTATACACAAAACTTTCTTTTTTTGTTAAAAAATCAAGTTGGTTTCCTAAACTGATAAAGCCAACTCTCCCAGACTCACATTTTAAGGTCCCTCTTGAAATAACTTGCTTGACAGACTTTATAATATCCCAGCACTTGCTTTTATTTTTTAATTTATTTATTTTTGAAGTACTCATTAATTATCTCCCCTCATACTTAAACCATTTGCTCTGAAGTTACTCCTTTTAACAACAACAACAAAAATCTCAGTCATCAAGATATTCTTTCCCGTCGAAAAGAAATAGAGTCAGCACTTTCCCTTCCCCACAGCACCTGCATTCTTTTTATGACCCAGTACATCTTTGCCTGCGTGGGCTGCAACCAAAATCTGTAACTTCCCCAAGGCATTCCGTCGGAGACTGTGCTGTCGTCTTCTGACGTGCCCAGTAAACAAAAAACTAAAACGCATATGTCTAACGTCGATGGAAGACAGGCAAGAAAGATATAAACCTAGCAATATGGATTTCAATGAGATACTTTAAAAATAGAAATATTTTTGCATAAAGCAAGCCCAGGATAACAATGAAACCATCAGGAAACATGAGCAGTAGAGAGCAGATAGGGAGAGGCCGGTGATGAGGGAAAAATTCCCCTCTTACACAGTACCGAGTGTTAGCGAACATGGGAGCATGCAGAGTAAAGGTGAAATACAAACACTTCGGAAAACAATTTAGCATTCTCTGTCAAAGCTGAACCCGTGCCTACCCTATGATCCAGCAATCCCACTCCAGCAGGAATGCTGTTGGGGGCATATGTGCTCCAAGTGTCATACGATAAAGTTCATAGCAGCATTATCCAGGAAAGCCAAAACTGGAAACTACCCAAATTGAACAGCAGAATGTGTAATACAATGAAATAGTACAAAGCAATGTAAGTAAACAACCTACAGCTACACACCACAACAAATCTAAATGTCACAAATATAATGTTGAGCCAAATTAGCCAGCCATAAAAGAATACAAACTATGTGGTTCTATGTACATAAAATTTAAAAACAGGCAAAAATAAATTATAGTGTTAGAAGTCAGGACAGTGGATCTTCGGGAAGGAAAGGGGGCAGTGATTGGGGAAGCTCGCAAAGAGTGGGGAAGCTCTGAGGTGCTAGTAATGCTCCTGTTTCTGATTTCTGGAAAGAAATCAGACTAAGAGATTCCTGCCAGGAAACAGATAATGATGGCACATAGCAGTCGAATTTCTTGCTTGCTGAAACACTGGCGGGTCTGAAAACATTAAGAAATTCGGGACTGCCAAGAAACTGAATTCCCTGGAAGAACTACCCTGGATGGAAACAAAGGTGAATTAGGTATCAGCTCTCTTACCAAATTTGGCAATAATCTATACTTTTAATCTAAATTTCAAAAGCAAACATTGATTCCTGAAACTTGCAAAACAGCTCAAATGTTTAAAGCATCCTGGTTTCCTCTTTTGAGCAATCATGGAAGTGTAGGGAGGCACAAGAGATCGTTCAATCCAACCTCTACCATCCCAGTCAAATGGACAAATAGACATAAACACTCTTTAAAGTTCCCACTGCAAATGAATTCTGAGATGTTCCTCAGTTACCTGTTCTAGAATAAACAACCCTGACTAGGGCATAGCCTCTCCTGAGAGTAACCTTGATCTTATATGCTCCACTTCAAGCTCTCGTCCTGCCCCACACCTAAATGAAAAAATACCATAAATAACAAACTAAAGAATCAGCTCGCCTTCAAGTTAAATTATCTTATTCCTTTATCCTTTCTTCCTCTAATCACCTTCACAGCTCTCTTCTGAAGCTTCTAAGGAGCAAAAGACAAAACTGATTAAAGTGTTATCATAAGGCTTTAACAGGCTAAATAAAATAGTACCTTAAGACTCCTACATGAACAGAATTATTGTTCAGATAACATTTTAGAAATAAGATAATTTCAAAAACCATAGCAGAGAAAGATACTTAGTTTCGGACCCAAGCCTTACCTCACACTTTAAAGTACTGCTCAAATATGAGGATTTAATTAGCATGCGTACAAGCAGGGTAGGCAGAAGGCTCAGTTTCAAACCTACCACACACCTGTAACAGCTTGCAAAACATCACCAAACTAGCCTAAAATGACTCAATCAGAAATCAATAGTTCTTTCTAAGTGAAGATATTCTGACTCTCAGATAAAAAGATGCACAGTTTTCAACCTCAGTTGGGCCCTAGGTGCTGCCTCACAATCCTATCGTGGTGCCTGAGCCCTCTCCAGCCCCTTCTCAAGTCTTCACCTTCCTCAAGTATCTAACTTGGCCCCCGTTACTCTCAGCAGACAACGTTACATCCTAGATCCCAGGAGAGAAAAGCACTGTCTGACCAGAATTCCCCAAACTTTCTTTCTCAGGTTCACTTTTCCCCTTTAAATTCCACTGAAAGAGAGTTTGAAATTCTCACAGAAAGAAAATATACCTCAAGGGGTCCTAGACACCTTCCAAAGTACCTCCAACCTTAAGCTCCATTTTTTCCTCTCTATATGTTATTTTATCTTTTACCCCTATGACAACAAAACCAGAGCCCTCATCCCCAAGTGAATCCACCCACCACTGTGCTGATGCCATCCTCCCTACCTTATCCTACACACCTTGCCCTCTCTCAACTAGCTCTAGTTGAGATGGAGATACTATCAGTCTTTCCCTGTCTACTGGCCCTTTCCCATCAGGATTTTGTTGCTTTTTATTCCCTTAATGGTGTCCTTTTTCAGGTTGAAACAATTTCAAACTCACAGAAAAGTTGCAATGATAGTACAAAGAACTCCTAAACACCCTTCACCCAGAGACCCCATTCAACTTTTGTCAGTTGCCCCAATGACACCATTCATAGCAAAAAAGATCAGGCACTGCACCCAGCTGTTACATCTCTCTAGTCTCTTCCAATGTGGAAGAGTTCCTCAGTCTTTCCTTGACATTTTTGAAGATTACAGTAGATTGAAGTAGATTTGAAGATCTGGGCTAACGGAGCTCAATTTGGGATAGTCCAGTGCTTTCTCATGATTAGATCCTGGTTATCTGCTTTGACAGGACTATCAAAGAAGTGATGCTATATTCTTCTTCTTGCAGCTTGTCAGGGGGCACCGCCACTTAATCAAGATGGGACCTGCTAGGTTCCTCCACTATATTTTTTTCTCCATTACAAGTAATAAATATGTTGTTAAAAGGTGCTTTGAGGCTATATAAAGATCCCATATTTCATGCCACTTTACCCTCTAGTTTAGCATCCATTCCTACTTCTTGCCTGAATTAGTTATAACTATGTTAGTTATCAAATAATTATTATTCAGTTCCATTATTCCTTCTACATTTATTAATTAGTTGGCAGTCCATTTTAAGGAATAACTTTCCTTTCTCTCATTTACTGAATGATATTAAATAATACTTATGCGTGTATTTAATTGTATCAGTGTGCACTCAAGGCTTTTTATTATGTTCAATGGGTTATAATATTTTACTACCACTCTTTATTTTCATGCTCAAATTCTCTCAGATTTGGCCAGTGGGAGCACATTAAACTGACCTCTGTGTCCTTTTGACCTGTCCCATCATCCTTTTTTGAAGATTTTGTGTGTGTGTGTGTGGACCATTTTTTTAAAGTCTTTATTGAATTTGTTACAATATTGCTTCTGTTTTATGTTTTGGTTTTTTGGCTGTGAGGCATGTGGGATCTTGGCTCCCTGACCAGGGATCAAACCCACACCCCCTGCATTGGAAGGTGAAGTCTTAACCACTGGACCACCAGGGAAGTCCCTGTCCCATCATTCTTGAGTACCTTCTAACTTTCCAGTGCAGCAAGCTATTCTAGGCTTCAGCCTCCAAATCAGTCATTTCTCCAGAGAGCCCTGATTCCTTTTAGTAGAGTGTTATTTAAAAACCAAGATTTGGAGAGTAGCTCCATTCACTGCTAATAGAGTGCCGCTGTTCCCAGGACCTCTGAGAAGGCCTGGAAAGAGCTAGGTAATGTGTGTGTGTGTGTGTGTCTATAAACACATACACACATGCATTTACATCTATATTTATTTCTATATCTATCTACATATACTGAAAGTCACGAGTCCACACTATCAGTTGCAATTCCAATCCATTCCAGCTTTTCCCCTCTATACATATACTACCTTTCTCCATCCGTGAAAAACCTGGCTCTCTAAAATATATACACTTATTTGCACAGTATGTAGTCAACCTTCTGACCCCAACTGGCCATCATCACCACGTGGCTCAAGTGTGGTTCCCATGAAACATGTTTAAAGAGCTGTCAGCACTCACTGTCTCTACTTCCCCACCTTCAGTCATTCTCTGACCACTGCAATCTGATTTCCATTCTGGCTGAAGTCACCAGTCATCTCCTTATTGCCAAATCTGAAGGCTCTCTCTCACTCCTTGTCTCACCTGAGCTCCCGACAGCATTTGACACTCTCTGAACACTCTCCACTTCTTAAAATACTCTCTTCCTCTGTGAGTCCCCACTCTAACTGGTTTTCCTTCTACCTCTTTGGCCATTCCTTCTTGGATCCTTCTGTGGCTTTCTCGTCTCCGCCCATGCTTAATTACTACAATTCCCAGGGGTTCTGTTCTAGCCCTCCTGTTCATGCAACCCTTCCATGGCCACAACTATCTATATTCTGTTGATTTACACATTTATATCTTTAACCCAGATGTAATTCTTAAACTCCAGACCCATATAATGAAATGCTCATCAAATATTATTTTGAGGGTATCTCTCAATCACTCACACAAAACACGTCTAACACAGAAATAATTTTCATCCTATCTCATCCCCCAAACCCGCTCTTCTTTATAAGTACTTCAACACAAAGAACAGAAGTGCCACTTGTTCAGTGGCCCAAACCAGCAAATTAAGAATCATTTCTAGGGCTTCCCTGGTGGCACAGTGGTTGAGAATCTGCCTGCCAATGCAGGGGACACGGGTTCGAGCCCTGGTCTGGGAAGATCCCACATGCCGCGGAGCAACTAGGCCCGTGAGCCACAATTACTGAGCCTGCGCGTCTGGAGCCTGTGCTCCCAACAAGAGAGGCCGCGATAGTGAGAGGCCCGCGCACCGCGATGAAGAGTGGCCCCCGCTCGCCGCAACTAGAGAAAGCCCTCGCACAGAAACGAAGACCCAACACAGCTGTAAATAAATTAATAAATTAATTAATTAATTAAAAAATAAAAATAAAAAAAAAAAAAGAAACTGCCAGTGTTTAAAAAAAAAAAAAGAATCATTTCTAACTCATCCTTCTCCCCTATCCCTACACATCATCAAGCCTGGTGGTTTTACCTCCAAAATCTCTCTCAAATCTATCTCCTCAGCAATTCCACAGACCAAACAATCATCATCTTGTGCCTGAATTACCACCATAGTCTTCTGACTGGCCTCCCACTCCCGTCATTCTTCCAATCTGATCTACACAATCTTTGTAGAACAAATATGATCACTGCTCTCTCCTTAAAACCCTTCAAAGAAGCCCCGCTGTCCTCAGGACAGTCTAGTTCCTTCACATGGCTCACTAGGCTCTGTGGGATCTTGCCCTAGCCTACCTTTACAATGTCCCGGTTCTACTTCAAACTCAAACACAGCCACACTAAATTTCTTTCACCTCTGCAAACACACAATACTCCTTTGAGTCCCTGGGCCTGACATACTGTTGCCCCTCTGCCTCTTTGCTACATTTCATGGTCAAATTCTACTTAACCCCCAGGAGACAGCTATCACCTTCCCTGGGAATCTTCCCAGGATGCCCCTGCTCCGTACTCACACAGTGCTCTGTATTTCTCTAGAGTGCTTATCACACTTTATTGCAATTGCTTGTTTAATTGTTTAATTTCCCAGCTGAATTATTAATTTTTTTTAAAATTTTATTTATTTATTTATTTATTTATTTTTGGCTGTGTTGGGTCTTCGTTTCTGTGCAAGGGCTTTCTCTAGTTGTGGCAAGTAGGGGCCATTCTTCATCGCGGTGCGCAGGCCTCTCACTATCGCGGCCTCTCTTTTTGTGGAGCACAGGCTCCAGATGCGCAGGCTCAGTAATTGTGGCTCACGGGCCTAGTCGCTCCGTGGCATGTGGGATCCTCCCAGACCAGGGCTCGAACCCGTGTCCCCTGCATTGGCAGGCAGATTCTCAACCACTGCGCCACCAGGGAAGCCCTGAATTATTAATTTTACTAAGAGCTCAGAAAGAAACAGACAGGGTGTCTTATTCACTGCTCTATCACCAGAGCCTAGCAAAATGGTGCAAACGCAGTAGATGCTCCCTAAGTACTTAGTGAACGAATGAGTTTCAAAAATAAAAAACTCTACAACAGCCACAGCCAAAGGGTGCGTTTCACAGACATGCATTAACACAAGGAGTGGAGCAATCCATCTTCCTTCACTCCTGCTGCTGATCAATTCCAAGAGTGGCATCTTTATATGTCATAAACAATAATGCAACCATATTAGCCTGAACTGAAACAGAATTGTTGCCCACAAACAAAACAACACGGAAGTTCCTCTTCTTTCTCTTCGATAAGTTGGAATGACTCATTCTTTTTCACCCTTTCATGAAGATGACTCACAAGAAACTTAACATGTGAGAGAGCACACGTCTTCTGCCAAGAGAGTTAGAATGAGAGGGAAAGTCTTGGCTCTTTAAACAGCTCTAGGACATTCTCCCTGTATATACTATGGACACACATACACTCACGGTGCCTCAGAAAACATAGAGCATAATTAAACAAAGGAAAAACAGAAAATGAGTTCCTGAAGGGTATAGCTCCAAACTGAGCATGGTGTCTGGCCCACAGAAGAGGTAATACCAAATGGAAGTTGACACCAGAGTACAACCACAGCCAATTGCAAACACCAAAATTTGATGTAAGGGGAAAGAGGAAATCTCTGAAAGGAATTAATATTGCTTCTACTTACTATACACTATCATAAGCCAGGTTCAAGTTACCTCATCTTTACTGTCCCATTATACATACACAGAAATGGCATTTGAAGGACTAAATAAGCAGCCAAACTGCAGTTCTTTCCAATCCTTAGTGCTGTATCCCAGGCTCGGCAGGACCTAGTCATTTCTTTAGACTAAAGTCAAATTGTGCCCTTCACTATCCTCTAACTGAGGTTACCATAAAGCTTATTCATAGATTTAGAGGCAAAACAGATGGTTATATCTTCAGGGGGAAACATTTTTATTGTATTTTGTTTTAAATATCAGTTCCTGGTAGATTCGGGGTAGGGGGGGATTGGTCCTTCTCTAAAGGTACTTTGAGAGCATTAAAGGACAGAGGCTATTTTTCTCCACTGTTTTCTCTAGATAGCTCCAATTCCAACCCTGAACTCAATTTTAGAATGTTTAAAGTAACATAAAGATGCAGTTTCATGTATAGTGACTTAGAAGTTCTCATTCCAAAAGCAGAACTGAAGTATATTGTTTGGAGGAGGGGTCCTGAAGCTCACCTATCATTTTGCCTTTCAGAATCAAAGGGGCTTGAGGACACGCAGCACAGCGTGAGAGGGAGAACTGATGAAACTATGTTTGATGGTCAGAACTTTAATCCCTTTCTGCCACTAAACTCCCTGAATGGTAACAACTAGTCTTATACTCCCCAGACAAGAGATTGGAGAATGTCCTCACTGTCAAGGCTAAACACACACACGCACACACACACACACACACAGAGAAGATCTATAGCTACAGACATGTGGGCATCACCACATTATAAAGCTGGATTTCCACCTGAATACTGAACACTGAGGCTCATACAGGGCTTCTCATCTGCATTTTTGTGCTTAATCTTCAGAATGAATTGACACCAAGAATAACTGACATTCCAGGAAAGTCTCTAATGTAAAAGGCAGATACTGAAACAAGTAGAAGAATAAAGGACTGTGGAAAACAAAAACAAAGAAATGCAAAGAAAACTTTAAAACTACTCAGAATATTAGTTAAAATTCTTAGAGAAATGAGAGACATTATAACCATGAAATACAAATAGGATGCAATTTTTTAAATAAAATAACAAAAAACTTTAAAAAAATTTTTAAGTGATAACAAAAGTATACCTAATTTAAAAATGTAAGATAAAATCAAGTAAATCTCCCAGAATATAGAATAAGAAGACAAGATGGGATATAAAAGGGGAAATCTAAGAATATTTCTCAGTCTAGGAGGTCCAATCTGATTAATAGTTGTACCAGAAAAATAGAACAAAAATAATGAATGAAAAATGATAAATGATATAATACAAGAAAATTTCCAGATTGAGCTTCTAGATCAGAAGAGTCCACAAGATGACTATCACAACTAAAAAATCTACTCATTTTCAAATTTTCAAATATTAAATTATCAAAGATAGTAAAACCCTAAAAGTTTCCAGAAGCAAACACAAACAGGTCTATACAAGAAAACAGAAATTAGAATGTAATTACATTTTATCTACAACACATTCTCAGGAATCTATTGGAGAAAGTGTTTCACCAAAAGTAGAGAGTCAAAAAGAGAGAGAGAAACATGGGTCCAAAGAAACGGGATCCCATGTTTAATCCATGAGAAAGATGAAGGAAATACCTAGAGCTCCTAGAAGACAGATGATGGGAATTCCTAGAATGATAATAAAAGGAAGTTTCAGGACAACAGTTAAGTAGAAGGTCTAGAGAGTAACCAAGCAAGATCAGGGAGATGAGAAAATGGCTCTAGGAGAGAGAGTTTCAAAAACTAACAAAAATTAAAGGAAAAATAATAGTAATAATAAACAGTGGACAGATTACCAGGTGAGTGTGACTAAATTTAAAAGGTATGTTAGAATTCAAAAAGAGTCATGTACCAAAATGTTCATTGCAGCTCTATTTACAATAGCCAGGACATGGAAGCAACCTAAGTGTCCATCATCGGATGAATGGATAAAGAAGATGTGGCACATATATACAATGGAATATTACTCAGCCATAAAAAGAAATGAAACGGAGGTATTTGTAATGAGGTGGATGGAGTTAGAGTCTGTCATACAGAGTGAAGTAAGTCAGAAAGAGAAAAACAAATATAGTATGCTAACACATATATATGGAATCTAAGGAAAAAAAAAAAAAAGGTCATGAAGAACCTAGTGGCAAGATGGGAATAAAGACACAGACCTACTAGAGAATGGACTTGAGGATATGGGGAGGGGGAGGGGTGAGATGTGACAGGGTGAGAGAGTGTCATGGACATATATACACTACCAAATGTAAAATAGATAGCTAGTGGGAAGCAGCTGCATAGCACAGGGAGATCAGCTCGGTGCTTTGTGACCACCTAGAGGGGTGGGACAGGGAGGGTGGGAGGGAGGGAGATGCAAGAGGGAAGAGATATGGGAACATATGTATATGTATAACTGATTCACTTTATTATAAAGCAGAAACTAACACACCATTGTAAAGCAATTATACTCCAATAAAGATGTTTAAATAAATAAATAAATAAATAAAAGGTATGTTAGAGAGTTTATATATGATTTAGAGGAAGTAAAAGGGAAAACAAAGCAACCGGAAACATGAGGCAATTATTAACTCTGAGGAAAACCGAAAGCTGCACAAGAAAGAAAATATAATTTTAGGACACCATGTGGTTCAGCTTTGAATAGTATTTTCATAATATAATAATATAAAAACTGAATATTGAGTTAACAAAAAATGGCCATATGACTACATTGGGAGGGTAGAGGGAGGCAAAATGTATACATTGTGGGCCAAGCAGGAGTCATCAGAGAGAATCATGTAGGTTCCTCATCCTCTAGGTCTGAAGTCAACAGATAATATACAAAACTGAAAAATTAGAAAACACTAGTAGAAGCATTTTATTTGGAGAAATGAAGGTAATCAGCAGGACGTATAAGTAAAAGTTAAATATTATTGATTCTGAGGAGTAGGAAATAGGAACAGAAAGGGTTGGATGGACAAGGGATTCTATTTTTCATATGAACCTTGTAGTAATATTTGAGTTGTAAAGTTATATGTATCTATTAGTTTGATATAAAGGACAATTTAAAACACAGTAGGAGAATATTTATAAATAAAATAATGTGCAAAGTCTGGTCCATTAAAAAATATAAATATACACATACCAGAAGCTTTTGAATGCATATAACTATTACTACTAATTATCTCTGAGTGGTGGGGTTGCAGAAGTTTTGTTGGTTTCTTCTTTTCCTACAAAGATCTGTATTGCTATTTTAACAAGAAATATACTTTTTTTCAGAAAATATCTTAAAGTATTTGCTTACCTTAGCTGATTTTTCAAAACTTAAGCCTCCATCCAGCTTAAAAAGAACTGTCATGTTGTACCCAGTCTGGTTTCCATGTCCATGAGGCCACCAAGTTTCTATAGTAACACTCTTTTAAAAAATAATATGTCAGTCTAAGTAATCTGTAGCATATTTTCAGCAAAATAATATAGTAATTCAGAGCATCACATCAGTTTCTCATAGATAAGCACAGAGCAATATAAATCTCCCTCCTTGTATTATGCCAAATTATACCAATCCATAGATAATATTTAAAAATCAACATGCTAGGAGTTTAGCATGGATTAACATACCAGAAGGGAAAGCAAAGAACAGAATAACGTGGGCATTCAGAAAAACAGCTCTTCCCATTGCAACACTCAGCTAACATTTATTCTACATTCTTAACATTTAGAATTGGACTTTGAGGTTAACTCTTCTTTCAAGCCCAGAACTAGAAAAGTGTTTTGAGCTCTTACTTGATCTGAACAGTTACTGAATGCTGATTTGCTCTATCCTTTTCAGCTCACAATTGTCAATTAGAGGAATAAGAAAAGGAAAAAGAAAAGGTAAAATCCAGTCCACTTCTACTTACGAAAGATCATAAGTTTAGAATTAGAATTCTGTATGTAGAATAAGTACCAATATTCAAAATAGTTTACAAATACCAAAAATAATCACAGCATTTAAGTATGATGTTTAAAATGTATTTTGGATTTAGGATTCTCCAAATACTGCAGAAAAATTAAAATATAACACACCTGACTTTTTGAGAGGAGAGGATGCCAAATTAATCACATAACCTCCGTTTTCTTAATCTTAAAATTTGGGAAAATCATTCCTTAGCTTGCACACACACAAAATATATAACAGATTAAAAGTAAAGAAAAAAATGGAAAAAGTACACTTTTCTTTAATACTCAGGTCCTTCTTTCTAAGCATTTCTTTTGAACAACACTGTTTTTCATCTTAGTGCTTCTCGGGAAGTACCATCACTCAC
The DNA here is from genome assembly GCF_965194825.1 of Balaenoptera physalus. Taxonomy (NCBI): domain Eukaryota; kingdom Metazoa; phylum Chordata; class Mammalia; order Artiodactyla; family Balaenopteridae; genus Balaenoptera; species Balaenoptera physalus. The sequence goes on from NC_138884.1 coordinate 26,166,121, forward strand.
CTTGTCAATTTTCACAAAGAGTTTAACAATCCTTTCCCCATGATGAAGTTCAATGCTGTTTGTCTGTTGTATTTTTAATTCAGGGATGGCTATAATCGCTTGACCCAAAACTGGCTTTGAACTAATAACATCAAAAGAAGACTCTATTTCAAGATTCCACTCCTGGATATTGTTATCTAAGGTATAAAGAGAAAAAGAAAAAATACATATATATTATGTAGGATTCACTGAAAAAAAGACCAAAGCAGCTTCTAAACTATAAGTGCTCCACAAATGCAATCCTGATCAAAAGTTCAGTGAAAATTCTCTTTTAATGTTTAGAGTTTAATCCTTAATTCTAGAGAAGAATAACCAAAATTATATTTTTATATATACTTCTACTCTAAAAATGTTACAATCATAAGTCACAAAAACTTTATAACTATGGCACAAATAGAAAATTACAAATGAAAAGATAACATAAATCTTCCAAGATTTATCAATCTTGATTTATCAAACATACTTGCTTGTTCCTTTTTATAAAGTAAAAATACTGAGGGTTTTTAAGCCATATAATATGTTATAAACTTAGATGTATTAGAATTAATCAGATGTGGAAAAAATAAAGATGCATTTTAAATGTAATTATTTATTCAAGAAATGTGTACTGAGAACCATCTAAGTGCCATGTTCTTTGCTAAGTGATGGGAGGTAAATAAACATGGCCCCTGCCCTCAGGAGCTAAGGGTCTAATGGGATGTGGACAAGTACAAACGTGTAATAATACTAGGATAGGAGAATTAAAGGTTGTTTAGAAAAATATTCATATTCCCTTTACCGCATTTTTATTGTTCTTAAACAGAAGCACACACTCCAATGTGATCCAAAGCTGTTTATTTTCTAAAACATCCCTAAATCTTTGACAGCTACCTCACCTTTAACTCGAAATCATATTCCCTCTGGTTTCCCTTACTATCTCTTATTTCAAGAAATAATAATAGATAACATTTACCAAGAACTTACTATGAGCTAGGCATTGTTTTATGCTCTCAACATGTATTAACTTATTTAAGCATCACACCATTGCTATAAGGTAAATTCCACTACTATCATCATTTTATAAATGAGAAAACTGAGACAGAGGAATTAAGTAACTCGTCCAAGATCACATAACTAGTAAGTGGCAGATGTGAACCAAGACAGTCTAAAACTAGAGACTGTACATTTAACCTCTAAATTCTGCCAACTCAATCCAAATAATTTCCCCCAAACCACATCTTAGTGGTGCTCAGGATTTTTACAGTGGGGAGAGGATCTTATTATATAGGAGAACATTTAATGATGTCAAGCTATGATAGACATCAAATATGTCCTTTGGCTGAGTCTTTGACCAAAACAGCACAGATTCACAAAACTGGTGAACTAGAAGTGTGCTGACAGATCACTTAGTCTACTTTCTGATGTGTTTGATTTCCTCTAGACCACAGGCTAGCAAACTATGGTCCTTGAGCCAAACCTGGACCACCTCCTATTTTTATAAATAAAATTTTATTGGAACACAGCTGCTATGGACTGAATTGTATCATTCCTCCCAAAATTCATATGTTGAAGCCCTAACCCCTAATGTGATTCTATCTGGAGATAGGGTTTTTTAGGAGGTAATTAGGTTAAATGAGTTCATAAGGGTGGGGTCCTATTCTGATAGGTCAGTAGCCTTATAAGAAGAGGAAGAGATCAATTTCTTTCTTTCTCTCTCTCTCCCCACACAACCCCCCAGCCCCCAATCATGTGAGAACACAACTAGAAAGCTGGCCATCTACAAGCCAGGAAGCAGGCCCTCAACACAAACCAAATCAGCCAGCACCTTGATCTTGGGTTCCCAGCTTCCAGAACTGTGAGAAGTCAATTTCTGTGGTTGAAGCTGACCAGTCTTTGGTATTTTGTCATGGCAGCCCAGCAGGCCAGACAGCAGCCATGCTCACATTTTACATATTGTCTTCGGTTGCCTTCATGCTACAAAGGCAGAGTTGAGTAACTGCAACCAAGGCCATATGGCCCAAAAAGCTAAAATATTTACTACCTGACCCTTTACAGAAAAAGTTTGCTGATCTCTACCCTAACATATTTCCTCCGAAAGGCCATTCTAACCTGTCTTTAATATCTTTAATATAATGACAAAAACCTCTGCCTCCCTTTCTGCTAGCCTTGACTATTGGAAAGTCATTCTCTACACTGATTTGAAATCCACTTTTCTTTCATTTCCACCTAGAGGTTTTAGTTCTGCCCTCTAGGCCTCTCCTACCAACCGATAACCACCAAGTTCAAGCAGGCTCCCTGGGACTTCCTTGGCAGTCCAGTGGTTAAGATTCCGCCTTCCAATGCAGGTGGCATGGGTTTGATCCCTGGTCAGGGAACTAAGATCCCACATGCCGCGCGGTGTAGCCAAAAATTTTTTTTAAAAAGGCAGGCTCCTCGGCCGTTTCCTATCACTTTTTCAGCAGAGAATCAGCTGCTTGTAAGGGCCTCCAGCAGGAAGACAAACAGAGTAATTCCCAAAGGTTACCGGCAAAATTGTCCAGTTTCTATTGCTTCTAACATGGAAAGTTCTAAAGTAAATCAGCACTCCTCTGGAGCTCATCCTGTTAACTCCCTCGGGTGCCACTAAATGAAAAAACTAAAGCTGAGGAATTAAAAACCCAACATGAAGATTTACAAGCCTATCGTGTCATTACCAAATACCCTACACCAACATATTTTGCCCTCTTTTCTCCTTCCAAACAAAGTACAACCCTTCCTTCCAGAAACCATGGAGAATTTCAGTAGTTTAGGTTCACAGAGCACATTGAGAGTCTTAAATAATAATTTTCCTGGTATTACCTGGTCACTTCTTTTCACTGGCTAATTTTAAAATGTATAATCTTATTTCTAGTTAAGGAGAGCTCCCTCTTATAAATCAAGACCCATTTCTAGAATGCAGCTTCCCAGCATATCTCTTCCAGCATTAACAAGTTATCCTTTCCTAAAGAACACCTATCACCCCCAGCTCTCCTGAAGTAGAATGTGTGATCATTTCAAAAATGGACAAAGTACTGGGGATGGGATAAGAAAGAAGAAAGTTTACTAAATGACTTAAAATCCCCTCGCAGGTCTCCCTCTCAATGACACCAAGTTTTGCATCCTTCCTCACCCTGACTAATCAACCCTGGGCCCAAACAGGACAGGAACTCATTATCAGAACAGGGTGGAGAGCAAGCTGATGAGCTCTCTCTACAACCTGAGGCCTTCCCTGGCCTGGAGCCTCAGCGATGTCCTAGCTGATGCCCTGCTCCCTGCAGAAGACACTACAGTCTATAGTTTGTTCCATTTAACCTCAACCAGGTGGGCAACCCAGGGCAGGGCAGAGAACGTGGTTCTGGCCATTGATTCATTTTCAGATTCTTCCAAAGCTGATTCAGTGAGGTTTCTTCAAAAACAAACAAACAAACAAATCACCATGAGTCTGACTCGGATGGGAATTTGTAGACAGGGTAACCAGCTGCACAGCCCAGATGAACGTGTGCTGCTTCTTCATGCAAACAATCTTCAGGACAACTTCAATTTGTGTAGATGTGGCCAATACATTAACCTTTTTTTTTTTTTTTAATTTATTTGACTGTGTCTGGTCTTTGTTGCGGCACATGGGATCTTCGTTGCAGTGTGCAGGATCTTTCGTTGCGGCGTGCGGGGTTCTCTCTAGTTGTGGCATGCGGGCTCTAGAGCACACGGGCTTGGTAGTTGCAGCACAGGGGCTTACTTGCCCCGTGGCATGTGGGATCCCTACCAGGGATCAAACCCACGCCCCCTGCATTGGAAGGTGGATTCTTAACCACTGGACCACCAGGGAAGTCCCAGTACGTTAACTTTTAAAACCCTCTAAAATGTGCCAGTCTCCTTTTATAGTCCTATATAGTCCACTTCTTTGTCAAGATGTGGTCAGGATAAAAATTAAAAAAAAAAAAAAACAGCTTTATTCGGTTGTCTAAGAGGAAAAAAAAAACGTATAGGAAGACACGGAAGTAGAAAAATAAGAAGACGACTGAGTTACATTAATTCAAGTGTGTCCGTAACTACAGAAAGACTTACTCTCAAACTACACCTTAAGCCTTGCTTTAACTGATTGTAATTAAGCCTCAAATATCAGTACCTTCATTTAATCATATATCTAGCTTCAAAAAAAACTGGTTCTTCCACACTTATACCCTCACCAGGCTGTAATGAGTGCTGTAATTTACAAACACAAGGAAAGAACTGTGGAATGCTAGAGGCGAAAGAAACTTGGCCATGTCCTAGTTACTTTGCAGTTGTGGTATTTGAGGCCTTGACGGCAGAACTAGCTCTAAGCTCCCAAGCCAGTGGACAGGACAAGGGCCCAGGTTTCCTAACTCCAGTGCTCTCTACCTTCCACGCATCTCCCACAGAGGCGCCTATCAAAAAGAAAGACACTAGCAGGCACGCACAGATTGAAATTTGCATATGAATAATGAGGAAGACCAAAAGCAAAGGTGCTTTTTGTTCTTCGGAATCCTAAGTCCTAATAGCAAATACGTATAATGTGAAACAAAGCATTTGAAGCCACTGTAACCATAAAATATTAGCCTCTTAATATGAGCGTCCTTATAAAAAAGAAAAAACACTGAAATCTACAAATATAAAGAATGTGTCTGGGGCTTCCCTGGTGGCGCAGTGGTTGAGAATCTGCCTGCCAATGCAGGGGACACGGGTTCGAGCCCTGGTCTGGGAAGATCCCACATGCCACGGAGCAACTAGGCCCGTGAGCCACAATAACTGAGCCTGCGCGTCTGGAGCCTGTGCTCCGCAACAAGAGAGGCCGCGACAGTGAGAGGCCCGCGCACCGCGATGAAGAGTGGCCCCCGCTTGCCACAACTAGAGAAAGCCCTCGCACAGAAACGAAGACCCAACACAGCCATAAATAAATAAGTAAATAATAAAGAATGAGGATTAAAAACAAAAAGAATGTGTCTGACCTTCCACTAAATGCATAATTACATGGTTGCACAGTTCCTCCATTTGTCAAAATACTATCTTTGTAACCTAAACTACCTGACAAAGGCATGACAACAGTTATGTGAGCATTTCTGCCAAACAGCGGAAATATATTTCTTGAATAATTACTGTCTGTGAAACTTGACGGGCACTATGAATTACACCCCAATCACAAAGAGCAAAGATGTTGAATCTACTTAAAGGAACAAAATATACCCGAAGGTCACAGTTAAGAATACAGGATGGCATTTGGAAGGGCTAAGAACCAGCAGGGACATGGAAGAACACTGAGGTCAGCATGGGATGGATCTGCAAACGTACGTTGGTGGACTGCTTATGTAAGATGAAAAAGATGCTTCATCCCACTGGGGGGCAAGCTATTCAAAGATGGCTGCCTTGATCAGCCCTGCTGAGCTCCTCCCAGCTCCCCCTTCTGCCTGCTCGCTTCATCTTGCATCTTTCATAGGTGATGCAAAGCTGCAATGAAGAGACAGTCTCGTGCATTTGAAGGAACAGCAATGACAACAAGCCACAGAATGCTGAAATTCAAACAGAGGATATATCCCCATGCTCCTGCCAGAATTAGAGGACAGACTACAGTAGCTGCTTTTCAAAGAGGTAACAGCTTGCGTTAGCCAGAAAAGCAGGCTTACAGTTAGTTACAACAGCTGTTTTCCCCTTCTTTCCCAAGCAGCAAGATCTCCTTGCCTATTCAGCAGGACAAAATCCTCAAAGATGAAATCAAAACAAAACAGACACAAAGCAAAATCCCCCCACCCCCCCCTCACCAAACAACATAAATTGGTAAGTTCTAGAGAAAAAAAAAAATCGACTTACACAACAAGGCAGCTAGTCAGAGATTATTCAAGCAACCTACCTACCCATAAATATATTTTCGAGGGTGAATACCTTCATTTTATGGGTAATGAAAAAGAGATTCAAAATGAAAGTAAGAAAAAAATGAATGCATGCTTGCATTCAAAAAGGAATGCATTAAACAAGGCACTACGCAAGATTGACAAATCTTTGCTACGTTGTAATATTATATTCTCTATATTAAGCTGTAAGCAAAGGGCAGCAATGACCTTCAATAAAGGCCACTGTTGGGCAGGCTAGGGTCGAGCTAGGAGCTAGGCCCACTCTTCCAACTCAAAGGCTATGTCTTCAAGAATGAAGAGAAGGGGTGCTTTAGGCTAAGGCAGCAAGTAAGTGTGGATACGGGCGGGAAGGCAGCATCTGTGAGGAATGGAATTGCCCAAGCACAGGTCAAAGATCCACAGCTCACCTCAGCTCAACAAGAAGATTTACATGTTGAAAAACATCTCTATTTTATTTCTTTCTAACTGTGGTAACAGAAGATTAAACAATGCAGTGTTTCATCAGAACATACTTATTATATATTTGGACTTAATATGTCTATGTAACCTTATGAAAAGTTCATAAAACTAGACAACCATCCCTCCCTAATAAATTTTAGGGCCTAATATGAACAATTTACATCAGATTACAATTACGAAAGACTTAGCATGGAGATGATCAATAAATGAATGTATGTCTCTCTATCTCTCTCTCTCACACACACACATACACACATTCAAATAAATATTTTCTAATGACGTTTTAGAGAGTCTCATCAATAAATTGGTATCTCTCAAAACCCAGATAAATGGCAAGAGCCTAAGAGATAATGAGAGTAACTCCTTTCCCTTTGACCTCACTATTTTTTCCAAATATAAATTTGTTTTTATTACCTTAAATATTAAGAATATGTGAAAATCATTTAGGAAGCTGAGGTTAGGGCAAAATTAAACAAATGACCAAAGGATATTCAAAAGTACAAAAGTTTAGAAACCACTATGCTAAGGATTAAGAATGCAGAAAAGGGGCTTCCCTGGCGGTGCAGTGGTTGAGAATCTGCCTGCCAATGCAGGGGACACGGGTTCGAGCCCTGGTCTGGGAGGATCCCGCATGCTGCGGAGCAGCTGGGCCCGTGAGCCACAATTACTGAGCCTGCGCATCTGGAGCCTGTGCCCCGCAACAGAAGAGGCCGCGATGGTGAGAGGCCTGCGCACCGCGATGAAGAGTGGCCCCCACTTGCCACAACTGGAGAAAGCCCTCACACAGAAGCAAAGACCCAACACAGCCATAAATAAATAATTTAAAAAAAAAAAAGAATGCAGAAAAGAAAAAAAAATATATATATATATATAATACATAAAGAAAATTTTCAAGTTAGTTTTTAAAAGTCTAACAGCCTTTTTTCTGTCATATTTTATACAATTAAATTGGGGAACTATGGTTGGTCATTTGATCTTTAGGGTTAAACTCACTATTTTTAAATTAAGAAATAAATTAAACATTTGGAAAAACAAAAAGGTTATTTTCTTCTAGCCTCAATAGGCAGAAAGCAGAAAGTGCCACAAAGTCAAAGTAGTTTAGCCTTTCATAATAAGCTGGCTGAAATTACTAGATACTAGATTAGTTTAACTGCTTTCTTCCCTTATTATAAAGACAATATAGGCTCAATGTAAAAATTTAGAAGAATAAAATACAAACTATCTGTAGTACTATTATACAGAGATTAGCCACTGCTTGCATTAGTTTTGACTAACCTCATTTTACACTTAAATTTTAAAAATGAATACAGTATTTGATTTTAAATAAAAATTATATGTATCTACTTTTGATTATGAACTAATCCTTTTAAAAAATGTTTAGTAACTCTCAATGCCTGCCTCAAACTGTGTACCAAATAAATGCAAAAGTATCCAGAATACATTAGTTTATTCTCTATTATTTTCAACTTCTAAGTTTCTATTGATTTCAGTAATGATTGCTATCTTCCAAATACAAACTGAAAAAAAAAATTCTGAAAAAATCCTAAAGGAAGTTCCTCTCCTAATGCTTTCATAAGTTTATGCTTCAATTTTCTCTATTACATCAAGTAACCAAATTGAAATCTATAAAATTAATCAAAAATATAAGAATTACTGCTTGATATGCACAGGACATATCTTCTGAACAGGAAACATATTTTTCCCTGTGTTAAGTACAAAATATATTGTAGTCATAAAACATCAAAAATGTAGTTGATATGGATAATTGATTACAGAGTCTAAATTAAATTTTAAGCATCACTTAAATTGATTAAATTGATTTAATTCAAATAAAATTTGCCCAGTCACTAATGGTGAATAAACTGAACCCTAATGACTCATATTCAGGAAGAAATGTTTAGCTTCATATTCAAAACTTTAAATTAAACTAGAGCAGTGTTATTCAAATTTTTTCAGATATCAGGATACCTGGAACTCATAGCACTTTTTGCTAACCACCAAAAACACTGATTAAACTTCAAAACTAATAAATAAATAACTTTTGGCAAAATCAGACCCCTTCTTACAGTAGGTTTATTATACACACCTGAGAAAAATTACGGGTGGGGATGGGGGGGAGTGAACCATTATGTATTTGATTTCATAGCAAGGCTCAATTCGGGTTGAGCCTCTGAAGAATAGTTTGAGAAACACTAAACTAGAAAGCTCTAAACAGCCACATTTATATGTGCAATTTACATTAGATCTTCCAATGCCTTTTTTTTTTTTTTTTTTTTTTTTTTGGCTGTGTTGGGTCTTCGTTTCTGCGTGAGGGCTTTCTCTAGTTGCAGCAAGTGGGGGCCACTCTTCATCGTGGTGCACGGGCCTTCCACTGTCGTGGCCTCTCTTGTTGCGGGGCACAGGCTCCAGACGCGCAGGCTCAGTAGTTGTGGCTCACGGGCCTAGTTGCTCCGCGGCATGTGGGATCTTCCCAGACTAGGGCTCGAACCCGTGTCCCCTGCATTGGCAGGCAGATTCTCAACCACTGCGCCACCAGGGAAGCCCTCCAATGCCTTTTAAACATTTAAAAATGCCAGCAGCACCTAATAACTTCCTCAATTATCAACCATCTCTGATATGCTTTTGTCTTCTGCCTTTAGAAAACACAGATTTGGCTCCATTGAAGAGAAATCTAGGGTCACCAGGGCCCTAAAGACAACAGAACTCTCGTATGGACACACCACATACTTGCTTACAGACTTCATCTAGTTAGGCCTGCACGGACCTGGACTGAGCATCGTGAGTTATCATTTAAAATCCCATTTGCCTCCACCTTCACCCTGATTTCCCTAACTTCTCAAATCCTTTGATCTCTGGTTTTCTGAACTACTGGGGCTGCCATCCCGAAGATTATGACACAATCTAGTTTGGCTTGATAATTGTTTATATCTCCCCTCCCCACCTCAACCAACTTGCTGGGATGAGTAAACACATTATACTTCTTTTCTATGCCAAATACACACAGTGCTGGGCAAAGAACTCAACAAATATTTGACCAGTTTTTAACCAATTCATTGACATCTGTGAGATTTCTGAGGGTTTTCTTCAATGCTCCTTTCAACTGAAAAAGTAGTATTCTTTACCTTATGAGAGTTTCTTTAATGCCTTGTCTGTCTTCCAGTTTATGTTCAACTCTTAACAAGGCTGGTATGTCATGGCCTTCAGAGGAGAAAATGTGCAGTGACAGAAAGTCAGCCCAATGATTTAAGCAAACCAAGAACTCAGCACCATGGAGTTCTGAAAGTGACTACAGGGGCAGCAAAAAGGAGTGCAAGCCAGCAGCCCAAATTCTTTTAAGAAACAGCTTGGGAGAACACAGCTTCCTTCCCTCCCTCCCTCCTTCCTTTCTTATCTTTCTTTCTTTCTTCCTCTCATTTTTTATTTTTCAGAATATGTTAAAAGGTAGGTACCCACCTACTTAACTGCTTTATACAGTAAATTTTCATGACAGGGACTTCCTTGGTGGCGCAGTGGTTAAGAATCTGCCTTCCAATGCAGGGGACACAGGTTCATGCCCTGGTCCAGGGAGATCCCACATGCCGCGGAGCAACTAAGCCCACGCGCCACAACTACTGAGCCTGCGCTCTAGAGCCCGTGCTGCACAACAAGAGAAGCCATGGCAATGAGAAGCCTGCGCACCACAACATAGAGCAGCCCCCGCTCGCCACAACTAGAGAAAACCGGCGTGCAGCAACGAAGACCCAACACAGCCAAAAATAAATAAATTAATTAATTTTTTTTAAATTTTCATGACAAATCAGTTTGTACATATTTTTCACTTTTCTAAATTTAATGTGTCATAAATTTTTTTTTAAATAAGTCTCTGAAAAGTACAGTTGTCCCTCGGTATCCACAGCAGATTGGTTCCAGGACCTGCTGGAGATACCAAAATCCACTGATGCTCAAAGTCAGCCCTCCACATCCACAGTTCTGAATCGATGGATTCAACAGACCTCGGATCATGTAGTACTGTAGTATTTGTTGAAAAAAATCCACACATAAGTGGACCCGCACAGTTCAAACCCATGTTGTTCAAGGGCCAACTATATATATATTCAAATTATAAACCCAATTTTTATAACATAGAGGAGGCTCAAAGAAGAAAAACAAGAAATCACAGCTCTTAGCTTACCATATACGGGGGTAAATGTGAAGTAGTTCAGATGACAAATATTATAGGCTTCAATTCTAACATCTTTCCAGATGCCCTGGGTAGGAAAGGAAGGCCCCCAGTCCCAACTAAAGGAACACTGTGCCTGTAATTTTAAGGGAAAAAAAGAAGATCGATTCTAATTACCATGAAACTTAAACATTATGAAAACCTTTTTCTTTTAAAATATTATGTACATGTGTACTAGTTTGCTAGGGCTGCCGTAACAAAATACCACAAACTGGGTGGCTTAAACAATAGAAATTAACTTTCGCATAGCTCTGGAGGCTGGGAAGTCCAAGATCAAGGTGTTGGCAGGTTTGGTTTCCTGGGCTTACAGATGGCCACCTTCTCCCCGTGCCCTCACATAGCCTTTTCTATACACACACACACACACACACACACACACACGCCCCTAGTGTCTCCCTCTGTTGTCCAAATTTCCTCTTCTTATAAGGACATCAACCATACTGGATCAGGACTAATCCTAATGGTCTCATTTAACTGAATCACCTCTTTAAAGACCTCATCTCCAAACAGAGTGACATTTTCACCTTACTGAGGGTAAGGACTTTAATATACAAATTTGGGGGGCACAGAATTAAGTCCGTAATAGTGTGTGTGTGTCCCATATACAGCATCTAAAATGACCCAAAATGATCCTCTCCTGGTGTTCACGTCCTTGTGTAATCCCCTCCCCTTGAGTACGGATTAGACCTAATGAATCACTTCTAACCAACAGAATACAACAGCAGTGAGAGCACGTCCAAAATTAGGTTATAAAAGAGTGCACCACCTGTTTTGGGTGCTATCTCAGCTCTCTCTTGGCCAAGGGGGAAGTCAGCTGCCATGCCGTAAGGCAGCTCTGTAGACAGGCCCACATGAGTGAGCCTGGAAGCCCATCTGAGGTCTGCCAATAACCACATGTGTGAGCTTAGGTAGGCCTCATCCAGGCTTAAGGTGACTGCAGCCCTGGTCCACAGCTTGCCAGTAACCTCATGAGTGACCTTGAGCCAGAGGTACCCAGCTAAGCCACACCTGCATTCCTGACTGACAGAAACTGTGATAATAAATGTTGTTTTAAGCTGATAAATTTTGGTATAATTGTTACACAGCAATAGATAACTAAAACAATAACGAATCTATCAACCTAGGCAACATAGTTAAATTTGGCAGAAATGTTCTAAGACCATAAAATCTAATTATGTACATTTATTCTTCAAAAGCATATTACACTGAAGCAACACAATAGTTACTCTTTAAATTTCTCCCAAATATCTCTGCACCCACTACAATATTTAAATGTAATAACTATAAAGAATGAAGAAACAGATTGAAAGATAAAGATACAACAGTTTAAGAAACTCTAACTAGAGTTTCTTGCCAACCCCTATTTCCTCCAGTATGAATTCAGAAATCCTGGTTTCTGAACTTACAGCCCAAAAACAATCAGTTCAGCATTTAGACACTGACACAGGTGATCAGAGCAGAATTTTTCTAATTCCCTCTTCTTAAAAGAAAAAAAAATATTTGTAAAACACAGTCAATTAAATTTTGTGAGGCTGTGAGTTAAGCTTTTAAAAAAGAACAAGCACCAGAAGAAGTACTGAGATCTTCCTGAATGGAACACTTGTAGGATAGAGCCTAAGGATTTGCCCAAACTGTTCTCATTTAAGTATTATTTCCTAAGCTCTGTATTTATCTAAAACAGAGATAATTTAGTTTCTATTACAGAGAAAAACAAAGAATAAAAACCACTTCACACCATCAACAGATGAATGGATAAAGAAGATGTGGCACATATATACAATGGAATATTACTCAGCCATAAAAAGAAACGAAATTGAGTTATTTGTAGTGAGGTGGATGGACCTAGAGACTGTCATACAGAGTGAAGTAAGTCAGAAAGAGAAAAACAAACACCATATGCTAACACATATATATGGAATCTAAAAAAAAAACAAAAACAAAAAAAATGGTTCTGAAGAACCTAGGGGCAGGACAGGAATAAAGACACAGAGGTAGAGAATGGACTTGAGGACACGGGGAGGGGGAAGGGTAAGCTGGGACGAAGTGGGAGAGTGGCATGGACATATATACACTACCAAATGTAAAACAGATAGCTAGTGGGAAGCAGCCACATAGCACAGGGAGATCAGCTCGGTGCTTTGTGACCACCTAAAGGGGTGGGATATGGAGGGTGGGAGGGAGGGAGACGCAAGAGGGAGGGGATATGGGGATATATGTATATGTATAGCTGATTCACTTTGTTATAAAGCAGAAACTAACACACCATTGTAAAGCAATTATACTCCAATAAAGATGTTTAAAAAAATAAATAAATAAAACCACTTCACAGCATCCACATCATATAAAATCACCACTTAAATATCAGATTCTCATGCTCAGAATGAAAACCATCTTGGGGATGTTTATTGGAGAGTTTTTAAGTTCAGATATATAATTCTTTTATTAGGGATAGAGAGAAGGAGGAGGGAAAAAATATTCAACATCTTATAAGGCAGATTATTTTCCCCAGCAAGGGCTACAAATCACTCTTATTCATACAATCTCTCCAAATAAAAGTTTTCACTTATTCAAAAATATTTGTGAAGTGCTTTCTATGTTTCAGGCTGGAAGTATATCAAGATACAAAACAGAAACAGTCCTTCTGCTTACAGCACTCACAGTATAACAAGAAATTGAAGCATTGAACAAATAGTCACAAATCCAAAGGCAATAGACAGGGAACATATGATGGGGGGAGAACAGGTGTCAAGACAAGTTTCCCTGAATAACAGTGACTTTTATATGGAGACGTGAAAGGTGAGTACCACTTCTCCAGTGTGTCTAGGGGAGAGGGAAGTGAATGCATCCCTTTCAGAAGGAACAGCATATGCAAAGCCCTCAAGATGCAAGAGAATATGATGCATTCCAGGAAATTAAGAGAAAACAATGGGAAGAGATGGGCAGAAGACTGGAGCAGTGGGCATGGGGCAGCCTGAGCTAAGAACTTTGGACTTTCGCCTAAAAGCAACAAGAAACTGTTGAAGAGTTTTACAAAGGGGGGTGCTATGATTTTTATCTGAAAGGAACATTCTGGCTGCTCCTTGGCAAATTAATTGCAGGAAGGCAAACGAGGTCGTAGGGTACCAGTTAGGCAACCAGGGCAATATTTGATGCAAGAAATGGTAATATATTGAACCCAAGCACAGGAGTAGAAATGGATCAAGAGCAGATTCAACAACTACTGAAAAGGTAGCATTGACATCAGCAAAAGGACTTCCGGATCTCTTTTAAAGAAGAGTCAGGGGGCTTCCCTGGTGGCACAGTGGTTAAGAATCCGCCTGCCAATGCAGAGGACACGGGTTCGAGCCCTGGTCCAGGAAGGTCCCACATGCCTGGAAGCAACTAAGCCCGTGCACCATACCCACTCGCTGCAACTAGAGAAAGCCCACACGCAGCCAAAAATAAATAAAATAAATAAATTAAAAAAAAAAAAAAGAGAGACAGGGAGGTATCAAAAATAACTCTGAGGCTTCTGGCTTGAATGACTGCTTTGAATGGTATTCCATTCAGGGAGACAGGGAGCCCTGGGAGCAGGGTTTAGATCCCAAGTGCAGTGTTGGACACACTGAGCTTTAGGCACCTGTGGTATAGGTTGGCCAAAAAGTTCGTTCGGGTTTTCCCGTAAGATGCTATCGAAAAGACCGAACGAACTTTTTGGCCAAACCAATATACAACGGAATTTAGTTGGTCTTAAAAAGGAAGGAAATTCTGACACGTGCTAAACACAGATGAACCTTGAGGACATTATACTAAGTGAACTAAGCCAGTCACAAAAAGACAAATACTCTATGATTCTACTTATATGAGGTATCTAGAGGAGTCAAACTCCTAGAAACAGAAAGATGGTGGTTGCCAGGGGCTGAGAGTTGGCGAAAGCGGGGAGTTGTTTTTTAATGGGTATAGAGTTTCAGTTTTGCAAGACGAAAACGTTCCGGAGATAGGTTTCACAACAATGTGAATATATTTAATCCTACTGAACTGTACACTTAAAATAGTTAAGATGGTAAGTTCTGTGTTATGTGTGTTTTACCACAATTAAAAAAATTTTAAGTAAAAATAATACTAAAAACTAAGTGTCACACAATATACTAATTCATCCATGTATTAGGATAAATCCAAGTCATCTATACCGAGATCATACACAAAGAATATTTATCACCTGTGGGTTTTGTTAGATTTTATGAGAACCTAGCAGTAAAAAATCGCATGTCAGCAAATATATCGACAGTTGCAGAAGGTTAGTAATAAGAATCACTCATAAATATGAACCCTGCAGTCTGGTGAAAAGTCTGATAAACCCAGGTGTTGTTTTAAAAAAATTGTAAAGGGGGAATTCCCTGGCGGTCCATTGGTTAGGACTCTGCGCTTCCACTGCAGGGGGCATGGGTTCAATCCCTGGTCGGGGAATTACGATCCCTGCAAGCCTCGCGGCACAGTCAAAAAAAAAAAAATTGTAAAGGTACATTATCAGTCACCTATTTTTCTTCTTTTTCCAATGTTATCTAAGTTCTGAAGCACTCCTCAAGAAGAAAACCTAGAAAGACAAGCTCTCTACAAAAATTCTTGTAACTTTTGGTTCTTATTTCTAATTTTTAAATCCCACTAAGGGGGCAGGAAAGAGATGCCCAACTTCTGAAATACAACTGGAGTCTTCAAACAAACATTTCATACGCCCTCATCCCATCCTCAAGGCTAAAGCCCCTCCATTGCGAGACTGTTACCTTGCGAATAAAGTTGACATGGCATTCGCCATCCTGCACACGCGGAGGGCAGTTGGGGGGCACGCTGTAGTGAGTGTGAACTTTACTCCTCTGGTCCGCATATATCACTGGTGACTGGAAATGCACCTCAATGATGTTTACTGCTTGGACCACATGTGTAATATCAAAGCTCTAAATTAAAGGGAAAGAACAAATGTGAGAGTAGCCTCCTGTGTAAAATTTTAGATATAGGCAGAATGTATGAAAGATGCATAAAATAATTGAAATCTTTAGGTTCAGCCTTTTTGCAGGAGAAAGCACTTCTCCAAAATAGTATAACTTAGTTGCCTACTTTTAGTTATAACTGATCACATTCTCCTACCCAAACGTAGATTTCTAGGTTTTCTCCTGCTATTTTTACTGACAGATGATGGTTCTAGGCAAACAGAGCAAGCAGAGACTATCTTTAGCCCTGGAATGTCTGCTCTGGCTATTTACACATGGCTTTGAATTGCCAAGGATTTCCTAGACACTTCATGATAACCTGACCCTCTGCTATCCATAGCATGTATTTGTAAGTCATAAGTTATTTTTGTTTTGAAAAGTCTACCCTTGAAAGGGACGGGAGATCAGGATACAATCTCTTAAGGTAACTGTTCCAGGAAGGAAAGAACATTTTGTTTTAAAATGGTTTGTCAACCGTCATTTCCCATGAAACTCTGGATTACCAAATAACAGAGAAGGGAACAGCATTTGTCAAACATTGCCTATGTGCCAAAAACTAATACTGATCACTTTATATAATTAGCTCATTACATCCTCACAATAATTCCATAGGGTTTGAGTGTCTTCATCATTCTACAAATATGGCAACTGAGAGATAAAGTAACTTACCCAGTGCATCAAAGGACTTGTACTTGCCACTCAGGATAACAATGAACGCAAATATATACAAGTGGTTCTTTTTAACCTGATGTCATTATGTACTTACATAGCTTCTGAACGTGTTGTCTGTTTCGCCAACAGGAACATTATTGAGCAGGACTACTGTAACCGTATCGACGCCTTCAAAAACCAAATTTACTTTACGCCGTTTGCTAAAAAAAGAAGATTTTTAAAACAAGATGTATAGAACATCAACTTAGATAATTAGCCTTTTTTTATTAGTTAAGAACGAAAGGAATAAGTATTTCACAGAAAATATACATTCTTAGAAGGGAGTTTGCAATGAAATTTTCAGAAATATTGCTTTAATACATTTTTATGTTGAGTGATTCAGTTTAACTTTCTTCACAATATTTCAATCACCATAAAATCATGAGCATGACTTCTAATTTCCATGCATTGACTTGTTTCCTAGAACTTCACAAATTCTTATAAGAACCAAGTTAAATAATAGACATAAAACATTTTCACAAGCTATTATATTTACTAACACTAAGAGAACACATTAACCAACAAACAAGTATCTATGAGTAAACATTATATGCCCAGCACTCTGCTAAGCCTTACAGGGAACTAAAACAGTCTCTGAATTTAAGGAATCTGCAATCTGGTTAGCACTGAAGCCTAAAACACAGGAAACAAAGAGAAAGCTTTCAATCTTTTGTACTTTGTGGTACAGTCTTGTTGGATAGACTACAAGTGCTATCAGAGTTTATGTCATAAGGAAAGACTTCAAGAAGGAGACAAGAGTTTAAAGAAGAACAAAATAAATAAAATGTATACCCATACAATAAAATAGCACTCAGCAATAAAAAGAAATGAAGTACTGGTGAATATGACAACATGGATGAACTTGAAAACATTATTATGCTAAATGAAAGAAGCCAGTCACAAAGGACCACATATTGTATAATTCCATTTCTTTGAGATTTCCACAAGAAACAAATCCATGGAAATAGAAAATAAATTAGTGGTTGCCTAGGGCTGAGAGAGGGATGGGGGGATGGAGGTGCAGGAAGTGGTGCACGATTGGCAACAGTAAGCAGCATTTTCACAGACAAGCAGAGGAAATTAAACTTGATCTGCCAATCGAAAAGGAAAACACCGTCATTCTTAAGCAAGAATGTCATGGTAAAATCAAAATTTGGGAAAGATGAATCTAATGTTTCTGCATACGAAAGACTGGAGAATAAAAAAACAAAGTAAGAAATCTAATTAGGCAGCATAGACCTAATTCCAGGTACTCTCTACTAAAGGCCTAGGCAAAGGCGGAAACTTGGAAATGAGGAGGCAGGGGCTGAATCAAGAGAAATGATAGGCAAAAATTAACAGGACTCAGAAACAGACCGAAGACAGGGAGATGAAGAAAAGATATGACGAGCCACAAACTCCTTGGGCACGGAAGATTGGGAAGATGGCATTACAGTAAGAGAAATAATGAGGTTGTTAGAATATAAAGCAAGCTTTCAGTGGGAAAGTCAATTGGTTAAATTACGGATATGTTGAGTTCAAGGGGAAAGAGGACCCCCTATTAGAGATATTTTAAGTATTATCTGGAAATAAGAGCCTGGAACACAGTAACTCCATGATATTGAGCACTATTTTCTGGCTTTATTTCTTTTTTAAGAAGCTAGTAAATAATTACCTCAAAAAAGGTCCTATTAAAGGGACAAAAGGGTTTTTTTTTTTTAATTTAGCAATAATGGTGGTAGATACAATTGGGTTACATTCTGCTACATAGAACATTACTGAAAACTATACCACGGTTTTCCTCATGGCCTCATGACATAATCTGAGGCCAATGCCTTAGTTTCAGTGGCTGGTTAACACTACACCAAACAAAGGAAGTATCTCTGATCCTACTTGACAATATTGTAAATATATACACTCCATGGATTACTGGGAGGGCAGGGAAAAGGAAAGGCAGATAAGAGAATTGACTAGGTCTAGGTGACTCCATTATAACCACTGGAAAAATGACTGAATAAGACATAATTTTGTGACTAATGATCAGTGCCACCACCCTCATACACAAATCAAAATATAAATCATATATATTCACTTTTATAGTACAGACTTTAGTCTGACAATGTTCTGATATGCAACCTAAACAAACAAAAGATTATTGCAGACAGAAAAAGAACAAAAGTTCAAATAATAATAATAAATGAATAGATAGATATAGATATAAATATAGATATACACACATAAGTACCTCACGTCAAAAGGGATTTTAAATTTCTTGATATAGGTCCAGTTATCCAAGGCGATCCAACTGTAGTTAAGGTTATTAAATCTGTAGTAAGGATCCTGTTGATAAAAATTATGGTAGGTGATTAAACATGCAAAAAAAAATTAATTAAATAAACATGACATAAACTATCAATGATAGCTATTTATTACCTAAAAATTAATGAACTCTTGGCCTAGGAGTGCAAGCATTTCATATGCCGGCACATCCCATCCTCAAGGCTAAAGCTCTATCTGTTTAAGAGACCATTACCTTTCTAACAAAGTTGCCATGGCATGAGCATACTAAAAATACTAAAAATATTTTTAAATGGAAAAATAAAGCCCAACACAATCAAAATACCTGAAATGAAAGAGCTCTGAGATACAACTACTACATAGTTTCATTATGAAAGAACATGTGTGGAGATGAAGATTGGCTTCCCCTGTTAAAACCAAGCACAGAACCTGCAAGGCATCAGCAGAGAATGAACGGCAGCCCTTCTTATGGTGCACAGCCATCAGACACTCACCGCCCTCTGGTTCTCACTTCGCGTTTTGCTGCCACTATCCCAGCTGGCCTCAAGAGGAACATTTCTTCTCCTCTACTGCCCAAAGATCAGCAAAACTCCCACTCCTTGGGTTTACTCAGCATTTACAAAGTTATTTTTCACTCAGCTTTACTAAGTGAACACAAAAAGGATCTCTGCAGAGAATATACAGGCAGCATAGATACCGTCAAACTTACAGACTTCAGGTTTCCTATATTAGCCTAGACCAGGTCAGCAAACTACAACCCATAGGCCTAATGCAGCTCACTGCCTGTTTTTGTATGGCCAGTGAGCTAAGAATGGACACGTGTCGATAAATAAAGTTTTACTGGAGCACAGCCAGGCCCATTCCTTTATAAATTATATACGGCAGCTTTCATGCTACAATAGCAGAGTTGAGTAGACATGACAGAGACCAAATGACCCATGCAGCCTAAAATAGTATCTGGCCCTCTGCCCTAGACAACTGGCCTGCTGGGTGTTCACAGATGCTCTCTCATCTCAGTGTCCAGCCCCAAGTCCTCCCTGCCATAATCCTTACATCTTTCTTCTCCTACTCATTTTCTACCCTTTACCTCTCAGATGAGGGCTCCCAGGCAGGAGGTGGAACAGAAAATGGTAAGAGAAGCTTCTCAGTTCTTATGTCTGTGAACAACACCACAGCTACATAGAGGGACACAGCACAGGCTCAGAGGGCTTCTCCCTTCCAACTGGGACAGGTCCAAGGGTGATTGCCTCAGGAACTGCAACTCCAAGTTGAGAGGGAAAAGCCAACTTTGTCTCAGTTCCACAGAGGTAAGAGCTGGCCACTGGCAACAGCCAGCTGGGCACTTGCCCAGAGAACAAATCCGCAAGAGGCACTATAACATCACTGGGTGTGTATCAAAATGGAGAGAAAGGTATCAGCCAGAAACTGCTCCTGACTGGAAGAAATAATTTTGATAAGATACAAAGGGGGTGGGGGGACTTCCCTGGTGGTCCAGTGGTTGAGAATCCACCCGCCAATGCAGAGGACACGGGTTCGAGCCCTGGTCTGGGAGGATCCCACACGCCGCGGAGCCACTAGGCCCGTGAGCCACAACTACTGAGCCTGCGCGTCTGGAGCCTGTGCTCCGCAACAAGAGAGGCCACGATAGTGAGAGGCCCGCGCACCGCGATGAAGAGTGGCCCCCGCTTGCCGCAACTAGAGAAAGCCCTCGCACAGAAACGAAGACCCAACACAGCCAAAAATAAATAAATAAATAACCCATGAACTTTAAAAAAAAAAAAAAAAGTTGCAGAGACTCAGATTACATTTATAATAACTACTGCAAATGCTAAGCAACCAATTTAATTTGGTTCCAGAGTGGTCTGATCCCCTTTGCTCATATTAAAATTCTGAGTCCTATTTAAAGCAAATAGGACATTGTTCAGCATTACGCCTGATGACTAAGGACCCATGTAAGTGACTGAGTTCATAAGCAAACCCATGAACCCTAAAGACAGTAACAGTATCACTTGTTGACCATTTACTTTATATCAGCCTCCAAGATAGGCACTCATTCACTCTTATCTTCATAACAAAGATGTGCTGTAAATATCATTCTATAGAGGAAGAAACTAATGCTCCAAAAGGTGAAGTGTCTTTCCTGAGGTCCCATGATGAAGCAGAAGTACATCCAGGCATGAAACAAACTCAGTCCAACACCAAGGTCTACATTTTTTCAACTGTGCTTCAATGCCTCACGCCATATTTACCTACACTTTTATACCAGATGATCATTGCATCTTGTACCTACCATTTTTAGTAATGTGTATATTTACAATATATTTTCTTCTATTTTTAAGTGTATATTTTGAGTAAGAAAAACTTTATAATGGAGTCTATGCAGTTATTAAAAATTTTTCTAGATCTATATTTATAGACATTTATAGATACAGAGAGATGTTCTATAGATACAGAGAGATGTTCATCATATATTTTAAATGAAGAAGTAGCTTACAAAACCATCTCAGGGACTGACTTCATCTTTATATTATTATATTTGTTTGTATATACTTAGAAAAGTCTGGAAAGATATACATGAAAATTTTTACCTCTGCTTAATAGTATGCTTTTTATTAGCTTTTTCCTTCTTCTTTATATTTTATATTTCTCTGAATCAATATTTGTACAGTAAGTATTAAACATTTATTATTCTTTTTAAAAGAATTTTAAAAGAGAATAAGAAAATTCAGTATATAAGAATTTTGTGCATGATAAAAATAATGTTTTGTATCAGTGGACAACAGAGAAATTGTTCAAATCATGTGACATAAAAAACTGCTTAGGGGGCTTCCCTGGTGGCGCAGTGGTTGAGAATCTGCCTGCCAATGCAGGGGACGCGGGTTCGAGCCCTGGTCTGGGAGGATCCCACATGCCGCGGAGCGGCTCGGCCCGTGGGCCACAATTGCTGAGCCTGCGTGTCTGGAGCCTGTGCTCCGCAACGGGAGGGACCCCGATGGTGAGAGGCCCGCGCACCGCGATGAAGAGTGGCCCCCGCTTGCCGCAACTAGAGAAAGCCCTCGCACAGAAATGAACACCCAACACAGCCATACATACATACATACATACATAAATAAAAAGAATGTAAGCAGACAAGAATAGCATTAAAAAAAAAAAAAAAAAACTGCTTAACCATTTGAAAAAACTCAAATGGATCAATATTTTAAGTACAAAAGAGGAATTATAAAAATACTAAAAGGGGGAAATATAGGTAAATATTTATTTAATTGGGAGAGAGGAAATTACTTCCAAAGCATAATACCAAAGACAGAAACAATCATAAAAGAAAAAAAGCTTATAAGATTTCAACATATAAAACTTTAAAACATGTATGTGACAAAATATATCATTAATAAATAGGAAATTTTTGAAAATATATAACAACAGGTCTAACAAATCTATATTTTAAAAGATGAATAGTCAATAGAAAAATAGATAAAAAACAGGAATAAGTAAGCCCAAATCACCAATAAGCATGAAATAAACCCATAAAAAGTGTTTAACCTCACTAGAAAGTAAATTGTTTCTATTTTTGTTTTTTAAAATAATATCCAATCTAGCACTTAAAACAAGTACTCCAATAAAGTCATGATGGGAGTGTAAAACTGGTACAATTTTTATGGAGAACAACTTAGAAGTACATAGCAAAAGACTAAAAAAATGCATACTCTTTTGAATCAACAATTCCACTTTTAAAAATTTGTCTAAGAAAATAAGGATGTACACTAACTAAAATGTAACTAAAAATATCTTCCCATCATTGCAGAATAAAATCCAAAAGTTATTCCCAATGGCCTACAAGCCCTGCATGATCTGCCCTAGATGGCTACTTTGAAATCATCCACCTGTCCCCCAAGTCACAGGGCTACAGCCACCTGGCCTGCTTACTATTCCCAGAACTCATCAAGCTTGTTCCTGCCTCAAGGGCTCTCCCCTCCCCACTGCCATCTTTTCTTCCTTTTTGCTGGGAATTCATTTCCACTTAAAACTGAACTCATCAAAAGATCTTTATCAAAATGGCTATCTTTAACCACCTTTTCTACAATAGAATCTTTCCCAACAAGCCTTCACTCTCTCAACGTGCTTTATTTTTCTTCAGTGTACCCGCTGTCACTGTATTATCTATTAATCTGTTTATTGTCTATCTCCTCCACTAGAAAGTCTATTGGGACAAAGACTTTGTTTTCTTCACCACTTGATTCCAAGCACCTAGAATAATGCCTGCCACATTGGAGGTACTGAATAAATATTTATGAGATAATTAGGTGAATGACTTCAGCAAGATATGTTTCAAGTTCTCATGTAAACACTGTATTTGGACCAGTGTCTGCTCTAAACTATAGAATATTTCCTAGGTCAACACCAAAAAGGGATGTTATAATAAAGCGGGTAGAAATAACAACATCATATTACTCAATAATGATACTTGATGTTGATGATTATTGTCAACAGGCCTGGAGTTCCCCAATCCCCAAAAGCTCCCCATCTTTCATCCCACTACCATTTAAGACCTACATCTACCTTTACTGAAACTTAAAGTTTTCCTAAGAATTTATTAACAGATTTAACAGACACTGTAAATTGTTCCCATGAGGAAAAGTCAGTTATTTCATTCTGTGAGCACATCATTCACATTAACGAGCAACCAAACATTGTTTCTTGATATGTAGCCCTGTAACATGAAACAGTAATCTGATTTACTACAGCCACTAATGATTTCCCATTGCCTTAATTTAATCAGGAAAATGAGGCAAGGAGAAACCCTGCAAAAGAAACACAGGCATTTTCAAAGCATGGGTAAGTGAAGCCTTGGGGTACCAAGGTCACCTGTGGCCCATGTCATAAGTAGTTTGTTAACTAAAAATAGTTCAAATACTTAAGTTTGAGAATTCTTTACTTAAAAAATAAACAGGACCATGGTCAGTGTCATTTACATTTGCTTCCTTTCTGATACACATTCTTGAAAAAAAGCTAATGGTACCAGATCAGAAATTTTGCATAACCCTAGTTGACTGTCCTGTCATTTAAGTAAGCTTTGAATTATATTCCTGACAGTCAACTCCAGCGCTTTAAAAACACATGATTTGTCAATGTGTCACACAGGGTAAGTGTCACACAGTACAGAAGGTTATGAAGTCAAGCCAGGCTGCGTTATAACTCCATTTCTGCCACTCTTAGTTGCTGTGTGATCTTGGGAAAATTCTCTAACTTCTCTGGGCTCCATAATTCGTATCATCCATAAAACGAAGATAAGAAGACTTACTCTTTAGAGTTGTTATGCAGATTGGGACAATGCATGCAAACCACGTATCAAGTACATCTTGTCCCAAGCAAAGCCATTAAAGATGTGCAGCAGATGGAACGAAAAAACAGTGGGAGGTGGCAGTCTGTTTGCAAACCTCTAACCACAGGCAGCCAAACAGGAAAACGTCCTCCACCAGAAGTCTAGAAATTGAAGCATCTATTGGGACACACACATCACATCACATCACACGCCCTGAGAGGAAACAGCATCTTTCTTCATATTCCAATCAGCCTTAAAAATTATTTAGCCTTTACACTAGCACTGACAATCCTAACCTTACACCTGCAGGTCTCATTCTCCTCAGCTTATGTGCTGCTGCATCAATTCCAAATCTGACTCCCTGGTGCCTAAAAGCGAAAATGAAAAACTGAGGCATTAATGAACACAGTTAACCCTTACTTGGCGAAAGACTATTGCCCTCTGCGGTGTTCGGGTAGTTGAAACAATAATCCCCCGCTTTAGGCTTTGTCAGTGACAACACGTCCTTTCTAATCTACGCTTCACTGGAGAACTATGGCAATAACACCCCCAGTAGAACTGTCTGGACCTCCGCTTTCCTGAGTTGCTGCTGTCCCAGCGTGGGCGTGGGTCAGCCTCCATCTAGCCCGGACCCCAGCGGTGATCTTCGCCAAGAGTAGATACACTGTCTCGGCGTCCCCATCCCCACCCCTTCACCCCCCCTCCCACCCCCAGACCACAAGACGCAATGGGGAAGTTAGCGCCAAACCGAGGAAAACAGCCTCGGGCTCGGGGACTGCCAGGCCGTTCCTGGGCCCCTCTCACCACGAGGGGGACGCGGGCGCAGGCTCCCGGCGGGGAGGCCGCACACAGTACCTGGATGAGCCTCTGGTGGAACAAGGCGCTGTGCACGCAACCGGGAACCTCCGCGGGCAACTCCAGCGAGCCGTTCCCGCTGCGGATCCTCCAGCTTCCCCGCAAGCTGACGCTGACCTCCATGGCAGCGGAGCCCGCACCGCACAACGCAAGCAGCAGGAGCAGGCGGAGGAGCATGCCGGTGGCCGGTACCTCACCCACCCACGGGGCAAAAAGCCCCGCGCGTCGGTGGGCCGCGGAAGTTACCCTCTGTTCGGGAGGAGCCCGGGCTCTAGCTCTCCCCGCCCCGGGGCCCGCCCCCAGCTCCAGGCCACGCCCCCGGCTCTCGGCCACGCCCCCAGGTCAGCTGAGCTGAAAGGACCTCAGCTGCTCCCCAGGCTCCGCAGGCTAGCTGGGAGCGCGGATATCGTGCCGACTGGGCGAAGCCCGGCGTCGCGAGTGCCGGAGCCGCCACCTCGTGCATGGCTCCGGGCTCGGACCGCTGCGGTCTGGGTCCTCCTCGGCTCTTATTCCAGCTGCTCCGGCGTCTGAACGGGAGGCGAGAACCGTGCACGCTAATTAGGACACACCAATCTCTGGACGCAAAATAGCGCACAGCCTCGGGGAGCTCAGGGACAGACAGTAGTGTGCGGAGACTACAGCAAGAGAGGCTCCTCACTGCTTCAGAGAACCGAAAACCAAGATACCCCATCACTTCAGTTCCCCCCAGTTTCCCCAGACTCTCAGCGCTGCAGGTGTCTGCCCGGCGCGGGTAACGCCCACCTCCTGCAGCTCTGCAGGTTTGTCTCAGAACAGTCTGCCCTTCGAACAATAAATAAGTACTCAAGTACCTAATTCGTACGGTTGTTTTGAGAGCTGAGAAAATCCGTGTACAGCGTGCAACATAAGGCCCGGCCCAGAGAAAACACAGCACGCTGGCCTGATGTTAGTGGACTACAACATTCTGTTTTATAAATCTCTACAGAGGCGGTTCCTGGGGTTCCGGAAGCCTGCATTAATGCACAGGCAAATTTAAAATCCTCTGCCGCTCACTAGCTGTGGGACTTGGGCAAGCCACAAACTCTCTAATGCCCCCGTTCCCAGAACTCAAAAATGGAGACAGTACTCCTTTTTTGGGTTGTGATAAGCATAAAATGGGTTAACATACTTGGCTGTTCCTAACAATGCCTAGGTACCCAAGAAATACCACAGGTTTATTTCAAGTCTCATAGTGGCGCAGTCTACTTGAGTCCCATTTTTGCAGTAGGATGTAACTGCGATCTAGGAAGTTAAGAGGGAATTTCGCATTGCATAAAATAGACTAACGTATGACTGTGTTGACGTTATCTGCCTTATTTCTGTATTTAAGCAGAAGTCTTTGAAGAGAAGTTCTCCCCTCATTAAATCCGAGCTTTGTTTTGCCTTATAATTGCCCTGGAATTGCCTGAATCTGTAGACACTGGACAATATTTTATTTTTTCAGAGTCAGCATTTTTCACAAGCCTAGCATCCTGGCTTTAGGGACATTTGGATTATTCAGCCCAAGCCTCTGGCTTTAAAGCTGAGGGAACAGGGTCCAAAGAAGTCAGGTGACTTGCCTGTCAGACAGTGGCAGACAGGACCCAAACTCTCCTTTCCTGGCCCATAGACTCCTTGCAGTAGAGCCCATTGATATTAAGGGGGAAAGTCTCTGGCTGGTTCAAAGGTTTCCTCACTCCAGGAGCATTTTACTTTTGATAGGAACGGAACTCTCAATTCAAATTATATTCCCTGATTCATGGCATTAAACTAGTCTGTTCAAAACTGATAACAAGGGCTTCCCTGGTGGCGCAGTGGTTGAGAATCTGCCTGCCGGTGCAGGGGACACGGGTTCGAGCCCTGGTCTGGGGGGATCCCACATGCCGCGGAGCGACTGGGCCCGTGAGCCACAACTGCTGAGCCTGCGCGTCCGGAGCCTGTGCTCCGCAACAAGAGAGGCCGCGGCAGTGAGGGGCCCGCGCGCCGCGATGAGGAGTGGCCCCCGCTCGCCACAACTAGAGAGGGCCCTCGCGCAGAAACGAAGACCCAACACAGCCATAAAATAAATAAAAATAAATAAATTTTAAAAAAAAAAAAAAAAAAAAAAAAAAAAAAAAAAAAAACTGATAACAAGACTTACAGCAGCAAGAGTGGCAAAGAGTTTTTCTTTGTTTGTTTGTTTGTTTTTTCATAAATCCCAGAGATCCCATTAAGCCAAGTCAAAGGAAAATTCATCCCTGTGAATATGTTTGGATATACTCTGTTGTTCTATTAAGAAATACTTTAGGGAATCTATTTTTTTAAAAAAACAGGAATAGAGACTTATCATTCCTCCTTTCATTCCAAGACACAAGTATGACCTCATTTGGATTACTTCACTTTGAAAACATACATTGGTCCAAACCCATAGAATGTACAACACCATGAGTGAACTGTAATGTAAGCTACAGACTTTGGGTGATAATGATGGTAGGTTCATCGATGATAACAAATGTACCATTCTAGTGGGGGGATGTTGATAACGGGGGAGTCTGTGCATGTGTTGGGGCAGGGAGTGTATGGAACGTCTGTATTTTCTTTTTTTTTTTTTTTTTAATTTTTTTTTTTTAAATTTTTTTTTTTTATAGCTACTTTATTTATTTATTTATTCTTTATTTTTGGCTGTGTTGGGTCTTCGGTTCGTGCGAGGGCTTTCTCTAGTTGCGGCAAGCGGGGGCCACTCTTCATCGCGGTGCGGGGACCGCTCTTCATCGCGGTGCGCGGGCCTCTCACTATCGCGGCCCCTCCCGTTGCGGGGCACAGGCTCCAGACGCGCAGGCTCAGTAGTTGTGGCTCACGGGCCCAGCTGCTCCGTGGCATGTGGGATCTTCCCAGACCAGGGCCCGAACCCGTGTCCCCTGCATTGGCAGGCAGATTCTCAACCACTGCGCCACCAGGGAAGCCCCGTCTGTATTTTCTATTCAGTTTTGCTGTTAATCTAGAGTTGCTCCAAAAAATAAAAATAAAGTATATATATATATATATATATATATATATATATATATATATGTGTGTGTGTGTGTGTGTGTGTGTGTGTGTATTCATGGGTCAAAGAAATAAAAGACTTCCCGTTACTGTTTTGTCATGTCAGGAGCTTGGAAGTCATCACTCCATCCTAAAAACAAGTAAGAAGCTGAACAAACTGAAAATCAACAGCTTTTGTTAGATCTGTCAGAGAATTCAGGTGAAAGGGCAAACTGCTGCCCCCAGAATTGGAGAAAAAGACAGGTGGATACAGAGAATCACAACTTAACCAAAGCAGAAACCCATGAGTAGAAAGCTCTGCAAAAACCAGTACTAGGGAAGGAAAATCTAAACTCTAATTTCTGGGACTTGCCTGGCGGCCCAGTGGTTAAGACTCTGCATTTCCACTGCAAGAGGCACGGGTTTGATCCCTGGTGGGGGACCACAAGCCGCAAGGCCAAAAAAAAAACCACACAAAACAAAAACAAACAAAAAAAACCTCTAGTTGTTGAGTGGCTGGAGGCTCAGTGTGGACAAATTTGAGAGTTAAAAAACTCCACAGGGGACTTCCCTGGTGGTCCAGTGGTAAAGAATCCGCCTTGCAACGCAGAGGACTCGGGTTCCAACCCTGGTCAGGGAACTAAGATCCCACATGCCGCGGAGCAACTACTGAGCTCATGCACCTCAACTAGAGAGAAGCCCGGGCGCCGCAATGAAAAAGATCCCACATGCCTCAACGAAGATGCCACGTGTCGCAACTAAGACCCGCCGCAGCCAAAAATAAAAATAAATAAGTAATAAATAAATCTTAAAACAAACAAACAAACAAAAACTCCACGGGAATTCAGTCTTACTGGGTCTCCCACAGTTTTGTGTTTTGTTTCCAGAAGATCTACCAGCTCTCACATTGAAGATTTGCGAGCAATTCCCTCATGCTTCCAGCAGAGGGACGGGGGTAAGGAACCATTTTGAAATACATGATAGCATTCTCAAGGACTACCCTCAAGAGAAACGATTTTACCAGAGCCTAACCTGGGAGAAGGGAAATTCCCCCTAGCCTTCTTGCCTTACCTAAGGGGCTGAAAAAAACGAGAAGCACTTATTAAATTCACAGCCCAGGACACAAGTTCACTAAAAGACTAAGGCCCAATCATAGGACTATAGAAAGCTTCCCTCTTCTCATACCTTCCCACTATATCACTAAAGGCCTCTTTGCCACTGTTCATTTCACTGCACACATCACGTATGGCTTTCAACAAAAAATTACAAGGCAAAAAGAGACAGAGCAAGCCCTAGAACCAGACTCAGATATAGCAGGGATGCTGGATTACCAGGACAAGAATTTAAAATATTAGGCCAGCATTGGTCTAATACCAACACCAGACAAAGCCATTACAGTAAAAGAGAACTATAGACCAATATCTCTCATGAACATAAATGGAAAACTCCCTAACAAAACAGTAGCAAATTGAATCCAAAAATGTATACTAAAAAAAAAATATATATATATGTGTATATATATATATATACATATATATATATGAATCATGACCAAGTGGGATTTATTCTGGGTATGCAAGGCTGGTTCAACATTTAATCAATTAATGTAATTCATCACAACAATAGGTTAAAAAATAAAAATCACATTATCATATCAATAGATACAGAAAAAACACTTGACAAAATCCAATACCCATTCATGATAAAAACTCCACACACTAGGAATAGAGGGGAACTTCCTCACCTTAGTAAAGAACACTCACAAAGAACTACACCTAACATTACACTAAATGGTGAGAAACTAGAAGTTTTTCTGCTAAGATCAGGAATAAGGCAAGGATGTCTCCTCTTGTCACTCCTTTTCAACATCGTATTGGAAGCCCTAACTAATGTAGTAAGAAAAGAAAAGGAAATAGATAGTATGCAGTTTAGGAAGACATAAAACTATCTTTGTTTGCAGATGACATGATTGCCTATGTAGAAAATCAACAACAACAACAACAACAAAACACTGGAAATAATAAGCAATTTATAGCAAGGTTACAGGATACAAGGTTAGTATACAAAAGTCTATCATTTTCCTATATACCAGCAATGAACAATTAGAATTTGAAATTAAAAACATAATGCTATTTACATTAGCACCCCCCAAAATAAAATACTTAAGTATAAATATAACAAAAAATGTTTAAAATCTACATGAGGAAAACTACAATACTCTGATGAAAGTAATCAAAGAAGAACTAAATAAATGGAGAGATGCTCCATGTTCATGGATAGAAAGACTCAGTATTGTCAAGATGTCAGTTCTTCCCAACTTGATCTATAGAGTCAATGCAATCCCAATCAAAATCCCAGCCAGTTATTTTGTGGATTTTGACAAACTGATTCTAAAGTTTATATGAGAGGCAAAAGATCCAGAATAACCAACACAATATTGAAGAAGAACAAAGTTGGAGGATTAATGCTACCCTATCAGGAACTAAGCTGAGCTGGAAGAGAGATCTGAGCTGTCAGGAGTCAGAGCAGCCAATTAAAGCAACAAGGAGCCAAACTGAATGTAACAGTGAAGCCTTCAACCACTTACAGTGATAGTATACACAAGAGGCTAAAACTGGAGAAGATGCCAACTCTCCCCTGTTTCATTGCCCAATAAAATGGCACACCAGTCACGGGTCAGGTGGATCAGCACAGATGTGTGTGTCGTCTCACGTTGAGGGAGTCCTGAACAAAAGGCTCTGGCTGTTTTATGGGCCCTGGGGTAGGGGAGGAGAATGAGGAGGAAGGACTGGGAGTGGAAAATTGCTGGGTACTGAGTTTGAGTAGGAATAAATGTATTCAGGGTTTCCCACTTCTCCTCTCCAATAAGGAGATCTCAGCACAGTCACCTGAAGAAGACCTCTGCCCAAGGCCTCAGATAAAGAGAACAAGGAATGAAGTCACTGAAACTAGGAATGTAAATATGTGAAGAGCATGAACAGTCAGAGGGGCAATAATAGGTCCTTCACTGCAACTCCCTTTAGAGATTATAATACTTAGACTGTATACCAAGTCTGATTGGGGAGGACAGCTTTCCCTCGTGAAGCCTTTCAGGTAAAGTCTTTGTAATTGCCTATGGTCAGGCCTGAAAAACCACACTTATATCATATGACCCAACAGATCTAATAGTGCTGGAGATATCCATGGAGGGTATATGGAGCTTTGGGCAAGCTCTAATAGAAGACTCACAGTGTAGACCCTTATATTCTGGAGCAAGGCTATGTGCTTCACCATAGAGAACTGCTCTGTTGGAAAAATAGTTCCTACTATACTACTACTGGGTCTTAGCAGAGACCAAACCTCTGACCATGGTACACCAAGTGACTATGCAGCCTGAACTGAGGATCTGCAAATCAACCAAGCCATAAAGCTGGGCAGGGGCTGCAATGTTCCACAGTGTATAGAAAGTGATACATCCAGACTCAAACGGGAAGTCCAAGAAAATTACATGAATTGGTAGTCTAGCCTTCCACGTCACTATCTCTTCTACACTGATGACCTCAAGGGGTGTTCCTCATGCCTGATTGACAGAGGCCTGATTCATACCTGGGCTGGTGCAATATGTATTGAAACTGGCCATAAAAGGACTGCTGCCACATTACAGCCCCACTTAGGAGTGGCCCTGAATGACATTAGTGAAGGGAAATGTTCCCAGTGCACAGACCTGTGAGATATATGTTTGTTTTTCACTTCATGTGAAAGGAGAGGTGGCTTGAGGCACAGTTATATATTGACACCTGGGCAGAGCCGAAAGTCTTATTTGGTTGATCAGGGCCTTAAAAGAAATAAAACTAGAAGATAGGTGACGTGGAGGTCTGGGTAGATAATATGCGGACGGACTGTAGGAGTGGGCACAACACATGCTGTTTCTTTGTAACTCACATTAATGTTCACAAGAGAACATGTACAGAGGAAGCTCTTGACAGCCAAGTACACAGAAAGACAGTCCTATGAATTTTAACTGGCCTCTCTACGCACCATTCCAGTACTTGACATTGGGCACATGAAGAGAGTGGCCATGGTAGCAGGGATGAAGGCTATGCACGGACCCAACATGGGCTTTCTCTCACCAAGTATATCTTCCTACCTCTGCTGATTGCCCAACCACCCAGCAGCAGAGACTGATGCTGAGCCCTAGATAAAGGTACCATTCCTTAGGAGGACCAGACAGCCACCTGTTGGCACATTGATTACATTGGACACCTTCCTCCTTGACTGGGGCATCAAATTGATATACTGAAATTAATAGATTCTGAATATGTTCTGCCTTGCCGGACTGCAGTGTCTTCACTAGCACCATCTGAGAGTTAATAGAATTCTTTATCTCTTAAAATGGTATCCCTACCGCAGTGCCTTAGAAAACAGACCCACTTGATGTAAAAGGAGATGTGAAGATGGGCAGGTGGGCTCATGACCTTGAGAATCACTTATTTTACCAAGTACCCTATCACATGAGCAGCCAACCTCCTCTCAAAAACAACAACAACAAAAAACAACAAAAAACAACACAACAAAAAAACCCAAACCAGTGGAATGGCCTGTGGAAAACTCAGCTTAAGGACAGCACCTTGCAGGGTTGGAGCACTTTCCCACGGGATGTGGTATATGCACTGAACTATGGTCAACATGTGGTGCTATATCTCCCCAAATTAGAATCCACAGGTATAAAAACCAGGATGTAAAAGCAGGAGTAGCCTCCCTCATCATCAGTCTCAGTGACTCACTAATGGAATTTGTTTCCTGTTCCTGAAACTGTTGATGTTGTTAGGTCAGAGGTCTTGGATCCAGAGTTGGGGAAGGTACAGGGTTCCACCCATTTGGAAGTTGTGACTAATACTGTGGAGTCACTCTGGGTTTCTTATTCTACTGGACAAGCAGGTAAAGAATGAGCTAATGTACTGACTGGGGTAATGAACTGATTACCAGATGAAGCTAGAGTTGCTACAACTCAGTGAAAAGCAGGGAGGATTATGTTTGGAACCTAGGAGAGGCATTGGAACATCTCTTACTACTTCCATGCCCAGTGTTAACTATCAATGGGAAATTACAGTAACCATAACCCAACAGAGACAAGACAAGCCACCATGGCAAGATCCTCAGTAGCCCCAGCACCCAGGCTTAAACCAATCACTCCCTTGGTGATTCTGGCTTCTATTATCACTTCTAATCTCAGATGAAGCATCATGCTGCAGAACATGGGATCAGGCTCCCCCAGCAACTGCCCAAAGGTGTTTTCCCCACTTCCTCTGTCTTAATTCCTTTTTCCTACACTCTCACTATTCTGGGACTGTACCTCACAAAAATAAATAAATAAATTAATTAATTAAATAAAAATTAGCAATTAAGCTTTGCCTCAGTCACTGTTTGCTAGGGGACTCAGGCAAAGACAACACTTCCTCTCAATTTATATTCATTAGGCTACTCAATCATTCTAGGGCTGTCCAATAAAAGTTAGACATCCAGAGCAGTTCGATAGAATTATGTAATACTCATACGTAATTCAAAAATATCTAGTAGTCACATTTTAAAAAGTAAAAAGAAACAGGTGAAATTAATTTTAATAATATATTTTATTTAAACCAATATATTCAAAATATTATTTTAACATGTATTCAATATAATTATTGAGATATTTTACACTCTTTTTTCATACTAAGACTTCAAAATCTATTGTAAATTTTATACTTACAGCACATCTCACTTTTGATCTGTATTCAATTTCATAAATTTTGCAGTGAAAAAAATTCACATACCCAATTTGTTCTGAAATATTGGGAGATAATTCTCTGATATTTCTGAACATCTTGTGAGCAGAGGCACTGGGTTCTTCTGTTCCAGATGATCTTTTAATAAAGGATGTTTGTATATCCATCAGCTTTGGAAGAACACCCATGTTCTAACCTGTGTAGTTAGGCAGAGAGAAAATTATTTCTTCTTCTGCCTTTTTGTTCTACTTAGGCCCTCAGTGGATTGGATGATGCCGATTCACAGCAGGGAGGACGATCTGATTTACTTAGTCTACAGATTCAAATGCTGATGGCTTTTGAAAAGACCCTCACCAAATCACCCAGAAATAATGTTTAACCAGTTCTCTGGGCATCCTGTGACCCAGTCAAGTTGACACATAAAATTAACCATCACAGTGCACAGTTCAGTGAGTTTTGGCAAACATATATACTTGTGTAATCACACACCCATTAAGATACAGAACATTTCATCCTAGAAAGTTCTCTTGTGCTTCTCTCCAAATTCCTCCCATTCCAAGTAATCACTGTTCTGCTTTCTAGCACCATGGTTTAATTTTGTCTCTCGGATGTCATGCAAATAGAATCATACACTATGGTTTTTTTTTTTACTTCTTTTGTTCAACACAGCGTTTTTCAAATTTATCCATGTCATTCATCCTTATTCTTGAAAGATATTTTCCTTGGTATAGAATTCTAGGGCGATAGCTATTTCTTCTCAGTGTATTGAAGTTAATATTCCACTGTCCTCTGTTTCCGTTGCTGTTGAGAAATCTTTCATTTTTGCTCTTCCATCAATCTACCTATTGACTTTTTTTTTTTTTCTTTTCTTTTTGCAGGTAATCTACTTTATTTGCAGAGGAAATAACAGCTCTGTACGGACCCCTGGACTACAGGTGGACTGCACACATGCTGTTCAGGTGTGTAACCCTCCAGGCCACAAGAAGTTGTGTGCAGGCCATGCAGGAACTTTGGTTTCCATGTCAAGGGGGCTGCAAAAAGATTATCACCTGGCCAAGGCTGCAAGGTCACAGATGGATTGTGTTTCGGGCCTGTGGAAATTTACTAAATGTCTTCAAACCTACCCCAGCCAACCCCCAGCCCATACTAGGAACAGCTGGAGAGCCTCTTTTTTCCTGCAATATCCCTCCAGTGCCTTCTACTGAGAAAGCTTATTATTGTGTTCATTTTAAAGGGAAATCTTAAAGGAATTCAGTTGTTTATCACAGAGGATATATTTATTGAAATGTACATTTAGGGCCTAGAGGCAATAAATTGAACTCAAGCTCCAATTAGACATATGTTAGACTGATTCACATCTCACTCCATGTTTCTTAGACTCTTTACATCTCTTTGTGCTACATTCAGAATTTCTTCATAACTTCCACTGCTCTAATTCTTTATTCATCTATGTCTGTTGGGCTATTAAACCTGTCTTCTGAGTTTAAATTTCAGTTATTCTATTTTTTTTTAATTTCTGGAAGTACTGCTTTTGGTTAATTTTCAAATCTGTCATTTTTTATAGTCTCTTGCTCTTTATTCATATTTGAAACTTTTATTTCTGGCATAATGGTTAAGAGGTAAGACTCTGGAATTTCATTACCTGGATTTATATCCCAACCTCTGCCATCAACTGAGTAACCTTGGGTAAGTCGTTTATCGTCTTTGTTCCTCAGTTTCCTCATTGGTAAAGCAGAAATAGTCATGTAAGTATATAAGTTTGTTAATTAAGTATATGTTTGTTGATAATAATGTAAGTGTAAGTAATAAGTATATGTTTGTTATGAGAATTAAGAGTTAAGAATTAAGAATTCAGAACAGTTCTTGGCACCTAAAAATTATTACATAAGTGTCAGCTACTGCCTTTTGTGGCTGATTTTTTGGATAGGAAATTCATATAACATGAAATTAACCATTTAAAAATGTACCATTTACTGACATTCGGTGTGTTCACAATGTTGTGCAACCATCACCTCTATCTACTCCCAAGGTATTTTTATCACTCACAAGGGAGACCTCATACCCACTAAGCAGTCACTACTCATTCTTTTCTCCCCCAACCCAGTCCCTGGCACACATCAATCTGCCTTTTGTCTCTATAGATTTAACTATTCTGGATATTCATACCAATGGAAGCATACAATATTTTTCCTTTTACGTCTGGCTTCTTTCATTTAATATAACGTTTTCAAGATTCATCTACATTGTAGCATGTATCAGTACTACATTCCTTTCTATGGCTGAATAATATGCCATTGTATGGATCACATTTTGTTTATTCATTCATCCATTGTTTCCATCTTTGACTATTGTTGAGTAATGCTATGGACATTCATGTACAAATACGTGTTTGGACATGTTAATTCTTTTGTGTATATATCTAGGAATGGAATTGCTGGGTCATATGGTAATTCTGTGTTTAATTTTTTGAGGAGTTACCAAACTGCTTTTCATAGAAGCTGGATCTTCTTACATTCCTACCAGCAATGTACAATGGCTCGATTCTCCAAATCCTCACAAACACTTATTTTCCATTTTTAAAAATTATAGCTATCCTAGTGAGTGTGAAGTGGTATCTTATTTTGATTTGCATGGTAATGATGTTGAGCCTCTTTTTCACGTTTGCTGGCCACTTGTATATCTTTGTTTTTTTTTGTTTTTGTTTTTGAGAAACATCTATTCAAATCTTTTGCCCATTTTTAAATTGGGTTTCTTTTTTTGTTGTTGAGTTTTAAGGATTCTTTATATATTCTGGATATTAGACCCTTACCAGATATGTGATTTGCAAATACTTTCTGCTATCTTTAAGGTTGTCTTTTCACTTTGATAGTGCCCTTTGATACACATAAGTTTACAATTTTGAGGAAGTCCAATTTATCTATTTTTTCTTTCATTGCTTGTGCTTTTGGTATCAGATCTAAGAATTTATTGCCAAATCCAAAGTCATGAAAATTTACTCCTCTTTTCTTCTAAGAGTTTTATAGTTTTAGATCTTCCATTAAGGACTTTGATCCATTTTGAGTTGTTTTGTATATAACGTGAGGTAGCAGCCCAGATTTTTTTTTTTTTTTTTGCATGTTAATATCCAGTTGTCTCAGCACCATTTGTTGAAGAGACTGTTCATTCCCCATTGAGTGGTCTTGGCACCCTGTTGGCCATAATATGTATATGAGCTTATTTCTGGACTCTCCATTATATTCCATTGGTCTATAAATTTATCTTTATGCTAGTACCATACTGGTTTGATGACTGTAGCTTTGTAGTAAATTTTGAAATCAGAAAGTATGAGTCCTCTTTGTTCTTCTTCAAGATTGTTTCGTTTTTTGTGCTCCTTTGCAATTCTGTATGAATTTTTGTATCTTCCATTTCTGCAAAAACAATCATTGGGATTTTGATAGGGTTTGCATTGAATCTGTAGATTGCTTTGGGGATCATTGCCATCTTAACAATAGTAAATCTAATCCATGAACACAGGGTGTCTTTCCATATACTTAGAACGTTTTTTTCAGAAATACCTTGTAGTGTTCAGTATACAAGTCTTGCCACTTCCTTGGTTAAATTTATTCTTAAGTATTTAATTCTTTTTGATGCTATTATAAATGGAATTGTTTTCTTAATTTCATTTCAGGATTCTTCACTGCTTATATAAATACAACTGAGCGAGTTCCCTAGTGGCCTAATGGTTAGGATTCCAGGCTTTCACTGCCATGGCCCGGGTTCAATCCTTGGTCAGGGAACTGAGATCCTGCAAGCTGTGTGGTCAAAAAAACCCCCAAAACTGATGTGTTGATTTTTGTATTCTGCAATTTTGCTGAATTATTAGCTCTAATAATTTATATTCTATATCATGTCCACTGCAAATGTAGTTTTACTTCCTCCTTTCCAATTTGGATGACCTGATGTTTTTTAATGCCTGAAATTTTTGCAAGTCAATTCCTACTCATGGTACCATGTTCCTTGGTACTTTTTTTCCCCTGATTTTTAACTGTGAGCTATTATTGAGTACCTGCAGAGTATCTGTTTGCTTCTGCCAGCACTGGGTTGCTCTGAATTGGAACAACTTTAAAAAATAAATCTTCTGCTTGGGTTTTCTCAGACTACCTATGCAGTAAGATTTAGGGCTACAAATCTTCACAAAGGCCAAACTATTATTACATATTCTGAGAGAATACTCTCTTGCCACAGAGCATCAAAATTCAAGATATGCAAACTCCTCATCGTATGTATTAGGGATGGGTTTATCCTATTTGAACACCACTCTTTGGATGCATTCTGGGCTTCGCAAAGGTCATGAAAATACATTTCATTCAAGTGTTTTCAAGATGAAAGCTAGTTTCTGATTATAGTCAGCTTCCTTTTTGGGTTCCTGGTTTCAATTTGGTTTTGGCTTGAGAGTACTTTGTCTTGACAGATTTTTTAAAAAACACATTATTTAGAAGTGTTTTTTCCCACCATGTTTAGTTGCTTTTTCACAGGAGAGATGGTCAGTGTAATCATCTATACTGATAGAAACTGAAATGTCCGTCCACTCACTGAGGTGGGCTTTAGTCAGTCAAGGTTCCATTAATTATTTTTCTATAATTATTTTTTCTTCAGTATACTTAAGTTTTTGGGTTTTGTACTTTTGGAGTTAAAGAAAAACAAGGAATACTTTTGGCAAAGCCTACCATTTAGCTCATAGTCATCTATTAAATATCTGACCACCTAACAGTGTGCCAGGCAGTCACCTAAGTCACGTAGGGGAACAAAACAAAAATCCTGTTCTTACAGAGCTTACATTCTGGGGTGGGGTTGGGGAGTTAACAGTAAATACTACATTTAAGGTGGGTATTACAGAATATGCCACGGTGCCCTCTATAGTGGCGGTGCTGTTATTGTATATAGAATAGTTGAGAAAAAAACACTGATGGGTTGACATTTGAACAGAGACTTAACAGGGAAGAAGGAGCCATACTTTATCTTTGATAATTCCAGGTAAAAGGAAGAACAAGGGAAACATCTTGAGGTAAGAAAAAGCCCGCTGTGTTCAGGCGTCAGCAGAGGCCTGTGTGACTGAGCTTAGGAAGTTGGTGGGGAAGAGTGATTAGGAAAGAAGTAAAGGTGGTGGGAAAAGTCATTCCAGCCTGTAAATTGCTTTTAGGATTTTGGCTTTTGCTCTGAATGAGAAACCATTAGGTTTGGAGCAAAGTGATAACACGATCAGATATGGTTTAAAAGGAATATGCTGGGTGCTGTGTGTGGGATAGATTACTGCAAAGTAAAAAGCAAGGACACTACTCAGGTTATTGCAAGAATCCAAGAGATGATGTAGATATAGACCACTGTGACAGCAGTGAATATGGTGAATAGGTAGATTCTGGAAAAAAAAAAAAATTTAGGTAGAACTGACAGAACTGCTGTTTAATTTAGAAGTGTGAGAAATCAAGGTTAATGCCTAGGTTTTGGGCCAGTGCAACTAAAAGGTTTATACTTACTGAGGACAAGAAGAGGTATGGGCGTGTGTCTGTGTGTAGAAATCAAGCCAGTCATCCTTTAGACAGCCAGATGGGATGATGAATAGGAAGTTCCTGAATAGGAAGTTCAGGAGAAATGGCTGGTAGGTCAGCATATCACAATGGTTAACTGTGTTCTTAAGCAACTAGGGCATGAAAGTACTTCATTGTTTGGCCTTACCTGACAATACTCAAATTTGATATGGTAAACAAGGAATCGAGGTTACATAGAGGCTCAGACAATAGTAAGAATGAAAAGTAGTTATTTCATAAAACCATTTTCTACAATACAGAAAAAAATTGAGGGCTCTTAAAATTTTTTAAATACATAATTTCATCCAGAAAGTGTACAACTTGGGAAGAGATAATCGACAACGGAATGTTAAAACAACATATTCCATGTAAAAAAGCAACTAACAGGAGCACTGTTTACCAGTTATTCATTAAAAAATTCTTCAAAATGAGGCAAAGAAAGGAACTAGTAGTTTAACAGTATCAGGAAAGAATGCAAAATATTGGTTAATTACTGGGGACCTGAAAAAACACACTCGGCTAACTGCAATCTTCCTAGTCTTCCTAGAACTTTTTGACCTTTCAACACAAGTTCTTCCATTACTTTTATTTTGGAGGGGGAGGGGGTGTCACGTCTTAAAATTCTGGTCCAAATACCCTTACTGTTTATTTTTCCATTATACTGGGAGAGTAGAAAGTTTTAATAGCTACCTTAGGGTACGTTCAGTATCTTCTAAATTCAGTGAAGACTGCTAACACCCTTAACATGACATCTTACGTTTTCAAACCACCTCCCACAGCCCCCCAAAAGCTGCTTAGGCCACAGAATGAGAACAGGGCTCAAATCCCTGTTCAGCTAGGTATCTAGCCAACACTTAGCAGGAAAACTCTTGCACCTGGTTACTCATTTTAACTACTTGGCTATTGGCTGAATTATGCATACCCAGAATAAAGTTAGGTCTTAGTTATAAATTTGAATGTCACTGGGTTAGACTGTTACTCAAATTAGTTCACTGTAGGATGTTAATACATCTTAGTATTAAGTAAACATGTATATCAACCCACAGTATTAAAAGTACTATGAATTTGTCATTGTTAGAAATGTAATACTTGGGCATACAATGTAACAAGTTCTCTTACAGCCATGAAACATCAAGAGTAAAATGAGTAAAATCATCATAGGGTCGGAAGTAACACTGCTGTAGTCTATTACAAGGGAGAACTAGGAACAGCCTTCACCTGGATGGTTTTTCAAAAAAGGCCACTGGGTACCATTCCATAGTTTCTCAATCAGTAGGCCTGGAGTGGGGTCTGATAACTTCCATTTTAGAGAACATCCCAAATGATACTGATTATTGCTGGTCTTGGGGTCACGTTTTGAGAATCATTGTCCTGAATTCTTTACAGACCATAGTTTTTGTTACAACTGTAAGAAATTCAAAAATAGAACTCACACACAGTATTAAGTTAAAGTGTGGATTTCATGTTAGCTGGAATTACCGAGTTAAGACCAGAGTGTCTTTAAACACAGACTTTAATGGTAACAATCCTTTAAGCTCTATTAACCTTAGCTATTACAAGTGTTATGCAGATGTCACTATTAGACAATATTTAGTGACTTGCACTGGGTTCCTCATAAAATAGAGACAAATTCACTTAAAACTGTAATCAACAATCATTTAACAGTTTTGTTATGCCAACACAAAACATGGCTAATTTGAGTCACTTCCAAAATCACTAACACAGCATGATCAGTATCTGAAGTATGTCAACTAAGCCATTAAAAAAAAAAAAAAAGTGAGTGTTTCACTACCCCTGAGACCACCAGTTAACTGTGGTTCATACTTTAAAAAACTGTGAGTACACCCACACAAGAAAGCAGAGTAGTTATTTTTTTTCTTTTAAATCTGATTATCACATTGCAAACCTGCCCAGGAATAAAAATGAGTCACTTAAAATATAATTTATCATTAACAGGTCAACTGGACTATAATCCCCATAGGTTAAGAGAAACTTAAGTATTTAAAATCTGAGTTATGCATTAAAAGACATAGGAAACAGGAAGAACCAAAATCAATTTTTAATCTAATGATCACTTCAGTCCTATACATGGCACTAGTAATATATATGGGGGGGAAAAGGACAAATTCTTGGATTCTTTTGAAGGTTTCATTGCAGATGATCTCAAGTCCAGTGTTCATACATTCAAAAATGTTGGTTTTCCAGGTACTTTACTGTTCTCTTAAACCTGGAGAAGCCTTTATGGCTTATTCCCTTAGAAGTGACATACGAAATATAGAAAGCATCAGGTCAAAGATACAGAGAACTGGACACATCTACTAATCATTATGACAATAATTTAAGGAAGTCATCTCTATAAACACGTAAGGGCGGGCTGTCTATGGCTAAAAAGGTCAATTTGAAAGCCAATTAGGAATCCAGAAACTCTGACAAGTATGTTTTATTCATGGTTGGCTTTTAAGAAATGATATGCCTACTATAAAAGCTGTTATTTTGAGGGAATCTCAGAATTAATTATTCTAAAAACAGAGCCAAAAAAAGTTTCTTACCTTGTGGAGAGGTATGTTACTAATTTCTCATTTGTACTTTGAATCCAACAGTTTTAACAGTATGACATCTACCCTTGAGTTATTTTTAAAGCAAAAGATAAAATGAAAAATTCACTCATTGGAAAATTGTATAACTGGATTGATATTTCTCAATGAAATGCTTATTACAGAATTAACAAAGCCAAAACATCTTCGGAAGGCATGCATTTCACTTTCAGTTTAGAGAAGAACCTTAAGTCAATAAATCATGTCCAAACTACATATTAAAATGTTTATAAAAATCAAGCTTTAACATTTATTTTATATCTAACTTTCCACATCTGTGCGCAGACAAGGAATAAGATTGCACATAAGTGTAAGCAGTGCAAAAATGTGGAAGTGGAAAAGTCACAGATGTGCTAGAAATTGAATACAGGACTGTAAGAAAGCAATGGACAAATCAAAATAACTAGGAAAAAGTAATAAAACTATAGGGTCAGAATTAGGAAGGGTGAAGAATGATAATGCCCTTGTTACTACAGAAGTTAAATAAGTGGCACAGATAGCACTTGTCAAACAAAAAATAATCCAATAGCATTGACTTTTATTCATTCATGTTAAGTCACCTGAAATGATATCTGTTGCATTTAAATGCTCATTAATGTAAATGGCTGAACAAATTCATTTTAATGGATACTCACTCCATTAAAAAAAAAACCCTCAATATCCCACATAGTTAAGTCACTTCAACATAGCCTTATGACAACTCCCACACCAAAACAGTACTTTATTTTGTAAATTTTGACCCATTATTACTCCCATGTTATGGTTTTTTCAGCTGTCAAGTGTACAAGGTGAAGAAAAAATTTAGTTAGATGGGGGTTGCACCTGGAAAATAAATTTCTTAAACTCCATATACACGTTTCAAAACTGCTGGGTCCCAAGTCCATCTATGAACTCCCGGGCTGCCAGTATCATGTGCAGCATACTAAAGCTACACTATCTGAATAGCTTATTAATTCTGCATAAATCAGGTCAATCAATGTGTCAACCTGTAACAGACTGCACACTTTTAACTGAACATGGCAAAATATTCACTCTCTAGAACTTTACATCATCATTTGATGTCAAACAATGAAGCAAATCCCAACAGTATATACAAAAAACAGCTTTGCATTTACAAAAGATTGTTTCCCATACTGATTAATCCAGGCAGCTAACTCATTGGTTTATGCAACTTTATTGAAGAAAAATAAATCAATTACTAGCAGAGCTATTAGTTGATCACTCATCCATTGACAACTTGCATCATTTATTCAGTGCTATATTAAACAGTGTATTGGAAGATAGATTAACTAATAGCTCCAAGCCTCCTAACAATTTAAATGAAAATTACAAAATGTTTGAGACCCTATTTTGGAATACAAAGGGTGTTTGACTTCCAATTTCCATTCTCTGTAGAACAAGAACAGGTCATTCCTTTATTGACATGCATAAAATACATCACATTTTCTGTTCTGCTGATGCTATAAATTCAATACCAATTCTCCAGCCACATCAGTTATGAGCATAAAGTATATCATGTAACCTCAAATCTCTAACAGTGGAAGGCTTAAACAAGAATGGATGCTGCTAGAATAATGCTGCTTCCTTTG
Organism: Balaenoptera physalus; assembly: GCF_965194825.1. Classification (NCBI taxonomy): domain Eukaryota; kingdom Metazoa; phylum Chordata; class Mammalia; order Artiodactyla; family Balaenopteridae; genus Balaenoptera; species Balaenoptera physalus. The sequence continues at coordinate 26,209,317 of NC_138884.1, forward strand.
ATGTGACAACTCAGCATCCATCTCCCTCCCCCTCTGATGATTCTTCAGCATGTTAGAGCAGTGAGGAATGGTTTTAGTCTCATAACCAAGTTAGAGTGAAGACATTGGCCACATAATACACATGCTCCATTTTTTAAAAAATTCTGAATCTTGGGCAACTGTTCTCTTGTAACTACTTTACAGTTTCTAAAAGCAGTTATTGTCCAAAGCTGGAAGAGCTTAAGTCTTCTCAGATGAGCATGTGAATGAATGGAGGGAGGTAAACAAAAAATAAAATTAAAAAAGATGAGGTCTGATAGGGGAGCAGCCGGATAAGAAAATCAAAAAAGGAACAGTAATTTAAAGTTTATTCCAGCTATAATGCAGGTTATTCTGACTTTAAGGTAGCATCACATGGCATACTTCTGAGTCCATTCCCGAGATATTCTGTTGTACCTGTAAATAAAAAAGATGTTATTTAAAAAGTTAAAATAATTTTTAATACTTAAAAGGGAAGGAAAGAATCTATTTTACCTCTAGACTCATCAGGGAGTCACCTTTAATGGCTATGATTAGAATAAAGCCAACAAGGAAGAAAAAGCACTGGTACTCAAAGCAATGTAGGAAACGAGAACTTTATGCTTCAATACAATGTCCTAATACACTGAAAGTAGTATTTTAATAAACACATAGAATGACTAACAAAAATCAAAGACCTTTTCTGTCTCCTACCACTGAGCTAATGTTCTATTAGAAACTCTACAATTAGTATCCATTCCAACAAATTTTAACATTTAAAATTTTTTTTACAATTCATAAGAACAGCAGATTCTGTACATCTATAGCAATTTCCATTAAAGCCAGACCAAACAATGAACTAAAACATTTTGATCTGAATCCTAGACTTTGAAAAGTTACTTCACCCTGGATATTACCAAAAGAGACAATGCCTTTGAGACTTCGGCACAGGCAGAAAAGTAAGACACTGGGTAAGGTGATAAAAGAGCAGTAATTTTCAAGACGAGGTGGGTGTGTCATGTGTTAATCAAAACCATGTGTTACTTTTAAAGTGTGGTGATTGGCGCTAACAAGCCCCACTTGAGACCTGATGAATGAGACTCTGGGAGTACAACTGGGGGCATCTTTGTTTTAAAAGATCAACAGGTAATTCATACATGAGCAAGGTTATTTATTACTCAGGAAGATCACTAATACTGATAAAATGCTATCAATTTCTCCTTGTATTACATACAACCATGCCACAGGCTACTTACCCGAACAAATAATGAAGTGATAACTTTAAGAAACAAATATATAAAAGGGCATAGGAGAACTTTTGATTTATATTTACAGTTTGACCTCTATAAAATATTAACTAACTTCATTTCAAACCGAGAACTAAACATAGTTCAACCATTTTTCTAACTTTAACATATAAACATTCTTTCCCCCAATTCATGGTTACCTCATTTAAGGATACCTCTTGTAGAGCCAGCACTTTAAAACAAAGGTTTTTATTTAGCATACGGGGAGCCACAAAGTATAGCTGACACTAATGCATGCTTGTCAGTAATGAACATTTAGTATAGATGGTGAGGCTTTAAAGTGTTTCTCCCTTACATTGTTATCTCTTGGCAAAATTTTAACCAAGTTACCACATTCCATATAGTACTGAAGTTTAAAATATACCAATTTTAAAGTTAAAATTTAAATACTGTAGTAGTTTGAAAAAGAAACTAAATTTTTCTTTTCTTACTGGTGCTAGATAACTGGTTTGCCATGCAAAAATACTCTCAAGCAATAATGACTATTGGGTATACTTTCACGCTAAACAGAGATCAAGCAGTTAAATGTACAGTTTTCAGAAAACTGCCACGTCTGTTACCTTTTGTTAGTTAATACAGTGCCTTAACGCATGCAGCACTCAAGTGCTGGCAGTACCATGAATAAGCGCACCATAGAGTGCAGATCCTCTTACCCTACAACATAGCGTATTTCTCTGTCCACTCTCTTGCTAACCTATTGTACCTAATTGAACAAGTATACTTAGCATTAATTATAACATACAAGTTATAATGGTAAAGTTGTACATAAAGAATTCAATATATAAAAAATTTAAACCAAATTTTTACAACAGTACCGATATTTTTTTTCAAAAACACAATTGGGGTGAAGAAAAAATACCTTTCTTCCTCAAAACAAAGTGACAAAACGTTGAACATGTTAGAAAAATAAAACATTTTAGATGGGCTATTTATTGCCACATACACCAAATTAAAAAAAAAATCACATTTCAATAACTGGCTTTCTACACATTTCAATAACTGGCTTTCTACACATTTCAACTATCATCTTACCAGAAATAAGCATCAAGTCTTCTTGGCGTTGCCATGACTTACAGCAAAGTGTAAGCCTAACTTATTAAGAAAAGCCACTTTTTATACTGTTTTCTTAAACTAGTACATACTTACTTATCTCTGTCTGTTTTATAGATCCGTGCAATCTCTGGCACTAGGGGGTCATCTGGGTTTGGATCACATAGCAGTGAACAAATGGATAAAAGAACTGGAAGAAAACAAATGCTTGTTACCCATCATCAGGAGTTTGGATAAATACAAGTATTTAAAAACATGTATTATAAACCTCAATCTTCAAAAGATTTTTATTAGTTTATATCTTAGTCTCCATAAGACAAAGCTTTACAGAGATTCTGCTTTATAGGAGACAAGTTCCTGGTAGGTAAGAAATACTAAAAACAGATCTTTGCTGGCATCAAGTTTACTGATTAGATATAAAAATCTGCCAAAATCAGGGGTTCTAAGGTAGTAAAATGATGCCATATTAGTTTATATTACTATTTTTTTTTTTTTGCTGTGCTGCAAGCCATGTGGGATCTTAGTTCCCCAACCAGGGATCGAACCCGTGCCCCCTGTAGCAGAAGCGCAGAGTTCTAACCACTGGAACACCAGGGAACTCCCTGTATTACCTTTTAAAATAGTTAAGTGGTATAAGAATTTAAGTAACTGGAGTTTCTTGGTACTCTGCGGGGTGGGGGGACCTTGAATAAAAATATCTGGGGAACATCTGTGCAGTATTATTCTTAGCTGTTTGTCATGATAAAAAAATCCACTTTCTGTCCTGCTCTCGGGGGAGTTTCACAAAAATTCACAACTGCCCCCAATGACTGTATGCTTTGTCTCCCTGAATTTATAAGGCAGAGACCATATCCCAGGAGTATTGGTTAAATTTAACAACGTCAAGATCTATTACTAAGTGGGCCTTCAACTCTAGCTCTTACCCTGCCCTGTTCAAAATATCAACTTAAAAGATGCCAAGCATCATGGAACATGTACCTAATTCATTCTGAATGTCTGTTATGTGCCAGACACTGTGCAAGGTTTTTATAAAAGTTTAAGATATAAAAGCTTAAAATGGTCAAAAGACAACATTATTATCGCACATATAATTTTAAACCCAAGTGCGGGGGCAGATATAAAACTAAACCCATTTATAGAAGAAGTGTTCAGTATTACAGTGCATTCCCAACGATGGTTAAAAAAATAACCTGGAACCTAGTATTAACGCTTTCTTAATACCAGGTATCTGGTGTTGAGAGCCTGATCTGAAAAGAAACTTGAATGTATCCAAGAGGGTGAAAAATAGGCCTAAAATTATGCTGCACTTGAAAGAATTACAGCAGCATTCACCCAAATTGTTTTTCTTTTTCCCCGCAAAAAGTATTTCCAATCAAATAAAATTTTGGGAACACTACACAGTCCCTTTAAGGAGATTCAAAAGCACTGTACAAACATATGAGAGACTTTATGATGTCCTGCCTTAAAAACCAAATGAACAAAACCAGTTTCACGTTGCATTTACCATACTCATAAAAATAAAACTTTTGGTAAAATACTATTAACTATTTCAAGAAACAATCTGGGGAATGTTGCAGTAAGTACTCAGCCAGAAATTGAGAATGCTTCAAGTTAGCTGCTATCCTCAAATATCTGAAATACTGTCATAATTAGCAACATTAAAAACTAATTTCGTGTACTAAGGAATGCTAAGCCAACACCAAAAACTGAAAATCACTAAAAGGCAGACTTCCTTCCCATTAAGTCGTTTTGTGTTAGATGATTTTATTTGTGGGGTAAAAGCGACATAAAAGCCACCAGAGTCATTCAAAGAGTAAGAGATGCAGAGACACTCCATCTCCATCTGGGATATTGACATGGAGACTGGACAACCTATTAAAGATGTCACATAATGGATCCCTATTAAAGTAGAAGAGCAGAATTTATCTACAGACCTTCCCAAGACTATACATTTTAGACTATTATTAGGTAGGAACAACCTACCATGACCACAAAACACCTAACTAAAGGTTTTTTAAAAAGGTTTTTTATCTAAAAAATAATAAACACAGGAAAGCAAAATCACAGTTTTTCTATAAGAAAGCACAAGTTTCAAAAGCTCTATTAACTTTCGGTATATCATTTTAGCTAAAAGGCAACAAGTGAATGAGATGTGCAGGTGGCTTGGGATTGAAAAATACTGCAGAATCAATTAAAATAAACGTTGCTACTGTTATTTGCAAATAATGCCCCCCCATTTGAATGTTAACTTCTTCCCACAAAATGTTTTTAAATCAATACTGCTAGAAGAGCAAAAATGATGTAACTTCTTGTTCCTTTCCCCACCTTTATCAAAAACTTGTCATTATAAAAATACTCAGAAAAGTAGGCTCAAAAATGAAACTCCTTTAACTATTAGAAAATCAGCCTCTCAAGACTTTCTCTAAAACTATTTTACCTTTAGAAATAGTTAAAGCAGGAGACCACTGTGATCTTAGAATATCGAGACAAATGCTGCCATTACTGTTAATATTTGGATGATAAATTCTTGTTGTAAATGCAACCTAAAAACAAAAACAAAAACAAAAACTTTAGGTATTTTTCCCAAATAAAAACAAGCACCCTAAACTCTGGCAGAAGACTTTAGCAAGACTCAAAATACTGTTAAAATACTAAAAAATCAAATAGCTAAAACCTAATTAATACACTTAAAAGGACCAAATATTACAGAAACTGGTTTCTATATTCTGACCAAGATCCCTCAGGGGCTCCCCTATTTTTAATTAAATGGAATATACAACTTTGGGGCAAAAATTTTATTGTCAATGATATAGTGGGTTGTTCTGAAGGTTAACTTTTGGCCCTACCATATCATGGGTATCAAAGAGCCATTTGAAGGGTATTTAACATTCACTTAAAAATAAGAAACTTCCAAATGTAAACCAAAACACACAGGCCAGCTCATTTAAGGCATCGAGTTACAAAGGTATGTATCTGAGCCTCCATTTCCACTGTACATAAAAAACACAAATTTGAATATCACAAAGGCATTTCATCTAAAATAACTGTCATATTGCACCTATAACTGTGAAGACAGTTTTAGTGATGTGCCAATGTTCTATATATACTGTCTTCCATAGTTATTCATATAGCTTGAGTTTTATCTCTATCGCTCTGAAAAGTTAAGGACCACATGCTTTTAAATACCTATAAACCAGTCACCCCAGTGCATTAAGCAACTCTTGAGTTTTGATAAATTTACTGTTTGTTACGCATGCAAGCTCAAAGCCCAAAATGTATTACAGTCTGTCGAAACCCCAATACAAATAGGGTATAATTTGTAGCAATATGTGAAAATGCATACTGAAGTTGGATATTTGGAAGTATTGTACATTAGGGGTAATAATCCAAATCTGTATAAGCACAATAAAGGAGAAAATAAAAAAAGCTTTCACATGGTATATTTGAGCCTTGCAACATTAAGGATAAGGCAATTCTCACCTCCATTTACAAAGCTCAAATCCAGATTTAGCTGCTCTTTTAACTAAAGGTTAAGAGTCAGCATTCAACATCAGTGATTCAACTCAATATATACATTCAGCCTCAATTATTCTTATTCACTATACATTCGTATCAATTCAGCCTTGACTTACACAGAACCCTAATTTCTAAGAATTAGAAATTCTTATTTCTGGAATAGAACACAAATCTATACTCACAGATTTGGGGGGGAAATACTTGCCTTAGGTGGTTTGAAGGGGTAGTCTGTAGGAAAATGAATTGTCAAAAAGAATACACCGCCTTGATATGGGCTGTCATTCTGTGAAAAGAAAAATATGCTTAACTCTGCTATTTTAAATGTTATTGCTAGATAATTCATGTAACATTTCTATTTTCTAAGCATTTCTCTAATATGAAGCAAAATTACCTATTTACACTGCAAGAGTCCAAATTATTCCACAATGAAGTTCGTATTAATGAAAAATCACAATATTTACTATAGAACAATGAACCCTAATTTACTTAGATCCTACTTTATGTAAGTAAAGAAATTTAGAAAAAATTACCCAGAAACACAAGGTTCTAGACCCCAACTCTCACAAAGTATACTTAGCAATAAAAGTCTACATAATAGTACCAAATTATAATTTGAAAATATAAGCTTACATTTATTTGTAGAATATTTCTTCTAATGATAGTCATATATACACAAATGGCTTTGTACCTCAACAGGCTATCCTGGTTACTGGCAAACCAAAAAGTTAGGTCTTATAGGTAACGTAACAACTCCCTTCAATAGGAGAAGTAGAACAGAAACAGAATATGTTTTTAAAGAAAGTTTAGTTCCCAATTGGCTCCTCAAAATTCTCATTTAAAAACCATGAAGTCTTGGGACTTGCCTGGTGGCGCAGTGTTTAAGAATCTGCCTGCCAATGCAGGGAACACGGGTTCAAGCCCCGGTCCAAGAAGATCCCACATGCCGCGGAGCAACTAAGCCCCTGCGCCACAACTACTGAAGCCCACGTGCTTAGAGCCCGTGCTCCGCAACAAGAGAAGCCACCACAATGAGAAGCCCACGCACTGCGATGAAGACTAGCCCCCGCTCGCCACAACTAGAGAAAGGCCGCGCGTAGCAACGAAGACCCAATGCAGCCAAAAATAAAAATAATAAATTAAAAAATAAAAACCATGTAGTCTTTTCTTCAAAAGCACACTACTGAGTTCTCTACAGCCAATCAATACACAGGATTACTTGATTTGGAAAACTGTGGAATGTTTGTCTGTATTTCAACAGAAAATACAAAATTTTAAGCTATATTACTACTTTTTCTCCTTAGCTGTCTTGCTCACTTTGAGTATGAAGAACTCCTCAGTAAATAAATACTGTACAATGTTAGTATGAAGTAACATTTGGGAGAAACTTGCTAGTATTTTACATTTAATTTATTAATCAATAAAAGGAAAAAGATATTGTTCCCATTTTATGAGTTGAGTAAAATAGGACTTGAAATTACTTAGTGAAGTGTACAATTGGTACACGACAGAACCAGGATTCAAACCCAGGTCTTCTGAAGACCACTGCTCGACTCGGATCAAAGAATGACGACAAAAGATGGTGACCCAGTCAAGGATTTTAAGGTCAAAGTTTTTTTTTTTAAAAAAAAGGGATTGCATAATTGTCTCTGGATATGCAGAGCCAACCTGAAGACGTGTTTGAAAATTTGCAGTAATTGAGTTATTACCAACACCTATTCCTCTCCATTTGAGTGAGGATATATACAGCACTAATATGAGCCTTTTTCTATGCCCACTCTGTATGTGAGGCAAATAACCTTCACAGGTCTGACGCTTTAAGTTCATTTAATCCCCAGACCTCTGTAAAATAACTAAACATTAGTTGAATTACTTTAACTCCGCCGTTCTATTTACTAAGTATATGTAAGGGACACAGAACAATTTCTTATCTTGATGAGCTTACAGTCTGGTAAAGAGGCATACAGTGAAATGTTATAGCTATTATGAAAAATGAACAAGGGTATATACCTGGGTTTTAAAGGAGAAAGGTCAACTTGGAGAAAGGTCAACTTACTGATAATCAAGTTCAAAGAAACATGACTATTAAATGGAAGTACTACTCTTTAAATAAGTCTTTCCTACTCCCAAGTCCCTCCTTTTCATAGTGCCTACAAAAAATTTTAATTCAAAAAATTAAGACTGCAAAACAGCATCTGAGAAGTATAGAAAAACAAATCAAAGCAAGGCACCAGAATGTGATCCGAACTTATTAGACCAATATATCATTGTTAAATAATAGCGCTACATTAACTGGAAATAGATGCTTCAAACAGCATACCCTTTTATAAAATAGGCTCATACTGAAGATATATGTTTGTACTGAGTACAGTTAACAATTTAAGGGTAAACCCCAAAACATTAAGTTTTCATTAAAGCCAATTCCAAAAGTTCTGTTTAAGCTTTCATTCCAAGTTTCATACAATCAAGCACTATATCTGACTATTTCTTAAAGGTAGTCTAAAAGTGAGATTTAGGCAAAGCCAAATTTCATTTCACTTTTTCAAAAAAAAAAAGAACTTACAGAATGAAAATATTTCAATGTTACAAATTAACACTAAAATTCCAGCAAATAGAAGAGGAAAAACTGTTAAAAACCATACATGATCTAAAGGTAACCAAACTACGTCATCTAAAAAATTGAGGCTCTATATCAAATTTACCATAAATTGACAGCAAACAAATACACCAAGAAAAAAAAAAGGAATACACTGATCAGCAAATTGACCCCATCTTAGAAATCCAGAATACATATTGTATCTCTTTTTTAGAAACCTTCTACCCTGGTTTTGCTCAAATTTGTCCAAGTTGCTCCTCCCTCAGTGTCTGTACTCTTGCCCTACGGCAACTATGATGTATTGGTATTCCTACGGATCCATCTTCTGCTTCTATCTCCTGTCCCACACTTATTTTGGTAACTCTGGAATCTATCTCCGGTGTAGTTATTCATTCCAGGACATATATTCAAATGCCTATTGAATATTTCTACTTGGATGTCTCATGTGTCAAAGACTCAAACCACAATCGTAAAGCCACAGACTAGGATCTCATCATTGATTCTTTCCCATCTCCTCACAGTAGTTACCAAATGTCAAAGACCCTTGAAGTCTCCTGAACCAGACTCCTCTCCTTTATACCCACTGCTTTAGTTCGAGATCTTACTATCTTTTGTCTACATTATGGCAGTGGTTTACTATTGGTAGTATTCCTGCCTTCACTCTGGCTTCCCTCCAATTTATGCCTCACCCTAATGCTGAAGTGGTCTTTTCAAGGTCCAAGTTACTCTCCAGCTTGAAATCTAGCACAGCTTTCAAGATTAAAGTTCAAACTCCTGTGCTTTAATGATCTGATTTCCACCCATCTAGTTAGTCTCATCTTCCACCTCTTCTCCAGAATACACTCTCTGTATTGCACATAAAATAAGTATGTTTCACATCTCCTTTTTCTCCTGTTTCTTTCCCTACTTGGAATATTCTTCCTTACCCACAGGACCCTACCTATACTGTAGGGTCCATCTTGTGCTTAAATGTCTTAAAAAAGATAAATTAAAAAAGATAAATACAGCCCTCCCTTTAGTACAAACTGCAGGCTGTCCTTTTTAAAATACCTTGTTCTGTACACTATTATCCAACATAATTTTAACTTCCGTATTTGTATTTTCCTCTTACACTAGACTATAAAGCTCCTTAAAGAGTAAGGTACTAAAGAGGAGTTTTCACATATTATTAGCCTTTGCAGGAAAAACATAATAAACAACACAAATTGAAAAATTCACCCTTATGTAACAATAAAACAATACCCACTGCTTTAGTTCAAGATCTTACTTCAGATGGGCCAAATATTTTACTTCAGATGGTTTTTGTATCTGATTCTGCTCAGGCTGCCAACAGTTACATTATTCACAGATACGGTACTTTCTTCTATGGCTATGTATCATAGATTAGATGGAAGTTAATGTGGTTCTCAAAATAATTTCAACAATGTCTTTCTGCCAGCTCCATTTACAATTTAAAAAAGGCAAGCACATAAATATCAGAAACAATAGGTAAGGAAGTTAGTTTCTCCTCACTGCATCAATTCTTCATGGAAATTTCCCTTAACATAGCACAAAATAACCAACAAAAGTTTAAAAACCACATAATGAGCAACACTCTGCCACCTTCTTTCAACGGTTTATTTTTATCGGCATTTGTGCTTCCGCAGTATCTTGCCTTCGGAAAGAACAAGCTAGCACGTAGTTTTTAAGAACCAAGCATTTTTGTTCAATCATCAAGAACATTTCCTTACTATAATCCACCAAAATCCAATAGTAACTCTGTCATGAAACCTGAATTAGATGCTCCACACCTTAGGAAGTCAGAAATCTTTAGTTCTGTGACACTGCCATCACTTTGACCCAAGAAGCACTCCAAAGCAAATGTAATTTTGTTAACGTTTATTCTTCCAGCAAATCTGCAATTTATGGATTGTCATGCCACCACTAGCCCTACACTGTTTTGGGTCACATCTGCATGCCACTTAGGGTAGGCATACTAACAAAATAATATTATCTCATCAAACTGTGACGTTCTGTCATAAAGATGCAGTCAAAAGCCAAAACAGCATGGTTGTTTCATTGATACACTTCATAGTAAGGATAATTGTTAACCATTTACAAGCTGGCATCTAAACTGAGGTGCTTACTTACAAAGCGTGCAGTTAAAATCTGCATTTTGGGTGAGTTTTTATAACTTTTGACTCATTCCTGAAATTACCCAACAGTGAAAATTAACCTCCTTAGAAAACAAGTACATTTCAGAGACTAATGTTACTAAAGCAGAACTGTGCTATTATGGTATAAATATATTTTTTGCTCTTGTTAATCAGGGAATACTTAAATAGTTCTGAAAATCAAATATTTGTTTTCAAAAGCAGAAAACTGCTATTCCTTTATATTAAAAGGTTGCTGAAAAAAATTAGCAAAGCATAGCCATAATCTGAAATACATATAAATGAAAAATGTTTCCTGAAAATAAAAGCAAATTAACAGGTGAAAAATTCTTTAGGATAAGCAATCTTCTATTCTGTGGAAAATTACTAACAAACTCCTCAATTATGCTTCACTTTGATTTACTATAGGTGTATTCCTTACCTTTTGGAAAGGAATAAATAAAATAACGAAGTCTCAAAAGTCTAGCAGAAAAACATTACACTGATTTAAAAGAGTTGGTTTATTATGCACACCATCCAATTTTAAGTCCTGACTACCAACTCTTTCGTGCTTTATTAGTACAGACAACTAATTTTTATAATGAGACTATCTTAAAGCACTCTGAATCAAAGATGAGCTTTATTTGGTATAGATATGGCAAGGCATTTTACTGAATTCTTTGCTTTGAATATTGGTGATCTATAATGGGAAAATTCTAGAAGTTGCAACTGTAAGTGCCTAAGTGGACCTGGTAGAAATTGTGGCAGACACACATTTTCTGAAGAAAGGAGGTAGCTGCTACTCCACCCCACGCTTGTAGAAGGAGGGTCTAGTCAGAGGGTTTTTATGTGAAGACTGTCAATGTGTAAAACACTGTGTGGGCTGGGACCTCCCTGGTGGTCCAGTGGTTAAGAATCCGCGCTTCCGCTGCAGGGGGCACGGGTTTGATCCCTGGTCATGGCCAAAAAATAAAACTTTGTATGGGCCAAACTGGGTAAGCCATGAGTTACTTAACTAAGTGTATTTAAGGGGGGGCGGGAATCACAGTTTTGTCACCAATTAGACAAAAAGCAAGCACTTAAAACAGTAAAAATAGACCTTGAGGTAACTGGAAACAACCCTGACTCTGTAGTTTTTTCATTAGGATCTCAATCACAGACACATCTCAAATTGTTAAACTACATATCCCCCCTCCATGTGATTTACAATCAGAACTGCTGAATGAACACTTGCTAAACCAACCCACCCACTGGCTAGCTTTTTTTTCCAAGGGCATTTCTTCTTTTAGAATTAGAAATATCTACTTACTGACCATTATCTCACCTAGTACATTACTGCCAGTTATGTTGAGATTAAAATACCAAAAGGGGGAAGAAAGCAGAAAATTCAGTAACACACACACACACCCCTCAGAATAGAAATCCTTAGGTACCTTCCAAGCCAAAAAAAATGTTAAGTATTGTTCAAGATACAGTCTTACCCCAGGATGTTTTACTGTGCTCTAATTCTGTGAAAACTCTTAGATGGTATCCATAATTCTGAATATTCAATTATCCAGCACATACAGTTTCTTATCTACCCAGGATAGAAAGGAATTTTGCTGTATTCAAAATGTCACTTTCTAAGGACTTCCCTGACGGTCCAGTGGTTAAGACTCCACGCTCCCAATGCGGGAGGCGTAGGTTCAATCCCTGGTCAGGGAACTAAGATCCCACATGCCGCATGGCATGGCCAAAATAAAATAAAACAAAATATCACTATCTACCTAAAGATATTCAAATTTTACATGAAACTAAAGTTCTATAAAAACTCAAATATCAAAATAATACAATTAAGCTAGATTTTAGGCAGCTACACGAAGAGAGTAAGATCTTTGAGTAATATCATGGTACAGCCAGAAAACTAATGGGCTATAAGTCAGGAAGCTCTGTGACAATACTTTACATTGCTATGAAAGAAAATAAGATTGGAAGAGATATTTGATAGATCATAGAAAAGCTATACATACTCTACAACCTGAACACAGGGACAGACACTTAACAGTATACTTAACTAATGACCAATTGTTTCTTTCAAAAGCAGTGCAACAACCACAGCATATCTCAAATAAAATTACAATGTAATAAAATAAAGCTAAAGGCTTAGTTAAAAATTACTAACTACATCAATGCTGGATTTTAATTAAAAGCAAAAACTTAATTCTCAGTACTTACAGGTCCCATAATTGTGGCTTGCCAATGAAACACTAGAAAAAGAAAACACTCTTGTTATTATCTAAAAATACACAAGCTTTTTCGAAACTAACCATAAAAATCAACTTGAAAATTACTTACTATCATCCCCAACTGGACCTGCAGAACATTGTGCTGGAGGGTCACGGGCCAAATCACTAAGTTCCTACACCAAGACAGAAAATGCTGGATCATGTAACCATAATAGAAAACACAAGCAAGTAAAGACAGTCGTCTGCTTCCAGTTATTTTTACACCATTCTTTAAGAGACATATAATCACAACTTACATCAACAATACATTCTATTAGGAAAGAAAACGTAAGTAACCCTAGTCCAGTTTCTGGGACACACTAGGCACAGTTATTTTATGGACACGTACCAAGACAATCATCTCGGCTAGGGGTTCATAAAAGCACACACACACATCGCTATGAAATTCTACCGCAGGCATACACCTCGTTTTCCCGTGCTTCAGGGATACAGGGTGGGGGTGGGGGTGGAGGGGGGTTTGTTTTGTTAAAACAAACGGAAGGTCTGCGGCTACCTGTGCCATCTTCCTAACAGCACCTGCTCACTTCGTGTCTTTGTATCATATTTTGATAATTCTTGCAGTATTTCAAACCCTCTACCAGTAAAGAAAGATTACAACTTGCTGAAGATCCAGATAATTAGTGTTTTTGAGTAATAAAGTATTTTTAAATTAAGGTACATTTTTTAAGACATAATGTTATTGCACACTTAATAGACTACAGTAGTGTAAACATTAACTTCTATACGCACTGGGAAACCAAAAAAAAAAAAAAAAAAGTGACTTGCTTTATTGTGATATTCGCTTTGTTTGGGTGGTCTGGAACCAAACCCTCAATACCTCTGAGGTGTGCCTGTACATGAACAAAAGCTGTCCTCTTACAAAATGAAAAAGTTGTAATGAGACACCTTCCTAGGTTAAGAACTTAGGGCAGTTATCAACAGTCATGTTATTTGCTGAGCTTTCAGACCATCTCAGAGGCTCTGTCTTAAATACTGTCTGCTGTCTTAAATACTCTGCTTTTTCTGAACCACACTACCCAGTGACCACATTTTCTCCTTAAAAAATCTCGCATGGGGCTAGGTAAGTACCCCTTTTGGTTTTATCTCCTTATCCCTCAATTCAACCTTGTCTTTTACTCAACATTGAGTGCATGTCTGGAAAAACCTACCTCTCCAGGTAGAAAAGCATTTTGCTCTTAGCAAAACAAGCAGTATCCACAATTCCATTTGACCTTATATTTCCAACGTAAGTGTAATTTAGCCCTTCCATGACTTATGCATAATCCATATGGATAATCTAGTAAGAAAACAGAGTTGCTTCTTTACAAGTTTAAAAAAATTTATGATACAGCTTTATCTCTATATACCTATGTATAAATTCCTACAGTACAGGGATTTATAGACCTTTGAGATAATAATGGACTTCTAAGAAAAAGGTGGGGAATACACTGCAGGAAGACAGAGCAAATATTTGCCTTTATTATGGTCAAAATAATGCACTTCAGAAACCAGCCAATTGTTCAGGAATATCAGTCTAGATTCACTCCATTAAAACAAAGATCAATGCAGAAGAACTGTCCTTGGGGGGGGTAATCATTTTGCAATATACATGTATCAAATTATTATGCTGCGCATCTATTACGTTATATCTCAAAAATAAAACTGGGACAAAGGAGTGCCTTGATATACTTTGCCAATTTGCTTCTGAATCTCAAACTATGACTGCTTATAAGGTTATCAAGGCAGCCAGGGAATCCCAGGAGTCACAATCTTAAGATGATAGGAAGATCAGATCAGACTTTTATGCTTGCCCATGTAAATATACCTCATTTGTTCAACATATTTAAAGAAAGGGGGAAAATTCATTCCAAACACTTAGATTCTGATCAGTACTGATTACAGAAGCTCTTATCCCAGAGTTAAGCAACTAGTTACAAGAAACTGACACTATGTACAGCTTTAGCTTAGAACTGAATCATAGTTTTTTGAGTAAAAAAAATATACTGGCAGCTTGAACTAATCAACTATCCAAATGACTTTTTCATAGGCCAGATCAACTCTCATAAAGCATTTATTTGCATTCCATGATCAGCCACTTTATTATAATGGCAAGCTACTTCAATACCATCTCAAGATATATACTTTATTGCAGATAAGGATTGAGCATAGTCTAACTGATATGAAGAGAACTTTTTTCCATGTTCCAAAACTTATTTAACAAGTTCTGTTGTTTAAATGATCCACCAAAAAAAGATAAACCAGAAGCTAACTTATGCAGGCTAACTTCCTCTGCCGGAACATAAGGGCCCAAAGAAGTCTATTTTAAGATTAAAAACTTACCTGTTCCAAACCACCCTCCCCGCTTTCCTACACAACGATAAAGATGTGAACTGTCAAAAATGCTACTAAAACCAAACACAAACTTGCACATACAATTCAAATGCTCAAACACAGCATCATGAAATAAGGACAACGAATATGCACCTCCCTCAATACGGATCATCAGTCTGGAGTCTCACTTTTAATCCAATTTAGACCCACTATTTCCTAGGCTTATTTCCTCATCTCTAAAACACAACAGAAATGCCTGTTGTTACAGAACTTTTGAAAGAATGAATAAGATAAAGTACTTCAGCACACTATCTGGCATATAATGTATTAGGTGCTCAGCAAGCAGACCACCCACCTTGAAGGCAAGATTTCCTAGATGGGCACTCAAATCACTTGTTTACTAAACAAAAGCAAAACTGCTTTATAAATAGGCTACTTATTATAGCCTTAGTTTATTTAAATCTTTTGCCTATGTGATGAATTTTTATGCTTAGTTGTCTATAACATACTCTTCTAGCAATTATATGGCTCATGCTATGATATACATTAATAATACAAGGTCAGCAATTCGTGGGCTATCTGTGGATAGGGTTTTAAAGAAACCATGTTATTGAGTCGTATGAAATTACTAATACTTGACCATTTCTGAACTGCAATTTCATGTGGTTCTACCTAAAACTGTCTGGTAAGCATGTGAACTCAAGTATTACTAAAATGAGTTTCTTACACGGACCTACCCCAAATTTATGTACTTAAACACTTTTACATATGTTAATGATAAGAAAAATACCTAGCATTTTTAAATAAAAAAAGTAATTTAATGATGGGTGGTCTAACAAAATACCCAAGTGATGTTGAAACAACTTCATAACGTTCAGGAATCTATAAAGCTGACCTATAATATATCAACATCCTACTTCGAAGTTGCACATTTTATGAAAAACCTCAGAAAACATTTTTTAACGATTCTTCCTGCACATGGACATCTTTGAATCACTCAGCCTTTATATGCTGACATTTTCACTCCTTTACAGTGAATGTATAATTTCAGAGAGCACTGAATTTCAGCTCTTCACTCCCATAACTTCAGGCTCTTATTCCCCTCAGATAATTTCTAAATGCCTTATTTTCCAAGTTCTCCATGACTAAGACACCTCTTAAGTAATACTCAAAGATCTAATATTCGGCCAAGTATGTACCAAAATCGACTTTAAAGTCAACATAAAAAAATGACCTAAAGTAATTTTAAGAATCAAAATATCTTTTAAATCATATACCAGCACTTACCTCAAAGATGCCAACTAATTCTCATGACATTACTATGTCCATAGCATAAGCAAATAAGATATAAGAATATCTTAGCAGTGAAAAAATATGAGAAAAAGCATAATAAGTCATCTCAGATGCTCTTCCATGCACCACTGTCTACTCAAACCCTCTTCTCCTACCTTCCTGGACATGCTTTTCTCATACTCCACACGTATGATTGTAGTGTTGGGGTGACTGTCAGCCACCATTAACCAACTACTCAGAAAGGGTAATCATAGCATTTTGTTCGCTCTATCCCTACCCAAGATTTTCAAATTGAAGCTGGAAAGGACACTTTTTCCTTCTCTAATCAGGAGCTGTAAGGATGTGACCCAGAGCTACTGGCAGGCATATGCCCTGAAATTACATGGTGAGTCCAAAGAAAAAGGGGCCACATTAGGCAGCAGAGATAAAGAACTAACTTGGCATACAGATACACAATTTCAGTTCCTGAGGTTGTAGCTTGCTCTAATTCCTACAGTTACTGCTTTGATTGTTAACCACCCCAGTTTTCTTCAAGGGGCAGGGGCAGCAAAAACAGAGTAAGGAGGGATCCACTCTAAGCAGAGTGCTACCTGGGCCCCATTACCAATTATACACATTTTATATCCCAAGAAATGTGTTGCTTTAACCTTGCTGTAAAACATGTAAGAAATATAAATGAAGCAAAGTCTCAAAATGAAACTAGAGGAAGCAGGGAGAAATCATGTGGCTTACCTAGTAAAGAGTTAAACTTTCAATAATAGGAACTAAAGATTAACTTAAATCCATTTATAAAATAAAAAGTGTAATATCAGCTCAAGTTTCACCCAACAAAGCATTTATTCATTTATATGAAGACTACCTTTTTTGGTGTCAAGCATGTTAGGTCTGAAAATACTAAGACAGAACATGAATGCCTCCCCCAATAGACTGAGCTAAAAAAAAGCAGACATAATACAAAACCAAAAAATTATATTTCAAACAACCTGAGTGCTTAAAGTAAAGGCATTCAACTGCTTTGTGAATTCTGAAAAGGTTATCACTAACCTTGCCTGGGTTTAGAACAGTGACATTTGAACTGGGTCTTGATGGAAGGATAAGCATTCAAGGTAGAGAAACTAATTCAAAACCAGGGGTGTGAAAGAAAACAGGCTGTAAAAACTTGCTTGTAGTTTGGTATACCAGAGACACAACAGGGTACCGGTAAGGGAGTAGCAGATGTGGTTAGAAAGGTTAATCAGGGCTGGATCTTTTGAGAGTCTTGAATATTATGGCAAAGACTATTTATTCCACAGCCAATGGAAAGTCACTGATTTTTAAGCAGGAATAGTTTTTAAGCAGGAGTAAGACAAATGAGGTTTGGATTTTTTGATGTACTAGCAGTAGTACACTAGGAGTGATTGACTTTTTAAATTATTAATCCTAAAAGCAGCCATGTATCTGTGTACCTAGCTTGATAGTTAAGCTTAACATTTTTATTATACCTCTTTCAGATTTTAAGTTTTGCAGACATAATAGAAGATCTCTCATGTACTCCCCAGATGCCCTTCCCTTTCCCTGACAGGAGGTTAAGACTATCCTAAATTTGGTTTCTGCCATTTCTCCACCTTTTCATACACTACTACACATGTATGTAGCATTGTTTGTGACAAAGTCAAGGACTTCTAAGAACCTGATGAACTTCTAACCCTCTATCCCCCAAATACACATGCCCACACAAAGTTTTACTTAATTTATGGGATGTCAAAGACCCTCCTCACCCTCCAAATTGTAGGAATACCTACTACAAAGGATGTACGAGTAGACAACTACATTAGGAAACTATAGCAGTAATTCAGGTGAGAGAAGAACATAAAACTAAGTCACTGGGGATGAAAAATATCTTAAAACACTGATCACTTTACCCTTACAACCACCTTATGGAAATAGGTCTCATCTCCATTTTACATTAGTGGCCCCCCCTCCAAGAGGGGAAAGGAAAGACTGAGTTCAAATACAGGACATGATGCGCTTCAGGATGGGTAGGAAAGCAAAGTAGTGTATCTACTAGATAACCTGAAAAATAGGTCCAGGGATACATTTATGGCTGCTTTCTCAAACGAGTGTCCTTGCATCAAAGATGTATTTAAGTTAAAGAATTTGATATGGTATTTGGCAAACTGGAGAAAAAAAATTTCAATCACACCAACCCAACTCCTCATCAAGACCACTGAAATAAGAAAATAGTTGGCAGGGGAGTCTGGCACACACTAGCTAAACGCTCCACTCACCTTGAAAGGACGCTGGATCAAGGACATATAATATAGAGTACGATGTTAAAAACTGTACTCTCCATGAAAAAAAAAGCACCAAAGTTAGACACTTCTCTGCCATGGTGTGCTCTTTTGGGGAAATTTTCTCCTTTCGGGATCACCTTTCTCTGAATTGCTTCTCCTGAAACCTCCTGAACACCTGGCTAGTGTGAGAATCCAGGCCTTCCCCCACTGGGAAATACGTTTCTCCCTTCCCTTTAAAAGCCTAAATAGACCGATAGGAAAAGGAGTCAATCAAATTTCTCTTACAGGCAACCAACAGGTATAGCTTAAGCCAGTGAGTGTTCTCATCTGGAGGTACATGATTAAACATTAATGAGTCTGACCACTCATTATGTGGGACTCAAAACAGAAAGCCTACAGTTTGTTTTGAGGAAGATCTTTGCTTCTATCACCATGGAACACAGTATCTTTGACAATTGACTGTTGGAGATAAAACATGAAAAGGCTGAGAGAGACACTGGCCAAGAACAGAAGTCTAAACATACTGCTAAATATTTGGTTTTTGTTTCTCTAGTCTCTCTACATCTTCCTCACTCGATATGAAATGACCAACCACGGACTACAAAGAACTGGAAACCAAGGTATTGAACAGATTAGAGGCTCTGAGAGATGTTAAGGAAGTATAAGAAATGGTCACTGCCTCCAAAAGGCTTATAAATTGGAAATACAACTATTTATGAATAACTATAGAGCAGCCATATGAGTAGATAAGCCTCTAGTAAGATTTAAGACCTCCGGTAACTATTATTTACGCATTCTGCTAAACATTCAGCCACTACTTATACATTAGATCAACACAACCAAAGTCAGCATTTATGAAAACAAAATTTGTTTAATCAATTCTGCTACTGAAGTGTAACTCCCTATATAACCTTTTCTAGTTTGTCCAGTTCCATCATTCTCCCAAGGGCTGGCCGAAATTTCACCCAGATGACTACTGTGGTAAGGCCAAGTACAGTAGTTAATTATGATATTAAGTACAATAATTACCACAATGTTCCACGATCATGTTATCCCAATCTCTGCCATCTTGCATCATCACACAAAGTCATAATAATAGCAGTACGGATACATTTCCTATCATCACTTTTGGGAAAACTTGAAGTCCATCCCATTACTGCAAGTTAATTTCTTGTATTTTATTCAAGAGTCCATTTCTTTCAAAACTTTTACTTGACTTCAAGATTTGTATGAGCATGGAAATCAACATTATAAAGACAGCCCTTGGGACTTCCCTGGTGGCACAGTGGTTAAGAATCTGCCTGCAATGCAGGGGACATGGGTTTGATCCCTGGTCCGGGAAGATCCCACATGCCGCAGAGCAACTGAGTCCACGCGGCACAACTACTGAAGCCCATATGTCCTAGAGCCTGTGCTCCACAAGAGAAGCCACCGCAAGGAGAAGCCCGCGCACCACAACGAAGAGTAGCCCCCGCTCACCGCAACTAGAGAAAGCCCACGCAAAGCAACGAAGACCCAACACAGCGCCCCCGCCCCCCAAAAAAGGACAGCCCTTGCCTCTTAAACCTATACTGAGCAACATAAAATACTACCTTGGGAGCTGGATGAGATGAGGGCATGAGGTAGCAAGCTAGGAGAGTGTCTTTAAGAAATTCTGAAATAAGAATCACCCTCAAAGAACCTTTACGACCTAGCAATATAAAGGTATATATCTTGACCAATGATAGAGATCAAAATGCAATATTAATTACCCAATTAGGCAGACAATAATTGCTCTAGTTCTTACAAAGATCAAGTTTGCTATGAAGTAAACAAAAAGTTTTTAAACTTCGATGTTGTGAAATTTATTTTACATACCGCATGTGGATACAAATAGCAAGGAAGGAAACAACAAATATCTCAGAAATGCATGGTTACCGGAAGTCATTTCAAAAGAAGGAAGCTTGGCAAAAAGATTTTGGGATCTGAACAATTTCATATGTGGACTTAAGAATGGGAAGGAATAGTCCTCTTAAAAATCATTTTAGTTTGGAATTTGTAATTTCTTCTAAGAAATCCTGAAAGTTTCTTTTACATTAAAGATTAAGAGGTTAATTAAGTACTGCCTACCATGTCTCATTACATCACTGACAAGAAATTAACTTCCTGTTTAGTTATAATTATGAGACAAGTATGCCTGTTCATTCAGACAAGGTACAAAGAATGGCTTGAATGAATAATACTGTAATTTTCTTTCTTTAGATCACCATTAAAAATAAGTCACTTCAGATTACTCAAAGCTGTTCTTTTGTAAGCAGTACCTCTAAATGGGCAAAGACAGAGAGCCAAATTTAGTTCCTAAGCTTTGATCCATGAAAGCAAATAAGGCATTTTATAGATATGAAAACCAAAAATTAACAGCAGCCCAGTGGTTGAAGACATTCAATTATACATTAGCTAGGAAACTCTAACAAGGCTAGGATTAATGTGAGGTAGTCCATCCTGAAAATGAACAAGTAACCAAGAAGTAGTGAATTACAACTAAGACCCAAAAGGTTAAATACAACAAATTTAACTAAGAAAAGCTGGTTGGAGGTCTCTGAATGATACAACATTATGTTCAAAGTATAGCTGGAGATAAAAATCCGATGTTTGGGCAAAGTATAAAATACTCATTTGAACTTTTCCCCTCCCCATGTAACAGGACCGAGGGTACCATTTTGAGACTAAATCTCATCTAACAACATAGACTGGCAAATAATATACTCACTAAACATATCCATTTTTCATTACGCTATACAATTTTGAAATAAGATCATTGTTACGGTAGCAAAACTAGATCAAGAGCACAAAATTTCCGGTGAAATAAAAATCATTTAATTTTGTTAACACTAATTTGTCTTGGAAAGGGAACTAAAGTAGTTATAAAATAAAACACACACTATTAACAGTAAAATATATATAACTATATATATAACATCGTACAGGAAAGGTATTTAAATAAACCTATCTTTAATAATGGGTGAATCTGACATTGGAATAACGATTCCCCTTATTTTAAATAAATGCTTCCCTTACTAGATTTATAATTTTGAAAAGTTGTATAGAGTGACAAGTACCAATTTATATGTTTACATGCTCGTTTCCTTCGCTCAAAGAAGACATCCTCATGGGTAGTAACAGGCTTCCCTATATTTTGTCCCCTGAGACTAGACTACTATGCCAAACAGTAAGACCTCAATAAGTATTGATTAAATGATTATCCCTTATGTCCGAGGTTCTTAACCAGAGGGAGGCTTCAGAATCACCTAGGGGACATTTCAAAATTATGTGTTCCCAGAGAAATGATTCAGTAAGTCTGGCAAGACCTCATGTACCTACATTCTTTAAAAGCTGTTTAACATTCTGATATATATAATCCATGTCAAAACCCACATACACCAAATCTAGTAGAATGCAAAAGCTAATCTAGGATTTGAGAATTCAATCTGAAACATTTTAATCTCAATACTAGGAATTTGGTGTCTTCTTTAATAAAGGGATTATAGTGAAATGCTTTGGAAAATCCTCAAGAATTGACTGTTATCTTAGATAACAAAGGACACCTGAACGCAGGAGTTAACATACAATATAATGATAGAGATATCCAGTGATAGTTTTTCCCCAGGGCTAGCAAGAGTATTCAACTTTCCACTTGTATGATAACTACTAGAATTAACATTGGCGGTGATCACGTGATCACGATGAAACCAAAGCACAGTGTCAACTTCACCCTTATTCAAATAAAAAACTGAGGTCATTACATGATCAGCATTTCTCAGTGAACAAACGCCCTACAAACTAAGTTAGCTAGCTAAAGACAAACCTTGAGACATGATGCATACAGCCTATAGGCTCACTGGAAACAAGTTTATGATGTCCCTAGTGATTAGTCAGCACATAGTAGTTCCCTTAGTCCTTGAAGATACTAACCGAAAAGAAATTCACTCCTACTTTCAAAACTTATGTTAGCAAAAATCTAAACTCACAAATTAGCTATAACCTAAGAATAAAGTTCAATCCCAATTATTTAAATGTGAAGTGGGAGGAGAGAGCTTATTTCAGGAAGCAAGATTAAATTTAGGAACTGAAATTGTTCAAAATAGCAGACAGCATAGGGTTTAAGAGCTTGAGTTCTTGAGGTAGACTATCTGATTTGAATCTCAGTCCTTTACCAGCCATCTGACCATAGACAAGTAACTCACTCTATACCTGTTTTCCCACGTATAAAATGGAATGGTAAGAGCGTCCATCTCATATGGTTGTTGTGAGAATTAAATAAGTAGATACTCAAAAAGGGCTTAGAAACAGTGTTCAATACAGAGCAGATGCTAAGTCTAGCTGTTAGGAGAATGATACATACAAAAGAAAACTTCTGAAATACCAAAACCCTAAAAAGATGACATGACAATGTATCGGTTAAGAGCACACACTGCAGAGCCCAACTGCCTAGGTCCTAATCCCAACTCTGCCATGATATGAGGACCCTGTTTTTTTTTGTTTGTTTGTTTAAACCTCTCTGTGCCTTAGGTTTCTAATTTTAGAATGGAGATAATAATTATACCTACTTCCTTGGGGTGTCATAAGATTGAGTTAATACAAGTGCTTCAAACAGTTCTGACATACTGCAGACACTCAAAGCATGAGCTATTCTTTCAGGCTTGGTTCACATTACATTTTATGTAAAGTTCTCTTTAAACTTCCCCAAAATACATGCACTGTGGTCATTCTGTTTGATGAGAGTAGTAGAACTGCCTCTGGCCCCCAAACACCACCAACCAACTAGGGAGTTGACATATTTTATTCTTGTTGACAGCCTTATAAGACCACAGCTTGTCCAAATAAAGAATACAGGAGGGGGAAAAAAAAAAGAATAGGGCTGTTTGATAAGGCTGCTTGGTCTAAGAAATATTGAAAAAGACTACAACATAAGCTTTAGAAGGAAAACAAATTTAAAAGCTTAATCAAATGAACTGCTATTGATTAAAAATATTCCAACAATAAGCATTCCAATAAAATGATCAGTGAGGAATACAGATATATCTTAACACTTAGAATCTGGGGGGCTGCAGACAAGAATGAATTAAAAATAAAAGAGAGGTGCCTAAAATAAAGAGCATCTCCCATCAGAGTTGTCCACTTGTTAAAACTGTCTGAATCTGGGACTTTTTTTTTTTTTTTAAAGTTTGACCATGTGATTCTGACAGTGACAGGTGAAAACCAAACCACATGCACAACAAAACTTTTCTACAGGTTGAATCAAAAATGTCCCACATAAACTGTTTTTTTCCAGTTTGGAAAGTGTTATGTCAAGTTTCTGTATTACACAGATCTTCAAAGTATTTACAAAAGGAGACAATCTGTTATTGATGAAAAGTACTACACTCGAAAAGTTCTTTAATAAAAGCTCTTGAAAATTAAAGTTGCAGTAATAAATTGAGTGCCTTGTGCTAGGGGCCTGTTCAAAGCCACACGTTAACTTATTTAGTCCTTAAAAAAAATCTTGGACTCTAAAATTTGTTTTGCTCACTGCTGCAACCCTAGTGCCTAGAATAGTGCCTGGTACACACTAAACACTCAATTATTTATAGCTCATACACAACAAATATTCATTTTATAGAGGCACACAGGTAAATTTACCCAGCCCTAGAATTCTAACTGGAGCATTTCTGCTCCGAAGTTCACACTCCTAACCATTATACTGCCTCTCTAGAGCTTTTAAATCATTAAAGTGGTGTCACAGCAGCTGGGTATCACCTGTAAAAGAAAAAAAATCAATAAGACCTTCCTTTAAAGTGTTCTGTTCCACGTGCATAAAAATCTATGGATTTGAAAGCATTCCACGTCTTAGTGGCTCGAATTAATTCCAACAGATAAAAGGTTTTGATTTGTACTGAGTGCTATGTTCAACTATACTGCGAAATACAACTACGCTTCTCCAGAGTGCTGCTGGCCTTCAAGGTGGTCATAGAAGGAGATGTTTAATAATCCTTTGTACTTTAAGCCTTAACTCCTAAACTCCTCTCTTTTTCCATGGTCTCAAAAATACAAAGACTTAAGTTTGTATTTCACATAAACCCAGAGACAATGCAATGATGGCCTAAATCAAAATTTACCATTTCAACATCAATACTTTGAATCTAAACTTTCATCATTCATAAGATACCAGTTTTGCCAAATAAGTCCCAAAGTCACACGTTAAATAAATGTAAAATTAAGCAGCATCAGGTCTATTTTTAGTAAAGCCAAGTCCTTGCCATTCCGTCCATGTAAACTCTTTTTAAAAAGCAACCTATCAAAACCAAAGTTTGTAATCCACAACCTCCTCTGTTTCCTAGTTTTAGTAAAGGCTGAATTTATTCCATGGCATTTTTTTCAAGTTAGCTGTAAATACTCCACCCTCCTCGATTGTGCAAGAACCAAACACATCACACACAAGTTACAAAAAAGGGAAATACAGTCTGAGAGTCTGAATATAGATAAGTCTTGAGCAGGAGATCTTAGGGCAGTGTACAACCTGATGTAAAAGTTAACATTTAACAAAGAATATTATTTCATATTATTTCGAAAGGAGACGCCGGAAAGAGCCTGAACCAGTTAAAGCAGCCGCCATCTTAAAATGCGGGATAGAAGTTAGAGCAAGAAAATGAGACTAAACCACCGGAGGTGGAGGTTCCGCTCACCCCCCGAGCCTCGAAAAACCCTATTTTTTCCAACACGTATCCACAGTGTACCATCAAACCTCGTTTTAAATAGCTTAACAATTTCCTCGGAGGCTGCTATGAAACGGACCGAGGCAGACACAGGTACACCTATCCTCCTCTCGCTGCCACCACACTCTCCCCCCCTCTCCCCCGCCAAAGCAAAACGGAGCTTCCAGAAGGGCTTTCCATCAGTTCCCGGCGCGCCTCTGACAAACAGTTGCGGGTGAAAAGCCGCAACTACAAAACACAGAAAGCGGCAACACTGTGTCAGCCCACCTCCTCCCAGCCCCGCTGACTCCTGTGCAAGCTGCCCAGAGTCGAGCAGTTTCTGGCCAGGCCCATTCACTACTCCTCAGCTGGTGAGGCTTCTACCCCGACCCTTAATCACGTTCGGGACCCGCCGCATTTCTTAGGTCTTCTCTCCTCTGAGCTTCCCCCGTCTCTTCTTCCAGAAGGCCCAGAGCCTTGATCTTACAACTAAAATAAGTTTCCAAGCCCCGAGAATAAGAAGCGCCATGACATTTGCGGGAGCGTCTCCCGGCAATTCCGAAGAGGGACTAAACTCTTCTCGAAGAATCGAGGCGCCTGCAATCACTCTCCCTCATCGCTAATTTGCACCGATTCCATTGAAACACGCTCAAGATAACACCTCACTTGCCGCAAGTGCTCTGTTCCCGAGTTTTCCCCCTCGTTTCTTCTTAAAGTACAGCCGCGTTCCCCATCCCCCAATGGACGAAGTGACCCAAGGAGGAGTAATTCCGAAATTATACCCCCCCCCAATGGCAAGGCTCTCCCTCCAGGCTGAGCCTTCCTTTCCTCTCACGACCCCATTCCTTCCGCCCCATGGGTTACCTTATTAATCCGTTTCAGCGCCATAGTCTGTGCTTTTCGTCTGGCTCTTCACTATCTCGGTGTGTGTTCAAAGTTCCGGCCAAAACTCTTGATTATCCCGGCGGCTGGGAAGGATTGTCTCTTGGTCTCACACCGGCTCTGCCAGACACAGGCGCCTTTTGCAAAAACGGAGCAGATCAGCACTCGCACAGGCCCCGCAGAGACCCTGACGAGTCCAAGTCCCTCAAAAACGGTCGCGATCCGGGGTGGGTGGGGTGGCAAAGCCACCGACAGCCTCTATGCCGTGCTTCGGCCCGAAGAGGGGGCGAGGGTGCCGGGAAGAGCGGAGGGGTGGCTCCAACTTTGACTTCCCGGCCTCTCGAAAGGAAGAGACCCGGGTGGGAAAGGAAGAGGCGTAGGAGAAAGGGGTGGGTGCGGGGCAGGGTCCGGGGCCCAGCAGAGGAGGAGCCGGGGCCTAGTCGGCGCTACGCCGGCGTCACTAGGGCAAAGAAAGGCAAGGGGGGAGGGGAGAACAGGAGACTCCGGACTGACGCCCGGCTTCTTTCGGCCTCTGCTCAAAAGTGCGCCCGGGGAGGGGAAGGAAATAAAGCAGAGGCTGGATGTGTACCGCTGTCCCCGCAGCTAGAGCTATTCTGTGTCACCCCTGACGCCACCATACACTCCGCCTTCCAGCGCGCTCCCGCGCGCGCCCGCCCGCCCAGCCACCGCCACCACGCGCCCGAGCTGCCCCTGAGGCTCCGGCTTAGGTGCGAGGACGCGCCCATTCCCCCTCCCCCTTAAACGGGAGAGGCCCCGGCGTCCCCAGCCTTCCCACCCTACCCCACCCAACAGGCTGGTCACTCAAGCCACCGAAGGCCTGTATTTCCCTCCTTACCCGACCGGCCAGTGGGCCGGCCTCCCTTCCCTTCCCCTAGCCGTCCACACCCACGCGTACAGAGGGGCCGGGGCCTCCCTCAAGCTGCGGCCTCGGCCTCCTCCCCGCGCGGCAGCTGGTGCCTCCCCGGCCCTACGGGGCTCACGCGCACGACACAGCCACAAGATGTCCGCTCTGACGGAACTACTGCCAGCTGCCACGCTCCGCCCCTCCCCCCTCCTCCTGCCTCTTCACCGCCGCGTATCAGTCCGCCAACGCCGCCGTCGCGAGCACGGCACGAATCTAAGGGCGAAAGAGGACGGTTTGCTCCCCACGTCCTGGGCCGAGCGTATGTGTGCCAACCCCCTTCTCCTTCTTTTCGGAACAGCACCTTCTTACTAAACAGATCGGAGGTTGGACTGGGAGGGCGGGGGCCGGAGGCGGGTCATGGGCTGGGGGGAAGGGTAGACGAGCGGCGGAAACCCTTAGACTCAGAGAAGCATCGAGAACCGGAAGGAGACCATGGGAGGAAGGTAATGGAAGCGGCAGCTGCGCGGTCGAGCCCCACGCCCCTCCCGACAGCGTCCCCCAATTTCCTCACTTGGTATTGAGGAGGCGAATCTCGCGAGAATCTCGTGGCTGGCTACCAGGAGCTGTAGCGCTGCAATGACTTAAGGGCAGTTTTGTGCACTCTTCCTGATAGGGGCCCGCCTCCAAATCCACAAATTCTCGCGAGATGCAATGGGGCACCGGATCGACCTGGGGCGGGCCGTCGCCGGGAAGCACCGCCCCTGAATGCTTACGTTGGTGGGAGGGAGAGGAAATGGAGTTCCCGGGACTGGTAAGAGCGCGAGCCGACACATCCTTCTGTCAGGCGCCCAGTCAGGAATGTGCTGTGGGAGGTACTATGGGTTAATTACTGGATACCTTTAGTCTACGTTGACTCGGGCTTTTGAAGTTTCCGGTGCAGCAGGTGAGCGAAATTGGCTCGCCTGCCGGCCTGGGCTGGTTAACCTGTGGGAGGAGTCGCCCCTCAAAATGGGAACAGTTATTTCAAATAGAACTGGGCAGGCAGCTGAGCAGCGCTCCCACGTGCGGAATCCTAGTGCTATTCTGACCCTAGGGCCTAGAGGGTCAGCCCTGAGAAGAGAGTGTCCATTGACCAGACCCCAGAATTAGAGCAGCCTAGAAATAAAGCTCAACTGTGAATTGATTAGGAGGGAGGGTAGGGAGATTGGGACGGGCTGTTTACTTGCCTCTGTAATCAACGATCACCATCGCTAAGGTTTAGGTATGGGAGTCGGCTTAATACCTTTTTGTTCTGTTGCTGTGTTTCAATCCCTAGAGCCAGAAAGTTGCAAAACTCATTCAAGAAATAAGAGTTTGGGGTCCGAAAAACTCAGTACTTACTGAAATGTCCAGGGGGAGAAATACAGTGTTTTATTCTGCCGGTGAAAACGATGGAGAGGTGATTTTGCTTTCTGGTATATCATACTTAGGGCACAGGGTAGTAAGATTAATTTTTAAAGGGAATTGAAAAGTAAGAACTGACCTGCTTATGGTTTTCTAACGTTCCTTAATGACCCCACTTAAGGGAGTGGAGATCTTTAAGAATTAAATGGAAATATAAATTTGTTTTTTAAATATACTTGACTTTTTAAAAGGGAAAGCAGGAAGCTATTTCCTCTTACAAGAAAGTATTACTTAATAAAAACGTATTAAGTCTGTGGTAAATTTGTATTATTTAAGTGACCATAACAGCATCACTAGAGCAATTAGTGAAACAGTACTTCTCAAAGTAGTATCTTGGAATCACCTAGGACTTGTTCGAAATGCTGATTTTGATTTAGTAGGCCAGGGGTGGAGCCTGAGATTCTGTAATTCTAACAAGATACAGGTTACTCAGAGGACCACCCTGTGAGCACCAGAGCGCTCACCTCATGGCCTGCTGGACACCTCTGCCCCCTCCTTCTTTCCTGAATAAGCCTCCTTTTGTTCTCTCTTTTAACCAGTCGAATACAGTAGAAACACAGGATTAGACAATTGGAGTGAAAGAAGAAATGCAGGTTTGAGTTCTTGTTGCACTGCTTCCCATTTGTGTGATATTGGTGTGGTTACCTAGTTTCTTCAACACTAAAGTAGGTATAATAATAGCTGTCCTTTCTCAGGGTTATGGTATGCTTCAAATGTCATAATGCATGTAAAAGGGCACTGTAGACTACAGTGCTGTATAAATGTAAGTTATTAGTCGGTCAAACGTTAGCTGGCCATAGTGTGAAACAAATCTATAAGAATAATAATAAATATAAGTAATATTTATGGAACATTTATAATGTACCAGGTACAGTGCTTATTAACCTCTTTTCACAAATAAAGAAATTGATGCACAGAGAGATTAAGTTACTGTCCCAAGGTCACAAAGCTGATAAATAGCAGAAGTAGAATTTGAACCCATGCAGTTAATGTCAGAGTATTTATTGAATGGAGTATTTATTGTCTCTTAATTTAGAAAGTGGGAGGGTAGGATGTTTTAGATTTCTACTTTCAATGCTATCCGAAGCTAATTTTATTTGACTTATTTCTCCCTCTATTTGTTTTGCTCTTTCAAAAGCCAAGTACAAGAATGGTAGGAAACATTCCTACCTACTCAGAGGGAACTCACAATATCCAGGAGGTCCAAGAAGAAAAGCCCTAGAGAAGCTAATTTGTACTACCCTAATCTAAACAAGCTTTGGTATGAAAGTATAATGGACCACATCAATGCTCTGAATTAACAGAGCACAGAAGAGAGACAGATTTGAGGTCAGCTTTCTTGACTGTTTTTGAGCCACAAACCACATTAGCAGTCTGGTGAAGCCATGGACGCTTCTCAGAATTATGCTTTTAAATGTATAAAATGAGGCTTCCCTAGTGGTGCAGTGGTTGAGAGTCTGCCTGCCAATGCCAGGGACACGGGTTCGAGCCCTGGTCTGGGAAGATCCCACATGCCGCGGAGCGAGTAGGCCCGTGAGCCACAACTACTGAGCCTGCGCGTCTGGCGCCTGTGCTCCGCAACAAGAGAGGCCGCGACAGTGAGAGGCCTGCGCACCGCGATGAAGAGTGGCCCCCGCTCGTCAGAACTGGAGAAAGCCCTCGCACAGAAACGAAGACCCAACACAGCCAAAAATAAATAAATAAATAAATTTAAATGTATAAAATAAAATTCATAGCATTACAAAAGAAAAAAATTTGAAACAAGCTCAAAATATTCAAGGAAAACAAACTTTTGATATAGGAATATATGGGCTTTATTAACACTGTAAGATCTAGTGTTGGGTCTAATAAAGACCAAACTTTTGAAATAATGATGAACATAAAATTTCCAGAGTTTGCAACAGCTGTAATGTGATATAAAGGATATGTGATTCCTATTGGAGATACAGACATAGGTGCAGCTGTTTGCTGCTTTCAGTCATAATTGAAGGAAATGCTAATTTTCAGTTAGAGATTAGTAAAAATAAAGATGTAATTCTTTTTTTCCCAATTTCACACACCCCCTGAATCCTATTCATGGACTTAATGTTAAAAAACCTAGGTGGAATCAAGTAGGCATATTACTGTTGGTAAGCTTTGAAAGGATTGTGACATTTTAACATGGAAATATAATTGATATTCATAATAATAGTGATTTATTAAGAAAAAGTTTACCACTAGTATACTCTTGTTAAGAAGGCATGGAAGTGTGTAATAGGGTAGGAAATAAATTCATCCCATTTGTTGATTTCTTTTTTTTTTTGGATACCTATAAAAGTACCCTATAGAAAATTTACCTATCCAGAATGATTCATTTCCCAAGCATTCTGGATAACTTAGGTTTTACTGTATCACTCTTACTTATTTGTAAATGCCTTTACAAATAAGACGTGGTGGAAGAATTACAAAATGAAAATAATAACCAAAGATGAAAGAAATTAAAATACTGTGTATTTAAAATTCTTAATAACAAGGGTTAATAATTATTATTTGATGTACTGTGTGCTGGGCCCTTTAATCCCCATTACACAGATGAAACATTCAAGGTCATACCATTACTAAGTAATACAGCCAGGATTTAAACCTAGGCAGTCTGACCTCAAAGCTCTCACTCTTTTTTTTAAATTGAAATATAGTTGAAAAGCTCTCACTCTTAACTACTAAGGTGTTTATTTTTTTTACCCTTCGACTGTTAGCCAACTTTAATTTGCCCACTAGTGTAACAAATACATATTCACTGCCTCAAAATGTTTTCACCCAGTGTCTAACAGGAATTAAAAAAAAATTTTTTTTTGAAGTATAGTTGATTTACAATGTTGTGTTATAAAAGGAATTTTCTAAATTCTTCCTTTGCTGTGGTATTGCTTATAACCAACACTACCTTTAAAATAAGTGGGCTACCAGTTGGGGCTAGAAAATAGTTTGTTTTACAGAAATTTTTGTTGTAATGGAATTTTGCTTAGAAGATGAAGAAATCCACTCATGCCTTTTCCTGCCCTACGAACATACTTTCATATCTGAAATTAAACATTTGTTTTATAGTGGTGCTACTGTATTTTTTTTTTTTACTGTATTTTTTATATTGACCACTGTCAGGGTTGTATGCAAGAAATTATTGCATATAAATAAATCCTAATATATGAAGTTCTAGATTATCTATGCCTAATGGAGGCAAGTGATTATGAAATCCCAAATTCATTTTTGTTTGGCACCGAAGTGAATTTATTGGTTGACTATGCTTTCTATTTGTTTGTATTTACACTAGCATACTTAACATTTCTACTCAGTTTTGCTAAGATTAAAATTAAAACGACCATGGCCTAGAAGTATGTTGATGTTTTAAGAGGCAGTTTAGGATCAGCTCAAACTTTAGAACACTATTCACATATCTGGTATTATAGAGAACCCACTTTACAGTTGCATTTGACCTATTTGAATTACGATGATAGAAATGTCCCCATCTGAAAAAAAGGAAAATAATCATTTTTTTATATAGCAGTGTGCAGTATGCTAAAAAAGATTATGGTTTTATATATTGAAAGAAACATTTACATTCAGAAGTTAAAAAGGTGCAAAAATGTTGAAGAGATAGCTAAACCAATCCCTTCCTTCTTAATGAATATTATATTGAAGTCTTTCTAATTATGGTAGATCAGATTTTCTTGCATGAAGTGTCATAAAACTGGAGAAGAATATAAAGAATGAAGAAAATTAGCATAAAAGTGGCAATGGAATAACTAATCCAAGTTATGAAGTCCTAATATTATATGAATGCAGTGAAGCTACATTATTGTAATGTGAGTACAGGGGCTAATTAAAACATACTTGTGAATAAACATCGTTAGCGTATACTAGTACATATACTTATGTTATTAATATTACAGCTATATTTTCAGATCTTTGTAACTTTGTCACAGAATATTTTTTTTCTTATTGAAGTATAGTTGATTTACAGTGTTGTGTTAGTTTCTGGTGTACAGCAAAGTGATTCAGTTATACATCTATATACACACTTTTTCATTACGGTTTATTTTGGGATATTGAATATAGTTCCCTGTGCTATACAGTAGGACCTTGTTCTTTATCTATTTCGTATATAGTAGTTTGTCTGCTAATCCCAAACTCCTAAGTTATCCCTCCCCCACCACCTTTCCCCTTTGGTAACCATAAGTTTGTTTTCTGTGTCTGTGTTTCTGTTTTGTAAATAACTTCATTTGTGTCATATTTTAGGTTCTACATATAAGTGATATCATATGGTATTTGTCTTTCTCTTTCTGACTTACTTCACTTAGTATGATAATCTCTGGGTCCATCCATGTTGCTGCAAATGGCATTATTTCATTCTTTTTAATGGCTGAGTAGTATTCCATTGTGTGTATATACCACATCTTCTTTATCCATTCATCTGTCGATGGACATTTAGGTTGCTTCCATGTATTGGCTATTGTAAATAGTGCTGCTGTGAACACTGGGGTGTATGTATCTTTTTGAATTATAGTTTTCCCTGGGTATATGCACAGCAGTGGGATTGCTGGATCATATGGCAGCTCTACTTTTAGCTTTTTAAGGAACCTCCATACTGTTTTCCAGTGGCTGCACCAATTTACATTCCCACCAACAGTGTAGGAGGGTTCCCTTTTCTCCACACCCTCTCCAGCATTTATTTGTAGACTTTTTAATGATGGCCATTCTGACTTATGTTGTTACAGAATTTTATAACTTGCTAAGGACACTGGCTCTAACACAGTTTATGCCATTTTATTAATTTAATTAAATTATAAATGCTATGGTCCAGATTTAATATAAAACTATGAATATACAAAATGCATGTTTACAAATTCTACTTGGAATAGGAAATATGGAACCCAACTCAACCAAATGTTTTTCATATTATTTGCATAAAAATCAAATTAGTCTTTATACCTTACCACTTCAGAATTTCATTTTAATGATCAAGACAAGTGAGTGTGGTTTAGGAAACTACTTTATTTCATACTGAGAACATAATTTTGACCTTAAGATGGTTTTTGGCACATAATGAACCAAGCCCAAATATTAAAGCTAAAAATAAATTTGAGCATTTTCCATGTAAAAACTTGTATACATGAATGTTCAGAGTATTATTCATAATAGCCAAAAAGTAGAAACAACCCAAATGTCCATCAGCTAATAAATGGATAAATAAAATGTGGCATATCCATATGATGGAATAGTATTAGTTAATAAGAAAGAACAAAATACTGATACTGCTGCAACATGTATCTTGAAGCTTGAAAATATTCTGCTAAGGGAAAAAAGCCAGACACAAAAGGCCATGTACTGTATGATTCCATTCATATGAAATGACTAGCAGATTACTGGTTACCTGGGACTAGGGGCAGGGAAAATGGGGAGTGACTGCTAATGAGTATGTGGTCTTTTTTAGCGGAAGGTGATGAAATGTTCTTAAGTTAGATAATGGTGTTGATTACACAACTCTGTGAATATTCTAAAATCCACTGAACTGTACACTTTAAAAGAGTGAATTTTATGGTATGTGAATTATCTCAATAGAGATATTTTTTATATATAAATTTATTTTATTTCATTTTTGGCTGCGTTGGGTCTTCGTTGCTGCGCGCGGGCTCCCTCCAGTTGCGGCGAGCGGGGGCCACTCCCCGCCGCGGTGCGCGGACCTCTCATCGCGGCGGCCCCCGCCCACTCCGGCGCACGGGCTCAACAGCTGTGGCGCATGGGCCCAGGCGCTCCGCGGCATGTGGGATCCTCCCGGACCAGGGGTCGAACCCCCGTCCCCTGCATTGGCAGGCGGACCCTCAACCACTGCGCCACCAGGGAAGCCCTAGATTTTAAAAAACTAATGAATTAGAATTAAAATGTGATATCAGTCTGGAAACTTAGTACTAAATATTTTCAATATCTCATACTTTTCTGGTTACTGATAAGATGGCATCCTATTTTTTTTTCATCCTTTTAAAATGTAAAAAATTTACAGCCAGCCAGAGGTTCTTCTTCAGTACAAACAACAGTGTAATTTAGATTTGGTTTTAACATAATAATAAGCATTTGCTGTCAAGTAGTCTTAAATTTGGAGATATTTTCATCAATGTTATTTGCTTTATAAAACATAGTGATTAAAATTAATTTTAAACAGCATTATATTGGGACTTCCCTGGCAGTCCAGTGGTTAAGACTCCACACTCCCAAAGCAGGGGACGAGGGTTCCATTCCTGGTTGGGGAACTAAGATCCCCCGGCATGCCGCGTGGCTGGGCCAAAAAAAAGGCATTATATTTTATTGAAAATTAAAGTTCATGATTATGATCAGAAATAGAATACATCTGATTTTGGCATACTCTAAATATAGAAAAATTTCTTTAAAATTTCAAATAAAAATCAAGTAGTTTGAAAATTGGGGGTAGATCATCTAGATAAGGAATTTGAGGGTTAGGTGCTGTCAAATGACAAAACTAAAACAATTTAGTAATGAGTTTGATGTCCTTTATCCAAGGGAAAAGAATCTGTGGATTGAGGTTGTACAGTGTCTCATAATCAGTGGAACACCCTTTCCCTTCCCCAGGGATTTTGGGCAAGCATGAGTTTTATAAAGCCTTAGAAGCTTCAACGCCAAAACAGGGCATGACTGCCTTGGAGGTTGGGGATTTCCTTGTAAGGCCAGCAGGTCCTGTTTTCTAGGGTCAGGTGAGCTAGTAAATAGTTAAGCTGAGTTGGAGGATTGTGATTGGTATATGTTGGATTTCCTTGACAGGTGTGTCATGTAATTGCAGGCTGACGTAGATTTAGATTTGTGGTGTGGGCTGAGCCACTGAGGTGGCCTCTATTTTTTGGGTCCCGAAATACGAACTAACTTTAAAAGTACTTAACTAAAAGTAAGGAATTCAAATTAAAATTACTTACCAACAATAATTATAATCTTTCTTGT
Organism: Balaenoptera physalus; assembly: GCF_965194825.1. NCBI lineage: Eukaryota > Metazoa > Chordata > Mammalia > Artiodactyla > Balaenopteridae > Balaenoptera > Balaenoptera physalus. Next base: position 26,244,951 of record NC_138884.1, read on the forward strand.
TTCAGTAACAATCTAAAAAGTCTAAAGTAAACAGAGGTGTGGTGTGATTTAGACCAGAAATGATCATGATTTTACCCATATTGAATTTGATTATTTAAATATAGGTGAGAATTCTTTAGTAAGATAGTGATGATAAATTTAAAATTCTTCTATTAGAGAATTTTAAGTTAGGTTGATTATAGGAATGTTGTACACAGTTGTTCTAAAGAATCAGATCTATATAGTACCTAAGTGGCTTAATGGAGCAACTTATGCGAGGCTTTTAGTTTTTAATACTTACTATCTAGTACCTGTTGATTTTTTTCATTGCAAGGAAGTAGTGATTTTAACACATGGCACATAAGAAAGAATGAAACTTACTAAGAAACATTCCACTACATCTAAAAAAATTTTTAAGAATTTGGCTCATTTGGGGTTGAAGAAGTGTGACAATTTCAGCGATATCCCATCATCAAAACATATTAAATCTCAAAGTTAATGATTAAGTGAATGGGCTTTATTATATATACCCAGTAAGAACAGTATGATACGGATTCCCCATCTTACAAAAAGACCTATTCAAAATAGAACCCTGTGTGCTACAATACTTGAAATTCAATTCTCCAACAGTAATTTAGACAAAAAGGCCAAGAGTTGATATAAGTAGATATTTGCAGATTTGTGTGAATTTAGCTTTGCCTTGTTTTCCTTCTTTCTATTCTGCACTAATGGAAAGGGAAGATTACCCTGGAGCATTTTAGGGGTAGGGCTAAATGCGTACCCCTGGCTCGGACAGGGCTGTAAGTAGGGACAAAAGGCAAGGTAAGAACATTGGAGACTAGATGGAGAGGTGTGCAGAAAGAAGTGGTAAGGAAAATGTCAAAGGTAGACTGTCCTTGGGGGAACTGGAAGTGAAGAGGAAACCTTTTTTTCTTCCTCTTTACTCAACTACTACAAGGTCTCCTACTTTAGAGAACAGAATTCAGGGTACCACCATTATGGTGGTTCAGTTTTACATAACTTAGTTGCCTTTTTTGTACTTGCTGGCTTAAAGTCTAGTCACTGTAACATGTTCATATATATAATAGTTCATTTTGCCTTCCAAAAAACTTCCTTATTTACAGTTTTTAAAAACATGGATTTAGATTATAGGACTGCTTTTGATGTAAGTTAAGGAAAGTTATACAGTGTGTCAATCAACGATATTTAGGTCTGACTAGGCTAAGCGGTGTCTTCAGGTTTAGGCCGAAGGATGTTAATGTAGTAGAGATCTGTTGATATAATCACTCCCATCTTTTTAAGTGTTCAGTTTTTAAGAAATATTGAATGCTTATTATGTGCTAGGCACTGAGCTAGATGCTGAAGATACATAGATGAAAGCCACATGTCACCTTGAGGAAAAATTTTTAACTGGGGAGACCATTAAGTATCAGACAGTCACCATAGAGTGTGTTCAATGACATAAATGCATGCATAGAGTAATATTAATGTGCCCAATTCACCGGTGGGGGGGTTATCTGCAAAAGGGAGTTGTATTTAAACAAATGGAAAAAAGGGCATACCAGGAAAAAGAAAAGGGAGAAATGCTCCTAGGCAGAACAACATGCACAGTTTCAGAGAATGTGACCAGGTAAGTTTTAGAAATAACAAGTTTCCAAAACTTACTTTGGAAAGTAAGTTTCCAAGGTACTTTGGAACTTTAGAAGGTACTTTGGCTGTAGCAGTAGTAGTAGTAGTAGTGGTGGTGGTGGTGGTGTGCGTGTGTGTAGGGGTTGGGGGGATGAATGAGAAAAGAGACAAAACATTGAAAGACAAGGCTGGATATCTTGAGGGCCTTATTAACAAGCCATGTTAATGAGCTCAGATTTTATTCTGAAGGGTATGGGATGAGCGAATTGAATTTTTAGCATAAAGTCATGATCAGATTTTAATCATGAAAAGATAACTCTGATAGCAATGTGGAAGATGTAACAAAAGTGTATGTAGAGGTAAAGAGACCACTTGAGATGCTATTGAAATAATCTGGATGAGTTGTGATTATGAGAAAGACCTGAAATAGCTGCAGTAATTGCACTAAAGACCCATAATACAGGAGGTATATTTAGTGTATTTAATGGGTAGAGCTGACCTTAAAAAAAATAATTTTTTGAGGCTACCCCTCCAGTTATTTATCAGAATGTTATAATAAAATTATATATATACACACACACACAAAACATGACGATAAACTATAATAACTGCAATAAAAATAACTTAAAGCAAAATATACTTATAAACTTGGTATAAACTCCTTAAGCTCTTAACTCTTAAAGAACTATGAAACTAAAGTTTATATATTAAATGTGGAAAAATGTAAACTAATAAAATTAATACCTATGTGCTACTTGATTTTTATTTTTTACAAATTGCCTCTTGAAACAAATACAGACCTGACTACTGCAATTTAGGTACATTTAAATTTGGCACGTCTATACTAACTGCTGTGTTCCATATATAATGACCAGCTTTCTCTACTAGAACCTTTAGGAGACCTTTGTTCATTCTTTCACTGATGTCATTTAGCTTTCACATGGCCAGAAATAAGCAATTGTTATCTATTTCTGTTCTCATTTGCCTAAGACAAAGTACTGGTACATGGTGCCAACAAGGTCATAAACCTAAACACAACACAGGCTCTGGAATCACATGGCAGTACTTAGTTGTAAGTGGGAATCAAGGTGATCTGGACTATACTTATATTAATTACTATAGATTAATGAAATAAATAACAACGTGAGGAAAAATATCTGGTAAAGAATTCAAAGATTCTAGTTTGAGAAACACTGATGTAGAGGTTATAAAAATCCTTTTGTCACATACCTAAAGTTGAGTTTGTTGAGTCTGACCTTGTGACTCCTCCATTGATTCCGACTTTACGCATCCAAAAAATATTTGACCAACTACTCAAAATATCAAGTGTCAAATGGTATAGAAGGTTCAAATATACTAGGGATTAGAAATCTGTCAACTAAGATTTGTCATTGAGACATCTGTCACTAAGTGAAGTGGTTTTGACAGTTTAAATTTAAGTAGCTCCGGGAGTGAATGGAAAGAGAAAAAAATGGAGAGCTTGGCCATGGTAAGAAATTAGAAGGTAGGGTATTAGCTTAAAGGAACTCAACGGAGGATACTTTTCTTTAGAATGGGAGAGATTTGAGTATGTTTATAGTCTAGCAGGAGTCATGAGAGAGATGAGATACAGAACAGAGATATTAAATGGAGCCAGTTTCTTCACAAGATGTAACTGTAGGTCAAAAAGTATTTGATTTTGTGCAAGGGGTAAACTTACCAGGGACTAGAGGGAAGAAGATTAGAATGGGTAAAAATGAAGATAAATTTTAGGTGGGAGGAGGCAGGAGGTTGACCATTAATACTCAATGTTCTCAACTTTCTTAGTAAAATAGGAAGGAGTGCTATGGATGACAATGAGCTGGGCATGAGAAAAGGAGGTAAATGTGGAATCACTGAAGAGGGAAGCTGAAGAACTAACTAAAGAAAGGAAAGAAAGTCCTTGTTAAGGGCCTAACGTAGAAGATCATGAATTTGTCGGGGCAATTTTCCATGTGGTTGTATAATTGTTTTCCCTTAGCCTTAAGAACTTTTCACGTGTGTGTTTAATGCCCATAGGATTTGTTACTACATGCTTACAGGCTTGCATTGCTAATCAATGTATGAATATATTTATGTGTGTGTATGTATATATATATAAAAATCAGTGCTTTTAAAAAATGGTATACTTTAGTACCTTATATTGGTAATTTTTTTAAAGTGTAAGATCAACAGCTCTTCTCAAAACTTAATGTTCCCATCTCAAGAAATTCAAATGACAGAGTAAAAGTTTTTATGCCAAATGAGAGAGGGAGTGCAGAAAGAAGTGAGAGGCATTTTACATTTAATTAAGATTCATCTAGCAGATATTTATTGAGCGCCTACTGTGCATCAAGCTCTGAGCTTGGCTTGTGGATAAAATTTACATAGTTTTCATACTTTGTTTTTTCCCCAGGAGTCCTTAAGTCTGTAAACCTAAGAAGTTGCCTGGGTTGGAAGCTGAAGCCTTGCCCACTCAGATTCTTTATCGCTTTCCTTCCATCTCCAATCCCCACTTCCACTCAGGATACCTCAGATGGTTCTGTGGGTACCCCTAGTGTTCATTAAACACAGTCTGAAAAACCAAAGGTCTAATGAATATTAATACTGAAGCCTTGTTATAAGAATAATAGTCACATGTAAAACAAATAATATGAAATTTATTCGGGATAAATGTAAAGACAGGCACTCAGATGAAGAGAATCTGGCCTAACAGCAGGCATGTGCTAAAGACAACAGCAGTGTGCTTAGGGTTGCCCAAAGAACCTATACAGTTTTACCCTCAAAGATGGAACTGAGTTATCCAGAACAAAGCAGTTGCCTTTTACTCATCTCTCCTGGTCATACCACAGTAGATTATGTTTTTTAAATAGCTTTATTGAAATATAACTGACATACAGTAAATTGCACATGAAGTATACAAGTTGATTAGTTGACATATGTATATACCCATGAAACTATCACCAAAATCAAGATAATGAATGTATCCATCACCACAAGTGTCCTTGTGCTCCTTTGTAAACTTTCTCTTGTTCCTGTCCCTCTCTCCCCTCATCCACAGGAAACCACTGATGTGTTTTCTGCCACCATTGATTAGTATTTTCTAGAATTTTATTTAAAAAGAATCATACAGTATGCCCTATTTTCTTGTCTGGCTTTCTTCACTCAGCGTAATTGTTTTGAGATTTACCTATGTTGTGTCTCTATTTTAATAGTTCATTTTTTAAAAATTGCTCAGTAGTATTTTGTTTTATGGATATGCCACAATTTCTTCATCCATTCACATGTCAGTGTACATTGGGATTGTTTGCAGTTTCTATTACGAATAGAGCTGCTGTGAACATTCTTGTATGATTGTTTGTATGGTCAGAGTGCTTTCATTTCTCGAGTAAATAGCTAGAAGTGGAATGGCTGGATCATATAGTAGGCATATGTTTAACTTTTTAAGAAACTGCCAAACTCTTTTCCCAGGTGGTTGTACCTTTTTACATTCCTACCAGCTGTGTATGAGAGTTCCAATTCCTCCTGACTTCTTATGATTAGTCTTCAGGCGTAGCCATTCTAATAGGAATGTAGTAGTATCTCATTGTCCTTTTAGTTTACATTTCCCTAGTGACTAATGATATTCAGCATCCTTTCACGTGCTTCTTTGCCATCCGTGTATCTTCTTTGAAGAAATGTCTGTCTGTATATTTTTTATCGGTGAATAATGACAGTTTTATTTATTTCTAATTTTTATGCCTTTTTCCCTTTGCTTTTTTTAAAATAGATCTTTATTGGAGTATAATTGCTTCACAATACTGTGTTAGTTTCTGTTGTACACCAAAGCGAATCAGCCGTGTGCATACACATGTCCCCATATCCCCTCCCTCTTGAGCCTCCTTCCCATCCTCCCTATCCCACCCCTCTAGGTCATCGCAAAGCACCGAGCTGATCTCCCTGTGCTATGCTGTCTATATTTTTTTGCCCATTCCTTGTTGGGTTCCCTTTGTCACTATTTATTTACAGGCAACACAGATTAAACAGCCTTAAATGATTTTAAAAGTAAAGTCATAACAAGGTAATATATACATGGAGGAATATGAAAAAGGCATGAAGGACTTTACTTTGTGAGATGGTGGAATTTAAGGGTTGACTATATAAATCTGAGTATTTGTTTTTTATCATTAGCTAGCAGAACCACCTCAACTCATATTGCTTATTCCTTGTTACTTCCACAACTAGGAGTGTAGGCCGTAGTACGCTAGAGCTGACTTACGCTGCCTTATGAGTGCCAATTTTAAAATTTTTAGGAATTTTGCAAGCTGACTGTTAAACATAGCCATTATTAGAAATTAATTGTATAAACTGAAAGTTACAGTAAAATCCAATATATGACTGAATAATAAATACTTGAAACTCATTTCCTGGTTATTTTACTGTTTTATTATTATCCATTTTTATGTCTATTGTGTCCACATGGTGGAAGTATTATAATTTGATAGTATATGCCTCTTTCCAACTCTGTGTTCAGTGATGTCCTGTGGTAGCTTGAAGTGGGTCACAGTGGGAGTATTTACCCCAAAGAAATTTGCAAACATCACAATCAGAACTTTTTTTCCCCCCTGGAGAGAGTTGTTAAACTTACCGGCATACCAGTGAAGACAGCCCTTTGAACTACACTAACTTACTGTCCATGATGAATAATTGAAGCTTCAGTTACACAGAGAATTCACCTTTGTGAAACACTTAATTCCTCAAGAACAGATCAATATTTCTGCTACAGAATGAAGGTTTCAACACCTGTTTTCCTTGCTGCTCAGTTTTTTTCTTACTTCCAATTTCCCTAAGGTTGAGAATGCCAAAGTCTAAGTACTGGATAAGGGAGGGTGCTAATACATTATTTTTGTGATCCCAAATTAAAAAATACATAAAGTACTTTTCTGGAGTAGAACTAGAAAGGATGTTAAATACAGAAAATTGTAATGGGCAAAAAAATAGGAAAGGCAAACAGCTCTATATAACCAAATTTCTATTCATGTAGGAATAGGGGAAACTAGACTAAAATGAGAAGGAGCAAACCATGATACAAGAGGAAGTACAAACTTAAAAAAGATGCTGGATGTTACTGGGAATTTAAAGTTACATGTTTGGTAACACAGTACAGCAGTCTGGAGATACTCAGACTGGGGGGGACAAACTCTTAGTCCAAAAGATAAAGTGACTGAGATGGTTGAGTGTCCATTACAATTAATTTTTTTAAAGTACTAGGAGAAGGGGGGAGGGATAACTTGGGAGATTGTGGTTGACATATACACACTACTATATATAAAACAGGTAACTAATAAGGACCTACTGTATAGCACAGGGAACTCTACTCAGTACTCTGTAATGGCCTATATGGGGAAAGAATCTAGAAAAGAGTGGATATATGTAAATGTATAACTGATTCAGTTTGCTGTACACCTGAAACTAACACAACACTAAATCAACTATACTCCAATAAAAAAAAAGTACAAGGAGAAACGAAGAATTTCAGAAGGAATAGAAACCATCTTAAATTTCAGGATCTAAATGAAAGGCATATACATTTAAAATATAAAACAAACATATGCATATGACTTTCAATAAGACAATTTTTTATGTCTCACATGGAATTCAAATAGAAGTTAAAGAAAATGTTTGCCTGGATTATGGTAAGGTACTACGACCTTAAGGTACTGGTAGTGACAACTTGTTTAGAGTAGTGTACATAAAGAGTAACAGTTTGGTATTGGAGGGACCAAACAAATAATCCTTAAACCACTCAATGTCCTGTAGAATCATTTTATCAATAAATTGGACAAAATAGGTCAATTTTTATCAAATTAATCAGTAGGTACAAGCGTTTTGTTTTGTTTTGTTTTTAATGAGGAGGTAATATAAATTCCCAAGGAGGTAACTTCTTTCTCTCTCTAGGAACTTAAATTTTTTATGAAGGAGATTGAATGAAATGATCTCATATGAAAAATACCTAATAATATACGAAACTAACAAATGTAACAGAGAACCTGATGAACATTTCCACAATTAAAATTAAGTGAATCATTATTTTCTTACTAACCTTTTCCTGATTTCCAAAATCAGCTCTTCTGACTGACCTATTTAGACGAATATATTTTCTGGTGTCCAAGATTCAATATCAGAGTAATATTTTTTCTTTCACCCTTACCAGTCTCTACTGTGGGCCTTCAAATACGTATTTAGACCTTATATTTTATAACATACAGTTTAAAATATTTTCATCATTGTATTTGCATAACCACTCTGTGAGTTAAGCAGAAGTTATTAACATTTCATCATTCTGTTGGGGAGCCTACAAGGTGACTGGCATGTGAACAGGAAGCAGAGTAAGAGGTTAAATGACTTGCCCAAGTTGACAGGACCAGTAATTACAAGTCCTGTGATTCTAATGTCAACATTCTTTTCATTACTATGGTGCCTCTCATCAACTCATATTTGGTCCATTACTGTAGATTCCTAGTGGGTTTCTCTGCCTTCACTCTTACCTCTGTCTTGCATATCACTATCAGATTAAACACAGCTTTTATTGAAAGATACCTCAATAAATAAATTCCCAATAGTTTCCTATTATGTAGATAATAAAAATCAGAATTTTATCTCTGCTTTATACATGAAATCTCTAATCATACTGGGCTCCTCATGTTCCTTTGAACATACTTCTAACTTTCCTGAGACTGCCTTTGCTTTTAGCAGTGTTTCCCTTCTTTGAGTTACAGATCCCTGAGTAACAGTCATTGCAGGGGACGTGGACGTTTATTATGTATTATATAATATATAAATATATTATTATATGTATTGTTTATTTGTAGTTTATCTACAGACTAAATATATGTACAACTACTACCCGTGTGTTTTGATGGAGAGGGGGTAGGGAGCACCTGGTAAAATTTTTGACATTAAATAAAGAGTCCTCGCAACCTAAATGTCCGTCAGTGGATGAATGGATAAAGGAGATGTGCTACATATATATACACTGGAATACTACTCAGCCACAAAAAGAATGAAATCTTGCCATTTCCAACAACATGGTTTGGACTTGGAGGGTACTACGCTCAGTGCAATAAGTTAGACGGAGAAAGACAAATACTGTATGATTTCACTCATATGTGGAATCTAAAAAATTAAACTAGTGAATATAACAAAAAAGAAACAGACTCACAGGTATAGAGAACAAACTAGTGGTTACTAGAGGGGAGAGGAGTGGGGCGAGGGGCAAGACAGGAGCAGGGGATTAAGAGATACAAACGACTATGTATAAAATAAATAAGCTACAAGGATGTATTGTACAGCACAGGGAATATAGCCAATATTTTGTAATAACTATAAATTGAATATAACCTTTAAAAATTGTGAATCACTATGTTGTATACCTGAAACTGATATAATATTGTACATCAGCTATAACTCAGTTTAAAAAAAAACAACAACAAAGAGTCCTCTTCAGTTCCACTTCTGGTAATGAAGAACTAGATGGTTTTGATCATGCTTCTGCTGAGAACAACTAGAAAAGCTGAGCCAAAACAAAAAAATACATCTGTTTAAAGGCACTGGAAAGCTACCAAAATGGTGAGGATTTCAGGGCCAAGTTCTAGTAGATGAAGACAGGTTGGAGATGCTTGTAGCATCTCTGCTGGAGGCATCTGTCTCTTCCAAAAGCAGCTAAGAAGGTGAACAGAGCTTTTTGCAAGTTCACAGGCCTAGGTGTGGGTGGAAAGGGAGAAAAACTAGAGTTGGGCTCACCAAGAAAGAGATAAACACCTCAGTCTTTCTGTTGAGATTCTAATGCGCTGTACCCTAAGAGTCAGAGTGAACTGAAAATAGATCGGAACTGGTAGGGACTGAATCATCTCAGGTCTCAACTGGATTGTAGTGATCTGAGGGTACTAATGGCCCTAGCTGCCTAACTGAAGTAAAAGAAATCCTCTCTAAAAGAAAGTAACGCTATCCAGAGCATCAAAATATCTCTACAATATTTTATATATAATATCCAGCACACAGAAAACAATAATCAGGTGTATGAGACGATATGACAAGACAGAGAAGCAACCACAGAAACAGGACCCATAGGGATTATGAAATGAAGACTTTAAAATACTATGATTAGGGAATTCCCTGGCAGTCCAGTGGTTAGGACTCAGCATTTTCACTGCAGTGGCCCGGGTTCAATCCCTGGTCGGGGAACTGAGATCCCACAAGCCACGTGGTGTGGCTAAAAGAAAAAAAAAAATACTATCATTAATATGTTTAGGAACTTAAAATATAAGAGTAAGAATGACTGTAGAGAATGGAAACAAAACCAAATGGAATTCTATTACTGAAAGATATAACAAATTAAAAACCCAGGGAATGGATTTAATAGCCAATTATACAGAGCTGAAGACAAAATTAGAGAATTGGAAGAAAATTCAGAAGAAAATATGCACGCACATTAACAAAGAGACTAAAGGATGAAAAATGGAAAAAATTTAAAAAGTGGAAGAGATAGTAAAAAAAAAAAGTCTAATGTAGGTATAATTTTTTTTTTTTTAATTTTTGGCTGCATTGGGTCTTCATTGCTGCGTGCAAGCTTTTTCTAGTTGCGGCGAGCGGGGGCTACTCTTCATTGTGGTTCGTGGGCTTCTCATTGCGGTGGCTTCTCTTGTTGCAGAGCACGGGCTCTAGGCGCACGGGCTTCAGTAGTTGTGGCACACGGGCTCAGTAGTTGTGGATTGCGGGCTCTAGAGCGCAGGCTCAGTAGTTGTGGCGCATGGGCTTAGTTGCTCCACGGCATGTGGGATCCTCCCGAACCAGGGCTCAAACCCGTGTCCCCTGCATTGGCAGGCGGATTCTTAACCACTGCGCCACCAGGGAAGTCCCAAATGTAGGTATAATTAAGACCCATAAGGAAAAGCATGAGAGACTGTAACAAAGTGATACTGGAAGAGATGTCTCAAACAAAAAGCATCCTGCCTCAGATTCAAGAAGCACTATAAACCTTAAGGAAAAGGCAAAGAAAACAATACCTAAGCACTTCATATTAAAACTGCTGAAAAGCAAAGAGAGGAAATGTTGAGCATCCATAGGTAAGAAACAAATTATTCTATCAAATGAATGACAATAAGACAGCTGCTTTGCAACCAAATGGTGCTATCTTCAGAGTACTAAAAGAAAATGTTGCCAACATAGAATTCATATTCAGATAATATAACTTTCAAAAGTTAAAACAATATAAAGGTATTTTCAAACAAAGAGAAACTGAGAATTTGTCACCAGCACCTCTGCCTTGGAGGAAACAGCAGCCTTCGAGCAGAGAGAAATGATCTCAGATGGAAGCTCTTAGATTCTGAAAGGGATGAAGAACAATGAAAAAGAAAATATATGGGTGAATCTCAATGAATTTTACAAAACAATGCTGATATATCATGGTGTTAAAAACATACAGATTTAAAACATTAACACCACATAAATTGAGAGGAGAGGATAAAGTGGTCTAAGGTGTTCACACTGTCTTGGAAGTGGATAAAGTACTAGTGTATACTAGACTTTTAGATGTCCAGTATGCACATTCTAATTTCTAGAGTAATTAATTAAAGAATAGTAAAAGAACATATAGCTAAGAAGCCAATCAAAAGGAAAAGGTGGAGTAAAAAAACCTGATCTATCCCAAGGGATAAAGAAAGTAGAGAAAAAAGAGTGAAGAACAGGGGAGACAAACAGTAGGATAGCAGCTTTAAAGCCCCATGTATCAGTAATTACATTAAATGTAAATTGATTATCCCAATTAAAAGACAAGATTGTTGCCTTGGATTTATAAAGATACACCTTTAACCTGTTTTCAAGAGACAACCCTTAAATATTAGAATGCAGAAAAGTTTAAAATGAAAAAATATGCAAAAATGAACAAAGACTGTGGCTATGCTAATATCCAAGTAGATTTTAGGCAAGAAGCAATACAAAAGATAAAAAGCTCACGTGTCAAGAGTCCTAACAGGAAACAAATGATACACTCAAGGGACTTCCCTGGTGGTGCAGTGGTTAAGACTCCACGCTCCCAATGTAGGGGGCCGGGGTTCTATCCCTGGTCAGGGAACTAGATCCCACATGCATGCCGCAACTAAGAGTTCGCATGCCACAACTAAGGAGCCTGCCTGCCACAACCAAGACCCGGCACAACCAAATAAAAATAAAATAAATTTTAAAAAAACCAAATGATGCACCCAAGATCATTTAAGGAAGGGTTTTGTTTGTTTTTTTAAACAGAGGGACTAATTACAAATGTGTGTATAGGATATAAGAGAATTACAAGGATAGTTCTGTAACCCAGGGCTAACAGCAGGAGAACTATACCTCCCTTAATCTCCAAGAGACAGAAGAAGTTAAGCAAAGTCTCGAAGGAGAAAGAACTGTGAAGAGTTCATCGTGAGAGAGGCAATGACCTTTGGTCAAGGTACACATCCAGTTCAAGGCAACCTCTAATGGCGGGAGCCAGGGGGACTATAAATGCTCATCTCACTCTTTTCCACCACAGTCTCCTTCCATCAGCTACAAAGTGATCATGGGGTGGTATCAATTCAGTCATACTCTCATCTGAAGCCAAAAACATTATCCACCCCAGAATTTTTCATACTTGGTAGGGGAGAAAAGAAACAAGTAACAAAACATAATCATAGTTTCATAAAACCTGTGTTTTAGCTGGTCACGAGGACTAGGTTCATAAGCATAGCTGCTTTCTTTCACCACCCATTCTAGGTTTCTCTCACTCTTTGCTTGCACCTAAATTGAATGGAGTACTTTACCACGTGGGGCGACCCAAACATTCATTCTTTTAAGATGAATCTTAGTGGAGGTCCTTTTTGGGTTCCTCTAGTTTTCTTATTGGACTATCAGCCAAGAGAATACCAAGAAGCAATCTTGGTGAATATCATACATTCCATATATAGTCCTACTTACTCCACTGTGTAGCAGCAATCCAATTTCCCCGTTAAAAGGAATCTTTCACCCTTGGCAGTAGTGATCCCCTTCTCTCTCTGTTGATTAGTGATAGAAAAAGCCCAAACCTGCCAGCAAGCAGTGTCCGCTTCTAATTCACTGAAACGATGTTTCCTAGGAAGCATTCCTCCCTTGAGTACTAAAACCTCCAAAACCACTAAGTCTGAAGTTTCAGGGACCAAAAAATTCCTCAAGTGGTTTATTAGGCGTAATAAGAGAACCCAACACAAATGCATACATATGTACACCCAAAGACATACACAACAATGTTCACAGCAGCTCTCCTCCTAATAGCCAAAAAATGGAAACATCTCTGATGTTTATCAACAGGGATAAATAAATGTGGTATATTTATAAAGTAGAATACTGTATAGCAATGAAAATGAATGAACAACTGCTCCAGGTAACAACATGGATGAATCTCACAATGTTAAATAAAAGAAGCCAGACACTAAAGAAAACATCATATATTCAATTTATATAAAAGTTAACCACTGTCATGTATTCAATTTATATAAAGGTTAACCACTGTCAAACCTAATCTTTGGTGTTACAATTCAGGATGATGATTACCTTTGGGAAGGAAGAAGAGTAATGACTAAGAAGGGACATAATTATTGATGTGGGTGGTGATTACATAGTTATCTTCACTTTGTGACAAGTCATGCTGAACAACTATATTTGTGCATTTTTCTATATGTTATGCATCCTTTTAAAAAAAATTCATATAACTGCCATCTTGTGTATAATGTATAATTTCTCTGGATGCTTTTAAGTTGTTTTTCTGAATTAGTTTTATCAGTTTGACTGTAACATGCATAGGTGTGACTTTCATTGCAATTTTTCTGCTTGTGATTTACTGAGCTTTGTGGATTTGTACTTTTATGCTTTTCACCAAGTTTGGAAAACATGCCACCAATTTTTTTTTTTTTTACAAAATTAGTCATACTGAAAATAGAGGGACTACTCTCATCTCCACTCTGCATACAATTTGGGGAAGGTGGCACCATATACTGATTACTGATTTTAAGCATATACTTCATTCTTTAGGTCAGCATCCCCAATTTGCAGGTTATTGTATGCCAGCTGGCCTCATAAATGGAACCAGCTTTCCAATTTGTTCTCTCCAAGTTCTTGTCTAGCCTGTCAACTCAGAAGCCACTGACAACAGACCAGTGTATACCCTTACGTCAGGCCATGTCTCCTAAAGTTCTTCCCTATGGAAGGATTTCCCTTTACTATTCTGGGTCAGGGCCGCTAACGAGTGGTGGTGGCGTGTAGTGGCCACTCACATCCAGCTATTGCCAGCTCACTGCAGATTCTTCCATGAACAAACAGGACCCATGCTTTTTTCTCTTCCGTTAATTGGTCAGAAAGAACTCCTCATGAAGCCAATTTATATGGGTTTGGGGAGAAGTGCTGAAGAGTAGAGTCAGGGACTATAGGAGTCTGAGTCACCTGCTCATTTAGTTTAATTGTAGCCGTGTCCCAGTCTCATAGGGAGTAGACTGCTTCTGTGCTCATCCAGTTGTATGGTGCGGTGAATCAGATAACACCAGTTCATGATGGGTGGTTTTATTATTCACATGGTCACTTGATGTCCCATGATCAGGTGTTCCGTCTCTATCAGGTAGCAGGAGCAAATCAGGAGGTGCTTTTCAAAGAAACAAAACAAAATGTTGTTGGCTGAGGCAGATACATCCTTACTCCAAAACCAAAGGGTTTATGTTGTAATTCCCCTATTGGAACTTACCCAAGGCTTCATTTAACATCTCTAACACATGAACTTCCAATACCATTGGATCTGCCCAATCATAAGGCCCAACTGGCAAGACAGTTTGCTCTGGGCCCCACTCGAAACATGTAGTCTTACAGTTACCAGAAAACAGGTAAGAGCAGGTCACCCTAATGTACATTATTTTGTTGCCTCCAGAACCCCAAAAGGCCTGCTACACATTTTTTCCTTCTTCTTGTAGTGGTAGAAAACACAACGACCTGTCACTTATTTGAATGGATATCCTAATATGTCTTAGGCCACTGCACCCCTAGAAACTCGGTGCAGGTCCTGGAAGTTTTGTAGGGTTTATCTTGCATCTTCTGGCAGGCATATGTCTTCTCAAATCATGCAGAATACTTGCTACTGCCTGCTTACTAGGTTCAGTTAACATAATTTCATTGCTGTAATAGACCAGTGTGATAGTCTATGGCACAGTGATATGGTCAAGGTCCCTCCATACCATAGAGACAACAGGAAAGCTGACATAGCCCTGAGACAAGACAGGGTGTACCGCTGTCTCTGCCAGTTAGGCGCAACCTGCTTTTGGCTTTCTTTCCTGACTGGAATCGGGTGGGGGTAGGGCAGGGCGCATTTCCAGATCCATACCTGTGTACCAGGTTGCAGTCTGTACTAACTTCCTCCAGTGCAGGTACCACACCTGGACAGCTGCAGTTGGCACCCCACCTGATTAAGCTTTGCAACAATCCGCTGTCATTTTCCACTACCCATCTGGTTTTTACACTGTCATCTCTGTGACCCATCTGGTGACCACACAGGGAATTGAAATGGGAATCTGGTACGAATCACCATGCCCACATGGGGGCACTAACTTCTGTACTGCTTTTCTTTTACTGTCTTGGGAGGGAGCGGTAACAAGCAGTTCTGAACTTCTATGTAGTCCTTCCTACCATAACACTCAATCTATTGGTCAGAAAACCAAAATGAAGATTGCTTCAATTATTAAAATATATTTATTCTTACTACACATCTGGGGCTGGAGAAATAACCAGTGTGGGTCTCTCTGGGCTCACTGTTAGCTAGACTCTGGCCAGGACTCCATCTGTCACTTGACTTTCTTAGGCCCCCTATTCTAACCAATAAATAGCCACCGGAGAAGGATTAGGGCAGTGATTCCCTAACTTGCTCACTGGAATTACCTGGGGAGCTTTAAAAATACAAGTGCCTGGGTCTCACCCTCAGAACTTATGAGTTAATTGGCTTGGGGTGTACCCTTGGCTTTAGAATTCTAAAGTGTTCTTATGTGCAGACAAGTTTGGAAACCACTGGGTTAGGGGAAGATTCATGGTTACACCACTGTGGCTGCACTGCAGGGTTCCTCCTCTAAGGGACCAAATCTCTCCCGATCATCAGGAAGGACCAATTTAACTGTAATAACACAAGCTAGTCTACATCTCAGAATTTTTCCACCTAAATATGTCACGCAGCACCTTAATAGGTTAATCTATTTTATTTCTCGGGACCTCAAGATCATTTAGTAACCATTACTACTTTTCCCTGTGGGTCAAAACACTCTCGTTAACATTTTCGTTTTTGGCTTATGGTAATTGTGCCCACCTTGTCTCTGATGGTTGTATGCTATCATATGATCTCTACCACTTTAGGCTTCTTTTATTCCCACTGAGATCAGGAAACTCAGTTCTACCACAGCTTTCATCACCATCATTTTTGCAAACAAAGGAGAGCCACTTCAGAGCTCTTTGGGCATGCTGGTGCTCCCATCACCAATGCATTTTTTAATGACTTGGTGAAAGTTGAGGATGGCTAAGGAGCCGTTGTACTCCTTCCTCTATGGTATGCCAGGGGATTTCTGATATTCTGAAATTATTATTTCAAATTTTATTTGTAGGCCGTTTATTTTTATTTTGGGAGCCATTTATTATTTGTAGGCAGTTACTGAGTCCAAGGCTCATCCTAGCAAACTATTAATGCCAACATATTAAATCTTAATTCTCAGGTAAGTTTGCCTTGATCAAACCTTGTATCTACTTTCCCTCGGTGTAACACCCTTAGAACCCACTTCTATATATACTCCCCAGGTTCCTGCTGGTCAAAACGGCAAGGTCTTAAACTCCTCTGTAGGTTGTCTCTTGCCAGAGCAGGCTGCATACTTCCCTGATGGGGAGGCTACGTTGGGATGAAACTGGGAGGTGGTGAGGGTAAATTCTGAGGACAACAGGAATCAACTTACGAGAGAGCTGCCCCAAATGTAGTCACTGAACGCCTCTGTGCAGAGGAGGCTGGTTTCCTCTGAGAGCAAAGGAAGTTCTGGGGAATATGGAGGTTCAGAGTTCTCAGCTTCATTCTTGTCTGCCCAACTATCCCCATTCTGTGTCTCAGGGCCCACTCCTTTCCCATCAATGCTAACCTTAGTGTAAGAAAACTGGAAGAAGTGAGCATTTAATTAGTACTACGAATCTACCTTATCTGCCCACTGATTACAGAAGATGAAGGACTCCTTCAAAGCTACAGTGGAGGAGTTCTGATCCCCTACAAGCATTCTTAACTGTATATTCATAGTTTTTATGTTTTTCTTTTTCCTATGTACAATGTGTTTAGGACCATAAGGGAAGCCTGGTGGATTCAGAATCTTTATAATTACTATGATTACCATGGTGATACTTTCTCTCCCCTCCCCTCCATCTTCACTCCATCCCATGCTATTAATGGTCATCATAACAGTACTGTAAGCCATGGATTACTACCTGTGGTCCCTTTACCTATAGCAATGAGGTTATCCTTGTGATTGATTTTACATATGTGTGTGTATGTGTCCATGTGAGCCAATCCCAGAAGCCCATTGTGAGGATCCATTTCCTGTGATAACTCCTGGTACCAATTAACCTATCAGTTAGGGTTATAAAAAGAAATAGAAAGCACACTCAAAATAAGAAAGGAAAAGATTGGTAAAATATATTAAACTTAAGAACTTTTTTCCAAAAGATGCTATTAAGAAAATGAAAAGACAAACCATGTTATGGGAAAGGATATTCAGTGCACATATATTTGACCAAGAACTCATATCCAGAGTATATAAAGAAGTCCTAAAGTTCAATAAGGAAAAGAATGACAACCCCACAGAAATATGGATAAGTGACCTGAACAAGCACTTAAAAAAAAAGAGGATCCCCAAATGGCAAATAATGTAAGATGGTGTTCAACCTCAATAGACATCAGGTAAACGCAAATTAATGCCAAATGAGATACCACTACACACCTATCAGAATGGCTTAAAAAAAAAACACAAAAAACTGACAATACTAAGTGTTGCCTAGGGTGTGGCGAACGTGAAACTTTCATATACTGCTGGTGAGGATATAAAAAACATAAACTTTGGAAAGCTGTCATTCTTTATAGTTTGAACCTACCTCAATGACCAAGGAACTTTAACCCTATGTACTCTCTCAATAGGAATGTCTGCCCACGCACACCAAGTGACATATGAAAGAATGCTTGTGGTACCATTATTGGTTAGTAGCCCCAAAGTAGAAACGACCCAAATAGCTACAACAGAATGGATAAATATATTTAGTTTATCCACATAATGGAATATAGCAATGAATATGAACAAACTACTTCTACAAACAGATGAATCTTACAAATATAATGGTGAAATGCCCATTTAATCTCTTTCATATATTATTCAAAACCAGGCAAAACTAATCTATGGTTAGAAATTAGTGTGAGTGGTTACATTTGGGGAGGACGGACAGGATTGTTATTGGGAGGTCACATAAGAGGTTTCCATGTAACTGGTAATATTCTATTTCCTGGGTGATGGATAGAGGGATATTTTTACTTTATGATAGATACTTCATTTGTTTCTGCAGTATGCTGTATTTCAGTTTAAAAGGGTGGTCCTAATAAGATTAGGAACTACTGGTTATGCCTACTTGTCCTTCTCCATCAATTCAAACACTTCTTCCTTCAAGGCCCAGTTCAGATTCCACAACTTACCTGAAGCCCAACAACTTCAGCTAGAAAGGACTTATTTTTCTGCTTGGTTTTTATTACATTTCCTGGGAGACAGTATAATACAGTAGAAATGGTACAGGCTAAGGGGCTTGGGCTTTAATCTGTAAGGCAATAATAAGCAAGAGAGTGATGTGGTCATATTTGTATCTGCTCACCATGAATTTAACTCATTATAACAGTACTTACTTATATTTCTTTGAATATGTAGACAAACAAAAATTTACATACACATAATAAGTGTAAAAACGTCATGTTAGACTGTTACAATATTTGCTCCCAATGAATCATGCCTCCTTTGCTTATGTCTTTTTGCAATGTGCCTTTGCCACCTTAACTAACAAAAGGTAGTTTATTTCCCCACTTCTTGAATCTAGGCTATCCTTGGGACTTGTTTTGACCACAGAATGCAGTAGCTGTGACTTTCTGCAACTTCTCTGGATGAGGTTTAGAAAGGCTTTACAGTTCCTTTTTCACCTTTTGGAACACTGCCCTGGGCCACTATGCTGTTAATAAGTCTGGGATGAAAGACCATGTGAAGGGAGCCACGTGAATGAACCCAGAGAAAACCAACAGAAAAACATTCTAGCCAAAACACAGCATGGTGAGAAATAATAAATCATTATTGTCTTAAGCCATTAAATTTTGTGGTTGATTTGTAATGCAGGAATAGATAATCTAGTCTATTATGGCAGAGACTGCTAGTGTCTCTCAGGGTCCCTTCTTCTCCCTCATCCTTTAGTATTAGAACCCCCAAGTTTTGGCTTGGTACATTGCTACACAGGCAAGGACTATATTTCCTAGCTTCCCTTGGAGGTCTGGCCATGTGACTACATTTTGGCCCATGGGCTATAAGTGGAAATAATGGCTGCAAATTCTGTGACATGCCCTTAAAATGAAGAGGTATACTGTTTTTCCATTTCCCATTCCCAGATACATCTTGACAGGAGCTGGAACCATCTTAGGCCATGAAATAGAAGCCGCATATTGAGTATAGCAGATTAACAAGCCTGGATCCCTAACACCTGAGGCTGCTGTATCAATCCTGAACTGATTATCTCTGGACTGTTATGGAACAGAAAAAAAACCTTCCATCTTATTTAAGTCATTATTATTTTGGCCTTAAAGCAACCAAACCTATATCCCAAGTAATACGTATTTTCCATTATTTCCCCCATATAGTTATATACAAATACTCGTGTGTGTATATATACATCTACAAATATAAATATTTTGAGTGTAAACAGGCACACACACAAATATGCAAACCATTTATGTGTGTTGACGATGATGTTTTATAGACTGGGATCATATCATACACACTTTTCTTCATCTTGTTTTTTTCTCATTTAAGCAGTAGTGTTGGATTGGCCAAAAAGTTCCTTCAGTTTTTAAGTAAAAATAAAAGACACATTTTTCATTTTTACCAAGAACTTTATTGAACAACGTATTCACCGTTTTGTTCCACTAACTTCTGCCATTTTTCAGGCACCTTCATAATTCCATCTTCCCAAAACTTTCTATGTTTTTGAGCAAAGAACGGTTCCACATGCCTTTTACAGTCTTCCAGGGAATTGAAATTTTTTCCATTAAGAGAATTTTGTAAAGACCGAAATAAATGGAAGTCCGAACGTGCAATGTCTGGTGAATATGGCGGATGAATCAGAACTTCCCAGCCAAGCTGTAACAGTTTTTGCCTGGTCATCAAAGAAACATGCGGTCTTGTGTTATCCTGATGGAAGGTTATGCGTTTTCTGTTGACTAATTCTGGACGCTTTTCGTCAAGTGCTGCTTTCAGTTGGTCTAACTGGAAGCAGTACTTGTTGGAATTAATCGTTTGGTTTTCTAGAAGGAGCTCATAATAGAAGACTACCTTCCAATCCCACCATATACACAACTTCACCTTCTCTGGATGAAGACCCACCTTTGGTGTGGTTCATTTCACTTGTTCCACGATCTCTTCCATTCCACATTATTGTACAGTATCCACTTTTCATCACCCATCACAATTTGTTTTAAAAACGGAACATCTTCGTAACGTTTCAGTGGAGAATCGCATGCGGAAATACGGTCAAGAAGGTTTTTTCACTTAACTTATGTGGAACCCAAATATCAAAGTGATTAACATAACCAAGCTGGTGCAAATGATTCTGAACGCTTGATTTGGATATTTTGAGTATGTGGGCTATCTCCCTCTAGCAATATTGTTGACTGTTCTCAATTAATGCCTCGATTTGATTGCTGTCAACTTCAACTGGTCTACCCAACCGTGGAGCATCATCCAGTGAGAAATCTCCAGCACAAAAGTTCGCAAACCACTTCTGACATGTTCGATCAGTCCCAGCACCTTCTCCATACACTGCACAAATCTTTTATTGCGTTTCAGTTGCGTTTTTACCTTTCTTGAAATAATAAAGCATAATATGCTGAAAATGTTGTTTTCTTCCATCTTCAATATTAAAATGGCTACACAAAAATTCATCAATTTTGGGACTTGCCTGGTGGCACAGTGGTTAAGACTCTGCACTCCCAATGCAGGGGGCCAGGGTTCGATCCCTGGTCAGGGAACTAGATCCCACATGCATGCCGCAACTAAGAGTTCACATGCCACAACTAAGGAGCCCACCTGCCGCAACTAAGGACCCGGCGAGCTGCAACTAAGAAGCCTGCCTGCTGCAAGTAAGGAGCCCACGTGCTGCAACTAAGGAGCCCACCATAACTAAGACCCAGTGCAACCAAATAAATATTTTTTAAAAATTCACAAATTTTGATAAGTTTTTTAAAATGCACACTGATATGACAGCTGTCACATACAATCTAACAAAATTGTTTTGAATGAAGTTAAAGACAACTAAGCGCTACTAGAGCCATCTTACAGAAAAAACTGAATGAACTTTTTGGCTAACCCAATATCTTGTGGAAATCACAATTCAACTCATACTGCTTTAATTTATTCCTTTCCATAAGATACAAAAACTGTAATTCATTCAACCATTTTCCTATTAATGAGCTTTCATTTTGTTACTTGTTTTTTGATACTATGGATGATACTACAATGAATATTCTCACAGATAGATCCTTACATAATATTTTATACCTATAGGACAGATTTGCAAGAATGATGTAGCTAGGACAAAAGATATTTGTAGTTTAAAACATTTTAACACAGGTTGCCAGACTGTTTTGCAAATAGGCTGAAAAAGTTCCATTTGTACCAGCAATGTATAATACCCTTTTAGTTGGATCCCTACTGGCAACAGGTGCTATTGCTCATTGAACATTTCGCCCAGTCTGAAAAGATGTCTCACTTCACTCATAACAGGAGAAATGCATAATAAAACTACACTAAGATTAAACATTTTCACTTATCAGTCCCAAATCCAAAAGTTTGATAACATACTCTAATGACAATGCTGTGGGGTCACTCTTCCATGTTGTTTATATAACACAGGGAAATCTGGCAATATCTATCAAAATCCCACACACATTACATACCCTTTGATCTAGCAATCTTATTTCTGTGAAATCTTGAACATGTGAGACAAAATTATAAACAGTATTATTCATTACTACACTGTTTTCAAAAGCAAAAGACTGAAATCAATACAAATATCCATCATAAGGGCTGGTAAAATAAATTCTGGCATTCTTGTAGTGAAATACAATGCAGCTGTTAAATGATAAGAACTCTCATTATGGAGCTACTTACATTAACTCTAAGTGAGTTGTGGAACACTGCATTATTATAACCTTTGTTTTGTTTTTTTTTTTAAGGAGAATAAAATAAACTTGTATTTGTATAAAAAAGCTCTGGGAACTACTTGAGAAACTAATAAATAGTGGTTGTGAGACGAGTGGTGTTGGCATGGGAAATGGGTGGATGGCAGATATGTGGGGGAAACTTCAACTCAAAACATAAATACCTATCCGCCTATCTAGATACACAAACACACGTTACATTTGAATGAATTACTTCTCAAAAAGAAAAGAAAAATAGTTCCAGTAGAGTGAATTCCCCAGTTTCCTTTCTGTGATTTTTGTCAAGTCAATTTACCTATCTGAACTTCTTTCTTCAACTGTAAAACAGGGATAAGATCTGCTTCACAATGCTTTGGTGAGCGCTAGACGAGCTCTATCACTTAATAAACTGACACTTCATAAATGTTAGTTGAATCAAAAAAAAAAAAAAAAAGCTTTGCCAATCTGTTACATAGGCCTAATTGGTATCTCATTATTTTAGTTTGCATTTTCCTGATTTCTTCTGATTTTGAGTGTCTTTTCACATTTGGATTTACCATTTGCTGAGTTCGTATTCTTTGCCCCCCATTTTTCTGTAGAATTTCTTGCTCCCTTTTCTTTTTAATATCTTCTTTTTTTCTTTTGAATTTACAAAGTGGTCCCATACTGTGTATATCTTTTTTTTTTTTTTTTGGCTGCGTTGGGTCTTCGTTGCTGCACACGGGCTTTCTCTAGTTGTGGCGAGAGGAGGCTACTCTTTGTTGTGTGTGGGCTTCTCATGCGGTGGCTACTCTTGTTGCAGAGCACAGACTTCAGTAGTTGCTGCATACGGGCTCAGTAGTTGCAGCACATGGGCCCTAGAGCATGCCGGCTCAGTAGTTGTGGCTCGCAGGCTCTAGAGCGCAGGCTCAGTAGTTGTGGCGCACGGGCTTAGTTGCTCCGCGGCATGTGGGATCTTCCCGGACCAGGGCTCAAACCCGTGTCCCCTGCATTGGCAGACGGATTCTTAACCTCTGCGCCACCAGGGAAGTCCCTGCTTGTTCCCTTGATGTGAATTTCTAAGTGCTCTTTTAATATTATAGATGTTAAACTTTACTGTACATATTTTTCTAAATGTATTATATATCTATTAACTTTGTTTATATTTTTGCATACAAGTTATTTCTTACACTGAAAAATGTCTATCTTTTTTGAGAAGAACGTGTATTCTGCTGTTGTTGGGTTAAGTATTCTATAAATGTCAATTAGATCCAGTTGACTGATAGTACTATAGAGTTCAACTATATCCTCACAGATTTTCTGCCTGCTAGATCTATTGATTACTGAAAGAGGGGTGATGAAGTCTCCAGCTATAATAGTGGATTCATCTATTTCTCCTTGCAGTTCTATTAGTTTTTGCCTTAGCTGTCTTAATGCTCTGTTGTTAGACATACACACATTAAAGGTTGCTGCATCTTTTTGGAGCATTGACCTCTTTATATTATGTAATGACCTTTCCTATCACTGATAATTTTCCTTGTTCTGAAGTCTGTTTTGTCTGCATATAGCAACTACACTTTTCTTTGATGAGCATTAGCATAGTAGATCTTTCTCCATTCTTTTACTTTTAATCCATCTGTGTCTTTATATTTAAAGTGGGTTTCTTATGTACAGTTCCTGAGAAAATAGAGATCTAGTAAGGGATGCTGGCTTCTTCCCTCCAAATTAACCCTGGGTAGGTAGAGAAAGGAAGTAAGGGCTTGAGAAATAAGATCAAAAACTGTGAATAAACCCTAGTTAGGGTCAGAAGTTTTTAAGTATTGTTCCTGCCACTCCCCCACTGATCATCCCACTTTGGGACAATCAGTTCCAGACAACTGATTACTACAAAAATCATCAGCAACAGATCAAGCTTCCCAGTGTAGGATAATGTCTGTTAAAGTGAGCTGCTGATGAAAAAGAGTGTGGGCTGACCAGATACTCTAGAGCAGTGAACAGTCACTCCACCATTCCTTCCTCAAACCTCCAGGGTTTTGGTGGATTACAACAGCCTTCTGCTGCTGAATTACGAATTTCAAGGCAAATCTTTACTAGAGGAGTTGTCCAGTGAAACAGGAACCAACAGAGATAGAGCACTAGACTCTTCTGTGGTGCCTGGAGCCTTCCGCTCTCTATTCCTTAAACTTGTGGGAAGGGATAAAACTAGGGTCTACCCTTTTGCTCATCCTCCACATCCATTATCAGACAGAGCAGTAGAGAACATAAGCTTGTGAACCAAAATATCTACACACCTGAGGAGTATGATCACCATATGACACAACAAATTAAACAACATATACCAACTGAAGCAGAATCATAGGAACAGATATTTAATTTTAAAAAACAAATTTAATAGTTTAAAAACAATCCAATTATTCATTCAAAAGATTTTTACTGTGCGCCTACGAACTGTCAGGCACTGAGGAGTCATCAGTGAACAAGACAGACAAAAGTCTTTGCGTACTTTCTAGTGGTGCGAAAAGGCCTGGGGCACAGGGACAAAAACATACAAACAGCTAAATACCTAACTAACTAACCAATAAACCATTTTAGAAGGTAATAATTGCTTATAAAAATAAAGCAGGTAGGGGCTTCCCTGGTGGCGCAGTGGTTGAGAGTCTGCCTGCCAATGCAGGAGACACGGGTTCAGCCCTGGTCTGGGAAGATCCCACATGCCGCGGAGCAACTAGGCCCGTGCGCCACAACTACTGAGCCTGCGCGTCTGGAGCTTGTGCTCCCCAACAAGAAAGGCCGCGACAGTGACAGGCCCGTGCACCACGATGAAGAGTGGCCCCCGCTCGCTGCAACTAGAGAAAGCCCTCGCACAGAAACGAAGACCCAACACAGCCATAAATAAATAAATTAATTAATTAATTTTAAAAAAAAGTCAAGGCCTTAAGTATTAAAAACAAACTTTAAAAATAAATAAATAAATAAAGCAGGTAAAGCAGATTGGAACTGCTAAAAAGGGTGAATAAAAATTGTGACCCTAATTTTAAAACGAAACTGAGCCTAAGATAGGAGTCAAGAAGATGCTGAGTGGGAGGTTACTAATGTGTGAAGAAGGAACAAGAAATCATAAAACAGTCATAAGAGAATATTAGGTATAAAAATATGAGTTTAACGATTACAGATGGATAAATAGCATGATGGATCAGAGTTTATGATGCTTTTGAGGTACAGAATTTGAATATTTTCATGAAGTTACAATTTCTAGATCTTTTCCTTTGTGGTTCCCAATGCTTTCATGTTTGAAAAAAATCTTCATCCAGAGAATTGTTTTAGCTTTATAATTAAAATACTTAAAATTATAAAATAATATTGTACATGTTAAGAAATTTAAATAAAAGTAGAAAGTAGGGGCTTCCCTGGTGGCGCAGTGGTTGAGAATCTGCCTACCAGTGCAGGGTACACGGGTTCGAGCCCTGGTCTGGGAAGATCCCACATGCTGCAGAGCAACTAGGCCCGTGAGCCACAACTACTGAGCCTGCGCGTCTGGAGCCTGTGCTCCGCAACAAGAGAGGCCGCGATAATGAGAGGCCTGCGCACCGTGATGAAGAGTGGCCCCCACCTGCCGCAACTAGAGAAAGCCCTCGCACAGAAATGAAGACCCAACACAGCCATAAATTAATTAATTAATTAATTTTTTTAAAAAAACTTAATTATGGAAAGAAGTTGGGATTAAGGACCCTTCCATTAAAAAAAAAAAAAAAGTAGAAAGTAAAAGACCTCATTAACTCTTCCCCATTCTCCTTTCCATAGAAGTAATCATTTTTCTGTCTCCTTCCAGAAATTTCCTATGCATAATCAAATGTGTGAATGTGTATAGTTTTAAAAATCTATAAATAGGATTTTATACAAATTTTCTGCAACTTGCTTTTTTTCACATATATGGATCTACTTTAGAAATACAGGTTTTAAAGGACAGTAAAAATTTCATTTAAAAGGCAAAATTATAGTGATAATAAAAAGATCAGTGGTTGCCAGGGGAGTGAGATGAGAGGGGTAGGGATGAATAGGTGGAACGCAGGGCATTTTTAGGGCAATGAAACTATTCTGTATGACACAACGTTGGATACGTGAAACTATGCATTTGTCAAAACCTACAGAACTGTATGACACAAAGAGTGAACCCTAAATGTAAACTATGGACTTTAATAGTAATGAAACAATATTGGTTTATCGACTGTAACAAATGTGCCACACTAATGCAAGACGTAAATAATAGAAGCTGGGTGTGTATGTCTGTGTGAAGTGTCATATGGAAATTCTCTGTATTTTCTGCCCAATTTTTCTACAAACCTAGAACTGCTCTAAAAAATAAAGTCTATTAAAAAAAACAAAAAACCTTCATTGAGGAAAACTATTTTAATTAATTAATTTATTTATTTATTTTTTAGAAAAGCTATTTTTAAAGTTTTGCATAGAATATTTTAGAGTTGGAGGCTCAAAGTCAAATATTGGGCAGGTTTTTCTACGGTCCAGGCATAAAATGATTAGCTTCCCTGGTGGCACTGTGGTTAAGAACCCGTCTGCCAATGCAGGGGACAGAGGTTCGAGCCTTGGTCTGGGAAGATCCCACATGCCGCGGAGCAACTAAGCCCGTGTGCCACAACTACTGAGCCCGCGTGCCACAACTACTGAAGCCCATGAACCTAGAGCCCGTGCTCCACAACAAGAGAAGCCACCACAATGAGAAGCCCACGCACCGCAACAAAGAGTAGCCCCCACTCGCCACAACTAGAGAAAGCCCGTGCGCAACAACAAAGACACAATGCAGCCAAAAATAAAATATAGTAAATAAAATAAATTAATTTAAAAAAATGATTAGTGCTAAGATAGCAAATGAAATTAGTTTGAACTATTAGATTTGCTAATACCTAAGAAAATTGCACCTCAGAAAATCTTAAGTGGAATTTAAAGTTTCTGATTTAAAGAAGTAATATGTCAAAAATAGTATGTTAACCAGGAGTAGCAAAAAAACAATATGCTTAAGAATTATGTGGACAAAACAGAAATGTGGTTGAAAAGATGCGAATAGCCATAAATGACATGTTAAATACATTTTTTAAGTTAACATGACATGGAGGAACCAGGAAATTATCCATCTGCTATACTTGGTGTGGCTTATGTTCTTAAACTGTTTATTTCCAGATTTTTACAACCTACATATTTTCTAAACATAACAGTCATTAACAAGATATACTGGGTGCATTCAATCTGAATAGCGTTATTCCATATAAAATGCAGCTATCTTTGAGTTTACAAGCTCAAAGGCAAATATAAATTCAAAAGTTAGATAACATAAAGCAACATATTATTAAATGCACAGTGGTATCACAAAGCATATCAGATTCCTGTTTTCTTTAGTACCTAGTTCATCAGCACTTGGAGTAGGCTAGTTCCATAAACTCCTGAGGTAAATAAGAATCTACCCTATTTTTTTAATGATTATATATCAAGATTACAGTAAGCATGGAATTTCTAAGACAAAAAAGGTGGCTTCCAAAAAAGAAAAAGAAGCTTTAAAGATCTACATAGAATTAAGCTCTTTATTATGTAAGTATACATAAATTTTGTATCTATTTACTTTTTAACTATAATCTTTTTCTAGTCAGTGACAACAAAAGTGGCATCTCAATACACACTCATAGAAATTACAGAATAGAAAGGTTTTTTCCAAGTTCACTCTATTCTACCAAGTGTCTCTAGGAATTTTCTATTAGGCAATTCTATATACTGCTTGTTTTTAGCACCACAAGCATTATGGAAGAAGATTTTTAAATAGTTTTACCATTTGTTATTAATTTAAAGATACCAATTTTGTTTCTCTAGTTTCGCTGTTATTTCCAGTTTGCTGCATTTCCTCTTAACACTGTGGGTAAGGTGGGCAGTTAAAATGTGGTTCCTCAAAAACAAAGTGGAAGTATAATATAAGAATGCCAAACACCAAAATCAAAATCCTCTTTTTAAAAGTTTTGTTTATCCCTTTAAAAATGTCTGAATACATAAACTGACAGATTTAATAGAAATCCTTTTTAAAAATTTGCTTAGTTTCTCACATAATAATCATTAATTTAACCCCAAACTTAAATCATTAATTTGAGCCCAGGAGGGTAGGTCTCCTCTCAATTTGTCCGAACATATTAGGTGTTCCATTAATTTCATCTTATTGTTTCAATCTATCAATCTCCAATTCCTTTTACCTCTCTCTTACTTTGGGCTTCTTATTTGCTTGATCACATGTCCTACTTCTTCTTGGTTTAATCCACACGTAGGTGGTACCCATCCCCCATTAGTTTCTTGAGAAAGGATGAATGAACTGTCTATTTGAGAGACTTCAGGATTGAAAATAACTTTATTCTAGCCTTCTATTTGATTGACAGCGTGACTTATACAGAATTCTACATTAGAAGTAATTTTCCTTCAGAATTCTGAAGCATTGCTCCATTACCCTTTCGCTTCCAGAGTTGCTATTAAGAAGTCCAACACATTCACCTCTGTATGCATCATATGAAACCTGTTTTTTTCTCTCTATCAACTTGTAGAATTTACTCTTTGTCTCTCTACTCGTTATCTTCAGAGTAGAGAAAGGGGAGGTGGGAGATACACAGAAAAAGAGCTCCAGAAATCAGCACGGGGTCCTCTTAAGCATTTTATACTTACAGCAATCTTAATTAGGTCCCCAAGAGCCACATGTGATTAGCACTGGCATACTGCACTATCATACAGACTGTGCAGCCCTAGAGCAACCACTGTAAGAAACAAAAAGAGGTTCAGCAACAATAAAAGAGATGTGTTGGGACTTCCCTGGTGGCACAGTGGTTAAGAATCCGCCTGCCAATGCAGGGGATACGGGTTCGAGCCCTGGTCTGGGAAGATCCTACATGCCACACAGCAACTAAGCCCGTGCGCCACAACTACTGAGCCTGCGTTCTAGTGCCCGCGAGCCACAACTACTGAAGCCCGCGCGGCTAGAGCCCGTTCTCTGCAACAAGAGAAGCACCGCAATGAGAAGACTGCGCACTGCAGCGAAGAGTAGCCCCTGCTCGCCGCAACTAGAGAAAGGCCGCGCACAGCAACGAAGACCCAACGCAGCCAAAAAAAAGGAAAAAAAAAAGATGTGTTGATAGCAGTGTAAAAATAATAATTATGACGAAGATAAAAGCTAACACCACTGTGCATGTCTATGTGCCAGGTACTGTTTTAGTTGCTTCATATATATTAATTACTGAATTAGTATATACAACCTTAAGAAGTAGGTATTGTCTTCATTCTTATAGGTTATATATTTTACCCTGGCACAGCCAGAATTCTAGTCTAAACAGTCTAGCTCCAGAGTCTTGTGGTCTTAACTATTATGCTATATTGCCTTCCAGTAGTAGATGGTAGTCATTTTTTGTTGTTTATTATACTGCTTTTAAATATCTTTTCTTGACGAAATAAAGTTGGCAAACCCATGTTGATTTCCTCAATTAAAAAATGTATTGGTTGGTGAAATGTGAAAGCCTGGAAATCACCAGTTTGTAGGGCCAGTAGAGAGCAAGAAAATGAAAATTTGAGAGAAGGTAACTGATGGAGCAAGGTTTTGGAGGATGAGTTCTAGAACATAGGGAGGAGTTAAATTTAAAGGACAGGGCAGACACTAAGTACAGGAGGAATTATAGTCACATTTAGAGGTGATGGGGAAGAAAGATTCTCTAGTAACTAAAAATCAAGGTCATCTGAGCCCAAAACAAGCCTGATAGTATCAATTAGAAGGCTTAATAAGTAAGTAATATAGAATGGTGAAGATTTAGAGCAACTTTTGTGAGGAATGGGAAAAAATAAAGCCAGGATTGGACTGACAGACTAGAAAAATACAGATGGTGTCAACACTAAATATCTTGAAGAAGTCAAAAAATAAGGTTAGTGGGAGTAAAGGAGTGGACGATGTATAAACAAATAAATGAGGTTGTGGTTAGGAGGTAGGATTTCTGAATTTAAGATCTCAAAGCCAGAGGAAATGCTCATTCATTGATAACGATGAAGACAATACTGCTGATAATAACCATTCATTAAGCACACTAAAAAAATTAATTACATATAGTCATAACAACCATTACTATCAGCATATTACAGAGGAGAAACTGAGGCCCTAATGAATTTTCAATTAACACTCAAGTTTTTCATAGAACTTAGCAAGGTGATGCTGAAATTCAAATATAGTAGGAAAGGGCCTGTCATTCCCTAGAAAACTTTGAAGAAAATAGGTGAATATTAACTGTTGTTAATACCCTACTGGCTATTAACACTTATTATAAAGCTGTAGCAATTATGATAGTGTGGTTATGTTATAGAGGTCATACAAATTGACCAATGGAAAATAATAAACAATCCATGGATGTGTGGAAAACTGATTTGAAATCAATGACATTACAAACCATAAAAGAAAAGTTATACTATTCAATAAATGCTGCTAGAACAATTAGTTGTTCATATATAAAATAAATAAATTAGATCTCTACCTCATGCACAAAAATAGGGTGATTAAAAAAAGAATAAAACATGAATAAAAGTTTAAAACTTTTAGCAAAAAGATAAATGAATATCTTTGTGATTCTGAGGTAGGAGAGGATTTCTTAAACCAGACACCCAAAGCACAAAATATAAAGGAAAAGATGAATAAATGTGACTACATTCAAACTAAATTTCAGTGTAAGAAAAGACACCACAAACAAAGGCCAAAGAAAAGGCACAGACTGGAAGATGAGAGGCAACAATATAACCAACAATGTATTATTATCCAGAAAACATAAATCAATGAAAAAGATGAGGATAGCAATAGAAAAATGGGCAAAGATGCCCAGAGATGTACAGGAGGTGTTTGGGATTAGTACTAGAGACGTCTGGGCTGGAAATAGATTTGGGATACATCAACTTATTGATCATATTTGAATTCACAGGACTAGATGAGTTTATAGAAGGAAAGCATGTAAAGAAATTAGAGATCTGGGCCTAGTAGGACATAAAGCAGGCAGAGGATTACCAATCCTCACTCAAGTTCTTAACAAGAAATAACTTCTTTAAACTTATCCACATATTATTTTGTCTTGCCTTTTCTGATCATAACTTCGTCTTTTAAAGATGGGGTCTAAACACAAGAAATAAACCCTTATAATAAAACCAGATTTTGTTGGACACTACATCAGAAGGTGGTCAGATAAGCCTGCCACTTCTATTTAGAACAATATTACCTTCAGCTCCTCTGTTTCATGTATTGCCAAGAAGGCAGGACTGTGGAAATGAAATGCAAATTAAAAAATAAAACAAAACAGGATTTAAAATTTAAAGTAAAGGGAATGTAAGAAAATATTCCCAAAGTGCACAATGAGGATTTTTTTAATTGGTGGGGTTAGGAACGATCTCCTTTTAGTACATTAGCATAGCTCATTTAATGCATCAGAAATAGCTAATGTATGCCTACACATCTTTAAATTTTAAGGCAAGACGAAAAACAAGAAGAAAAATGTTTCATCCATATAGACTTCTGCTCATCCCATTTCTTCTACTTAGAAATAGCAAGCCAGGTATCCACTGCTCAAGGGAAGCCGGTCACAGAAAAAAAACTACATGCAGTATAATTCCTTTTATATGATGTTCAAGAACATGCAAAGCAAGACAGAAGAGGGGTGGTGCTGTTGGCGGTAAGAAGATGTGGTTAGCAGGGACATAAAGAAGCTCTCTGGGGTGTCTGGTATTCTGTATATGTGGATCTGGGTGTTGGGCACATCAATTTATATATTTGGCACTTGAGCATTTTTACTATGATCTGTCTTTTAACTGAGGTATATATTTTTTATTCCTATAAAGAAAAACTTCTTAGAGACCTTAAGAATCTCACTGAACACAGCTTGTTTCGCTCTTGTCAAGGCAACAAAGCCTCTAATTAAGAAACAAATATTTAGTGGCCTTCTCTCAACTTTTCTTCCCCTCAACCCACCCCTACCTCAACCATCTCCCCAACAGAACAGTCTCAAGGACAAGGACATCTGGGATGAACATTTTCAGGATCAACAAGCTCCAGGGTCCTTCTTCCACCAAACCAAAAGTAAGCTCCTAAGAGGAAATTGAAAGGAAACTCGAATGTAAACACCAACCTTTTAATCATCACTTTGTGAATCATCTTCTGCACTATCCTAGCTCATGAACATGAACCTGTATCTAAACATCTTTGTAGAAATTTCCATTGTAATTTTACTTTGGCAGTTTTGACCAGGGTAAAATGATAGAAAATAGGCTTGTCTAGATTTCAATTAACCCTCTTGCTGATGGTTATTTTCTTTAGTGAAGGACAATAACAAATATTAAATTTAAACAGTCCAGAGAATGCTTTAAAAAAAAAAAACCTTCCCTTTCTCACTTTAGCATGAAACACCAAGGAAAAAATAAAAAATAAAACCTACATATTACAGCTGGTTGTTACACTGAGTCATACAAAATGCAATATTGGACGTTGCGCAGTTCGTTGTTTTATGTTGCTGGTCAAGCGGGGTTCAGAACGGTAATGAGACAGGGTATTGAGATACAAATACGCAACGTGCAATCAGCAAGTGCATTACTTCGGATATTTTACTTCAGCAAAAACATGAAACAAAGTCATGTCAAGTAAGATGCTTCCAGGGACTAAAGCTATCGCCTTTTTTTTTTTTTTTTTTTTTGAGCTATCTCCTTTTGCTCTTTAATTTTTTTTTTCTAAACAAAGTTCTTCACAGATACCTTAGTTTGTAGCAGAAGCCCTGCAACATAAAATAAAGGAAACCCTAAGCCTTTATGTTCTTTTACCACTTTCCCAGTTTTAGGTAACCGAAAAAAGAACAGATCTGCAGAAGGAACTGAAGATTATCGAAGGAAGGACTCTAACGGGTCTCGTCTGAACGGCAAATACCTCAAGGTCTCGGAGCAGGATTGTACCAAATGGCCAAGGGGCAGAGCTGTAAGCAGTTCCTAGTTTAGCGAAAGTATTTTAACTTCTTTTAAAAAACAAAAACAAAAAAACAGGCTTGTAGAGGGAAGAGAGCGAAAGTAGGCGCCGCGGCGGGTAGAGGAGAACAGTGCTCTTAAGAGAATCTGCAGTTCTGGGGTCGCGGCTGGGAAGAGGCCGAGACGAGACGGGCCGAGGTAAAAAGAGACGCCAGGAGAAACTCACTTTTGAAAGGTACTTTCCGGTTACAAAGCACTCTCTTGTGCTTTACCTCCTCCAACACAGTATCCTTTCTGCGGGCCTCCAACGTCTACAGATGTAAAAGGCCCACCGCAAACTCCCTCTTCAGCATCGAGATTCCGAGGCGGGCCTCGCTACCCGTCAGCCCCCGCGGCCGCCCGCGACCCCTCGGCATCCGCCTGGCGCGCGCACGTCACCCGCCCGCTGCCAATCGGCGCCGGGCAGGTCACCTCTCCTCGCGTGCCCGCAATCCCGCCCCGCCCGGTCCAGGCTGCAAGCGCCCGCCGGCCGTTTCCGCTCTCGACGCAGGCGCGGCAGCTCGGCCGGAGAGCGGCGGGGGTCGGGCGAGGAGCGGACGCCGCTGGCCAGGATGGTGCTGGAGAGCGTGGCCCGCATCGTGAAGGTGCAGCTCCCCGCGTATCTTAAGCGGCTCCCAGTCCCCGAGAGCATTACCGGGTTCGCCCGGCTCACAGGTAATTTTTGCCTTCAGCCAGTCCCCATCCTTGCAAGCTTCCCAAGGCGGAGGGTGGGGGCGGGCATCTAAACACCCTCGGGCCGAGGGGCGGGGCAGAGCTTGGCGGATGGCTCGTGATCCGGTGAGCCTGCGCTCCGAGGGAGGTGGGCGCGCGCCGCCGCTGCTGCCTGGGAGCGTGTGTGAGGCCACCTCTCGGAACTTGGCGGCCCGGGGTGCTTATCCTCGTGGCTGTCGCCAGTGTCTTTACGTGGCGAGAGACCAGGATTTTGCTGAGAAGGTGCTGAGTTGGGAACGGGCCCATCTCTTTCATCTCCATCGCTCCCTGCAGCGTGCTTGTTTAAAGCAGGGTAAGTCATCGTTACCTAAGGCGCTGTGTATCAGGCCGTCCCAGCTCTTGGCTGGCTTTTACCCACATCGTGTGGGTGTGACTGTGTGGGAGAGAAACACAGACATGCACATAATATGTATTGCGGTTTTATTTAGCAACAAAATTAGAAAATAAACTCCAATCCTATAGGAGAGAGTTGACCTATCATGGGGTCATTTGAGGTCACCTCCATTACTACGGGCCTGGAGGCAATTTAGTTTCCTGGAGTTGAAGGAAAGATACCTTTGCTAGTATGATGGACCAAAAATTAGAAAATGAAATTCAATGAATATATGTAACATTCTGTACTTAAGTTCCCTCCTTTACAAAATAGAACCCAGAACTCGGGATTTCACATCTAAAGGATGAAAATTTCCAGAACGCAGTCAACACTTGGAAGATTTTGTTGGGTTCTGAGCTTTACAATGTAAGTTGGGATATTGGTAAACCAGACACAGGGACTGATTAGGATGATGAGGGGGGGAGAAACCATATTAATAAAGCAAACATTGAATTCATATGTCCTGACTACCAGGGAATGTAAGCATGAATTAAGATAATTTTGAGGTAAATAGGGCTGCTTAGCTTGGAGCAGTCTGGAGATCTATGGTAGCTGACTTAAAATACAGTATTTGGAAGGCTGACCAGTGGAAGAAAAATAAGATTTATTCTGTGTAGACCAAAAGACAGAACTAGGGCCAAATTAGTGATAGTTACTCGAGCATGGATTTTAGCTCCATGTTCAAGGAATTTTTTTTCTTTAATTAGAGAATACTTTACCAAACAAATATGGTGCTTTGAGAGCTATCCCCTCTCAGAGATTTAAAAAAAAAAAAGCAGTGTCTGGAGGTGGATAGATTAAAATGCGGTAAACTAGATGACTGTTCTAAATCTAGAGATTCTTTGCGTAATGGTCATAGACATTTGCTCTGTTGACAAATGGATTGTGAGATTTTAACATTTTTAGATGTTAAGGGGTTTGATAGAAAGCATGTAATTGAATAGAGTGGTAACTGAGTAATAAACATTAAGAAGAAATATCTAAACATAGGAGCAACATAAAAGTAAAATGAAAAAACTTTCAAATCACGTGTTTGTAAACATCAGAATCTTCTGTTGATTTTACTGGTTTATTCTGATAGCTTGCAGCAATTATTTAAATTTTGCCTTTTTCTCCCCTTATTTCTTTTACTGAAGTACTTTACATATTTTAATGTATTCCTTATCTTGTTCTAACAGCTACGTATGTATATAATCTTATTATAGATTAGCATCACAGTAGGCCTAACCATTCCCCTGCAGCTGGAAATCTGGAATGTTTTTATATGTATATTTTATTCATAATGTTCAGTGGTAAGTAGCTCTGTACCAATTGTTATTTTTTCATTCTTTGAATTATACCCTTGAATATATTCACTAAATGGTAATACCAGGTCAAAAGGATATGATCATTTTGTGACATTTGTTCCCAGTTGCCAACTTACCTTAAAAATTTGCATAAATTAACAGCTGAGTTTTTAATAGTCAAGAAAGAAAAAAGTCCCCTTGTTCCCACCTCAGTCCAGTTTAACCTGAATTATGTGTGTTGATTCTGATTGTAGCTGGTTTTATATTAGTTTCAATTTTCTGTAAATAGAGTATAGTTGAAGCAGATTGGAAAGTATGATATTTGATTTAGTGACTAGAAGGTTTTCAAACCTTTTTTTTTTTCTTCTCAGGGATTCGTACTGTCAACAAATATTTAATTCCTATTAAAGGTATTAAGGAAACTCAACCTAAACCTTTTCCC
Organism: Balaenoptera physalus; assembly: GCF_965194825.1. Taxonomy (NCBI): domain Eukaryota; kingdom Metazoa; phylum Chordata; class Mammalia; order Artiodactyla; family Balaenopteridae; genus Balaenoptera; species Balaenoptera physalus. The sequence continues at coordinate 26,280,923 of NC_138884.1, forward strand.
TCTTGAATCAATAATTTATAGTAGTTTCTTCTTTAAAGCTATTAAATAGTTAATGTGAAGACCAATTCTCAGAAATGACAACTCTGATAAATATCTTTATAGTGCATATGTAACTTAAGTCCCATTACAATGGGACAATTTAGTTTTCATTGTAATGTCCATTTATTTAGGAAACGTTAACATATTTGTAATAACTACTTTGTGAAAAAAATGAGATAGTCTGTTTGGCACTGGACAATGAGAATATAACAGTTGCAGAATCTGTTTTGGAGCACTATGAAAGAAGAACTTCAATGACCAGTTTCCTCTCTGGGTCTCGCCTCCTGATTAGATGGTAATAGCTAATGACATTTGGCTCTCTTGAATGAACTTCTTGTAGAATCCATCTTAGACTTTTTCTTTGCTGAAATTAAAACCTGGAAGATAACTTTTCAACATAATTGTTTAAAATGTTTACCAGACCAAAAATGTTTTCATTTTCTATCTATGACAATTAGAGCAAAAAAAAGTTTCAGTTCACATTATTGTTGCCTGTTTTTCCTTCCCTATTTAGACCCAGTGGTTTTTTTTAAAAGCAATGGACTCTCTCATGATGACTCTGCATTCTTAGTAAACACTTGAAGATCCTTAATTACTATACAGTATTTGTAGATAACCTTTATCTATCAGAAATGCCTTATCTATCTTTGTTTAGGTTACATTGTTAAGAGTGAGGCTTTTAAGGTAAATCAGTATAATTCTGCCCTTTGAAAGTATAATGTATTCAAATACATTGACTTTTAAAAAAGCTTTCCCTGTCATATAAACTTTTAAAATAGAATAACAAAACTTCCCATTCAAAAGTCAGAAAAGTTTATATCTAGATTTAAAAGCTAGCTATGAAACTTTGAATATAGTAGTTCTACCCCACTTAAACTAGTTAGCTGCTTTGAAACCTGATGGTTTTCCTCCTAAAGACAAAGCAATGAATCCTAAGACTATAATAATATTTTTCCCAGAGTAACACAAACATGTCAGAGCTGACCCTTCAGGGGCATTAGCTCTAGAAAGGGCCAATTTTGAGCAAGGAATTTAAGAAATGGAACAGAGTTGAAAGCATGTTCATAGCCTTATTTATGATAATCCCAAACTGTAAGCAACCTAAGTACCTAGCAACAGGAGAGTGGATAAACGAATTATGGTATATTCATAGAGTGGAATACTGATTCGTAATAAAAAGGAACAAATTAATGATCCACTGGATGAATCTCAAAAATTTTATATTGAGTGAAAAAACCTTCGGGTATAGGAATCAGTGGTGGGGAGATAGACTAGAAGGGGGCAGGAGAATACTTTCTGGGGTGATGGAAATACTTTACATATTTTTACACATTTTCAGTGGAGGCTACAAGGGTGTATTTAATTGTCACAGCTCAGAGCTAAACACCTAAGATCTGTTTATTGTATGTAAATTTACCTCAATTGTTTTTTTAAAGAAATAAACAAAAGGTGCGTTTTCTTAATAAGAAAGGGTAATAAATCATTTAGTTCAAACTAAAGAGTTGCATTTATTAACATGTAAATAATAAAGGTTATTTCTGAAAGATTGAAGAATTTTATTTTAGGAAACTTTTATTTTTGAGAATTTGGGGAAATATTTACATAGTTACTATAAGTTGTAAAAGTTTTTTCCCCTTTTCCTAGGTAGACCGACTGTATTTAAAAGTCAGTGTAATTAAAGATTATACTAGCCTTTGTGGAGAACAATTTTGATGTCATTAAAACATTTTCTTCCATGTAACCACTCTGCAATTCAGAATTCCTCAAGTCATCAAGTATTTATTGAGCACTTACTATGGGCCAGGCAATGCTCTAAATACTGGGACACTGTTGTATTTATAGTCGTGAGTGGAAAAAAGATTTTAAAATTGATTATTAATTTCATTTTATTGGCTCTTTGGTCCTGAATAGTCTATATTAGGTTTTAAGTGGTAATAGTAATGCCATCCATTAAAAATATTTTACTTTCATCTTTCTGTAGTTCAGAAATGAAGTCATTTCTATGTTTTACCCATAATGATACATAATAAAATATGTTATGAAATTATCAGCAGTCAATTTGCCAGTATTATTTTTATGGTATCATTATATGCAACCTTTTGAAAAAGGGAAAAAAATACAGCAAAATAGAAATACAACAAAATGTTACCAACTCTTGACTGGTGGGATTAAAAGTTATTTTATTTTTTATAACTTTTCTAAATTTTCAAATTTTGTAAAATAAATGCTATTTCTGATAATCCTAAAACAATTTAAAAGTGTACTATACAAAATATCCATTATACCTAACGGTTAGTAGGTAATAGATGTCCCTTCACAGTATCTAATATATCTGCAGTAGCTGAATATATATCAAACAGGTTCATAGAAATAGCCAATCTTAAAGGTTGTTTTTTTAATTTCTTGTTTGATTTTTCTGTATTTAATATTTATTCACCAAAAATCAGCCTTAATAAATGTACTTAAAATGATTTAATTGAGCTTTACAGGCTGTATTATTTTCGTTTATTATCTTTTCTGTAGTTAAATTGAAGTTTGTCATCTTCAAAAAGTAGATTTTACTAAACAAGACTGTTGTATAAATTGTTACTTTGTTGTAGGAAATAATAGTACCTTTCATCACTGTATTACTATAGAGTAGTGTTTTACCAAGGAATTAAGTGTCGAAGGACGTTTTCTGAAGTAGATTTTAAAACAGTATTAATACCATTTATTCCCTGAGATTTGTGGATTAAGCTAGGAAATGCTAAACTTAAGAATCTAAGTTAATGTTTTCATCTTTACATTCTCATTCATTTACTTTTTTACTTTGAGTCACTTAACCTCTCGTGACTTTTTAATTTTGTAGTATACATAATAATACTTAATGTTATTCTACATTCAAAAAACATGTATTGAATAATTACTGTTTCAAGATACTATACTGGATGTTGGGGCCAATAACAATCTAAGATATTTATTGCCTGATCTAGAAAATAAGTATAAATAAATAATTACAGTACAGTATGGTGAGTGAGAAGGGGACTGACATTTATGCTCTACATTCATTCATTCATTAAGTCACTCATTTAACATTTATGAGGTATCTACTTCGCGCCAGGAAGAGTAGTACACAGCTCCTTTTCCTACAGGCTCATGGAAGAATCAACTTTATAAACAGATAACAGTAGTATGATAAAAGAAACTGTGGTAAAGGGGCTTGGAAGCAAAGGAGGGAGTGATTAATTTTGCTTTGGGAAATGAAGAAAGATTTCTGGAGGAGGCATATTTGACCCTAGTTTTAAATGGTCCGCGTAATGAGTCAGATAGGCCACAGATAGAAAGGCATGGCAGACAGAAGGAATTCCTTATGCAAAGGACACAGGAAGCCTGTCATTAGGTAATAAGTAGCTTTGGCTGGCTTCAAGTACATGAGGGATGGGATATTTGTGGGAGTTGAAACTGTCGAAGTAGCCTTGCCATGTTATAGAGATGGTACTTTATAGAAACAGTGGTCTATAGCAGCACTATCCAAAAGCCTTTCTGTGGTGATAGAAATGTTCTCTGTGCTGTCAAACATGGTAACCTCTAGCCACATGTAGTTCTTGAGCTGCTGAAATGTGACTGGTGTGTCTTAGAAACTGACTTCTGAATTTTACTTTATTTAAATAGCCACATGTGTATTAATTGTGTTTTTTATTTTCTATATTTTATGATACTCGGACATCTTGGGGGCCTTGCTGGCCAGGGAGAACTTGCCCCCTCCAAGGACTAGCTAATGCCAGGAGATAGTAAACTACTTGCCTGTGAGCATACTTTTCATATGCAAACCAACCAATCCAAAGCCTACACTCCAACCACTTCCTTTATCTAACTCTCACTTACCAAGCCAGTATTTCCCCTGCCCTAAATCACCCAGGGCCAGACATGAGACAACTAGGGACCACCCCTATAGCCCAGAGCCCACTGAAATTATTCAAGCCAGCCAGTCCTAAATGTTTACTCTGCCCTACGTTGCCTTTTCTGTAGAAACCACAATAAAAGCTTGTGCCCTTTCACCTTCTGCCTGACCAAGCCTGGTACTTCCCCATGTGGTCCTGGGTGGCACGGTGTGCCCCCTCCTCTTGGGAATTGTAAGTAAACTTTTCTTTCAAGGCAGTTGTCTCCATGTCTGTCATCTTACCATACCTGATTAAAACAAAATCCTGGGTACAGATCAAAACAGCTTGGCTAGTGGTTACTGTATTGGACAGCACAGATCTGTAGATAGACCCCTCCCCCCACAAGAAACAGTTCTTTGTCATTTCCAGAACTTTAATTCATTCAAAAGATTTATGTGGAGTCTTTCCACTTTTGTTATGAGAATAGAACAGCCAGCTTGACTGGCAAAACCTTATCGTTACAGAATTTCATTCTGGTGACTGAAAGATTATATCCCCAAAGATTTCTACTATATAACATTGTCAGGTTTAGTTAGCAAAATATTTTTTCAGAGGAGTTGCTCCAATCTCCATAATCTTAATAAAAACTACCATTTATTGTGTATCCTCTCTGTGCCAGGCACTCTTATAGGTGCTATTCATACATAAATAGGTTGATTCGTCCACAACTCATAACAAACCTTTGGCGTGGTGTTGTATCAAAAATAATTTCATTTTGGAAGAGTTAATGTTAAGCCAGTCTTTGAGTAGTTTTACTGAGAGAAGAACAGATAAAAGTTTAGATCTGTTGAGTTTCATTCATAGTGATTGAGAACAGGCTTTGCACTTACTGTCCTGGACTAAACCTGCTTAAGCTACAGTTTACCCACATGAAAAATGGGAATAATAATGGTGCCTACCAAATACAGTTGTTTAAACTAACACAGTGTTAAATGAGGTAATACAGTTGCACTCTTAGCATAGTCTGTTCATTTATCATTAACATTTATTAGTATGCCTTAGCACATGACCTTCAATTTTTCTTTTTCTCCACTAAGCTATTTCTACATAGTGCTTATTAGCAAGATATCAGGTTAGCACTCAGTGAAGCATGACAAGTGATAACTCTTTAAAGGCAAAGGATTCCCTGCAGAGCCCAGCAGAGGCAGGGTACTAGCCAACATTTGATAAATGCATGCTGAGACAATTATCTTGGCTTCCTGGTGTGTTTGTCTCCACGGGCATAGGAGAAACTTATATCATTTATAAGTGATATAAATTTCATTTATATCACTTACATTCCCTATCCCCCTAAGACAGTGCTGTGTACTACAGAAGGCTTTCATGAACACTTACGGAATAAGATGTATCTAATAATGAGAATATTCAGGATGTGAAAATTTCGACTAGCTCTTTAAAATAGCTTTTACACAACATTTAGGTGTTTCTTTAGGAATCACTATGCCTTACCAAAAAACGTAAATTAAAGCATTGAAGACGTGTTCTGTCTGAAATTATAAATCAGTGATAGGCTATTACGGGATATTCTGTTGTATGATTTTAGACATGGTGGAAATGTTTTCTAAACCTATAAAATATATCACATTGAATTTTGTTTATAATTATGGTGATCATAATTCCTGAAATAAAACTAAACACAAATATACTTAGTGAGGATAATGAGATAGGATATTTGGTAGAGGACCCATTTCTGAAAATTTTGTTTTCCAGTTTCAAAAGTCTGAAGTCAACCCACAAATAAAATAAGGGGGTCCTAGGTATAGGTGCCTTATTCACAGTTTTACAGATAAGTTAGATAGTTAAGAAATTAAAGTGAGAAGTGAAGAATAGATAAAGAATAAGCTCAAAGATGAGACATGCTATTTGAGTTCTTTTTTTTTTTTTTTAATTTTTTTTTTTTAATTTGTGTTTACAGTAGGTCCTTGTTGGTCATCTATTTTAAACATGGCCGTGTGTACATGTCAATCCCAATTTCCCAATCCATCCCTATTTGAGTTCTATTACAGGAGCACGCAGACTTTAACAGATCTGTACATGTTTAGTTTCAGAATGGCTTCGGTTATTGCCTTTCCTTGGTGTACTTGCACTACTTGGCTACCTTGCGGTTCGTCCGTTTCTCCCGAAGAAAAAGCAACAGAAGGATAGCTTGATTAATCTTAAAATACAAAAGGAAAATCCCAAAGTGGTGAATGAGATAAACATTGAAGATCTGTGTCTTACTAAAGCAGCTTATTGTAGATGTTGGCGTTCTAAGACGGTAAGATGTCCATTTACATGTCCACTAAAATTCTGTGCAGTTAAAATGGTTTTGCTTCTTAAATCCCCAGTTTTGCGGTTCTGTGAGATTAGAGATTTTTCCATAGTATTCAGCACTGAAAGTCTACTCTAAATTAAAGGTCGCCCCTTATGATCGCTATATTTCCTACATTAGAAAAGTTAGACCAGCACAGAAACTTGGTTGGGCAAATTACTTAATCTTTATTACTCTGATCGTCAGGTGTTTTAAAATCTGATAATATACCAATATCACAGAAATTTTTGAGGATTTAGTGAGATGATGCATGTACAGTGCCTTGTATGTAGTATGAGTTAGTAAATGGTAAGTATAATTATGGATGATTTTTAATGTGGAAATTAAAAATGAGTTTGATGGATGCAACTAGAGATTATCTTACTAAGTGAAGTAAGTCAGAAAGAGAAATACAGATATTGGTACCGTATGATATTACTTATATGTGGAATCTAAAGTATGACACAAATGAACCTATCAGTGAAGCAGAAACAGAATCACAGACATAGAGAACAGGCTGGTGGTTGCCAGTGGGGAAGGGATTGGGGGAGGGGTGGAGTGGGAGGTTGGGGTCAGCAGATACAAACTAGTATATATAGGATGGCTCAACAACAAGGTCCTACTGTACAGCACAGAGAACTATTCAGTATCCTATGGTAAACCATAATGGAAAAGGATATTTTTTAAGAAAAGAATGTAGGTATGTGTATAACTGAATCACTTTGCTGTACAGTAGTAATTAACACAACATTGTAAATCAACTATATTTCAATTAAAATAATAAACCAAAAAAAGGAGGAGTTTGGAGTGATAAATTGTAAGTAGTTGATGAGATCTAGTTTGATCATAGGCTATTTGAGGCTTTAAATACAATAATGTTCATCATCGCATCCTTTGTAATAACAAAATCCTAGAAACAGTCTAGATATCTGATAATAGAGGAATGATTAAAGTATGGTATAATACAAGTGATGGGATATTAGGAAGCTATGAAAAACCATGTTTTTTAAAGAATAATAACATGGGAGCATGATATAAGCTAGAAAAGCATATTACAGTATGATCTCAATTTTGCTTAAAAAAAAATGAGTACACAGTAAATACAGAGGAAAAAATATACCAAAATGTTAATTATTGTTACCTATGAGTAAGTTTTTAAAAATATTTTTAAAGTATTTTTTAAGTGTTACAGTGTGCATGAATTTTATAGTAAGAAAACGTTATGAAATAATTTATTTTGAATTTAAATTACATCCTTTTAAAATTTAAAATAAGTGATGAGGTGAGCTCAGATTTAGAGCTTTATAGAAAATAAGAGCTTATTTTGATGCCCTTTTATAACTATTGTATTGACTTGTTTGGAATCATCCAAAGCTTTTTATTTAAAATCTACCAAATAATTAAATACTTAAATTTGTTAGATTTGCTGTAGTATTGGAATGTAGTTAGGTTAGATAGAGAATATATCTGTTACTCAGGAAAGCTATCTGATGTGTTTCTCCCCCCAAAGTAATGGCCTTTTCTTTATAAGAGCATGTCACAAATATTTCTATTTACTGAATCATTTAAAGAATAACACTTGTAATTTTTTTCCTTTTTAGTTTCCTGCCTGTGATGGTTCACATAATAAACACAATGAATTGACAGGAGATAATGTGGGTCCACTAATACTGAAGAAGAAGGAAGTATAATAGTAATGAATTAGAATGGAATTCAATTGTGTGCTGTAAAAACTTATAACAATATTTTTCCATTCTTTGTTTATAGAAGATCTTTCAAATGGTGGTCTTAATTATTGCTACTCGTTGAATAATTATTTCTGCCAATTTATTTTCTTGTTACACTACTGTTTATATTTGATACTTTGTATATTCAAACAGTCATTCATATAAAAATTAAATTGTGCAACCCTTTCATTCTGACTTCAAAGAATTAATGTATCTTCCTACAATAAAACCAACATTTTTTAATTTTAATTGAGAAAGCTTTTGGCAATGAGTCCGAAGCTGTTTGTTTGAATGTCAGTATTTTCAAAAGAAACTGTACTTTAAAAATTTCTCTCTACATTATTAAATATATTATTTTTTAGTGCTCTTTTGTTTTGATCATTTGAAGTGATTTTTCCCCTTTTGGCCTTCCATATTCCATGCTTTTTAGATCAATAAGAAAAATATTGCTGTCAAGAATTGCTTGAGTTTTCAAAGAGAAACTCTTTACTTTGTAAATATTGTTCTCTATAAATATGAATATCCCAATTTCAGAAAAGACAGGAACTGGGTATAAAAAGTTTCAACAAGGAACGATTATTTACATTATAAAAGACTTGTTTACTTTATAAAAGACTTGTTTGTGTCTGTTTACATGTGTTGTGTGTATGTCTGACTCAGTGACAAGTTGGGGTGGCAAGAACACTTACAGCTAAACCTCGTGAGCTGCTGCAATTTGAAGATCAATTAAAAATAAAGTAAACCTTAATTTATCTTAAGATGATAACAGTTCAGTGTTCAAACAGTCTATATGAACATTTTTCTCTTTATTCCAGTGTATACCAATCAAACATAAAATAGAAAAGGCTTGCAAAATAAACTTACTGGAGAATCTTTAAAACTTGTAATTTTTTAGCCTAAGAGTCTATTTAATTTCATATTGCAATTCTTATATTAATAGCTATCCTTAAGTCTGTCTATTAAAGCTACAGTCTGGTCAGTTCACTGTGCTTTCTTTATATATGAAGAAGGTTTGGAAGGCAGCCGTATTTAATTCTTCCAATGATATCAAAGCTAATAGTTGCTGAGCACTTATATGGAACAGACACTGCTCTAAGCATGGTACGTGGATGTTTGGTTTATTACATGTATCAAAGCTTCTATTGTGTGATCCTGATTTTCTTGAGAACAACAGCAGGAATTTTAAAGGTAGGGTTAGAAATGTAGGTGTGGTTTTGAGAAGTTTTACAAGGTGCATGTACAAAATTGTTGCTCTTTCCTCCTCACCTGCGAGTAGGGAGAAATATAACATTTCTCCCACTTTGGCTCTGGGTATTTTTTCCCTAGGACCTTTTCTTCAACACCCTTAAGGGCCTTCACTGTCAGATTAACCAATTATTTTTCCACAGTTGATCACAAGACTTGGAAAAAATCCTCCTCACCAGAAGTTTGGATATCCTGGTCTGTGGTCATGAAATGCTTTTCTTAAAAAGTATTCACTGCAAATCAGAGCAACATGGCTTTGTACATGTTCTAGTGGTTCCCATTCTTAGATTTTACAGAAGGTAAAATTTTCCCCAAATGTGGAGACTAAAGTGACATTATCAATGTTAAAATAATTAAGTAAGAACATTTAAAAAGTTGAAAACTATCTGATAAAAGGTAATTTTAACATCCCAAAGGTAAGAAGGTTATACTCTCGAATAAGGTTTTTTTCTCCCCACATTTTCAATTGTTAAAATTTGTTAAAGAGTTGTACCCAAATATTTTCCCACATGTGCAACTTCTTCAGAAGCGTGGGGCTGGTAGCAAGCTGTTATTTTAACTACCCCTTTACGTAACCATTATTACCAGTTGCCCTCACTTTCTCTTGTGAATTCACAGAATTCCATCACATGTGCCTTTAAAAAATTGACATCTAATTGAAATCTAACTGCATCTGAATTGATACAACAGAAGATAACTTAGCTCTAGAAATACATACCTTGGGTCTCTAGAACCTTTAAGAAACCAGCTGTATTGTTACATTGTCACATGATCATTTTGAGGACTGCTACACCTGACCCAGGGAACTACTCATTGCTTTACTCAGAGGTGAGCACCACCATTACATAAGTAGGTTTTCAGAACTGTTGAGCAGGCTTGAGGTATTAGTGATTCATTCATATCGGTAATTAAGCATGTTACAATTCAGCTTTGAGTTCAGTGCCTCATATGATGATTCATTAAATTACATTTGTATTTTGTAATCTAATTTGTTAATAAGTTTATGGGAAGCTAATTAAGCCAGCTGCTGGTCTATATAGTTCTGTCTTCCTTACTGTGATCCCACAGTCTTCCATTAGAAACGTGCTATTAGACTCCTCCTCTGCAAAGAGAGTTTTAAAATTTTTAACAGGGTTCTTAAATTATGCTGGATATTTCATTTGCCACTTACCAGAAACATCTAATTGCAATTTACATGTTTAGAATTCCATTGTGGAGCATCACCAATCTGGAGAAGACCAGGAGACCTGTTACTAACACGTACTTTACTGAGAAGTGAGGGCACTCAGGTCCCCATCTTCAGTGTCTGCTTGTTCTTATTTCACACCTGATTCTAATAAGTTTGGTTATCTGACTTCTGCTCCTGAACAAATCATAAGTATTGACAGGGTCCTGCTGGAAGCAGGTAAACAATAAAATGTGACAGCTGACAGCAGGGGAGGGAAACAAAAAATAAATTTAATGGGAACATTAAAAGGCTAGCAGCTTGAGACAACTTTACATAGGGTCCTGCACACCACAGTCCCTGAGAGCATTGCTGTTAGCAAATTATACAAGTGACGTTTAATGATGAATTTGAATCAAGTAGTTTATGGTATGTAAGAAGGCAGAACTATGTGTTGCATTTGGTGATACCAATTTCCTCTTCAACTAGTTAAAAGCTGAGTGCTTAAAGTGGTTTATCCAGGTGGAAAGTTTATGCAGAAAATACCTTGAATCGTTCCTTGATTATTTGGAGGCTTTATCATAGGAAGTTTTTCATTCAGTTGAAACATTTTTCAAGTTTAATGACTGTAACTCACTACCTAGTTTAATTTGTTAAAGTGTGAGGAAAACTAAAGGAACAGTGATTTAAACCACATAAATCAAGATAGATGACCTCCTCCACCTTAGGGAGGATTACAAATCGTGTGTAAAAATCATTCAGCCCCAGTTCCGTGACTGCCCCACTGCCTTGCTGGCCGTGCAGTCCCTTTGCACCAGAGGTGGGATTGTAAAAGACTCTCAGAGCTGTTGTTTTGTTTTAGCTGTGCTGCATCACCTGATATCCTTTAGTTTGTCATAGTAATCTTTTACTGGAAGCTCACGTTCAGAGAGTCATCTATTGTCTTTTGCAGGAATCCAGTTTAGTAAAGTCATGTAGCAAGCATTATTTTTATATAAAAAGTAGACTTCATATTAATTATTAGCAATTGCATTGTGCAATTTTCTGTTAGTTATGGTGGGGTTTTTTTGTTTGTTTTTTGGGTTTTTTTGGCCACGTGGCATGCAGGATCTTGGTTCAACCAGGGATTGAACCCATGCCCCCTGCAGTGGAAGCGTGGAGTCCTAACCACTTGCCTGCCAGGGAATTCCATATATGGTCTTGAAGGACACTGCAAATCTGTTCAGAGAGGCAAATCTGTGTCATTCGGTCAGAGATGACATCACTTTTTAAGTTTCCTTTGGTTTTAATGCTTGATTCTTTGCTTACAAAAAGTATATCTGTGACTCCATTCTCTTAGGACACTGTTCTCAGATCAGCCACAATATGTACAAATTACTGATGTCTGTTATAAGGCTGTAATTTTCCAAAGTAATATAGAAAGGGGAAAAAGGTAGTAAATTGCATAATTACAGAGATGAACCCTGTAATAGAAAATAAAAATGTCAGCAAACAATTCACTAAATTTTCAAATTTCCTGTAATTTTCCGTTAGTATCCATCATAAATTCCTCTGCATTATCATACTAAAGACATGAGTCAATAACATCCATTCAATAAATTTAAGATAGAAGTACAGAGTCTTCAACTATGTTGAATGCTGCCAAGAAGCAGCATTCATGAAAATGAATGAAGTAAGATGAACTAGAAAGATGTTCACTTTAAAATTCTGCATGCAACCGTGTAGCAGCACACTGGAAAATCTAGAGGTAATGGATAATTTCCTAGAAAAACATGAAAGATCAAAAGTAATCCAAGACAAAATTTTAAATGTTAATAGACCAATTATCAGATAAGAATGGAAAAAGTGATTTTTTTAATCCATATTTTTAAAAGTACTAGGGTTGTGAGACAGATGATTCTAATGTAATTTAAAGTATCCCAAATTTTTTTAAAAGGGGAAAAACTCCCCAACTCGTTTCATATAGCTAGTATAACATTAATATAAAGACCTGATAAAGGGGACTTCCCTGGTGGCGCAGTGGTTAAGAATCCGCCTGCCACGGACTTCCCTGGCGGTCCAGCGGTTAAGACTGTGCGCTCCCACTGCAGGGGGCGTGGGTTCGATCCCTGGTTGGGGAACTAAGATCCCACATGCCACGTGGTGCAGCCTAAATAAATAAATAAATAAATAAATAAATAAATAAATAAATAAAATAATGGAGCATTTATTAAAAAATAAAAGAATCCGCCTGCCAGTGCAGGGGACACGGGTTTGACCCCAGGTCCGGGGAAGATCACCACCCATGCCATGGAGTAACTAAGCCCGTGCGACACAACTACTGAGCCTGTGCTGTAGAGCCTGAGAGCCACAACTACTGAAGTCTGCGCACCTAGAGAGCCACAACTACTGAAGCCCATGCGCCTAGAGCCCGTGCTCTGCAGCAGGAGAAGCCACTGCAATGAGAAGCCCACGCACTACAACGAAGAGTAGCCCCCGCTCGCCGCAACTAGAGAAAGCCGGCACGCAGCAACGAAGACCCAACGCAGTCAAAAAAACCCACAAAAACCCAAAAAACCTGATAAAGAAACACAAGACAAAAAAAAAAAAAAAAGGAAAAACCATAGACCAATCTCATCTATACATACAGATAAAAAAATTTTTTAAATGGTTAATAACTATGGCAAAAAGAATTGTATTCCAGGAATTCAAGAGTGTTTTGATTTCAGTAAATCCATTAACACAATCAATTACCTAAATGAATTAAAGAAGAGAAAACATGATCATATCAATAGATGCTAAAAGGCATATTACTAAGATTCAGTAGCTATTCCTAACGAAGATCCTTGAGTAAGACAGAAATTGAAGGAAACAAACACAATGAAGATTATTTATGAAAAGCCTATAGGTATTTAAAAATCATAAGCTGTTTCAATTAAAATCAGGAACTAACAGGAATGGCTACTGTCATTAAAGATTATCTTGGAAGATGCAGTGACTGTTGATATGATTATATGCCTAGGAAACCATGGAGATTAGGAAAAACAGAATTAAAGAGGGATTTTTAGTAAGGTATTTGGAAACAAGATGAATATACAAAATTTAATGGCAATAAACACTTTGAAATGCTAATGGAAGAAATACTTCATTCACAATAGCAAAAAAAAAAAAGTGGAATAAATTTACACAGAAAGGTATAAGACCTATAAGAACAAAAAAAACCTATAAAAATGTTACTAAAAACAATTGAACAAAATTTAAACATATGAAAAAATACTATTGTAAAAATATAAATCTCTTAAAATTAATAAATTCAATAAAAGTCACATTAGAACCACAAGAGTATTTTAAAATTGGATTAAACTATATTAAGATTCATTTAGAGTCAGAAAATTCTACAAAAACAAACAAAAAAAGAAAGGAACTTTACTCACCAGATATCAGCATATACTATAGTCATTGGAATCAAGTCAGTTAATAAGATAAGAAAAACAACTGCATTATATAAGAATAAACAAGACTGATAGAAAAGAATTGAGATGAAAGTTTAATGTATGACAAATATGGTGTTTTAGTTCAAAGAGAAAACAAAATTGGACTCCCAATTTTCACTAAGGGCTTTGACGTGGCATAAAATTATTTTTTAAATGATTATTAGGAATTCCCTGGCTGTCTAGTGGTTAGGACTCAAGGCTCTCACTGCCGGGGCCCTGGGTTAAATCCCTGGTCAGGGAACTAAGATCCCACAAGCTGCACGGCACAGCCAAAAAAAAAATTATTTTTTTTTACTTTAGAAAGAGAGAGTTGGGGGGTGGGGGATAAGAAAAGAAGAGACTAAATCCAGGGAAAACCTGTATTAACAATTTTTTGTGACAAAAGAGTTAAAGTCAAATATCAATTATACGTAATAAATATGGAGGAAATTGCAATGTAGGTTACAGACAAAGAGTTAATATCTATACTACTGTGTATTATATAATATGAAATGATAACATTTACTATAGAGCACTTACAAATGGGCAAATATAAAGACATAAACATAGAAGAGTAAATCCAAACGACCAAGATGTAGAAAATTATGCTCAAACTCACTAGTAATCAGGGCAATACAAATAAAGCTTTGAAGATTGTCAATTTATACCCCATTAGACAGATGGTCACATATAAAGAAGAGCAATACCTATCACTGGTGGGAATTTTGCAGGAGGGACAAGGTACTCCCATACATTGGTGGTAAAAAATATAGATTGTTACAGTCTTTTGGGAAAAAATATATTCTTTGTCATAGTAATCCTATAGATATAAAATCATGTCCACGTATGTATGTCCATGTATACATGTATGTATGTATGTCCACGTATACATTTTTTTTTATTGCAACATTGATCTTAATGGAAAATACACATTAGAGCTGTATTAGTTGACTCTATTTCTATGCCATAGTGATGGGATATATATACGCTTATTTTGAGTATTGTGTGTGTATGTATATATGTTTGCATATGATTTTATGAGCATGAAGAAAAATGGGAATGATATATTCTAATGGGGATGACATCATTTGTCTAGAGAGGGTAGGTAGAGTAAAGATGGGAATTTGGGTGGGAAGAGGAAGAGGAAAGAGAAAAGAGTAAGCAAACAGAAAAAAATACTAAATTCCATGTATGGCATCCCATTTTCAAATTATATAAATTAAACATTTGTACACACAAGAAGAAAGTTTAAAGCATTAAATGGATTTGATATCATGACGGTCATTTGATGACCTTACCCAGAGCATTTTTAGATAAGTGGAAGCAAAGAATAAAGTAAAATTCTTATTAGAACAGTTTGAATAATAAATAAATATTAAGATAGCAGACTACTATAAACTGAAACTTTACCAAATAATACCAATAAAAAAGTAAAATATAATAAACGATGAGCAAAAAAAGAGGTAAAGAAAGTGACTATATGTTATGTATATAAGGCAAAGGTGGCCTCTGTATATTGGCCCATGGGTTGTTTATCTCTTTGCAGCAGGCTGAGACCCATTAGCGCAAAAGCCCACTGACACCAAACCAAAACTTACCCATCCACTTGTTTTAAACATAGTCCAAACAGAGTTTTAGAAATTTAGAGCTTGTCTGCTTTATTTAGCCTGTGAAACTGTGCCCAAAATCTGCTTGCCACAGGTAAAATAAGCCTTGGGCTATAAAGACTCGATGCTGCTGCCCTTTGGAATTCTCTAACCCAGAGACTTCTGCCATGCTGCTGAGTGACATCATACATAAGCCCCCTAGACATAAAACCTCTGTCTCTGATGTCTCTTTCCACCGGTACCCTTGCCCTCCTCTCCTTCTCGATGGTGGCCTCATGCCTTAAGCCTCTGTGTGGTGCTAGGGCCTTTCCCAACTTGCAAACCTTTAAAAGTAGAACCAAAATAGAGCTTGTGTGCTCTGCTGCCACCTCATGGCCATAAATTTTTCTTTGATCAGCCCTGAAATGCTCAAACTCACCCCACTTATACTACATAATAATAAAAGTAAAAATTCAGGGCTTCCCTGGGCTTCCCTGGTGGTGCAGTGGTTGAGAATCTGCCTGCCAATGCAGGGAACACAGGTTCGAGCCCTGGTCCGGGAAGATCCCACATGCCGCAGAGCAACTAGGCCCGTGAGCCACAATTATTGAGCCTGCGCATCTGGAGCCTGTGCTGCGCAGCAAGAGAGGCCGCGATAATGAGAGGCACGCGCACCGCGATGAAGAGTGGCCCCCACTTGCCACAACTAGAGAAAGCTCTCGCACAGAAACGAAGACCCAACACAGCCATAAATAAATAAATAAACCCAAAAAGTTGAAAAAAAAAATAAACTAAAAATTCACCAGGAAGATACACCAGTGCTAAAATTGTAGATACCTAATATATCCTCAAAATAAATAAAGCCAAAATGAATAGGATTACAAAGAGTAATTGACAAATGCACAAACACAGTGAGATGTTAACACATCATTTTCAGTAACTGACTAAATGGACATAAAATTAGTAAGGCTATATAAATTATATAGAACTATAATCAACAATTAAAGAATTTCTATTCTTTTCAAGCATACTTGAAATATTTACAAAAATCGACCAAATTTTAGGCCTAAAAGTATCAAACTTTTAAACTGATATAGAGACTACAAAGTACTACTATTACAAATCAATAACAAAAGCTTATCCAAAAGAGATTTTTAAATTTTAGAAATTAAAAACATACTTCCAAATAATTCATGAAACCAAGAAGTAATTATAATAAAAATTAGAACATATTTAAAATTGGATGAAGACGAAAAGGTTACAGACCAATAGATATGTAATAGCTGAAGCAGTACCCAGAGGGAAACTTACCAGAAGCAATTCACATTCATGGGAAGGACAACAGCCTACACTTACAGTCTATCCAAAGTCTATATTGGCTCTTCTACTCTATGTCATAATATAGTCCAAAGAAACCTGGACCGCCTGGACATTCTGTAGAACATCACATATGTTTGTTATATTGATCAGTAAAAACAGACTAAGAAGTAGTAAGTGTGTTGGACATCTGGGACACAGGCATCCCCGAGAATAAGAGAAAACTCTTTGACGATTAAGGGACCTACCACATCAGTGAAGGTTTTAGAGGGGTCCAGTAGCCTGGGGTAGGTTTAAAATAAAGGACAAATTATTGCATCTCACATTCCCACCATGAAGAAGGAAGTACAATACTTCACAGGCCTCTTTGGGCTTTGGAGGCAGCATATTCCATAGTTAGGAATACTGCTCTGACACGTACGCTGAGTGACACAGAGGCTGCCAGCTTTGACAGGAGCTTAGAGCAGGAAAGTACTCTGCAATGGGTTCAGGCTGCAATACAAGCAGCCCTACCATTTGGGCTATACAGTCCAGCAGACTCTCTGATATTGGAAGTGTTTGCAGTGAGAAAAGAGACCATGTGGAGTTTATGGCAAACCTCATTGGGAAAATTACAACATAGATCTATGGGGTTCTCTGGCAAGGCCATGCTATCTGCTGATAATGATATACTCTAATAGTTCCAGGCATGCTACTGGATCCACCTGACAATGGGCATTAAGTGACCATGTGGCTAGAGCGTCCCATCTTGAGCTTGGCTTTGTTAGACCTATCAAGGCACAAGGACAAGCTGACCTAGTAGCAATGATAAGCTAAAAGCAGCACATCAAGAATCGGGCGTGAAAAGCACTACAGGGCACAAGCAAGCAGTATGAGTATGTGGCCCAGGACCCCGTTTCATCCAAAACTGTTGCAATATTTTCTCTCCATCAGCTTGCAACTGTGGTTGTATAGGCATTCCCAAGTTGCTTAAGGATGAAAAAGGCTAAATTTGGTCCATTGAAAGGTCATCTCAAGATGCGGATGCAAGCCAAAAATGGATCACCGCCTACTTTAGCGCTGGAAATCTAGCAATAAGATGAAATTCTCCTAGGATGCAGAACTTTGGACTGTCCACCTTGTCATTCATTTTGCATGCAAAGAGAAGTGGCCCAAGGTAAGAATGTACCCAGATTCATGGTCAAATGACTTGGCTGGTAGGTTAGAGGTTGGAAGGGAAAGGTTCGGAAGATTGGAGACAAAGACATTTGGGAAAGAGGCATAGGGAAGGACCTATGGGAATACAGTAGACAAAAAAATATGAAGATTTTATATCACATGTTAACTCCCACAGAGGGTATCTACCAACAATCAAGTAGAGGAAATGATTCAGCCAGTTGATGTGAGCCAGCTTCTTCCAACCTTAGTACTGGTACAATTGGTGCATAAATATGACAGGGATGGAGGCTATACAGAGGTCCAAACAGCAGAAGTTCCCACTAAACAAGGCTGATCTAGCCATGCTGCTGCTGAATGCCCAAACTGCCAGCAACAGAAAACAACACTGGTACCTCAATATGGCACCATCCTTCAAGGAGATCATATAGTCATACAGTGACAAGTTGAATACATCAGATCCCTTCCATACAGGAAGGAGAACAATTAATCTTGACCGGAACTGACACTCATTCTGAATATGGATTTGTCTTTCCTTCTCACATGGCCTCAACCTGCACCACTACTCAAGGGCTTACAGAATGTTTGATCCACCAACATGGAATCCTGTACATCACTGCATTGGATCAAGAAAGGCTCTTTACAGCACAGCAGTTGCAGCAGTGGACATGTGACAACGTGATTCAGTGATCTCATCATAAATCACAAACATCATAACAACTAGAAGCTGCCAAACAGAGTGAAAAAGCCTTTAGAAACCCTTCGAAGATACAAGGGTGGGTCACCAGCATATAGTCCCATATCTCCAGTAGAAAAAGGATCAATGGAGGAAGAATCAGTGACATATTTACCATCAGTTCCAGTGATCTTCTTGGAAATTTTTGCTTCTTATCTCTGCACGTCAATGCTGTTATAAAATGGAAGCAGAGAGGAATATGCTTGACACCCAAGTGATCCACTGGGAGATCTCTAGGTAAAATCGTGTTCCATTTTAATGGCTCGATTTAAGTAGACAAGTGTAGTAGCCATGGCTGAGCATGGCATTCTACATTCAGTTGAAAAGGAATGGAGACCTGGGCTCAGACAACTCAGGGGTGATGATCTGGGTCGCTCTACCAGGTAGTGACCGGGACCAGCCGAGGTGCTAGCTAAGGGTGAGAGGAATGTAGAAGAGAGAGTAAGTTACCTGGATAGCAGAGAAGAGAGATGATCAATTGAGGGTGCAGGACCAGCTGCAGAACTAGGGGTTATATAGTTCATTCAGTGAACATCTCTTTTACAAATTTCCCCAGCAGAAGAACCAAACAGATTTCTGGAGGAGCTTTTCCTAGATAGAGTGAAATTATGTAAAGCAACAGATTCAAATGATACAGGGGGTGGACAGTAGTATGTTCTGTGGTGTGTAGCCAGTATTCCTCTTTCAGGACTGAAGCAGTCATTCCCCTGAGGGCTCTGAGTGTTGTCTGTTGGGGGTTTACAACCAAAGCCCTCTGTAGAGAGTGCCCTCAGATAAAAGAAACTATGTAGTCCAAATTACACTCCCTCCCTGAGGGCAGTACATATCTAATGACTACTTGATTGGAATTCATATTAATTGCTGCCAACAGAATTTTAAGTGATATGCTGTTAGTGAAAGAAAAATAAAACTTGAGATGAGCTGATGTGAGCTTGAGAATGGAGGCTGTTGGTGAGAGGACATCATGATGATGTGGTCCGTGAGGGCCATTGAAATTCAGAGTGTTATTTGGGCAGAAGGCAGCTGAGAGAGGCTGATATGAGGCCCAGACTGGGGCACTGGGCAGTAACAAAGTATCTGGGCTTCAGTTTTCTCACCTAGAAGAGGAAGGAGTTAGACTAAATTGTCATCAAGTGTCTTCCAGCTCCTGTATTCTGTAATTCTAAAGTCTTCTGCAGAACATACAAACAGCACTGAGGGACAATACTTTAAATCTGTAACTGGCTTACTAATGGAAAATTATTCTTTAGTACAATGATACAGATGGTTATCCATAACCTAGAGATTCCTACATGATGAATAATTCCTATCTGTAAATTTCAATTGGCAATAACTCATATGAAGAAGCACAGCAAAATACTCAGTTTTTATTAAAAATAATATGGCCTTAACAACAATGCTCTTGCCAGTGGAGTATAATGTATAAATTAATGCAGTAGCAAGAGTGTTAAATGCAACAGTCATTCCTTCCCTGAGACAAGTTAAAGTCACCTAGTTTATTCATTCTTTCATCAAAAGCATTTATGTTCCCTTATCTACACACTCCTTCCATTTGACTCTCCTTGTGCAGTGGATGTTGGATTGAATACAGTATTGCACGTTGCTATACTATTCTCAAGATGCAAGCAGAGTAGCATGTCAAAGTTATGTTCTGGATCTAAACAGTTCATCTTAAAGTTCATAAGGAAAATAAATAATCAAGTAAAGTCCTAGGGAAAAAAAGCACTGAGGGTAGCTAGCTCTACCAGATATTAAAACATGCTATTAAAAAAAAAAACTACACACACCGAATCCAACAATACATTAAAAGGACATACACCACGATCAAGTGGAATTTATTCCAGGGATGCAAGGATGGTACAATATTTGAAAATCAATCAGTGTGATACACAACATTAACAAACTGAAGAATAAAAACTATATGGTCATCTCAATGTATGCAGAAGAAGTTTATGACAAAATTCAATATCCATTTAAGATAAAAACTTTCCAGAAAGTGGGTATAGAGGGAACATACCTCAACATAATAAAGGCCATATATGATAAGTCCACAGCTAACATCATTCTTAACAGTAAAAAGCTGAAAGCATTTCTTCGAAGATCAGAATGCCCACTCTTGCCACTTTTATTCAACATAGTGTTGGAAGTCCTAGCCACAGCAATCAGAAAAGAAAAAAAATTAAAAGGAATCCAAATAGAAAGAAAAAGTAAAACTGTCACTGTTTGCAGATGACATGATACTACACATAGAAACTCCTAAATATGCCACCAAAAAACTACTAGAGCTCATCAATACAATCGGTAAAGTTGCAGGATACAAAATTAATATACAGAAATCTGCTGCATTTCTATACACTAACAACAAAATATCAGAAAGAGAAATTAAGGAAACAATCTCATTTACAATCACATCAAAAAGAATACAATACCTAGGGATAAACCTACCTAAGGAGGTAAAAGACCTATACTTAGAAAACTATAAGACACTGATGAAAGGAATTGAAGATGACACAAATAGATGAAGAGATATACCGTGTTCATGGATTGGAAGAATTAATATTGTTAAAATGACCATACTACTCAAGGCAATCTACAGATTCAGTGCAATCCCTATCAAAATACTAATGGCATTTTTCACAGAACTAGAACAAATAACTTGAAAATTTGTATGGAAACACAAAAGATTCCAAATAGCCAAAACAATCTTCAGAAAGACAAACAGAGCTGGAGGTACCATGCTCCCTGACTTCATGCTCCCATAGTGGCACAAAAATGGATATATAGATCAATGAAACAGAATAGAAGACCCAGAAATAAACTCACACACTTATGGTCAATTAATCTATGACAAAGGAGGCAAGAATATTCAATGGAGGAAAGACAGTCTCTTCAATAAGTGCTGGCTATGGAGAACAGTATGGAGTTTCCTTAAAAAGCTAAAAATAGAGTTACCATATGATCCAGCAATCCCACTCCTGGGCATATATCCAGAAAAAAAACTATAATTCAGAAAGATACATGCACCCCAATGTTCATTACAGTACTATTTACAATAGCCAAGACATGGAAGCAACCTAAATGTCCATAGACAGATGAACAGATAAAGAAGATGTGGTACATATATGCAATGGAATACTACTCAGCCATAAAAAAGAACAAAATAATGTCATCTGCTGCAACATGGATGGACCTAGAGATTATCATATGAAGTGAAGTAAGTCAGACAGAGAAAGAGAAATAGCATGTGATATCACTTATCTGTAAAATCTAAAACAATAATACAAATTAACTTATTTACCAAACAGAAATAGACTCACAGATGGAGAAAACAAACTTATGGTTACCAAAGGAAGGGGGGAGGGAGGGATAAATTAAGAGTTTGGGATTAGCATATACACACTACTATATATAAAATAGATAAACAACAAGGACCTAATGTATAGCACAGGGAACTATATTCAATATTTTATAATAACCTATAATGGAAAAGAATATATATATCAGAATCACTTTGCTGTACACTTGAAACTAATGCAATATTGTAAATCAACTATATTTGGATTAAAAAAAAAGTGGTGCTAGGAAAACTGGACAGTTACATGTAAAAGAATGAAATTAGAACATTTTCTCACACCATATACAAAATAAACTCAAAATTGATTAAAGACCTAAATGTAAGACCAGAAACCATAAAACCCTTAGAGGAAAACATAGGCAGAACACTCTGTGACATAAATTGTAGCAATATTTTTTTGGATCTGTCTCCTAAGGCAAAGGAAACAAAATCAAAAATAAATAAATGGGACCTAATTAAACTTAAAAGCTTTTGCACAGAAAAGGAAACCACTGACAAAATGAAAATACAGTCTACTGAATGGGAGAAAATGTTTGCAAATGATATGACTGATAAGGGTTTAATATTAAAAATATATAAACAAGTCATGCAACTCAATGCCAAAAACCCAAACAACCCAATTAAAAAATGGGCAGGAGACCTAAATAGACATTTTTCCAAAGAGGAAATGCAGATGGCCAACAGGCACATGAAAAGATGCTCAACATCACTAATCATCAGAGAAAAGCAAATCAAAACCACAATGAGATATTACCTCACACCTGTCAGAATGGCTATCATCAAGAAGACCACAAATAACAAGTGTTGACTAGGATGTGGAGAAAAGAGAATACATGTACACTGTTGGTGGGGATGTAAATTGGTGCAGCCACTGTGAAGACTCCTCAAAAACCTAAAACTAGAACTACCATATGACCCAGCAATTCTACTCCTGGGTATATACCTGAAGAAAATGAAAACACTAATTTGAAAAGATACATGCATGCCAATGTTCATAGCACATTATTTACAATAGCCAGGACATGGAAGCAACCTAAGTGCCCATCAACAGATGAATGGGTCAAGAAGATGTGGTACATATACACACTGGAATATTACTCAACCATGAAAAAGAATGAAAATTTGCCATTTGCAACAACATGGATGGACCTGGATGGTATTATGCTTAGTGAAATAAACCAGACAGAGAAAGACAAATACTGTATAGTATCACTCATATGTGAAATTTAAAAAGTAAAACAAAGTAGTGAGTATAACAAAAAAGTAACAGACTCACACACATAGAGCACAAACTAGTGGTTACCAGTGGGGAGAGGGAAGAAGGGAGGAGCAAGATAGGGGTGTAGAATTAAGAGGTATAAACTACTATATATAAAATAAATGAGCTGCAAGGATATATTGTACAGCACAGGGAATATAGCCAATATTTTATAATAATTATAAATGAAGTATGATCTATAAAATTTTAAATCGCTATGTTGTATACCTGAAACTAATATAATATTGTAAATCAACTATGCATCAAGTAAAAAAAATAAGAATTTCTGGAAAAACTATACTCCAAAGAAAAGAAAATGTAATGTCTGCTAAAAACTCAATTTAATTTTTGTTCCATTTCTTTAAGACACTAAAGCTAACACCCTATTCAAGGGCTGTGTGTAGGAATTTAGGGTAGCTACCCTTGGCAGAATGGTGGGAGAATATTTCAGACAGCCATCAAGATGTCAGGAGAAAAAAAAGCAGCTTCTAGGGTCAAGAAGGCATAGAACAGAGCCCCCAAGGAGAGAAAGAGGAAAGAATGCTTCATGCAAGGTTAGTATAATTCATTCAATGTACTATGCAGTCCCAGCTCAGAACTATGACAAGGACACTGCTCATGTCTCCAGGAGCTGTTTGACAAAGAACCGTTTCCCCCACAGGCCTGTCTGCAAGTAGGAACAGCCCTGTCTTTTGTCTCAGAGCCTTGCCCACCAGGTATCTAACCATCGTATTAATGGGAGCCTGCACGGCCAGTGCTCTGAGCCATCACATGTCAAACTGTCTGGCCTCTAGGAAAAATGATTTCATGTCCTGGGTCCCATATGCGCCCTAAGGAGACCACCAGGCACCAGAGGGATTGACTGAGAGAAGACCCCTGCACTGGAGCTTTGGGACTGGACTGTGGCATTCTACAGTGCCTTGAACTGGGGACAGAGGGAAGCAGACAACTTTGTTACAAAAGAAACCAAATTGCGATATCGAAGGTCTTCATTACTCAAGGAAAATTGAGATGAAAAAAAAAAAATTTATGAAGTGAAGCCATTTAAAAAGATGGAAAGAAATGAATGTTTGTGACTTTATATTTAAAAAGAAATGACAAATTATGAAATAGTTTGTTTTAGCTTATGTTTAGAATAGGCTGTGAAGGCAGCTCTTTTTAAATTCTTTGAACAAACTAAGAATAAATCAAATGTTGATTTAGCAGGCATAATTTTCTGAATAGATTGTCTAATAGTGTGATATAACATCCTTGATTTCACTTTTGACTTTCATAGCACAATCATAAAGAGGACATTTTTGCAAAAAAAAATACTATAAAGCTGCTAAAATTAAAATATTCTGGTATTAGCAGATAAACAAATAAATCAGTGGAATAGAATAAAACTCCAGAAATAGACTCAAGTATATATGGAAATTTAATATATGATAAACAAAAGATACCTCAAGTCACAGGGAGAAAAGGCTATTTTAATAAATGGTACTTATTATGGGTGAATTGTGTCCCCCCAAAAAGATATGTTAAATCCTAACCCCCAGTACCTCAGAATGTGACCTTATTTGGAAATAGGGTTATGGCAGATGTAATTAGTTAAGGTGAGGCCATACTGGAGTAGGCTGCGCCCCTCATCCAATACGACTAGCGTCCTGATTAGAAGGGGAAATTTGGACACAGAGACACACAGGGAGGATGATACAAAGACATACGGGGAGAATGCCATGTGAAGACAGAGGCAGAGATTGGAATGATGTACCTATAAGCCAAGGAACATCTGGGACTACAGAGAGCTGGAAGAGGTCAGGAAGGATTCTCCCCTGGAGGCTTTGGAAGCAACAGGACTCTGTTGACACCTTGATTTTGGACTTCTAGTCTCCAGAACTGTGAGAGAATAAGTTTCTGTTGTTGCAAGCCACCCAGTTTGTGGTACTTTGTTTTGGCAGCTCTACCAAACTAGTACAGTATCAGATAACTAGATAACCATTTGCAAAAATTTAACATTGAATTCATACCTCACCTCGTATATCAGGATAAATTAGAAATGCATCAGATGGGCTTCCCTCGTGGCGCAGTTGTTAAGAATTTGTCTGCCAATGCAGGGGACACGGGTTCAAGCCCTGGTCTGGGAAGATCCCACATGCCACGGAGCAACTAAGCCCATGCGCCACAACTACTGAACTCGTGTGCCACAACTACTGAAGCCCACATGCCTAGAGCCCATGCTCTGCAACAAGAGAAGACACTGCAATGAGAAGCCCGCGCGCTGCAACGAAGAGTAGCCCCTGCTCGCTGCAACTAGAGAAAGCCCACGTGCAGCAACGAAGATTCAATGCAGCCAAAAATAAAATAAATTTATATATAAAAAAAGAGAAATGCATCAGAGAAGGAAAAGGCAAAAGTAAAACTATACAAGTGCTGGGGAGAAAATGAGTGAAGTCCTTCCTAACTATGAATCGATATCTAGATGCATGAAGGAAAAGATTCATATATTCAACGGTATGAAAAGAAAACTCTTTTGCTTAACAGAAAAAGCACTGCTAGCCAAACAAAATACAAAAGAAAAACTGGAGAAAATATTTGTAATTTATATCACAGACAATTGGCTATTCTCTCCTATATAAAGATCTTTTTAAAATAGAAAAGAGAGGGACTTCCCTCGCGGTCCAGTGGTTAGGACTTTGCCTTCCAATGCAGGGGGTGCAGGTTCGATCCCTAGTCGGGGAGCTAAGATCCCACATGCCTCTCAGCCAAAAAACCAAAACATTAAAAAAAAAAATCAAAAAACAAACCCAGAAGCAATATTGTAACAAATTCAATAAAGACTCCAAAAATGGGGTCCACATCAAAAAAACTTTAAAAAAAGTAGAATAAAATAGAAAAGAGAAATACCCAAAATCTGATGAATGGACATAGGACATGAACAGATAGTTTACTGAAAAAGAAAGGCAAACAGCCTTTAAACCTATGGAAAGATGCCCACTCATAATCAGAGAAATTTCAAGTTACACTGAAATACCATCTGTCATTTATCGGATTGGCAAAAATCCCAAAGTTTGACAATAAATGCTCTTGGTGTGACCCTAGAAAAGAATGCCCAAGTGCGCACGTGCACACCAACCCCCTCCCCCTCACAAGCGTTTGTTTTCATTCATTGTGGGATTATTTATAACAGCAAAAGACTGGAAAGAATTTGCATCAGTAGAGGACTGCTTAAACTAATTATGACAGAGCCACAATGAAGCACTATTCAGTGGTAAATAGAAATGAGGATAATCTTGACGTACTGACATGGGACAGAAAAGTGTATATAGTATGCTGCCATTTGTGTAATTAGAGGGGGATATATTTCAAAGATAAATATCTATTTGTTTATATTTGCTAAAAGAAATACTGGAAGAAGAAACAAAAAACTAAATTAATGAAGTGGGGTGGAATTCTTAAGGGACAGGAAAAGAAGCAAGAGTTCTCTAGAAATGCCTTTCATACAGTCTTGACTTTTAAATCATATAAATGTTTTACATATTCCAAAATTATACTTAAATTTTGTTTAAAAGGAAATCTTAGAATGGGAAGCAAATGGAAATAAATGAATCTAACTGTATATCAGTATATATATATTTTAGCAATTACATCAAGAATTACATCAAGTGATTTTAAAATTTAGTACTCTTAGTGAATATCTTTGGCGAGATATAGTCCAAGAACAAAAAGAACTGCAAAATATCTTAAACTTAATTCAGTAGTTTATTGTAAGTAATAATACTGCTATTGTTATTTTGAAATTTTTTAACATAAAACTAATTAATATGATGTTAATATTATTAGGAATCAAGATATTCAGTGTAAGAGAAAAAAGATAAGTTAGGCAAAAGCCCTATAAAGAAACATTTGAATTAGAAATATCAATTTGACCTCATATCTTTTATAGCTTTATTTTTTTCATGATGAAAAACTGTGATGACTTAGAAAACTTTATTTATTTAACATATCTAGTTATCTTATGGAACTTATGTCCTATAACTGCATTCTTTTATATAACATTCACTTTTTCTCCTTATTAATTGTCACTGAAGGGATTCTGACTAAATATAATCAGTGCATGAACTATATTCTAAAATCATTGATAATACTAAAAACAGCACTGTCGGGCTTCCCTGGTGGCGCAGTGGTTGAGAATCTGCCTGCCAATGCAGGGGACACGGGTTCGTGCCCTGGTCCAGGAAGATCCCACATGCCGCGGAGCAGCTGGGCCCGTGAGCCACAACTACTGAGCCTGCGCGTCTGGAGCCTGTGCTCCGCAACGAGAGAGGCCGCGATAGTGAGAGGCCCGCGCACCGCGATGAAGAGTGGCCCCCGCTCGCCGCAACTGGAGAAAGCCCTCGCACAGAAACGAAGACCCAACACAGCCAAAAATAAATAATAAAAAAATAAATAATTAAAAAAAAAAAAAAAACAGCACTGTTTTTATTCTACACCACCTACTGAAAGTATAATGATTTCTAAAACATGCATTCCTTAGCAATGTTTACTGCAGAGGTCTAGATGTAATGATATCCCAGTAATAGTGAACATCTTTGGCCTCCAGATTTTGGTTTCAGACATACCCATCCTCATGGAAAGGTACCAGTGTCTTTTGGAGAATACTTGATTCCAAGTCTGGAGTAGGGAAAATGCAATATGAATCTGGACAGCTTGTTATGCCTGAGAGGAAGAAAGCATTCAAACATTATGGCACCATGTCCAAAGAGTGCAGAAACAAGTGTGAAGGGACCCAAGGGCCAAATGTGGGACAATTTGAAAATCAAAAAATAAATAATGATGGGCTGAAACACACTGCGTATTAAAAAGTCATGAATTGACATGAAAAGAATACAGGAGACTTCTGGCTCTGGTGATGATGATATAGCAGCTAGTATCAAACAATCATCAGCTACAAACAATCATAAAGCCTGGGCATACATCCTTCAGGTTACTTGCTGGCAGCTATCCCACAGACTTAGAACCATACATCCCCTTAGCCAGATTGCTCAACTAAGACCAAGTCGTTCCTAGACTGCTCGGGGTGCCAGACCTCATCCATTCCAAAATACGTCCGGTGTTATCTGTCTGGTTGCTCCCATTTAGTATTATGGTCCCACAAGCCATGTCAACAGAGTGTTGCTAACACATCGACACACAGTGGGGTCCGCAACTGCAGCAGCTGCTGCTGTAGCTATTCCTGCTGTCCGTATTCTTCCAAAGTACAAATATGCTGTGAGAGTTTGCAGTCCTCAACATCTTTATGCACAGCCGCAAGTTACTATGCAGCAGCCTGCTGTTCACGTACAAGGTCAGGAGCCTTTGACTGCTTCCACGTTGGCCTTTGCCCCTCCCCAAGTGCAAAATCAAATTTGGGCGAACCCGTCTTTCCTTATTTAAGACATGCACCCTAGTCTTGCTGGTAAAAATCACTGGGATGTTGTTGGAAGCTGATAATTCAGAACTTCCTCATATGCTTGAATCTCCATAGTCTCCCTCTGTGCTAAGGTTGATGAAGCTGTCGTTGTACTACAAACCACCACGTTAAAGAGTCTGCCCAGGAAGCAGTTAACAGCGCCACTGGGGTTCCAACTGTTTGAAATTGATCAGGGACCGTGAAAAGATACTGTGCTTCACCGCAGAAAAATGTCTAAACATTAAAAACTTAAATAATATAGAAAAAATTGCAAAATATAAAACAAATTTTAAAAGGAAAGAGAACTTTGAACCTTATGTACTGAGCCAATGCCAGGTCTAACAAACAGAGTGGTAGTCCTAGATTACTTACTGGTTTACGAACACACGCAAAAAAAGGGAAAGAAATTAGCAAAATATAAAAACAAATGAATGTTTTATAGACCCTGGGGAAAATAATTTTCAGCAAAGTACAAAAATTTTAAACATTCCTTTAATTTTATAATTCCTTACTGTGAAATAGCTCAGAATGTCACTTCTGTTTTAAATAACAGAATCGATAATGGAGCAAGGAAATGCAATTTGGATTAAAAAATTCTTGCTTTAATAAAAATTCCTTAAACAGCAAAAAAATTAATGAATAAACAAAGATACACTTTATAAATTTATAAGGAACAATATTCTTGTATTTATTTGCTTAAATACTATGAACACTTGAATATTGTACACATGGTTAATTGGATGCAATTTTTAAATGACTTTAATAAAGCTAATTTTCATAAAAAGTTTTTCTAAATAGAAAATTTTAAATTCAAATTATGTATGGACACCTGCAAGACTATCTTAAAAAGTAAAATGTTTTGGTCTAATGAACATATAGAACACATTTAATAAAAAAATGACAGTTTTCCCCTTAATTAAAAACATGTCCTCATTCTGAAAATGATTTATTGTGTCTTTATCTTTTATTAAGACCAAATTTCTATTTTAAAATCTAATTTTCTTGTAAATATAAATTACTGTCTTATGAATATAAATATATTTTTACTTCCTTATTTGTAAAAATGATATGTCCTCATGATTTAAACATTAGTCAAAACACTGGTGCAGTTTAAACTTTTAAAATTTTAGTACTAGAATTAAAATAGTTGAAAATGAGGCATAGGGGTCATAAGTGTGCTAAGTTGTAAAAGTATAGAAGATGCTACTAGAACAGTAGCTATTTTATCTTCTCCCATAATTATCTGGGTGTGTTTCAACTTTTGGCAGTTTTAGTGATATATTTTGTGCAAGGTCTCAGTCTCAGTAGGAATAGATACATAGTTTTGGTTGCCTTAAATTACAGTTGCTTCACTTTGTAAATTTATGCATAAATTTCATATTCTGTGCTGTTTTAGTACCTTGCTTATATAGGTGAGGGAGGAGAGAGACCAAAGTAATGTAAGTCCCTGTATTTGGCTTTTGCCAAAGAAATCTGAACAATTTCTAAGAGGCCATTCACTGAGGCTATTTAAGAAGATTTTACATGACCCTTCTAACTTTAAAATAAAGAACCTTGAAAGTCAACTGAAACTGCATTTTGCTTGTGATGGGCTCTATACATAGCAGATTTCATCAGCCAGAATTGAAAGGTGATTCTGATTTACTAAGGAAAAGAAAATCTCATGTGGACAATAGTCTACTAATCTTTCATTTCTGCAGGCCGACTTCAGTTTCTACATTGTTTTATACTAATCGAAAAATCATAGTTTATTTCCATTTATGATTTAGTTTTATGTCTGTAAATAAATAGTACAGACAATGTTTCATTTAAAAACTATTAAAGCAGACTGTCATGTTAAGGGTATTGCAGAAGAAATATAAGTCTAACTTTGGTTCTTTTACTTAACGTATTATTAATTCAGATAGTCACTGTAGTGTGCTGTCCAGAGTACTTTCCAACATGTTACTCTGTTTGTTGGGCTGCTGGCTTTCCAAGGTCCTCAGTGAAAGTCCCACCCTCGCCAGCTGTGTGTCTTCACGGGAGTCATATCTCCGCCTTTTCCCTGACATCAGGGTGGTGAGGTAGCACATGGAAGCACCTCTGTGCTCAGAGGTGGGTGAATCTAAGTTCCCCATCTCCTCCCTCCTCAAACTTTTGCCTTAGGTACCAGCAGCATCCACGTCACCTGGGAGCTCATCACATACACAGAATCTCAACTCCCCCCAGACTCACTAAGGCAGACTGTGCATTTTCATAACATTCCAAGATGATGTGTAGGCATGTGAGAGTCTTAGAGTCACAACCCTAGATAAACTGCTTGGGGGAAGTTGTCTGAGTTCTTTGTCCCTTCAATTTGGTCCTAAATATTGCTATTAAAAACATGTCCACTAGAGGTCACCAGACTCAAGTGATTAATTGATTTGCCACCCATTTGCTTGGAAAAAGAAAAAAATGTCAGGACCAGGGCTGGGAGTTACCTCAGGGAGTCAAATCCTCCTGCACCCCCATCTCCCCCAAAACAGGAACTTTCTGCCCACCTCCTCAAAGGCAAGTTTAATCAGAAATCTGCATTTGCAAAAGGTGCGCCATCAGAGGTCAGAGCACTGATCTTCAGGTGAAATCCGTGCAGTAGGGGCCAGCCTCACGTCATGGGGGAGCCAAGGGTGGGGTGCTGAGTGCTTGTGCTGCCACCACTGCTACGGGGTGACCTCAGGCAAGTGGCTTCTCCTCTCAGCCCACGTCTCCATCCATAAAGTGTAGGCAGTCGGACCATGAGATTCCCAGGGTCCCCTGAGCTTGGATGCTGTGGGTCTCTTCCTGTTGCAGCTTTCTGTCTTGTGCCCCAAAATTTGCCAAGGAAATAGAACCAATCTCCAAGCTCCTGTCTCCACCCATAAGTTGTCTTCCTGGCTGTCAAGGCCGTGGGAGACCAGGCACTGGGCCTGGAATTCAGGGTGTCTGACAGGCCTGGAGTTTTAAGGCACCCAGAGGCAATGGCACATTTGTCTCTGTGTGGTAGAGTGGGTTTTGAGCATGGGGAGAGACGTGTAAGATGATGGAGGAACAGAGCTGGAGGCCCCAAACCAACCATTTCACAGATGGGGAAACTAAGGTCCAGAGAAGTATGTGACTCTATCCCAGGTCCCTAGGGCCCTGAGTCAGTGACAGAGCTGGGACTGGAATTCAGGAATTGCTGGTGGAGAGGACAGTGGAGGATACTTCTTTTTGTGGCTCAGCACGGCCTAGAGAGAGGCCAGCAAGCGCTTCTGTCTTTCTGGTCTCCTCTCCATAACTGTAAGTACTTCTTTTGGTTTATTTTCAGATGTTTAGTTACTCAAATATGTCCTAGTCCACCCAGGAAAACCCCTACGAGGGTGTGTGTAGTCCTGTCTGGCCCACAGCAGGAAGGTGACAAAGATTTTTTAGGTGACCTAAGAAAGGCATTGGGTTTGGCAGGAAAGGGAGTTAACTACAGTTAAGGCTACTTACTGGGTGCCAAGTTTTGTGCAAATCACTTTACATGGGGTTAGTGACCTTGTGCACTACTCACAAAAACCTTTGAAGGCAGGCATTACGCCCATGTTACAGATGGGGAAACTGAGGCTAGGAGAAGGAAAGATACTTGCCCAAGGCCAGACGGCTAGCCGAGGTTTGAACTGAGGTTCATCAGTGTGTTGGTTAAGATGCTAGTTGCTGTAACAAATAATCCCCAGATCTCAGTAGCTTAACCAGTAGAAGGTAGTTTTTGTTCTCCAACAGTGCAATCTGGTGATCCTGGTTGGTGGGCTGCCTTCCTCCACGTGGTGACTTAGGGACCCAGCCTGTGGCTTCAGTCTTTCCAGGGCCTCACAGACCTCCCTCCTGGCTGGCAGTTGGAGTATGAGTGTGTAGAGAAGGCACATGCTTCTTTACATCCACAGCCCAGAAGGGACATCATTTCTCATGCATTCCATTGGTGAGAAGTAGTCACATGGCCACATACAGAGCAAGAGGTGCTGGGAAATGTAGTCCCCAGCTGAGTAGCTGCACTATGGAAAGAGGGGTACACAGTTTTGGAAGACAGTTCATTGTCTCTGCCACAGTGTGACACCAAAGGCCATGCCCCCTCACCCAGGGCACCATGCATCCATGCATTGGAGTGAAGGAGCATGGGTAGGCACCACCCTCTGGGTGTGACCAGCACTGCGGTCTTGGTTGTGATAATAAATCCTGCAGCATTGGGATTAGAAAGGCTCCTAGAGTCTTTTTTTTTTTTTTTTTTTTTTTTGGCTCTGCTGTGCATCTTGTGGGATTTTAGTTCCCCGAGCAGGGATTGAACCCAGGCCCTCGGCAGTGAGAGTGCGGCGTCCTAACCACTGGACCACCAGGGAATTGCCAAGGCTCTTAGATTCTGCTCGTCTCTCTGAAGCCCCTTAACAAAGTCCATGGCAAAACAGTGATGCAGCCTTTGCTGGGCATGGCACAAATACCCAGTGGGCCGGAGCTCACCTGCTGATGAGACAGCTGCCCGTAACCAACGTTCCTGGGATGATGCTGACCTCTCCCCTCAGGCTGACCTGAGGCCTGACTGTCAAGCCCAGTGGGTCAGTGAAGTACGGAAATATAGGGGCGTGCTGGCCCGTCTCAGTCACGACTAGTCCTTCCTCCTTTTGAGTGGAAATCTTCCTCCCTGTCTCTTCCCCCATGTCCTGCCCTCTGGAATATCCCAGAACATATATGCTCACTCTCCCTCAGGAGATAGTGGTCATCTGGTTAATTAATTGATTGATTGGTTCATTCATTCAACAAATACCATGAACTGGTTGCCAGGGATGATGGGTGTACTGGGTTGAATAGCATCATCCCCAAATTTATGCCCACTTGGAACCTCAGAATGAGACCTTATTTGGAAATAGGGTCTTTGCAGATGTAATCAAATTAAGTTGAGGTCATCCTGGAAGATTATGGGCCCTAATCCAATGATTTATAATCTCTTAGAAGAAGGGAGACATTTGGGCACAGACACAGAGAGAAAAACACCATGTGAAGACACAGACACCCAGGGAGAAGGCCACGTGGCGACAGAGGCAGGGACTGGGTGATGCCATCACAAGTCACGGGCACCAGAAGCTGAGGTGGCGGCCTGGAACGGATCCTCCCACTGAGCCCCCATGAAGTAACCACCCCAGCTGACACCTTGATTTTGGACTTCTGGCCTCCAGAACTGCGAGAGAAGAAACTTCTGTGTTTTAAGTGCCCCCCACCCACTTTGAGGCACTTTGTTAGGGCAGATACAGTCGAGTGACTGAAACAAGCATGGCTCCTACTGTCAATCTACTTACAGGCTAGTGAAGAAGAGAGATTAAAAAATACAGTTCACAAACAAATAGGGGACACTTAGAAGGGCCTGCAGCAGGGTCAGTAATGTGTGGGGTTGGCGGGACAAGCATGGTGTGGGTAGCGTGGTCTGGGAGGGAGGAGGGCACGGGGCAGCTGCATGAAGAGTGGGTCAGGGAGCGATTGTGGGTGGAAGGAATAGCATGGGCAAAGGCCCTGAGGTGGGGAGAGCTTGGTACCCTCTAAGAACAGAAGGGAGGCCAGTGTGGCTGAATAGGTGGGAACAGGGGAGACAGCTGTGAACTCAGTAGGGCAGCACCACTTAGGGAGGCCAGGGAAAGGAGCGAGGTTTTTCTTCTGAGTGCATCGGGACATCTTTGGAGGGTTTTCAAGCAGGAGAATGATATGATCAGATTGATGTCATTTTGACTGCTGTGTGGAGGATTTGAAAACATTCACTCACTCACTCATTCATTCATTCAATGACTAATAATACAAGTAAACAACCCAGAGCCATGGCCAGGCTTGCAGATGGAATGCAATGGCCAAGAGAGTGCCCTGGGGTGGTCAAGGCGGTCGGAGGATCCCACACTGGTAAGACGAGCTTCAAGCAGAGACCCTCTGAGCCAGGAGAGGGGTAGGGGATGGTGCCCCCAGCAGCGGACACAGCAGCGCAAAGGCTCCACAACACACTCTTGCTTCCACAAGCTGTATCTTCACCAGGCTGGATGTGATGGTTCCTGCAATTTTTCTCATAATACTCTTTAAATGTTGTAATAAGTCCCTGATAATGATGCTCTCAGCTTGCTATCCAAGAGCTCTGTTGTTCTGCAGGCCTTACCAATCATGTTTATCATCACAAGGTTTTATAAACACTTTATAATTCGCAGAGCCCTTCTGCAGTTCTGTTCAACACACCCTCCCATGGCCCAAGGTGTGGGGAGAAGGCAGATGTTCAGATAGATCTTATTTCACCTCCAGAGAGGTCTAATTCCATCCGGTCACGCAGGATAATCGCCTGCAAGCTCCAGAGACAGGCATAGATAAAGACACACACCCAGGGGCAATAATGTGCCGGTTCAATCGTCACTGAGTGACAACAGCCAGATATACCAGGGAGGCAGTGGTCTTTTGAAGACCATAAAATCTGGCAGGCTGGTAAAGAGCTGGCTCTGGCAATGTGGACTCGGGTACAGAGGCCCCAGCCAGGAGGGAAAGACAAGATTTGGTCCCCCAGCTCGGTGGCCTTGAGCAAGTCTCTTAAGCTTTCTGAGCCTCAGCTACAAAAGAAGGGTGTCGTTTGAGTCTCACAAGAGGCCCAAGAGGAAAGCTCTGAGTGGTTGGGAGTGAGTCAGGCTGCTGGGTGTAAGTCCTGTCTCTGCCACCAGGACCTGCATGACCCTGGACATGTTACTTAAGGACTCTGTTTCCCTAACC
Source organism: Balaenoptera physalus (assembly GCF_965194825.1). Taxonomy (NCBI): domain Eukaryota; kingdom Metazoa; phylum Chordata; class Mammalia; order Artiodactyla; family Balaenopteridae; genus Balaenoptera; species Balaenoptera physalus. The sequence continues at coordinate 26,316,334 of NC_138884.1, forward strand.
ATAAAATGGGGGGAAAGATAGCATCCACCTCACATGGTTGTTGAGAGGATCAAATGAGATAATACATAGTAGTGCTCGGTGAAGGCTAACTAGCACTATCTTGGCTTAGAGATGAGGAAGAGGGGTAAAGTCCCAAAACGTTACTCAGGTGTTTTCCTGCTATATTTCCTTGTTGATGATGATGGTGATGAAAGTGGTGGTGGTAATCATGATGATGGTGTTGGTGGTGATGATGATGGAGATGGTGGTGGTGGTGGTGATGGTGGAGATGGTGGTGGTGGTGGTGATGGTGGAGATGGTGGTGGTGGTGGGATGATGATGGTGGTGGTGGTGGTGATGATGGTGGTGGTGGTGGTGGTGGGATGATGATGGTGGTGGTGGTGGTGATGATGGAGATGGTGGTGGTGGTGGGATGATGATGGTGGTGATGGTAGTGGTGGTGGTGACAGCAAATGGGTTAGTGTGTGCTGGAATAGTTATTTCCTCGGCGCTAGGATCTATTGTTGACGGGCATGCCTGGAGCCTCTGGGGGCCAGTGAGCCCCCACAGGAGCAGCCTTGCTCTAATCTGCACAAGTGCCATTTTCTCTGTGAGCTGTGACTTGACAAAGGCTGAGAAGCCCTATTTAATTTGTTGCTGTTCATATCATTCTGCCTTCTATTTGTTGCTTAGTAACACTGACTCCCTCTTCTTCCTGTTTTTTTTTTTCCTCTAAAGACAAAGTCTTCCCACTTGCCCTTTTCATTCAGTTCAACAGATTCTTTTAAAAGGTCCCCGGACAGTTGGTGAAGGAGAAGATCAGAGTCTCGATCCTAACTACTTGTCTCCTTAGAGGAAATATTTTCCCATTTTGACAAGTGCCTTTGAGGACTGTGTGATGAGGAAAGAACCCTGGCTGGGAGCCGAGGACTTGAAACTGAGTTCTGATTCTGCCACTACCTCAGCCTGTGACATTGGGCTGGTCACTTAACTTCCTGGGGGGTTCCCATGCTGCGGCAGATTAAAAATGGCTGCAAATTCTTCATCACCCATCATGTTGAATGTGGGCTGGCTCCCCTGTGACTTATTTTGAACGACAGCTTGTGAACTTCTGGTGGAAATGGATGCTAATTTCTGGGGCTGGGTCTTCAGGGATGTGCAGCTTCTGCTTTTGGCCCCACCTTGGAGCCTCCCTCGTGTAAGCCAGCTGCCGTGTATGAGTCTGACTGCCCTCAACCGCCATGCCAGGAGGAAGCCCAAGCAGCCACATGGAGAGACAGAGGCCGTGTGGAGGAGCCCAACGTCCACTTGATGTGAGTGAAGCCTTCTTGGACCTTCCAGCCCTGCTCAGCCACCAGCAGAATGCCACCAAATGAAGGACCCCAGCTGATGCCACCTGCAGCAAAAGAACCACCCAGCTGACTCCTGCCCAAATTCCTGGTCCAGAATCAAGGGCAAGTAAAGTGGTTGTTTTAAGCCACTGGGTTTGGGCATAGTTTCTTACCTAGCAATAGATAACTGATTCTCATGGACTATGCCTTCTTCCTCCCCAGGGGACCACTTAGGGACAACAGGTGTGAGGGAGGGGTTGCTCTTCCTTTGTCAATTGGGTAATCTCCAAACTCTTCCCAGGTTCTTCACGATCCAGCCCTCTCCAGCCTCCCTGGCAGCTGCTCCCCACCACCTTTGCTCTCATCAGCCCAAACTTCTGCCCGGACCCACCTGCTGTGTCACTTCTCCAGGCCTTTGCATTCAGCCTGCCTTCTTCCCGGAAGGCCCTTTCCCTCCTCTTCCTACAGCAAACCTCTGTTCCTTCTTTGGGATCTAGCTCAAATGTTACCCTTTCTCCAGCTGCCCCCAGGCTACCTCTGGACTCTACAGGCCCTCATGAAGATGTCTGAGCCTTATTCTGAAACTAACTCTGCTGCCCTTGGTAGAGCACATCCTGGGCCCCAGCGTCTCTCCAGGCAGAATGTACATGCTGACATCCGGCCAGACCAGCCTCCCCTCGGCTCAGGGACCAAGGTGTATGTACTCGAGGATGGCAGCTGTGGTCCCTGCATTGGGGCAGCACAGAGGCAACCTGAACAGTTGTGGATAACAACTGATACCATATTTTCTCCAGGAAAAAAATTCCAATTCAGTGAATTCGTGCAGCATTTCATGTACCACGAAGTAACAGTCTCAAGGCAAGAGCCAAGAGAATCCCTTGTACCCAGGCTCCTTCTCCTTTCTCGTTCCAGAAGTTCTTTCGCAAGTCACAGAGCAAGTTGCAACCACAGTCTGACAGTTTCCATTGTATCAAAAACTTAGGGAAAACAATTATCTGTGATCACAGTAAGCCTTCTGGGTAATTTATACTTCTAATGATTATCAAAAACAATATCTCTTTTGCTAAACTGTCCAAATTGCTCCCACAAATATCAAAAGTGCTTTTTGCCCCCAGCTTTCCCTGCCAGTCTCCACGTCGACACCTATCTATGGTATTCTGATCGCTGCTGCTAAGTGGGTGTCTGGAAAGTTTTGGGGACGATTTTGAACTGGGTAATGTTCCGCTCCTCTTGACATTACCTACGTGCTGTATGCCTAAGTTTTCTTCTATTGTTTCCTGCTAAAATGAGCGAGAAGTTGTCTCCCACCAGCTCTGGCTTTTGTCAAGATGACAGCGGGGACTTGGGACTGAAAGCTTGTCACTTCAGAAGGGAGGGAGGAAAAGCCGCAGCCCCACGTGAAGGCACAGGAGGAAGTTGGGAGCCCACAGCCTGGGGGTGTTTGTTTAAAAGGGGCCTTTAGTGACACAAGTTTTATCTTCCTTAGAGCCACCTGAACCCCTGCCCAGGTGAGCTTGTTGGGTTTCAGACATGGGGGCTGTGGGTCGTGTGGCATTGTAGCAGTGATTGGGGACAATCGGACCAAAGAGGTGTCACAGCATGACCTTGGGCAGGTCCCTCAACTTCCCAGAGCCTCTGACTCCCTGTCCATAACCTGGGGACAAGAGCTACCTCCCAGGGTCCTTGTGTGGATTTAATGAACCACCAGGTGTAGTGACCATTTGTAAGGAGGGGTGATGATTTTGGGGGTGATGTGAGGGAACCAGGATCCACTGGTCCCACTGTGCACTGGCCGTGTGCTGCCACTTCCCCACAGGTTAGTTCACAGACCTTCCCAACAACCCGTGGGGTACAGGGGTATCCTGAGTTGATGCTCAGAGAGGTCTGTGAGTCTCCTGTGCCAGACTTACCTCATGACCCTCCATGCTCGGTTCTCTGATGTAAGGTCAGTACCTCTTGGGAGCGGCCACGACGTCCTTCAGTAGGTGATGGACAGATAAGCTGGTACATCCTCACCATGGAATACTATTCAGTGCTGAAAAGAGGTGAGCTATCAAGGCATGAAAAGACATGGAGGGAACTTAAATGTATACTACTAAGTGAACAAAGCCAATCTGAGAAAGGCTCCATACCACGTGATTCCAATTATATGACATTCTGGAAAAGGCAAAACTTTGGAGACAGTAAAAAGATCAGTAGTTTCTGGGGCTGGTTGGGGGGAGGGATGAATAGGATTTTTAAGGGAGTGAAACTCTTCTGTACGATACTATAATGGTAGATACATGTCATCATGCATTTGTCAACCCCCATAAAATGTACAACACCGAGAGTGAACCCTCATGTAAACTATGGACTTTAAGTGATAATGATGTGATAATGCAGGTTCATTGATTATAACAAGTGTACCACTCTGGTGGGGGACGTTGGTAGTGGAAGAGGCTCTGGGTGTTGGGGAGTAGGGGGTATATATTAGAAATATCTGTACTTTCTGCTCAATTTTACTATGAACCTAAAACTGCTTTAAGAGATAAAATCTACTTTTTAGAAAGAAGAAGAACCAAAAAAAAAAAAAAAAGTAAAGTCGGCACCTCCTCCAGGGAGACTTCCCTGACTACTGTAGCCGGTGGCGATTTCTTCCCGTGCTGGGAATCTGCAGGCCAGCACAGCTTCTCCCCAGTTATCTCATTCCTGTTCTCTAACAGGTGGCTGGTGTTTCCAACATCTGAACCAAACCAGCCCATAAGGCCCTCCAGGGCAGGGACGGGGGATGTGCCTTAGAACCTTCCATCTCTTGCCAAAGAACCCAGGGAGGAAACGCGTAGTAGGTTCCCGGCAAAGGTGGCAGCTGCTGCGGGGTCCAGACCTGGTGACACAGAGCCCTGTGGTTTGTTGACCAAACCATCAGCAGCCTCTGAGCTGCCCTCAGCGACGCCATGGCCAGGCCCCCATTTTGGTGGCTTTCATGGTCACTCCTCTCCACCCATCCCAGGGCAGCAGGCTGAGCCCATTTCTTAGGTGAGGGACCCGAGGCTGGGGGAGGAGGTGCACCTCACCTGGTGCTGCAGTGACTGTGATGGTTAAGTTTATGTGCCGACTTGACTGGACCAAGGGGTGTGCAGAGAGCTGGTAAAGCCTCATTTCTGAGTGTGTGTGTGAGAGCGCTTGAGTTAGGACTGAGTAAGGCAGATCACCCTCCCCAGTGTGGGCGGGCATCCTCAATCTGTTCGGGGCCTGAATAGAACAAAAAGGCGGAAGAAGGGTGAATCCACGCAGCTTCAGCTGGGCCGTCCCTCTTCTCCTGCCCTCGGCATCGACTCAGGCCTTCTGACTTGGATTGGAAGTACCACCAGCCTTCCTGGGCCTCCAGCTTTACAGACGGCAGATTGTGTGACTTCTCAGCCTCTGTAATTGCGTGAGAATACCTTGTAATACATTCCTTTCTATATATCCATATATGTCCTCTTGGTTCTGTTCTTCTGGAGAACCCGCCTATTGACATAGTGGGGTGATGGGGACACGGAGTTGGGGGTTCTGGGATGTGCTTCTCCTCTGTGAGGGCATTTGTCCTTCTTCTGCTTTAAAGTTGCCTTGGCATCCTCAAGCTCTTTTATCCAGTATGAAACTTCTCGATGTACTTGGTGACTCATCAGAAGGCCCCTAAGTGGCAGTCTCTCTGCTTTCAGAGATGAGTAACTCACGACTCAGACTCATGGGGGCTCAGAACTACCCGGCAACAATGCAGTGTGTGTGGGGTGTGCATGCGGGGTGGGTGGAGGTTCAGGCCGGCGTGGGTAGCTGGGGCTGCGGGGGCCCTGATGTAGCACCCAGCCCTGGTGACACAGAGCCATGTGACCAGTGCCAAGCCCTCTGTCCCAGCTCTGGCCGCTTCTGCTGCAATTTTAAGCATTCTGTAGAGTGGGCTGTGAGCTCAGGTGTATAAAGGAACATAGGAAAGGAGGGAGGGGGAGGGGGGGATGGTCAGAGAAATGGGGGATAGAGCGAGCAGGGTTTGGGAGCCCAGAGGCTCTGCCACCGACCAGCTCTGTGATGTGTGATCTTGGGGAGCCACCAACTCCTTGGAGACGGAGGGAGGCCACCTGGTTTGTCATGGTGTCAGGAAGACCCATTGAGATGTAACACCAAAGAGAGTTTCCTGTCTTAGACGTGGTCAAGGGCAGGTGGGATAGCCTCCAGCAGGGAGGCTGGGAAGGGGTCCGTGGGAGCACGGCCGGAACGTGCTCCAGACCTTGCTAAATGCTGAATGCAGCTCTTCTGCTCCCAGCTATCCAGGACTCTCCATAAATCCAAACTTCTGGCTCTGTTGGCCTGGGCAGGACGGATTCTCCAGGTGGTTCTAATACTCGTGCAGCCTGGGTTGGGAACCTGCAGCCCAGAGCAGGGCTCCTCTGACTTTACTATCTACATGAATCACAGGAGCATCTCTTTGAAATGAAGACTCTTAACTCAGGAGGTCTGAGGTGGGATGGGTTTCTGCCTCTCTAACAGTCACCCAGGTGAAGGATGAAGATCACAGTTGCAATCACTCGCCTTTGCAGTCATGGGTCTTAAATTTCCCTGCGCATCAGAATCCCCGGGGAACCTGTTAAAATGTGGATACATGGGTGGTCCTGGGGTCTCAGAGTCCTAGATGTCCGATGTGTGGCTGACATACCCCACGCGCTGTTCTGATCTCACTAGCTCAGTGGGTTACACACTCAGGACCTAGGTCGCTGAGTCTGCGGAACACTCGGCCTGGTCTTTCAAGGGCAATTTCCCAACTCTCAATACTGCTTGTTTATCATCCTGGGACCCACAAGAGGGTGATTTGGCCCCTTGACTCCTTGATTTTGATGAGTATATGTTTGAATGCCAAGGGGTTGGTTCAGTCCTCTGGTTATGTTTATCCCAAGGCTGCCCTTGCAAGGGTTGGTATTTCCATGCCTCACCTAAGCTCATCTGCAGGACCCCAGTGGACACCAGATGACAGCAAGACTGCAGTCCCAACACAACATTAGGATTATATTAATCTCCTGTGGCTGCTGTAAAAAATTGCCACAAACTCAGTGGCTTAAAACAACAGTTCTGGAGCCAGAAGTCTGAAATCAGTATCATTGGGCTGAAATCAAGAAGAATCCATTTCCTGCCCTCTTCCAGCATCAGTGGCTGCTGGCATTCCTTGGCTTGTGGCTGCATCACTCCGATCTTCAAGGCCAGCATCTTCCGATCTCTCTTTGCTCCACCTTCACATAACCTTCTCTATGTGTGTGTCGAACCTCCATCTGCCTCCATCCTTTAAGGATACTTGTGACAGTCTTTAGGGTCCACCTGGAAAATCCAAGGTAATCACCCCATTTCATGTAATTACATCACATGTCATTTAGTCACAACTGCAAAGACATTTTTTTCCAAATAAGGTAACATTCACAGGGTCCGGGAAGTAGGACCTGATATCCAGGGAACCATTTTTGGCCTAATACACTGATGGTCTGAAAAAGGCCCCAACTCTGCTGTCCTTCAGATGAAAACTCACGAACGTCCTTCCTCACTTTTCTCTGTATGCTTGGCATGTAGCCCAATGCCTGAAACTGGTAGGCATTGGTCTACATGCCAAGCGTGCAGAGAAAAGTGAGGAAGGATGTTTGCTGAGTAAATTGAAATGGACTTTAAATAGGAAAGAAGTGGGCAAGTACATGAATGCAGAATCTGAGAACAGGGAGGCATCAGAGGACTGCAGATGGCACAATAGGACTGAAGTGTGGGAGGCATTTTTAGATATCCCATTAAAGGGTCTGGACACTGTCCTTATGAAGCCATTCATTCCTTCATCCATTCATTCATTCAGGACTCAACAGCAAAGCACAGGGTTCGACTTCGTGGGGGAGTGAAGACAGGCCTCCTAGAGAGATGGCATTGAATTAGGACAAGAGCTGTGATTTTTTTTTTTTTCCGCAGTTGCATTTTTAATTAATTAATTAATTTATTTATTTATTTTTGGCTGTGTTGGGTCTTCGTTTCTTTCCGAGGGCTTTCTCTAGTTGCGGCAAGCGGGGGCCACTCTTCATCACGGTGCGCGGGCCTCTCACTATCGCGGCCTCTCTCATTGCGGAGCACAGGCTCCAGACGCGCAGGCTCAGTAGTTGTGGCTCACGGGCCTAGTTGCTCCGCGGCATGTGGGATCTTCCCGGACCAGGGCTCGAACCCGTGTCCCCTGCATTGGCAGGCAGATTCTCAACCACTGCGCCACCAGGGAAGCCCAAGAACTGTGTTTTAATAAGTTCTCTTAGTATTTCCAAGTTATTGCCCTATGAGTTTGGGTGCCATATCAGTCAGGGTTCTCTAGAGAAACAGAACCAATAGGGGATAACTCTATCTCTATCTCTATCTCTGTCTATATAGCTATACCTATATCTAGAGAGAGATTTATTTTAAGGAACTGGCTCATGTGATCATGGGGGTTGGCAAGTCCAAAATCTGCAGGGCGGGCTTGAAACCCAGGGAAAGGTTGATGTTGCAACTTAAATCTGAAGTTCGTCTGCTGGCAGAGTTCCCTCTTCCTCAGAAGCCCTCAGTCATCACCTCTTAAGGCCTTCATCTGATTGGGTGAGACCCACCCACGTTATAGAGGGTCATCTGCTTTACTCAAAGTCTACTGGTATAAATGTTACTCTTGTCTAAAAAAATATCTTCACAGCAACATCTAGACTGGTGTTTGACCAAATCTTGGCCTTGACAAATTGACACATAAAAGTAACCATCACAGCTGCTGTGTTTTCTGATGCATTAAGATTTATGACTGTTGAATCTCTGTGGATTGTACCTTGCACAATTACATAATATCCGTCTTCGTTCCTGTGAATGCTTTCTGCCTTGAATTATTTAAACAACATTAATTTGTCATTCTTGTTATCTTTTAAATTTCAGTTTTCAAATGTAGACTATTTTGGACCTCTATTCGTCAGCATTTTTGGTGCATGCCTTTGTAAACAGCACTTAAACTAGATTTGGATTTTATCCCAGTCTTACAGGCTTTTGATAGGAAATTCAGCCCATTCACATTTCTTATGAAAGTTGATATCCATTGTTTTAAATTTTTCCTCTTCTATTAGATTTTGTTGTTATTGCTGTTATTTCCTCTGTCTCCCCCCTTTCTTAATTTTGTCTCTTTACTCATTCTCTCCACCCTCCCTACCTCCGTCCGTTAATTCAGAAGTTCTACTCAGCTTCTTTTTCACCAGTTGGTGCTTTACAATTCCTGATAGTCATAATTAAACTGATACTTCCCTCTTGATGTATAAAAAGTAAATGGTAACAATGTCCCCTTCCCCAATGAGATTTTCCTCCCCATCTTCCCTGGCACCAAATCAGACCCTTGTACTTCTCCACTTCACTCCTTGCTCAACTCCTGGAGATCGATTCTATTTTTTACTTTCAGGCTAATACAGGTTTCCCTTACAGTATGTGGCTTATGTTTCAAGAATCCCTATTTAGCAATTATTGTACAGAATCCCAGGCATATTTAGATTAAACCACATATTTTGCAAGGGTCATTGCTCACCACTATTTTCTGTGTTTTATCTCGAGATTTCTGCTGTGATTGAACTATGTCGGTGAGAGGGAAACTTCCGTGGGTAAAAGGGGCCTTCTCTGTGTCTTGCTATGTTAGATATTTTCTTTCTTCTGCCCTGACACATGAATTCCATCATAGCAGGGGAAAGGCTTGTTGATCAGACAATCAGAATCCCTGGACATTGTCCCAAAATTGCCTAGGAATCTGGCACCACTCTGATTCTCCTTCTTTTGGATGTGCCTGCTTTTTTCTGGAATTCTGCAAGACTTTCTCATAACTTATCCTTGGAGTTGGAGACTTTATGGCATATCTTCAGCCCAGAGACATTTTCTTCTAGCATTTCTTTCATTTGTTTCCCCTCCAGCTCCTTTTGGAGTGCCTGTTCTTTACATTCTGTACTGCCTGGAACTGCCAGCAAGACTCTCATTTTCTCCCTGACGATTTTCATGTATTGTTCCTCTACATTTTAAGGCATTTACTCCACATTATCTTCCAGTGCTAATTTTTCTCACCGCGACTATTCTCTTTCTGAATTTACCTACAGCTTTTAAAGTTTTTTTATTCCATGGCATATATTAAATGTTTCTGTGCTCTGCCTGAGGTTCATTTTCTCTCTTGCCTCCCCAGGAGGAATTGTTCAATCTGTCCCCTTCCCTCTGTTTATTGGGTCCCTTCAAAGGTTATGTCCTCTACTTGATGGTGGTCTCCTGGGCAGTGACCAGCCAGTGGGGGTGGATGACAAGCTGCTATGTTCTTGTAGACAGTGACAAATGAGTTGGAAAAGTCCTGCCAAGACGCTGGAGGATGTGTCTCTGCTCCCAGCCTTGCAGGTGCGAGGAGGGCTGTTGATCCCAAGGGTGGGCTGCAGGAGTCATTCAGGTCAGCCTCCAGCCCTCCATGCTGAAGGAGAGGATGGGCAGTAAAGATGGGTGGGTTAGAAAGAAAAGAAACTCATCTGATTAGTTTTCAAAGAGCCTCTAAGCTCCCAATAGATAAATGCGAAAGAGAATGCTTCTCAAAATTAAGAAATATGAAATGTCCAGCCTCTTAATTACCATGGAAATGCAAATTGCAATTGCAAAGGGACCATTTTTCATTTACCATAGTAGGCAAGGCTAAAAAATAAAGTAATTCTCCAAGCCAGTGTGTACCCCTCGGAACTAAACTGGAGGCAACTTTGAGAAACTTGTTTTGGTAAAATATATCTATAGGTCTGAAGAAGCCTATCAGGATCCAGTGATTCTGTTTCTAGGACTTTGCTCTAATGCACACACACATGTACCAACACATGCAGTGTGATCACAGTGACTTCTGGAAACCCTTTCTTAAATATGCATAACCCCCAAAATGTTAACAGTAATTGCCTTTGAGTGATATTTTTTCTTCTTTCTACTTTGTGTTAATTCTCCAAATTTTCTGTAACTAGTATACTGCAAGGGGGAAAGAGTTCTGTGTGATTTTGGACAAATACCCATCTATGTCTGAGCCCCAATCTTCTCATCGATAGAAATGAGCCCAACGTCACCTGCCTCACAGTGATATTGGGGATGAAATGAAAAACCTTGAGGTGTGAAAACCCCCAAACTGAGCCTGGGGCAGAGTGAGTGCTGCTCGACGCCTGTTTCCTTCCTTCCTCTGTGAGCCTCACCAGGTCAGACACGAAGATGGGGATCGGATGGAGGGGGCAGCTGGAGGATAAAGTGAGGTGCCTGATGTGAGTCTCGTGGCTTTAACAGAAGTCCCCGAGGTAGTGTGTTCAGTGGATAGAACTCATCTCCCAAACCACCTGGAAACTTTGCTCCCGAAATGTTGGTCACATATTCCCAGCAGCCATTCTGAGCCGCAGTTTCTGCAGTGATAACCCAGGACAGGCATCTCAGGTTGGCTGTGAGGACCAGACAGAGCAGACACAGCCCAGGAGGCGCCCCGCGCCGCCAACCGGTGCTTCACAGCCCCAAGGCCTGTCTCAAGTATAGACCTTTGCCCCTATCTGCAGACCACACCTCTCAGACCCCAGGGCAGGACCGAAAGGAGGGTTTCCAAACTGCCTCAGCCTCGCGCCACACATTTACCTTGTGAAAGCAAGCCACGTTGCATTTCATGCATTTAAAGCAGCCCTTGGTTACATGTACACATTTAAATGGGCCACATCTTCCTATCCCTGTTCCTCTGTTAGGGGAGCCCTCTCCATCTTTGGTGAGGCCGAAATTAAGGCGTCTGGTGCATAGTAGGCGCTCAACGTGTTAGTTAATATTGCAATAACAATGATAATGAATCTGAAGTTAAGGACGCTGGGGCCAGGGTAGTGAGTGAAAGGTGGTCCGAGTCTCGTCCGAGGGTCCAACCACCTGTTACGCACCGAGTGCCCTTCCTTCCCAGTGACCTGACGGTCTGTGGGTGTGGAGTGGCGGGACCGGGGCTGGGCCAGGGCCCGAGTCCACTCGGAAACTTTCGCTGTGGGCGGGTCCGACCCGCCCACCCGGCGACCTCGTCTCCGGAGGCCCTGTGGGCCAGTGGGCAGCTGTCAGGCGAGGCGCTCTGTGATTGGCGTAGGCGAGCAGTGATTGGCAGGCACGGCGGCCGCTCAGCGGGCCGAGTCGGCGCCGCGTCCTCCTGGCCGCGTCGAGAGTGGAGGACAGCCTGCGGCCCCGCCCCCGGCCCCGCCCCTCCCCTCGCTGTGGGCAGAGCTCTCCCGCTGCCACTGTAACCGGCGCCGCCCGCTCGGTCGCGGTTGCTTCCCTTTGGACCCGGTCCGTCCAGCTCCTCTCGAGCAACTTTACAGCGAGCTCTGAAGCCCAAGGGCGTCGCGGCGCCGCGTGAGGCCTACTCGCGGGCCGGTGAGTACTTCACGGCTAGGGGCGGTCGCAGGGGGGGCTGGAAAGAGAACCGGGAGCACCCGGAGTTGCAGCCCGCCTCGGCCTCAGTTTCCCCATCTGAGCGGACGGGCGGCTGGTACTAGTGTCCCCTGCAAGCTCCCCAGAAGTTGGAGGGCCGGGGTCCCGCCTTCTCCGCGACGCTCACGGCAACCCCTGCCCGGGCCTCGATCGCGTCTTCCTTCCGGGGTGCACGCCCCCTCGTCCCCAGTCCGGGGTCCGGGCACCCCGGGCATCGCGGGGCACCGCGCGCTCCGAGCACCGTCACGCCCGCGAGCCTGGCTTAGAAACCCCACTGCCGGCGGGAAAACCAGCCTCAGAGGCAGGCGGCTCGTGGCGCTGGGGACCCGGTGAGTGGAAGGGGGCGCGCCTGCCCTGCGTCCCACAGCACCTGTGCCGAGTTGCCCAGTCATGGCCCTTCCTCCGCGGCCGTCGGCGGGCTTTCTGGGACCCCGGGCCGCCCTCAGTGCCCCCGGGGCCGCTGGAAGGCGCCTGGGCCTCCTCATAGGGGCTGCTGGGTGTGTGTGTGTGTGTGTGTGTGTGTGTGCCCGCGCTGGGGGTTCATTCCCCAAGCGGGCACCTTAGGGGCTGCTGAGTGTGTGTGTGTGTGTGTGTGTGTGTGTGTGTGTGTGTGTGTGCGTGCGCGCGCTCTGGGGGTTCACTCCCCAAGCGGCCACGTGCCCTCCTGAGGGGGCAGATTCTGAGGCTGAAGCCCCCACTGCCCACTTAGAATCTGTGTGGCAGTTACTCTCCCCCTGGGGCTCCTCCTCAGTAAGGCATGGTGAGGGGCAGTGGCAGCCCCTGGGCCCTGGCTGGTGTGAACCTGGCCCTCAGGAACATCAATTTCTGTTTTGATAGATGGAAACTTTCTGGGGAATCTGACTTTTGGGTGTGGTGGAGCTGGGCCCTCTCACACCATTTGTTGTAGTTGATGTTAAGAAATTCTGAGGAACTAACCTTTGTACAGTATTTGGCCCTCCCAGTAGTCTTAGGGGTAGGAATTATATATCCCTATTTGACCCATGAGGAAGTTAAGACCCCACAGCTGCTCATGCAGAGCCTGGTGGGAGACCTCTGCCCCTGGGCAGGCGCTGAGAACCGTGCCTGCCTCTCCTCACCTTGGACAGTGACCCCTGGCACTTGGCCCATTTGTAAAGGGCTTTCCCTTCCGCTGGGATGCATCACAGAGGGAACGATGCCCTGGGTACCCAGTGTGCTGGCTGCCCGCCCTCACTGCAGCCTCAGCGAGGAAGCCACGCCAACAGAAACCCAGAGGCCATACTCTCCACTGCCCGTCCTGTCCGCTCTGTCTCCAAGGGGCTGTGATTCTCACTGGAGCCCCTTGGCATCTGACCAGGGATTCAGAAGAACGTTCCTTTATATACTTGCTCCTCCAGCAAATGGACCTTTGACTGGACACAGGAAAGGTTGCTGGGAGACCACATCTCATCTTCTTTCCCAGGATGGAAGGGTATGTGGAGGACTCCCCACTCAGGCCTCCCCTGCCCCTCCCAGGCCAGGGCTGGACAGGCCTTTGGGGCTGGTCACGGAGGGGAACCTAGTTCAGTCCCTGACCCCCAAAATGCCTGTGCTGTGGGACAGAGACCAAATCCTGGTCCACGATTGCGGTGGTAAGAGTTATGATAGCGAGCTTGCTCTGTGCTTCGTGTGGCTCCCTCCCCTCTCCCAGGTCCCCTCCTCAGCAAGTGGCACCGACACCAGGGCACGAATCAGGCCCCATTCTGCTCCCCCCTGCCCACGTTCAGTTGGTGGTGCTTCTGTTTCTCCTGGCCCAGGAGCGCACTCAGATGCCTGCCCTAGGCCAGCCCTCCTCACTTTCCCTGGAAGACCACCCAGCTCCCTCCCTGGTCTCCCTGGCCAGTCCCCATACAGCCCTGATGGTTCTCTAACTGCCACTGCCCTGCAGCACCAGCCTGCATTTCCTTCTGCCCTAGGCTCAACCCCACACTAAGCCTGGCACTTGTTCAGGCCCTCGGGACCTGCCCCAGGTTCCTGGCTGCCCGCTCAGCCTCTTTTCTCCTTCCTGTGCGCCCTCCCCAGAGTCACTTCCGCACCTTCCCAGCCATGTTGCCTTTAAGCCATGTCCGCTGCCTTTTCTCCTGGGCAGTCCCCCTCTGGAACGCCCACACACCTCCATTCCTCCCTCCCTTCACCCTTGCCTGGCTCATGTCTGCTTGTCCTAAAGCTTTAGTCAAGGCCACTCATCCTGCCCCTTTTCCACCGCTGAGTGTGGCCCCCTTCTGTGCTTGCAGCCCCCAAGAGCTCCCTCCTTGTGGTTGTCAGTTTGGGTGTCATCCTTCCCATCGGGACTGAGTTCTCCAAGGCAGGTCCTATAGGATCCTCTCTGGGGCCCGGGAGGCCCAAGTTGGGGCCCGGCACAGGATCGGCCCACAGTCCCTGCCCGCTGACCCACCCCGGCCAGGCGAGGAGCATTTCCAGCTTGATTCCCCCTTAGTCCTGGGAATTGGCACATTGGGTAGAGCCGGAGTGTTCCTTGGGTTGGCCCTTAATACTCTGGGGCAAAAATAGGTACCTCCAAGGGCTATGTGCCCTTGTCTTGAGGAGCAGCCCTGTGCCAGGCTGCTGGGCTATCCAGGCCAGAGTAGACATCCCAGACCCTGGGAACCCCTGGGCCCTCTCCCTTCAGGCTCAGTCACAGACGGGTTTTAGAATAACATTTTGTGGTAATTCCAAAAACCTTGCACGTTCATTATAGAAAATTAGGGAAGTAAATTTAGAAAAAGAATAAAATAAAACTACCTGTAGTCTCTTCACCCAGACATAGTATAACCATTTTGGGGGCATTTTCTTGCATCTTTTTGTGCAGATGAAGTTTGTTTTCATCCTAAATAGACTCAGGGCAGTAGCTCATGCTGCTTTAAATCCTGCTTAACAGCGTCATACAAACATTTCCTTATCTTTAAACATTTTTATACAGGTTGTGGTTAACAGCTATATAGTGTAGCACCATCTGGAGGGGCTGTGAGTTTCACACCTGCCCTCTCTGGACGGTGCTGGAAAGTACAGCTGTGATGGACACCAGAGAGGTGCCCTGTAAGAGCAAAGGCGTGGAGGTCCACAGTGGCACGTGGATGTGGAGGAGCAGCAAGTGGGGTGCATGTGAAACCGTGGGCATCCCTGGTTTTTCCCCTGGTCTGGGATCCTGATGGTGGAGGCTCTGCTCAGAGGGTGTGTGAACATCTTTAAGGCTTCCCATGGGGGCTTGTTTCAGAGGTCGGGGTGGCCCCCCTGGGGGGACAGCAGAGTGGGGCCGGCCTGAGCAAGGGTTAGAGAGCTTGGGCTGAAGTCCACTTGAGATCATTCTCCACCTGTCAGTAGATGCACGATCCTAGCAGCCCTCGCAGGGGGTGGCAGCCCCTCAGCCGAGCTCCGTGATGCTGGCATTTTGTGTTTTGATGGGATAAAAATACGCCTGGGTGCTCATGTGGAAAGAATGCCGGCCACTCTAGTTTTCTGGATCTTACACAGTGACAGGTTCCAAGCCATTGCTCCGGTCATGGGGCGGCAGTGTGGGTTGACTGCCCCACTCGTAGGCATCGGAGGAGTCTCGGAGCTGGGGTGGAGCGGCACGCTGGTGCTCTCATGCCGCAGTCAGGAGTCTGGATTCGGGATTCTGGGGCCAGGCTGGAGGGAGGGACCTGCTTGCGATCACACAGTGAGATGGGGCAGGCTCTTCCCCAGCCGGGCTCCTTCCCGCAGGCCAGGCTGCCTCGGGTGTACCTTGCAAGGCAAGCAGGCGGGTATTCTGAGTGAATGAGATGTAGCCCCTGCCTTCAGGGCCCCCAGTGTCACAGCAAAGAAGACAGAAAAGAAAGCACCAGACACCACGCGGGTCCCTCCACTGGAGATCACCTGTGATCCTCCCCGTGACCCATTCATGGCGATGGATCATTTCGTTTGTTTTAAAATAACAAGGTCTTTGATTCAAAAAGGGTTTGGCTAACTCTCAGGGAACCTGAAAATTAATCCTCCTTTATTCATCCATTCTCACTAACCAGAGATTTTACTTTAAGCAGTATTATTTTGATTGTAATGTGACATGCATACTACTTAGCCCAACAGACCAGCCAGAACCTGTGTTTTCCTGAAATTCCAGGTCGGACATGGCCCCATGTGGTTTGTCTCGGGTCAGCCAGTGACCTGCGCAACTGGGTTCTGTCTGCTAAATCACCGGCTGACTTTCCCCGCCCACAGCTGGCCACGTGCCCAACAGGTCTGCTTGTGCAGCCAGATGATGAATTTCACAAAAGTTGCCTCTTTGTTTGGTTCCGGGAAGCCTGGTGTTTGGAAATAGCACCAAGCACTGTGTTGGTTTCCAAGCAGATCCATGTGGCTTGACATGCTTTTGGTTTGCAGCCAGGGGGATGTTTTAAAATAAGGGCTCAGTCCCTCTGAGGGAGGAATGTCCAGATTGAAATCTCCGGGGTTCTTTGGCGGACAGAGATCTGATCTCTGGGACCCATCTCTCATAGGAATGGAGCAGACATGGTTGTGTAGCCCCAGGGAAGTGGCGTGTGGCGCCTGGGGCCCCCTCCGACTCTTGCTGTGTCAGCAGTCTGCAGACACGTGTCAGGCACCCACTCTGGCAGGCTCGGGGCAGGCTCAGAGCTTGGAGCTGGGCACTGGGGATGCCTGGGAACCTGGCCCCTTGTGGTCTCTGGCCTCATGTAGTCCTCACAGTATCCCCAAGTGTAAGACGATTGTCCCCATTTACAGTTGAGGAAACTGAGGTGCAGAGAGGGACGTGGCCTGCTCAGGACCACAGAGCTGGTTGACACAGCCAAGGGCGCGACAGCTACGACGGGTTAGTTTGGGGGCCAGATTCCTCATTGCCGGGCTTTCCCTGCTCTGTGCTCATTTCCTCATCTCAGTGAAGAGGATGGATGTGGCCTTGAGGCTGTGGTGAGGGTCATGGGATCCTTGGGGATCCCCCGCCCAGTGCACGTGGTCCTGACTTCTTCAGGGTCTGTGTCTGATCCTGGTTCCCTGGCTGGGGAACTCCTAGAGCTCTCAGCCCCACCGTCTGGGGCTCATGGTTGCCCTTAATTGTGTCAGTGGTGGTTTTTGCTGTTTTGCTAAATGGCATTATTGACTAATGGAGCCCTTTCCCCTGTTGTAGACTCTCTGTGCTCGCCAGTCTGTTCCAGTCATCTGTTCTGACACACCAGCTTCATGGTTTCCGTCACTCCACATCTAGTATGTGTTCATATCTGGTGCATTCAAGTTCCCTGATATTTGTTCTGTGGTTCAGGCCTAGCGTGGAGGGCTTGGGAGTCGGGCAAGTCTGACTACATCCTGGCTCCAGGGGCTGTGTTCCCCCCTTCTCTTCCCCTCCCCATTTTGCTCCCCCCTCTCCCCTCCCTTCCCTCCTCCCCTCGCCCTCCCTATCCCTCCTCTTCCCCTTCCCCTCTCCTCACATTTATTTAACTTTCACTCTGTGCCAGTGTATTCATTTTCTAGGGCTCATGTAAGAAATTTACAGAAACTTGGTGGCTTTAAACAATAGAAATTTATTGTCTCATAGTTCTGGAGGCAGAAGTCCGCGATCAGGACGTCGGCGGGGTTGGTTGCTCCTGGGGGCTCTGAGGGAGAGTCCTTCCTCGCCTCTCCTGGCTTCAGGTGTTGCTGGCGATCCTTGGCATCCCTGGGCGTGCAGCTGCATCTGTCTGATCTCCGCCTCCTCCTTCACGTGGTGCCCTCCTCTCTGTGTCTGTGTGTTTCCCTCTTCTTATAAGGATACCAGTCACTGGATTAGGGCCCACCCTAAGTCAGGATGATCTCATGTCAAGATCCGTGATTGCATCTGCAAGGACCCCTTCTTCCAAACAAGGTCTCCTTCACAGATTTTGGGTGGACGTACATGGAGGCCAGCTTTCATCCCAGCACAGCCAGGCACTGTGCCCGGGGCTCCGTGTGGACCATCTCACTGAATCCTCACGACATTCTACATCCCCACTTCTCAGATGAGCACACCCGAGGTCCCGTGGCTCATGCCTGGTGAGGCAGGGACTCAAGGCCTTGAGACTTAGGGCCCGGCTCATGCCTGCTGTGGGACTTGCCGAGCCAGCCAGCCTTGAGTGTTTCCTCCCTCGATTTCCTGCCCTGTAAAATGGGAGTGTCTTACGGGGGCTGTTGTGAGGTTGAATGAGATCACATAGAATGCTGGGCAGCCCCCACCCTGTTTCCCTTTTCCGTCCCCTCTCTTTACCAGAAACTAGAGGCCAGAGCAGACTGGGCTTGGCTGGCCTCATGTGTCTGACCCTCCGCTTTTCTCGCTGCAGAATGGCCTCCGGTGCCCGTCCTCCGAGCCCCTCTGGCCCACAGTCTCCACCGCTGCCACAGCCCCAGGCCCGCTCACGGCTCAATGCCACCACCTCGGTGGAGCAGGAGAAGAGCGGGGCGCCCCGAGCTCCCGGACCCCAGGTTGGACCTGGACCAGATGTGAGAGACACTGCTGCCCCGGCTGGGCCCCAGGCCTCGCACGCCAGGAGCCAAGAAAGGGTGGATGGAACAGGTAAGGGGATGGGGCCTGGGAAGCGGGACTGTCCTCCCCTGGGGCTGTTCTAGAAGCAGGGCGAGCACCCGGGTCCTGGCACGTGGTCCAGACACCCCTGCGAGGTTCCTCCTGCAGGGCATCCCCTGTGGTCGGGGGCCCACCTGCTCCGCCCAGGGCCCCTCGACTCTCACCTCGCAGCGGGCTTTGCTCCTAAGTTCACAAACTTGGGCTGCAGCAGACTTCACATTCCCTTATTTTATTTATAATCAAATGCACCAGCTCCCACCTGCTCAGGGCCCCCACCAGGCACGGTACGGGGGGAGGTGGCAGGAGGAAGTCTTCCCCACCCGGCTGGTCCCGCCCAGCACTCGCGGCAGCCCGTGTTGTTCCCTCTCCACCGTGGCCACTGCTCAGGGGCCATGCAGTCAGGCAGCTCTGCCTGGTCTGCGGGCCCCATGTGGCCACTCCCCTTGGGGACGGCTGCCAGCCTGGAATATGCCTGGGCCCAGGCCCAGGTCCCCGCTGCCCTCTGGACCACCATCCTCCATCCCCAGGCCAGGCTGCCAAGGGCTGCCCCTCCCCCCCAGTCCACTCCTGGGCCTCCTCAGGTTTCCACTCTGTCCCAGGGGAAGAGATGAGACAGCGTGGGGACCCGGGTGCGACGGGACAGCTGGTTGTGGTGCTGGCAGCCTAGCTGCCACTGGGAGAGGGACACCAGGGTTTGGTCCGTCCTCTGTCCACCTGCTGCTCGCTGAGCACGGCCCTTTGCTGGCCCTGAGTGGCCATTGGCAGCACAGGTGAGTCAGGCCTGCCCCCTGCCTCCGAGGAGTCCACGGTCTCGTGGGGAGCATAGAGGTGGCCCTGGCCCTGGCGCTGGGGAGGTGGGGACCGGCTCTGTGGGAAGAGACGACGCCTGAGCAAGAGTGAGCTTGGGGAGAGAGGGCACAGCACGGGCAAGGGCCAGAGGGAAGAAATGGCCTCGCCTGGGGTGGGCTTGGGGTAGAGAGAGCCCCAGACCTCCCAGGTGACGGGGTGGCAGCGAGGAAGGAAGGCTCAGATTGGTGATGCCCTCGTGTCTGGCCTGCGATTTGAGCTACACCAGGAGTGAGCGGGGGGCAGGACCAGGCAACGGGCTGTAACAGGAGCCTTGTGTGAGAGGCTCCTCTGTGCTTTCGGGGCTGTTGTAGGGAAAAACCCCCAAGTCTACTGTGAGTTCCAAGAAAGGGAGGATCCCTGGGCCTCTGGCGGTGATATTTGGGAAAAACGTAGTTGGTGTCAGTGTCACTTTTTCTAATAATCCACCCGGTGCTTCTCAGTGCGTCTGTCTTATTCTCACAGCAACCAACCCTGCGAAGTAGGGACCTTGGCTCCGATTACAGGGGCGGCGATCAGAACGGAGCCCGCTGGGAACATCGGGTCTAAAAGCCCTGTGGGTGGTGAAAGCCCTGTGACTTCTTTCCGTGGATCACCGCCCTCTCCTCCCTGCTTACCGAGACCATCCCACGTTCTCCAAATCTGCCTCCGCCTTCCCTGTTCCCCCACCTCCCCTTTGCCACATGGGAGCCTCTGCCCAGAATATGCCATCGCCATCTCCACCTGTTGAAATCCTACCCAGCTCTCAAGGCACTGTCACGTCTTAGACTTTCTGACCTCCTCCCACAGCAAGAAAGACGTGTGCTGTCGTAACCGGACTCACACACCCGTGTGCCTGCACGCACACACGCACACGTCCAGTGGGAACGGAAATTTCCAAAACCATGCTTGTCCTTAGTGTGTGTGTTGCTGTCTGATAGTCTCCATTCTGTTGCTTTTATTTAAAAACAAATGCTGCTTGTGGGCAGTTAAATTGGTTCCGTGACCTTCTGGGCCGAAGTCTATAGTTTGGAAAACGCTCTGTGGTTTGGTGCCAGTGCTAGTCTCCTGCGCACCCCAGCCGGGACTCTGGAGTACGTCTGTCCACGTGAGCTGTTTATTTACTGAGTGTCGGGGCCGTGAGGTGGTGCAGGAAGGGCCGAGATGGCAGAGGTGGGACGCTTGGCTGGGCTGGTGGCCTTGAGCTGTGTGCCCTTGAGGGAGCTGGGAGGCCTCGCTGAGCCTGTCTCTGTATCTGTAAAGTGGGCGCAGTCATACCGGCCATGGGGAGTCCACGTGCTGGGACCCTGTGCTCTGAGCGTGGCGCACGGGACGAGGTGCTGAGTCAAGGCCCCTCGTCCCTTAGGTGCCTGCCTGGTGGCGCGGAGAGAGTCCGTGCCTGGAGCTCGATGTGCTTCGTGGATGTCATCAAGCCTCCTGCCCCCCGAGCCCGTCCCACTTCCTATCCAGGCTTCTCCTGGGGTGTTGCCTCGCGTGTCGGGGCAGCCTTCCCGTTTCACGGCCCCACTCAGTCCCTCTTGGGCGACCGGTCTCAATGTCAGCTCCAGGCTCTGTGTGTCTGGGTGTAGGGGCTTCACGCGTGCGTCGGATTCTTCTCTCCCCCAGGAGGCTGTTGTGCTGCAAGCTGTGCGTGCGTGCGCGTGCGTGCGCGTGCATGTGTGCGCACGTGCTTCCTTGTGTGCTGCACGAGGCAGGACGCCGTGACTCTCTCGGCCCGCGCTGCTCCAGGTGCCCTGTATGAGGTAGGGAAGTCCCAGGCCCCGCCCGCCCTTCTCCAGCTCGCCCAGCCTTGCCGTTTCGTTTTCCCCCTTGAGAAGCCAGCTGCCTGAGGTGAGCACCGCCAGCTCAGCTCTGCCCCCGCCCCATGCAGGGGCCCCAGACCCGTGGTGGGGAGCATCTGCCACGTGCACCGCGGACCTGGGGGCTTTAGGTGACCCCTTACGGTAGCTCGAGAGGGAGGCTCCGTCCTTGTCCCCATCTAGAGATGAGGAAACTGAGCCATCAACTTGCCAGAGCGGCCAGTGCTGAGTGATGGGCGCAGGGGTGATCCCAGTCTCCTGTCCCACGCTGCCCCCATGCCCAGCGGAGCTGCAGGGACCGCCGAGCTCTGGGTGCAGAGGGCCTGAGCTCTGCAGCTCCATCACGCTGGGCTAGTGCCTGATTGTCCCCAGAAACGCGCCCCACTGGGCTCTTCTGATCTCCACATCTCCTTCACAGATCACTGCGTTCTCTGCTTCATCTCCAAGGCCTCTGGGCAGGCCAGGGCCTGATCCGGAATCTCGGTCCAGCCACAAACACCCCACGGCTGCGGGGCCAGGAGACCGGGGCTGGGAACGTGCTTGGTTTCAATCTGGGTGAAGCAAAACAGCCTCAGAGGATGGACCAAGTCAAGACTGCCAGTTTCAGATAAGAAGAGTCAGGAAACAGATGTGGTCTCTGTGTGGCTTCTGACCCCGAGGGGAGGGGCGGGGAGTACTGAGCAAGTGCTGGGCCAGTTGGCACCCTCGGGGTCCCGGCCCGCCACATCTGGGCCCTGCTGCGTCACTTTTCTCTGTGGCGTCACTGTCACTGAATTGGACACAGCAGGAAGCGTTCACCCCAGTGTTGACCGGGGGCCTGCTCAGCGGGTGCAGGAGACAGTGGGCAAGGCAGGCAGGACCCGCCGCCAGGAGGGAGGGTAAGTGAAGAGGGGCGTGCAGGGCACAAAGGGCTCCCAGGCTGATGGCTCTGGGCAGGGCTTGGACGCAAGGTCAAGAGGTCGGCCAGCTGAGCGGGGTCTCAAATGGTCGGGATAAGGAGAATGGGTGTTCTGGGGAACGTTAGAGGGTTTAAACCAGAGGAGCGGCATGACCTCTGTTACGTGGAGATGACCCGTGGGAGCCGAGGCTGGCAGGGAGGCATGTGGCAGGTGGAGAGGCCCCAGGAAGCTGGACTGACTCCAGGTGTCTGGCTGGAGCTGCCAGGTGAGTGCAGGGCGTGGGCGGGGCAGTGTCCCAGCGGGTTTCAGGGCGGGGCGGCCGGATGAGAAGGTCAGGAGACGATGTGGTGCAGGAGCAGACGCGGAGCGCCGAGCCCCTGCTGTCCTGGGAACAAGCCACAGCCACAAACGACTCGCTTTCTCCTTGTCCGGTCAAGGTGCTGGCTGTTGATGATTTAGGGAGTTTTGTACCTGCATTATTTTATCCTGACCCTGACTGGAGCCCTGGTCTGTCTGGTTGCCAGGTCATCACTCTGACCCCCTCACTCTAGGATGACCTGTCGTGAGGACAGATGGCAGGGGCGGTGAGGCTGTCTCCGGCCTGGTGGCTTCCTGGGACCTTTGGAAACTTGGCAGCATGCCCTTCATCCCTTACCTTTAACCTCCCCTTTGCATTCCAAGTCTTGAGTGTCACCTCTTGCAGGAAGCCCCTGCCCTCAGGATTGATGATGCCTGGCACCTCCACCGCCCCCCTGAGCCTGCGCTGTTGGAATGTGGTTGTCCTCGTCTGGCCCCTGGCTGGGTAGGGAGGGCGGGGGTCCCGCCTCCTTCAGCTCAGTGCCCTTGGCTCCTGGAGCTCAGACTGGCCTGGGGCCAATGCTCAGTAAACGTCTGCTGGGTGAGTGATGAGGGCCGAGGTCCGTGACCCCTGCTTGGGCCTGTGGGAAGCTCGGACCTCCTGCCCGGGAGCCCCGCCTTGGAGCTTAGCCAGCCCCTGGAAAAGACGGGGTCGCAGGGATTGTCCTTCCTGTGTGTTCATGAGAACCAGAGTCAGCATCACGAAGGCTGCTGGGACACCCCCTGGTGCAAGGTGACCCAGCCGCCCACAGCGATGAGGAGGACACGTGGGATGCCCTTGGGTTCTTATCACCTTTCCCTTCACCGCAGCCCATGTGGTGGGTGTCAGGAGAGGACCAGGGACTCTAAGGCCCAAGGCCTTAGGGAGCCTAAGGCCTTGTCCAGGGCCAGCGAGTGAGGCAGCGGAAGGGCAGCAGCCCCTAGAGACAGGGGTACGGCGTCACAGTTCCTGTGTGTTTAAGATCGTGCTCTTCTTTTAAGAGCCTTTGGCGTGCGTTCAACAATTTAAACAATGTGCTCCAGCAACTCTAGATCTCAGCAGTTGTGGAAAATGGAAGCCGGCTTCTCTCTTGCTCTCAGCCGTCTCTGGGCAGCTGGCAGAGCCCTCGGGACTTCTGGGAAGGGACGCCTGAGGCTCCCCAGCCCACGGCCCTGGGGTGGGGGAGGAGTGGGAGCATGACTTGCTCACCCCCCACCTTCGTCTGTTTCTACTCAGAACCTGCTCAGATCAGGGGGGTGAGCTTGGCAGTTCAGTCTCCAGGCCAGGCGTGTGCTGTGTTCCAGGCCCTGTGCAAGGATTTGGGGAGACAGAGATGAAAGCTTGAGACCATTCCCTTGTCGGTCCCCTGTCCATCCCTCCATCTGTTCAGCATTTGCTGAGCTGTGTCTGACACTGGGGGACGGAGATGGGTCAGACCTGCGGGACACAGATCATCTCCGTAAAGGCTGGTGGGACCGTGAGAGACGCAGGAAAATGGAGATGGGCTGTGCTGGGGGGAGGGGACAGCATCCTGGGGACTCTCCTCCCATTTCCTGACAAAATGAGCATCATTTACTAATGCGGTGTGGTGGATGCAAGTCTCTCAAATGCGTGGGACCCGCAGGAGATAAATAGTATAAAGGAGGGGGTGTGCTGGTCCTCTGTGGGTCCTCGCAGCTGTGAGGAGACTACCCAGGGCCATGCAGCTCTGCTATTGTTTTGTGGCTGATAGAAGACTTTCAAAACTGAGCTAGAGTCGGGACACTCTCGGTTGCCGGTGCTGTTGAAACCCGATGTAAATTAACATAAGCAAAAAAACAAAAACATGGTGTGGGGCTTCCCTGGTGGCGCAGTGGTTAAGAGTCCGCCTGCCAATGCAGGGGACACGGGTTCGAGCCCTGGTCCGGGAGGATCCCACGTGCCGTGGAGCAACTAGGCCTGTGTGCCACAACTACTGAGCCTGCGCTCTAGAGCCCGCGAGCCACAACTACTGAGTCCGCGTGCTGCAACTACTGAAGCCCGCGTGCCTACAGCCCGTGCTCCACAACAAGAGAAGCCAGTTCAGTGAGAAGCCCGCGCACCGCAACGAAGAGTAGCCCCCGCTCGCCACAACTAGAGAAAGCCATGCACAGCAACAAAGAACAAAAGCAGCCAAAATAAATAAATCAATCAATAAATAAAATAAATTTATTAAAAAAAACAAAACAAAACAGGGTGCAGGGGATTTGTTAGTTCCCTATGTCTGCACAGTGTAGAGTATCCAGGGACTCGGATGACGTGATTGGGAATCTGCCCCCAGCTCTGCTTTCCTGCGTGCCCTCACTCTCAGGTGGGCTTCCCCCGGGGCAGCCCTCGGGCTCCAAGCTGGTGTCTGTCAGCTGAGATCCAGCAGAAGGAAGAGACATTGCCCAGCAGCCAGCACAGACCCCACTGTCCTGGCTTGGGTCTGTGCCCCTCCCTGAACCTGCCGCTGTGGTCAGGGAGATGCATGGGCCAGGTAGGCTTGCTGCACCCACCCTGTGAGAGTGGAGGAGGGTGGGTCCCCAAAGGGGACATCAGGTTAGGGTTAGGAAGAGGCCAGGAATGAGAGTCAAGCCTGCAGAGAGCTCGTGTGTTCAGTGGCCCTCGGTGTCCCCGCTGACGCAGCCAGCTTCTGGCGGTGTTCTTTATGTGCGTGTTCCTCCTTAGATGGAAAAAGCCAGAACCCCCCGATTGATCTGCAGCATGAGCCCAACATTTGAGTGGTTGTAGACCTATTTCTGCCAGTGCCAAATGGAAAGCAGAGTAATGAGGGAGGGGAGGTGCATGTTTCAAAGAGATTCTGTATATTGAGGAGACTTCTTGAGATGTCAGGCTATGGACAATGTCTGCGAAAAATTAATCACGAACAGAATAATCTTTTTAGTCAACAGATCTGTGCTTGAAGCTTCCATATTCTGATATAATAAAAAGGACCTTGGACTTGTGAATTTAGTTAGTCAAGAAAAGAGCTGTGAACTCCGAGAGGTGCCTGGTGTTGGGCTGGGAAGTGTGGCCTCAGTGAGCCAGGAAGGCCCTGGGGTCAGCCAAGAGGTGGGACATGGGGAGGGGAAAGGAACGCACACTGGGAACGCCAACTCTGGACCAGGCAGTTAATACGAAGTGTCTCATTCTTCATAAACCGTCCTACTGGATGGATATTGACGATGGGATTGAAAATGACTCTCGCTTGGTCACGCGGCACTTTGACGCTAAGGGTAGATTCACACGCAGGTCAGATTTCTCTACACACACACCCTCCTTCCCTGCGAGCCCACCCTTCCCATTTGTTCTCTTTAGTCTGAGCCCTTGGCCAGAAAGTTCATTCCCGCCCTTGCTGAAGGGGGTGACAGCAGCCGAAGGGAGAACTGACCTTGATGACTCGGGAAGCACCAAGGTCTGGGGCCACGGGATGGGGTGGATGTCCTGGGCCCTGAAGCCATCGCTGGGTTAGGTCCCTGGGACCTGGGCAAGGAAACCCAGCCTGAACTCCGCAGGGAGAGGTATCATCACGTTCGCAAGCTGTCCACCAAGAGGGTCTCAGTACAGGTGCCTGACCTGTGGGTCTCGTTAAGAATCCTCCTTCTGAGCCGTCCCCAGACACCCCCGCCTGGCCCCCGTGTCCTCTCCAAACTGGGTGTGACCTCTCTGCCTTTGAACCTCCTAGGCTGCGTCGCTTTAGGCCCCTGCCCTGCTGTCTCCCCCTGGGCTCCTGGGTGCCGTAGACTTGGGCACCCTGCACACAGGGGCTGGCTCTGAGCCTGGCGGACCTGGTTCTGGGAAAGGCTTGGATGAAGGGGTAGAGAAAGCTGGTCATCTGGTGGGTGTTCCTGGGGACTGTTCATGTTTCCCTGAATTCTGCCTTCTGTTTCCAGAAATGTCTAGAGAGCAAGACTCTGTTAGTCCCAAATAGGCACCTGCTAAGGTGGGGTGTGGCAATGGCTGAGGCAAGGTGTGGTGTCGGGCATAGGCCCCGGGTATTGGTTGCTTAAATCAAAGAAAGGGACTGGTAAAAAGTGATCTTTTAAAAAAAACTTTGTTATGCTACTCACTGCAGGAGAGGCTGTAGTGAAATCGATGAAGTTACGTGACACTTTTGTAACTTAGGATAGCTTTTTACAAAGAAAATATAGCACGAGCTGTATGACGTTTGGACCCTTGGACCTAGTAATTCACCTGAAGAACCTATGCTGGGAGAATGACCTCCCAATAAAAAATACACCCACAGAATGCTTTGTTGGCACCGTTTTATAAAATTAGGGAGTATGGGAATAACCTAAAGGTCCGATGGAGAGGAGAGGCCCAGAACCCTGGTGGGATTTCTGAGCCACTGAAATGGTACATTTCACTGCAGAGCAACGTGGGAAATTGGTTGTGATTCACTACTCTCTCTCTCTCTCTCTCTCTCTCTCTCTCTCTCTCTCTCTCTATATATATATATATATATACATATACCCCAAAATGTATGTACTGTGATTATGACCTCCAAAAATCATTCGTGTGTATAGACGACAGTCTTGGAAAACATGAATTTGGTTTGTTTATTGGGGTGCTGGGCATTGGGGTGCAGGTTCTTCAGTTCAGGGGCTTTTGAACTTGAGCCCTCGGATCTTTCTAGAACTCTGCTCAAGCCTGAGCTCAGCCGCTCTGGCTGCAGTGAGCTGAGGGGGCGACGGTGGTTACTGGTGCCCCCCTCTGTCCCTTGTCTCCCACCACGAGCTCTGAGCAGCTACTGGAACCGCCCCCTGGCAGCTTTTTGGTCCTTGCTCCCAGGAAAGCAGCCTCCTGGCGTGTTCTCTCTGCATCTGCTGTCACGCTGTTGACCTGGGGCTGAAGTCTGTTCCTGCCGTCCCCTCGCCTCCTCAGACAAGTGACAAGGACCAGCTTGGTGACAGTCCATCTGCTTGTTTTCCTGTGTTAAAGGGCCTGCGAAGGGAGATGTGGACACCCCCTTTGAAGAGGTCCTGGAGAAGGCCAAGGCTGGGGACCCCAAGGCACAGACGGAGGTGAGCCCTGCTGTCCGCGGGAGACTCAGGCTGCGGCCTGCAGCATGGTGTGTCTGGGAGAAGCTGGTGCCTGCAAGCTGGGAGCTGGGAGCCGGCCTGACTGTGCCCGCTGTGTGCCAGGCCCCCGTTTGTTGCGTTTCCGTGTTCATGGTGTGTTTGTTTCTTCCCTCCGCCCTCTGGGGAGCACTACGTGTTCACCTCCTCTGTCCAGCTCCCACCTGATCTTGGGCATCACCTCCTCTGATACCATCTCTGCTTCCTGCCTGTCCTCATGCCCCCACCCCCTCTCTCATCTCATCAATGGGGGAGGGGTCCCGACACCCCCCTCTGGCTGGGAGCACTGGGCGGAGAGGGAGAGGGAGCCCGAGGTTGCCCAGCTGCGGGGAGCAGGTCAGGGCAGGACGTGGAGTGGGAGCCTGGGCGCTGTGCATGGAGGCCGCTGCAGCATGTGGCGTGACGGGGTCCTGCTTGCAGGTGGGGAAACGCTACCTGCAGCTTGCCGGCGACGGGGATGAAGAGGTCAACAACTGCACTGCCGTCGACTGGCTGACCCTCGCCGCCAAGCAGGGCCGGCGCGAGGCCGTCAAGCTTCTCCGCCGGTGCCTGGTGGACAGAAAAGGTGGGTCAAGAGGCCTGGGGGGATGCATGAGGTATGCCGTGCTGCTTTGCTAAATTAACAGCTAAAATAGCAACAGGAAAACTTGGTGCTGGCAGTGCCGTTGAGCAATGAGTGTGGTTTCTGTTATGCCAGTGGCTTTGCCATTTAGACATTTTTGGAGTATAACATGGGATATTTAGGGAGTGAAGCCATTTTCATCCTCTTTAACTTGTGGTGGTGTCTACAAGGAGATACCCTCTGGGTTCTACTCCAAATTGAGGAGTAGATCCTGGAGCCAAGTTGGAGAACATGACGGGGGCCTGAGGTCAGAGTGGCACTTTCTGAACTGACTTTCCATCCAGTCTGAGCCGAGAAGCTGGGGACCGTGGGCCAGTGAAGACCCGCTCAGGCTGGCACTCACCGCCAGGACCGGTCTGGGTGTTGGGGGGGGCAGTGATGTGTAGCCTGGCCACGTGTGGACACTTACTAGGTTATCCTGCTCAAGGGAAATGGCTCGTTCCTGGTGTCAGGGAAGAGTGTTTCCTGAAGGTTCAAACCTCAGAAGAAAGATGAAAGTGTGCATCAGAAAGGGGCCTTTTTTCCCTCAGATTGTAGAAGTGTTTATTGTTATCAGAGAAAACTTGAACTGTATAGAAAACATAAAGATAGAAATTACCCATCACGTTGAAACCCAGAGAGAAGTGCTCTCCAGTTTGGTATTTTTTTCTTCTGGTTTTGCATTGTAATGTTTTAAAGTAACATTTATTATATAGAATCTACTCTCTCTGGACCTTAGGCTGATGCCTTTGACAACTTGGAATGGTCATATTTTGCTAGCCAAAATTTCTCACCAAGCCAGCTTCCCCGTTCCAGGGCAGGCAGGATGGCCTCACACTGGCCGATCGAGTCGGTGCGGCCCGCACAGCTCACTGTTGGAGCCAGTGGTTCCCAGAGGCCTTGAGGGAGCCAATGCAGGCCCGAGGACCAGAGGGCGTGTGAGGGAGGGGGCCAGGCCTCGTGCGACCCACACCCTCCACCTTCTCACAGTTGAGTGCTTACCGATCATAAAGGAAACGTGGGCTTGGTGGAAAGTTGTGGAGATGTTTCAAAGGAGAAAAAACCCAATCCTCCATCCCTAGTCTCGCTGCCCTCTGGAAGGGCCATGCTGACGTCCAGGTGGCTGGGGAGCAGGGGGAAAGGCAGCTGCTGACAGCCCATGAGACCTGCTCCCGGTCTCTCCGTGGGTGAGTCGTGCCTACCTGGGAAAGGGCCGTCTGTGCAGGGACACATTTGCTCCTGGCTGCCCTAGGAGGGGCCGGCGCTGTGGACGCAGGGATGCCCCGCTCTTGCACCCGGGCCGCTCACTGCAGTGAGACTGACTGGGGTCTGAGACCGGCTCTGCCTCTCTGACTCGGTGGCCTTGGCAATCCAGGCCGCCCCTGTGTGCCTTGGTTTCTCCATCTGTAAGGCGGGGACAGCAGCACCCCACCAGAGGGTCCTTGTGAGGGTGCAATGGGGAGGGGAGCAAGCCAGGAAGATGGGGCGTCCTCGCCCAGCACCAGGCCACCGTGGCCGCTGGGTGAGTGTCTGCTGAAAGGCCAGGCCGAGCTGCCCACCGGCCGGGACTTTGGCCAGAAGCCCTTTTGGTCAGATGTTCGTTTCAGCCCTGGTGACAAAGGTGCCTGCAAAGCCGCTTGCAGGAATCCCTTCCCAACCCCCTCAGGCGGGGTGGCCAGGGCCGGGGCGTCGCTGACGGCTTCTGGGCAGGTGAGGCGAGGGCTCTGATGCCTCCCCTCTCTCAGGCATCACCTCCGAGAACGAGCAGGAGGTGAGGCAACTTTCCTCCGAGACCGACCTGGAGCGGGCCGTGCGCAAGGCGGCCCTCGTCATGTACTGGAAGCTCAACCCCAAGAAGAAGAAGCAGGTGGCCGTGTCGGAGCTGCTGGAGAACGTGGGCCAGGTCAACGAGCACGGTACGCGGCCTTGCCGTGCGGCCTCCTGGGCCTTTGTGTTGGAGTCCTGGGGGCTTCCCGATGGGAGCCGAAGCGCGGGCTCCAGGCACCTTCTTGTGAGGACCTCACAGGTGTCCTGTAGAGCCGGGGAGCGTCCTTCCTGGGCATCCTCCTGTTCCCGGGGTCCCCGCCCTGAGCTGTGCCCTGAGCTCTGGCTCAGTCCTAGGTCTGGGCGCTCAGCAGGCCCTTCCCCTGGTGCTCCCGTGATTTGCTCTGCGCCTTGGGGTTTCCTCCCCTCCTGCCCACAGGCAGAGCCACAGGCCTTGTCGTTCCAACGGTGTCCTGCTCTTCCTGAGGGACAGAGAGTGCGGGGAGGGTGAGAGGTGAGGGCAGGGACCTAGGTCCCTGAACCCCCAAGAGGCTCTCCAGGGCGGACCTCATCGCCAGCCTCTGCAGTCCTCCCCACCTCCTTCTAACTCGGCTTTCCGCAAAGGGCACGGGCAGCAGCCGGAAGGACAGATGGGGCAGGAGAACGGGCGTCCCTGACTGGGTGTGGCCTCTCCATTTCCCTGGGTTGGTGGCGCCGGGGGCATCTGACTCTTGTGACTTCTTTACCTCGGGGATCCCCTGCCTCCCGCTGTTCAGAAAATGACTCTCTGCTCAGGGCTTCGCCCAGCCTTCTCCGGCCCTGAGGGGTAGATGCTGGGGGCTAGAGCTACCTGCCGACCCATCAGAGAGGACTGCTGGGTGGGCACCACCGCCCCTTCTCCGGGGAGCTCAGGGCAGGACTCCTGTCTGACCTGCCCCTCTGACGAGCAGAGGTGGCCGCGTGGCAGCACCCCCGAGAGGCGTGCTTGACTGGACAGGCTCGGCTGCCCCGTGTGGAGCCCGAGACCCCGTGAGGCCGCAGCGCCACCCGCACGTGCTGCCCCGCCCCCACTGGCCACTTCCGCTCGGGACTCCCGTGGCCTCTCTCAGTCCCAGTGCCCCTCCTCTCCCGTTGTCACCGTCTGCGCTCTGGTCCCACTCCTGCCCGCCCCGCCCCTGCAGAGGTGCACCTCGGAGCCCGGCGCGGGGGAGCTGGGTGAATGCCTGCCAGGTTGGGGGTGTGGCGGTAGGGGCGGGCACTTCCTCCTCCAGGGAGCATCACGCCAAGTGACGACGCTAGCAGCACAGGTGTATGGGGACAGGCTCGGCTGACCGGAAGGTGTGGTGTGTCCAGTGCCAAGGCTGCGCCCGTACAGGGGATGGGCTGTGCCCTGTGGGGCCTGAGTCACCCTTGAGGGCGGAAGCTGAGAGGTGACAGTCCTGAGGGGTGGCCCTTGCACTGCCCTCCAGGGCTGCGTGGAGGCACCAGGCCCTGCAGTCCCCGGGACACACTGGCAGGTTTCCGGGGGCTGCAGGGAATGGGGCGGTCAGCCTGCCCCGATTCTCAATCCGCTGTGTCCCCTGCAGACGGAGGGGTGCAGCCTGGCCCCGTCCCCAAGTCGCTGCAGAAGCAGAGGCGGGTGCTAGAGCGCTTGGTCAGCAGCGAATGTGAGTATGGCCGCTGGTACTGCGCTTGCGACGCCTCTTGCCGTGCTGTTTCTCCCACCACCCCGCGCGCCGTGTCTGCTCCCTCCTGCCAGTCCAGGCCTGGCCTCCAGGGTCTTGGAGGCGTGATGGATTTTCAGTCCCTTTGGGGCTGTTGATTGGGTGTCAGTGTTGTGGGCTCTGGGATCTGGACCCTGCCACTGGGAGCATGCACTCTGGAGGGACAGGGAGGGCAGCATGACAGTCCCTGCAGGACAGAGAGCTGCCGGGGGCTGTGAGCACGCTGGACGCCCGAGCCAGCGAGGGTGAGGAGGCAGCTAGCCCTCGGAGGGCACCGGGGGGTGCTCCAGGCCAAGCAGACGCCACAGGCAGAGGCCTGGGGGCACCCAGCATGGGCTGTGGGGAGGTGGGGGATAGAGGGCAGAACATGGTGGGCGGAGGTAATGAAGGTTTGCCCGGCACACAGTAGGCCTGGCACACAGTAGGTCCTCAGAGGATGCGCGTTGACTGGAGGGGTTAGTAGGGGGCTGGGCTGCAGGGCGTCAGTGCTGTGAGGAGCCAGGGCCGAGGGAGGGAAGGGGTCACAGGGGCACTGGCGGTGAAGGTGGCTGAGGAGTCAGCATTGGAGCTGGGCTCAGGCAGCCCCTAGGCTTGAAGAGCTAGGGAGGGGGAGGGACAGCACATCACCAAGGCAAGGAGGAGGCCATCGGCAGGCCTGTCTGCCTCTCTCCTCCCATCGTCCGGGCCCAG
The DNA here is from genome assembly GCF_965194825.1 of Balaenoptera physalus. Taxonomy (NCBI): domain Eukaryota; kingdom Metazoa; phylum Chordata; class Mammalia; order Artiodactyla; family Balaenopteridae; genus Balaenoptera; species Balaenoptera physalus. Next base: position 26,348,387 of record NC_138884.1, read on the forward strand.
GGAGGGGTTTGCCTGGCCCAGCCAGCGTGCCCCTGCTCGCCTGGCCACGCGGGGTGGCAGTGCTTGCAGTCTCGCAGACCCCGTGTGTTCTCTCCTGTGCTTTAGCCAAGCGCTACATAGCGCTGGACGACTTCGTGGAGATCACCAAGAAGTACGCCAAGGGTGTCATCCCCGCCGACCTGTTCCTGCAGGACGACGACGATGACGAGCTGGCAGGCAAGAGCCCCGAGGACCTGCCCCTGCGCCTGAAGGTGAGCATGGCTGGAGGCGCCCGTGGAGGGCTCTCGGCCCGGGCCGCGCCCCCCTGCAACCCCCAGCGCTCCCCGGGAAGCTGTAGGTGGGGGGCCTCAGGGACTGTGTAACTTGTCCCTGCGGAGGCCCGTCCTGCAGGGACGTCCCCATAACTGCGTAAGGACGCGTCCTTGTGAAGGGAGGCCTTTCACGTGCGCTCAGGCTCTGAAACCAAGGGCACTGTCGGGGCGGGCAGGTTCAGTGGGTGATGGACAAGCACAGGCACCTTCTCATCTTTCCCTGCCAAACGCCGTCGGGGGAACAGGATGCTGTGCACTGGAGGCCGCCTTTCACTTAGACTTTGTCATTTTGAAAAATTATCCGTTTATGGCACAGAGTGGAGGTCAGTTCCTCGAATATGCCTTTTCCCTAAAGCAGAGTGCTGTGTTCAGGCGGCCAGGAGGCCCCTGCAGTGGTGCCTGTTTATCTGGATCTGCAGGGGCTCGGGGAGCAAGCCGGGTGCGGTGCGGAGAGAGTGGCAGGGACGTGACCGAGGGCCGACCTGAAGGGGGGAGCGTGTGCTTACACCGTTGGCCAGCGAGCAGCAGTGACATCAGGGAGCGAGGGAGGCTTAACCAGATGCGTGCCGACAGCCAGGAGTGGCCGCTCGTGTGGCCCTGGTGTCACAGCTTTTGTTTTCCTGATCACGTGGTTGTGACTAAGGGTGCAGATGTACCATGTGGCCACACTGCCCTTCACCAGATTTCCCCCAGTTCAGCTCACGGGCTTGAATTAGTTGTGTCTGTATCTCACTTTGCCGAGAACACCAGGATTTACAGAAGTCTGGCTATCTGGCCCCAGACAGGTCCATCACCACGACTGGCCAGGAGGGCCCCGGCCAGCACAAGGGCCTCTGAGCAGACGAAGCGTCACAGAGGTCCTGGCGTTAGTCACACGAGAATCCGTCAGGTTCTATGCATCCCCAGCTGCCTGGGAACGTGTGTGAGCTGCCGTCAGCGTGGTAGAGTGGGCTGTGGGTGTGCGAGCGGCGTCGGGGCTGGTGACAGGAAGTGTGCTGATGTGTCGCCATCCCAGACGCAGCGCAGTGTAAGCTCCGTGCTGGGGCCTGGATATGGAGGCTCAGAAAGCTGCCCTCGGTTGGTGGGGAGGCCGACTTGGAAGCAAGTTCCACAGAGATGCTGCAGCCCAGAGAGGTGGGTGGGAAGGCCACCCTCAGGACCAGCGAGCTGAGTGAGAGTCCCTGAGGGCAGGTAGGGTGTCCAGGGTGAAGGTTCTGAGACGCGGGGTCGGGATGGCCCAGGAAGCCAACCAGGGAGGTCATGGCTCTTATTGAAGGCCCACTCGGAAGCAGGCCTGGGCTAAGTGTGTTCACAAATGACATTAGTTTTCTTATTAAAGTGAGTGAGGGAAGGTGGAGCATTTGCTGTGGTTCTTCGCAAAGAGGAGGTGCTCCCCAAATGCCAGTGAGGGTCAAAGGTGAAAGGGTAGTGGGAGAAGACCCATGGGCCAGGTGGTCCTGGCCTGGACATCGTAGTTTGCATTGTTCTGGCATAATTACTAATAATGCCTGCTTTCAAAAGCATCCTGGTTTGGACAGCAAGTTATGTTACCCTCCTTACTGGTAACAAGCTCAGTGCTGTAAGATATCTGAAAGTCCTTTTTGGGAAAAAGAGATTTAAAGTATTCCAAAAAGAAATAAGGCTCTTTTTTTTTTTTTTTTTCAGTTTTAGAAGTTGTCAGAGCACTTTGATTCTTTTACAGTTTGTCTCATTAAAAGCCTTTGGAAAAAGAGAGAATGAATCATAGCAGGTGTCTCCTGGAACTAAAAGCTGTTCCAGCCTTTATTCGCGCCCTGGAGGACAGAGAAAGGAAGCGTGCCTGGGGAGTCCTCAGCACCCCAGTGGGAAGTGCCACATGCCTCTCTGCGAGCTGACGTGACCTCCAGGGACGTTCCAGGCTCCGAGCTGCCTCTTCTCAAGCCTTTGGTGACAGATGAAACCTTCTTAAAGATGAATTCAGGAATATTTTAAAATCATAACGTTTTTGTATAAAATTATTGAGAATCCAGCACATGAACATTCACCCAGGTCCAAGCAGAGTCTAGTTGAGATGAACTTGCGTCAACCTGCTGAGCGAGCGGTGGGTTCCTTGGTTGGCTTCCCCGGTTGTAAAAGGCTGTTTGCTCGGTTTCTCACATTAGCCGAGCGACTGGTGACCACAGCCCTGGCCAGGTTGCCCTTTCCTGTGCTTTCGTGAACTGACTCCCTACTCATTTTTTTTTTTTTTTTTTGGCCGCGCTGCGCAACATGCAGGATCCCGACCAGGGATCGAACCTGTGCCCCTGATAGCGGAAGCGCAGAGTCCTAACCACTGGACCACCAGGGAAGTCCCCCTACTCATTTTTAAAAATTTCTCTCCTGCTCAAACAGAAGTTCATTTTAATTTGTTTGGGCTTTCTCTACAGAAAAGGTTTCTAGTCTCACAATTTGGTGGGGCCCCAAGAAGTAGGGCTTGGGTAGAAGCTACAAGGGACAGAATTGGGACCTTAAAAGGAGACAACTCCTGGCATGGTGGCCCAGGTGCCTCACTGTGCAGGCAGAGGCTGGCACCATTGGACATCAGGTTCTAGAAGCTTTGTGTCTTTTAAAGGTCCTCTCAACCATGTGATTTTGTGGCCTTATGGGCAAAAAAAAAAAAAAAAAAAAAATAGTGTGAATTGTTTTGAGCATTAGGACAGGATTTCAGATTAGTTTTAAGGTCCCAGCTACTTGGGTACCTCCAGGCTAGCTCCCCCAAAGCTGTCCGGTGCTGGTTGTGCAGAGAGAGAACGGCTGTGGGCACAGCCGCCCTGGGGCGCCTCTCGTCTGTCTGGTTAGAAAGGCCCTGTCCACAGGGATTAGCTGAGAGGCCGCAGCTGACGCACACGCGGGCTCTTTCCATCGCTGTTGCATTTCAGCTGGTGGGTCTGGCTTTGGGCCGAAGGGGCCCCTCCCAGAGGAAGCCGGAGCCAGAGGCACTGGTTTGCTGTCTGGCAAGTGTCAGAAATCCCCACCAAGGCTAACCTTATGGCGTCCGATGTCCCCTAGCGCAGCCTCCAGATGGGGTGAGTGCTGTGTCTGCTTCTGGGAAGCTGGCCCCAGTGAGCTGGGGGAGCCCTTAGTTGGTTTACTGGTTTGTTCATTTTCTTGCTCATTCTAAAACAGAGAGTAAGTGGACCGTCACAAACACGTAAGGAGGAATGCAGCTCTGTGTACATGCGCGTGTGTGTCTGTAGACGTGCATGCACACACACACAGTCTCACACGCTCCTGTTTCTGCTGTGAGCCCGGGTCACCCTCATCTGGAGAACTCACTCTCCTGGCGGCTCCCGGGGTTCCTGGTCATCCTGAGTTGCCTGCCAGCCACGGCTCTTGGGCAGATGACGGCCACACCGCAGTATTGTCACTCAGTTGTACACCCCCAGGATCCCTGCCCCTCCTCGGCCCTCTGGTGGGTGGGGCAGAGCGAGTCTGTCCCCAGGGTGTGGGTGAAGGCTGTGCTGCCCACCTCACCTGGGCGCTGACAGGGCGCAGCGGGGCTTTACTGCCCCCAGGCGTGGGTGCCCTCTGCAAGGACCCGGTCCCTGGTGTGGTCCTCCTTGCCACCCCGAGTGAGCACTGGCACTGCCCACGGCTACTTTCTGTTTTCACCCCCTTCGGCTTCCCTCCCGTCTCCCCGGAGCCGGGGTGGGGCTGGAAGCCTCCGGGATTCTGCACAGAGAACCAGTCCGGTATGGGGGCCACCCTGGGTGGCAGAATCGCCCTCGCTTCCCTCACAGCCCCTCATTCGTCTTCTGTTGCGGAAAAGGCCGAGGGTTTCTGCGGCTCTTTGCAGTGAGCACAGGCCGGGGGAGTGGGACCCAAGGCAGGGAGCGGTGCTGCCCTTGAACGTGGCTGTGAGGGTTGTGCGTCTGTTCTGAGCAGTCGGGTGTGCAGGGGTGGGTGGTGCAGGCGGCTGGCGTCGGGCCTCCTGTCACAGTGAAGATGCACACCCGCCCCGTCGCAGCTGAACCGTTTCCATTCACATGGCTGCCGAACTCTCCTTCCCGCAGTCCCTGCTCCCGCTCCCGGGACGGTCAGAGCCCAGCGTAGGCCGGTAAAGCAGCGGTTCCTCTCCCGCTTGGTGGATGGGTGAGCAGCCGAGGCTCGGTGAAGTCCCCTCCACAGGGGTGACTGAGACGCAGGCAGCCCGGTGCTCTGTCATCTTTGCAAGCGTGAGGCCCGTGGGGAGGGAAGGGGGGGCCAGGTGGGCTCTGCCAGGTGCCCCAGGTCTCGCAGGGAAGACCAGCCCTCCTAAGTCTGGAGACCCTGGTGGACGGTTGGGAGTCAAGGGTGGGCGGGAGGGAGAGGCCGGGCCCTGCAGGATTGGGCGGGATCGAGGGAAGGTTCGTGAGACCACGTGGAGCATCGCCACCTGCAGACGGTGTTACAGGTGGAAGGACCGTGCGGACCAAGGGCCCGGCCGTGGCTGAAACGGCGGGTGAGTTCACTTTGCCCAGAGCCGGGGGCAGTGCGTGTGAGTGACAGAGAGCAGTGACACGGCAGAGAGTGGGGCTCCCACCCTGGCTGCGTTCCAGTGCCCCTCCTTTGTCTCCACCCCTCCTCCCAGGTGGTCAGATACCCGCTGCACGTCATCATGGAGCTGAAAGAGTACCTGATTGATGTGGCGTCCCGGGCGGGCGTGCACTGGCTGTCCACCCTCGTGCCTACCCACCACATCAACGCCCTGGTCTTCTTCTTCATCGTCAGCAACCTCACCATCGACTTCTTCGCCTTCTTCGTGCCCCTGGTCGTCTTCTACCTGTCCTTCATCTCCATGGTCATCTGCACCCTCAAGGTTTTCCAGGACAGCAAGGCCTGGGAGAGCTTCCGTGCCCTCACCAGCCTGCTCCTGCGATTCGAGCCCAACCTGGACGTGGAGCAGGCCGAGGGGAACTTCGGCTGGAACCACCTGGAGCCCTACGTCCACTTCCTGCTGTCTGTGTTCTTCGTCATCTTCTCCTTCCCCATCGCCAGCAAGGACTGCATCCCCTGCTCGGAGCTGGCCGTCGTGTCTGTCTTCTTCACGGTCACCAGCTACATGAGCCTGAGCACCTCGGCCGAGCCCTACACCAGGAGGGCCCTGGTGACCGAGGTGGCGGCCGGCCTGCTCTCCCTTCTGCCCACCGTGCCCGTCGACTGGCGCTACCTGAAGCTCCTGGGCCAGACCTTCTTCACAGTGCCCGTCGGCCACTTCATCGTCCTGAACATCAGCTTCCCCTGCCTGCTCTATGTATACCTGCTGTACCTCTTCTTCCGCATGGCCCAGCTGAGGAACTTCAAGGGCACCTACTGCTACCTGGTCCCCTACCTGGTCTGCTTCATGTGGTGCGAGCTCTCCGTGGTCATCCTGCTCGAGTCCACCGGCCTGGGGCTGGTGCGTGCATCCATCGGCTATTTCCTCTTCCTCTTCGCTCTCCCCATCCTGGCGGCCGGCCTGGCGCTGATGGCTGTGGTGCGGTTGGCCCACTGGTTCTTGTCCCTGGAGCTCACCAAGATTGCGGTCACCGTGGTGGTCTGTAGCATCCCCCTGCTGGTCCGCTGGTGGACCAAGGCCAACTTCTCCGTGGTGGAGATGGTCAAGTCCCTGACACGGAGCTCCATCGTCAAGCTTATCCTGGTGTGGCTCACGGCCATCGTGCTCTTCTGCTGGTTCTACGTGTACCGCTCGGAGGGCATGAAGGTCTACAACTCCACGCTGACCTGGCAGCAGTACGGCTTCCTGTGCGGGCCGAGGGCCTGGAAGGAGACCAACATGGCCCGCACCCAGATCCTGTGCAGCCACCTGGAGGGCCACAGGGTCACGTGGACCGGCCGCTTCAAGTATGTCCGCGTGACGGAGATCGACAACAGCGCCGAGTCGGCCATCAACATGCTCCCGCTCTTCATCGGCGACTGGGTGCGCTGCCTCTACGGTGAGGCCTACCCATCCTGCAGCTCGGGCAACGTCTCCACGGCCGAGGAGGAGCTCTGCCGCCTCAAGCTCCTGGCCAAGCACCCCTGCCACATCAAGAAGTTTGACCGGCACAAGTTCGAGCTCACCGTGGGCATGCCCTACAGTGGCGCCAACGGCACCCGCGGCCCCGAGGAGGACGACGTCACCAAGGACATCGTGCTGCGGGCCAGCAGCGAGTTCAAGGACGTGCTGCTCCACCTGCGCCAGGGCAGCGTCATCGAGTTCAGCACCGTCCTCGAGGGCCGCCTGGGCAGCAAGTGGCCCGTCTTCGAGCTCAAGGCCATCAGCTGCCTCAACTGCATGGCGCAGCTCTCACCAGCCAGGCGGCACGTGAAGGTCGAGCAGGACTGGCGCAGCACCGTGCACGGCGCCGTGAAGTTCGCCTTCGACTTCTTCTTCTTCCCCTTCCTGTCGGTGGCTTGAGGACGCGTCCTGTTGCAGGAGTGCCGGTGCATGTGGCTGCCAGGACCTCCCCCCACGGCCTCCCGGCTGAACGGCGCAACACTAACCACTGTGTGTGTGTGTGTGTGTGTGTGTGTGTGTGTGTGTGTGTCCACACGCATGCGCAAACGCAGGGCTTTGGAGACCATTTGTCACGTGTAGTCTGCTCACACCTCTGTGAACGGGCTGACTCCTTTAGCTCTGTCCACTTCGACTGCCCAGTGTGGTTGGAAATGGCATGCACATCCTCGACCCGCAGTCCCGACCTCTCCGTGCGCAGCTGGTGTGCCAGGCTAGACTAGGATTCCTGTGCCCGAAAAACACTTTACAGATGCTGCCCTCCCTGCCCTACCACCTCCACGCACGCCCCGGCCCCTCATTTACTTCCGTTTGGGTTTGTTATTTGAAGAACCAATAGTGCTGCTCTGTAAACTCAACGATAGCTTTTCTTATTTATTTGGTCACTGCTAAGCCTTGACAGCTGTTTGCCGATCCTGGGGCCCTGCAGAGCCGCTCTGTCATATGACCAAGGCCCTGCCTGATTCTGAGATCGGAGGCCACGCGGGCAGAAGCCCCGAGCTCTGCATCCTGCAGCCTGCCCGCCTCGCAGCTCTCCTGTCTGGTGGGTAATGGGTGAGTTTGCGAGGGTCTCACCTGAATCCACCGGGACTAGGAAATAGAAGGAACCCGAGGTGTCCCCTCCCAGTGCTGAGAAATGCTAGGCCATGTTCAGAACCAGAAAGCAGAAAGTCAAGGTCCTAAAGCAGCCGAAATAAAAACCTTTGATGAAATCCACTGTCCTTTTCTTTCTTTAAAAGAAGCCTTTTTTTTGTATGTGTAAGAGAATCAACAGGTGTCTACCCTTGTACTGAGTTACATACAAGTGCAGCTGGAGTTACAAAGAGCAGAAATGATTCTCAGTGAGCGACCCCGACGCTACTAGGCCGGGGACCCCTGCAGTGTTTGCGCCATCACCCAGCTGTCTGCCCGGGTCTTACTAGGTGTGAAATGCTCATGGTCATGATTATTTGTGAAACTGAAATCACCACTGAAAGGGCACATACATGGTTATTCGTGGTTCAGTAGCTGTGTTGTTCAGCAGTGTGTCGCTTGTGAAACCGTATCCTGTATTCAGTGATGAACAATGATAATTCCATAGAATTATCATCAGAACTTGAGCCATCTAGGGGGGGCTAGAGCAGCTTGGCGTCCCTCAGCAAACTTAGCACCCTGGGCGCAGGTGCATGCCTGTCTGGGTCCCTTGGGCAGGGGGACATGTCTGTCTGGGTCCCTCTGGTCTTTGGTTTCTTCCCTGAGGTTGAGGACAGCCTGGTCGCCTCCTGCCCCCCGGTGGGAAGTGCCCCCCAACCCAGTGAGCTGCATGTCCAGTTCTTTGCTGTGGTCAGGAAACCTGGAGTTGTTCACACATCCTTTTGTGGTTTGGAGTTGACTCAGGGTGTGGCCACCTCCGTTTTGAAGACGCATCTCACCTTGGTGGGTAGCAGCTGCGTCCCTGCATTGCTAACTCTTCCTGTTTTGTCTTCCTGCCTGGTCTGGTCTGCCTGAAATCCCATGTTGGGAAGTGCGGCATCCCTCTGTGCCTCTGGGTTTCTTCCCAGGTAATGAGATGAGGTTAAATGTCAGCCCCACCCCCCTCTCTGATCTGGAGGTTTGTGAGGCCATGAAATGAGTTCACAGTTCAGCTTTGCCTCCCAGACTCCCCACTGATTGTCCAGAGGGCGAGGAAGCTGCCTGGCTTTCTGAGTGAATGCAAATGACCTCATATCATCCTCACTGGGCAGGGGGCAGGTGCCGTGACAGGCCTGATCCACAGAAAACAGGTTCCGGGAGGAGACCACACCGAATGTGAGCAGCAGGGCCAGTATTAGACCGAGATCTGCCGGTGCCCTGTCCTCTGGGTCACGCTGTTATTCGGCTCCCGAGCAGAGCGCCTCCTTGGAGCAGGGGGTGGTGTGGTCTCACGGGGATTGCCCTGCATCCGCCATTCAGCCCCTGTCCCTAGGTCCCAGTGTCCTAATCTATAAAATGTAAGTCTGGGTTAGGTCAGTGGTTTGCAAAACTACTTAGCAATGAAATGCTGTTTTAAAAACCAAATGTGGGACTTCCGTGGTGGTGCAGTGGTTAAGAATCTGCCTGCCAGTGCAGGGGACACGGGTTCGAGCCCTGGTCCGGGAAGACCCCACATGCCGCAGAGCAACTAAGCCCGTGCGCCACAGCTACTGAGCCTGCGCTCTAGAGCCCGTGAGCCACAACTACTGAGCCCACGTGCCAAGAGCCCGTGCTCTGCAACTAGAGAAAGCCCGCGTGCAGCAACGAAGACCCAACGCAGCCAAAAAAAAAAAATAAAAAAATAAAAAAAAAAAAAGCCAAATGTATTTGATCGGATGGGCCTTGCTAGGTTCCTCCCTGTTTACCACACTTAGTTCAGTACTTTACTACAGTTATCTATGGTGATAACTCCCTCCTGGAACAGGCTTTCTATCTTAAATATTTTAGGCAGTTAGGGTGAAGGTCAAAGGTTCTTCCTGAGTCTTTTGGGTCTTGCTTCTTTTCAGCTGTAAATAATCCACATGCCAGGGTGGCACATCTTGGAGCAGCTTGCCCCGAACACACCCCCATCAGTCTCAAGAGAAAGTTTTACCAGAAACTTCTTTCACATTCTCAAGGAACAGATAATTGGTATAAACACCAATAAAGAATACAGAAAAGAGCAACTTTGGATGGAAGAATCTTAAAAGAGTTTATTGATGGTCTGATGTAACTTCCTCATAAAAATCAGTGTCCTCGTCCAAACCCATTTGTGAAGGAACACCTTTCCTTAGGACTTTGTTAGCAGCAATGTTGCCTTTTTCCTGGTTTCCTCTTGAAACCAAGCAGGACCTTGTGGGGCTCCTAGCCACAGAAGCCTGTTTGTGTCTCCTGTTTCTTGTTTGTAGGAAATAGGTTTCAGCCTCCATGACCTTCCTAAGTTCCAAAGGGCAGGTTCAAACAGCTGTTGACCAGGGAAAGGAGGTGATGCAGAGACAAGGGAGAAGCCGTCAAAAAACAATAGTGCAGCCTTGGGGCAGGGTCCTGGTTCCGCCTCAAAGGATACACATGACAATATCTTTGAGCTCTTCTACAAAACTAAAATCCCCAACAAATGGAAGGTGTTAAGTACTTGATGAAGCGTTGTTCATTCCAGAGAAGGTCACAGTCTGACAACCTCAAGAACCAGAGAAGCTCATCAGGAGACTACCTGAGGCCAGACTAAAGGAGTGCAGGCCCTGCACACACCCTGATAATAATCAGCAACCCCACCCTTGAACCATTGCTATAAAACTCCTCACCAAACCCCTGGGGGACACACAGTTTTTGAGGGCACAAGACCGCTGTGTCCCCCTTTGCCTGGCAAGGCAATAAAGAAATCCTTTTCTATACCCAAAAACACAAACAAACAAACAAAAACAAATGTACAGAACTCCATGCAAAAACAGTGTTATTTATAAGTTCAGGTGTAACCTATGCAGCAGATGAGAATAGGAAGCCACCTGGCTGGTTTGAACCCCTCATCCCAGCTGTGTGACCTCGGGCAGATTCACACTTTCCAGGCCTCCGGTGCCTTTTCTGTAAATTGGGGATGTAACAGGGCCTGCCTCATCGGTTGTTTTTAGGATTAAACTAGTTACTTTTATTGCAGGGTGGTCACAACAGTGTCAGGCACTAGTAAATCTCAGTACACTTGTGAATGTTTTAAATGAAGTTAAGCATTCATGGAACTTTAGAACCAGTTAAGAACCTTTATATAGGCCCTCACCAGACGAATGTCCCTTCTAGCTTTTAAAAAGTTTAACCTTTGTGAAAATACCCATGTTTAGCTGAACGGAACTTATTGGAGTGGCTTAATCCAAACAGGGGGACTGGTGTCAGATGACGCTCTGTCTGCACCCGCCTCCCCACCACCACACCCGCCGGGACACACAGTCCTGCCTTTCTCCCTGCATCACAGCTTTAATTCCTCATGACTACGCATCCAGAAAAGGTTGGCTAATACGTATGACTTATCATCTAAAACATTCCTTATTTAACTTAACTAATGAGCTTTGACTGCGTTCATTGCCGCCCTCGAACAAATATTTATTGCACCGTGACGCTGAGCAGATGCTGTAATTGCACAGTTTGAGTCAAACCCAGTTTCTACCCTCAGGAAAATCACGCAAGTCAGATGTGTGTGGGCCCCAGTGCAGAGTCAGAAGTGCCCTCCTGCCTTCAGACACAGGAAGTGCTCTGGGGGCCCAGAGAAGGCGGAACTTCAGCCTGGGGAGGGAGACGGGGTCCGGAAGGCTTCTGGGAGGATATGTGGGGTTTGCCCTATTTTGATAGCAAGGGGAGAGACTGGATTTGGTGAGGTCAGAGGAAGACTATTCAACCTTCAGGGCACCCATTGACGCCTCAGGCATCGCCCAGGACGCCAGGGGGTTCCAGAGGATAGAGCTTGGGGTCCAAAGGCCAGGTTGGAATTGAGTCTCTGTCCTGCAGGCAGCTAGAGCCCCTCTCTTGACTCTGAAGCCAGGGCCCTCATAAGGTCAGGGCTGAGCTCTAGAAAATGGGTCAGAGGGTACTTTAAGGCACCGTGTGGCGGAGAAAGGAGACAGTGGAAAGGTCATCCCCCGTCTCCCAGCAGACCTGGCCAGCTGGCCCTTTGATGGTAGATACTGCTTCTGTGGACGCTTCCACGGGGCCATAAACATCAAATGGCCTCGGCCCCTGTGGTCCTGAGGATCCCCGGCCGGCTTGCTGTCCTCCTTTCCTGTTGATAAACAGGCCGCTGTCCGCTGGGCCCAGGACTGGGTGGTAGGCGCATGGAGGGATTTGCAGAGGTCAGGCTGTGGGCGGCAAAGGCTCCTGCTTCCGGGAGCTGATCCCCACCTTCTGTGAAGGGGGTAGGGGACCTATGTCTCTGAGCATCACTGTGGGTCTGGCCCTTTGTTTACATGGGGCTGTCTGGTCCTGAGAACTAGGTCCCACGGCCCGCCCCCTGCCAACATTTACACGTGAGAATTGTTAAAGGTTCATGTTCGTGCTGTGTGGACTTGGCCAAAGTTACGTGGCCAGGAGGTGGCAGAGCTGGGACACAACCAAAGCCTGTTCTTTTTACAGGGCCACAAAGAAACCACCATTTTCCTGGGGCTTAAAATCCCTTTTCAGAACATTGCCCACAGCGGCCACCCTCGGGCCTGCCAGGAAAGAACTGTGCTGACCGCAGGGGCCACCGGCAGATCACACCATGTCTGAGCGCCTGCCAGGCCTTCATCCCTCGGGGCCTGCGGGAGCACCAGGGGCTGGTCTGCGGTGGTGGGTGGAGGTGGGGGGGGTGTCTCACGATGCTTACCTGAAGCATCACAGCGTTTGCGCTGCTCGGGGAAGACCCAGTTGAGGCCAGGAGAGGGTTTGGCACCAGAGCTTCCCATGCATCGCAGTGAGACCCCCCGCTTCTGAGTGCCCCGGAGGGGTATTCTTTCCCGGAACCTGCCCTGTCCATCCTCTTGGGTGGTGGATAGCAGTATCAGAAAGGCCGCACTCCCCTTGTGGACGTGCTGCTAGAGACCAGTTCTTCAGCGTTCAGTCATTCAAATGCTCTTTTCCATTTTTTCATTTCCATTCCTATATCCCAATCACACGTCATGTAACTGCAAAAACCCAAATTTCTGCAGGTACCTATTTCAAAGTTGTCCATAAAGCAGGACCTCGTCGTTCTTGAACGTGCCGTGAGACAACAGAACCCTTTAACCGTCCCAGCTCCCGATCTGCATGTCCAGATGTCAGGGTTAAAGCCACACCAGCCCGCTGTGCACACATAAACCTCACCGAGAAGCTCTGGGAGAGCTCCCTGCGCCTGGCAGGGTCTTCACCGGGGGACCACTGCTGCTTGTCGTCATGAAAAAAAGAAAATTCATTCGTTCAACAAATGCTGAGCACCTACGGTGTGCTGTGCTCTTCTCAGGCACAGGGGATGCAGCAGTGAGCAGAGCGGTCCCCACCCTGGTGGGAGTGACGTTTCCTGGCGGGGGGCTGGGGGACCGTCAGCCAATAATAAAGTGACATCGTGCCCGGTAGAGAAAGGAGCCACAGTCACCTGCCACGAGCGCTTTAGCGGCTCCTGTCCAATTTGCCAGGGTTCGTGTGTTTTCTCCTTTAATCATCATGGCAGCCGTTGCAAGATAGACATTTCCACTTTGAAGATGCGGGAGGGAAAATAACCACCCCCAGAGGTGTCCATGTGTGAATCCTCTAAACAAGGCAAAAGGGACTCCGCAGATGGGTTAAGGGTTTTGAGATGGGAGACGACCCTGGATTATCCAGGTGGATGCAATGCAATCACAAGGGTCCTTACGAGAGAGGGGCAGGAGTATCAGGGAGAGAGAGGTTGAGGATGATATGCTACTGGCTTGAAGATGAAGGAAGGGACCATGAGCCAAGGAATGTAGATGCCCCTAGAAACTGGAAAAGGCAAGGAATGGATTCTCCCCTAGAGTCTCCAGAGGGAACCGGCCCTGCTTGAGAGTTTTCATCTTGATATTAGCCCAGTGAGACCCATTTCGGATTCTGACCTCCAGAACGGTAAGGTAATGAATTTGGATTGTTTTGGGTCACTAAGTTTGTGGTCACTGGTTACAGCAGCCACAGGAAACTCATACAGAGATGGAGTGGGTCAGGAGATTAGCGTTCTCCTCCAGCTCACACAGCCTGGTCTTGAGGGAGCTCAGACCCCCGCTGGCCCTCTGCCTGGCCATTTCCTCCCAGCTCCATAGAGCAGTTTGAAGTTCTCTTCCTGTAGTGGAAGCTGAAGTACACATTTATGGCGGTACCGAGCGAGGAGGAGAGTAGCCGTCCTCCTGTTACACGGGGGACAGAAGACCTCTGTGTTCTGACCACAAGTGCTCTTGACAGGTGGAAATTTCCAGGGGCCTCAAAACCTTTCTGCAAATAGGGGGAAGAGGGGGGGTATAAATTATATATGAAATGAATGGATGAAAAAATAAGACGGACACAGTAGTTACTTTTAGAAAGTAGCAAAATGAATACATTAGGATATCCTTAAAAGGGTACCTAGCTACGTTTTTATAATAAAATGTTGGGATGAAAATTACCCCCGCAGTCTTTACCTATCTGTACACCCAACCACCCAAATTTTAAAGTTTCCCTGGGAACCCGCTTAAGTCACTCTCTGAAAAGTGATCTGACCCTAAATTCTCTACCGTTGGTGGGGGCTCAACCTCTAGGTGGATCTGAGTGCCCCCTCTGTACCCCCTGTTCACATTGGTTGGTCTCCTTTGCTGAGTTCTGTGGGGGGAACTTCTATCCCTTCTAATGCTCTGACCCAAGCCTGGGCCAAAACTCCCCTGGGTTCCCTGTCACTCACCTGAGCCAGGTGGACCTGAGCCAGGACCAGCGTGACACACAGCATCCTGAGTCCTGCTGGCTTATGAGGCAGCGCCGCCTCCAGGGCCCCCCGCCCCGGCTCACTGCTCAGGGCCCCGGGAGGAGGGCTTGCCCCAGTCCCCTCTGCCTGCTGCTGCCGTGCGTGCCCCTGCCGGCCAGGAGCACCTGGCCTCACACCTGGAAGAGGCCTCAGGCCCTTCACCGTCCCGCTTTCTCTTCCTTCGCGGCTCCTCGTCCAGCTTCCAGGTGGAAGCGCTCGTCGACACCCTAAAGACTAAAACCCCTAAAATCGGAGCCCAGCATCCGTAATCTGCTCAGTCTCACCCCTGCCTCCCCCGGCCCCTCTGCTGCCCTGGTCCTGGCACCGAACTTACCTCCAGCCCCACTGCAGGGCTGCTGACCACCCCCCGTAGCTGGGACCCGAGGCCAGGGGAAGCTGTGAGCTCTAGCTCCTGGACGGGACACTTCTCTGGCCTTGGCTGATGTCCCGATCTCTGCGTTTCTCCCTTAATCCATGTCCTGGGTCCCCCCCACCTCCTCTTCTTTTTGCTTCTGGGCTGCCTCCCCCATTCAGTCTCTGGGGATTCCCTCCCCCAAGGTGGTGCCTGTTCGCCCCAGATCCCCCTTGACTGCTGCTCTGGCGAAGACAGGCCAGGCTCTTTGATGGTGACCGGCCCCCCCAAGCAGGAGGGACAGGGCGTCGGATGTGGGCCAGCGACAGGGCTCGAGTCCCCAGACCCCAGCACCCGCCGCCCCTCTGTGTGGCTTCTGAGACCCCTCACCCCCACCCCAAGGTGCCGCCCGGAAACCCTCGGGTTCCTTCTCTCTGCCTGTTATCCCCGAAAGTGAGGGGTTTTGCTCGGCCTCCTTGAGGGTCCCTGCCCTCAGCATGGGGTTTAAGACCCGAACCAGGCAGAGAATTGCCACCCACGGGACCTAGAACCTCTCAGAGGTTCCCAGCTCCCTGGCTAAAGCCGGGTCCCGCCCTCCACCCAGGAGTGTCTTCACCTCCCCTCGCAGCCTCGGCTGCCCTCAGGCTGGACTTGCCCATCTGGGACCCTCGCCTCAGCTGCCCCTTCTCCCGAGTTTCTGCTCCTCTCCGGGGCCCGCCTGCCCACGTTCGCTGTCAGTGCCTTTGGTGAGTCGTTTCTTGTCCCGAGTGTGTGATTGTCTCCGGCAGAGCCATCCCCGAGGTGCTCACGCCACCGTAGCAGAAGCGGACCCTGACCCCCTTGTACCGGGCCCACTGAGTGGGCATAGATCTCTTCCATCATTAGGACTGCTTGCTGGCAGCTCCCAGAAATGGACTCTGGCTGACTCTGGCTGCAAAGTCCCACTGGAACGCAAAAACGAGGGCTTCTCTGGGGGTTGTTTGGGCGCAAGCATTGTTTATAGAACTCAGGTCCGGCTGTTCGCCGCTCAAAAATCAATACATAATTTTCCATTGGTAGAAATGGAAAACACTGCTCTTAATCAGAAAGCCAGCAATCTGGGGAGAAGGCAGACTCAGTGTCCCCAGAAAACCAACTCTGAAGGTTTTGCTCGGCCACGAAAGTTTTTAAAGGGAAAAAGGGAAGTAGTTTCAGTTAATCATGGAGACGGGAGCTCAGGGCCGTCGCCATCTCCCTCTGTGTGCAGACGTGTCAACTGCTCATGATGTTTCTTTAGCTAATATCTTGTTCACACAGTTTGTGAGATTACTGAAGGGGAAGCTAAGGAAGAGATCTGGTCATCTGTTAATTACTTATTCTTTATTTCTACTTCTTGATCTACAGAAAGAACCAACAAGTTAGGAAGGTATTGTGTGAGCAAAAGATTTGAAAGGTGTGCTTGGGCCAGAGATGAGTAGGGCATGGGGGAGCCTGATTTAAAAGTTAGTCACGATGTAGTTTTGCTGCAGTGACAAGAGAAAAGGGATTTCCTGCAGAGGACTGTTTCCTGCAAGGAGCTACTTACAAATGCCCCACTTCAGATATCATTCAATTTCTATGGGATTAAGGACGAAGGTCTATCTTCTGTAACTGCTTAATCCTGAGAAAGGGCGTCGAGGTCTTAGAGTGAAAGGTATCGACATGGGTTTGAAGCATCTCTTTGCTGACAGTTTTAGCTGCCCATTTACATATACCGGCAGAACAAGCTACCATTATTTTGATACCCACAGAGATATAGATTATTATGAGCAGTAGTGTTAATCCCATTCTCTTGAGGGCAGTTCTTGGAATTGTGCTAGCCACAGATTCAACACTGCTCAAGACAGAGCGGCTTATGTCATAGTCTGGTCATCATGCAGTTAGCTTTTCCCTCTGGTGGCAGTTATAGTATCTGTAAAACAACTCAGGAATGTACATCAGCTACTGAATCTGTGACTCTATCGTCCTCATCGTTAACTGCTCGAGCCTGTCTTTTGTGACTCTGGGAGGCCTGGGAGACTTCAGCTTTTATACAAACAAGAGGCAGGGGACATAGAGGGACCTTTGTACTTGGGAGGGGGCCCGCACAGGGTTCTGCACAGTTCCAGCATCAGAAGATACCAGCACCACTCCATTTATCTTTATCCCTCGCAGGTGCCCTTCTTCTCCGGTAGTAGAGCCCTGACCTTGAGCTGGACCTTTGGCTACCCAGGAACAGCCCTGTTTCCCAGCCTCCCCTGCTGCGGGCCTAATTTCTGGCCACTGGAAGTAATTGGAATGGATACAACATGCCTCTCCTGGCCTGAGAGTCAGGGGAGAGCTTGGGTTGGCCTCGCTTGGCTCCTACACTGACCCCATGACTAAAGGGGGCGAGACACTTGGACCGACACTGCACCCAGCCTGCACACATGAGGGAGCGGAGGTTTCTCCGAACCAGTTCATGGCCCAGTTACCAGTAGAGGGGAAAGTGGCTGCTGGTGGCGATGAACAGCATCCCTGCCCTCCCAGCCTGCACGGCTGCAGGGACTCCAGATTCTGGCCGGCAGTGCCAGGGGTCCTGGGGGTGCACGCAGAGCCCAGACCATCCTCCTGGGTGGTGTCGGTGGTTTGGTCAGCCTGCTGGCTCCGGGCACAGCAAACCCCTCCTCCTCCCCGACCTCCCCCTCCCCCGGCCCCCTCCTCCCTCCCGCAGGCTCTCTGCTGCCCTCCGCGCGCAAGGCCTCTTCATCCTCAGCATGAACACAGGCTACCCTGATTTCCCACAGGGACTGAGCTGCAGGGTTTAGCAAGACTTCACTGAAGCTTGGTCCCAGTGCGAGGGCAGAGCGATGATGTCATTCAACAGGCTTCCAGGGGCACCAGGCTCCGTGCTGACCACTTATGCAAGGATTTTCTTCTTTAATCTGCACCACCCCACGAGGTAGGTACTATCATTCTCCATGCCTTGTGGATGAGAAAACTGAGATGCAGCAAGGGTAGATCACGTCCCCAAGATCCACAACTGCCATCTAAGCCAGGCTTTGAATCCCTGAACTGGGCTCCAGCGTCCCTGCCCTGAACCACTTAGCCTCTGTGCAGCTCACATAGTGGGCACCCCAAAAACATTTGTTGAACGAACAAATGAGTGATTAAGCAGGTTTGTAAAGATAAATGGTGAAGTTAGTTCTCATTTGGCACCTCTCCTAGGCGTTACATGTGTATTAAATGAATAAGTCACTTCTCCAGCCATCCATCTCTATTTTGCATGTTTGTACATCTTTTCGCATAATTTTAATAATGGATTCCTTTCCATTTTTATTTTTACTTTTGTCCTCCTAATATTGCTGCCTCTTGCGGATGTCAGTTCCTCTCTGAAATTCATCCTGTCACTTGACTGTGTGGGCCCCACGTGAAATTCTAACAGCATCCAGGTAGAGACAATGGGGCTTTGTTTTTTAAAAGAGGACACGGCTGTTTTAAATGAATCACTCACAACTCGGGCAATTATCTTGAGCTCTAAAGGCTTCTCTGTTGCTAGGAAACCATCCCTCCAAGCTGGTAAGCCTTTGCTAAAGTTTCCTCGAGCCGTTCAACTTCTGCGGGCCCTGACCCAGCCTGCCGGTCCAGGCTGCGAAGTTAGTTCCCAGCAGAGGACAAGCAGGAACAGTGGCCCGAAAACACCCCTCAGACGTCACCCACGGGGCCCTGCAGTGGCTCAGGTGGTGGAGACTCCAGGACCCAGCCTGGGGCCACACTGCCTGGGGTCGGATTCCCAGTTTGTGGCCTTGGGTGAGGTACCCCTCTCTCTCTGTGCCTCAGTTTCCATCTTTGTAAAATACGGAAATCACAGCATCCTGTCTTACGGTGACTTGCAGATGAAATGAGATGACGCACACAAAGCCCTCAGCACGGTGCCTGGTGCAGCGCGTGGCTCAGAAGTGCCCGCTGTTAATACAACAATGACACGGAGCGTGGAGGGTCAGGATGCTGACGGGGCAGCTGGGCGGGTCACCGAGGGGCCCACACTCCAGGCCAAGGCTCAAGGGCATAGTCCAGGGGGTGTCAGGAGCCTCAGAGGCTCAGGGCTCGGGGGAAACAGGGTGATGGCTCTGCTTTCATCTGAGCAGAGGATGGTCTGCAGTTGGGAAGAGGTCTGGGGAGGGCAGCAGAGTTTGAGCCTTGTTTCACGTGGCCCCTGGAGTGCTCGCCCTGTGGCCTGCCCACAGCTCAGCCCGGGGCCCGTCCGCGTGTGCCGCTCCCCGTCCGCGTGTGCCGCTCCCCGTCCGCGTGTGCCGCTCCCCGCAGGGCCCTGGCCCTCTAGCAGCCCCACACCCCTCTGTGCTACCATCCGGCTGCCAGCCCCTGAGCACTGCTCGGAGCTCCCAGCAAGGCGCCACCCTGGCTGCCCCCAAGAAAGGCCACGTGGAGGCCGGTCCCGCCTTTGCTGCTCGGCCTTAGGCGAGTACTTGGACCTCTCTGGGGTCCTCATCTGTGAAAGTGGGCAGGAGTCTGCTGAAAGTGTTGGCTGTGAGATCAGAATGAAGGTACCTGAGTGTGTCCACTCCCCAGAGCCACTGCGACAAAGGACCACAAACTGGAGCGGTTTAAAACAACACACTTGCTCTCCTCCAGTCTGGGGGGAGGCGTCAGAAGTCCCACGCGGCCTCGCTGGGCTAAAATCGAGGTGTCGGCACGGCTGTGTTCCTTCCAGAGGCTGGGGGAGAGTCCATGTCCTTGCTTTTTCCAGCTCCTGGAGGCCACCCACACTCCTTGGCCTGTGGCCCCTTCTCCATCTTCAGAGCCAGCGATGACAGGGGGAGTCCTCATGTCACATCTCTCTGACCCTTTTTGCATTGCTGCATCTCCCTCTGAGTACAGCCAACAGAGGTTCTCTACCTTCTGGGACTCATGTGACAGACTGGTCCTCCCTGGATAATCCAGGATACGCTCCCCATCTCAAGGTCCATAATCTTAATCACACCTGCGGAGGGCCAGAGCTGGTGCTCAGTCAGTGCTGGGTGGGGCTGAGGCCACGGTATTGTCACCATCCTTTGGGCATCTGCCATGCGCCGGCGCTTCCACCATCTGAGTTTGAATCCAGACTCCTCAGCTTACAAGTCCTATGAATTTCGGCACAAGTTAAATCTTAATCTCTCTAAGCCTCAGTTTCTCCAGGTGTAAAATGGGTATAACACTAGTACTCCCCCCCTTCCCCCACAAAAGGCATAACTTGAAGCCTAAACGAGATACTACATGTAAAGCCCCCATACAATGGGGCCACAGGGTTTAACGAGGTATTTTTTATTACCTCACTAGTCATCCCAGCAAGAAGGAGTGGCATTGCCCTCTATTTACACATGGGGTTCAGAGAGGTTAGCCCATTGTCCAAGGTCACACAGCCCGGAAGTGGCTTTCTCCTCCTTTATCCTCTGTCCTGGGGTGGAGTGGTTGATGGAGAACTTAGCCAATCAAAGTCCTGCCAGCAGACCCACCAGGACAGCCACTTCCTTCCTCCTGCTGGGCCCGAAGTTAAAACGCCCCCTTGAAAGTGGAGGCAAGGCCTGGGCTCCCAGGAGGGGAGCAGGGAAGCCATGGGGTACATGAAGCACTTCCCCACACAGTCTCTGGCTTATCTCAGCCATCGCAGCATGTGGGGCTGGGCCTCTCTGGCTTCCAGAACCAATCCAGAGGCCCTGTGGTCTGGCTCCTCCCAGATCTTGTTCCCCAGGACACTGAAGCACGTGTGGTGGTGCTGCTGGGGGAGCACCGTATTAGGAGTTAACTGGGCCAAACTAGACACGTGGCTCCAGCACCTGCTAGCTGTGTGATTTTGAGCCACTTCCTTCACCTCTCTGAACCTCAGTTTCCTCATCTGTACCATATTCTCAAGTTGGATGTGAGGTTCAAAAAAGGTGAGGGGAGAGTGTGAGAATATTTGAAAATCATGGTGGGCTATGCTTCCTTGCTTCAAAACAAAACAAAGCAAAGCAAAGCAAAACAAAACAAAACAAGACAACTGTCATTTACTGAGAGCTTACGTGCCAGGCACTGCACTTTGCAGGCCTTATCCAATTTAATCTCGCCCCTCCCCTCACGACCCCAAACCACGAGGTCAGTGTTATCATTAGCTCCATTTCCTCAGTGTTGGAATCAGAGCTCGGAAAGGTTAAAAGCTGCCGTAGGAGCTGGAGGCAGGAAAGCCTGGAAGTGAACCAGGCTTCCCATGTGTATCCCCACCCTCCATATGCCTCCTGACGGGACCCATGGCCCATTAAAAACAAACAGCATTCCAAGCCTCATTTTCCATGTAACATTTGTTATTTTATTGGAAAAAGCTGGTATTAACATATTTATAATTTTATTCAACAGTTGGATAGTTTGTGAGACACCAAAGAAAACAAGAATGCACCTATGAGTTACAGAGTCCAAAATGGTCAGGCCTGTCTACTCTACCACCACTTATCCGATGCCACCGAGCCATCAGTCCTCAGAGAGTACTGAAATAAAAACAAAAACAACCCAACAACGTCACAATGACTATGTGAACGCCCGTACATTCAAAAAGAGCAGAAAATTTAAACGGTAAGGAAGCAAAGTTTGTGACTATGTTACTGGCCCTTCTGCCATATCTAGTTTTGCCCCTCCCCCTCAGCATCTTTTCTCAACACACATTTTATTCATAGTTTGCTTTGGACATCATTATTTTCCAGGGATCCAAAGACATGCTTTTTCTTCTGAGAAGATCTTTTTCTTTCTTTCCCTTTTTTTTTTTTCCTTTCTGGTTTGGTATCCAAAGTTTACAACAGAGTAAGGAACCAGGAACTGTATTAAGACCTCCTTTTGAATACAGATTTGCACTTTGTAGAAATGGTCCATGTTAAATCTACGATCTGACAGTAGTAACCTCTATCTGCAAATGCAAATTTCCTCTCAGCATCTGAATCACAAAGGGAAATGGATCGCACCAAATACCCCAGTAATTGTGTAAGGCCCTCAGAGCTGGATTTTGGCTTCAACAAGATTTCTATACAATTTACCACATTTTGAACCTCTTTACAAAGGGAAAAAGAGGAATCCATCCCTGTGATTGTTAACTTTAGTTAGAATAGATATGTACATATAATACTGTCCAGGTCACCTGGATTTTACAGTGATATATAAACAAACATTCTTCATTCATGTTGATTAAAAAAAAATCAATGGACCCATTTCCTTGTGTAATTATCGTATGGCTGGAAGTGAGTGCACATGCGTTCTGTGCTTTGACACACACAAAAGTAGACCATTATCTGTTGAGAAAAATCTCGGGTTGGGCCTATTTCCTGGGTTAGGTTACATCTCGTAAAAAAAAAAAATGTCGGATTCGGTCGGGCCTCTGAACTCCGCTTTTTGAATCAGAATGCAAGCCACGTGGTTCTGCTGCCAGTTCCAAGGGCAAAGACAAGTGGGCGTGGTTGGTGGGTGGGCCGATCTGGTCCTGACAGAGCGGGAGGAACTGTCCTGCAAATACCGCATTCTCTGTGGCCCGAGGGTAAGTGTCCTTTGGGACTGTGGGTCATAGAAGAAAATTTATCCTAAAATGGTGATAACATGCAATTTTCTTTTGGAGGCAGTTCAGTGCATCTGGAAAAGGAGCTGGGGTACAGATGTGGGGTGGAGAGAGGGCGGAGTTCCTCGTTACCCAACAGGCAAGGGGCACCCCGGGGGTCTTCTGCATCCTGTGTCTCGATTCTCCCCGGACCCTCGTCATTGTCCCACCTGCTCTGTCCTGCTTCACAACATGAAGAGATGTTTCCAGAAGCTTCCAGGCTAGAATGCTGCTTTAACATGAGCCACCAACATGGTGGGTTATAAAGGGCCTTGTGGGAGGGCCTGGACGGGATTCCTGACTCCCCCCTTGGTTGGTGCAGGCCTTGGGCCTCAGTTTTCTTGTGTGCACAATGGGAATGACAAGTTATTCACCTTTAATCCCTGGCACCTGGCACAGAGCCTGGCACTCAGTGCACAGTTGGCATTTATGGAGGAAATGAATAGGCAACCACTTCACAGGGTCGTGATGAAGATTCAGAAAGATCATGGAGGGAGCCAGTACGAGTTCCCACGAGGTGCCAGTGACGGTTGCAGGATGACAGGAGAGCCACAGAGCGGCTGTAGGGATGGACCCATGGGCCTGGGGGGCCGGCACCACGCCCAGCACGGGTCAGATGCTCGCGAAGGGTGGTTTAAATGGTGACGAAAACAGGCACACACATGGGATTCCATTCCCCTTCCTCTCAAGAAACTGTAACAGACCTGGGATATTCAAAGACATTAAAATAACCTAAAAGAGGAGCTTGCAAATTCTCAGCATGAATTCACGATCCAAAAAGCAAGAAGGTGAGACCCTCGGCTCTGAAACAGTGGCAATTGCTCCGTTTATCATCAAAAGAATCCCTGGCTGGCTTGTTTGAGCTTCGTTCTCTGTCCCCGGAGCCCTGATCTGGGGCCAGTGAGGCGCGCGAGAGAAATGGCTCCGGGGCTCCCGCGTCCCCAGAAAGGAACCTCTGGAGTGAAAAATTAACGCGCAGAGGTAAAAATCCTAATAAGGTGGGAACGACTGCACGCGGTTAAAGTACGGGATGAAAGAACTGAACTTCAAGGCCGACAATCACGTCGGTTCACTGTGAATCCTTTTTCCTGTTTTTCAAACAATCACCAGCAAAGGCGGTCCGGCCCCGGGATGCTGGACGGACGGCCCGGCGCCCCCTGGTGGCCGCTCCGCGCGTGGCCGTGTGGCGCCTAGTGCATGTCGGAGTTCACCTTGTCCTGGAAGATGTACAGGTTGTTGGTGGCCGCGATGGCGATGATGTTCTCGGCTGGGTGCCAGGCCGTGTGCAGGATCTTTTTGGTGAAGTCCAAGCTGTCCACGCTGATGTCGTCCCGCCTCCGCTTGCCGCCCACGCACACGCGCCGCGGCTTGAGCACCGCCCGGGGCTTGCTGCTCTCCCGCGACGCCTCCAGGGTCACATCCCGCTTGGTGTTCCGGTCAAACATGCGGAAGAAGTTGTTGTAGGCCCCGGTCATGATGACGCTGGCGGGAGACGGAGCGGCGTCAGGCGAGGAAACGGAAGAGAGAAGCCCGCCCCTCCTCCCGGGGCTGCAGGGCCATGGCCCGGGAAGCCGACGGGGGACACGCCTGCCTCTTCCCACCTTCTCTTAGGGTCTCTTGTCCTCCCTCACATCTCGGCTGCCTCAGCACACAGGGCCAGGAACTGAGACCCGTTTAATGCTCTGCCCCAAACATCATAAAAACATTCCCTTGTACTTTGTTTGCCCTTTAGTCCAAAAGAGAGAGCCCTAGACTTTCAGTAAGACCAGGCAACAGCAGAAGAGGAGCAAAGGGAAATAAACACAGGAGACACTGGACTACAAACTCTGGGCTGACAAAGGGCAGGCCCCTGAATCAGCCAGATGTGCCCTTCTGGCGGGGACCCAGGACCCTCCTGGTGTCTGAATAGTTGAGTGACTAAATGATCACTGTCTGCACACCATCAATGTGCAGGTGTTCACAGACCTCCCCGTTCTGCTGAAGAGCATTCTACATTTGTCTATCCACTCCCCACCTCTCCTAAGGAGAAGGGATTCCTGTTGGACCAGAGGAAGGATGTTAATCTACACAGTAAGAGATGGGAGAGAAAAGAATACCACCTACATGGGCCTGTGCCAGGAGAAAGGGGTTGGGTTTTGGAGCAGCTGGGGTCAGGGCATACAAAGTAACTGGGGAGGTGGGAGTGAATTCCAGAAAACAATACTGAGGGTAAGGAAGTGGTCCCCTTCAATGTTCTTCAGGAGAGATGCGGACAGATTGGAATCCCTCCTCCCTTTAGGAGATGAACTGTGCTTCCTGGCGGTGTCATTGCTCCAAGATGAGCCACGAGGCCCCCTCGGTTTACAAGGGTTATGCACATGAGCCATGTCTTCAGTATCACCCGAGTCACAGGAGTAATCCCGTGCGCTGGGCTGTGCAGGGTCAGATGCTCAGGCTCCCCGAATGATGTGGAGTCACAGGCTGAAAGTGACATATGTCCTCGTAACATATTTCCTTCTTGTGGGAGAACCTGGGCTGACACCAGGAGAGTGTGGTACCTGAGGCCCCAGCCTGTAGCGTCTTCATGGGAGACCCAGGGAAGCCCACCTCCCGGGGGCCCACATGAGAATGGACAAGTTGTCATTACAAGTCACCTGTCACCTCGCCTGTGGACCATCCCTTAATGTCGGTCCTTTCTAGGTGGTGATGGCCTGGATGTGGGTTGGGGAGGCCCCTCCGCTGCCTGGTTCCTGAAACTGCTCAAGGAGAGGGATCTCCCCAGCAGAGGGAAGAGGGTAGAGTGACATCCGTCTCCTAATGTGATTGGTACAGCTCTTTGTCTCCTTTCTCACTGATAAGTCTGCCCCTCCGACCTCTGATCCTTCACAGGAAGGACCTTTCACTTGGCTTGGGGCCTGGCAAGTCTGGGCCAGAAGCCCCGTTTAGGTTCCGGCCCACAGGCAGCTCCCTGCCCAGGCTGTGCGGTTCCTGGCGATGGCCGTGTGCCCGTGAGGCCGGCCTCCCACCAGAGCCACCATCTGCATGTTAGTGCTACCTGCTCTCGACACCCAAACTGCTCTCCCTGACCTTGCGTTCAGAGATGGATGGGTAGGTATCTGGGGGCAACGAGGATGGAAAGCCCCTTCCATAAAGTGGCTCTTCCGCAGACGTTCTAGGGGCGTCCAGGCGGAAGGGGGTGAGGCCCACCCGGGCCCCAGCAGGGGGCAGAGGGCACGTGCCAACTGGGTGGTTGGAGAGGCGCTCCACAGAAAGACTGTTCGCAAATGTTCTGGAAGGTTCTAAGGGAACACAGGGAAAGTGCTGTGCCCTGGGACTGGTACATTTGGAGATTTTGAAACCACCCCCAGGCCTGAGAGGTGAGGGGAGGGAGGAGTCACAGGAGAGAGAGAGAGAAAGAGACAGAGCCAGAGAGAAGTGTATGAAGGGGGCTGTCCTCTGAAGGGAGCTGTGCCCAAAGGGACACAGTCAGCCAAGACGACAGGAAACAAGGGGGAATAAATGCTCTGGCCTCTCTTTCCACCCTCAGTCTCCTTCTAGGGTCCCCAGTGGTTAAACCCGGCCAGAAGCCAGTGGGCACGGAGGCCTGTGGATGCAGCCCATGGGGTCGGCCTCCAGGTATAGTCTCTGTGGAGAGGGTGGAGATGGGAGCTGGAGGGGCAGGTGGGGACCCCTCCGGGCTCACCTTGCAGCACTAATCACCCGTAGGCCAGCAGCCCCCCCCCCCCCCGTGCCTCTACCTCCCCGGCAGAGGCGGGGGCTCCCCGTGCAGGCGTGTCTTGTCTGAGTCCCCAGGGCCTGGCTTGGCCACCTATGGGGGAAGTGGTCCTTGAAAGAAAGACAACCCCCGCAGCAGCCAACAGGAACAGACCAAGCAGAGCCGCCCACCCCCCATGCCCCGGGGACGACAAAGACGCAGTAAATGCTTCGTAAACCAAATGCACTGAAGGGCCAGAAGCTTCTCTCATTCACTGCCAGACCTGCAGGTTCAGAAGGTACCTGCCCCCAGTAGGGGCTCACTAAGTAACTGATGAATGAATGAATGAATGAGTGAGTGAATGGATCACTGAATGCCGTGGCAGGGTCACACACAGTCACAGTCACCCTCGGAAGACTTAGGAAGGCCTGAAACAACCTGCCCAGCCACCCCCCTGCACAGGGACAGGGGGCAGACCAGGGGTGAGTGGAGGGGGCTTCTCGGACACTACCTGGGGAGCGGTGGCAGCTGGCAGTCAAAGGGTTCTGCCTTTTAAGAGGTTTGTCTAATCGCCGGAGGTGAGGAAGGGAGGGTGGGTGGAGAACTGAAACGCGCTTTCTGGCTCTATTCTCTTCTGTTCTAAAACCTTAATTGGTGTGAATAGACCCGAGTGCTGCTGATGAAATAACATGCCTGCGGAGGTGCTGGGTGGGCGTGAGGAGCCCCCCCAGCGCTGCTGGCGGGGTGTAGGGGGGTGGGGGAGAGTGCCCTCTGCTCCCTCCTTCCCAAGGAAGCCCCCCTTCTCTCCTCAGAGGTCAGCTCACGCCAGGGAAGGCTGGGTTGGCTCTGATGTCGCCTCAGTTATGGCCCGTGAGACTTCAGGACAGTGCCACCGCCCATGGGGGAAGCAGGGAGGGGGCTAAGCTTGAAGATGCCCCCAAAGCAGGGAAGATCTGGCATCTAAACGTCACTGAAGCCCAAGCCCAGGTCTCTGGGGGCTGCCCTGGGGCTGCTGTGTGTGCCAGCGGCTTCCCCCCGGGTCCAGGCGTGTGACCCTCGCCCGGGTCATCACCGGAGTGCAGAGGCTCAGCCAGACAAGGGTCGCCCTTGTTTGGGCCAGAAGACAGGGTGGAGGGCGGGGTGAGGTTGGCGCCTCCGTGAGGCTGGGGGTGGGGTCAGAGGGGCCATCCTGCCAGCCAGCGCCCAAGTGTCCCAAGGCCAGGGCATGGGGTGGGGGGAGCAGGGGGTGCTGCAGGGACAGGGCTCCTCGCATTGACCTTGGCCTTCCCACACAGCCCGGGAGGTGACACCGGGGAACCACTCCCCGGGTCTGCACTCTCCGCTGCCCTTCTTCCCGCCTCTCAGACACAGCAGGGCTGGAGGGGCGAGAGGAGGGCAGGGCAGCAGGAGGCAGCGAGCCTCTGCGGGTACAGGGAAGCCACGCCCGAGTCTTCGTGTTCAGGAGAGACAGTGGGGCTGCGAGCACGGGCCAGGTGAGCATGCAGGGCCGGACCGAGGCCTGGAGCCCCTTCTGCAAGGTGAGCGAGGAGGAGCCCGAGGCAGGGAGGAGGAGGGTGCGCTGGGCTAGTTGCCAGCGTGCATGCGCGTGCATGTGCGTGTGTGTGTGTGTCTGTGTGTGTGTATGCGTGTGCACGCCCTGCCGAGGGACTCCTGAGGCCTCGGGGGTCGGGGGTGACCAGTGGGGATGAACTCTGACCTCCCGACTCGGGGCAGCAAGCCCAACAGGCCTGTCTGCAGACAACAAGAGGGGGGCCTGCCTGGGACCCCGCCAGACGCCCCCTGTCACTCCCACAGCTGGCGTGCACGGGTGTCAGGCTCTGCATCAGGCTGGGTCACAGGGCGGACCCCCGGCACAGGGACCTGTGCACAGGAGGTCAGTGCCGATGGAGCCGGGGGGCCGAGCTTCATTACGAGGGGACCCCTGTCTTTGCTCCTTCCTGATCGCCCGCTCTGCCTGGCCCTGGGACACTGGCTGACACTGGGATGACACTGCCAAGCCAGCAGCAGGAGAAGGTGGATTCTCTCCTTCCTCCACCCCTCCCTCATCTCCCCGCTCCTCGTGATGTCCCTCACCCCCACCCTATGAGGTGGTCCTCCCAGAGCCTGCAGGGGCACAGACCCACCTACAAGCTCTTAAAACCCATACCAGCCCCGCCCGGGGTGGGCTCAGCAGCCTGGGGGTAGGTGCAGCACGTTGGATGGGGGAATCAGAGAGTCCCAAGGGCCAAGGCCTCCCTTCCCTGGGCCCAGAGCAGCTGCTGTGAAGCGGAAAGAGCGGAGCTCACCAGCTCAGACTGGGGTCAGGAGCCGGGCAGGAGGCCCTGATGCTGGGTGACCTGCGGAAGACAGGGAGAGAGGCCTTTCTCTCTCCACCTGCTTTACTTGGGCCTAAAAGGCAAAGGCAAAGGCACGCTCCACAAGCACATGCAGTGTGGACAGTGCTTGGGTCGGGTCAGCCACCTGGGTCCAGATCCCAGCTCTGCCCCTGACATGCTTCCTAGCTCCCCGTGCAGTTTTCCCATCTATAAAATGGGGTAACGAGGGACCCCAGCCCCTGGTGAGAATGGACTAGATAACAAGGTAAAACACTTAGAACAGTGCTGAGCTCAATAAATCCCACCTCCTGTTATGTATTAAATGCCAACAGGTATTTCTGGATTCTAACCATCCGTGTGGCCTGAAGCCCCACCCACCTGTCTGACTGGGAGCCCAAGACTAGGGAAGCAGAAGGAGAGAGTGGGTGATGGATTCCCAGAGAAGGAATCTGCGTGCCAAGGGACCCGACCAGGGGGGCCTCGCCCCCTCCCTCCCTGCCAGCAGGGGCGAGAGAAGAGAGAAGGCCGCCCTCCCGCCACCCATTTCTCTAGGGAACAGTTCACAGGACCCAGTGGGCGCTTTCACACAACACCCATCCTTCTCCTGAGCCATCAGGGGAAGGGAGAGTGAGATCATTAAAGTTATTTGTAACCCACACAGCTGCTAATCCTCCTTCCATTTGGCTGAGGGATGCAGCTGACACCTCTCGGGGGGAGGGAGCCCCATCACACCTGCAGGGAGGGCTCTCTCTCACCTCGGAACACCAGGTCCCAGCGCCCTGCAAACCACACCAGGACAGGATGGCCCATTGCTCCCATTCTTAGGTGTTCTCTAACATTCCAGAAGGTTCTTTTAACAGGGAAAAGGGCAGTCCCTGCCCTGGCTTGCATCTAGGCAAGTTGCTTCACCTCTGCCAGCCTCATTTTCCTCATCTGCACGTGGGGACCACGGTCCTGGCTGCCCTTGTCCCCAGGCTCTCTTCTTTCCACTGGGAAAAGGCTCCTGCCCCATCCCTGTGGTTCTGGAGAGTGAACAATCATGGTGCTCTACCGCCCCCTGCTGGCCAACTGTGGCATGCAATAAATCATGTCCATGCTGATTGGCTCCAAAGTGAGCATGTGACCCAAACAAAGCCAATCAGAGCCTTCCATGAGAATTTTCCATATACCTAGAAGGGTGATTGTGGGCTGAGAGGACAATGGAAGGGGGACTATTTGGGGTCACCATCCCGAACAGCAAGGGGCAGCCATCTGTAGTAGGAGAGGATGAGGCTAGTGTTTAAGAAGAAGCAAGGAGGCTCAGAGATGGGAGTGGACAGAGAGGAGATGGCCCCAAAGGTACAGCATGAGCCCTGGGGTAGCCTTGCTTGAACTTCTCAGAACAAGCTTAGGCTTATCTGATTCCTGCAACTGGAAGATACTTGGTTGACACAAATCCCTTCTTCCCAGGCAGAACAGGTCAAGGGGAGCTTCCTAGAAGAGGTGGCATTTGAGGTGGGTCTTGGTGGCTCAGCAGGGTTCTTTCAGACAAGACAAACAACAGACCGGTGTGTGCAAATCATCGGACCATCCGCTGCCAATATGGAGCCATGGTCTTGCCTGGAGTTTCACACGCAGGGTCTTATCCTCAAAGCAGCCCTTGAAAGTCATGATTTATTAGAACTACTTTCCAGGTGAGCAGACTCAGAGAAGTCAGGTGGCTTATTCAAGCATGCAGTTGGAGAGTGGTGGAGCACGGTCTGGAAATCGAGGGTGTCTGACCCCAAAACCGCTGCCCTTTCCCTGCCCCCAGGCTGCGCATCTAAGTCTTGCTAGAGTTGGGTAAGGGGCGCTGTGAGGGTTATCAGCTCTGTGCTGATAACCACCAGCTCTGTGCTGCTACCTATACAACTGGCATACTGGAAGCTTCCCATTAACATGAGAAGGACAGAAAACGCTGAGCTGAGGGATTCAGAAGGTTTGCTTTGGTTTTCAAGGCTGAGGGCCCTGGAGGGCAGCACTTGCTTCTCCCCTTTGCCTCTGAGCTCCTGGAAGGCCGGGACCAGGCTTTATTTACCTTGGGATCCTCCGCTATGGGGCTTGCTGGGCTCATAGGATGCTTGTGCTGAAGTGGAAGGAGGTGGCATACCCCTATGCCTTCCAGAAGGTCAACAACCATTGACTGGACACTCCTGAGGCCCCAAGTGAGGGGCTCAGGATGGACTGAGCGACAGTCCCACTCCCAGGGGCACCTCAACCAGTGGGGAAGGCAAACAGAGGCAAGATGAAAACATGTAATAAATGCAAAGGCACAGAAGGAAAACCCAGGAGGCTGGGGGTGTCAAGATGCAGAGGACCCCGAGGGCTTCCTGGAGGAGGTGGCCTTGAGTTGAGTCAGTAAAGTGAGGTGACAGCAGGAGTGAGCCAGGTGCAGTGTGTCAGGGTTCCAGGGAGTGGGAGTAGAGCGGGTTGTGGAGGAAGGTGGCAGGGACTACCAAGGCTGGGGTGGCTGGCATGTAAAGTGCATGGCAGGAAGTGATGGGTGAGAGGCAGGACAGCAGCTCCAGGCTGGGCACCCGAAAGCCAGGAAGAGAAGGCGGCTCCAGTCTCTGGAAGCCCAGCATCCCTGTTCATGGACGCCCCCTGGCGGTGATGTGAAGGAAAGGCGGGCAGTGGTCACAACCACTGGGAGCCCAACACATAAAGACAGAAAGACAGACAGGCAGACAGACAGACAGACACACACAGTGTGGAATCCCCTTTTTGCCATCTTCTGAGATTCTAATAGACCCCCAGCCCCAGACCTACTGCCGGTAATCCCTGGGGAACCCCCAGTGTGTCAGCCTGGGGGCAGGCCCCTGGAGGGAGTGCCGCGGGTCCCCTCTGACCCCGCTGCATCAGCCCGGTCTCAGGCCAGGGCCTCCACCTGGTTTTCTAAGTGTCCTTCAGCGGACGCCCTGTGCCCACCGTACTGGTTCCTCTGAGAGCACTGTCCACTTGGAGACTCCTCAGGCCAAGTGAGCCCCAGGATGCTGGCAGAAGCTCTAGGGGAGCCCCACCCCGGACACAGCAGCTTGACCCCCCTTGGGTCCCCACCCATCTTCCCTGGCGGTCCCGGTGGGTCTGTGCTCACAGCCACACAGGGTGGTAGCACAGAAGCTCTCACACGACCACGGCGGTGCCGGCCACACTCAGAAATCGGAGACAGCCCAGCCTGCTCCCGGCTGGACACGCAGGACTGACGGGGTCCACGTGGATGGACGCACCCCGGGATGGCACCTGAGTCGAAGGCTGCCGGCTCTCCCTCCGCCCCTTCTCCCTCGCCAAACCCGCTCCACTAGTGAAGTGTGACGGCCGACAGGCCGATCTCCTGGCCAGAGTGCTTTCCATCCCTGCACGGTCTGGTCAGCTGGGTCCCTGCCCTGGGCCTTCCCTGTCCACACTCGCCCTGGGCTGAGCCAGGTGATGGGGAAGCAGGAACTCAGGTCAGGCTCAGAGCCATTTCCCCGGTGGGTGGGGCTGTGAGAGGCAGATGCACCTATGGAAGCCCCCAGTCCCAAAAGGTGCAGGAGCTCCGCCATGCTCCCCGGAGCCCAGTGGGCCTGAAGCTACAACCACGATGGCCGGAGGAGGGTGGAGGCGGGTGTAGACCGGTGGCTAAAGCCCTCCCCGCCTCGGGGCTCTGGCACCTGAACAGCCCTCACTCCTGACAACCTGGGGGAGGGGCTGCACGGTGAGGGACCCGGAATTGACTAAAGATGTTTCCACTACCACTCAGGAGAACAGGGCTCCACATGGACGTTAGGTATAGTTTCAGAACATGAAGTTTCATTTCTGCCCTTGAATCTGAGAGCTGAGAGCTCGAACCTGCCACAAGAAAGACTGGGGGCTCCTTGGAACACCTTGATTCCTCAGGCTTGATAACAGTTAGTTCCCTTGACACATCCCGCCCAGGTCACCAGCCGGCCCTGCAGTGGAAGGTCCCTAGTTAGGCGGGTGGGATCCAAGGTCTGAGGTTACCTGTCGCTCCCATTCCAGGCGCATTCGAACTTGTCAAAAATGCAGTCGTTCTCATACAGGGAACAGAGCTTGCTCCGAAGGTAATCGTGGACCTGGTGAGAGAAGGGGACGGGGTGAGTCGAGGGGGGCACCCCGACAGTCCTGGGCCCCCTCCACGAGGAGGGTCTCACTGAGCAGGGCTGTGCCCTCCGGGGTCTGGACGGCACTCCCAACTCAGCCCTGCTCATCGGGAAGGGTCCATAGCCTGGCACATGGCCGACCCCTGAGCTGTGGCCAGAGAGGGGACAGTCACAGTGACAGAGGGAATAACGCCGCCGGGGACCAAATCCTGGCTTTGCTCCTCCCTGGCTGTGTGACCCTGGACAGTGTCTTCACCTCTCTGAGCCTTGGTTTATTCATCCTTAAAGTGATAAGAGCACACACCTCATGGGTGTTCTGGGATCAAATGTAAGTGACTATTTGGTATAGGGTCATGTCCCCTGAGGACCATAGTCACCGTGCGCACACTGGTGACCATCATGGAGAAAAGGGGAAGGAGAATTCACACAGGGCTCTCAAGCGTGATCTCGGCAGACGCCACCTGCCCCGTTTTATAGATGGGGCACTGAAGCTCAGAGGTTAAGTAACTGGCCCAGAGTCACACAGCGTACAAGTGGAAGACCAGGATCCTCTCCCAGGGTTACCAGACACCACAGGAGAGATGGCGATGCCCCATGACCTGCGTCCATCTGACTGTAGCCCCATCCCACAAGCTCTGCACCCACGGGGCCTCCTGGGTGCCAGCTCTCTTCGGGGACATGGCCCTGCCCTCCGGGTGGCGGAAGGGGCAGGTAAATGGGTAACATGAAGCCTGAACTCCTGGCTCTGCCCCTCTGTGACCCAGGGGAGTCAGTTAGCTGCTACGAGCCTCAGGTTTCCCGTCTGAAAAGCGGGTCATGAGATTCCCCCCACCGCCGGAGAAGAGCATGAAGATTCAGGGCGACGACCATGGGGCAAAGCACCAGGTAGGTGTTTGTGACCCCGATTAACTATGGCGGGATGGAGAGAAAAAAATGCCCAACTCCTGCTGGGCAGTGACATTGGCCACAAACCAAGGGTCAAGTGCAGGGAGGGGTGGGGAAGAAAAGGAGGGTTTTTGTCCTTTTCTGTCTGGGAACCTCTTATTCATCTTTGAAAACCCAACTTTAGAGCAGGTCTCCTCCTCTGGCAGCCCCCCTGGATTCCCCCGGGCTGAACTTCTCTCTCTGACTTCTCAGGGCATCAGGTGTACCTGAGGTTCCTGCCCTGACTTAGTGTGTGTTTATATTGACCCCGCAGCCTGGAAGGTTCTTAACACAGGACTTCCTCAGGCCTCGGATGGCATGCCCCTCCCCAGAGAGGGCTCCCTGCCCGCCCCGCCCACAAAGCTTGCTCCGCTGCCCTTCTCTTCCCACTCAACCTGCACTCCTGCTTTATTTTTATTTTTTGGCCATGCCTCGCAGCTTATGGGATCTTAGTTCCCCAATGAGGGATTGAACTCAGGCCCTCGGCAGTGAAAGTGCCGAGTCCTAACCACTGGACCGCCAGGGAATTCCCTGAACTCCTGTTTTAATTTCTGTCCATACACTGACATCACCCAGATGTTTCTCTCCAGCCAGGGCCTCTCTCCCCAAAGTCCACACTAGACTGTCCAGACCCCTCGAGGCTAGTGAACCCTGGTCCCTCTACCGTCCCCCATCCTTCCCGTACAAAGGTACAAAGGCCACAGGTGACAGCATGTTTCCACACACTTCTTGTCTCTCATACCCACACTCAGCCTGTCCAGAATCCAAAGCAATCCGGAACCCAGTCCCTTCTCACCACATCTGTCCTACGTTGCCACCCTGCTCCAAGCACCACCACCCAGCTTATTGCAAACGACTCCTGACTACTCTCCCTGTGTCTGCCTACACCCCAATCCCCAGCCCTGGTCTATCTTACAGGCAGCAGAGGGATCCCTTTGAAACCAAGCTGAATCACGTCATGCCTCTGCTCAAAACCCTCCGGTGCACACAAGTCCCCCTGGTCACCTCTCTGACCTCAGGCTCTTCTTCTCTCCCATATGTGCACTCTGCTCCAGCTGGCTCCTCACCATTCCTTTTTTTTTTTTTTTGGCCATGCTGTGCGGCATGTGGGATCTTAGTTCCCTGACCAGGGATTGAACCAGCGCCCCCTGCATTGGAAGTGCAGTCTTAACCACTGGACCCCCCAGGGAAGTCTCTCCTCACCATTTCTTGAGCGTACTAACCATGTTCCTGCCTCAGGACCTTTGCACTTGCTCTTCCCTCCTCTGGGAACACCCTCCCTGTAGAGGGCTCATGCCCTTATTTCCCCTAGGCTTCAGCATCCCTGCTTTCTCTGCCTCAGCCCCTGGTTTGTCACTCTTTTGGAAGCTTGTGATTATTTCACCTATTTGCTTGGTTTCTGGTCCTCTTCCCTGCTGAAACGGATGCCCCGCTAGGCAGGACTTATTTGTCTTGCTCCCTAACAATTTCCCAGTGGGGTGCACCGGGCCTGGCACATCACAGGACCTCAATACATTTTTTAAAAATAAATGAGTGGGGTTAGAGGCAACTGGAGACGGTGGGGCTGGGCTCCCCAGGTGGGCCACCTGTCTGAAGAAATAGCAGGGCCCTCCCCCAGCTGTTCCCCTTTCTCCACTCTGCTTCCTCAAAAGCCCTCAGCGCCTCTCACGTGGTGTGTGTCTGTGGCTAGAGGTCTCCTAGCCCATGGCCACACCAGGCTCAGGTTCACTGTGTTCCTGTCATCTGGGACCCTTGAGGGTGAGGCCACAGCTCCTCCCTCCCTCTGAGCCCAGGGTCTAGTGAGGCACAGAGCACCAGCCCCGTATGTGTACGACTAAGATGAATAGGGATAAATGGTGCCTGATGTCATTCCTGGCCGCAGACAGATTGTTAAGATGCTCGTGTTCCCCCCTCCAGGTTGGCACGTTTGTGTGTGCTCCTTGCAGTCAAGGCAGCCTCACTGATGCACTCGTCCAAACACACGTGCTGTTCTCTCCTGCATACTGAGTGCCTCCTGCCCTCTGGTGGCAGGGTGAGGAAAGGTGCTGACTATGGAGTAAGAGAGACGAATCTAAGGTCAGCTGCTTGCTACTCTACCACCACAAATACGCCATTTAACTCAATTTTCTCCAAATAAAATGGGATAGAGAGAACACTGTCCCCACCTCCCAGGACAGCTGGGAGGCTTAGAAGAGGAAAAGTGTGCCAAGGTCTTAGGTCAATGAAGCACGTGCTAAGGCTCACTCAACACCCATCCCTACTCTTTTCTCCCTGTCTTCTTCAACCACAGAGGCCGTAAACCTACTAAGTTTTCCAGCCTGGTCATGGGCCTGTTCTAGCCAACGAGTTGTAAGAGGTCTTCTGAGGAGTGTTCTGGGAAAGCTTTTGTGTTCATAATAAAACATACCACAGATCCAACCAGCACAGTCTTTCACATTTCCTCCTTTCCTGAACAGATGGTCGACATAGTTCCTGGAGTTGTGGCAGCCGTTTTGCCACCATGAGGTATCAAATATGAAGGTAGAAAACCAACACTCAAACGATGGTGAACTAAATCACAGAAGTGGCTATTGGGACACTGAGCAGGTCACAAAGCCACTAACTATTCTAGGATACTCTAGGCTTCTTGTGAAGGGAGAAAAGCCCCTATCTATTCAGTGCTGCAAGTCAGCCAAACACAATTCTGTTATACACAATTTCCAGCACCTAACAGTTAAAAAATGTTAGTTATGTTGGTTTTATGTACAGATTACTATTTTAGAATCAATAGGTCAGCTCGGCCAGAAGCCAAGCACCCAGCTTTGGACCTGGTCCTCCAGAGCAGTGATTCTCCCACTTTACTGGGTCCTCACGTGCTTTGGGAATCTGAAGCCTCTGGACCCTCTCCTCACAAAATGCTCACATTAAACACTGCACTTAGTTTCAGGGTCCGGGGGCTTTTGCTGACACCAGGGACACGAAAGGCTGAGGGGCCTCAGGGGGTTGGACACAGTCATGTCCCTGGGCAGCCTCTGGGAAGGGCATGCTCTGGGAAGGTGCCAGAACAGTCAGTCCCACAGGCCTGAGCAGGGGTTAAGTCATTCCTGCCCCAATCTCTGACCCCTCCCATTCCCAAGGGTAGAGGAGGGGCTGATCCCTTCCTGGGATGTGCAGTGGGAGCAGGAGGCCTGCTGGGTCAGAACCGGAGGGAGTGGCAGGACCTCCAGTAAACACAAGTGGCTAACAAAGGGGCCCTTTCATGAATCCATCATCCCGAGGGAGCTGGGGGGCGGGGGAAGGGCACCGGAGCCGCCCCAGACGTCCCTGTGGGTGTGGAGCTGCCAGAAGCACACGTGTCCCAGGTCAGACTCTGAGTACCCCGTCTTCCCTTCTCAGCTCTGTGCCCCTTCCCAGTGGGGCCCCTCCGCCTCCCAGGACACTGCCCTACCCCAGGCCTTGGCAGGGAAAGAAGACAGGGAAGGGGGCTGTGCAGCTCCCACTTGGGCCCCGAATCTGTCACTGCCCAACTGTAAGGCAGCTCCCCATATCCTAACCTCTCAGCATCCCAGGTTCCCTTCCTGTCAAGTGGGGACGATGGCACCCCATTCAGAGGGGCAGTAAGGAATAGAGGTGAAAAATATATGTGGCACTCTGTGTGCACCCAATACTTGGTGACACTATGAGGGTTTGGCTGGGTCTTCTGGGGGGGGTGTTTTCCCACTCACATCTGCACAACCAAATCCTACTCATCCTACAAGGTCCAGCACAAATGTCACCTCCTTCAAGAAGCCTCCCAGACTGCCCCAGCTAAAGACATAACTGGCGCAGCTTTAAAACAGTCCCATATTTCTTTCCAGTCCCCGCCAAATTTTAACATCACGTGAATTTTGTTTTCTACTCCCTAATATATATGGATGAATCATAACAGAAAAATAATAAACGACTTTCCAGGAAGGTGTCCCATGCTTCACCCTGTATGCCTGGCTGAAGAAGCCTGCACCGAGGATTTAGAAATGTACCCCGCTCCCATTTCACCGCTGTATCACTAGCTAAGGACGCTCCCTGGGAGAGGGCAGTGCTTAGCCTGCGTTAATGGTAGGACTGCAGACGCCGGCTCCGGGGGAGGGAAGCCATCGTCTGCACCCTCAAACTGAGCCCAGCCTGATGCTCATCTTTCTCCCCTGGACCTTGGACTGCAGGCCTAGTCAAAGCCCTGCCTCAGGGCGGGAGCCAGAAGCAGATGACACACAGCTCCCCGTGAGGCGGGCCTGAGCAAGTTCTCCTGTCCGTCCTTGGCTGAGCTATGTGGGATGAGATGCCTGATTTCTCAAGCCTCAGTGTCTTCACCTGCAAAATGGGCTTATGAAAGCCACCCTATAGCTGGGAAAGCCCCTCAGTGTGAGTTCTCAGCACAGGGAAGGGCGGCTGCGGGTCTCCCACCCGCAGAGGGGCTGCGAGGTTTTCCAGGCATCAGTGCCCACCTGGTAGGTCTCTATGGGCCGCGCCTCCATGTTCAGGTCCCAGACCTTGACTGTGAGGTAATCGCGGGTGAGCATGTACCGGCCGCTGTGGCTGAACTTCACGTCCGACACGGAGGAAATAATTTCCGAGAAGAAGGAGCGGTTACTGGGGTCCTCGGGCTCTTCAAATACTGCGGAGACAAAAACAAGCACCGTCACCGGGCCGCTCCCACCCGTGGGGTCCAAGCGACAGACGGCTCCGTTTCCACTCTGGGCTCATGCGGTAGGTCATTTATTCGTTCATCAAACTTATAACTAAATACAGGTCAGGCCCAGGCCCAGATGAATCCTCCAAAGAGGGAAGAACCAGCTCTTGGAACAGTGTTTATTGAGCATTTACTCTAAGCCAGATTCTGTGCTGAGCCTTTCCCGTGTGTTACCTTATCTAACTCCCCAATAAAAACATCAGGTCGGTACCACTAATATTCCCATTTTATAGCCAAGAAAACTGAGGCATGGATGGCCTCAGAGCTGGAAAAAGTGGTGGAGGAGGGATCTGAACCCAGAGCTGTACTCAATGTGCTGCTCTCTGCTGCCTCCTGCTGGTGATGCCAAACGCCAGGACTGTGAGGTGTCCAGGCATCCTCGAAGGTGCTGGACCACGTCCTGGACTAGGCTGGGCACTGCCTGTGGTTCTAACTGGCTCCGGGGCCTCTGTTCATGGTGCACACATGGCCGAGCCCCACTCATAGGTATGTTCTGTTTGGCTGCCATGCGGGTTGTAGCAAAATCAAACCTTGCTACCAGGGATGCAGCCTGAGTCCCGTTTGCTGCCTGCCACCCACCTCCTATTATTTTAGCTCAGCTGCTCCAGACAGGAAGTTGCTTACCTGACCCCTGAAGGCAACAGCTTGCTGCCTTTACCAGAGATCCCAGAGTGGGCAGTGAGCGGCTCCCCAAGCAGCGTCCCTTCCCTGCTCTCCCCCATAACCTGGCCTTCCTGACACAAGGAGTTTCCCAGGCAGCAGGACAAGCTCTTCCAAGTTCCATGTCTGTTGCTGGCTGTCCCAATAGTTTGCCCACCTCACTGGACAATCAGATCCTACAGTGGCCCTGGTGCTGCAGCAGGATGGAAATTAGGGTCCCTGCTGACCATTTAGGACCTGGGCCATGGATGGGCCTGGGGGTCAGGGAAGTGGATGGGATGGTAGGTTGGCAGCCATCTACAGCCAGTCTGGAAGGACTTTTAAACATTTAACAACCTGCCCAGCTGTCCCCACGGGCACCGGCTGAGTGGCTGCCCTGCCTGCTGGTCTCCAGGCTCCAGGCTTAAAACAGGGAAGCAGAGAGCTGATCACATGTCCCCAGAGGCTCACAGGAGTGCCCTTCCTGCTGGCCCCTCCTATGTGGGAAAGTCCCATATCCCACTTCCCAGGTCTGTCCCAGCCCCTTACCCCCCATCTGGGAACCCGTTCTTCTTCTTCTCCAAGGTAGACACTGCTCCTGCCTTTCCCAGAGATACAACTCCTGCCCAGCTCCCCTCTGCAGGGTGGCTGGAAACATTTCATGCCAATCGGATGCTCTCATGTGGTCATGCCTACATGCATTCACTCACACTCTCAGTTAACCAGTCCATACTGAGTGCCCACCATAGCCAGGCACTGTTTGAGGCCCTGGAATGCTGCAGTGAGCAACACCTCCATTCTCTTGGAGCCCACATTCTCCTCCCGGAGACAGACAGTAAAACTCAGTGACATGCGATACCGTTGGGCCATGGTGGAAGAAAGATAAAGTAAGTGAGGACACAGAGAGAAATGGGGGCTGGTGATTTGGATAGACAGGGCCTCTATGGGAGAGCACATCTGAGCAGAGACGTGAATGAAGTGAGATACCAGGGAGTAGAACTCCAGGCAGAAGTCACAGCATGTGCAAAGGCCCTGAGACAGGGATGAGCTGAAGGCCACGTAGGCTGAGAAAGGCGAGAGCGAGGGGCTGTAAGCCACGGGAAGGGCGTCATCCTGTAGGCAATAGGGAGCCACAGAAGGGCTCGGAGAGAGGAAGGGCGTGGCAAGATTTGGTTTTCTCCAGGATTCCCCTCCCTGCAGTGGGGAGGAGACCTCCCTGTGGGTCACCTTTAGCTTCTAAAACCTCTGCATTCTGATTGGTCATCTCACATAATCGTGTTTTGTGCCCTGGTACACCGACACCTTTATTTTTGCAGGTATAAACATTCGTAATTTTTCTTTGTTAAGCCAAACAATTTAAATCAATGACATTTCCCTCTTCTCTCAGATGCCTGGAATAAAGACAAATTCAATACTTGATTTCTTACTTGAACTAAAGCACTGAGATTCTGTATTGTCTTTAAATGGACAGGGGTATAGACCTAATACTTGGGAGAAATGGGGCAGAGGATTTGAAAGAAGATGCACCTCAAACTCTCTTCAGGGATCTGGGTGGCCCCCCGCACTTCCCCTGGTATGTGGCAGGAACTCTCTCTCGACTGAATTAGCACCTCTGCTGCTAGGCGTCACACAGAAGGTAAGACATAAAAGCGGGGTCTGTCTCTTGCACCCCGACTTTGTACCCCTCGTCTGCCTCGGTGGATTCCTCCAGCCTCCACCCGAACCGCTAGGGCTGGCCCAGCTCACTCCGCCCTGCACCCTGCAGAGCTCCTGGCACGCGTTGTGGGGTTTCGGTAGGTGGATGGGGACCAAAATCACAGAGGAGCATCCGTACTGGATGTCACAGAGCCAGGGGCTGCGTCCTCTGCTAGCTTTCAGGAGCAGGAAACCACAAAGGTCAAGGGCTGCAAGGATGACCTAATCCATAGTTGAAAACAGAAGCACCAAACGGCCCACGGCAGCCTCAGTTCTGGCTGTACTTGGGCACTTCTGATGGTTTTTTTTAAGCACAAAAGCACCAGAACTGAAAAAGATTAGTGACAAGGATATTAACAAGCCTGAAAAAAGTTATAGCTAGAAGTTCTTCATTTTCTTGTCAAATATTTCTATGAAATTTTTGATACAACTATTATTTGTCAAAAGACTGCAGAATCTTCCATATCAATCCCTCCCCTCCCCCTCCCCCCCCCACAACCTGCACGTCCCCAGGCCATTAATAAGAGATAAGAGGGTCTCCCTTCTAATTGACGGAATCACTAAGGACATTTCACAGTAATTATTGCTGCCAAGAGTTTAAAGAATTGCATCCCAGAGCCCCTGTCACTCGTGGTGGGCTCCATCCCACCTCTCTCCCCTGCCCTAATTATTTTGTAGTTGGAGGGCTCCGAAACAGCAGAAATCTCTGATTTTTTTTAAAAAAATAACTTTGCATAATTAAGGCTCTCGTGGCCCTAGCTGGTTCCCTGACAATCGCATCCTCCTCTCTGGGTGTCACCGCTGTCACACACGGGGCAAGGGTGAGGACCCCCTTCCCGCCACCCTCGCCTAAGTGAAGTGAAGTGAAGGGACCCTGGGGAGGTTCTGAAGCCCCCGTGATCCAAGGAAACAGAAGTGAAGCCTGAGGTGCGGGCCAGCCTTCCTCTCCAGCCTTGCACACGACTCTGATGTGTCCCTTTTCTGCTTAAAGCCCTCCATGGTTCCCAGTGCCCACAGGCTCAAGGTTCAAGATCCCACATGTAGCTGCCAAGCTCCTTCCTAACTGGGCCCCAACCGGCCTGCTGCTCCAGCTTCACATGCCCAAATTCCCAGGGCCTCGAACAGGGTGAGGCAAGCAAGACCCCCCAGGGCACCACACTGAACAAGTCACTCTGGGGTCGCTTTAAATGAATGCCTCCTTCAGTGTTGTGACTTAGGCATCTCGCTTGCCTTATCCTAACCCTTGCCCTGCCATATACCAGGCAGCAGGGCAGAGCCAAGCTCTGGGTGACCTCAGGCAAGCCCCTTAACCCCTCTGAGCCCAAGTTTCCTCACCTGGAGGACAAGCATGGTGAGACCTCCAGAGGTAACACCTAGAAGCACCTGGCCCAGTGAGGGACTTGAGTAGCTGTTCAATAAAACTGCCTAACTGTTTTTATAGTTATTTTTCACATTGTTTTCTCTCCCTGAAACTTCCTTTCCCATTTTTAGCCTCTGTCTTTCTCACCAACTCCTGTACATCCTTCAGAACCCCAACTCAAATATCCTGTTCTCTGTGCAGCTTGTCCAGATGTTCTCCAAAGAAATCAAATGCTCACCCTTGCTGCCCGCACAGCCCCGGGATGCCCTCTTGTATGGCATCAGTGAGGATGCCTGGTCACCTCATGGGGCTGTGAGCTCTTGGGGCAGGGGGTTCTGCCTTTGTCACCGGTCATCCCGGCATCCCTGCCCAGCCTGGAACCAGGCTCAGAGCACAGTCTTGCTCACAGAGTGGACAGAACCTTCTGGTGCTGCCTGCCCATGTGGCCTCTTCTCCGTGCCCTTCCTGACATATTTCTTTCCCCACCTGGTATGATGCCACTTACATATCTAGGCACAGCAGTGAAACCTGTATCTGCTAGAAGTGGCCTCTGGGGGCCATGGCTTTTGCTGTGTCCCTCTCAGTGGCACCAGCTATGTGCCACTCCTCATTGTCAGCATGTGGATGGTCTTCTCTGGGCATGGGTGGGGAAGTGGGGGGTAAACTGAGCAGGCAGAATTGATCAGATGGGGCTGGGATGAAGGGAGGTTCAGGGCTGATGGAAGAGCTGCCCTGGCTTGAGCCACACGCTCAGGGACAATGGCGCAGGGCAGTGAAACCCTGGAGAGAAACATGGACATACGGAAGTGGGGCTGCAGGTCTGCGGAGGTGGAGAGCACAGGAGGAGACGGGCCTGAAGGAGCAGACGGGCCCTGCCCAGTCCTTGCTCCTGGCTGCCCTGGCAACGGGTCCCTCCTCTGCTCTGAAATTATACGAGAACCTCCACTTGACGAGCACACGCATCCAGCCTAGTCCCACCTTCCCACCTTGCGCTCCAGGAGGAGGAGCTGGGGTGGGGGGTGGTCCCTGCAGCAGAGGGAGAAGCAGTGGGATCACAGGGTACCTGTCGCTCCCGCACGATGCCACTGTTGGGGAGGTGCCTCCTGCGAGACCACCTTCCCGCCCCTGACACCCCGCCACCGGGAAGGCTGAGGCCGTGCAGAGGGAGCAGGGACAGGCAGTCACTCTAAGGCGGCGGGCACAATGAACTCTCACTGATGAGGAGTTAGCAACTGTCATTCTCTGCTTATAACTGTCCCCTGCTCAGCACCGTGTGATGGACCCTGTTGGACAAAATAACATCCACCCCAACTGTGGCCCCCCGCTCCGCAGGGTCTGCCCCCCACCTCTCTGTCTTCGCACCCCACAGCTGTCCCTTCGCCCCACTGCAGCCAAGCCCCTCTGGCGGCAGGGCCCTCACCCCCTTCCCTCTGCCGCCTCTCGTCCCAGGCTCACTCCTTTTCATTCTTCAAGGTGCAGAGATGCCTCCTCCGACCACCTTAATTTAAAGCTGACCACATCAGAGCAGCCGCAAAGCCTTCAGAAACTTGCCCGCTGTCACGCTCCCATTTACTTACCAGTCTGCTTGCTCCATAGAGGCAGGCGCTCTCTCTCTGCACAAAGCCTGCGGCCACCCCTCACCCTCTCTCACTCTCCATTCTCCATTCAGCCCGTGGGCAAAGCCGACCTTCCGTGCGGATGCAGGACCCGACCCCCTCCGCTCACCGCACCCACCCCGCTCGGAGCATCAGCACCCTTCATCTGGGTTACTGGGCTAATCTCCCAGCTGGCCCCCGCCTCCACCCTCCTCTCAGCAGCCAGGGGGCTCCTATTAAAACACAGCCAAGCAAAGCCCCCTGTGGCTCCCGTCCTTTCAGAGTAAACCCAGAGCCCCCGCCATGGTCTGTAAAGTCCTCTGCATGTGGACCCTCTGCTCTCCACATGTGCTCCTCTCTCCGTGCGCCTCTAACCTCACCCCCACCTCCCCCGACTCTGCTCCTGCCACACGGGCCTCAGGATCCAGCTACGGGGCCCTGGCTGTGCCCTCTGTTGGGGGCTTTACCCTGGCTCTGCCCCCAGATATCTGGAGCCTCTCCAACAGAGGGGGGCTAGGTCTGGTCTTTCTACCCCAGATCCATTACCAGGGATAAGTCCTGGGAGTCTACCCCACCCAGACCCTTTAAATGAACCTGGCTCACCCACAGTTTCCATAAGAGTTCTTTGTTCTCAAGGCTTCTGTGAAGACTAAGTGAGAAAGAACACAGGCTGATAGGCATGAGACTATTGGAGCCTCTATCCTGGTTCCACTTAGCTGTGTGACCTTAGGGAAATGTCTTAACCTCTCTGTGTCTCTGTGTGATAAACGACAATGGCCCCCAAAGACGGCTGCATCCTCATCCCTGGAACCTGTGCACATGCTACCTCACGTGACAAGACTTTGCAGATGTAAGTTAAGGGTCTCGAGCTGCAGAGATTATCCTGGATTCTCCAGGTGGGCCCTCTGTAATCATAAGAGGGAAGGAGGAAGGTCAAAGGCAGAAGAAGAGATCGCATGATGGAAGCAGGGGTTGGAGTGATGCATTTTGAAGATGGAAAAGGATCGTGGGTGACCTCTAGAAGCTGGAAAAGACAAGGAAACAGATTCTCACTCGAAGCCTCCAGAAGGAATGCAGGCCTGGCGACACCTGAATTTTAGACCTCTGCCCTCTAGAACTGT
The DNA here is from genome assembly GCF_965194825.1 of Balaenoptera physalus. Classification (NCBI taxonomy): domain Eukaryota; kingdom Metazoa; phylum Chordata; class Mammalia; order Artiodactyla; family Balaenopteridae; genus Balaenoptera; species Balaenoptera physalus. Next base: position 26,392,720 of record NC_138884.1, read on the forward strand.
AAAAGAATATATCTGTGTTGTTTTCAGCCACTGTTTGTTACAGCAGCCAAAGGAAACCAATACACTCGGTTTCCTCATCTATAAAATGAATAATCGAGTACCTCCATCATAGGGTAGCTCTCAGGACTTAATGAGATGTAGACTTCGAGCAGCACCTGGTGTGTAGCAAGCCCTTGACCAATGTTAACTGCGGTTCCTGCTTCACCCAGCATCGGGCTGTCACAGAGTAGGGGTTCCACCAGGGGGAGCGATTGCCATTACCACCTATTCTAGGGAATCTTCGTGCTTCAGCACAGCCCTTCCTTTTGGCAGACTCTGTGCTGTGAAAAGCAGAAATAACTGCCTATTTTGAGGATTCAAGCACAGTCGTTTCCATGGTTACCCTGTCCTAATGACTAGCAGACAAAAGACCCGGATTTCTACTGCTTTGGAGAAAGACAGCAAGCTGTGGGCTGGGTAGAAGCAGCCCGTGCTTCCTGGCTCTGCCCTTGATGGGGAGGAGCCTGGGGAAGCCACTGCATTTCTCTGACCTCGGTTTCCTTATCTGCCCAACGGCAGAAGTCAACACGTGATCCACTTGTGATCCGGGACGCCCTTCCTTCAGTGAACAGAAAATCACGGTCTTATCGGTTGAGAAAATGATGCTGTGACCATTAATCTCTGGGGGTGTCTCTATCAGCCATCCCCTGAGTTCTGAGTAGTAACTGAGTAAATGGATAGAAGTGAGATGCAAAGAACGGGTCCTAACCTCCAAGTCTCTTTAAAAAAAGACCTGGCTCCAATAACAACCATTTGTTCTGATTAAAAATAACAATCTAATTGGCAATCGTCTCCTTGCCAGACGAGGGCTAAGAACAAACGCGATCTGGAGAAAGCAGACAGCAGGGCAGATATCTCCTCTACTCACGACTTATGGCAAATTAAATGAGGGAAGGAAAACAGAAGCTGCAATGTATTGTACAAAGACTGGTGAACAATCCTGTCACTGGCATTAATGAGAAAGTGCAGAATATTGAGTTTGAGAATGAAAAGAAAATTCTAGAAAAATTTAAAATACATTTTTGATGCAAATTAACTCTCATAGAAAACCTATATAAACCAATAATCAAAAAAGATTTACACTTGAGTTTTACTAAGACTTCAAGGAGCTGATGTGTTATACTAAATATTCTAGGGAAAAAAAGAGAAATCAGCCAGCTCATTTTACAAGAGAACAATCATCTTAAAACTGGGCAAAGAGCGTAGGCAAAGAAAATTAAAGGCCAACTTCATCTATGAATATTTATGCCAAAAGCATAATTTTTGCATTTATGCAAAAATTTCCTGCCCTCAGTGTCACTAGGCACTGAAAAAGGTCAGAAGGTGCGATGTCCCTCCCTTCATACCTTGGCCGTGCCAAAGCCTTCTGGAACTTCTGGAGAGGCAGACTTCTCCGTGGCCCTATAGTTAATTAATACTCACTGCAGCCCCAGGAGAGGGGATGAGAAATTCAATGGGGTTGAGTCATCAAAATAAAGTTACAGCTCTTGCACTTGACTTTGTGGGCTGATTCACATGCAGCTGCACACCACCAGGCGTATGACGAGGACGTGCCTGGAATCTATGCTTGTGTGCCTGGGCTGGGGAAATGTACGAGTGGTGGCCGCCCTGGTGGGTGGCTGCTTGTTCAGACCCCAGGGAACCAGCTAACACAGTTACAGAAGCCGAGAGGGGCTCTGACTCTCACATCCAGCCCACGAAGAACGTCATTCAAGCAGCGTGGGCGGACACAAAACCGTCTCTATTCTCCCTAAATTCCATCCTTCCCCCACACACACTCAGGGACAATTTCTGGAAGTATTTCTTTCCATGCTTTTCTGTTTCCATTCTTTCGGTGAAGTAGCCATTGCCTTGCTTTTCTCCCCCACGGAATCTTTAAACATCATTCCCCCATGTCATTAAAAACCTCCTAAGTCAGTATTTTAAATGTCTGAACAATATTCCATTATACAGACATCATCATCTGGCCACGCTGGTGCCTTCCCATCTTGGAGGCTTTGCCCCTGCAGTGTCCCCCTTCTAGAAGATTCTTCCCCCAGAGATCTGCACGGCGCACTCCTTCAGCACCTCAGAGAGACTGTTCCACTGTAACCTCCTCAGTCAGTGGCACTGACATGACCCTCCCTACACTCTGCTTTTTTGGCGGCTGTTTACACCACTCACCACTTCTTGACATCACACCACCTAGTTAGGAGTTTATTGTCTGTCCATTGGTTCCTGCTGCACCCCTGTGTCAAGCATAGTGCCTGGAGCATGGCAGGTACAGACAGCCTGCCTGGATGGTTGTGTGTGCCCCGCTGGCCCCCGCTCCACCCAGAGAGGGAGATCTGCCCTCGCCGCCCTGAGAGCTGACAGCTCAGCCCTCGGGAGAAGCCTCGTCGCACAGAGAGGGGGTTCCCAGGGTTCCTCTGGGGGAGCCCTGGGGCTCGTGGACGGGGGACTGCAGCTCCAACAAGTGCAGACCCAGACAGCGGACATCCTGCCTGGCTGTGGACAGGAGGAAAGCCGGGCGAGTGTGTGGACAAACCCGGAGAAGGGGGCTGGGGTAAGACTAGGGGACAGAACTTGGCCGAGGAGGGAGGAGGGGCTGGTGGCTGCAGACAGTCCTGGGCCTGAGTGCCTGGGGGCTGGGGCAGCACTGTCCTCTCTGGCTGCCCAGGGAAACCAGGCTCCCGGGGGGAAGACAGTGACCCTGTCCCTCCCGACAGCCCTCTGCCTCCTTCACCCAGTCTTTGATAAAGCCCTCCAGGGGCCAACTGGCCACCACTCATTCATCTGTTCACTCGTTCATTCATTCAACAAGTGTGTATTTCCAGACACTGCTGTAGGCACTGGGGTGGATACAGAGATGAACTGAAGCCCCCGTCCTCCTGGCTGGGGCCACGTCTGCCCCCTGCCCCCTGCCACTCCTGCACTCATCCACGGATGACCCCGTGGCCTGACCCTCTGCCTTCAGGTGCCTCTGGGGAGCACCGCGTCTGTGGGCAGCTGCCGCACAGCCCAGCACCAGGCAGCTCAGCCCGGGGATGAGGAGCACCAGCTGGTGTGTCCCAGAGTCCCGGGTTCAAGTCCCACCCTGCCACTTTTCAGTGTGGGTGACCTGGGCCCTTCCCTGAAGGCTCAGTTTTGCCCTCTGTGCGGGACCCGCTGGGAGCTCGTGTGACGATGAGATGAGATGATGCAGGTAGAGAGAGAGGTGGGGCGCCTGACTCAGAGTGTCCAGTGTGAGCTCTTCCGCGGCGGTGGTGGTTGTCTTAAGAGGTTCCCTTGGACCTTGGTCAGCCCCGAATCTCCTTGGCACCTCTGTGGCAACACCATGGCTGGCCCTGTGGTGGGTTCCAGCATGAGGTGACCCCAAGGAGCTCATAGGCTGCTGGGGGAGACGGAGCAGCCACAGAAAATTCCACAGGGTGTGGCTAGTCTGTGAGAGGAAAGCTTTGGGGGTTCTGGGGGTGCAGAGGAGGGACCTGGCCCAATGTGGAGATCAGGGAAGGCTTCCTGGAGAAGGTGACAGCTGAATGTGGTCCCTTCTTGGCTTCCAGTGCTCAGCTCGCTCCCTGGCCCTCGTCTGTGGAGGGGCTTCGGGTAGAGGCAGTGGGTGGCAGGACCAGGTGCCCCCTCCAGCAGCACTAAGGAGACACTGAGTTCCCCCCCAGCCCATCCGGAACACCCCCATGCCCCGCCCACCCCGCCGGGCTCCAGCACCGGGACGGCCCCGCCCACATCTACCGCCGCCGGGGGCCCTGGCGGGCATGCGCACTTACGTTTGGAGTGCTTGTCGCACAGGGCGGCCGCACGCATGTCGCAGAGGCGCAGGGAGCCCTTGCTGCTGCTGTAGACGAAGAGGTTACAGTGGTGCGGGTGGAACTCGGACGCGGTGATCACCTCCGTGAGGTCCTCCATGTTGGCCGGCTTGATGTCCACGATGTCTGGGTGGCCGAGTCAAGGAAGGGGCGGTGAAGGAAGGGCGCCCTCGCGGCTCTGCCTTTCCCAGCTCGGAGACCCTCGGGTTTCCCGACGCCTCTCCTCGGCGCACCCACCTGCCCCGCGTCTGAGCTGGCTCCGTTCCTGAGACTCCTGGACAAACACCCCGCCACGGAGTCCCCAAGCTGCAGACCTGACTGTCGTCGAAAAGCCTGCTGGTTGTCCCTTCTGGGTGCCCGTCCACTGTTCCCATAAGGCGGGACTGCCGCCTCCTTCCTGACCTGTGCCCTTTCTCCAGCCAGTGCCCATCCGCTGCCCGGCCCCACGCAGGGCAACCCTTGAGGCGTCTCCCCTCTGCCCCTCCTCTTTCAGTTGCCAAGCAGGAGGCCAGGAGCGTTTGTTGAGTGCCTACTACATGCTGTGCTGTGGACACACTAGGTGAACAACTGCACTTCTCCCCGTCACTCTGTGAATCGTGTCTGAGCTGAGTGGACAGGTATCGGTTGGCTCCCCTCCTCCCCCGCCCCGCCCTTCCCACACCCCCGCCCCCACTCCCTTCCGCCCACAGCATCAAGACTCTGCTTTGGGGAAAAGGTTCTCTGCCTTTCTGGGTTTTCAGCTCTAATCTGTGCCTTCCATTTCCACTCACAGTCCCCACGAGGGATAAGCATATGGCGTCAGATGTGCCAGTGGAGGGGCTCCAGACTTGGAATACTGGGAATGCTGGGAGGCAGCTCTGTCGTCTCTGCGGGCTGGGTGGTGTGGAGAGGAAGGGACGGTATCTGCTGCCATGACAAGGGGAAACCCGGAGACTGGGGCGGGGGCAGACCGCCCCAAAGACAGAGTGGATGGAGAGAAAGATCTGTCAGTACCTTTAGAATCCTGCGTGAGGATTCACCCGAAAACGGTAACCCCTGGACGGTTAAATATAGGACCCAATAAGTCCATTTTCTGTTTAGCGTCAAGAATTTTGTTGCTTGGAAAGGAAGTATCTCTGACTGAAATGCTGGAGCCCAGAGAGGGTAAACAACTTGTCCAGGGTGACTCAGCAGTAAGTGGTGAGGCTGGATTCCTGTCCATTCGCGGTTGCCTACAATAGCAAATCATAACCCCTTGCTGTAGCATCCTAGGCCTGGCATACCCTGGCCTCTCTCTACCTTTCCGGCTTCAGATCCTACTAGTGGCTCTGCCCTATAGGCACTTTCCTCTCGAACAGCGACACCTTCGGTCTCTGGTCTCCCCAGCCCCGTGGGGGCTCTGCACAGCCTGTTCCCTCTGATGGAAATGCCCCCTCCTCCCTCTTCTTTGCATGTGAGCTGTGGATTCAGAGAATGCCAGCTCTGCCACCTCCTGGCTGTGTGATCCTGGGTGAGTCCCCCCACCATCCAACCAGCTCCCCATGCCTCAGTTTCCTCATCTGTAAAATGGGCTATCAGTTCTATCCTCATAGGTTTGCTGTGAAGATGAGAAGAGGCAAAGCCCTTGGCAACTGCCTAACACATCGCAGAGCCCAGTGAATGTCAGTTGCTCTTATTATTTTTTATTATCTGGAAAATACTGATTGAAACTCTGACATTCATCTGCTGTCAGCCCCCCCTCCTCCACCTGCCCCAGGCTACTTCCTCTCTCAGTAAGAAAGAAACATTTTCTGACTTCTGTAAACAGTAGAATTTATAAAACATCAGAAAAGATGGTTGAATCTGTGCAATCAGAGGAGGGTCTCTGTGCAGATGCTCAAATCTTGCTTGCTAGAAGCACACCATTAACCAGAAACTTAGAATCACATCAAAATAGAAAGAGAGGGAAAAAAGGAGCTATGTCGTCAGTGCCTGAACTGGTTTCCCAGGAAACTGTTGTTTTCTGGTACGATAAGAAGCAGAGATTAAATCAGGAAAAAGTGAGACTAAAGGTTGAGAGAGAAAAACAGCCAAGACTTCTGGAATGTGAATTCCATCAACATCAACCTGCAGCCCCATCCTTCTCAGCCTGAGCCCCCGCTGATGACTTTGCCTGCTTAGAACGACTTTAATTTCCTACTGAACTTAAAATGGTGTCTGGAGAAAAAGTGCCGTCGTTTAAGAAATGCACATGAGTACAGCACCTGTCAGATGTTCTGCAAACGGGGACTGAGGTTCTCCCACAGGACTTGGGACACCAAAGCCAAAGAGGGCCTGGGAGAAACAGAAGTGCCAGGCCTTAGGGCACACAGGTCAGGTTTGAATCCCGGTTGTGTCACTTGTCAGGGGACGTGGGTTTTTACCGTGTTTCACTCCTCAGGGAGTGAAGATGCCTTTCCTTGCAGGTGGTTCCCTGAACATCCCAGGGAGACCTGTCACCTGGCCTGAGGGGGCTCAGGCCGCTGTGACTTGTTGCTTTTGCCAATGAATGGAGGGCAGAAGTGACAAGTGATGCGGGTCACTTCCAGGCTGAAGTTCTGAGAGCCAGCACGTGCTGTGCCGTGAGCCTCAGGGGACAATGGGCAGGCTCCTGTCACCTCTGAGACTTTCTGACTGTTGCTTCAGGATCACCTAACCCTCTTGACTGAGCCAGTGTCCAAACTCTTTCCTTCCCGGCCTCAAGCTGTTCTAGAATCCAGTCCAACAGAGAAGGGATCAGAGGTATGATGTCTGAACTCTGGCTCATGGAGACCGAAACTGGGCTTTATGAACCATCTTTCTAACCTGGGAGGCTGTGGACGCCAGTGGCCAGAGAGAGGGCAGTGTGGTGGCGTGCAGCCTCCTCTCCCAGGGCCCCAGACCCTGGTCCCAGACTCACGTAGGGGCCAAGGCCACGCAAATGGGTGTTGCCTTTGGCTGGATCATAGTGGACGTGCTTCCTGCTTCCTGTTTCCCGTGACCCGCATCACTCTAACCGCTCCTGACAGCCTCACGACAACCATGTTCAGCTGTGGCCTGCCTTCTGCAAACACTTGCTAGAACTCTGAACGAGGCCATGATGGCTAAGTCTGCGGGGTTCAGTCATGTCTGCAGGCTCTACAGCTAACATGCCTGAGCCAGGGCTACACAGAGCCGGCCGAGGGGGGAACCCACGTGGACCGGGGACCCTGTGCATGGGCTGAGGAGACAGAGTCTCCGATGCCTGGGTCCCATCAACAGCCGTGGACCGCGGCTCTTACCGCCTATGCATCACTCGGGGAATCTCTCTTGCTGCTTCACACAAAGGACTGGATACAGTGGGTGCTGGGGAAAGACGATGTGAAGCTCAGAGCTTCATTTCCACCTGATGCTGGGGGAGGAAGACAAAAGCACGGTCATGGCCAATGTGTGCCTCTGAATCCCAGGGCCCACAGCCTGACCCAGCGCCTCCAGGACAGCACAGCGTCCTTCAGGGCGTGGCCATCCCACCGGGTCTACCGTCACCCAGTCCCGGGACGGCTTCTCCAAGACCTCTGGCTCCGCTCGTCTCAGGACGAGGATCTCCCTGTGGGTGCCCAGCTCCTCACTGGCCACCGGGTGTGTGAGAGCCAAATTATCGAGAGGGGCTGTCCCTACTGAATCCCCACGGTCACATCACAGAGCAGGGGCCTGGAGACGGACTCCTGACCAGCGAAGCAGGCGTGGGGAAGCCTCCAGAGCACGGTAATTACGTCCCAAACAGACACCACAAACACTCCTCCGGGACTCCCACCTGAGTGGCCACATGCCTGTGGACTTTGAGACACTTGACCATACACAGTGGCCTGGACTTTGGCAGGACCAGTGCTGGGTTGGAAGTTGGGGGCCTTGGGCCAGGTGTCTGGTTTTACCTCTCTCTGGAATGTTCGGTTCCACAGGCAGAAATCACTTCCATCTGTAAATCTCGGTTTCCCCTATCTGCAAAATCAGGGGTTGAGTATGACCCTGGAGCGCCCTTTCATTTCGAGGATTAACGCACAGGTGGCTTCCCCCATGCCCACTTCAGAATCAGCTGCATGAATCCCACGTGTAGCCGGTGCTTTTTTCATGGCAGGACTGACCTCTCTCGGGAAGGAGCATAATTAGACTCATTTGCAAGCCCCCCTCCCCCCGGCAAAGCTGGATGAATTATTCATGTTCTATTTTTCCATCTAATTGTACACCAAGTGTCTGATGGCTTTTGCTTAACTTTCAATCACACTTTGGCAGCTAAGAATGATTTTCCCTCCTAGGAAAGTTTGTCAGACACAGGTAGGCGGAGAGGGGAGCAGGTCACACGGAGAGGATGAAGGGAGAAGGTAGACTAGCTCCGGTCCCCACCCCTTGGCTGAGCGCGATGTATTTTTCTCCAGTGCAGTGTGTTGAATGGTGCCTCCCCCCTGCCCCCCCCAACCCAAATACATGTCCACATCCTAACCCCCAGAGACTGTGAATGTGACCTTATTTGGAAAAAGGGTCTTTGTAGATAGGATCAAGTTGAGGGTCTCAAGATGGGGTCTTCCTAGATTACCTGGGTGGGCCCTAAATCTGATTACAAGTGTTTTTATAAGAGACACCAAAGGAGAAACAGAGACACCCAGAGGAGAAGGCCATGTGGCATCTGAGGCAGAGGCTGGGGTGATGCCTTGGGCTGCAGGAGCTAGGAGAGGCAAGGAAGGATCCTCCCCAGGAGGCTTCAGAGGAACACAGCCCTGATAACACCTTAAGTGCAGACTTCAGGCTTCTGGAACTGTGAGACGATAGATTTCTGTTGTTTTAAGCTGCCCAGTTTGTGGGAAGTTATGGCATCCATTGGGAACTCAGACACCCATCCTGCTTCCTGGAAGCTGCGGAAAAGACACGGGTGTAATGCTAGTTATCACGGACAGCTTCCTCTACCTCCATTCCAGACCTCTTCTTTCCCTGCAGTTCCCTGTTTTAGCAGCCCCGGCCCTGAAACGCAGAGCCAGGAATCAGGGCAGCTTCTGGATCCCTCCCTCTCCCTCCATCACATCCAACCTGCCTCCGCGTCCTGTGCTCGTCCTCCTGGAGGTCCCTCTGCTCTGGCCCTCGGCCCAGGCTGCCTAAGCCTCAGCGGGGCTCCCAGCCTCTGGTTAGCCCCCCAGTCTCAGCTAGAGTGAACTCCCTAAAAGGGGGGTTGGGTTCCCCTACTCCCCACCCACAAGAGAAGGCCTTCTATTCAGGCTGCAAATACTGGCTGACCTGTTTCACTCATCTGAGTGCTGCAAATACTATTCAGGCTGCAAATACTGGCTGACCTATCTGTTCCACTCATCTGAGTGCAGGCAAAATCGTTTATACCCCAAACTCCAGTTTATACCAAACGGGTACCTGTGCCCACCTGAGATGCCCTGCGGGCTGTTCAGATGGCTTCACATCTGTGTCTGTTCAATCCTCTCCACGTGTGAGTGAGGTGCCCCCCTTTCTGTGGATGAGGAAATGGGGGCTCCGCAAAGGGAAGCCACTTGCTCGGGGCCAGGCAGAGGGGGGACCAGCCTGGGACTGGGACTAAGTTGAGTCCAGAACCTGCAATACGCAGTGTGCAGTGTGCAGTGTGTAGTGTGCAGTGTGCAGTGTGCAGTGTGCTGTGACTTGCGAGGCAAAGCAGAGCGGGGACGAGAACTCTGGCCCCTGACAGCCTGGGGCAGAATGCAGGCTCTGTCTGCTGGCTGTGTGTGCAAGTTTCGGAATCTCTCTGTGCCTCAGTTACCCCAAGTTCAAAATGGCAATGGTACGCCTTACCTCCTAGGGTAGCGGTAGGATTAATTAAGATGGTGCACGTGGTGTGCTGAAGACAGGGCCTGGCGAGGGGTACGTGCTTTGTAAGTGAACTCCTAAGAAGGCTTGTGGCATAACACTGCAGGCAAGAGCTGACTGGCTGCCAGGGGGCCTGGATGCCAGGCTTAAATCTGCCTTTAATCCATGCGGCGCCTCCCTTGGGCCAGTCACTCAACTTCTGTGGACCAGTGTGAGCTGAGGCTCCAGGAACACGAGAGGAAAAACACAGCCACGGGAGCGTGGACAAGTGGGCAGGAGGGGCTGCCGCCTCCCTGGGGCACCCAGGGGCCTGGGAAGATAGCTCTGGTTCCGGCAGCTGTCTGGCTCCAGCCCCTTTTCCTTCAGTGGCCAAGTGTGAATAAGCACACATGTAACCCTCTAGACCAGGGGTTGGCACACATTTTCTGTAAAGGGCCAGAGAGTAAATATTTCAGGCTTAGCGGGCCACAAGATCTCATCTCATCCAGGCTGCTGAACTCCGCTTTTGTGATGCAAAAACAGCCACAGACACTATGGAAATGAATGGGTGTGGCCGTGTTCCCATCAAGCTTTATAAACTGGTGGATTCCTGCGCCCACCTCTCCCCACTGGGCTACTCTTTGCTGACCCCAGGTTTAGAAGAGGGATTGCAATCTTGCTGTTGTAACAGAAGCCTCCCTTTACTGCTAGTGTGTGAGACGCCTGGGGGTCAGTAAAGCTCAGAAACAGGGGTTTGTCCTGTTCCATTCCAGAAGGAAGTCTGTGGTTCTTACTGCCAAGGACACAGGAGTGTAATCCAGGTGAGCCTTTGCAGAGTCATCAGGTTTGCAGAGATTTGTATAGAAACTCCTTCATCTCTTGCTGCCAAGAGCATCGCCTGGTGCCCTGAAACCAGTGGGGTGACACCAGCACCAGGCACCACGGCCGATCAGTTCGAAGCCACACCGCTCCGTGGGATCCCACTCGGAGGGTCCTGAAACTCTGGAGAGAAGGTGGCTAAGCTGCTGTGGCCCTCACTCCTTTGAGGTGTGAGGTGCGCTTCTCAGAGCCTTGGTCTCCCTTACCTATCCCAGGAGCACCGGTACAAGGGCCGTCACTCATCCCCTGGGCAAATCTCCGCTGACCATAAAATGAGTCAGGCACGTGAAATGAATAAACGTCATTGGTTCGTTCCACCGAGGGGCTCCAGTGAGAAATAGGTACGTAAAGCACTCCATAAATGCCAAAGTATTACACAAGTATCAACTAATGTGACGGGGTTTAGCGGCTATGCCACGACAAATGCTTGTAAAGACAGAGCAAGTAACTGAGCTCTGAAACACAGTCAAACCCTTGGAGGGCTGGTGAGGGCGGCCCCCTTCAGGCCAGGCACCTGGATGTCCCTGCAGAAGGGACCGCCAACCCTCCAATCCCACAAAGGAGGAGAGGGAGATGAGGCTGGGGAGGTGACCGGCCCAGGGCCAGAGGTGGAGGCAGAGCAAGGATGGAATCCTGGCTTCCGAACTTCCAGCCGGTGGTCCTCCCACTGCCCGCTCTATTCTGGAGTGACTGCACCTCCACACAACGTGGAGTTCTCCCACGGGGTCAGCACCCCAAAAGGCCCTGCTGCTGGGGCTCGCTGGACTGGCTGTATCCTGGGCAAGCTGGATGTTGAGGGTGGGCAAGGGCTCCATGAGGAGAAGGATGTGGCCTTGAGCTCCACTGGTTGAACTGAGCAAAGTGTGGTTTTTCCAGATGTCCTGGGAGGAGCACACTCTCAGGAGGGGGAGGCTGTTACCATGGTGACCAAGCAGCCGCGGAGAAAGGATGGAGGCGGTTCTGCCAAAGACCACACCACACGAGGCGTCCTACACAGGCCCCCTGCACAGGGAGGCAGTCTCGCTGGGGCGTGGCCAGCAAAGCTGCTTTTTTTCAGCAAATTTTCTCCAAAAGATGACCTGGCTGCAAACATGAACTGTGAGCCCTCCGGCCTCATCGAGTCAGATCCTCCGGGAGGTTCCGGGCTACCTGTGCCTCTGGTTTAGCTTGCTCAGGCCGCCATGGCGAAATGCCACAGTTGGGTGGCTTAAACAATAGGAAATGATTCTCTCACAGTTGTGGAGGCTGAAAGTGCAAGATCAAAGTGTCAGCAGGGTTGGTTCCTTCTGAGGCTTCTCTCACTGGCTTGCAGGTGGCCATCTTCTCCCTGTGTCCTCATGTGGTCATCCTTCTGTATATGTCTGTGTCCTGATCTCTTCTTCAGTTAGGACACCAGTCATACTGGATTAGGACCCACCCTAATGATCTCATTTTACCTTAATCACATCTTTAAAGACCCATCTACAAATACAGTCATATCCTGAGGCGCTGGGGGTTAGAGCTTCAACATACAGATTTTGGGGGGACAAAATTCAGCCCACAACAGCCTCCTTCCCTTCCCTGCTCAGAACCTTATTAACTATGATGGTGCAATCTCACTCAAAGAGAGGAACCAGGTCGCTGGGGCCATGCTGGGCCGTGGGAGAAGGGCTGTTCTGAGTAACCGCTCGCTGCGCAAAGCCCACTGAAGCCCTGGAGTGTTTCCTCTGTGTGATGAGCCAGACTGCACACCTCTTCCAAAAGCCAGCTTATGGGATTCCCAAATGCTTAGACAGGCAAGAAATGACTTCTGAGTCACAGAAACCAGGGCTCGACAGTCTAGCCCCATCGAATAACAGCTGTGTGACCTCTGGAAAACTTCTCAGCCTCTCTGTGCCCTGCTTTTCTCATCTGTAGAATGAGTGGATGCCATCTGCTTTGCAGGGCTGTCATGAAGATTTAATGGGATGACATCTCCTTCATCAAGGAGATAAAGGTCCTAGCACATGGCTGGTACCTTTAGCAACAATTAAAGTGAGTTAATCAGAATCAGTATTTCTCTTCCTCTGAAACAAACATGAAATTAAGCAGGGTGCAAAAGGTATAATGTTTGTTGCCTAGAAGGACACTCTGGAAAGACAGTGAGGGTTTGTGCTGGATTACATGCCTGGGTTTGTATCCAACCCAGAGTTGGGAGGGGAAGCCCAAGGTGGGACAGAGCTTGGACACACACCTAGGTGGCTACCTTCTCATGGCACCGAGCAGGGGCAAACCAGACCCTGTCCCAACCTCTCAGGGCTCCTAGCCCAGCAGTGAAGCCAGATGTTAGCCCCATGATGGACGCTCCCGGAGAGACACACAGGGTGCATGTGATGAGATTTATAACAAGGCCCTGACTGGTCTGGAGAGTCAGGGAAGGGTCCTCTGAGGCAAAGGCATTAAGCCGAGGCCAGAGGGTGAGTAGGAGTTATCCAGGCAGAGGGTCAGGCTGGGGGAAGTGTTCCAGGTGAGGGGGAAGCAAAAAGCTGGGGAGTTGCAAGAGGGCAGGCTGCTGGAGCCCCAAGAGGGAGGGACAGAGGGCAGCTGACAGGGCTGTGGTCTGGGGTCGAGGGGGGTTTGATCAGGAGTGTCTTACAGAAGTGCCACAGCGGCCTTTCGGGAAGAGACAGGAAGCGCCATAGAGTTGCATGTCCCACCACCCAGAGGAAATGTCAGAAACACCAAACAGCTGCCAAAGCCCATGCATCCAGCCACTTATGTTACGAATCAATCCCCACTCTGTCCCGCAACAGCGCAAAAAGCACCTGCTTCCCTTAGGATGTAAAACAAGAGCCAGAAACGTTATTGCATTGACAGAACTGGACGGACAATCTGAGTGGCTGAGGGCTAGGAGGGCCATGGGCAAGTGCACCCGCTTCGCAGAATGGAGAGAATGACAGCACCACCTACGCGAGCTGCCGCGAGGATGAAGTGTAGCAAGTGCAGTGCGTTCAGCTCGGTGCCTGCAATAAGTGTGCAATAACAGTGGCTGTCCTGGAGGTTGTCACCATCATGACTGAGAGGCAGTATGGCGTGACAGTGACGTGCGTGGGTTCTGCGTCCCGATGCCCCAAGTCTGAATCCCACCCACTTGCCAGTTGGGTGACTCTGGGTAGATTACTTAACCTTTCTGTGGCTTAGTTTACTCCCCTGTAAAAGGGGGATGTTAATCTTGTCTACTCCACAGTGATGTCGGGAGGATTAAATAGGTGAGTATGTGCACGGTGACAGAGTGCTGTTTGGCACAGAGTAAGTGCTCAGTAAGAGGTGAAGGTGGTGTGGGAGGTGGTGAGGGTGATGGTGGGATGCAGCTCTGGTCTCGGATGGAGTCAGCACCATGGACAGCGCACAGGAGCCCTCGGCCGCAGCGGAACCCAACCAGCTGCCTGGCCTTGCTGAGCCCCCAAAGCAGCGGTGCTGATAACAGTTTAACAACATGCTTTCTGGGTGAAAAGCTGATTTTGGAGATTCAGACTCAGGGCATTTCTAAGCAGACTCGCCCCACTTTCCTTATCTGTGGGAGGATGAAAAAAGGCAGCCTGTAAGGAGCTTGACAGTGGTCATGGGCTGGTATAGGTCCTGTGTTTACAGCATATCAGCCCCTATACTCACCGGCCATTCTGCTCTCATAGCCCCCAGCACGGGAGGCACGCCCCTTTGAATGGAAGAGAAAAGTGAGGCTCAGAAGGCCTGAGTGACCGGCAGGGTCGCCGGGTGAGTGAGTGTTGAAGGCAGGGTTGAACACCAGGCTCTAGGGTTTTGGCCAGCACAGAGCCTGGCACATGGGGGGCCCTTGGTCGGTCCCCTCCTTCGCTCCCTGTGCACAAAATAAGCCCAGCCCACAGGTGGCCGAGTGCTGACCAAGATGTGGAACTGCTTCAACATCCAGCCTAGCTTCAGCACCTGTTCCGTAAATGGGAATTAGAAATTTGTTCCAGGCTAAGGCTTGGTGTGATGCCAGCTTCCACCACGAGAAATCGCTCAGTGGGGAGAAAAATCAACTGAACCATCTTTAGAAGTCTCTGGGTGCTAAGAATAAAGCAGAGGTCCGTCAGCTGAGGCCCCCTGTGCAATCTGTTACCTTTAAGATGCTTCAAACTCAAGAAAAATCACCCAGAGCTGCCTAAGAGCCTCAGAATGTTGGCATTAAAGGACTGAGAGGTTGTCTAAACAGATGTGGAGATGGCACTGGGGAAAAAGGGCTTCAATGAACAGAGAAGATGTCGGGATTTATGAGAAACAGCCTTAAGTATTTGAGGGGCCATCGTCTAAGGGGGAAAATAATACCGGCCAACTGCCAGGCCCCTTTATGTGAATGATTCCTTTACTCCTTACAAATATCCTTATGATAAGGAGTTTGGCCCATTTTGCAGTCATGGAAATCGATGACAAAGGAGGTAAAGCAATGAATCTGAGCCCAATTCTGCCAGAGCCCAGAGCCCAGACTGCTTCTCTTTAGTGTCTGGGGTCTTGGAGCCCCCCACCTTGGAGCCCAGGTTTGCAAGGAGGCATCTATATCCTAAGACCAGATGGAAACTGTGAACTCCCTCCCTCCAAAGTCACCATTTACAACCATTCATAAGCACCCACGATGTGCCAGGCCCTGCATGATGGGTGGGGACACAGAGGGCTCAGCCTGGGCTCTTAATCCCAAGGGTTTCAGCAGAAAATGGGGCAGGCATTCATACTAACAGATGACGAAAGCCCACTGTGACCAGCGAGTGTGGGCCCAGAGGGACTCGGACCAGCCTGGGAGGGGTGCAGAGTGGACAGAGCAGAGGCGACCAGGCAAAGGGGGCTGTGAGTGATGCATGTGGGCAAACGGGAGCCAGCCAGGCTACAGGAGGGAGAAAGGCTCCTCCAGAGAAGGATCAGCGGAAGGCAGGGCACCGCCCGCACCCCTGCAGCACGAAGGGAAACCCAGTGACGTGAAGGTGTGGGCAAGCCTGACGCACAGGACTCTGGGGAGGTGGGCAAAGGCTGGTCACCAAGAGCTGCCGGGCACTGTTGAGGGATCTGGACATTCTCCAGATGCTGCTGGGGACCACTGAGAGATCTACACAGGGGACTGATGTGGTCAGACCAGAGGCTCTGACGAGCCACTCTCAAAGCTCTGTAGAGGGCCAGCTGGCTGGGCAAGGTGGGCTTCAGGCAACGGTCCAGGCAGGAACGGTACGACCTGAGCTGGGCCTTGGTTAGGGTGGAGAGGAAGGCATGATTCCAGAGCCATCGGGGGAGAATGGAAAGAGCTTGGCACCTCTTTCCATTCTGTGGGTGAGAGAGAGGAAGGAGGCTGGAAGCCTCGGTGGCAGACAGAGGCGCTGCACCGGGTACGTGCCTGGCACACGGCAGAGGCTCAGGAAGTCCCAGGCTCCTCTCCCTCTGTTCAGAGCAGCCAAGTCTAGAATTAGAAGAGGAAAGGTCCTCTGAGTCAGCTTTATCACTATTCTTACTGGTGAAAACAATGCCCACTTTTTCTCCATTTTCCTTTCTCTTAAAAACCTTTGCTAAAAATCAATTCTGCCTAAGTAGAAAGTGTTACTATTTGGACACAAGGAGATGGTAACATAGCAGAAAACTCCCAGTGGCCTTGAGGACCGAACAGCAGCATCAGGGACATTGAAGAGCAAGAGTTAAAGGAATGCGAACCCCTAGGTCCAGAATCCCCCAGGAGGTACTTGCTCTAAAGGTGTTTCAAAATTCAGAGCAATTCCCCAGCTCAGCGCGGAGTCACAGCTGCCTTTCTGGCCTCCTCCCACGTTGGAAATGAAACGCCTTTTCTAATTACTTGGCTGCTATCAGACCCATCATCACACCTACGACCCGCAGTCCTGACACCTTTCTTGCCAGGGGAGGCTGAACGCCATGGGACGGTGCCAGGTGTCTCTGCTCTGGGTCCCTGTGTCTTGTCACTCTGGTAGCCAAGCCACAGCAGGCCATGGGGAGCGCCTCGTGCAACATCATTCCCTGATGAACTGATCTAACCAAGGGACATTTCCACAGCCACCACATACCCTGGAGATTCCACTCAGCTGCTTCTGTCTGCCTAATTGGTCCTTAGGTTCTACAGGCAAGGGCTGCCTTGAGCTCGGCCCTGGTGTCCCCAGCATTCTGTAATGCTCACACTCCCCTATCTCTAAGGGCCAAAACATTTGTATATTTTGATCAACTAGCAATTCATTTTCACAAAATTAAAGGCTACACACAGGTTTAACAGAATTATGTGGCAAGATCTGCAGCCAGAGAAGCCCCTCTGGCATCCCACGGGGACCCCCAATGCACTGATGCTCCCCTCTTGTCACTAGCTGTCACCTCCTCACCTGGCTTAGATTCTGGAGACAACCATTATTTTCACTCCCTTGCATATGCCATCAGACCCATGCATGCATCTTCACTTTGCAAACCCACTACCCTGGCTCCCTTTCCACCTACTCTGCCCCTGCAGCCATGCAGCAAAACGTGGCTGGAGAAAAACTCACTCTACTGTGCTCACTGGTCCCACTCGTTCCCCGTAGCACGTATCGCTTGCTCATGTACTGGATATTTTGCTTGTGTATTATACTAATGGTTTATCAACATTAAATTATATGTCCGTTCCAGGAGGGCATGGATCTTTGCCTCTTTAATTCAAGCACTGGGCACAGGGCCTGGCACACAGTAGGTGCTCACTAAATATACTGGTGAACGGTGTACCCTCCAGTGTGTGGACAGGGCACAATCTGTGTTAGGAGGTGAAGCTGGCAGTAGTGACTGGGCAGGTCTGCCTGCAGTTCTGGGATGGGTTAGTCCTCTTTCCTTAATAACAAGTAACCTGTTCCAATGCCCTCTGGCCACCTCAGTCCAAAAGTCAGTTATGATACAGCCCCATATCTACAAAGTCTATATTTTAACCATCGATTTACCTCCCGGCTTCTTGCCCATGGCCAGTCTCCACCCTACCCATCTCCATGTCTCCCTGGATCTACTCGGTCTCCTGGCTTCCAGACTCGTCTGCTGGAATCCATTCCACCCACAACATACGCCCACAGCCCCAGGGGGCCCCCTGCAAGGTGACCAGTGCATCGATAGCTTCTTATCACCTGACAGCAGTTGGGGAGGTAGACAGTCTTCAGAACACAGACTCAGACACCAAGCAAGGCTTTCAGTTACTGATACTTTCTAGTCCTTTTGCTGAACGAGGGAGAAGGTCTCTGTTTGCGGGATCGTATCTCTAACACCTGAAGTACTTCCTCATCCCCACGTCTGACAGAAAGAACTAGCCTCGGGGTCTAACACGCAGCATTTACGGAGTCTGCACATGTGGCTGTTTAACTCGAAATGTGAATTCATTCAGACTATATGCAATAAAAAATTCTGTTCCTCAGTCACCCTAGCCACATTTTACGTACTGCATGGGCACACGTGACTGGAAGCCACCGTACCGCACAGTGCAAATAGAGAACTTTTCCAGTATCACAGAAAGTTCTACTGGACAGGGCTGAAGATGGACTTTATTCCCTTTTTTTTTTTCCATGGCATTTATCTCTATAGCTACCTCCTATTTATGGTATGTGATATGTTTCACTTTCATTTATGGTAGTAAAATTAAAGTCCCTTTCAAAATGCATTTATTTAGGCAAAATTAAAGCTACTTGATTTAAAGAAAATTAATAAAAATCAGAAAAAGATTGGAAAAGCAAATGAAAGAACGCACGGTGTACAGATGTAGTAATAACTTGCAAAGGAGGTTTGCAAATGATCGATGTTTGGAGATCGTGGTCCCCAGGAGGAAGTCCCCCACTCACACCATCAGCCAGGCCCGCTGCAGCTGTCCCGGCCACCTCCCACCTTCCTGCCTCATCACGTCACCCCCGCCCACCCTGGGCCCTTCGGTAGCCTCCTCAAGCCACTGGGAGCATCTTAACCCTGCCTCCTTCTCAGTCCTCCCTGCTAGCCTAGGCACAGTGTGTAGACCTGAGTTACAGCAAGGATGGCACCACTGGTACCACCCAGGTCAGGGCTGGGTCTCCCAGCAGTGCATGAGGCCCTTGAGGAAGAAGCTGAGTTTCTTTTATTTGTCCCTGTGTCCCCGGGGCTCAGCATGGAGCCTGAGACAGAAGAGGAATTGATGATTAAATGAACGAAATTAAACAATCCCTTAGCTGCAGGGCTTGGCAATTTTTACAGGGCCTCAGCATTCACGGTGTCATTGAGTCCTTATAATAGCCCAGGGAGATAAATTGGTCAGGGTTTACGGTCCCCACCCTAGTCCTAGGATAAGGAAACCCAGGGTCCAGGAGGGTGGGTGCCGCCGTCCCAAGGCTGCAGCCCGAGGGCAAGGCAAGGAGTACTGGGCTAGGCCACAGGACTCTGTCCCGGGCAGGGGGACTCTGGGCCGAACCCCGGTCTCCCCAAGCCTGCATTTCCTCATCCGTAAAGTTGGGTGATGATAACATTGCCACTGATTGGCAGCTTTCATGCCACTGTGAGCGCCAAGTGAGACTGTGAATGGCAAGCTGCTCTGTAAACTGTAGAGTGCTGTGCAGGAAGCTGAGGACGGCTAGCCGCAGTCCCGTGAGTCCCACGCCTGCCCCGTTTGCAGACCTGGAGTTCCTGTGTGACTCCTCATTTTATTCTGCTGGGAAGCAGGTCAGCACCTCAGACTTGGCAGTGGATGTCTGTCTGTGCCGCCCACCACGAGGGGCCCCCAGCTCCTGGAGCAGTGCTTCTCCCAAGGAGACCACCCTTCCCAGATTCAGACACTGTGCTGGAGGTGGAGCTGACCCCTCCGGCACCAGGGAGGGTCCTGGCCAACCAGAGCATTGCACCCCCAACAGTAATGGGTTCAGGGGTGCCCCTGAGGCCCAGGCAGAGCCCATGGGGTGCCACCTGGGGACTTGGTGGGACAGTTCAGAGAGACCGGGTCTCTTTTCTCCTGGACTTTACTCTGGGAGGGCGCGGCCTGAACTGCTGGTGTCAAGTCACCACCGTGTGGAGGCTGAAGCCAGAGCAGAGATCAGAAGCAAGAAGCAGAGAGCCATCCCACGACACTGTCTGAGCCCCTGGATCCGTCTGCATCTGCAGCTCTCTTGGCTCCATAAGTCAGTAAATGTCTGTTTGGGGTGAGCCAGCTGGAGAGGGGTGTTCTGACCCCTGACTAGCTGGTGTCTAAGCACCAGGGATAGGGGTGGGACCTGCTGGGGTTTGAGCCTGAATGGAGGGTCCAGCAGAGGACCAGCCCAGCCTTGCCCTCTCCATCCAGCCAGACTGAGCTCCCACCCCTCAAAGCAGCTCCAGCCCCAGCTCCTCCTGGAACCTTCCCGACCATCCCGATTCAATTCTGCCTTCCTGGCCCTGAGCACTAAGGAGGGAGGAAGGAAACAGATGCTAATGTTTCCTGACACGCTTTAAGCACCGGTTTGGTGTTGGCGTGTCTCACGGGGGCTCGCTGAACGCTGCCGTCCTATGGGGGAAGGGTTAGTAACCGAGGCTCAAGAGGGGTGCAGTGACTCGCCAAGGTCACAGAGCTTAAGGTGGCAGAAGCAGACTCCCAGAGACTCACAATGGCTCCTCCGAAGCCCAGGCATTTGCCCTGCGCCCTCCTGCTGGGCTCAGGGAGCATCAGATGCTTGCTCTCAGCCCTTCCAGCTCCCTTCCTCCTGGTTCCGAGGTCTCCCTGCCCTGTGGTCTCTGGCCAGTTTCTGGCTCTCGGCCCCCAAGAAGCCGTTTGTCACTCCTTCTCTCCTCCAAACCCCACCCCAGACTGCTCCCTTCTCTGCCCCACTCCGTCCCCCCCAGTTCTGGCTTCTGCTCCAAGGGACACAGCCCGATCCTGACCTGTGAGAGGGCGGCACAGCAGGCACGACCCCCTGTGTTGGGAGCTTCTCGTGGCAGGAGCTGTATGGTCTCAGCTCCGGGAGTCCAGGACCACCCGGCACCCAGCACCAAGTGGACAGTCAGAGACAGCTCTTGGGGGGGGGTCATCCCACCTTCTTCCACCCCACGTCTGGGCAACATCCTTCACAAAGGGCAGTTGGGTGGAAAGGTTGGAAATGAGGACTTAGGGCTGGAGGGTCTGGGTTTGAACCCAGCTTTCCACTGGCTGCTGTGAGCTTTAAGCAAGTTAGCCCGGGCTCTCTGTGACTCAGTTTCCTCGTCGTAAAGAACCTACCTCCCAGAATTACTGTGAGGATGAATTGAGTTCACATTAACACATATTTATCAGGCACAGAGCCTCACTGTGCATTATTACTATTATTATTACTGTTGTTGTTATTTGTAGAGTAGTGACACCTGTAGGTAGTAACCTGCCTGCTCTGTCCACTGTAGCCCTCATTGGGCCAAGTCTCAGCCTGGGCCCCCCTTCAGGCCCATGTTCTTTCTTCACCAGTCAGTGGGGGCTGGAGTCAATCCTATAATCCTATTGCCCAGACACAGGGGGCCACCAAGCAGGGCTGCCTACCTTGACCCCATCCAGCTGGGCTTATGACACCCAAGTTGTCCCTCTAAGCCCTGGGTGGGACCCCAAGGTTGTTCATCAAACACTGATGCACCTGCCTCAGGCCCAGGGAGGAAGGTCCAGAGAAGCCTTCAGTCGACTGTCTCAGGGTGGTCGACCACCCCTTGTCCAGGAGGGCTGACCCAGGACTCCACCCCCTCCATGGTCCCCGGTGAGGCCCCCAGATGACGGGATGATGGCCACCCTGGAGGAGACGAGGGGTCAAATGTAACCCTCGGCAGCCACAGTTGTAAAGTTTTCATAAACTCATCATGATTCCAAACCTCGGCCTCATTCACACACTGTGAGCCAGGAGGCACCCCGCTGAAGAGGCTGAACAAAACAGAAGCTCCCAAGCCAGCTCGCTTACAGCAGGCCAACTGACGTCCCACCCGGGAGCCACCCGGCCCGCGGCGTCAACGGTGGGGCCGCGGCAGGAAAGGATACTGAAGCTCCGGTCGGTGATGGCCAGGTGCCAGAGGTTGATGCGTAGGTCGTCCGCGGACATGTACGTCTCGCAGTCGCTGTTGACGGAGATGGAGTTGATGTGGTAGGTGTGGCCGTTGGCGAAGACCCTCCGGGGGCTCACCTCCACCATTAGATCCATAGGCTTCAGCACGGGCACCTGCGGGGAGGAGGGGAGGTCAGAGCAGGGGGAGAGGTGATGGGGGAGGGGTGCTGGCAGGAAACATCCAGGGCCACGTGATCAAAAGGAGAGGCCAGGAGAGGCCAGGAGCGCGCCAGTGGGTGTCCATCCTGCCCGTGTCAGAAGTAAGCAATGCCACGTGGCCACGTCCATCAGCACCAGCCCTGCAGGGAAGCCTTGCCTCCTTTGCTTGGCCTCCTGGGATTGGTTCTGAACCTGCTGCGTGACTTTGAATGAATGGCTGAACCCCTCTGCACCCCAATTTCCTCATTTCTAAAATGGAAGGAGAAGATACCGTGGCAGAGCCAGATTGTCCACCAAACATTTGTGTCCCCTTGTCACGGGGAAGTGGCTGCCCAGGCAGGGACTACATTTCCCAGCTGCCCTTGCAGCTGGATGTGGCCACATGACTGTTCTGACCAATGGGGTGTGAGCACAGTGATGCCTGGCACTTGGGGGCCAACGCTTAACGGTTAAGAGGCAGCTGTGCCTTCTCCACCCCCTTCCCTTTCCACAGCCAGAAGGTGAGGATCCAGGCTTTAGGGATGGAGGCACATGGGATGGAAAGAGCCTGTGTCCCTGCAGGAGAGCCGTGTGCCATCCAGGATGCCTATACCGGAGCTTTCCTGGAGTGAGAAATACATTTCTGTGTACTCTGCCCTGGGGCTGTTACAGCCGCTGGTGTTAGCGGAACTCGTACAAACTCCCAGAGGCAGTGTCAGATAGCATGCCTTTGCTTCTCTCTGCACCCTCTGCCTGGAATGCTCACCCCCTTCGGACACCTAGTGAACCCCAACTCCTCCTGCAAGATTTGGAGTTAACAGCCCTTTGATGTACAGCCTGCCACATCCCTGCTCACTTCCAGCACGCTGCACACACTGCTCTCAGGGCTCTCGGTGTGCACTGCGGGGTGTTTTGGGCACGACTCCCCATTCCAGTAAACTGTGAGGTCTTCAAAGGTACAGACAGACAGACACGGCCTCATCCATCTCTCCCTGGCCTGGCCCCAGGAAATGAGGGCTGGCATTGCCATCCCCATGTGACCGATGAGAAGACTGGATGCCAAGATGAACTGGGCTTCCTAAGTCACAGAGGCAGGAAATGACAGAGCCAGGACCAGAAGCCAGGTGTGACTGCGCCCAGGGCATCACGGTGCAAAGGTGTAGACCTGAAACCTGACTTCGGCTTCAACCCTGCCCGGCCACTTACTAGTGTTACTTCCATTGCGGCCTTCATCTCTCTGGGCCTCAGTTTCCTTATCTGTAAACTGGGTAATGCTGGTGCCTGCTCAGGGCTTCTGTGAGGATTCCATGAGTTGATGCAGGTCAAGTGCGCCTGGAACATCACTCGGTCCACAGTGCCCTCCTCCCCCTCCTTGGGAGGCGACTAGGGTGGCTGAGCCAGGGCTTACACAGGCACAGTTTCCAGAGTGGGCCCTGGGCGGGGGTGGGGGGAGGGGGGTGCTGCAGGGGCAGTGGGAATTGTGCCCAGGAGAGAGGCAGCAAGGCCATCCTCGGAGTGAGGAAGAGAGCAGATTCCGGTGAAGGGGGATGCAGACCTTTGTCAGCTAGCTGCAGGGCTCCTGAGCCCCGGGCAGCAAGCACCAGGTAGAATGGCATGAATCCAATCAGAACTGGGGGGCAGCAGGCGATGGGGGACCCACTGCTTGCACTCACGTGGGAGAGAGGACAATAGGCTGATACACGTGTGTGTGTGTGTGTGTGTGTGTGTGTGTGTGGTTTCAGGAAGCAGTAGGTGCTCTAAAGAAAAATAAAACAGGTGAGGGGATAGGGTGACAGGGCAGCAGGGGCTGGTGCCCGGCTGGAAGGGTGACCAGGAGGTGACATATGGGGAGGGGCTGAAACAGGCTGACGTGGGACCCTAGAGAATCTCCTTCTCCCAAGGGACCTCCCCCAAACCCATCTACTCTTAGGCTGGGCCTGGGGCTCCCTGGGGCTCCCACGGCCCTGTAATCCCTCATTACGGCCTTGACCACGTGGTAAGTTGTTGTCTTGTTTGTTTCCCCAATGGACTGGGCAGCACTTAGGGGCGCTGTGTGTCTTCTTGTGTTCATCTCTGTATCTCTGGTACTCAGCCCAGGGCCCAGCACAGACAGGTCTTCAGGTGAATGAGTAAATGGGTGAGTCAATGAACAAATGAGCTATGTCCCTCCCTGGGGGACAGCTGAGATGGGAGGTGACAGCTTTGGTGCTGCAGTGGGGGTGGGCAAGCACTAAGCGTTCCTTTTGGTACAAAGGCAGCTCTGCAGCCGCCATGAGATGTTCTCATGTACCAGGGCGCCCAGTGTGAGCCTGTGTGGGTGCGTGAGCCTGGGTGTGCATGCCTGAGTGTGTCACTGTGCACATTCATGTGCCCAAGTGTGCATGTGTGTGTATGCAGTATCGGTGTGCATGCCCACCTGGCTCTGGGTGGTTCTTGTGTTGAGTCTGTGCTTCGGGACTGTCTGCCCGCGTGTCAGTGTTGGCGTGTCTGGGCCCCTCTATGGGGCCTTCCGCATGTCCGCCGGTGTCAGATATTCTACGTCAGCTCCGAATCTTGCCTTCCCTTCCCTCAGGGCACGGCCACCACCTGCTCTGGGGATCCCTGGAGTCTCTCTCAAGCCACACCTGCTCCTGGAGAAGGTCAGAGCATTGCTGGCCTAGCAAAGTCTCAGCATCTCAGTCTGCTTCCCCCTCCTTCCGGCAACGTTGTTTTCCCCTGGCAGCCTTGGAACTGTTCACCCAGTGCTCCAGCCATGCACTGCCATCCCCAGACCATATTTCAAAGCCAGAAAGCAAAGAGAGGAGAGGAAGAGGGAAGAGAAACCTGCCCTGAAGGTTTGGAGGTTTCATGAATAAAACTTTCCCCGCACCTGTGCTCGTTCCAGAAGGCACAGTGTAGTCAAGGTGAAGGGCAGGAGGACAGGCACATGAACACTAAGGACAGAGCAGTGTGGGATGCAAAAGGCTAGAGGGGACAGCGAAGGATAAGGATTCATCTGGCTCGTGTAGGAAAGACTTTCAGAGGTGGAGGGTAATAGGGTTTTAAAGGATGAATAGGAGTTCACCAAATAAACAAGGTAGAGAAAGGCATTCCTGTGTGTCCCTGTGTCACAGAGCTGACCTCCAGTGTGCGGGTGACTCCATGTCTATTTCCTTGGGGGTCTGGGTACACTTTGGGGTTAGGCACTCAATCTCACCTTGCTCAGCTCTGGGATCCCAGAGACCTAGCACAGGGCCTAGCAGAGAGCAGGTTCTCGGTAAATAACAGCTGCCTCTGGCACAAATGGCCCAGATTAGGTAGAGAGCTTCACAGGGTTCGGGAGGCTTGGGTGAACTGGGGAGGAGACAAGGTGAGAGGCTGGATGAGGAAAGACCCAGGCACCCACGTTCTTTCCCCCTTTCTTCTCCTCCAGCCTTAGTTTACAGTTAAGTGCCATTTCGGGATGTGTGTGACATACAGAGAAAAATCTCAGACTCTGGGTGGGAAATAAACAAGATTCCCATGGGCCACTGGCTCTGCCACAAATGCCAGGCCAATCAAGAGGTGATAATTGCCTCCTCCCACCAGATGAAACCCTCATAAACTTTCTTGGGGCTTGGAGGTGGGGGGAGTGGGGGGCACCCTCACTCCTGTTATTCAGTGTCAAAGCTAATTGGCTTCCCTGCTTTCTCAGAATTTATTTGTGCAATTTGCCAGTCATTTAGAGGCCAATGTGTTTAAACATTTATTCCTCCTTCTGGGAACAACATTGATTGCCATTTCATATTTATGACAGTCAGCTGGGTGCTGAGTGCGGGGCGCTTGCTAAGCCGTTGCAGAAAAAACGAGTCGTTATCTCCTGTTTGCTGGTGAGGAAACTGAGGCACAGAGCAGGGAAACGGCCACAGCCATCTGACCAGCGGTGGGTGGGTCTGTGAGCAGTTTGGGGGCCTGGAGGGGCCTTAGCACCACCACGGCACCAGGCAGCACCGCTGCCCGCTCGGAGCAGCAAACACAGCCACGGTAGGAACCCAGGGAGACAGCATTCCGTGTGATGTGAACTCAGACCTTTCAAATCTGCTAAAGAGCGTAGTCACCTCCCGACGCTCATCCTCGTTCAGTCTTGGGACTCTGAGGCCCCCTCCCTGAGCAGGGCCTGTCCCAGGCTTAGACCAGATCTGCCCTCAGACTCTTCATTCACCGCGGCCTCCTGGTGCCTAGAGAAGGGCTGGGCGGCACACAGCAGGTGCTCAGTAAGTGTGGCTGAATGAATACATCTGGCAGCACCTCCAGCAAACACATGGGTGGCTGAAAGCACCCACCCGCTTCCAGGCACGGTTCTGGAAGCCAGGGACGGACAAGGCGGCCTCAATGTGCTTCCTGCAAGAAGCCGCTAACCATCCCCATGGCTCCCCTGGGAGGCAGGAACTTCACTTCCACTTCACGGAGGAGACTGGATGCTGACTGTGGAGCTAGACTTCCCTGGGTTTGGATCCAGCTCTCAGTTTCCTCATCTGTAAAATGGGGATGACAATCACATACCCACTACAGGATTTTGCTGAGGTCTGAATGATTTTACAGCCAGAGTGCTTGGGAGACACATGCTCAAGTGTCTGTTCTTGTTCCAGATGAGGAATCAGAGGCTCGTGGTCGCCAAGAGCCCTGCTCAGGGTCACACCACCAGGACACGGCGGAGGCAGGATTTGAACCCAGGTCCTGTGACTCCAGGACTCTGTCATATCTCCCAGCCTCCCCGCTGAAGAAACATGAGTCCTTCGGCTTTTAATCGCGTTGGGAGCAAAAGTTTACCTTCACACGGCTCTGCCACTTCACCTTCCAGGCCGCTCTTACATCAAGGCAATCTTTGCACTGAGCCTTCGTAAAGGCTGCAAGAATCACAAGTTCTGGGTGTCCCTCTGACCCTCAGCAAAGGCCTGGGAACCCACAAAGCTCCACTCACAGGTTCTCCTCCTGGTTCTGCCACTTGCTCAGCTGAGCTGCTCTGGGAGAGTTGCTGCCTCTCTCTGGGCCTCTGTTTCCCTATTTGTGTAACAAGGGATTAGAGAACGTGCTCTCCAGCCTCGGGTGCAGCTGAAAAGGGCTTCATGGACACGCATCACCTCGCCTCATCCTCACGAGACTTCCAGAAGAAAGATGATCCTCTCCGCTTTGCTGGGGAGGAAACTGAGGCACAGCGCAGGAAAATGATGGTGGCCACCCAGCAAGTAAGCAGCCCGGCTTCTTAAGTTCTGGATCGGAACCTGACTGTGGTTCGGATCGCCAAGGCCCTTCCAGTCCTGAAATCCTCGCCGTGTAATAAACAAAGCACAGCTGCTCTTCGCTTGCCGGAACCGTCCGTGTGCCACATCTTACCTGCAGTGACGTCACCGTGGACAGGTCCTTCAGCTTCCCCTCCTCATCTTTCAGGTTATAACCCTCGGGCCTCTTATCACGTTCGGTAATCTTCCATAGTTTGATAGTTTTATCTTTAAAAATAGAACAAAGTGAAACAAGACGCATGATGAACACCAGCACGGAGAATGGAGTACCCAGCTGAGTCTGCTAGATGAGGGCGCGTCAACCCACAAGTTACTTAACCGTATCCTGTTCTCGGGCATGAAGTTTCTTTCTAATCCGACTCCTTCTGTCAACTGATGCAACGCACACTTTTGCAAAGGGAACGTTTGTCATCGTGCTCGAGCTCCTCCCAATTGATCCCAAAGGTGAAACCGTTGGGTCAAAGGGCATGACCCTTTCAAGGGCAGTTATCAGTCTTTCAACTAATTTCCGCAAAAACTGTACTAACGAAGCTTCCTGTTTTTTACCCTTCGTTGGCATCCTATTTCCTGAGATGCATCCCGCCCATCCAGAAACTCAGCTCTCCCGAAGCCTCACTTCTCTGGAATCCTGCCAAGAACATCAAAAGCGTAACCTTTACCAGCTGTGATGGTTCATTTTCGATGTCAACTTGGCTAAGCCACGCTACTCAGGTATTTGGTCAAATGTGTGGATGTCGCTCTGCAGGTATTTTTTTAGATGAGATTAACATTTAAATCCGTGGACTAAAGCAGATTATCCTCCACAATGTGGGCGGGCCTCCTCCAATCAGCTGAGGGCTTTAGAGAAAAATGACCGAGGTCCCCTGTGGAAGAGCGAGCTCTGCCAGCAGGTGGCCTTCACACTCGAGCTGTAGCATCGGCCCTCCGCTGGGTCTCCAGCCCGCCCTGCAGATTTTGGACTTGCCAGCCTCCACAGTCAGGCGCGCCAATTCCTTAAAATAAACCTCTCCTTATGTATCTATATCTAAGTCTACATCTATATCCATATCTCTGTCTACACTCACACTCACACATACACCCATCGTATTCTGTTTCTCTGAGAACCCTGACTCGTACAGCAGCCAAAACAATCACTTCCACGCGCCTGAGGAGGAAGGGGAGAAAACTGCTATCAGTTAAACGCTTGACAGGTGCCCAGGGACAGGTTACTAGGAAAGGGTGGAGCTGGGATTCAAAACCGGGGCTGGGAAGCTTTGAGGGTGTGGGTGTTAGGAAATTCCTGAAGCTGACCTTTCCTCCAAAGAGGCAGGCGGAGAATGACACTCTCTGTTAAATGATTAAAAAGAAAAAAGCAGCACGTGAACGAGGCTCAGTTGCCGGCCCTGTTCTAAGCTTGTTTTAATGTTATTCCCTTCCATCTTCCCCAAAACCCTATGAGGCAAGAACAGCCATCAAGTTCAGAAGAGGAAGGGGCAGGGCCAGGGTGTTAACTGCATTAGGGGCTCCTGCCCTGGGTGACCTATTCTGGTGATGGGGGACCTCCCACTACCTCTGTTCCAGCACCTGGAAGGGCCCCTCTGGCTCTGAGACGGGGTTTGCTGAACATGACTCCGTGCCAGGCACCCCTCAGGGGACACAGACAATCAGAATGGCAGGAGCTCCAGAGGGCAAGCCCTGGAGGGTCAGCAGGGGTGGGAAGGCCCACGGGAGGGACACCTTGCTCTGCTGAGAGGTCAGGGAAGGCTCAGTGGGAGCTGACACCCAGCGGAGGCCTAAGGGATGAGGCGGGGTGTTGGCCAGGTGGGGGCAGGGACAGCCGGCCTTCGGGCACAGAGATGGGTTGGTGGGTTGAGCCTGACCGGTTTCAGGGATGCCGTAAAGACCGCCCTAAGGAGTCTGACTCCCTTGGGAAGGCAGGTGGCATCATCTTATAAGACTCATCCACCCTGGAGCAGTACTGGCTGGTCTTGGGGTGCTGGGTGGGCAACACCTCCCTCCACCCTTGTTGCAACTCCAGAGGGAGCACAGGTGAGGAAACTGAGGCTCAGAGAAGCAAGGCCACTCCCCAAGGTCCCCAGGCTGGGACAGAAGCCAGGACCCTCCTAGCTCCCACCCCAGGCGCCTTTTATGATGGGGATGAGAGGCAAAGGAGGATGAGGAGGTGGACGTGAATGTGGGAAGCGGGGCCTCTGGCTCCAGGCCCGCTGCTGGCAGAGGCAAGGTGGCCCCAGGAACCGCAGCCTCTGAGTGGACCACAGCAAAGCAGGGGTCTGGCCGAGCCTCCTTGGGGATGCGTACCGTCTCCCAGACGCAGATGGCCAGCGGCCAGGCAACCAGTGCTCCGCCTGCACCATCTGTTGAGGACCCCAGATCATCCAGTGACACCCTCCACTCTGGGGTGGTCTGGGATTCTGGGGGTTGTGGACAAAGAGGCAAGTCTGAATTGAGTGTTCATTGTTTTCCTTGACCTGGCCTCTCTTGTCCGTCCCCAAATTAAAGTATTCACGGACACGCTCAAGGAGCTGCTATTTACAGCAGAGGGAACAAGCCCCCGTCCGACCACCAGGAGAGGGTGAGCAAGTGTATTCACTGCATGGAATTTACCCGCTGCTCAAAATACTATTTTTCAGGAGTTCTAAAGACCTAGAAGGACCTAGAAAAATGCTCACAACGTGAGGTGAAAAATGGCATTTGATGACAAATTGCTACAGTACGTGTGCACAAGAGCACGCATGCCTACACACACGTGCACACACATGCACACGCACACGCCCAGACCGGCCCGGCCGCCTCACCGTTGGTAGACAGCAGGGAGTGGGCAGCATTCTGCTGAGGGAGCCACTTGATCTTGTTGATCTTCTCCTCTATCTCCAGACTCTTGAGATAGTCGAACTCTGGCTCGTGGCTCTGGAAAGTGCTGTAGACGTCATACTCGCCCTGGCTGTGCGGCGCATTTTTACTCTGCAAGGAAACCAGACCCTGAGCTCCAGGATGGTGGGGCGGGGCGGAAGCCGGCACTGGGACAGGGACGGGACTGGTCAGACCCACGCAGGGCCTGGAACAGCCATGGTGACCGGGCATCCAAGCAAGGGTCCAAGGAAACTCTCTGCTTGTTCAATGGCCAGTGCCTTGCTGTGCAGCCATGGCCAAGCTCCATCACCTCCTCCGTCCAGGAAGCGAGAACAAGGGCAACCACGCCAGCTCATGTTTACTGAGCACCTACTGTACACAGGACACTGAGCTAAGTGCTTCTCACGCCTCCTCTCATTCTGTCCTCGACGCCCCTCTGTGATGGGCACCATGACTCCCTCCACTTTACAGATGAGCAAGCAGAGGCTCAGAGGTGAATCGACACCCCCCCCCCCCCGCAAAGCCACATGTCCACAAAGTGCTGTCACTCACTCCACTGAGGTCTGGCTGGCACCAAGGCCAAGGCTCTGATCTGCTCCTCACATCCTTGTGTCCAACTTGGGTCTGACTCGAGGAATGAACACATTTTGGAGCAGGTTAAACATTGAGGCCAGACACCCTGCAAGGTCAGACAGACATCGGGATAGACTGGGATAGGGTATCCTCCCCCCAACTTTCCTGAGCGGGTCCCCGTCTGGTTTAGGCAGCCAAGCTCGTTAGAGTAAGGACCTCCCGGTGGAGCCCCTAAAATAGTGAGGTGGTGAGTCCCTCGCAGGTACCAGGGACCACTTCCTGGTAGACAATTCGAGTTTATATGACAACATGAAACTACAACTAAAACTGCCTGGGAGCAAAACAAAGACAGTCAACCAAGCACAATTTCAAGTCTTCTGTTGGCTTTTCAAAAGTATCTATTTCTATATTTCTTTTCCTGCTGTGCTTTTGGAAAGCTTTAAAGTTCTTCAATATTTTTGCCTCTAATTCACTTCATCTCCTGTAAGCACTGGCTATGGAGAAGGTCAGTGGGACCAGAATTAAGAAAAAAATTAAAGGAGAAATATTCAAAACTGAGAAACTTGCGCATCTTCCAATTTAATTTCTTTCTGCAATTTGGCAAAAAGGAGACTTGGCTTTGCAATCCCCAGTGGGATCCTCTGGTCCTTCTCATGAATCAAAGTGCTCCAGCCACAGTACAAGGCTTATTAGATAACCAGTTTCTCAGCTATCTGCTTTCTGGCTGTGTGTTCTTGGTAAGTTATTGCAACCCTCTGAGCTCTGATCTCCTCATCTGTAAAATGAGGACGATAATAGCACCTAATGGCACCACGAGGGCTGTCACGAGGGAGGGTCACGGGAGTGAACACAGGTGACGTCAGACCGCAGGGAACATCACCTCTGGGGAGGATGCGGAGGAATTGGGGGGGGGAGGATGGCACTGCAGCTCCTCTCCCCCCTGCATCCTTCCCTCCTGCCCCCTCTTCTCCTTCTCTTCCTTGCCCTGCTTTCCCCATCCTCCCTCCCCCTTCCCTCCCCCCTTCCTCTCCTCCCCGCACCTTGGTGTCACATTAGATCCTGTCTTCGGCATCTAATCCCAGCCCTGAAAGGCAGGGTGGTGTGTGAGTGACAGACCACACCCGGTCTCGGTTTCCATCCCTGGTCTTTGCTCACCAGCTGGGTGACCCTGCAGGCGTCCTCATCTATGAAACGGGGTGTCAGTCCCCACCCTCAGAGGTGGGCAGTGAAGAGTAAATGGGAAGAGCACGTGGAGAACGAAGTCACGAGTCTGCATGTAGTAGGTGCTCAACAAATGGGGCCTTTTAACCACCAGGTTGTTCCAGTGGTTCAGAAACATTGCCTCGGGTAGGCTGTTCCAGACAACAGACCTCACTGGGGCAAGGCCCGGGGCTGAGCAAAAGCGCCAGCCCCAGACAGAGGGCCACCCAACAGCTGCGGAGGGGTCCATCCTCCCCTCCACCCGGCTCTGGCCGGACAGCACCAGCTCACCCAGGCCGAGGGCAGCTTAAGCAGCAGTCTGTTTCTCCAGGGTCTAGGACACCGTGACCAGTCAGCAAACTTCCACTCAGCAGAGGGGGCTCAGAATATGGTGCTGTGAGTCGACCCGGTGGCCCCCCTTCCCTGGGCCTGCCCGGTCCCATCCCTGCGTGCCGCGGCGCCCTTTCATCCAGCCCAGGCGTCCCGGCGGGATGCCGAGAGGCCCCCTGCGGGCTCGAGCCCGGGCGAAGCGTAGGCCCCCTCCCGCCAGGCCCCGCCGCACCTCCGGTTCCCGCTGGAAGATGACGACCCGGCCACCCTTGTCGCCGGTGGCCAGCAGCTCCCCGGTGTGGTTGAACTCGACGGTAGAGATGATATCGGCTGTGGTGGAACAGAGACAGGAGGATGTGGCTCATTAGGACCCAGCGCTGTGCAGGTGGGCAGAGCTGCTCCCGCCCAGCCCCGGGGCGCCCGTCGGACAGCAGGAGCGCTGACCAGGGGCCCCGCCCCTCCCCGCTGCCCGTGGGACAGAGACCCGTTCGCGGGTGTCTTTCCCTCCTTCCTGCTCCCCTTCCTCCCGAAGCAGTCTGGGGGTGTCCGCTCACTAGCCCAGCTCTGGGGGCCACAGAGACCAACTGTACCCCTTCCTGCCTCCACTGAGCTCCCCGGTAACCTTCACATTCCTGGCCTGGACCCTGTAGGCACCAAAAGCTCCGGTCAGGCTTCAGCACAACGGATCTACTTTCAAACAAACCGCAGACCTGACTACTCCCCCCGGCAGCCCCAGGCAGGTTCTCGGCTGGCCCCTCGGCTGGGGCCCCCGTACTGTGTCCTCCTTCCAGCCGCCAGGATGCTGGTCCACCCCTCCCCCACCCCGACTCATGGGCCGTTTCTGCTCAGACCCCCTCCTCTGCATCCTGCTCCGCCTCAGATGAAGGCAGTTCCATCCTCCCGCTGGCTCGGGCCCGAGCCTTCGAGTCACCCTGACTCTCCCCTCTCTCTCTCTCACCCTCCACACCCAGTCCTATTGTCTCAGCCTTCAAGATACATCCAGATTCCATCACTTCTCCCGCCTCTCGCCTGGATGACTGCAACGGTCTCCCATCCGATCCCCTCCATTTCTCCTGGCCCAGACACAAGCTGGCCTCCACAGAGCAGCCAGAGGGAGCTTTCTCGGACCCTTCTAGACGCTCCCCACCGATAGAGGAAAAGCGAAGGTCTTCAGAGTATCTAAAGCCTTGAGTGACCTGTGGCCCCCCGAGGCAGGCCACATCAGGAGCCCAAATCTTCACCCTGTCCTGCACTTGCCCCTGGCACTTGGCATTGCCTCCCACCCTGGGCCGGGTACCGTGCCCTGTGATTGGCTGTGGCCTGCAGGACGCCGGCAGACAAGCCGCCATCCTGTGCTTCTGCCGCTGCCCTGGAGAAGGACCTGCCCAGGCCCGCAGCAAAGCCGCCCAGCTGAGCTGCCTGTTCACCCAGCCCAACCAAGCCTAGATCAGCGGGGCTGGCAGATGCGTGACAAAAAATGTTAGTGTTGAATGCCCCGTGTTTTAACTCAATGAAAGGTAACGCAGCCCTCCCCCAATTCCTACTACTCTCAGCCTTGCGCTCCCACTCCGACTCAGGCTCCTTGCTGATTCTCAAAATACCAGCTACCTTTTGTCTCAAGAACTGCTCTCTCAGCCTCGAGTGGTTTTCCCAGTCCTAATTCCTATTCCATACATGCCTTTTCCTTTTCCAATCACGTGCCTTCAGAGGCAGCTCCTGACCCACACTGGCCTCTGAGCCACAGGTAAATGCCAGCTCTGACGGCCAAAGGAAAGAGGACAGAGGGAAGGTGCTTCAGAGGCAGGATAACGGGCTGGACGTACTCACTGATCAGGACAAGAGCACGTTTCGTTAAACTTAAAGGGAATAAAAAACAAGGAGAGCCGCTCTTTGGGATCACGGAGATGCTCGCTGAGTGTGGAATTGGCCCGGCTGCCTGACACTTGTCCCTGTGTGGGCAGCCTGCCTGGTCCAGGGACACCGGAGGGCCACGGCCGGAGCCACAGCCCGGCAGGGCCGGGTTCCTGCACGTGGCTCTGGTTCTTGCTGTTTCATGTCAGCACGCCCTTAAGGGGGAAGAGCGGGATATAAAACTGTATGTAAAATGTTTTTAATTATATAGACCAGTGATCACAGCCATGTTAAACAGCAAACAAACTGGGCAGAGGGAAAACAAGCTGGAAGAGACTTTTCTACCACGTTAAACAGAGATTGCTTTAGGGCGGTTGAAAGAAAATATTCTTTTCCTTCTCTTTCTATGTTTCCATGTTTTCTAGATCTTCTGTAATGAATGCATATTTCTTAATAGCTTTATTGAGGTGTAATTGATATACACAAAAGTGCACATTTTTAATGTATGCAATTTAATGAGTTTGGACATATGCATAGTATATATTATTTTTATGATGGAAAAATAACAATGCTATTAAATTAAAACGCCAATGTAATCACTGGTATCCAGAGCAAATGTGGTCCATAAATGCTGGGCAGCTACCACAGTAACAGACAATAACATCTGCAGGCAATTTACAATTTATATGTCAGTTTTATATCCGCTGCCTCCTTTGAACCTCATGCCAGCCCCTGAGGGAGACATGACTTATCATTTCCACTGGCAACTGAGGAGATGGATGGAGGCCCATGCACAGTGACAACCGCCTGAGCTGTTCATGGCCAATCTGAAGTCCTGGGTTGGAGTCCTGGCTTCAACGCCTGGGCTATGTGACCTTGGGTGGGCTATATCACTTCTCTCAGTGTTGCCATCTGTAGCATGCCTATAGTAGAGTCTTCCCGTGATTAGAAACTCAAGAGAGATGTTGGAGGTGAGAGGGTTTGGGAGGGTTGAAGGACCGTAACACCAAGGAATGATGAATGACCAAAATTTACCAGACAGAAAGTCAAAGCTTTTTCTCACATTTGCTTCTGGCCTCCACAGAAGTGGCAGCTGCCAGCTCAGAAATGTGCCAGATAAATCTGAGATTCAACCTCACTGTACAGGTTTGGGAGTCCTGACCATCAGCCCCTCCAGTGCCCTTCTGCAAACATTTACAGAGCAACTACAGACCTCAGGCCAGGGCACTGCTTCCTCCATCCCAGGAAGGGGCTGGTGGATATTTAACATCCATTCATTGTTACCGTAAGTGTCTTCTAGAGCTTGCCTTAGGAAAAGTTACCTCCCCTGAGAGCTGGAAGTTGTCATCAGTAAAATCATGCAATTGGAAAGTCCATGCTCTCATTTTGGAATGTTTGACACATCTCCAGCCTCAATACCACCTCCCCCAGGAAGGCTTCCTGGAGAGCCCTCCTGCCCCCTGGTACAGTAGTCTCTCCTACAACTGTGGTCTCATGCCCACTATGTGTCCCTCATTAGATGTCAGGCCCTGCAGGAGAGACAGCAATTGGAAGAAGAGGCAGCACTGGGTGAGCTTCTTATTTTCATGGCTTTTATTTAGCCTGAGGACAGGTCCCAGTCTGTGCCACGTGGCTACTGAAACTCAGATAGAAAGTCATACTTTTAGGCTCTATAAACCAGAAGACCGAATCTGGGGAAATCCTAGTAGCTGGAAGATGAGGTATTTAATCCTGGAAATGGGGTCTAAAGAGCAGTCCCCAAATGCAACACATAAACTCTGCCCCAACCTTTAGCTGGCTGCAAACTGCACACGTACACACGATAGGCTCCAGGCAGAGCTGCTCAGGCTAAAAGACATGAACCAGGATTTGCGCTGGGACAGAGTTCGGAGTTGAGTTCAACCAAGTTAACTGCTTACAAATGCAAAACAAAACCAAAACACTCTTTGGAGGGACATACTAAACATCTAGAGTCTCTACGGTATTGTCATTCTCAGCACCCAGGATATTCTCCAAAATTATACGAAGATATACAAAGAAATAGGAAAATATCATTCATACTGAATAAAAAGACAATCAAGGAAAGAGACCCTGAAGTTCCCTGGATACTGGGATTAGCAAATGAAGATTTTTAAAGTAGCTACTATAACTATGTCCAAGGATATAAAGGAAAATTTGCTCTCACTGCATGAAAAGAAAGGAAATTTCAACAGAGAAATAGAAACTATTTTAAAAATAGCCAAATGGACAATCTATAACTGAAAAATACCACATATGAAAATCACTGAATTGCTTAACAGGAAATTTGAGATGACAGAAGAAAGAGTTAGTAAACGTGAAGATATATCGATAGAAATTATGCAACCTGAAGAACAGAGAGAAAATAAATTTAAAAATATAAAGCACAGATCCTCGGGGATCTGCCGGAAATCATCAAATGTCTATGTGTACTTGGAGTTCCAGAAGGAGAGGAGAGAATAGAGTAGAAGAAAGACTTGAAATAATGACTGAAAAATGCCCCAATACGGTAAAAGACTTTAATTTACAAACTTAGGAAGCTCAGCTAACTCCAAGTAGGAAAAATACCAGGAAATCACACCTAACCATCAAACTGCTGAAAACCAAAACAAAAATGAAATTTTGTAAGCAGGTAGAACAAAAACCACATATTATCTTCAGAGGCACCAAGACTCACATAACTGCTGATTTCTCATCAGAAATAACAGGGTCCCGAAGGCTTTTAAAGTGATGAAGGAAAATTTAAAAACCTGTAAACCCAGACTTCTGTATCCAGTGGAATTATACTTCAAGGATAAAGGGCAAATAAAGACATTTTGGTGAAAGCTCTCCAGGGACCAGTGATTGAATCTCAGGACAAGCCCACTGCCCTATCATCACTCTCTCTTTACAGATAAGGAACTTGGTCGAGAGGTGAGGCACTGGCCCGAAGTCCCATTCAGGGCAGGGCTTTTGCAGTGTATTCCCCTGGCAGGTCCCGGTCCCTGCACCACAGGGCCGAGCTGCCAAACAGCTGATGCCTCAGGCTCGGGGTCACAACTCAGCCACTGGGAGAGGTCCGCCGAGCCCACGTATGACTGGACGGTGCTCCAAGTCCCCCTGTTGTGGGTGACGACAACCCCATGAAAACCCAAGGTGCCCTTCTACTTGTGAGGTCCCCTTTTCTTTCTGCTGCGGCTCTGGGAGTCCCCCAAATGGCAAGGCAGAGTTGGAAGAGGCAGCTTGGACCACTGGACAAAGAGGCAGCAGTCAAACCCCTGGGACTGGGTATGGCACAGCCCTATCAGTGCAAGCCCAGAGCCAACTGGTTTGGGAGCCAGAAAGCCACACTGTGGTCCAGCATGGGCTCAGGAAGAAGTCAGGAGTGGTGTCCCAAGTGACCATCCCAGTGACAGGTGCACAGTGAGAGCCAGAGCCAGAGATGGGCAAAGACCATGCTGTGGGTTGAATTGGGTCCCCCCAAACATATGTGGATTTCCTAACCCCTGGTACCTGTCACTGTGACCTTATTTGGAAATAGGGTCTTTGCAGATGATCAAGTTAAGATGTGGTCATACTGGATTACGTGGGCCCTAAATCAACGACTGGTGTCCTGAGAAGAAGGCCACGTAAAGACACAGGGGCACACGGACACACAGGGGGAAGGCCACGTGACGATGCAGGCAGAGGTTGCAGTGAGGCATCTACAAGCCGAGGAATGTCAAGGATTGCTGACCACCACCAGAAGCTGGAAGAGGCCCGTGACAGATCCTTCCCTGGAGCCTTCAGAGCAAGCACGACACTGCTGGGTACCTTGACTTCAGACCTGCAGCCTCCAGAACTTCGAGGGAAGAAACCCCTGTTGTCTTAAGCCACTGAGAAGTTTGTCACAGCTTCCCCAGCCAACATACAGAGAGAAGAGAGCAGAAACAAGAGGCTGTGTGGGCAACGCCCTGGAGACCCAGGCCGCACCCTGGGCTGCGGCTCCTCCTGGTGTCGTGTGGGGACCATCAGCCCTTGGATCTCACAGATGCCCCTTGTGTCTTTTTCACCAAGAGGAAGGTATTCCAGTCCCAGCCTCGGTACATATTAGCTGTGTGACCTCACCCAAACCCCACTCCCTCTGAGCCCTGACTGTCTCACCCATAAGATAGGAACTGTCATCCCCGCCTGGTCACAGTTCTTCTAGGGTTTACGTCAAATTCAGATGATTCCGTGGGCCGGAAATCTCCCTGGAAATT
Organism: Balaenoptera physalus; assembly: GCF_965194825.1. Taxonomy (NCBI): domain Eukaryota; kingdom Metazoa; phylum Chordata; class Mammalia; order Artiodactyla; family Balaenopteridae; genus Balaenoptera; species Balaenoptera physalus. The sequence goes on from NC_138884.1 coordinate 26,430,657, forward strand.
GTGGCAGGGGCCCGCAGATCCGAGGAGGAGATTAAGCTGCTCTCATCAGGGAGAGACGCTCATCTCACCATTCATCACTGAAAGTGCTGTCGCCACCGTTAATGACCCATCAGCATCACAGCTCAGGGCGGAGTGAGGGCCCTCAGAAAGCCCAGCTTGATCCTTCTGATGGGATTGCTGCATTTAATTAGTATTGTCAGAGGCATCAGGGCTGATGAGGAGGGAGGTGGGAGAGGAAGCAGGTTCTGTCTGCTGCTGAACGGAAGAGCTCGGAGAGAGGAAGGAGGCTCCGTATGCCCAGCGTCAGCCTGGGGCGGGACTCTGTGAGCAAGCTTACCCAGCATCTTCTCTGGGATTGCATGCGAGGAGGGGCCAGGCTGGACCCTGGGGAGAAGGAGCCTGTTCTCAAGGGCTGCTCTGGGTCCAGGGAGATGCACGGGAGGTGACGAGGTGGCCAGGGGAAGCGACCACTTCAGGATGGGGAGAGGTGAGATCCAAGAGGGCCTCCTGGAAACAGTAAAACAGGAATGGGGTCTTGCAGAACAAGGAAAGGTGGCAGACTTACGTTGATGCCCCATCAGTGGCTTCCTGTATCCGCATCTTATACAATGTGATTCCGGGGCTCTTCCCGTCTAGAGACAGAGACTGTTCGCCCATCCTTGACTCTGCACTGGCCTGTGACTTGCTTTGGCCAACAGAATGCAGAGGAAGTTAGGGGGTGCTGGTCCAAGCCTGGGCCTCAAGAGGCCTTCAGTTTCTGCTCTCTCTGGGACCCCTGCTCTGCCACAGAAACAACCCCAAGCCAGCCTGCCAGAGGACGACGAGAGGCCACGTGGGCGAGCCAGTGCAGCTGAGGCCATGCTAGGCCAGCCCGCAGCCAGTGCACCCCCGAACACGGCAGCGAGCCCAGCAGAGATACCTCCTGACCCATAACTACCGTACACACGAGAACGAGCACTGCCAATACACGAGGAGACGCCCCGTCGACTTAGAGACTAAGGGGCAGAAGCACATGCTTGTTGTTTGAAGCCGCTGAGCCCTGGGGTCTGTTACGCAGCAGTGGCTGACTGAGACAGAAGGGCTGCTGGGTAGAGCGTGGCCATCCCACCCAGCTCTGCTTTGTAGATCACCCTTTTTTGGAGGCGGGGAAGTCATTTCAAAGGAAAGACTTTCTTGATCAGAAAAAGCTCTTGACTGTAGCCTAGTTTTTCAGTAGGACTCACACCCACACCCCACCCCATCCCCACCCAACCAAGGTGCCTTGTATACGCTGCACTCTGACGGCAGCACTGCCGCTTCACGGCTCACCCCGGCAACCCTAATCACTCTTCTGGTCTCAGCTTGTGTTGCTGAAGCCACCCGAGTGCTGTTTCCATTGTACAGGTGAAGAAACTGAGGCACAGAGAGGATTAATAAGTTGCCAAAAGCTGCCCAGCCGGTGTGTGCAGGGCTGGGATTTACTCCTTGAACTTGACCCCCAGGCTGGTGCTTCTCAAGACATTTAAAAGAATCAGAGATGGCTGGGGGGCTTCCCTGGTGGCGCAGTGGTTAAGAATCCGCCTGCCAATGAGGGGACATGGGTTCAAGCCCTGGCCCGGGAAGATCCCACATGCCACGGAGCACCTAAGCCCGTGCGCCACAACTACTGAGCCTACGCTCCAGAGCCCGCGAGCCACAACTCCTGAAGCCCATGCGCCTAGAGCCTGTGCTCCGCAACAAGAGAAGCCACCGCAATGAGAAGCCCGCACACCGCAACGAAGAGTAGCCCCCGCTCGCCACAACTAGAGAAAGCCCACGCGCAGCAACGAAGACTCACTGCAGCCAAAAATAAATATAAATAAAATAAATAAATTTAAAAAGAAAGAGAGAGACGGCTGGGGATTGGTGAAGACATTTCCTGGGAGAAAGCAGATGCTGAGGGAGAGTTTCCACTTACACCTTTTGGGGGGAATGGGGGAGGGTGCCACCTTCCCTCCCCAAGCCTAGTGAGACCCTCGCAGAGCTCCGAAGTATGTTTCCTGAAGGTAGGAGACCCCAGCCTGAGACTCAGAGAGCAAAAGGGGTCTAGGGTCCAGACTCTGACCCTGCCGGGGACGTGGAGAGACCAATGGCTTTTATCCACGTGCTTCCCGGGGGCAGGAGAGAGCAGGCTGGCTCATGTCAGCTTAGTCCTGCCTGCTGGCTCCCCAACGGGCAAAGAGAAAGCGGCAGAGGGAGGCCACTGTGCCCAGGGGCTGAGGAAGACGACTGGACATACAGCTCTGACTACCCAGGTCAAGGGCTCTGCAAGAGGTAGCTTGGCAGGAAATTTCCAGACCACCCAATGCAGGACCCGTGAGAGAAACGGGCAGCTATATCCACCGGCCAGGCCCCCCCAGAGTGGGCAGAGCCACCAGCAGGCCCGCGGCCAGTGGTGAGCGAGAAGCTGCAGGACCCCGTCCCCTTCCCCACTGTCGGCCTCCAGCACAAACAGGCCCTGCTGTGGAGGTGCAGAAGGAGAAAGGCCACGTCTGGTTCGGAGTCTGGACCGCTAGCTGGGACCAGACATTCAGCCGGATGGGGGCCACTTAGCTCTCCGAGGGTGATGGGAAAGGCGTGGACCTGCCTGAGTCCCCGATCCCCGAGCAGGTCTGGTGAGAAGTTCCCTCCTGCAGCCTGAACTCGGTGGAGGGTGAGGGCAGCTCCCGGGCCGGGGTCAGAGGCGGGGTGGGGACAGCTGGGGTGCTGTGGCCGGGCCAAAGCAAGTCTCCCTGGACAGTGCCTGGGTCACCTGGATGGAGGGAGATGTGAAGGGGCTGGTGGGAGGTTTGGGAGGGTTTGTGTGGGGCACGTAGCACCGTCCACCTCGCACCCATGCAGCCTGGAGGCCCAAGACCCCGGCTCTGCCTGTGAGGGGCCGGAGGGGGCCACGCCGCCCCCCGGAATCACACAGGAGCCATGGTCCCAGCTCACGGATGGGACATCCACCCTGCACCCGAGATCTAGTCCCTGTTCCACCTCTTTCTGACTGGTGACTCGGGGCAGGTCACCTCCTCTTTTTCTGAGGACGAGAAGCAATGGGAACACAGACCAAGAACCTGAGGGCCAAGCAGTGTGCTGGGGACTTGCCCACGGTGCCTCATCTCATCCTCTCCATGTCCCACAGGGCCATCCGGGTGAGTCCTGGATCCAACAGCACCCCATCAAGCTAGCTTTTTAAAAGGAAAGTGCACCCAAACAGGAGACCCAGTGGATGACAAGTTATGTAAACACTTAAACTGGGCCTCGTACTGATTAATCTTAAAGGCTGAAAAAAACAACTCAGCTATCCCGGCACCTGCTCCAAGAGCTCCAGGTGAAATGGAATGTTGGAACCTTGAATTATGGTTCCCATAATATATATATGTATATATGTATATATATATATAAAATATAGTCAGTCAGCCAGAGCTGAGGACGCTTGGGAATATTTGGCTCAAATAATGACCTTTGAGGAGAGGGGTAGCAGAGGGAAGCCTGGGTACGGAACAGCCAGAGGGTCTGTGGCTGGTTGAAGTTAAGTCCTTAAAGTGTAGTTATTCCATGGTTCTGGCACTGCCTGGTAAGGGGGAAGATCTGTGTTCAGATCTCACTCTTACTAGCCGCATGACCTTGGACAAGGCACTTCACCTCTCTGAATCGATTTGATCGTCTGTGAAACAGAGATGGTCATGCACACCTTCCAAGGCTGCTGGAAGGTTTACCCACATATCACCTAGCATGTGGCAGGCACTCAGTAAATCTGCTCACTGTCGATTTATTATTCAAAAGAGTATTAATGGGGAGTTGTGGTTTAAGTTATAGTTTAAAGGGAAAATGTTGTCTAGAGTGTGATGTTTTTAATGTGGACTTTGGATAAAAGACTCAAAAAGCAGAAAAGTACAGTTTCTGTGTGAGATGATGAAAAAGTTTTGGAAATGGATAGTGGTGACAGTTGCACAGCATTGTGACTATAATTAATGCCACTGAATTGTACACCTAAAAATAAAGTGGTAAATTCTATCTTATGTATATTTTATCACAATAAGAAGTTTAACTTAAAAAATTAATTGAGGACCTACTGTATCCCAAGCACTGTTGCAAATGCTGGGAACTAAGCAGTGTACACACCCCACAAGAAGCTCACACTGTAGTGGAGAAAACAGACAATAAGCAAATTTTCCTATATATATGACTTTTCTGGGAAGGAGATAAGAGCTAAGATAAAAGCTAAAGTATGATAAGGGATGGGAGGGTTGGAGGTGCTGTTTTAGCTAGGGAGGTCAGGGGAGACTTCCTGGAGGAGGGGCATTTGAGCAGAGACCTGAAGGAACAAGAGAGGAAGCCACACAGATATCTGGGGGGACAGCACATACAAAGGCCCTGAGGTAGGAGAGAGATCGGTCTGTTGCAGTTCAGCAAGGAGGGCAGGGTGTGATGGTGACAGGGGCAAGACGTGAGCTCAGAGAGGTGGGCTGCGCCAGGTCCCCGGACCTTGCAAAGAAGGACTTAGGATTTTATTTAAGTGAAAGAGGAACCACAGAGCATTTTGAGCTGGGAAGTCGTGATCCAACTTGGGTTTAACGACACTCCTATCCTCATGTGTATCCCTCGCTAACATAGATGGGCTCCTTCCTTCTGTGCCCTGTCCAGGGCCTGGCACATGGGCGACTGTTGGAAAGGGTTTGTTAAGTAAACACCAGAGAAGCAGATGCTCACCAGGCAGGTGGGGGATGGCAGGGGCCTCTGTGTCATCCCTGCCACTCACTTGCCTAACGCAGTTCCTCTCTCTGGGTCTCACTCTGGTTCCTCGTCTATTAAGAAAGGCGTTGGCAACATGATGGTTTTATTGTCGTTGCTTTTATTTTACCATTTAAAAAATTGAGATGCAATTCAGGTAACATAAAATTCACCATTTCAAAATGTATACTTAAGGGGTTTTTAGTATATTCACTGTGTTATGCACCCATCATCACTATCTATTCCAGAACATTCCCAGCACCCCACACAGGAACCCCATACCTTTTAGCAGCAGTCATTCCCCATCCCCTCCTCCCCCCAGCCTCTGGCAAACACTCATCTGCTTTCTGTCCTTAAGGACATTTCACATAAATGGAACCATACAGTGTGTGGCCTTTTGTGTCTGGCTTCTTTCACTCAGCATCACGTTTCCAAGGTCTACCCGTGTTGCAGCGTGAACCAGGACTTCAGTCCTTTTCATGGCTGAATAATATTCCATTGTGATCATGATGGTTTTGAAGGCAGGCCCCAGAAGAGGGCTTGAAGGGGGTTGGGCACCTATGAATGGCCCTGTGTCCCCAGAACCCTGACCCATGGTTGCTCCCAGCTCTGCAGGCTGAGAGGCTGCTGCAGGAGCCAGAGTAAGGGTGGGACAGCTCTGTCCCTAGAGTGGGTGTTCCAGGAGGCTCAGGGTGCAAGGGAGGCCACGGACTGTGGCTGCCAGCTCCTCCCCGCCAGCCCAGATGGGCCCCTGCTAAGTAGCTGTTGGCCTGACTGGCGCAGAGGCAGATGGGCTTGGCAGGGGTGCAGGGCAGCTGTGGATTGGCCTGTGGTCAGCAAGACCCTGTCAGCCTGCTGGGTTTGACGCTAGGCCAGGTTGGATTGTGCTCACGGCAGGGATGACTCCCCAGACCAGACTGCAGCATGGCCCTCCAGGCCCCTCAAAGCAGCCAGGTGGCCTGAGGCCAGCAGCTGGCCTCGGGACAGGGTCAAGGTGAAAGGGACAGAGAGAAGACCACCTGCTCCTAGCCTGCTTGCTTGCAGCACAAGCTCCTGAAAGCCCCACAGCACAATTGCCTGGGCTTCTCTCCTAAAGATGAAGATTCCCAGGGCCCTGCTCAGACCCACGGATCAGAATTGCTGGCACCTGGAATCTGCATTTTGATGGGTTCTTCAGTGATGCACTGAGGTTTGAGAGCCACTGGTAAAGTGCTAAGAGGTTTGGGAGTGAGAGCACTCGCTTTAGTGGGGCTGCCTGATTCTCAGCGAGTTACAGACATTCTCTGAGCCTCAGTTTTCTGATCTCTAAAATGGGTATAATACTATCATCTCAGGGTTGATTGGGAGGATTTAATGAGGCAACAAGAAGCTGCTCAAAAATCACTAGCTGCAATTAGTAGTATATTATTATTACACATGCAAACCAAATCAGAGAACTGTCTGGATTTTAGAAGAAAGTGGGGCGGGGAAGAATTAATAAATGAGAGAGAGAAAGAGAGAGGTTTAAGATATGGAGAATTTGCTGTTGGGGGGAACCTGGCTCTGAATCCCACCCAGTTCTGGCTGTCATTTCATCCTTCAGTTTTCTGGTTTGTGCAGTGGTGATGGTAAGAGCCGCCCGTGCTGGAGGGCTCTGCAAACTGTAATCTGCTGTCCCGTGCCAGGGCGGGGAACCCAACGTGAGGAGGAGGATGGAGGCCTGATGCTGATCTAGACTGATTGCTTGAGTCTGGGCCGGGCCAGCTGGCCGGGGCTGGCTTCTGCCCTCCCAGTGCCTGGCTCCCGTCTTCCCAGTGCCTGGCTCCCGAGGGCCCCGTCCTTTCTGTATCAGTTCCTCAGGCCCCAGCCGGCAGGCGGGCAATAGGGGCCAAATGCCACTGTGACAAGAACACCCTTCAGGCTCCATCACATCAGTGTGTCCATCTGTCCCCTGGCCAGGCCCGTGTCTGCGCCAGGTAGGCGGACAGGGCTCAGGCGCTGAGCTGGGTGCTGAGGTCATGCTTGGCAGAGCCGGCCGGGTCCCCTGTCTGCCTCTCCTGCCTCTGCCCTGGCCTGGGCCATCGTCACTTCTCTCCTGGACAACTGCGGCCGCCTCCCCTTTGGGTTTCCTGCCTTCATCCTGGCCTAGGCCACCCGGTGACCAGAGGGACATTGCTGAAACTGAAAACTCATCGTACCCCAACCCTCCCTAGAGCCCTATGTGGCTCCCCATGGCCCTCGCCAGCCCTCTGTCTCTCCACTCCCAACACGACCCTCACCCTTTAGGCACCCCAGCGGGGCCATTTATTTATTCGAGAAGTATTTACTGAGCCCTAATGCTAGGCGGCGGGAACTGAGAGGTGGCCTAATGGGCACCTCGCAGCCCCTCCCACGACCACCAGTCTGTCCCGTGTCCTCGGGGAGAGGACCAGCCTGCTCTTCCTCCCACTTCCTATTTTTAAAAAAAATTTTTTGTTTTAATTGAAATAGAGTTGATTTACAATGTCGTGTTAGTTTCAGGTGTACAACAAAGTGATTCAGTTATACATATATAAAAAATAATATATATATTTTATATTGAGTATAGCTCTCTGTGCTACACAGTAGGACCTTGTTGTTTACCTATTTTATATATAGTAGTGTGTATCTGTTAATCCCATACTCCTCATTTATCCCCCTCCACTTCCCCTTTGGTAAACATAAGTTTGTTTTCTATGTCTGTGAGTCTTTCTTGTTTTGTAAGTAAGTTCATTTGTATCATTTTTTAGCTTCCACATGTAAGTGATATCATATGATATTTGTTTTTCTGTGTCTGATTTACTTCTCTTAGTATGATCATCTCTAGGTCCATCCATGTTGCGGCACACCTCCCCCTTCCTCTTGAAAGACCCCGTGTCCCAGCCTCCGGGTGACAGTCTGGTAGAGGGTGACAGTCCATCCTGTTAAGGTGTGGCTGAGGCACCCCCCTGAGAGGGGCTGAAACAGCCTGGGATGGGCTTGGCAGGCACATGGGCAGGGGCGCTCCAGCTCTGCACTGGCTGCAGACCATTGTTAGCTCAACCTCTGGAGGCTTGGTTTCCTCACCTGTAAAATGGGCACAAGGGTGCATCTGAAATGAGATGCTGTGAGTGGAGGCTCAGCATGGAACTCAGCACACAGCAGGCCCACTTGTTTTGGTGCTGTCATCTCCAAGGGACCCACTTTGCTGGTGGGAGCTCCTTAGGCCACCAGGCTCGCTGCCTAGCTCCCTGGCAGGAAGAGTCCCAGCTTTCCTGCGGCTCCCTTCTCCAGCCTCGAGGCCGTTAGCACAGCCGCTCCGCTTGGATCACCGGGCAGTGGACAAGGAGTGGCTTTGGAGGTGTTCCCGTCCTGGTGACACATTGACCGCCTGGTGGGAGCTGGGTCCTGGGGGGAGTCACATTCACTGGGCACCAGCTAGGACCCTCACCCACCGTGTGCATTAGCCCGCGGCAGACCGAGGAGTTTGTGGCATTCTGCCATTTCCACGTGGGGAAACCGAGGCTCTGAGGGTTGAACTTGTCCTCCTGCTGGGAACAGGTGGCTTCTCTGCACCAGGTGGACCCCAGGGCCTGTGCTCCTAACACGGTGAAGTGGGTCAGGCCGGCCCCAGGTGCCTTCACCACGTGCACCTCCGCGGGATGTGATGGTGCCATGGCCTCCCAGGCCACGTCTCGTGCCTGGTGCCCTGCACCCGACCACACCAACACCCCTTCCCACCCAGGGATGCCCGCACCCATTATAAAGATGAGCAAACTGAGGCACCCGCAGGCAGGACTTGCGGGCCGGGCAGGTCTGGAGCCCTCCTCTGCCCCGTCTGCTGTGGGTTCTGGGGCTCCCTTCCTGGGTTTTTCCTGGAGACACAAACTCCCAGCATGTTGTTCAGCAACTGCTGAGTGGATGACTACTGTTGGTCAGCGTGGTAACCGCCCTTCTACGTGGCTTCACGCTCCCTCTCAAGCACCTCACACCCGGGACCGGAGTTACAGGTTGTGACCCCACTTCCACATGGTGAAACTAAGGCTCCGGCGTGCTGGTGAACACTGACCACTGGCTCTGCGGGGTGGGGTGTGGGAGAAAACTGGGAGTCGTGGCTGAGTCTGGGGGCTTCAAGCCACCCATGGTTTAACAACCCGCTCACGAAATTCCTAAAACTTGGACAACCAGCTCACACAATTCCTGAGGTGAGATGGCCCCGACACACCCTAGGTGAAGTGAGGCCCCAAGTCCACACTGGCAGAAACACCTTGATTCAGGGCCAGGTCCCAGCCTTCGGCGTCTGAGCGAGACTCTTCCTGCAGCCCCACTGCTGGCACCCCAAGGGCAGCGTGCCCCTGGAAACCCCATGTCTCTGTCAGCAGGACCCTCCCCATCCCTTGCAAGCCCCCACCTGGCCTGCCATCACGGATGCCAGGACCAGACGCCCCCGTACACCACCCACTGCTCCTCCCTAGCTGCGAACAACCATCACCCCCATGGGAAATGCCGGGGCCCAGCTTCAGAAAACAGAAGTTTCCTGCCTGGGAAAAAAAATCCGGGTGATGTTCTCAGTGCTGTGTGAGTCTGAGGCTGTGGGCGCAGAGTGAGGGAACCGGGCCTCGGTGACAGCCGGGTGCCACGTGGGTCTCCTCCCCCTCCACCGAGCTCGCTGGCTTGCGCGGGAGGAGGAGGAGGGGGAGGATATATGGGAGCCAGAGGAGGCGGGCATGGAGCACGGGGGCGCCCAGCAGCATCCGATTCCAGCCGCCCCTCCCCTCAATCTGCCCCTCTTGGAGGGAGACCTGTTCCTGCAGCTTCGCGGAGCCCCTGCCCACCCCCGTCTACTCTGCACGGGCCACCGGCCAGGAGGAGGCGCCTGCAGGCCCTAGGTCCTCCCCTCCTCCTTCACCCTCCCCTCTCCCCTCCTAGAAGCATATTAAGTATCTCTGCCTCAACAGCAGGTGCGGGGCGACCTGGAGGCGGGGTTCAGCCCTACACCTGGTGATCCTTGTGTCCCTAGGAAAGCTGCAGCCTCCCCACCCCTGCTGCCAGCCCAGGCCATAGGATTCTGCCTCTACCTCTGCATCAGGACAGTAGCTCCCAGCTGAGGTTTGGGGCTGGCGGGGACCTGGCCCTCCAGCCAGAGCTGACTGGCGTCCACCCACTCGTCCATTCATCCACCCAACATTCACCAACTGTCGGCTCTGCATCAGGTCCCGCAGGGCTGGGTCACAGTGATGGATGCCCGGACAGTCTCTGTCTTCACGGAGTCCGCGGCTTACAGGGAGATGCACAAGGAAAACTCTTCCCAGCCGCCCAGGTGCTGGGATGGAGGTCTGCACAGGGAATGGGCAGAACCCAAAATAGAGGGCAGGACCGCCTACTGATTAAGACCAGGATGCTGCAGTCAGACACTGCAGGTTCAAACCTCACTTCCACCTCTCAGCTACCTAGGAAAGCTACTCATCCCCTCTGAACCCCGGTTTCCCGCTCCTGTAAAACAGGTTCGATACTCATTAAATAATACTGCTTCAGAGGGTTGTAAGGATTAAATGAGTGAATATGTGTTCGTATTAGAACAGGACATAGAATCGCAAAACAATTTTACAAAAAAGGAACAAAGTTGGAGGACTTAGCCAACCTGATTCAAAGATTTACTATAAAGCTATAGGAATCAAGCCAGTGTGGTATAGGAAAAGGATAGACACATAGATCAATTGAACAGAGAATCCAGAAACAGACCCTCCAATCCATGGTCAATTGGTTTTTGTTAAAAGCACCCAAGCAATGAGGAAAGGATGGTCTTTTCAATAAATAGATAAAATGGGAAAGAAAATTAACATCTGCCCTTACCTTACACCATATATAAAATTATGTGGAAAAGGCTCAAAATATAATTGTTGAAATGAGACCTAAGTATAAAAGCTAAAGCTAAATAACTTCTAGAAGAAAATATCAAAGAAAATCTTTGCAACTTTGATTTCTTAGACAAGACAGAAAAAGCATCAACAACAAAAGAAAAAATGGGTAAATTGGACTTTATCAAAATTCAAAACTTTTGCTCTTTGAAAGAAACTGTTATGAAAACAAAAAGGCAAGGCACGGAATGAGAGAAAATATTTGCAATCCATACATCTGACAAATCACTTGTATCCAGAATGTACACAAACCTCATACAACTCAATAATAAGAACACAAACCACCTAATTAAAAACAGGCAAAAGATTTGGACAGACACCTCTCAAAGCAAAATATATGAATGACCAAGAAACACATGAAAAGATGCTCAAAAGATCATTAGTCACCAGGGAAATGCAAATTAAAATCTCAGTGAGATACCAGTATATACACCTATCAGAATGGCTCAGATTTAAAAGACTGATAATATCAAGTTGGTGAAGATGTGGCACAACAAGAAATCTCCTTCACTGCCGGTGGGAATGCACAACCGTATCATCCCTTTGGGAAACAGCTTGGCAGCTTTTTACAGAGTTAAGCATATGCCTATCATATGTCCCAGCCATTTCTCCCCATTAGGAGTTAACGAAAGCCCACGAACACCAAAAGACTTGTACACACCTGTTCCCAGCAGCTTCACCCAGAGTTGCTCAAAACTGGAAACATCCAAATATCCATCAACAGGGGAATGGACAAATTATGATAGATCCAAACCATGAAAGACTACTCAGGAATAAAAAAGAACAAACTATGGATACATACAACAATGGGATGAACGTCAAAATGATTATGTGGAGTAAAAGAAGCCAGGCAGAGTGCACCCTGTATTATTCTATTTACACAAAATTCTAGAAAGTGCAAACTAATATATACTGTCAGAAGGCCAATCAGTGGTCACAGTGGGTCACAGAATGTAGTCAGGGTTGGACCACACAATGCAACGAGGAAATTTTGGGGGCTGATGGAAAATGCTCTGATTCTTAATTCTGGTGGTGGTCTCACAAGCATATACAGCTGTCAAAACTATGGGACTCTACACTTTAAGTAGATGCAGTTTATCGCACATAAGAACATGTTTTTAATTAATTAATTATTTATTTTATTTTTGGCTGTCTTGGGTCTTCGCTGCTGCGTGCAGGCTTTCTCTAGTTGAGGCGAGCGGGGGCTACTCTTCGTTGTGGTGCGCGGGCTTCTCATTGCTGTGGCTTCTCCTGTTGTGGAGCATGGACTCTAGGTGCGCAGGCTCAGTAGTTGTGGTTTGTGGGCTCTAGAGTGCAGGTTCAGTAGTTGTGGCGCACGGGCTTAGTTGCTCCACGGCATGTGGGATCTTCCCGGACCAGGGCTTGAACCCATGTCCCCTGCATTGGCAGGCAGATTCTTCACCACTGAGCCACCAGGGAAGCCTCATAATAACATTTTTTAAAAGTCTTTGTTTGCAGTTAAGGGGAAAAAACAGCAGCAGCGGCCACCTACTCTCTTCTGAAGCCTCCAGCAAACTGCTGACTTAACACCCTAAAGGCTCCATGGGCAAGGCGACCACCCGAGTAATTACATCAAGGGAAACAATCATTTGGTGCATTTTTCATCAACTGAGATCATTCATATTTATCAAGCTGCTAATTCATCTAGATTTGTCCCAGGAGGTCTGACCCACCCTGGCCTGGGCATGAGAAGTGGATTGTGCCAGGCACATGGTAGAATCTCATTAATTGCATGTTGAATGAATTAATAATTGCCCCGCCTTTCCAAGTGCGCACAGCTCGTCAGTGGCCGACTGGAAGCCAGAAGCCAGTGTGGGCAGCCTGAGCTGACCCTGGGAGAAACCCAAGGCTGCTTTCCTCCACGGACAAAGCCCTTTCCAGGACACGCTCAGATGCCGAGGCTTGGAACAGCGAGAAAAGGCAAAGCCAGGACCATTTTGATGTGGCATTAGGGGGTGGGGTCGCCACGCAACACAGCAGAGAAGCTTGAAAACCAGTGGGCAGCTGATATGGGGTCAGATGCAGGCTTCTTCCAGAAATGTCCAGTCCAGGGGCATGATAGAAGCTGCAGACAATATCTGTAGCTGGATAAAACTGCTGGGGACAGTTGAGCCAAAGGGTCTTGGCTGGGGACCTGAAGTCAAGCCAGTCGCTGCTGTTATTTCTCTTTTGGTCCAGCTCCAGGCTGGATGCTGTCAGAGCCCTAAGATGCAGTTTCCTTGTCAACGCAGGAAGTGACCTGGGGATCACATGCTTTCTCTTCCGCCTTCATCTTGAGCCTCATCAATCCCTAAATCAGCAGTTCTTAGACTGTGATCCAAGGACCCCTGGGTGTTCTTGGGGTCCTTCTTTTCCAACGACGTATCCGTGTGACGTATCTGTGTGGCGGAAACCACATTTCCACCAAACAAGATATCACAACAGACTGAATGCAGAAGCTGATGTGAGAATCCAGCTGTCCTTTATTAAGCCAGACATTAAAGAGATTTGCAAAAATGCCACTCTTCTCACTATTTTTTTTTTTGTTTTGGAAAACATAGTTATTTTTCAGAAAAAATATTATTTATGTTATGTGATGGTTTGTTATTTCTATGTTTAAATGAGTTAATATATAAATATTTCTAAATGTTTCAGTCTTAATTTCTAATATGGTAGATATCAATGGATACAACCGACATACACAGAAGCTCTTTGGGATCCGAAATAATTTTTAAGAGTTTAAGAGGATCCTAACATCAAAATGTTTGACAATCACTGCCCTAAAAGTAGCTGGGCAATTTGGGTATTTGATCTATTCATGTATCTATTGATCTGAGCAACATTCCTTAGTGCTTAGAGCTCCTGGCCCATGGAGGACTCTCCCATGCTCCCAGGATGGTGCCATTTGTCACAAAATGCCCAGAGCCTAAAGGAGAAGTTAAGGTGAGTCAATGAGGCGTGATGACGAGTGGCTCCCATGTCTCGGATACCTCGCTGCCTCTGCTCACGGGGTTGTTACAGTCAAGGGTGTGTGTGTGAGGGAGGCTGAGCCAGAAGGGGCCAAGAGAACATCTCAAGGGGAAAAAGGGTCTCAACCCACATAGACACGCTGTCAAAATATACACGTTTCCTTGGGCTTCCCTGGTTGCGCAGTGGTTAAGAATCTGCCTGCCAATGCAGGGGACACGGGTTCGAGCCCTGGTCTGGGAAGATCCCACATGCCGTGGAGCAGCTAAGCCCGTGCGCCACAACTACTGGGCCTGTGCTCTAGAGCCCGCGAGCCACAACTACTGAACCCACGCGCCACAACTACTGAGCCTGCGCTCTAGAGCCTGTGAGCCACAACTACTGAACCCACGCACCACAACTACTGAAGCCCATGCGCCTAGAGCTCATGCTCCGCAACAAGAGAAACCACCGCAATGAGAAGCCCATGCGCCGCAACGAAGAGTAGCCCCCGCTCGCCGCAACTAGAGAAAGCCCGTGCACAGCAACGAAGACCCAACGCAGCCAAAAAAAAAAAAAAAAAGTATACACGTTTCCAATGCACATTTTGGCCAAACGGCACACGGCTGGTACTAAAATTGGTATTTGAAAATAAAATAAAATAAAATAAAATTGGTATTTGGCCAAAGATAAATATCATCACCACAGAGAAAACTTCTGCATTATGGGAATAAGTCTGCAATTGTATCTAACATTTGAATTATTAACCTTGTTAGAAATTATTCAGCTTGCCTGCCCTTCTAGAAGAATCTGATGGAGACTTTTCTCTCCATCTCCTAGGCTCCGTTGATGGTAAGGATGCAGTTTTATGAAGCAACCCCACAAATGGACACTGCAGCAATGCTTAACGAAGGTGCTTCTGTGTACGTCCAGGAGCGGTCTTAGGCTGCCTCCCTCATCTCCACAGTTAAGTGTTTTTACACGTGCTTATCCTGTAAGTTGTTTCACGCGTTGGCGATGAGGGTCATCTTCATAAACCTAGGACCTCTGATCCCAGACAGCTCATGGTTGAAAAGCTGCAGCTATCCAGCCTCCCAGAGACCAAGGGCAAGGCCAAAGTGTGGAACAGCAGCCTGGGGCTCAACACACGCAAAGCCCTAAGCTCTGGTGCATCCTAGCCCGAGATCTCCTTGGAGCTGGGCTGGAGTACTCCATTCTCCTCTGCACGACTGGGAGCCTGGGAGCCCTCTGTCATCGTGACTTTACCCAAGTGGCTCCGGGGGACCACAACCGTGGAGCGGTGACCACAGATCAGCTCCAAGTGCGCTGGCGGTCAACCCACGGAGGAAAGTCACAAGCTCAAACAGCAGAATCCATGAGGGGGCATTTCCCACCTGGACACCACGGTGGGGGACAACGGTGCTGAAGAGGGTGCTGGAGATGATGACAATAGTGGCTGCCACTGAAGTACCTACTGTACGCCTGACGCGGTAGTAGAAGCTTACATACCTCAGGCAGTGGAGCCGGACAGTCAAGGCACCAGTATCAGAGCCTGGGCACCCAGGTTCCAACCCTGGTTCTGACACTCACTAGCTGTGTGACTTTGGGCTAGTTATTTAATCTCTCTGTGCCCTGGCGTCCTCCTCTGCACATTGGGATTAATGATATGAGGGTATCGAGTAACTCGCGGGGCTGCTGGAGGATAAATAGGAACATGTGGGAAGCAGATGTTGCTGCTCTTATCCCCTCTGGTCCACCGAGCAACCAGGGAGGTGAGGCTTATGGTCTCCACTTTACGGCTGAGGAGACCCACGCTGGAAGGCTGAAGTGCCCGCCCGAGGTCCTGCGGCAGGTACAGCTGGGCTTCGCACCCACACCTGCCTCACTTGAAGCCTCTGTGCTTTCTGCTTTACCTGTGGCTTCTCACAAAAGCTGTTCCTGTTTCATCAGATCAAAGAGAAACTCATCCTTGCTCCTTTAGACCCAAGATGGAAAGCATGATGAGCTAGCAGGTGGGGTGCTTGGCTCTTCGACTTCCCGGTCCCACGTCCCTGGTCTTCTCCTCTGCAGGATGGCTAAAATGCTGCCCGCCCTCCCTCCATTCCTTCCTTCTCTCCTCTCCTTTTCCTTGTTTCCTTTCTCCTGCCTTCCATTTCAGCAGACATGTGCTGTGCCACCACACCAGGCCAAGGGTGAATTGGACGCCGAGGCCCCTGCCCTCAGGAGCTCCCAGTCTCATGGGGGAGTCAGAGCGGTAAAGAAGCACCACGTGGGGTGGCCAGTGCTTCCATGTTGGGATGGCCAGTGCTTCCATGTTGGGATGGCTTCCTGGAGAAGGAGGTGCCCAAGCTGAGTCCTGACAGGTCACTGCTGGTGGGGAGGCATTCCGGCGGGAAGGGGCATGCATGTGCACGGCTGGAGCACCTGTCCTACGGACGATGGCAGTGGAGCAGAGGGAGGCAGATGGGGCCTCAAACACCACCCGTCTGCAAGGCCCTGAATGGCCCACTGCAGTGACCAGCCCGTCAAGGAAATCTGTGTGTCCTCTTGCTGTCTCTTGACTAACACACACGTTCTAGGACCAGCTGGTAAACCAGGAGGAGGAGGCGCTGTAAATTCTACCAAGGCCAGAAGGAGCCGCTTTGGGCTAATTAGAACCGCAGAGCAGTTTGAGGACTTCAATTACCACTCTCGGCAGGAAGGCGCATCCCCACATCTGTGGGATGATTAAATCCGCCGGGATGTCGCTCACAGTGCGATGCATTAAAAACAGGCGGGGTCCCAGAAACGCCGGGGCAAAGCCCACGCCAGGGATTGGTTTGGAGACGAGAAAAAGAAGAACTCTGGCCCTTCCTCCTCCTCTGCTCCCCTCCCCCTCCCCAATGTTTCATTTGATTAAAAAAGAAAAAGAAAAAAAAGGCAGAAATGAGATGGCGCTTACATCGCAGCTCTGCTGGCGAGTGTGTGAAGTTTATGAGAAACGCGGTGGGAGGTGAGGCTGCTGGGGCCCCAGTTCCTAGAAGCGTCACAGTCATCACTCGGGCAGCAGCGGATGCTCTCTCAGCTCGGAACCTTTTCCTCTGGTTCCGGGGCCTTAAAAATACAACCACCTCCTATTTGAGGGGCTATACTCTGTCACTCCACCCCCATCACTGTCACAGTGGAAGAGGAACACTGGGTGGAAGTCAGGGACCCAGCTCCCTCCCAGCTGGCCACCACCTCGCTGTTTGACCCTGGCTCTGGTGCTTGGTCATCTGTAAAGTGGGCAGTGGCGGCTGGATCAGGAAATCAGAAAGTCTGGGGGCTTCCCTGGTGGCGCAGTGGTTAAAAATCTGCCTGCCAATGCAGAGGACACGGGTTCGAGACCTGGTCTGGGAAGATCCCACATGCCGCAGAGCAACTAGGCCCGTGAGCCACAACTACTGAGCCTGCGCGTCTGGAGCCTGTGTCCCGCAACAAGAGAGGCCGCAACAGTGAAAGGCCTGCGCACCGCAATGAAGAGTGGCCCCTGCTTGCGGCAACTAGAGAAAGCCTGCGCACAGAAACGAAGACCCAACACAGCCAAAAATAAATAAAATAAAATAAAATAAAATAAAGAAATTCTGCAGCTCTACAACTTCCCAGTGTATCTAGGGACTAGAGTTGCCAGAAAAGGTCAGGACACCCAGTTAAAATTGAATTTTAGATAAGCATTTTTCAGTATAAGTATATCCCAAATATTGTATGGGACATACTTATCCTAAAAAAAAAAAAATCGTTTCCTGAAATCAGATTTAATTGGGCAGTCTGTCTTTTTATTTGCCGCATGTGGCATCCCTATCAGGGATACAACCTATTCTAAGTTGTATCCTTGTAGTGATTCCAACAGGGTGGGAGGAGGGCAGGGAGGGGAGACAGGGGATGGACCTCCCATTAGAATCGCTCCAGATCAGCCCCCTTTGTTGAGAATCACTGAGCCGGGAAAAGCAGAGCCTACGATTTCCAAGTGGAAACTGCAGCTCTTGGGGGCACACCTTGTTCGGGATACTCAGGTATGTGCCTCCCCAGCCATGTGTTTCTCATGACAGCCCAGCAGCGGGTTGGGGGCCTGGCATGGAGGCTCCCATTGTAAAGATGAGGAAAGGGAGACCCAGAGTGTGGAGGGACTTGCCCAGGTTCACAGCTGGCCCAAGGCTAGAACCGCCCTGAGAGCTGGGCCCCCAGGCCCACCCGGAGGACCCCCAGATCACGTGTCCCATGCAGATGCTGGTTTGAGCTTTGGCTTCTGCAGCTGTCCCCAGCCAGGTCTCACAGGGCCTCCCTTCCAACCTGCCCTCCTCATGTCTTTCAACTGAGTTCCGGTCGGCTGACCATCACGGACCACTGCTACATACCAGCAGCAGGCAGGCCTGCTGCTGTCTTCCTGGAAGTTAGTCATGCTCACCCTCCCCGCCCCCCGGCTGCTCATTGTCTCTGGTTAACATGGTTACTAAGGTTAATCAGCTTTCACTGCATGTCAGGCTTTGCCTCACTGACCCTCCCCCACCTCCTATAAGGTAGATTATTATTATACCCACTTCTCAGATGGGGAAGCTGAGGCTCAGAGAGATCAAGTAACTCATACCTGGCAGAGCTGGGACTAGAAACCACCTGTGGTGTCCCGGGTCCCAGCTTCCTCCCGGAGGCTATCAGAGTTTGTCCACTCTGAGGAATTGGTACCCCTGGGAGGGGACTTGTGGGGATTTCCTTCCTTAACCAAGAAGTGGAGTTGTTAGTGGGAGAGTGCTGGGCACCTAATGGGCCTCTGGAAAGCTCCTGTGGGTCTTCGGTGGGGTAGGGGTCCCCATCCAAGGCCAGGCTGAAGGTGCCTTAATCTCCCTGAAGTTCAAGTTCCTCCAGGAACTCCAAGGCTCCCCAGACGCAGCAAGGAGCTGGCATACAGAAGGTGCCCTACAAATGCACGCGGAACTTGCTCTTCCATAGCCGGGAAAGCAGTTACATGTAGATCCTTCCACCCCATCCTACCAGAGCCACCGAGGCCCACAGGGAGGGGATGCCCCTGAACTTGCCCCTCTGCATGGCACTTTGCAGATTCAAGGTGCGTTCTCTTAGGGTGTTTAGTCGAACATTTGGAACATCAACTGTGAGACATCCAAGCTGTCAGCTTGTCATCCTAGAGACAAAGGAGCTGAGGTTTGGAGGGATGACCTTTCTGAGTTGGGGGGAGGACTGGGGTAGAGCCCAGGAAGCAGTATTTAACAGGCTCCCCGGGGGAGGCAGGAGCACACGGGGAGCGAGGGTCTGCAGCGGGCACGAAAGCAGGGAGTAGGGAAAAGCGAGGTGGATTCAGGGCACCGGCCAATTGCAATGGAGATTCTGACATGCAGTGGGCAGCCCAGGAGAGTGAGGTCCCACGCACGCCAAGAGGCAAGCAGAGGAGTGTTCCTGGGAGAATGAGATGAGTTAATAGAGGAACAGTGTTCAGAAGAGTATCTGGCACAAAAGCAGCGCTACATAAGGGTTAGGGGTTCTGGCTGTCACTGCGCTGTGACAGGCAGCACATTACATCCACTACCTCCTCTAATTTTCGTAGCCACTCCGTAACGTAGCTAGTATTACACTAGTCTCTCTATTTTATAGATGAGGAAACCAAGAGAGAGGGTTAAAGGAACTTCCCATGGTCCAGAGGCTCCTGAGTAGAAGAGCCGGGTCAGGGCACTCCCACAGCCCTTCTTGTCTCCTCCCACCGCAGCCCGGCCACCTCCCACCCTGCCTGCGGGGAATGGAAGTACAGCGCTCCAAACTGGCTCTAAACAGGCACTCACAGTGGTTTTCTGAACAAACGAATGGATGGATACGTGAATGAACAAATGAAGGGGCTGGGAGGGAGGATGAAAGGATGAATGAATGCCATAGGGAGGATAAACCTTCTCAAAGGCAGGACGATCCCCAATTTAATGATGGGGATGGTACCCCCAGGGCAACCCCATGCCAGCAGTAATACAAGCACTTTCATTACTGTTTATGGCTTCCTGAGCCCATTAGCAAATCCTCCAGGCTCCTGGGGGCGATTAGAAAGGGGGAGGGGCTGGGCTTGCTCCCAGGGCCACACTGGAGGGTCCGGGTCTGGGAAGCAGCCCATCTTGAATCCAGATGCTGACATGAGAGCATCAAGAAAACCTCATTTGCAAACCCAAATTAGTGCCATCCTGACGATCATATAAAAGAAGGATGGGAATATAAAGCAAGCCATGAACAAGCATGACCATGGGTAATGGCATCAGTGAGGAGCTGGGAGAGCTCATAAACAAAGGTTTTTGTCTTCAAAACCCATTTGGTGACTTGCGGATTCAGCTCAATTCTTTGTTTTGTATCCTGGCAGGGGTCTCTTTTTCCCTTATTTTACCTATTATCGGCATCATTAATAATATAGAGGTATATGATATGGATATAAATATATAATAATGATAATTACAATTATGATGATGAAATTTAGCATTTATAAAGTGCTGGTGCTGAGCCTGGCCCTATTCAGAGCGTGTTACAAGCATCACCATATCTACTTTTGAACAATTTAAGACATTCTTGCCTTTCTGCTGTCTTTCAATTTGCTTTCCTGAATGCATCTGACATACCTGTTTATCAAATTAACCCCCATCCAATCCTGGCCAAAGTGATCTAAACCCCAGACCATGTGGACCAGCACATCCCGTTACATGGGAAATGACGCTGAGTATAGCTGGCTTTTCATAACCCACTATTATTGTATGTATTTCACAGCTTAGAAAAATAAAACGCTGTCTCGTCCTCCTTGCTTCTTCATTCTTACTGTCACACATTAGTGTTTCACTGTGGTGGGTTGAAAGGTGGCCCCGCAAAAGATGTGTCCACATTCTAATTCTCATAACCTGTAAATGTGACCTTACTTGTAAAGGTCTTTGCAGATGTAATAAAGTTAAGGGCTTCAAAATGAGATCAACCAGGACTATCTGAGTGGACCCTAAATCCTGTGACAAGTGTCCTTATAAGAGAACACAGGGCTTCCCTGGTGGCACAGTGGTTGAGAATCCACCCGCCAATGAGGGGGACACGGGTTCGATGCCTGGTCCAGGAACATCTCACATGCCGCGGAGCAACTAAGCCCGTGCGCCACAACTACTGAGCCCGCGTGTCACAACGACTGAAGCCCGCGCGCCTAGAGCCTGTGCTCCGCAGCAAGAGAAGCCACCGCAATGAGAAGCCTGCGCACCCCAATGGAGAGCAGCCCCCACTCGCCGCAACTAGAGAAAGCCCGTGCGCAGCAACAAAGACCCAACGCGGCCAAAAATAAATAAATAAATAAATTAAAAAAAAAGAGAGACACACAGAGGAGAGACACACTGACAAGAGGAGGAGGCCACGCGATAAGGAAGCAGAAATTGGAGCACTGTGGCCATAAGCCAAGTAATGCAGGCAGCCTCCAGAAGCTGGAAGAAGCAAGGATTCTTCCCTAGAGGCTAGGGGGGAGTACAGCCTTCCCAACAAGTTCATCTCAGACTTCTGGGGCTGCAGAACTCTGAGAAATAAATTTCTGTTGTTTTAAGCCCTTGAGTTTGTGGTAACAAATTATGGCAGCCCCAGAAAACAAATACACTCACTGATCAGAAATGAACACTGATGATGGGCTACCTGGCCTGGTCAGCAAGGACCCAACAAAAACAGGACACAGTGAGTCAGGATGAATGGACTTAATCCTCCAAGACTCCAGCAGATCTTATGAGCAACTTCCTGTTGGAAAGCCAACATTTTAAAGTCAAATACTCTTAAACAATGGGCTGTAAAGTCCCTAAGCTATTTTTAACTATTCAAAAGGGGGTAAAAATACGTTCAAAAGGATATAAAGCAAGGTCATCATTCAGAGCTGCACTGTCCAGTACAGTGGCCACCAGCCACATCTGGCCACTGAGCCCTTGAAATGTGGCCAGCCTGAACTGAGATGTGGTGTCAGTGTAAAGTACACACCAGATTTCAAGATATAGTATGAAAGACAGAATGTGAACTATCTCATTAACAATGTCTATATGGATTACATATTGGTCATATTTTGGATATGTAGGTAAACTATTAAAACTAATTGCACCTATTTCTTTTTACTTGTGTAATGTGGCTACTAGAACATTAAAATTTACACAGGTGGCTCCTGTTACATTTCTATTGCTCAGTGTTGATTTAGAGTCTGGTGAAAATTTAATAATTATTGGGAACTAAAAAATTGTGTGTGTCATTAGGTTGGTTAAAAAACACTTAAATGGCGGAAAAGACTAGGAACCCCTAAGGGGTCAAATGTTAGATACGCTGATAAACTAACAGCAGCAGTGACTTTATTATTGCCCCAACCCCTGTCCACCAACTGGCATCAGCGGCAACAGGGTTCTTTACCATATGACCACACCCTCACACTGACCTCAGCTGATTGGATCAGGAGGTAGACATCCCCCTTTACAGGCAGCCAACCACCAGGCTGCCCAGAGAGCTGAGCCAATCATGTTTCTCTCCAGAGTGGAACCCAGACCAGGTGTGAGTGGTGAGCTCAGGAAATGTAAGGATTCCTAGGGGTTGCAGGACCTGCAGGCTGAGGCCACAGAGAAACACAAATAGAGCTGGTCCTCAGCGGGTTCTGCATCCTCAGATCAAAAATATTTGAAAAAAAACAATCCAGAAAGTTCCCAAAAGCAAGACGTGAATTTTCCCCGAGCTTGGCAACTATTTACATAGCATTTATATTATATTAGGTATTTCAAGTAATCCAGACAACTTTAAAGTATACAGGAGGATGTGTATAGGTTATAAGCAAATACTTGGCCATTTTATATCAGAGATCATCAGCTGAGTTTGGACCTCACGGGCCCTGGAACCAACCCCCCTGTAGATACCAAGGGATGGCTGTAGTCTAGAGCAGGGCATGGCAATTACATCAGTGCTTGTTAAGAATTCAGATTCCGGGGTCCCGCCCCAGGAAGCCTGGGTGGGGCCTGGGAATGTGCGTTTTAAACAAGCCCCCGAGTGTGTCTGCTAAAGGTCTGTGGGTCACACTGTGAGAAGTCCCAAGGGCAAAGGTCCAATTCAGCAGGGCAGAGCCAGCCGGGGGCGTCGCTTCTCAGAGGCCCCAAGAGGATCCCAGGGCACCCTCACCATGAAGCCCCCATCCGATGTGGCCTCAGTGAGCTTCCTGGAAAACCGGTCAGTGAGTGCCAGGTACGCAGTCCACTAGCTTGGAGCCGAGGGACCTGAAATGCCCTTCCCGTCTTTCATTTGGCAGTTGTTTGATAAAACCTCCGTTTTCACCTCCACCTAAAGCCTTCTCTGGTTTCAGAGTCTGGGGAAATCTTCTCTCAGGAAGCACAGTTTATAGTAAGGAGCCAGCCTTGCATCACCATCTAAACCTGACATGTGTCCCTCGGATGCCCTTAAGTTAACAGGGGGCCCCAGCTCCGCACCACTAGCAAGCTGGCAAGAGATGGATATGCCTGCTTAGAATTGGGCTTCTGAGCCTCAGGGCCACTTTCTATGGGGCCCAAAGGCAGGAGCCCGCCTGGTGGCCTCACGGAACTAATGAAGCCACGTGTAAGCTGTAATTACAGCTGCACATGAGCCGGGAGCGGGCTGGGCGTGCTTGTTCACGCAGGGCCTAATGAAGCATCCCGTGTTCTACAAACCTCGCTGCATGATTTAATTAACCCTCCGCTCCGGGTGTGCCCTGGCCACCCACCGCGAAGGAGGAGACCTCACCCCAACTCCGGAAGCAGCGGCAGTGACAATAATTGGGGGTGTTCACTAGAGGGAGATCCTGTAGGGCAGAGGAGAGAGCTCAGGCACCCGCTGGGGGGTCTGGGATTTGAGTTCAGATTTAGGTGGAAGGTAAGATATCAAAAAGATAATGGGGGACGGGGCATGCTGGGTGACAGGTACCATGTGGTGCAGTGGCAGGAGTGTGTCTGGCATGGAAAGGAACGGGCCATGGAGGTGGCCATCCTGGCTGGTGTGTGGACAGGTGAGGATGAAACCCGGCCCGGCCACTTACCATCCGAGTGAGTCTGCACAATTCGCTCTGTTTTAGAAATGCACACGATCAAAGTCATCCGTGTACGCTGATTATTTCATCCTCACGATGGCCCTGTGGAGCTGGGACTATTATTCACTCCCATGTTAATGATGAGGAGACTGAGGGTCAGAGAGGGGCAAGTAAGGTGCCCACAGTCAAAGAGCCAGGAAGTGGCAGGGCCAGGATTCCAGCCCAGCTGCCTGTGCCTGCCTCCAGTGCTGGTGTGAAGATCAGTGCTGATGGCATGATGCTCCGGCCTGGGGCCTGGCACACAGCAAAGAGGATCATGACGGAGGTTCCCTTCTCCCGGACCCTTTCAACCTTCTTCCCGTCTTTCCTCTTTACGCTCCCACTGCTCCACACAAATTATGTTTCTCCCCAAACCAACCACACGCTTGTAAATTTTCAAGTCTGTGTCTCTTCTCCACCTGGACTTTTCCAACAGCCTTCTACCCTGGTGGCTCTGCCACTTACCTTCGTTACTTAATATTCACGATGCCTCAGTTTCTTCATCTGAGAAATGGGGATAATAACATCCCAAGGGATTGTTTTGAGGATTAAATGAGTTAATAGTTGAAAATGACTTAGAACAGTGCCTGGCAAACAGTAAGGGCTATTTATTTATTTTTTTAAAATTTTATTGAAGTATAGTTGATTTACAATGTTGTGTTGATTTCAGTTGTACAGCAGTGATTCAGTTTTATATATATATACATTCTTTTTAAAATTCTTTTCCATTATGGTTTATTACAGGATATTGAATATCGTTCCCTGTGCTATGCAGTAGGACCTTGTTGTTTATCCATCCTATATATAATAGTTTGCATCTGCTAATCCTAAACTCCCAATCCTTCCGCCCCCCCACCCCTCTCCCCCTTGGCAACCACAAGTCTGTTCTCCAGTAAGGGCTATTTAAGTGTTCATTAAATATAAAGAAAGGCAGTCGCGGTTCCTTTTTTTCCCTTAGCCTTTCCTGTTGGTGGCAGTGGGTGTAACAGGCCCTACATCAGACTGGTGAAAGCAGACTTGGGGTTGGGCCACATCCGCCAGCCCAGCTCACTAAAGGAGCTCTCCAGGGGTCCAGGCCAATAATAAATGAATAATGATCATAGCAGCCACGGACTGAGCATCTCCATGCGTTGCACACCCGCTGTTCCCCTCGCAATCACCATGGCAACACCAGGAAGTGTTCATTGAATTCGCATTTTACAGATGAAGAAACTGAGGGTGTTCTAGTGATTTTTCCAATGTTACTTTGGACAGTGCCATAAGGACCGGGGCAGACAATGGTCTGAGCTGCTGTGTGCTGGGAAGCTGGGTTCAATCATAGCCGAACTACTTTGGGGGAACAGAAACAAACCCAAGTGCATTCTGAGCTGAGCACTCAGGGGGCACAAGGAGTCCCAAACCCCTTTGCAAAAGGCACCCTTGAAGAAATGTGGGATGTTTAACCAGGAGAAGACAAAACTCAGGGAAGACAAGGCTCGCTGTTAGGTCTCCCGGAGGTTCTTATGATTAAGAGTGAGCTGGCCTGGTCTGTGAGCGGAAACGGGTCCAGTGAGTGGAAACTCAGGGAGATGATAAACTACCAGTTGAAGCAGAAGGCAGAACAGTAGAGAGGTGGTGGGCCCCCTGTCACCAGAGGTGTGCAAACAGAAGGGGCAGGTTCCCTTGTAGAAAACGTTGTGGAGGGAAACTGAAGCATCGTTTAGGCACTGGGTCTCTTCTGGCTCTGAGATTCTCAGCCCTGGTCCACCCCGCACGTGAGCTCCTCAGAGCAGCTGCCAACACTTCCCAGCAATGGCTTGACCAGGGCCTGTACCCAGTGAGGAGCACACAGGGTAAATCCTCACTGGATGACTTTAAAAAGCTGCCTTGGATAAAAGGTCAGTTTTGATGATATTATAATCATAAAAAAGCCGTTCTCTTAAGGACTTCAGAAGTTGATAATTATTTGCCAGTCAAAAGCAGTGAGGAGAAGGTGAAGAGATGGGACATAATATTTATTTATAAACAACATGCCGGGTGTCATGCTAGATTTTGCTGTTGCTCGTCTTACTGTCCCCTCAAAATAACCCAAAGGGTAGGTGGTATTACCCCATTTTGCAGGTAAGCAAGATGAGGCTTAGGGAGGCTAAGTCCCCTGCCAAATATTATGATAATTTGCACCTTTATTTTTATGTCCCCAGGCACACAGTAGGTACTCCTTAGATGCCGGCTGTGTGCTTGAACAAAAAATGAAGAAATGTCCAAGCAGCACAACTTCTGAGGGTAGAGTCAGGACTCGAATCCCAACCTGAGCGCCTCAGAAGGCCCCACCTAGAGCTTCTGTGTACTTGGAACTTGACAATTGTGCCTTCTCTCGAAGTCCGACAGCATCCTCATCTAAAGCCCTGTGTTAGAAAGGTCAGCCAAGCACCAAAGATGATTCTAACAGAGTCACAGACGGCCCGCCGCCCCCCCGCCCCGGCCCACTTATGCAACTGATATACATAAACATTTCTTTAAAATTTCCTGCTCTTTCCCCTGAGAATAAACAGAGTGAACACACACAATACTCACACTCACTGACACGCACACACGCTCCACCAGCTGAAGCTGAACCCTCTGTTTTTTCAGCTACTTGGGGTCAAAGCCAGAGTCTCCACACTTGATCCAATTTTATCGCTGATGAAGCCCCATTGGCGACGCCAGCACAACCCATCTCAACCCGTGATTAAATTTGCCAGAGGGATGCTGCTGGGTGCCTACCCAGGAGGCCACGAGTCCTTGCCTTGGCGTGGTCATCGGAGCCAGGGCCTGACGCCTGCTGGGTCAGAACACCGTGGCTGTCCTCTCTGCCTACACAAGAGCACGGGCCTTGCTTCCTGTGGTGATGGCAGCAAAGCAAACTCAGATTTCCACTGCAAGCCGGCGCATGAGCCCCACTTTTATATTTTAACATCCCAACAACCCTCTTGTCGGCAAGTGGAGAAACTGAGGCCCGAGAAGTGGGATGACTGGCCCAGGATCACAGCTGGCAAGTGGCAGGGCTGGAGTCCCCACCCAGGACCGGCCAGCTCCCAACCCCTCACCATCCCCTGAAGCCCCAGCTCATGCCCTCCTCTTCTCCCTGGGGCTTCCTCCTCCTCCTCCAGCCCTGGCCCCAGCCCCGGTCGCTTCTTTACACTCCCTTCATCAGAATCAGTGGCTCTGCAGTCAACGCCATGCTGCCAGTCAATTGCCAAAAAGGAGGCCCAAACCCACCAGAGCCAGCGGGGCCACTGTTACAGCCCACACGGGGTCTCTGAGCCCCTCTGAAACTACCAATGACACATCTCAAGGTGAGACCTCCAGCTGTTTAAATCCATTTGTATTTGGCAGATGCTCAGCATCTTATTTTAAAGGCAACTTTGTGCCTGTGTTACTGTTTCTGCCCAGCCTGAGACCCAAGAGTGTCTGGGCCACGGTGACAGTGACACTTCAGAAAGCACCTCTACGTCCCAAACGCTGTGCAGAGGCCAGGCAGCAGCCAAGGGCTGTGAAGAGCTGTGGATGCTCAGAAGGGCCCCTGAAGGCCACCCAGTCCAACCCTCTCTGGTGTCCTCTCTCCGTGGGCCCCCAGGGAGATCTCCAGCCAAGACTCGCATACCTCCCTTGATGGGGAACTCACTATCTCTCTGCACAACCCATTCCAATTTAAGGCAGCTGTGGTGCTGAGAACATACTCAGGTCTCTCCCTACTGGTTTCCCCTTTTGTCCCAGGTCTGCCAGCTGAGCCCACACAGAGCGTCCAGCTCCTGTATCCACAGGACAAGTGATAAGGACCTCAGGTCCAACTCTTTGTTCCAATCCCTGCTTGTCAAGCTGAGTCTTTCTATTTGGATTTTCACCAGCAGTTTAAACGCAAGATGTCTAGGACTGAGCCCACCGTCTTCCAAAACAAACCCACCCCTCCACTGCCTCCGCCCATCAGCCCCCTTAAAGCTGGAGTCAGCTCAGTGCCCCCTCCCACCTCCCTTG
Organism: Balaenoptera physalus; assembly: GCF_965194825.1. NCBI lineage: Eukaryota > Metazoa > Chordata > Mammalia > Artiodactyla > Balaenopteridae > Balaenoptera > Balaenoptera physalus. The sequence continues at coordinate 26,458,296 of NC_138884.1, forward strand.
TGATAACACATGGGCCAGGACACTGCGGTCAGTAAGCTACCTGTATGCCCAGCCCCAGGCTGCGTGCTTTACATGCACACAACAACCCCACAGCGGGGAGTCCCCCCATTTCACAGATGACAAAACTGAGGTTCAGAGCGGTCACACAACTTGACAAAGTCATCCAGCTCCCAAGAATGGGAGCCAGTGTCCAAACCCAGGTCATCCAGCTCCCAAGAATGGGAGCCAGTGTTCAAACCCAGGTCTGCTTCTACCGCCCGACAAAAATACCACAGCCAATCCAGCAGCACAGCCTGTCTGTTCTGTCATCTTGATGTCCCTTGTCATGCTCCTCTGGGACCTCCAGCCTCGGCCCAGCTTAGCACTTCCCACCACTGCCTCCAGTCTCGCCCACCCCAACCCCTCTTCAGCCTAATCTTCCAAAACAGCCGAGCAGCTGCTCTCTGCAGGACGAAGTGGGAGCCCTGGCCAGGCTGGTCACCAGGTCCAGGTTTCTCTCTCGTCATCCCGCTCTGCCTTCTCTCACCTCTGCTCCAGTTCCACCGACCCTCTGGCCAGTCCTGGGCTGCCAACATGCCCTCCGGCTGCACAGACGCCTAATAGCAGAGCCAGGCTCTGCATCCAGGTCCTTCTGTTTCTCAAGACTTTGGCTCCGACCACTGGACCACACTGTCACCACCCTGCAGGATGGCTGGGACCATTTGACAGGGTTGGGGGAGCAAAAGACACTTCTTCCTGACTCCTGCTGTGTCCTCCACCCTAAGCTCCTGGCCTCTCCCCTCCTTGGGAGGGAGGGTGGCCCACTCTGATCAGTGCATCTGGAAGGAGGGCTGGGTGTGAGGAGCCTGGCCCCTCCTTTCCCCTCCCTGGGAGCCCAGTGCCCATGGGGAGCCTGCTCTGCTCTGCCCCTGCACGCCGCCAGAATCCAGAGATGTGTGGGTATGCCAGCGAATTCTGGGGTTCAGCATCAGGAAGCCCATTTGGCCAGCACACCTAAGCCAGGTCCTCCAGTGTCCACAACAAGGTGCCAGGAGTGATACTGTGCTTCTCCATGCTGTGCCCTTTGGCCAGTGTCTCGATGGGGCACCCTGTAAGGACATCATAAAGGACGAGGAGGGGGAGGGACTGAGTGAAAGGGGACGGGAGGAGGGTGGCGGTGATGCTGCTTCTGAGAAAACAAGAAAGAAAACAAGAAGAGTGTAGAGATGCTTAGGCCCCAAGGACTAGATTTTCACCTGGGTCCTCCTCTGCGTTACGTTCATCAAGGGCGCGGCCCTTCCCCCAACTCTACCGCTGGTTGAGCCAGGCTTCAGGCCTCCTGGGGAATCTTCTGCTAGAAGGCACCACCCTTCCTGGGGCTCCTGGTGCCCCTCCCTCTGTGTGACCTGAGTTTGGGGCTCCTGGCAGTGCCCATCCCCCTCCCTGCAACATGCTGAGCTCGGGGCTCCTAGAATCCCAAGGGCAACTCAGGTGGGTTCGTTTCCAGGGCCCAGCCTGCCTGGTTCCCTCTGGATGCTGCTCTAGCTTCTGGGTAAACACATTCTCCTGCAGAGGCTCTCAGGCAGGGGAGGCCCCAGAGACCCCCAGTCCATGGCTTCGGCCTTGCAGCAATAATTCAAAGATGCTTCCAGTTGAGGGCAAGCAACAGGCCTTCTCAGGACACAGTCTGATTAAGGCAGGAGAATCTAACTAAGGATGGAATCCGGGCTGTGTGCGCGTGCACGGGGAGGGGCGGGTGGGTGCCTGGAGAAGCCACCCTGGGGGTTCTCGGTGGGGTCACCACGCCTCAAATGGCAGCCTTCCCCGCAGATTTCTGCCGTTCAGTCCAATGATCTGAGATGATGGAGTTTTCCCTCAGCTCTGGCCCACGTGCCTGACCGTCCACAGCTCAGACAATGCCTTGCGCAGGCAGTAACTCGGACGGGGGAGAAGAGGGCAGGAGGAAGACCGGGCTGGGTCCCCATCCTGCCACTTGCCTTGCCTTGTAGCCTTGGGTGAGGCACCTCCCTTCCTGAGCCTGTTTCCTCATCTGCACAATGAGGTGGCCGTGGCAGTCCCTGGACAGAGCCAGGATGGGAAGGAGCCAAGGGGGCAGGGGACACAAACCCACTCTGGAGGAAGAGAGGGCTTGACAAAAATGCAAGACTTTATCAGTCAGAGCCACCTAGCAACAGAGCTGTCGCTAAGAGCAGGCACCCTGTGTGCCAGGCTGCTTTACGCTGCGCACACCTCACCCCGACCTCAGGACAGACATGACAGGGAGGGCTTGTGGTACTCTCCTGGAGAGGAGGCTGAAGTCCAGCAAGGTTAAGACGTTCACTCACAGTCACATAGCTGCCAAGCAGCAAAGCCAGCATTCAAATTCGGCTCTAACTCCAAACTCCGTGCTCCCAACATCAGCTCGTGCTGCTTTTAGAGATCATTTCCCTCTTCTCTACATTCTGCATCTCCTCGACTGAACTTCTGGCTGTGCTAGGGTTGAGTGGGGCTCCAATCGCCCCATTGGCCCGGACGATACCCAGGCCAGATGTACCTCACTTTGGCTGACTCTTCACCCCTTTGCCATCAAGCACTGTACAGAGGTGACTCAGCCAGAGGACCTGCCCTCCCAAAGGGACAATGACACCAGGGAAGTCACTGCTATGGAAGAGGGAACTTGGACAAGTACCCAGACCAGAGAGGGCTTCCAGAAGATTCCTTCAAACAAATCTCCCCTGAGCTCCCGATACGCCAGGCCCTGTGCCCAGCACCAGGGAGTGAAGTTGAACAAGAGAGACAAGCCCTGGGATGGACACAGGGAGGCATGTCCCTGCCCAGCACCGTCCCCTATGGCCTTCCTTCGGGAAAACCAGTCATCATTCCCACTGACAGTTCTGAAAACTGACCCCTGGGGGCTCCAGACTGGCTCCTTCCTCATCGGCACATGGCCCAACAGCAGAATCCATGACCATGTGGCCTGATGACGGACTGGGTCTCCCTACAGGCAGAATTAATGCCTGGAGTTCCAGGCTGGCAAACTGTAGCCCATGGACCAAATCCAGCCCAGGATCAAGGATGTTTTTTGAATGTTTAAAGGATTGTACAATAAGACAAACAACAAACAATGACAACAAACCAAAGAAAAATATGCAACAGACACTGTATTTTAGGCCTGCGAAGTCGAAAATATTTACTATCTGGCCATTTACAGAAAAGGTGTGTCGCCCCTGCTTCAGTTCAATACCTCACTTTGCAGACGAAGAAAATTGGAGTCAGAAAGTTAGCAGCTGGGGCTGTGTCTTCATTTTCTTTCCCACTACAAATGGAGAGGCCGGAAATGATAGAAAGGTATTGTCTCACAGTCTGGAGGCCAGAAGTTCAAAGTCAAGGTGTCAGGAGGGTGGGCCCCTTCTAGAGGCTCTGAGGGGGGAGCCTTTCCTTGTCTCTCTCAGATTTTGGTGTTTGCAAGCAACCCTTGGTGTTCCTTGGTCTACAGATGCGTCACTCAAGACTCTGCCTCTGTCTTCACATGACATTCTCCCTCCTCCTCACACAAGGACACCAGTCATTGGATTTAGGTCCTCCCTAATCCAGTATGACCTCATCTTAAGTAATTACATCTGCAAAGATCCTATTTCCAAACAAGGTCATATTCTGAGGTTCTGGGTAGACATGAATTTTGGGAGACAATATCTAACCCACCATAGTCTAGAGCTTCCAATTTTTTCCACCCATTAATCCTGCCTCCTCTGGGGAACTGTATCATCAGGGGTAAGGACACTTCTGTCCTACACACACACACACACACACACACACACACGCGCGCAGGCACACAGATGCTCTACTCCACATGACAGGCGGGCAAGACTTCCCAAGGACAGGCTGTGCGACGACATGCAGGCTGGCACATGGCCACGACAAATGGCTTGTTTCTTGCGAAGCCCCACTGCCAATGTCTCCTTCCATGAGAACTTACCACCGGCAGTAAAGGTGAGGATAAGCTCATTCGCTGTGTTTGAATCAAGAGCATCCCCTCCCTCCCATCCACTGAGCAGGCAGCAAGGCTCTCACAAGGCCCAGCTGGCATTCGGAGCTGCCCACGTGGCTTCTGGTACCGGGGACCAATGTACATTTTCTACAGAGCTTCAGCCACACCCCTGCCTGTGAAGCCCAGGGGTAGGCCCCTCACTGCTTCCCATCACCCGCCTCTCACTCCCACCTGCTCAGGTCCGGAAAGGGACCTGCTGGTGGCTGGTGACCTGCTGGGGACAGGGTCACCCTTGACTGCATGACCGTGCTCTTCAGTCTACTGCAGGGCATGCTGACGGAAGTGATGGATTCTGGGACCTTGCAGATGGTATTAAACAGAGTAAAACAGAAACCTAATGCCTGAGAAGAGAGAGCTGGTAAACATGAGATGGCATGGCCATTCAGTGCAAACCCTGACAATGGTGACGCAAATGAGTATCTGATGCCAGGTGCCAGGACTGTGCTTGCACTCTTAAATGCTCATTAAATATGTGCTGAATGTTACTGATAGGATATTTTAGGTGAATGTCCAGCATGTTTATCAAGCCCCCGCTTTTCCCAGCCCACCAACCAGCCTTGGGAGAGAGGCTGCTGCTGCCCGCAGTGGGGGGGGGGCAGTTGGTTCTCCTTGGTGGGCTTGGGGAGGGCTTCCTGGAGGAGGGGGTGCAGGGGCTGGGCTCTTAAAAGGGTAAAGGGTCTTCCAGGCAGAGGGACCACTGGGATCAAAGGCAGGAAGCACGACCCCACGTGGGCACCACATGACAGAGCAAGGCTCTATCTAAAGTCTGACTTCCTCCTGTCTCCCTTCACCCCAAACGCACTGGGGGGGCATGCAGTGGGAGTGGTGGGCTTCCATCCTCCGTCTAACTGGTCTGCGTGCACCCTCTTGCTACTTGGAGTGAATCTTCACTGCATACGGTCCACAGAAACGAACGTGTCAGACCCTTCCCTCTGCCCTCCCCCATACAGGGCATGTGACCTGGGATCAGCCAATCACAGTGCTTCCTGGCCAGCACCTGACGGACGGGGGCCAATCAGATACTCCCCTGGACTCAGGCAGGAATGGCGCCGAGGGAGAATCAGTCTTGGACTCGATCCTAGACTCAGTGGCCCAGGCAACTGTGGGGTCGAGCGGCTGGTCGGCCCCACTGAAAGGCAGTCACGTGCTTCCTGCTTCTTCGCTTCCCAGGCTGCCATTTAAAATTCTGGTTTTCCAGTTCTCGCCGAGTCTTCAAGCCCCAGATGGAGACCAGGCCGGTCCCGTTCCTGGCGGTTCAGAACACCCCAGCTGGCACCTAAGTGCTTTGTAAGTGTTTGTGGATCACCGTGACAAACAGCTCTGGGTAGTGTCACCTGCTTTGTGCCAGGTCCCCACTGGCTGCCGCAGACCTGGCTGGCATGGCTCACAGGCAGAAGGGCCACAAACTGCAAACCAGCGAGGTGACTTCCAAGGGGAGGGGGCTGAGAGTAAAGAGGAGAGGGCTCCTGGCACAGGGCTGCCCAGGGAGGGAGCCGCCTGGCTTGCCGGTAGCTCCCCCACACCTGCTGAGACCCGGAGGATGAAAAATTACAGTCCTTCCCCGTCCACTAACAGGGATCATGGCATCAAATGAAAGATGGGGTGTAAAAGGGCGTGGTGAACAGGCCAGGTACAGACAGTCTACAGAAGGACCATCATTTTACTTCACCTCCCCATAACCAGATGCCCTCCATGTGCTGAGCTAAATGCAGGGTGCTGAGTCAACTTGAAGGGAGAAAAAACCCCAGAATTCCTCATGTTTCAGGAACAGCTTCAGGCTGCATAAATTGAGTCCTGCCCCTGAGACTACAGCCCTGATGCGGCATTGGTGAAATTTTTTTTTTTTTTTTTCTACTCAGTAGAGGACTGAGTGGTAAAACCTGTGTCTCACAAATATTTTACAACCCTGAAGAGGCACAGGCCCAAAGGGGAAACTGAGACCTAAGTCTGGGAGGCTGATGGGGCTCCTACACCCTCATGTCGCTGTGACTTTGCAACCAGCCAATAACGACACTGAGATTTCAATGGCCACCTCTGAGCTTAGCACCCACTTGGCCTGAGCCAGCCTTGGAGAAAGACAAGTGGACCAGGGCTGAAATGTCAGCACCAACACCTACCAGCAAGTACTGTGACCTCTCTGAGTCTAAGCATCCTCATTTGTAAAAATGGGAAAAATACTCCCCTTCCAGAGCTTAAAGAAGTAAATTAGGCACTTATTCTCTCACAGTTCTGGATGTTAGAAGTCCAAGATCAAGGTGTCGGCAGGGCTGATTTCTTCCGAGGCCTCTCTCCTTGGCTTGTAGGTGACCGCCTTCTGTGTTCCCAAATGGTCGTCCCTCTGTGTGCGTCTGTGTCCTAATCTCCTCTTCTTATAAGGATCCCAGTCAGATTGGATTAGGACCCACCCTAGTGACCGCATTTTACCTTAATCACCTCTTTAAAGGTCCATCTCCAAATGCAGTCACATTCTGAGGTGCTGGGGGTTAGGGCTTTGTCATATAAATTTGGGAGGACACAATGCTGTCTTAACACAGTAACAAATGCAAAGGCCCTAGCACATAGTAGGGCCTCAAGAAATGTCACACCTGCTTGACTGGAGTTTTTAAAATAAAGACTACCACTGAGCACCTACTAAGTGCCAGCCACACAGTGTTCATTTTACATGCACCATCTCTAATCCAGGGAACAACCTGTGTTCATCATCTGTCCCAGGCCTGTCGGACACTCGCTCTCTGCCATGGCCCTGCATGGAAGGGACTGCAGCGCCCTCACCCAGCACTTACTCAGTCCTTCCACAGATATCCATGGAGCCCCACTGTGTGCCAGGCCCCGCGCTATCCCTGGGGGTAGATTAGTAAGCATGCAACATATGGTCCCTGCCCTTAGGAGGTTTCACTCTAGTGGGGGAGACAGAGCCCGAACAGGTAGGCGGTGTCGGTGAGGTGCACCTGCACGAGACCAGGAAAGGCCTCCTCAGAGCAGGCCCCGCTGCAGGTTCCTCACTGTTGATGGGGTTTGACAGTGTAGGCAGAGGGCTAGGGGTGCAAAGGTGTGGGGATAGGACCACATCCCTGTGTTTGGAACTATATGGGACCAGCTCCCACACCTCCCACGAGAGCTGGCACGAGGACCTCACCTTGGAGACTCTGTTTCTTCACCTGTAAATGGCCAACCAAACACCCTGGAGCCAGACTTTCAGGTTCAAATCCTGACTCCACCACTGCCTAGCTGTGTGGCCTTGGGAAAGTTAGGTGGCCTCTCTGTGTCCCAGTTCCCTCCTTTGTAAAATAGGGATACAAGAGTCTCCACCTTTAGGATTGTCTTGAGGAATAATTGATTTCTATGGACAAAGAACTCAGCCTGAGCCTGATACCCAAAAGGTACCAAGAAAGCATTTGTTATTCTTATCCTTATTCATGTGGGCTTGTCGTGAGGATGAGAGGAAGAAAGTGGCAGTGCTGAGTGCCCCGTGTGAGAGGCTGCATGAGGGTCAAGGGCCTTCACTGCTGTGTCCCTACAGCAGCCCGAGCTGCTCCCTAATGATCCCTTCACTGTCCGCCCCTCCCAGGAGACAGCCAGCCCCCAGGGCAGGCACTCAGTGACATCCATTCCACAAATTAAGAACAGGCTCAGGAGCCTGATGCTGGCCACACTTAGCTCTTCCTGTTGCTGTGTGTCCCTGACACATGCATAACCTCTCTGATCTAAACCACCTGGGGGCAGCGGCCTCACCTGGAGATCGGGTCATGCCAGCCCCTGCCCCGGAGTCTGGTGAGGACCTTGGGTCAGCTGGGTCTTACAAAGGTGCAGCCTGAAGCCTGGGGGTTCCTGCCATCTCTCCCTGAAGCAGCCCGCTCTCAGCTCCGTGGGGCTCAGAGCACGTGTGCAGAAGCAGAGACTCAGGAGCACTACGTTCACCTCTGCCACCTGCCCAGGTGTGAACATGTGGCTTTTGGTTTCTGAGCAAAAGTGAACCCTCTGCCTTTCTGCAGGAGCAGAGGACAGGGCAGCCTGAGCAGTTGGGATTTCTCACTCGGCACATACAGGACCCTCGGGAAAGCATGTCCCTGCCCGGCCCCAGCAAAGCAGCACAAGCTGGGTGTTTGTGAATCCACTCTACGTTTGGAACCCAGGGGTTGTGGACTGAATGTTTGTGTCCCCCTAAATTCACATGTTGAAGCTCTAACCTCCAATGGGATGGTATTTAGAGGTGGGGCCTTTGGGGGGGGGGTGTTAGGTCATGGGGGTGGAGCCCTCGTGAGGGATTAGTGCCCTTATAAGAAGAGACAGGAGAGCTTGCTTCCTCTCTCTCCCTTGGTAATGTGAGGACACAGTGAGAAGGTGGCTGTCTGCAAGCCAGGAAGTGGGTTCTAACCAGGAATCAAATCTGCTGGCACCTTGATCTTGGCCTTCCAGCCTCTGGCACTGTGAGAAATCAATGTCTGTTGTTTAGCCACCCAGGCTATGATACTTTGTTATAGCAGCCCGAGCAGACTGAGATAGTGGGGAAGGGCATCTGCTCAGGCAAATTGGTGTGCCCAGAGGACAGGGCCCCAGAATCAATACTTGGGCACGCCTCGGGGAGCTCTGTAGCCCATCAGGACTGGGTCGGGTGGGGGTGGGATGCGCCGTTTCCCAGAGACAGGCCCTGATGCCTTTGCATCTCGGATCCAAGGACCCAGTCGGCACCCAGTTGTTGCTATGGTGCCCACAGGGCCACACCAATCGCCTCCCCTCCTGACTGGCTCAGTCCTGGGGAGCAACTGGGTCTCTTTGCCCAGCCTGGGAGTGTCAGGAAGCAGCTACTTGGATCAGACAGTGGCCAGGAGCCTGCAGCCCTTGCAGTACACACTAATCACCTGGCAGCACCAGGGAGGGAAGGGTGGGAAGGTGGCCTTGGGGTCCAGCTTACTTCCACGCTCAGCTGCAAAAAATCCCCACCACGAGAATCCTACCATTCACATGTGCATTCTCTGCGAGCACCTCCTGCTTGCTTACGGCGTGCCAGGCTCCAGGCTGAGGACTGGGATGGAGAGACACAAGAAGGGGCCCTGCCTTAGTACTCGTGACCTCAGGTCAGGCCAGACAGATGTCCTCAAAGGGTTTGGGACCCAGACTGGCGGTGGCCTGCTCAGTCTGCTCAGGGAAGCATGCAAACGTTTGCTGCAGCCATTTATACCTGCACGACAAGGGTGGTCTTTATGTTTCAGACATGAGGACAGTATCATCCCGCAAAGCCTGCAACGCTCCCACTTTATTCCGTGCACCCTGCCAGCGTTCCGGAACACTCAGTGTCAGGGTTAGAAGACACAGAATGGACTATCGTGGAGCAGCGCTGGAACAGCATCCTGGAAAGTGGATGCTGGATGCACCATCGAGAAATTGCGTTCAGCCTCCTAGTTTTATATAAAGAGGGACAAGCCCCAAGAGGTTGGCCCACCTGCCCAAAGTCATCCAGCGGTCAGCTGGCAGAGTGGGATTCATGCCCAGCCCTGACTGCAAGCCTGCATCTCGCCCACCTCACTGCAGGTCACTCCCACTCCCCTCTTTGGCCCAGAGCCCTGCTCTTTGCTCATGAGACCCACACGGCTGGGTTGGGCCCAGTTCTGCTCCAACAGTGCCCACCAGGCACAACACTTGAGCGATTCCTGCTCACCCAGCTTTGCGGGCTGCACTGTCCCTGAGAGCCCCAACGGGGAGAAGCCAGTTTCAAAAGCTAACTTTAATCATCTTTTCCGTGGGTCTGAAAGTGAGCTGGAACCTGGCACACTCCACAGAGGGTGCGTCTGCAGGGGGTGGCGGTTTGTGGTCCCGTACTAAGCTGCTGCCACAGGGAGATAACTCGTAGGGTGGGGCTCACACCGGTAGGTCTGTTCCACCTTGACCTGCACCTTCACCTCCAGCAGGGACAGAGCAGAACTGCAGTCCAAGAAGAGAAAATCTGACCTGGAAACAGTCTGTGTCAATGTGTACCAAAGGGGGTGAGGGTAACACTCTAAGCCCTGGTACTTATGCTTTGTACCCATGGAGCCTGGAGGGCCAGGGCCAGTCTGGTGGGCCCTTGCTGTATACCTGATGCCTAGAACAGTGTCTGGCACACAGCAAGTACTCAATAAATGTTTGTTGAATGAATGAAAGAACTGATCTGGAGAACAAAGTCTCAAAGTTCAGCACCTCGGTGCTCAAATGAAGCCTGGGAGATCCTAGCAGGACAATTCCTCCCAACTAACTCAACAACCGTGTCCTTGGTGCTGTCATTTGCAACCAAGCCATGGGTTCCCACTGGGCCTGGGTGACTGCACAGTCCAGGGGCTTATTTGGTTCTGTTGAGGGGGTTCGGGGACAGGGAAGAGACCAATGTCACAGGGCCACCTGTGACTGCTGACAAGGGTCAGGACCACCATTTTTCTGGTTCAGAAACCACATCTTGTCAGGGCAGCTGGAGCTTAGCAGGCCTGAAGGGCTGACTCATTTGGGCCAAACGCACAAGAGACTGATGGATAAGCCAGACAGTTCATTCACCGTAATTGACAATGACGGGAACTTGGCACCCAGCAGGTGCTGGGCCCCTTGTTAAACGCGTCATTCACGAACAACAGCCCTGCAAAGTGGGCGGTATTTGGTTGCAATTTACAGATACAGGAACAGAGTCCTGAGAGGTGAAGGGATCAGCTCAAAGTTGCAGCCAGGAAGTGACAGAGATGGGATTCGAACCCAGGTCTGCCTGACTCCTAGGCCCTGTGTAGTTCTTCACTACAGATCATCTGACCTCAAATACTAGGTGTATTAGTCAGAAAAAACAGAACCAACATTTGTTTTTGTTTCTCCAAAGAAACAGAACAAATGGAATGTTTATAAATATATATATAGAGAGATTTATTTTAAGGAATTGGCTCACATGATTATGGAGGCTGAAAAGTCCGAAATCTGCAGGGTCGGCCAGCAGGCTGGACACCCAGAAAGACCTGATGCTGCAGTTTGAGTCCAAATGCATTTGCTGCAGAACTCCCCTCTGCCCAGAGGAGGTTAGTCTTCCTTCTATTCAGGCTATCAACTGATTGGATGAGGCCCATCCACATTATGAAGGATAATCTGCTTTACTCAAAGTCTACTGATTTAAATGATAATCTCATCCAAAAACACCCTCACAGAAACATCCAGAATAATGCTTCACCGAATAACTGGGCATCACAGCCCAGCCAAGTTGACAGACAAAATTAACCATTGCAATTGGCAGTCTTTCTATGAAAGCCAGATAGTCGATGTGTAAGGTTTGCAGGCTACACGGCCTCTGTTGCAACTTCTCAGCTCCCCCATTGTAGTGAAAAAACAGCTGCAGACAATATGTAAATGAACAGGCATGGCTGGGTTCCAATAAAACTTTATTTACAAAAACAGCTGGTGAGCAGGATTTGGCTCACAGGCTGCTGTTGCCACCCTGGTTTTAAACCACGCAACAGCACAGAAGCAGCCTCTACTGCTTCTAATGACCACGACATTACCTTTTTTCTAACTTAAGCACCCCATTTTAATTTTCATTTCTAAGCTAATGTTTCACATCCCTTAAAATAATTAATGTGTGGCTCAAATCAGATAATCAATAATCAATTAACAGTAAATCTCAGGCCCCAGCACCTGGTAGGAAGACAATAACGAAGATCGAAAGCCTCACTAAGATGGGTTTTAACTGAAGACGGCAAAGCAGAAAAATCATTAAAGAAATCAACAACACATTTTAGAAAGAAACTTAAAAGTAAGCAGTTGAGAATGATGATAAATTCCCACACTGTCGATCAGAATTACAGCTGAGAGTCTGAAGTTACAAACAGCATGAGGTGCTCGGCAGGCCTGACCGTTGCTCTAAATCAAACACACTGCAGAATATACCACGCTGCTCTGTCTGGCTTCTCGCTCTCTGTAATAAGAAAGCTCTGACAGGAATGAAAAGCTAAATTCATGACCCGCCTCATACGGTTTAACGAGCTCCTTGAAGCTTTATTGTGTGCTGACACCACGGACATCAATTGTTGATCGAACGGAGTTCGCTGGTGGGAGATAAACAGATACCCAGTCACATCCAAGAAGAAAGGGTCTGAGAGTGCAGGATGGCCCTTGAAGAGCAGGGCATGGAATGAGGGCCAGCTGTGCCTCCACTGCATCCGAGAAGGTCTGAGGACCCTCTATGGAGGTGGTCTGCTCCACGCAGAAGCCCAGAGAAGCCAAATGCCTTGCCTAAGGTCATATATTGCATCCACAGGAGCCTGACCCCCACCTGTATCCTCCAGTTTCATAATCTTAGGATGCTACCTAGGGCCTAGGTGGTCGTACCACCTTGTATCTGGGCCAAGATCAAACTTGGGGATGTGAATTTCCCAAGAAGTGGCCGTGTGAATCTGTGTCCTTTTCCATGATACGCTGCATTTTCCCCTGCACCAGAATCAATGAAAGTTGCCACAACTATATCCTTGATGGGTACAGAGATTCATGGCAGCCACCTGCCCTGTCTCACCTGACTCCCTTGAACCTTGGGGGTCCATGAGGATCATCCAGATTTCCCAGAAGGAAGCTGAGGCCCAGAGAGGTGAAGCAAGTTCCCTGAGGTCACAGAGCCTGCACCAGTGGTCTGGCTCCTGAGGCTATGCTTCATCTCCTCCACCCCTACTGCCTTGTATCAGTGAAATGCCAAAGGGGCCCACAGGTCCTGGAAGAGAGAGGTGAATCCCGTATGTGACAACACCTGCCCCCAGGGTGCTTGGGAGAACTGGTTTTCAAAGTCTCAGTGTGAGAAAAGGCCCAAAGCCAGAGGTTTCCCATTATACTGAACACTCTTAACTCCACAGTGAATCTCCTGCAGATGGGGATGGAAAAATAGTGGCCATTGGCCACTATAAAATGTCTTTGCTATGTTCATTTAGAAAATTCAGGTCAATTTTGTAATCTATTCATTCCTTCTTTCACCAAATTACAACTTTGCAGATCCTCATCACTGTTTTATTTAATGTAAATGTTAGAAGGGGAGGATGTTATAGCTGGGCACCCGGCCCCTTGCCCTTCTTGGAGAAGAGGGGCCTTAAGGGAACCCACTCATGGGGGGAGGGTGCCTGAGGTTCTAGAGGACACATACTGTTCGGTTTTCAAGGCCAGGAGTCAGCACAATCTAGCAAAGGGGCAGAGGAATTCTGAGGGAGGGGAAGGTCTGAAAGGCAGCGAGGAGTGCGCTGGCAAATGTTTAACAACTGGCTGGGCCCTGAATTGTAGCATCTGCCCACGTCCATGGTGTGAATATTCCCACCATAGCCAATTTCAAACTCCCAGCCAGATGATGACCAGCTCACAGAATCAAAGCTTTCGCAGTTGGCTCTCAACAGCTAATATGAGCCTCCTAGAATGCCCCTGCATGAGGCCCACCTCCCGGGTAAAATAAGGCAGGGCCTCAGCGGCTTCCAGAGGCCTCCACACCCCAGGCCCACAGCAGTGTGGCCTCCTGACCCCCAGTGTGGACAAGCTCAGGGCACATCTGCGGAGATCAGGCTGAAACTCCCTACACATGCGGCCACACCCTCTCCCGTCCTGTCTCCCCCAGCTCACTCCTGCCTGGTCTCCCATGGCGACACTTCCTTAACAAATCACTTATGCTCCCATCCTCATCTCAGGGTCAGCTTCTGGGGGACCCCCTGAGAGAGCCTGGAGCCCCAAGATCTCAAGCGTGCCCCTGACACTGTCCAGCTGTGCAGTCTTGGGGTGGAGGATGGGCCAGCATTTAACTAGCCCTTCTGGGGGCTTCCCTGGTGGTGCAGTGGTTGAGAATCCGCCTGCCAATGCAGGGGACACGGGTTCGAGCCCTGGTCCGGGAAGATCCCACATGTCATGGAGCAACTAAGCCCCTGCGCCACAACTACTGAGCCTGCACTCTAGAACCCGTGAGCCACAACTACTGAAGCCCGCACGCCTAGAGCCCATGCTCCGCAACAAGAGACGCCACCGCAGAGGGAAGCCCGTGCACCACAATGAAGAGTAGCCCCCGCTTGCCGCAACTAGAGAAAGCCCGCGCACAGCAACGAAGACCCAACGCAGCCATTAAATTAGAAAAAACAAAAAACAAAACAAAAAAAGTCCAACTAGCCCTTCTGGTGTCCCCACTCCCTTTCCACACTTGTCTGCTCTGAGCCATCCTCCAGGGACCTTGCTGAGCACAAGTCAGACCAGGTCCCAGCCCTGCCTTCTGGATACCACAATCATACCCTGGGAGGATCTGGGGGTGTGCCAGCACTCCATAGTCAAACACACTTCTATTTTGGTAGCAAAACACATGAAAATTTACACTAAAAAGATAAATAAAGACTCTAAATCAATTTAAGACATCAGTTTAAGTCATGTTTTCCTGCCAAACAGTTACAAAATATCTTTTGGCTTTTGGAGCTTTTTGGATTTTAGAATACTGTTGAATGGATTTCTACGTGTGTAGCTGCAAGAGTTTTTCTATCCTATTTACCCAGAAACGGACTAGCTGTGCTGTAGGCCTGGGACACCTTTCACATTTCTACATGTTGGCAAATTCCTTTCCAAGTGGTTTGCTCTCATTTATGCTTCCGATGGCAGTGTATGTGCCCCCCCCATTTCTCCACCCCCATCCTACTCCTGGTATTACAAGACTTCAAGGCCTCTTTGCAGATCTGAGGGGTGTGAGATGGTACTGCCGCATTTTCCCGTTCATTCATTAAGACCCAGGAAGACGGCCTTCCTGGGCTGCCTCCGTCAGGATGGGCTGGTTGTCCCCTCCTTTGCACCCCTCTCCAGACCTCTTACTGCCTGGCTGTGGCTAATCTGTTGGAAGGTCAGACATCTCCACTGGGCCAAGCGGTATATGGGCTCCAAATCCAGACCCTGGGTTCAACCACGGATGTGGTAATAGACTAGCTAATTTGACTATACTTGTTCCTGCCAGGTTCTGTCCTAATTATTTCACTTGAATAAACTCACTTAATCCTCAACAACCTGATGAGGTAGTGTCTTAGCCCATTTGAGAGGCTATAACAAAAATACCTTAGACTGGGTGGCTTATAAACGACAAACATTTATTTCTTGCAATTCTACAGGCTGGGAAGTCCAAGACCATGGTGCCAGCACATTCAATGTGTGGTGAGGGCCACATCCTCATAGACAGCTGTCTTTTCACTATAACTTCCCATGGCGGGAAGGACAAGCTAGCTCTCTGAGGTCTCTTGGACAAGACACTGTTCTCAGTCATCAGGGTTCTGTCCTCATGACCTCATCAACTCCCAAAGGCCCTACCTCCTAATATCATCACCTTGGGAGTTAGGATTCAACATATATATTTTGGGAGGACACAAACATTCAGTCCATAGCAGTAGGTACTATCGTTAACTCCATTATACATATCTGAGATCCTCAGAGGTGAAGTAACTTTCCCAAGGTTACATCTAGTATGTGGACCAGCCAGCATTTGGACTCAAACAGCTTAGGGTCAGAAGCTCTCTCTAAGCTGTGGAGCCTTTGGCTATGCAAAGGGTATAACAAAACTAACAGTGAAAATGAGTCTCCCTAACACCCTTCTCCCTCTGTACCCAGCTCTTCTGCCTAATGGCAACTACTGTTAACAGTTTCAAGTGCTTTATCCTATTAGGAATACTGTATGCAAAACAATCATAAGATACCATATTTTAATCATAAACAGTGTCATTCATCACTCACACTTCTGCACCCTGCTCAACTCACCTAAAGAATCTTACACATTGTTCTGTATCAGCGTACATCAATGTGTTTCATTCTTTTCATTGCTGTACATTATCATACTCTGGAATAATTGATTTAACTAGTTCCCTATTGATAGTCATTACAGCTATTTCCATCCTTTCGCATTACCGTCAACGCTACGATGAATCTCATGGACAAATGTCATTTCTCACTTGTGTGAGTATCTCTATTAGATAATGGTTAGAAGTGAAATTTTTGAGTCAAAAGTTCCTGAGAGTTCCTGCTTCCCCTACACCCTCACCACCATGGTATATTATCAGATATCTTGGACCTTGTCTATATGATAGATGAAGTTGGTATCTCATTTTAACTTGCAACTTTCTTATGATGTGTGAGATTGAGTACATCTTTTCATGTAAAAGATATCTGTATTTCCTTTTATTTGAACAGTCTTCTCATATCCTTTATTTTCTATTGAAGTTTTGGGAGGTGTTCTTGTGATTTATAAGGAAATTAGTCCTTTCTCTGTGATACGTCTTTGTGTTGACCTTACCATGTCAATATTTCCTCAGTCACTTACTATATTCTTTTTCAATCCATAAATTCACATCTTATGTGTGGAAAGTTTTCTTGAATTGTATAGATATTTTAAAATTTAATTATTTCCATTCTCACCTTCAGGGACACCAATTATGTGGATGTTAGATCCCCTTTTGCCTTCTGTATCACTGTTTTTCTACTCCTTTATCCCTTCTTTATTTACATGAATTTGCCTTGCTTTTACCAACGCCCACTCTTCCAGATCTCTCGCTGTGTTTCCTGCATTTCCTGCTGTGATAATTCCACTGTGGGCTTCATTTGTTGTTGGGCTTATTTTTCAGTCCTTCTATTTTACTGAGCTCTGCTGTATCAGGTTTCATCCTCTTCTGTCACATTGCCACCTCTCCTGAGTTCTTGTATCTCAACTTCGTACTTTTGTTTTAAAGGTGGGATTGCCTCCAGCACGTCTTCATTAATTCAAGACATTATGTACAGTTGAAATGTTCATCCGTGTTGTGGCAATATTTTTCTTATGCATATTCTTCACCTGTTACTTTCTTGGTTTTTTATGGTAACTTAATATAGAGCCTGTGCCAGTTCTTACAGATGATGACTCACCTTTGTATGAGGTGAGTTCTTCCTGAGCCATCAGTTTATACAAGATTCACGTGTAAGATAGTCCAAAAAGTGAGACAGCTCTTAAGATCTAGGGTGTGAATGAGGATTAGTTCTTTCAGCCTTTACTTTTTTTCTGGGCAAGGAACAGAGGTTGCAAGTCTTTACCCCACATAGAGCCTCTTTTCCCTACCCTGTCTCCCCAGGAGATGCTTCTAGAAACTATGGTTTGGTTTGTCCATGTGAGACCATGTTCAGTCCAGACTTCTCTGCTTTTACTTTGTTAAAAACTAGATCTGATGGATGAATGTATAAAGAAAATGTGATATATATATGTGTACCTATATATGTGTGTGTGTATATATATATATATATATATATATATGGAGAGAGATACAATGGAATATTATTCAGCCATAAAAAGAAGGAAATCTTGTCATCTTTGACAACATGGATGGACCTTGTGGGCATTAAGCTGAGCGAAATAAGTCAGACAGAGAAAGACAAATACCTTATGATCTCACTTATATGTGGAACCTAAAAAAACAAAAAACTGAGAGATACAGAGAACAGACTGGTGGTTGCCAGAGACAGAGGTTTGAGGGTAAGCAAAATGGGTGAAGTGGTTCAAAGGTATAAACCTTCAGCTATAAAATAAATAAGTCACGGGGATGCAATGTACAGAACGGTGATGATAGTTAATAATTCCATATTGTATACTTGAAAGTTGCTAAGAGGGTAGTTCTTTTTTTATATAAATTTATTTATTTAATTTATTTATTTTTGGCTGTGTTGGGTCTTCGTTGCTGCGTGCGGGCTTTCTCTAGTTGCGGCGAGCGGGGGCTACTCTTCGTTGCAGTGCGCGGGCTTCTCATTGCGGTGGCTTCTCTCGTTTTGGCTCACGGATTCTAGAGCGCAGGCTCAGTAGTTGTGGTGCTCGGGCTTAGTTGCTCCGTGGCACGTGGGATCTTCCCGGACCAGGGCTCGAACCGTGTCCCCTGCATTAGCAGGCGGATTCTCAACCACTGCGCCACCAAGGAAGCCCCAAGGGTAGTTCTTAAAAGTTCTCAACACAAGAAAAAAACATTGTAACTGTGTGGTGACAGATATTAACTAGGCTTACTGTGGTGATCATTTCCCAATGTGCACAAATATTGAATCATTGTGTCATAAACTAAAAAAATGCTGTATGTCGATTATATCTCAATTAGAAACAAAACCCTAGATCTGGGGGCGGGGTCTCCCACGCCAGCAGATGCACTCAGTCCTGTTCCACAAAAGGGGCTCCAGGTTTTGCCCTCTGTGTGCACAACACGGGGTGCAGAGCGTTCAGCTCTCCTGCTCTGTCTGAGCTCTTCTGCAGCTGTGAATTTTCTCTCCCTCTGGACCCCTCCTGCACCCATTTTTGACCTTTACTGGACTTCCCCATGTATGAGTTTCCAGATGCTCTGGTTTCATCCAAGATGGCATTTGCATTTCCACCTGTTGCTTCAGGATAATTTCCAAAAGGAGAAAAGGGAAATGCTGTCTTTACTCTGTCATTTTACAACTGGAATTCCCTGAGCCAGGCTTTGAACTTGGGTCATCCGGGCTCTAAATCCAGAATGTTTCCCTTGCCCCATAAAGACTCTATAATATAGACTGGGGTCAGCACATGTTTTCTATAAAGGACCAGACAGTAAACATTTCAGGCTTCGCAGACCTCACTGTCTCTGTCGCAACTACTCACTTCTGCCGCTACATCATGAAAGTATCCACAGACAATCTCTGAACCAATCGGTGTGGCTGTGTCCCCTTCGAACTTTATTCACAGAAACAGGAGGCAGTCCAGTGGGCCACAGTTTACCAACCTCTCTCTCTATATAGACTACAAAGCAGAGTGCAAATGCCCAAGTTGTCTTTTGGTGACTCAGCCCACACCTGAATGCTTAAAAGCTTCTCAGGGAACATTTAAAAATGGAAAGCTTTGATATACAAACCCAAATTTCTTATTTCTTTTCAGAATTGTGAGAGCTGACCACTCTAGAGTCCTCCAAGGCTAGGCTCGCCCCCATGCTACAGTCCCCGCCACTCCGAGGCCTGGATGTCACCTTGCCTCTCCCGGCATCACACTGCACTGTTTTCCTTACACATTTTGTACTTTGCTCATTGACATGCCCTTCCTGGTTCTTTGGACATCCCAGTTTAGTGATCACCAAGGTGAAGGACAAGCATCTTGCTCTATTTCCTCAAAAAAAGCCGGTAAAGTGCTAGGCTTGGCTGTCAAGAAATACAACTGGAATTGCTCAGAAGTAAATTATATCTCTCGCTTAAGCCATCCCTGTACTCTGCTGGCAATAGGAGAACTGAGACATAAGGCCTGAAAAAACCTCTTGGGTCCATCTGGCACAAACCCTTTCTTTTAAAGATGGGGAACTGAGGCTCAGAGAGGAGTGGGACTTGACCAGAGCCAGAGGAAGCTGGGGACAGAGCCCTCATCAAATATCCCCGCATCCAGGACCCTATCATTTATAAATCTGCCGGGGCCCTTTCTTCAAAACTGAACTCTATTGTGGCAAAGAGGAGAAGCAGAAGGAGTTGTGTCCCCTGCCATCTGTCTTCTGTGTGTTTACTGAAATGTACTTGTAAAGACTCATAAATAGGCCCTGGAACTTGGTGCACAGAGAAAGGCGCAGCGGCCAATGGTGTGTGTCATCCTCTCCCAACCTCCTATGGAAACAACAGGTGGTGTCACTCGAGTCATGTGAGAGCATCTCCTTTACCACCTCAATGCCATCCCCACCTCCACTGTCTGCTCCTTCACACCGTGTTCATTGAATCCTCACAACAACCCCATACAGATAAACTGCCTTCACTTTTGTGTAAGTGAACCGGGGTCTCCTGTCTCTATAAGTAAGTTTTCCCACCATAACAGAACCATGGACCTTTGGCAGGGAGGGTATAGAGATTTTTTGGCTAATTTTTCTTCTTTCAAGCTTCTGGACCAAATAGTTCTGCTGTTGGCTTAGCTGCAGTTTCACGAGGTTTTCTGGAAGGCAAACAGACTGCATTTCATGGGTCTGTGCCAGAAATCCCATAAAACCTCTCTTTCCTGTCCTTTTTCGTCCCGGGAACTGGATTAAAAGTCCCGAATCACAGCTCTGTCACAGCCATCTCTAGCCTGCATTTAGTCATGCTGCTTGCCATTGAACAGCCAGTTCTGCTACAACCACTGCTTTTGCAAAGAAAATTAGGTCATACATGATTCACAAACAGGAGAACGCTGTCAGTTTAATGTGAAAGTCGGATTGGCTCAAACACGATTTGTCTCAGTGTGTTAATGTTTTGTGCCAGCCAGTGGAAGCAGTTGAACATGAAACACACAAGGGCTGAACCTAGCAGCTGCAGAGGAACCCAGCACAGGAAACCACGCCCTTCACCGCACTTCTTCCTTATGGCTCAGTCTGGAAGTGTTTGGTGGGCCATTCCCTCTTCTGTACTTGGGACTTGTTACCATGTGTACTTCAGCTCCCTTCTTTACAGCCTTTTCCATCACACGACCCTTGCCTTTTTTTCAAGATAAAGTTGTATAATTGCTGGAATATTTATTAGGAATTTAACTTGTTTTTTAGAACCGTGCTAGATGTTTATAGGATTGTTACTATTTTTGTTAGTGTTCTGGTTAGAAGCTGCGTGGGTTTCCAGTGGTCTGCCCCAGCCTTATTCTGTCCATCAGGCTGGATGGTGGTAAGCATGCAATTTTGCAGATTAAGAGGTTTCTCAGGAATGCGTATATCCTGCTTGGGCGGAAACACCTGCACTTATCTTCATAGTTACTTTTTGGTTTTGGCCCGATTTGCTGGCTTCCATTTATGATAGGGGGCTAATTTTTAAAGAAAAGTATGAAGTGAATATATGAGTGGTATACAAGTGATCCCTGACTCACTATAGTTTAGGGGGTAGAAACCTGACATGGCGTGATATGGGCACAGAGAAAACATAGTATGTGACGTGCTCAGTCAGAGGACCTCAGAACACACAGGGCAGATTACTTGTGGACAAGGGACCCTTTCACACTGAATCCCTGAACAGTGCCAGGGATGTGGTTAGAACTCAATAAATGGTGTTTGTTACTATGATTGCCAAAAAGAAAAGGCAAGAGTGAAATAAATAGGATGCTTCCTCTCTAGAAACAGGCAGAAGAGCCCATGGTGACATTCATGGCAACAGCAAAAGCAGTTCAAACGAATTTGCTTTCCATTAACCCTGCATAAGCATTGGTTTGCCAGGATCAGCAGAAATGACTAATTAGTCTAGTCTGAAGCCTAAAAAGATAAAGAATTAGATTTATTATAAATGCAAGGGTGTGCACTCTTGTCGAAATGACTTGTTCTGCAGTTCGTGACGTGCACTGATTTATGGCACTACATTCATACAGGGCTGCTTTTCCAGTTTCTAATGCTCTAAATGAGACATGGATTAAAAGGAAAATTAGAACTCTAACTTTAGCATGATTCAAAATAGCTCATTTCCATTCCAGAAGAGCAGAGATGAAAAGTATCTTTCTTCTCATTTTCTTCTAAATTAGGGAGACATGAGCTGGGCTGATGGACACTTCTGGTCACCACCAGGCCCTGGACCCTCTCCCCTCCCCTGGAAAATCGGCAAGTCTCCCTACTGCCCTCCTGCCTCCAGACTCCCCCGTCTTGTCCACTCTTCCCTCCAGGTCACCTCCATGGTCAGGTCCAAGTGCCTTCCCACACTTCTCAGAGTCCTTACTAGCCAAATCCACACTTCCAGCCCCATCCTGGCCAGCCTGAGCTTAAACCACACCTTGCTATCTGCTGTTCCTTATGCCGTCTCACACTTTTTAGGGGCCAACACCTCCACCCAGCCTGCCCTCTATTTTTACTTCACTGTCTGGAAAACTCTTACTGATCTCTTAAGACCAGCTCAAGGACCATTGCCCCACCATTGTCCATCCCTCCATCACTGCACAGAGGTCTCACGGCCCCATGGTCCCTCCTTTCCTAGAAATTGCCAAGATGACACTGTCATTGCCTCTTTGTCCAGCTGTCCTTCTCTCCACAGGTACTTCCCCAGGGCATGACCATAGGGGCCTAGCGATCTCTAGGTCCCCAGTGCCTAGCAGGGGGTCAGCCAACAACTGGAAAGCAACACAAGTTGGATGGACAGATGGACAGGTGAGCAAATGCCCCACAGATTCATTTTCTGGGAAGATCTTAGAAAAGGGTACCTACCTTTAGAACTTCAGGACTAAACAATCAGTCCTGTGTCCTGGCAAGCTCAAGCCAGAATCTCAACCCTATAAACAGGAAAGCAGAAACAGGGAAACCCAGAGCCCTGTCAGCTCCTGTCCCTCTGGGCCAAGGATGTGCAGGGTGGGTGTCGGGAGGGCGGATCAGCAACTCTCTAAGGGAGGCCCAAGGCCCTGGGCACCATGGTACTGACCAGAGGATGACCTGGCTTTCGGGGGAGGGGGGGAAACAGGCTGGATGTAACACGCTCGATTCTTTAAACCCCACTGTGGTCTCTGGGGTCCAGCCCATGGAGAGACCCTAGGTAGCAGCCAGCGGGGGGGGGGGGGGGGGGGGGGCTTTCCCTGGAGCTGTCCACGGTGCTGAGCAACACACGGGCATTTCCTGGCTCTGTCCGTGGTGCTGACTCCCGGCCTCGGGTTCAGCCCGTGGCCCCAGCACTTCCCTCCCCACCTGGCATTGCCTCAGAGCCTCCTGGCACAGCTGACAGCCATTTCCTGGGTCCTGTCTCTTGATACGTCCCTGAACTTCCTTTTGAGTGAGCAAGAAGTTGGCCTCTTCGTTGTCCTGTATTAGCTTGGGTCCAGAAGCAGACCTGAGGCAAGGATTTACGAGGAAGTGATGAGGAAGTGTTCCCAGGAAAAACCAGGAAGGGTGTGGGGAATGTGACCAGGACGAAAAGGAGGCCAATAGGGGAGTGAGACCAAGAAAAGTCCCAAGGAAGGCGACTTTGGCTCAATCTTGTGGGGAGCTCTAGGGACTGTATAGGTCACCCATCAGAGTGTCCAGATCAGGAGAGAGGGGGTGGGGTATCTGTGCCACCACACCTGTCAGGCACTGGGTGATGGCTGCCCCTTGGAAGACAGAGACCCCCGTGAGCTTCTGGCTCCCCGGCGCATAGGCAAAGGGGGATCCAGCTGCCTGAGGGAGACCCAGGGGCAGACTCCTGGAAGAGAAAGCACTTTGGGGGCCCTTTGCATGAAAAAGTGCTGGGGTCTGAGGGGACACAGTCAGAGGCTGGACAACCTCGGCCACAGCCTCCACCTCCGATCTCCTCACCTTCAAGCCCCTCTCCACACTGACCACTGCAGTGGTCCTTCTCAACCCAACTCCTGTCTCTTGCTCAGCTCAAAGCCCTGCCTGACCCCGCTGGCTGCAGGGGAAATCCAGCCTCCTCAGCCTGCCCTTCAAAGCCTCCACAACCTGCACCTCGACTCCCACCCTGCACCTTACAACCCTGCTTAATGAATGGTCTGCCATCCCCCCACACACACTTTCTCACTGCCTGGCCTTTGTTCAGGCTGTGACCTCCTCCTGGAGCGCCCTCCCGGGCATGCCTGCCTGGCTCACGGTCAGGGCATCACCTTCCGCTCTGCAGCTGTGTTACCCACTCAGCACAGCCGGGTCCCCGCCTGTCGCCCCAGCCTAGACCTCCATTCCTCAGCCGGGCCTCTGCTCCCCTCGTTACCATCTCAGAGAGGAGGAAAGGGACCTCAGAGGTGAACTGCATCTGTCATAAGGGGTGGTGCTGTGGGAAGAGAGGGGATGGGGCCCTCACACCCAGGAGAGATCATGACTCCACCTGGCACCACGTCTCTGTGCAAGGGCCCAGCCCCTGAGCCTCAGTATCTTCATCTGCAACTCGGGGACACAGACGCTCCTAGCACTGCCAGAAATAAATGCCTGGTGCTCACAGCTCTCATCCGAATGTGGTTTCTTCCCTCTCCACCCTACTTCCTCCCTGCGCAACTCACAGCCCGTGGCAGAAGGCACCCAGCCGCCTGGTCAGACCCAGTACCCAGCCCCTCTGAGGCAAACACTGACTGTGGGTGGGAGAAGCCAGTTGGCCAAGATGACACCTCGCTCTCGGATTCATCCTGTTCCTTGAGCTGCTGAGCTCAGGCTGTCATGTTCTGATTTGACTCAGGAGGCTGTGACATGTGGCATCTTGGCAAGGGATGAAACTGCCAGCGGCTCGGGTGGACCCAGGGCGAGGAGGCCACCAGACTAACATGCCATCTCTCTCACTGGGTCCCAGCACCTGGCCTGCCACTCCCGGCCATCCGCCCCCCTCCCCGCCCCCAGCAGAAGGCCTGCGCTCCCCTGCAAGCATCACACTGCAGATGGCTCTCCTGCCTGGGCTGGTGGGAGGGGAGAGCACCAGCTTCTGCCTGCTCTTGGCAGGAAGGTGGGCGAGTGGGCAGAGGCTCGGGCTCAGGACCAACCTACTTGGACGCTCTGGAACCCACACCAGGAAGCGGGCCGCCGATCCATGATCATGATGCTCTGCTGACCATTCAGTTCAGTTTCGTTCAGGCGGCATCAGGCCCCACTGTGCACCACGAACAGCAAGGCCCCAGCGGAGAGGATGCGGTGAGGATGATTATGACCATGGCAGTGATCAGAGCCGCCAAGATAAACTGAGCACTTGCTGTGTCCCAGGCACTCGCTGAGTGTTTTATGTGCATTAGCTCCTTTAAGCTTCCAACAACCCTAGGGCCTGAGTACAGTTTAATTATCCCCATTTTACAGATGAAGAAATGGAGGCACAGAACGATTCAGCAACTCACCCCAGGCCACACAGCTATAAGAGGGGCGGGGCTTTGAATGCACGCGGTCTGTCTGACTCCAGAGTCTAGGCTCCGACTGCTGCCCCAGCATGGAGCAGCTGCTGGCTGCACGGCTGGGCCCAGCACTCTCCGTGACGCATGCTGGGTCCCCAGAATTCGCCCAAGGGAGGCACCTATATTATTTCTATCCCAGCAAGGAGACTGAGGCTCAGAGACTCCCCATGACTTGCCCAGGGCCACAGTCTGCTGGGCTCTGAAGCCCACATCCTAAATCACACCGTGCTTGACGGCCCCCCTGCCTGCTTACCATCATCCACCATCCATTTGCACACATTGTCGGAATCCCTGTTTTCCCCCCAGGGATCCTGGAGAACAAAGCCCTACGGTGGCCCCAGCTTTTTAAACTTCCAGCAGAGATGAGGTCCCTCCCTCTCTCCTCCTCGGCCCCACTCTCACGATGACCCCAGCCACGCACCTGACAGCCGCCAGGACTAATTCTATACTCCAGCCTGATCAGCATTAACAGGACCAGAGCCATCTCTCAAAACTGAATTTGGCTTCTCCATCTTCTACTGATTTTATTACAAAGGTTTTTATAGGCAAAGGCATCTTGCGACACACACACACAGGGTGCCCTCCAGACCAAACCTGCCCTTCTGGCTGACCAGTTCTGCTGCAGGAAGCAGTTCAAACTGGCATGCAAAAGCCCAAGGGCACCCCGGGACCTGGGGGTCATCAGGCACCTTGAGAAGAGCCACCTTTTACTCTTGTGTGAGTCACTCCCTATTTCTGGATATTTCCCACAAGTCACTGCCGCGGCACTTAGCTGGAACAGTGATCACGAACCTTAGCAGCCTGCTGGAAAGAACATGAGCTAAGAGGTCAGGAGGCCCAGAGTTCAAATCCCGCCCCGCCACTTCCTAGCTGTGGGACCTTCACCAGTGATTCAGCTGCTCTGAGCCTCATGTTCCTGGTCTGTATAAACAGCATGGCAATGCCCAGCTTGCAGGGCTATAAAGAGGCTCTGGAAGATTCTGGGTGCTCAGTAAATGTATTCCTTCCCCATCCCACCTCCCAGGAGTCCTTGCAGACCATCTGGTCCAAGGGCTGCAAACAGATGGCTCCCGGGTGCATCCTACCCGGCTGCCTAGCTCGGCCCACGCAGGCTTGAAGGCGGTGTGATGAGGCCGGTGTTGAGTCCGCCCAATCCAACAGCAGTGCAAGCCACCACGCCCGGCCACCTATTTTAACTGCCTGTGTTCTTTGCCTATGATGGAGTTTGGGACCCAAACACCCGATCAGAAAAGCCAGTGATTCTGCATTTCAGAGGCTACTAATGGGGGTGGAGGCTTAGTTTCTTAATTTCTTTGACTACAAGGAAGCTGCCTATGGAAGGAGAATCATAGTGCAAAAAGACAAAACGCCTCCATGTTTCCAAGCGATGACTAGCTGGGCAGATGATTTTGCACTCAGCAGTTTCTACTGTGACACAGACGACAATCCTGCAGAGGTCAGAAAACGTCTGCTAAGCCGATAAGTAGGCTGCAAGGGTCATTTCTGTGCGGCACCTTCACACCCATTGTCCAGCAGCATCAAAAAAACCTCTCCCCAAGCCTTTTCAGCGGGACTCCTAGTAATCTCTCTGTAACACCTAAGAATATTCCAGATTCTTGTGTTTGCTCCCCAGGTAAGATAGGACACGTCGAGATTATCTGCATGTCTGCGTCAGCAACTGTGCATTTAATTAACCCGACTGGAACCAATTTAGGGGAATTTAATTACCTAAGTTTGTAAAAGGACAGACTGTCAAAGGAAGTTCAGCCTGCTCACTTGTTAACCAAATATTCCAAGAACAAGTGAAGCGACTGCTCTCATCTCCCACAAAAGCAGAGCTTTGTAAATAGGCTGCGGAGATGGTAAAGTTTTAGAAAAACAGAGTTCTAAGCATCACTAATCCAAGTGGCACAAGAGACCTTTCTAAGCACACGCTGAGACTCATATTCCCCCCAGTGTGGTCCTAACCCACCTCCATTGCAGAACTGGCAACCAGGCCACTGGGAGGCAACTGGACCCTTGCAAAGAGCGGTGGAGTTGGAGTCAGACCCGGGCTTGAGTCCCAGGTGTGAGCAAAGATCATGTTGCCTCCCTGAGCCTCAGTTTCCTCATCTGTAAAATGGAAATTAACTCCACCCACCTCACGGGACTGGCGTAAGGATCAATGAAAACTACAGGTGGGAAGCCCATTGCACGCTGTGCCCAGGCAGGGGCTTATGAGAGTCTCGCCATCCTGAGGGCACTTCCCAGGGGTCTCCCTGCCTCCAGGAGCTTTGTCCATCAGCCACGACCCCGTGGCCATGGAAATATTGATGACACCTGCACAGCACTCCCCTCCTACAGCCCACATGCTCATTGCCCCTCACCAGTCATCTATGAGGCAAGCAGGGCAGGCACCCATGTTCCCATTAATCAGATGAGAAAAGTGAGGCTCAGAGAGGTGATGCAGTCCACGTCAGCACTCTTTCATTGAGCAAAGGGTTCTCTGGTGCAAAAACCAATCTGCTGGATAAAGGAGTGAGTGGATGAATGCACGAGGGCTGCAGGAGAAAACCAAGCGGGGTACAGACTTCTCCAGGCAATGGCTGGTTAACGGGCTCAAAGCACAGAGGCCCTGCCAAGGGAACGCTGGGAAGCTGCTGGCTGCAGCTCAAGACCCGCTGGAGAAAAGGGAGCTGCAGGCGAAGGCCAGGTCCTGAGGTCCCTGGGAGCCGGCTGGGGTCTCATGTGAAGGAGCCTTGGAGGCCTGGGTGGGCAGCGCTGGCTGGGCTCACCCTTGCTGGCAGAGGAGAGCGTGCAGGGGGGTGCAGAAAAGGTCCCGGCAGAGGCCCCTGCACCCTTCGGTGGGGGGACACGCAGCCGTGGCAACTCCCACCACACAAGCCTTGAGAGGAGCCCCCTCCCACTCTCCGTTTCCATGGGAATCCCCTTGAAATCACCCCATAACGGCTGTTGTTCTTCTCTGCAGCGGAAGAGCTCAGGATAAATGCGACGGAGGGAGGCAGGCGCTCACTGGCGCTCAGGACGCCACGGAAATGTCAAGGCCCAGCCCCACGCCACCTACCCACTCTCACCAGCGGAGATGACCAGGGCCTCGGGGAAGGCTTGGCCTTCCCTCCCGCCTCTATGGGGGCAACAAGACCGTTTCCTTGGCAACTGAAGGACAAGGGGGAGACCGGCAATTGCATCTAAAACAACGTCCATCTGTCTCCCTTTGAGAAGGCTCACACCGGCCCAGGAAGGCCCAGGTTTGCAGGGACATGGCCTGGGGTCAAATCCAGCAGCGTGACCTGGACAAGCCCCTGAACTTAAAGTCCCCTTTTCTCGAGTGCCTTGGGTAACAGCAGAGGGATACAGAAGCACCCACACCCCCTGCAGCTCCGAAATCACTGGTTCCCTCTCCTCGCAGTGGTTTCCATATGCGTTTGTCTAATAATCCTAAAATATTACGGAAAGGTTCTCTGGTTCATGCAGCAAATATCTGTCGAGCCCTCCTGGGGACAGGAGAGTGGCCGGCTCCTTGCACGCCCTTGTGGGATGCAGTGGGCCGGCATGCACAGTCATATGAGAAGAGCACTCCTGCCTCAGCGGGGTCCCCAAAGACCGCCAGCTCCTGAGAAGTCTTTCCTGCAAACACCGGGCACTTTGCACCAGACACCTCCGAAGCCCTTTCCACTGTTTCCCACGTGGTTCTCACAGCCACCCTCTAATGTGAGATCTGTTATCCCTGCTTTGCTGATGGGCACACTGAGGCCCCAGAGGTCACACAGAGACAGGGGGCCGGCCAGGACCTAGGCCCAGGTCACCTGACCTTGCAGGCGGCCCTCTTAACAGCGGCTCCGGGACCTCCTTGCCCTGCCTGGGTCGGCCCAGCCCACCGAGCTGTGGAGGTGAAGGCTCAGGCCCGGGTCCCAACGGGACCCTCAGGGCGTGCCGCTCCGTGTCTCTGTCTCCTCGTGTCTGAATCAGCCCGTCCCTCCCCCTGGTCCCAGGGCCCACTCCTCCCTCCCAGGGAGGGGCAAGCTGGGGCTGTGGAAGCCAAGTGACCCTCCCCAGGGCCTTTAGCCAGAACTCTTGGAGCAGAACTCCTGGAGAACTGCCACTTCCAAGCCCTTTTCATCTGTGCCTGGCTGGCCCCTCGTCCCAGGCAAGCAAAGGGACCACAAAGCAATGGCCGTGACCCCAAAGGGCCGTGCTCCACTAAGAGGCCCCTGCGTCAGCAAGGGAAGGCTGTTCACTGGTTAACCCAAAAGGTCCTGCTAAACCTGGGATGGGGGGGGGGGGGCCAGTGCTGATCCCGGCAGACGGCTGAAATGTCCATGACGACGCTCCTTCCAGCAGGGAGCCCCTCGCAGCCCCTGCAGATGTCCCCACGCTCGGCCTTAGCAACCAGCCAGCCAACCGCCATCCCTAAGAGGTATCCCTGCAGAACCCGGCCAGCTCTTGTGACCGAGGGCACCTGAGGGCAGGGACGGGGCACAACGTTCGGCTCAGCGTCTTCCCACATGGGCAGCTGGGGACTTCGCCGGGGACACAGAGGAGGTCCCGAGACCGTTTCAGAAAGAAAGGCTTTGTGCAGGCGAGGACTGGGGAAACAGGCACTGCAAACTTGGTGACATTAATCAGAATAAAAATGCATGTACCTTTTGACCCTCCAGTACCCACTTGTGGGAGTTAATCCTCAGATACACAGCACGGGTGTTAATTTGCAGCATCATGTGAAAGAGGAAAAACAACAACAACAAAAAACTAGACACAACCTGAAGTCTCTCTATAGGTGACTGTTTAATCAACTGTGCTCCATTCCCACAATGAAATCTCTGCAGCTGTTAAGGAGAACGGTGCAAACGCCATGTGCCAATTCAGGAAGAACTGTATTGCCACGTTATACCACTGCGCTACTCTAAATATTTGTTGCCATATGAATACATGACTTTGATTTTTAATAATAAAACGAGTTTGATTTTTTAATGACTATAAAAGCAATGGCTAATAAAATTCCATGAAATATGTCTTTGAGAGAAAGGAAAATATAGAGCCGTACGGACAGGAGGCATCGCGACCCTGCAGCCCCTTCCCCGACCCCGTGCCCCTCAGCTGGCCCCCAACTCTGTGGGTCGGGGCTCCGGGGTCACGATGTCCACCGCTCCATGCATGGCAGGAGGTCTTCCTCTGGCTACCCAGTTCTTCATCTGGGCCCTGTGCACAAAACAGGCAGGACAGCAATATATTCAGCAGGGAGAATCTCTAAGTCCTGGAAATCCATGTCACCGGGGCAGCACGTGCAGGCCCCCTCCAGCCCCTGCCTGAGAGTTCTGGAAACGGATGACGTCCTCCACAGGCCCTGGTCTGAGAAGCCAGAATTTTCTCTTCTCCTTTCACCAGACGCCAAATGCTGGTGGGCTATGATTTCCAGAGAAACGGCCAGTCCTGGATGCGGGAATGGGGCTCCCCGGGCCAGTGAGGACTGAAAAGAGGCCAATCCCACTCTGCTCACAGAGGCTGCCATGGGAACTTCTGAGCTGAGTTTCTGTGGGATGCCCTCTTAATTTTCTTTCATCGCATTGCCTGTCCTAGATCGCTCTGGGGGGGTGGAGTCTCCTGCAGCAGCAAAATTAGCTCTGGGTGGTGCAGGGTATGGTGGAAATAGCATTCGCTTTGGAGTCAGGCAAGGCTGAGGCTGAATCCCAATTCCACCACCCTGATGGCTGTGCAACCCTGGGCAAGGAGGCTGACCTCTCTGAGCCTCGGTTTTCTTATCTACGGGATGGGGGTGGGTGGTACCAGCACCAACTGCAGAGGCCTGTTGAGATAAGCATCGGGGTACCTCTGGCCAGTGTCTAGCACCTATTCCACAAACACTGGCTTCCCCTTGCCTGCATCAACATCCCCATTTTTAAGCTAAACAAAGGACAGGTGAATGGCTACCCAGTTCTTCATCTGGGTCCAAGAAAGATCAAGCAGTGGCTCAGCTGCACTCTCAACACTTGCCAAGCGCTGGAAGGAAACGCCAGATGATCTGCACAGTGGGTCAGCTCGGGGGATTCCGGCCCTTCAGCAGCCCAGCCAATAACAAAGGAAGGCTGATGGCAGAGCCGGCCAACGAACCCATGTGCCATCCCGGACATGGTACCCATCCCCGAGCCCTCAGTGTAAGGAGGTCCGTGCAGACCTAAGTGAGGGCTGATTTGGCATCCGAAGACCTGGCTTCAAGTCCCAGCCCACTCACTTAGGAGCTGTGAAGCCCTCACCTCCATTTCCTTGTCTGTCAATTAGAGATAACAATTCCACATCCCAGGGGGTCTTGAACGAGGCTTGTCGCTGCCTCCCCCTTCACACTGACTGATCCCTACTCACCCTCTGGAACCCTCTTCCCCTCTCCCCCAACTCCTGCTCCTCCTTTAGATCCTAGAACTTGCTCGGGGTCCTGTACCTCCTGTATCCCCAACACCAGTCTCAATGCCGGTGCAAAGCAGGCACTGATAAATATGCACTGAATGAATCCACTTCTTCCAGGAAGCCTTCCCTGACTTCCCACCACCCGGGCCCCACTCTGGGCAGCCCAGCCCCTAGGTCCCTCCCTGCCACTGTCCCGTCACTGACCCCTTGTCCATCTGGTCTGTTCTAGGGACTCCTCAGGGCATGGACCTTGTCAGTCATGTCCACGGCCATATTCCCCACTCCCAGCAAAGCGCCTGACACATAGTATGTGCTTAATAAATTGTGGGCTGTCTGGGTGAATCCATGAACAAAGATTCCTGAACATCTTCTGTAAATTCTCTCAAACCTGTCAATCTCTTTCCCTTCCTATAAGGCCAGCCTTCTCAGCACGATTAAGTTTTCCTATTCCAGATATTTCCTCTCCTAAACATCCCATGCTCTCCAACTAAATCCAACTTTTTTTTTTATATTTTAATTAATTAATTAATTTATTTTTAGCTGTGTTGGGTCTTCGTTTCTGTGCGAGGGCTTTCTCTAGTTGCGGCAAGCAGGGGCCACTCTTCATCGCGGTGTGCAGGCCTCTCACTATCGCGGCCTCTCTTGTTGCGGAGCACAGGCGCCAGACGCACAGGCTCAGTAATTGTGGCTCATGGGCCCAGTTGCTCCGTGGCATGTGGGATCTTCCCAGACCAGGGATCGAACCCGTGTCCCCTGCATTGGCAGGCAGATTCTCAACCACTGCGCCACCAGGGAAGCCCTAAATCCAACTTTTTATTGTGATGAATTCCATCTAAAACATTAACAGCAAATGTGCCTTCTCTTCCATTTCCTGGATTTCCGTGCTCTTTGCAATGGACAGTATCGGCTCTCTGAGTAGTCAGGGGAGGGGCAGGGGGAGTGGGAGGGGGCAGGCCAGCTGGCGGGGGGGCCGTGGCTTTTGTTCCTTCTCTGTGCTCAGCCCTGGAGGAGAGGCCTCAGGTTATAAATCCAGCTGAGCCTGTTTCATGGAGAAGGTGCTCCACTGCTGATAGGTTTTTATAGCTGCCTGTTTACAAAGCCGAAGCATAATTAATTCTCGGCCACCTCGCCGCTGTGCCAGCTGTCCCATGCAGCCAGGTTTGGGGTGGCCAGGCTGAAGGAGGACAAAGGATGCGCTCTCCTTTGCGCCCCATCAACTGTACTGAGTACCCTTCCCCCTCCCCCTCCCCCTCCGTCCCCAGTCCTCTGAGGGACTTGGTTGGATTGCTCTGGGGACCCAGTAAATGGCACCCTTGTTCCTGTCCAAGTGTGAAACGCCTCGAGGGGGAGAGAAGAGTCAGGTATGTAGAACCAGGCATACATCAGGCATACGGGGTGTACATGCAAACCCCAGTGGGACCTGCTCTCCCGGAACCCAGAAAGGACCTCACCCAGTGCAGGCAGCACTGACCCAACCCAGGCCTGTACTTCATGTCACAACTCGTCCTAAACCCACAAATCAGATATACTCCCCATCCCCACTGCCCAGCAGTAGCCAAGTGAGGGTAGAGGGGGTCCGGAAGAGCCCTCCCCCCAGAATGAGGGCTGGGGAGTGGGGTCCGCAGCAGCCTAGATGGGAGACAGGGGGGACCAGATCCCTCTCTGCTTGTTGCAAAACCAGATTTGCGCCTTCCTTAGATACAGAAATGGATCTAGCCACCTCCTGCTGGCCCGTGGGCCATCTGTCCCTTCAGAATGACTTGCATGTCCCCCGATCAGATCCATCCGCCAATCAGATCCCCAAGGTATAAACACGGAAGTTTAACTCTTAGGGTGCAGCCGGCTCTTCCTCACTTCCCGGCTCCTGGGACACATCCCGTTTCACCTTCGTCCCATCTAAGTCCTCCTGGATCATTTCCCTGGGTCTGCATGGGACCCTGCTCCCCAGTGTGTGCCTCATACCCATACGCCACCTCCTTCGACACATGCCCCTGCTTCAGAGAACACACTGGCATCTATGCCCTCAATGTAGAGTCTTCATTCCACAAATGAGGAAACTGAGGCCCAGGGAGGCTGTGCGGCTCCCCCGGGGTCACACAGCCAATCAGCAGCACAGCCTGGGCCTGTGCAGGGGTCTCTAGGCCCAGCGTCGTCACCTGTCACCATACTGCACAGCCCCTTACAAGGATACAAGTCCAACCCCCCAGTTTTCAGCCATTGCCCCAATTTATCACCTGCCGTCCCACTGTCCCCATATGGACAAGCACATGTAGCCAGAAAAGTGTCCCAGTTTGGAGTAATGAAAATTGGGTCACTCGTAGGGAAGATGCCAGAACAAGGCACGCCTGGGGTTCACAGGGTTGACCACAGGGGCTCCCAGCTCCAACAAATGCTCCAAAGCATTTGGAAGCAAAGTTATCAACTGAGTCCTTGGCATAAAGCCATGTGGGTCCTTGGGGCCCTGCTGTCCTGCCGGAGGTCCTGGCCCAAAGCTCTCCTGGAGATACAATTCACCCTCTGGCCCAGCACAGATCAGGACCCCCTCAGAACATCACAGGACTGCAGGAGACTGAGGGGCTGAGGTGGCCGGGCTGCCACCCTGGCAGGTTTGCCGCCCACCGCCTGTAGGGGTTGTCCCCCCACGCCCGGCTCCAGCTCCTCATGGCCACGCTGCAGGTCACCCTCGGTTGGTTAAAGGGTAGCACTGGGATTGTGGTGGGTCAGAGTCAAGGGTCAAGGGCTTTGGAGCCACCCTGGAGCATCCGTTCCTGGGATGCTGATAGGCGAGGATGTGTTGGGTGTGGCTCCCTCCTTCTGTGGTTCCCCTGCTCAGCAGAAAGACAAACACCTAATGGGACCTTTCTGAGTACCAGATGCACATAATGTGTTATCTCAGACCCCCCTTGAGGAGACCCCAAGAGTCCTCTGGCCCCGATTTAGAGCTGAAGATACGGAGGCATGAGAGGGGCCAAGGCAGGTCAACTGTGCATGGGCAGCAGACACCTGAGTCCCTTGGTGCCCGTCCACTCGACAGATGTACACGCACCAGGGACAAAGCACAGGGGGGAGGGGCCCCCAAAGGGAAGGAGTGGAGTTCGAAGGCATCGGAGTGCCCGTGGCATTGGGAACCAGCCCCAGTGTACCCCAGCTCTGCCTCCTCCTGGCCCAGGGAGGTCTTAACTTCTGGGACTTAACTTCCCTCATCTGTAAAATGGACAGAACCACCCCCTCCTCCAGGGCTATTCACAATTCAGTGAGATGAGGCGCAACAAGAAGATGCAATGGTTGGCAGGGGTGGGTGGTGGATCTGTCCCCACCGTGTCCCCTGGCTGGGGCAGAGGAGGGCCTTCGGGAAGCTGTCCACTCAGGGATGCCGTGTGTGACGGGGCTGTAGCTGGTGCACGGTGAGGTCCCTCCTCCCCGCCTCTCCCTCCCGCAGAACAAGCCCCCTTCATGACTGAGTTTTCTCCCCAGAGAAGCTCGGGCTTTCAAAGATCTACTCTCCTTCTCAACTGCACAACGTAGATGAATCTAGAAGACATTCTGCTCAATGAAACAAGCCAGATACAAAGGACAAATAATGTATGATTGCACTTATATGTGGCCCTAGAAGAGGCAAATTCATGGAGACAGAGAACAGCTCAGAGGTTACCGGGGCGGAGTCAGGGGGGTTACTGTTAAATGGGGGCGGAATTTTTGTTTGAGTAATAAAAGCATTTTGGAGATAGACAGTGGTGATGGTTGCATGATATTATGGATGTAATTAGTGCCCTTGAATTGCCCACTTAAAAATGGTTAAAATGGCAAATTTTATGTTACGTATGTTTTACTACAATTTTTTAAAAATTGAGTAATATATTAAAAAGCCCACACTTTAAATGGGTGAATTGCATGGTATGTGAATTATATCTTAACAGAGCTATTTTTTTTTTAAAAAATTAAAGATGTGAATCTTGACAGCTGGGATCTCTGTTTGGCCAGGGTCCGAGTGGGCAGGCTGAGCCCATACATGGCAGCCAAACCAAGGTGCCCGCCTGTCCTGTGACCTGCACCCTGGTGGACAGAGACTCTTTCCATTAGCTTTGCTGACACCCAGAGGAAAGGGATCCCGCTCACCTGTTCCCTTCTGCAGTCTTCCCCCCGTGACAGGGGGCTGCCAAGAAGGAAAGCACAGCTCCGCCCAAGACCATCATCCCAGATGTGGGCATCACATAGCACAGCACACCTGCAGTGGGGAAGGGCCAGGGTGGGGCAGTGACTGACAGGGTGAACCCCGACCTGACCCCCATTTGTATCAATAACTTCTGCCTGATGCACACAGGGAGGCGGGTCTGTGGGAATCTAGTCTACCTCCTAAAAAAAGCTTTTACTCACCTCCTGTTTTCTGTATTTATTTTTTCCAACTTTATCGAGATGTAATTTACAAATAACACTGAATAAGTTTAAGGTATACAATGTGTTGATTTAATGTACTTATATGTTACAAAATGATTACCACCATGTTGTTAGCTGACATCACCATCCCATCACATTATTACCATTTCTTTTTGTGGTGAGAATATTTAAGATCTACTTTCTTAGCAACTTTGAAATATATAATATAGTATTATTAACTAGAGTCACCATGCTATAGATTATACTATAGATTATATATTATATTATATAATGTATAGATTATACATTAGATCCCCAGAGCTTATCCATCTTATAACTGGACCCTTTGACCAACATCTCCCCATTTCCTCCACTCCCAGCCCCTGGCAACCACCATTCTAGCCCCTGTTTCTCTGAGTTTGACTTTTTTAGATTCCACATATAAGTGAGATCATATGGTATGACTTCACTTAGCATAATGACCTCAAGGTTGATCCACATTGTCACAAACTCTGTATTTAAATAGGCAACAGTATGGGATGCTTTTCATATTTTTGAACAGAGAAATGGTTTGGAGGACAAGGTCTCTGCATCCTGTTACTGGTCAGGAAGACAAGGGAGGTGCAGCACCTTCAAGGTCAGACACATCCCAGTTCGGATTTTGGCTCAGCCGGCTCTCTGCAGCAGACTGCTTCTCAAAGCGGGTCCCAGCACTGTCTCCCATCCCATCTGTTCTCCACAGTGTGACCTGGCCTTTCCCGAATCCAAAGGCAGAATCTAACTCCCCTCCAACCCGGGCCAGCCTGTGACTTGACTGAATTAAAGTCACACAACTGGTGATGGGAGACTCCAAGGAGGTCAGCAAGTCAGATCTCGCACCTGGATCCTGGGACACCTGATTTGGCAAAGCCAGCTGCCACCCAAGGAGTCCCAGTGCCCTGAGACAGCCATGCTGGAGAGGCCACGTCTATGGTCCCCAGGGAACCAGCCCCACCACACACAGAACACGTGAGCGAAACCATCTTGGACCCTCCCGCCCCCAGAGCAGCCTGCCCAGCAGCCTAGAAGGAAAATGCAGCAGTTGCCATGTAGAACAGATCTGCCCAAATTCCTGACTTACAGAATCCAGGGCACATAATAAAACCGCTGTTGTCTTAAGCCACTAAGATTTAGAACGATTTAGTAGTAGTAACGATTTAGTAGTAGTAACCATGACGCCACCGTGTGACTTTAGGTGTGTGACCTGACCTCTCTGGGGCTCCGTTTCCTAGGATATAAAAGGGGGTCATTCCCACCACCTCCCATAGTGGGTATAAAGTTCCGATGAGATCATAAACATATGTCTCATGACATCGTTGCAGTCAAGAAATGGCAGCTTCCCTCGTCATAGCCATCACCATTACTATTCTACCATGAAGACGAGATACCTGTACACGCTGGAAAAGGGTCACAGCACAATTCCTCTCCTGTGCAGCCAAAGCCCCATCACCCATCAGACACACATCAAGAGACAATGATCACAGCCATAAGTCACCATGTACTGGAGCTGACATTGATCCTTTTTTTTTTTAAAGCAAGAGAGACAGAGACTGATGGGTTTGCCGTAATCTACAGATTACTCCAGAGCTGCATTATACATGGGGACTGACTCTTTTAAAGACCACCCACATGAAAAATTTTGATACATTTTATTTTTAGTTTAGTAGACATGATATTCAAATCCTTATTCAAGCCCTTTAAAAACACTCCTATGTTTTCATGAAGAAATTGCATTCCCAGATAGCCAGAGACAGGAATAACCTGAAATACAGAAAAAATGTACTTTCTCAAGGATGCTCATCACATCTTAATTTAGAACACCCAAGTTGGGATATGAGTGTCCGAGAGTGGGCGGTCTCTCCACCCTCTACGCACTGGCATCCGCACCTACCAGCCTTAGGAACACGCTGGTATCGACCAGAGACGATGAGAGGAGGCTCAACCCTCCTTTCTCCACCATGCACGCCGCCCCAGCCCTGCCTCGACAACCTCTCCTTCCCGCCGCCGTCACCTCCATCCCCTTCCACTGCCGGCTCTGGGCGCCTCACTGGGGCTTTCTCGCCTCTCCTGGAAGTGCTCTCGTCCCTGTCTGAACCTCACTCCCCCACTTCACTCTCTAATCTCCCAGAGACCTCTGGTCACTCTCGGTTCCCTCTTTCTTCTCTGCCTGGACAAATTACCAAGGTCCCTTTGTCTGTTCATCCACCACGACTGCCCAGGAGCTCCAAGACCCACAAGTTAATGCTCCGGCAACCCTAGAGCCACACTGTTTCTCACCTGCGAACTTCTGTCCATAACACCCCTACTGCCTGGGATGCCTTCTCCCCAACTCCCTACAAGCTGCTCCTCTGTTCTGGACTCAGCCTCTCCGCCCATCTGGTCCCAGGCTGCGGCAGGACCCCACTGCATCCCAGCTCCCATCACACTGTATTATGATCACCTGTTCATGTCTCCTTGGTTCCAGAGGTTCTCAGGGGAGGAGGTGGGCCCTATTCCTCCTCTTTCCTGTATCCTCCTTCCCCACCCACATACCCACTGTAGGCAACAAGCCCCAGTCTGGTGGATGAAGCCTACACAGTTACTGAATAAGTAATTAAATCTACGTGATGGACTATTACGCGGCCATTAAAAACTGTTTACTCAGAGTCTGTAATAATAGAGGGGAATGTTTCAGCACGTTTAATATTTTAAAAGAAACAACTGTATTTATATTACAATCTACAGGGGGGCAGTAAGAAAGAAATAGAACAAAATTGGAACAATGTTTCTGGGGCAATGGAGTCAAGGATGTTATTTTCTTCCCCCTCTTTATTCTACTTTCTGCATTTTCAAACGTTTCTGCAATGAGATAAAATAAAGAAAATTAAAATCTTGCAAGGAGCATCTTAACATACATGCACCTTAGCTCCCAGAGTATGACAATATGGGACACCTTATGATGATGGATTATATTTTCACAGTTTCAGTAAAGAGGCTTACCTCTCCTTGGGGAAAATATTCAGGATTTTTGTTTTTTTTAAATCACCTTTCACATTGAAAGCTGGTGTAGGAACCACAATCGCTCAGCCCTTGACTCCTTCAGCCAGTTCGTTCCATGATGGATTGTTCCCGAAGCAGACAGGCTGGCTAGCGATCTGCACAGTGAAAACAGTGGACGGAAGTGCCTCTCTCCCAGCAATCTACCGGCTGCCTAACCATTTTTGCAGTGAGGAATTTGAGTTATTTAATATTCTTGAGCTGCTGCTTTCAATAAGGAGGATACTGACTCCAGTCCTCCAGCCATGGTTTAACATCACCATGCCCTTGACATGTGGAAGGGCTACACAGGATAGACACTGCCCATTTGGCCTGAGTTCAGGGAGACCTCACTTTGCCCAACTGTGTGGAACCCTAAAAATGACCGTGCAAGCTGAAACACTCAAAGTGATCTTAATAATCAATGTGGAAAGTACAAAAGTTCCAAGATCTTAAAAAAAAACTTTTTAAAGACATTAAAAACTCTCTTACTGATGGTTATACATGTATAGGGTAATAAAAAAAGAGTAAAACTAATATTTTATTGAGTACACAGTCATGTAAAACATTAGAAACATTGAGAATTCAAGTGTGTTATTTCTTTGTAAAAAATGTATCCAGACTGGTTTCAACGGTGCTGGCTTCCTCTGCTTGTTGGATAACTTGCGATGCTGGGCAAACATCTTTTCTATGCCTTGCAGAACTGCCTTTCTAAGTTTAGATCAGCTTCCAAGATTCTATCCTCTGCACTTTCAACACTGTGAAATATCTTCAAGAGTTCCTTTAGCATGAAGTGTGCTGCCAGCGTCACCTCCCCTGGGACATCTTCACTTTTTCTGTCACAGGCACTTCTCTCATTTATGTCAATAAGTTCACCTTGACTTAGTTACTTAGTTCCCCTGGCTGCATATAAGAGTCTCGAATGGTCACAGCTTCAACATTCCCAGAATCAGCAGTTTCCTCTATAACTCCATTTACATCCAATCCAAATTTCTCTGCCAGCATTATTACTTTTCTTCTTCCTTTTTTTTTTTTTTTTTTCCTGAGCGTCGTCTTTGTGGGCCAAATTTCCTCCTTTGACTATCCATTTTTGTAAAATGTCATGTGGGTTTATCACCAGGAAACAAGGAGGCAACATCACCAGGAAACAAGGAGGCAACATCACCACGTGCTTTGCTGTCTATGTGTGAACCAACAGATACTCAGGGACCAACCAGAGACAGACACTGAAAGAAGTGACTTGGTCTCAGATCACAGTACTCATCTGTTATTTACTTAGTGATTTGTGGGCTGGAGAGCGAGTGGCGAAGTTTCTGCTTTATGCAATTACTCACAGTTACCACTTTGTGGCAGCTGAAATCTGGGCTATGTGATTGCGGGACCGGCATTATTGAACAAAACTGTGGTGACTGAAATCCGTACACATTGGAACTGTGCAAAGTGAAGATCGCCAGGTGGAGGCGTGGCATTTGGAAAAAAAAAATTGGACTACTCTGGGGTCAGATTTGAAGATGTGTCATTTGTTCACTCAGTCATTCAAACACATATTTATCCAGCACCTAGTGGGCACCAGGTGGGTACCAGGTGCTGAGCTGTGTACAGAGGAAACAGGCATGTCCAAGATATATATCCGCTGATGTTTCATAAGGCAGGACTCCGGGTCCAGTGTTTCAGAAAGGTCAGGTTCCAGTCCTGTCTTATGATCTGAGCTGAGTCACCCCTCCTGGCTGGGACTGGGAATTAAGGTTCTTTAGTTATAAGGAACAGAAATTGACTCAGGCTAACATAAGCAAGAAGGAAGTTACTAGAAGGGCCTGAGGGAGCCACAGAATCTAGGAGAGAGAACAGCAGCTGGACAAGGGGCCTCAAAAGGAGCCGGGCAGTACTGGGAATTCAATTTCGGGGATCTATGACTATTCCAGTTACCTATCGCTGTGTAACAAATAACCTTATAACTCAATGTCTTCAAACAGAAACCATTTATTTTGCTCATGAGTCTGCAATTTGGGTAGCTCTTGGTGGAGATGGTGTGCACTGCTGAACAACCTGCCCAGTATCTCTCGGCTGATCAGTGGTGAGGAGGGGTCCTTAAAAGAGAGGGGCACGCCCAGGGGATTCCCAGGATCCAGGCAAACACCTGCCAGCATCCGGTCCCGTCAGGCAACTGGGATTCAGAAAGGGATTACGGACTGTGGGGATGAAACTGTAATCCTCACGAAACAGTAACGAATGTCTTTATCAAGTCAGGATGGAGGACTGGTCTCCATCAGAAAAGATTTAAGAGACAGAACAAGCAGATGCAGATGCAGGACTTTAGATCCTGGGTCAAACCAACCAACTATAAAAAGACATTTTTGAGATAACTGGAGACATGGCTAAGATGAACCAGAATCAATCAACCTGTTTGTTTATTTTTTATGGAAGTATAGTTGACTTACTAAGATGGACCAGAATTTAGATTGAAAGAAATTCGTACTCATTTTGTTCGGTGAGATAGTGGTACTTGGTTATGCAAGAAATGCCCTCACCTTTCAGAGATGCCTGCTAATGTAGGCGTGAGATGACAGGAGTCTTGAATTTACTTAAATATTCTTAAGCCAAAAGGATGGGAAAGTAAATGAAGAAAGTACAGCAAAATCTTGAGAGCAGCTGAAAAGCGAGGGGATGGATGAGGAGCAATTCAACATACTATTTTCTCTACTTTTGTACATATTTGAAACTTTTCATTAAAACTTTATTGAAATTATAAAAGGAAATTCAAAAGCTGATAATGACAACACAAGTAGCTCCCTTTTATTGAGATGTAAGTGCAATACGCACATTATTGCACTTAATTCAAAAAGCCCAGGTGGCTAGTAGTTCACCCTCTCCTTTAGGGATGGGGAGACTAGTTCAGAGGCTGAAGAACCTGCCAAAGGCTCACAGCCTTGCCCGGGAGCGGAGCTCAGGGGTCAGGGCTGCAACCTCTGCAGGGCGTGGGGGTCGGAGGATGCAGGAGGCCAGGCTGGTTCACAGGAGGCCCTGGTCTGCAGTTGGAGATCCCATCCCTGCTTGGGGCAGCCGGAACCTCTGAGCAGCCTTTGTTCTGCCTCAATGTGCCATTCAGCCCAGGGTTCTGGAGAACAATGGATCCCACTGTGCAAGGAGGCAATGCCATCCTGGGCAGCACAGAGGCCCCAGGTGGGCCCTGGTCCCCAGGCAGGCTGGCAACTACAACCTGGGCTCAGGTAGAGGAGCCCAGATGCTGTCAAGGGACAAGCACGTGTAACTCTGTACATGCTATTCTTTCTGCCTGGAATGCACTAGAAATCTGTGTCTCAGCACGCCATCACTCCCGACCCTGTGACTGCCACTCCCTTTAGTGCCAAAGCACCTGTCCTCTATAGAACTGTTATCATCTCCCCCACTGATGCAGTGGACGGGATCCCTTCTTCCACTGACGCATGTGGATTACCTTCACCACATGCGGCTAGGAGAGATGCAGTGCTGCTAGGTGTCTAGCGTGAGCACCGTGCCAGGCTGTCCTGGGTTCAAATTGCGAGACCCTCTGAAGCTGGGTGCAGAACCAGAACTGAATGGGCCACCTGTCCCTTCCCTGTTGGTCCAACCAGGCAATGTGGAGGTTAGGAGGATGGGTTTGCAGGCAGATGGCCGGCATTCAAACCCCAGCTCTGCCTCTTACAAACCATGTGACGCTGGGCAGGTGCCCAAGCCTCAGTTTTCTCCGTTGTAAAATGGGGTAAAACACACACACATGCACACAGACACACTGGGGTTTGTGAGGATCCAATAATATGAGGCACTCAGTATCACATTTGGCATCAGTAAACGGTCAATCATAATAATGGCTATTATGTTCGTTTCATAATTATTTAATGCTGAAGACCAGGTGAGTAATTTTGCACAAGGGCTGACTGGTGAGGAGACCAAGGTTAATTAACAGGACACCCCAGGGTGCTGTGGGGCTGGCAGATTGCTTCAGCAACTCCAGACTCCATCCTGAGGCAGCCCACTCTCTCACTGGCATCCAAGATCCTGGGAGAGATGGGCCCAGGTTTCAAAGACACAGCCTGGCCTGTGTCCACAAAATGAAACCAGGAGCGTGGAGCTCTAGAAATGGTGCCTTCTGGGACCTGGAGCATTTGTCCCAGGGCAGGAAGACTGGGGCGGGGGTGTCAGGTGGGTGAGGAGCCTTCCTGGAGA
This sequence comes from Balaenoptera physalus, assembly GCF_965194825.1. Lineage (NCBI taxonomy): Eukaryota > Metazoa > Chordata > Mammalia > Artiodactyla > Balaenopteridae > Balaenoptera > Balaenoptera physalus. The sequence continues at coordinate 26,501,105 of NC_138884.1, forward strand.
GGAGGTCACAGAGAGCAACCTATTCTGCGTGCCAACGGGGAGAACTAGGGGTGCAGACTATAAAGGCTCATGGAGAGATGGCATCACCAAATAGAATCCAAGGGAACCAGGTGCTGGGTGGGTGTGGGCACCTGAGAGATGCTTCCCAACGTTGTCCTGGCTGCTTGGCAGCATTTGAGGCTGGGTGATCCAGCTTTCTTCCTGCCAGCACCCCCTCTCTCCCTTCCCTTCCAGGATTCTCTTGGTTCTGTGACTCCAGAGCCTTCCTGTTTTATCTCCCACGTGGGTGGCCACCAAGAATTCTCGTTCTCTGTCCCTTAGATGTTGGTGAACCTTGGGGCTCTGGCCTCAGCTCTCTTCCCTCCTTCCTCTCACTCCCACTTCACTCTCCCTGCCCAGAGACATGGGTTTCTTCTGTGCCTAGCACATAGTGGGTGCTCCAGAAATGTTTGTTGAATGAACGAATGCATGAATGACCTTGCTCTTCAATGTTGTACGTCTGGCATCCAACCTCCCCCTGGCATTTAAGGGGGATCAGTAAATGTCTGTTGAACAAAAGGGGAAAAATGTTCAACCTCATTGGTATTCAGACATGAATTTAAACAAATACTTTTCGTCTATGATATCTGCAAAGGTCAAACAAATTAGAATACCTAATGCTGATCAGCATGAGGTGAAATAGAGAAACTTTCTGGAGAATAGTTTGTCAATGTGTGTCAAGAACATTAAACATGTTCATAATTTTTACGTAAAATTGCATGTGCAGGACTCTCTCTGAAGAAAATTATTCCAGATTTGGGGGGAGGGATGGGAATAGGGTGTCTTCCTACACACATAGCATTCCTTCCCTCCGTGTTAGTTATAAAAGAAAATAAGCAACCTAGTTATCCATCAATCGGGGGTGAAGAGTTGAACTATGACATCTATCACCGGAAGAGTGTACAGCCAATAAAATGATGGAATTTGGGGGCGGGGCCGAGGTAACCAGTTACACACCCCTTCCCTGCTAGGATTTGAGAACACACAGGGAAGATGGACAAGAAGGAAATCAAAAAAATTCTTCTTTCTTAATGGTAAACTCACGGTGGGGAATGAGCTAGGGAACCCTACTCCACTGTCCCTCCTCTTGGGCCTGTGGGGAGAGACAGGTCTAAAGGCTGGACTCTGAAATGAGGGTAACATAGGCTTCTTCTTGGGGCCCCATGGGTAGGGGTGAAGCAGAGACCTTCAATACTATAGTCCCGCCCAACAGAGAAAAATTGTCCAATGAGTGACAGGTCTCACCAGTTCCACCAATCACAAAAGCCAAGGGGGGTGAGAGGCGGGGCCAAGGATTCCACCCTCCCAGGAATTCCAGCCTCCTCCCTACAGCAAAATAGGGCCAACTCTAGCATTTGTGGAGCCCAGTGCAAAGTGAAAATGCAGAGGATAAAAAGCAGGGAAAAGTATCATTAAAGGTACAAAAATATAAAGCTTTCTCATTTTTTTCCCCATGACTTGTCTTAGTTATTTGCTATTTAATGACAGTTGAAAAAAAACAGTTTAAATTATTAGCATGAATTTTATCGCTCATTCTGTTGTGTCATTCCAGCTTTAAATGCAAATAGAAGAGCACTGAACTCGAATGCAGAATCCCTGAATTACACAATTCGTATCTGGTAGCTCCTACAGGCGTACGTAGCTTGTTCTTACCAGAGCAGTGGGAACACGGCACATTTTATTTCACCTTTGGACGCTTGCATGTTCTAGGCACACACCTCCACCCTCGATGAATGACAGTTGAAGGGAACAGGAACTATGGTTGTCCATCTTTCCCTTTCTTTTGGTGCCATCATTTTCAGAAGCGATGATTAGCTAGCCCAAGGATGTCACATGAGTAACAAAGGATATGATAGGGTTCCTTGGTCCTTATGCTTCTCAGAATGTCACTGCCTCCTTTCTGCATTCAAAACAAGTTCTGATTCAAAAGGAAAGCGTGGCCTCTCGAGCTGTCAGTGCCCCTGTTTACGCAACCACAGACATGCTGATCGGTGCCTATGCGCAGAATTCTGGTGGCCCCAGGACGCTGGGGAGCTCTGTGACACTCGAAGTGACACAAGGTAAGCATGTTATGGAAGCCACACAAGGAACAGTGGAATCGCTTGTTGCATGTGTCACTTCTGTTCACAGGTGTGCTCCATTGTCCCATCAGATGTCACTTACAAAACACGGGTTCAAAGATACAATTATTAAAAATTTCAAGATGGGGACAGCAGAGAATTAAACCAAGCGTAGGGTTCTTGGTCCTTCCGAATATGGGACCTACACGGGTTGCACACTCAGGACACCAGCTCTGCAGCAAAGCACTGGAAAATTCTTAAAACCTCATGCTTAAAAGTACCCTTCCAAATGGTTTATATGGAGAGATTAAAGCTTTTATTAAAAACAGACATGGGCATTTAAAAAAGATGGGCATGAGCTGTGGCAAATGGCTAACAAGATGTATCTAGAGGCTGGTCTTTCCTCTTCATCTGCATTGTTACTCTGTAATCCTCCCCTTTAAGCCCCAGCATTTCATACAGCCACGCTTCAGGTGTCAAGACCTAAACACCTTAGAGAAACATCCCTTAGCTCTGCTGACTTTAAGGATAAAAACCAAAAACTGTAGCAAGTAAAAACCAGGAGATGATGCGGAAACATTTTATTAGCATTTGATTTCCATCTTGCAGCAAGAAAATGAGAAAACCCCTACTTGGTGACTGCACCAACCTTTAAGCGAGGGCTGGCTTCCTTGACAGTTTGGGGAAACTGATAACAATAACCCCTTCCCCAGGGTGGACCTTTGGAGTCCACATGGTCTTTGCTCCTGAGAACCTTGTGACAACCCAGGGCAGGAAGCAATGCAGGGAAACTGAGGCTCAGAGAGGTGATGTGACTTAATGGGGGACAGCCACCGGTGTCCCGCTGCAGCCTCCTTCCCTGAAGTGGAGACAACATGAGCTCGTGAAAACCCAGGCAAACTTATGGAAGGGGTGGTCCTAAGTGGAAGCAAAAGGAACAAAGATTTCAAAAATCAAAGGCTGGCTCTCCGCTCTCCTTCTGGGCTGGCTCAGGTCACTGCCAGACGTAACCTCCCCTCTCAGCCCAATTTCTCTGGGGGTGGGGATGGAATTAGGTTAGCCAGTCTGACGACAGTTCTAAGGGCTAGTCTAACTCTAACCCCTAAAGAACAGACATAGTTATTTATGGACAATATTTATTAAGTACTGACTGTGCCCCAGGCCCTGGGCTGGGCACAATCACACACACCAAGCCATTCAATGCCATGAGTTCACTGAATATATTCCATTCATGAAGCACGGTGGGGAGTCCACAGAGAAGATGCTACAGCATCAAATAATTGCACATCCCTTGTTTCAAGTGATCTAAGGAACAACCTGGAGAAGAAACTAAGGCTCAGAGAAACCTGCCCAAGATTACAGACCCAGAGCAGACCCCACTGGGAAGGCAGGTCTCCAGACCCCACCAGGAATGCAGATCTCCTGACACCAGATCTTGGAATACCTCATCTGGCTGGAAATGCGAGGAGGGGAAATCAGAACTCTGCAACTTGGACTTGAGTGCATGAAAGAAATCAAAGAGGATTTCTAAAACAGAAAGCAAACAAATCAGCATCCCTCCTGGGTTTATGTATCTCGCATCTTGTTCGTGAGTGACAGGGCAGCCTTTCTGTTTTCCAGACAGTCAGTAAAGGCTGTACGTACTGCTGGCTGCAAGTAACAGAGACTTGGTTGAAAGTTTGAAACAATGAGTAAATGTAACAGCTCACGGAACTGGAAGCCCAGAGGTGGGGTGGACATCAGGCCTGGTTAATCCAGGAGTCACAGATGTCACCAGTGTCCCCAGTTCTCACTCACTGTCTGCTCTGCCAGCAACGGTGTTGTTGGCTTCAGACTGGCTCCTTCCATGGTCTCAAGGTGGCCGCCAGCAGCAATGGAGGCTTCTGTGTTCCATCACAAGAGAGGGACCAGCTTCCTGCAGCCCTCTCTACTCTCCACTCAACCTCCAGAAAGGACTCCCACGTCCATTCCGGGACCAGTCACTGCAAGGGGGATGGGAGTACACTGGTCCATCACTGCCTGCCCAGGGCCAGACTCAGAATAGGATGTGCTTGGTAAATGCTACTGCATGAAGGAGGATGAATGTATTTTGTAGATTCAATCTAGCCTAAAAATGTCTATTTAACCACCCTAAAGCTGAGTCCTGGGGCTGCAGCAAGAGAACACAGCCAGGAAGAGTCCTTCCTAGAGCCATATCTGGCTCTTGAGAAAAGCCTAAACAGAAACTCTTTGGCATTCTCCTATCCCTGGGGCCCCTTTCTCTAGGGCTCAGGTCCTTCCACTGTCCACTGTCAACTGTACTGTTCTCCCCAACACTCACCCATCCTTGCCAAGTTCTCTGTGCCCCACAGTGACATGCACTCATGCCTTATGATCACAACAGCCCTCAATCAGCTGAGCTGAGCTAAGAGTTAGAGGGGAAAAAGCTGCTCTAATTCACACTAAGGTGTGAATGACTAACAAAACCTAAACTCTCCCCAAGGTATTTGAGATTTTACAAGAAGAAATTGAGGAACTCGAGCAAGACTCGCACTGGTGAAGAGGACATTTAACTTGAGACCTAAAGGATGAGAAAGAAGAGCAGGAAGAGGGTGTTCCAGGTAGTGGACATAGACAGTGCAAATACCCCAAGAGAAAGAAAAAATTGCCTGCTTAAGGAACAGGAAGTAGATCAGAGCCACTGGGGTATTGTGAGTGTTTGTGGCCAAGTGACCAGGTGGAACAGGAATTTGTACACCTGGCTCTTTTACAAACTCCCAGCATCCATTATTTGCTTGTGAAGCTCCTCCAGGAACAAGACTTTTAAATGATAACAGTGCCATTTATTAAGTGCTTCCAACAGGCCAAACACTGTGCCAGGTGCTTCCTAAATTAGCAAAACCACTGATCATTCCAACAACCCTGTAAGATGAGTCACTATTACTCCTCCCTCTAAAGGGAGAAAGTGAAGCTCAGAAACATTTAGTAACTTGTCCGAGGTTGCACAGCACCTGAAGAGTCAGAAGAAGGATTTGAATACAAGTCTGTCTGACATGCAAATCTGTAACTTACTCTGTGCTCTGAGCACAAAATGCAGGCAAGATGCAACAGTGCGAAAGTCTGTTTTCATGCAGGGAGGCCAGAAATCTCATATAATTCTCATAATTATTGTTATTGCTTTCTCAAGGGCGGGAACGTCAGATCTTGTTCCTAGGTTCCCTAGGACCTGAGCTCTGTGCCTTCCACACTCTGGCATTCAATGTGGGACGTGGACAAAGGCCACGCCTCAGTTTCTTCATCTATAAAATAGGGATGCGGGGTATGTGGAGCTCCTGTGAGGCCGCAGCGCATAATGGGTCCTCCACAGACTTGGGCTGCCGGGCGCTCAAGTAGTTTTGTAGTTCCGAGGCGGCTCTTTCATCCACCATCTTATCTGACCCTCACAGAAACCTTAATACCTCTGGGCAGGATGGTATTATTCACTCCCATTTCACAGATGGGGAAAAGAGATCCATCCACATAACGGCGTTCCCTTCTAGAATACAGGCTGCCCACGGGCAGGACCTGTGTCCAGTCCCCAGGGCTAAAACTGACCAGAACATAGTAGGTACTCGGTAAATATGCGTTGTATGAATGAAGAATTAAAATCATCACTTCTTACTCTGATAACTATGCACTTCTCCCTTGTTCCTCCCTTCTAAGAGCTGGTGAATTTGTGAGAGAAACAGGGGGAGACAGAATAAAGAAGGAATTAGGGTTTGCAAATGTCCACTATGAGTCAGGCAGTGCTTTTAAAATACTTTAAATCACGGAGCCCAGTGCCCTGTCCCATCATCCTCAATGTAGAGATGGGAAAACGGAGGCTTCCTCCAGAAAACCGGACCAGAATGACCTGCCAAGATCCCCTCTCTCTCCTGGCTCCAGCCAGACCACTGGGGCACCTGCCAGCAACCCAGCAGCCTTTTACCTCTGCCTCTCAGCAGGCTGCCAGCAGAAAGAACACCCAGGAAACACGCTGATCCTTCCTCAGCCTCTCCAAGGCAGGCGACAAAGGACCGCTTTCAGCTGCCTGGGGACCCCCGCCCCCGAAACCCCTAGCTTGGGTCAGAGCCCTCACCCAGCCTGAGCAGCCCTGCCCCCTCTCCCTACACACCCCCAACAGCAAAGCGTGACTCAGCAGTTCTCCTCCGGGGAGCGGGGAGCGCCACTCTTCAGCATATCTCCGCCCAGGTTACACGCCCAGCCTCTGCTCCCCTGGGTCAGGACGCCCGGGAGCCCACCCCGCGCTGGCCCGGGGCTCCCCAGGCCTCCGCAGGGCTCGGGCTACGGGCTCCTCGGCCTCATTTCCGGCGGAGCCAGGCATCAGCGCGGCGGACAGCACCCTGGAGTCGAGTGACCGCTCCGAGGCCACACGGGTTCCTGACACAGGCTCCCACGCGCACCAGTCCCGCGGCACGCAATGCCCAGGGCCCCTCCCACCGAGGCGCCCACCAGGGGACCTCTTGCTCAAAACCCACAAACACTTCTGCAGCCAGTCCAGCAGCCCCCAGGGAAGATGCAGACGGCCCCTTAACCCGGGAAGGTCTCCAGCACAAGTGTCCCCACCGCTGCATGCTGACACCCCGCGGCTAGCTCTCCCCATCCTCAATGGAGGCTCCACTCCGCGGGCCCCCGGCTGCGGCCCGGGAGCTGTCCCCACCGTTCCCTGGGCAGGGTGGAGCAGAGGGGCCCTTGGAAGTTACAGGCTTATAAGAGAGGGCCGCTGACCCTCTAGATGCCACCAGCCTCGGAGTGGCGGTTGGGCTGGGGCTGTAGGGCCAATTTAGGGGATTTCAAATGCAGGGCCTGTTGGGGGTGGCATGTCCCACTTTGGGGGAAAATTCTTACAGTTTAGGGCCAGCTGTTCCTGTCTTAGTTCAACTCGACAGGAATAAAAGATGAACCCCAAACCAGACACCTTCTCCCACCCACTAAGGGGCCCTGCTTCTGGAGGCACAGGGAGGGGCCGAAGACCGCGAGCCTCTAGGGGAATCTGGCAATGGATTTTCCACCCCCACGCCCCCACCGGGTCCCACTTCGTCTCCAGGGAGTGGGCAGCCTAGAAAATTCTGCGGGCTCTGGGCAGGGCAAACCCAGTATTCTAAGCCACTAAATTTCCCCGGTATTTCTTCACGAGATTAGCCGCAGAGGTGGCTTTTTTAAAAAATGAGGGCCAGGGCCGATTCAGGATGCCACCAGGCCTGGGGGCGGAAAGCTGCCTGCCGGAGGGCGGCGCGGAGGAGGGCGCTGCGCTCTCGGGCTGCGGGGCAGCGGAGGCCGGCGCCCTCGGGCTCCCTCCCTCCCGGACCGGGGGCGGGGTGGGGTAGGGTAGGGTAGGGTAGGGTGGGGGGACACGACACACAGCGCGCGGTCCAAACTTTCGGAGGGCATTCGGTGCGACGGCATCCCCACGCCGCGGCCGGCCGGAGGGGGCCTCAGACAACACGTACGTTACCTTCAGTCACATAGCTGTGGTCCCGCAGGAAGCTGTGGTTAATTTTCCGCGTGTCCGTGTCCTCGCCCATTGAAGGCCGTGCCCGGTGCCCTGGGCATGCCCCGCCGCCGCACACCGATGCAATCCGCAGAGGTCGCGCCGGGCGCGCGGGCCATGCCGCCGCAGCCTAGCAGGGGCGCGGGCCACCGGGGCCCCGGGGGGCGGGCATCGCGACCGGGGGCAGCCGGGGACGGGCGAGGGTGGCCGGGACGGGCGCCGCGGTCAGGCTTGAGCGCGGCGGGCGGGCGGCGGCCGCGGGTGGGGGCGGGCCGGGGCCCGAGAGCGCATCCCGGCCGGCGGTGCGCGCTGTGTCCGTGCGCCCGGCGGCGGAGGCCTGGTGCCGGTGCGCCTGGCTGCGGCGGCGGCGGCGGCGGCGGCGGCGGCGGCGGCGGCGGCGGGAGGGGACGCGCGCGGCGCTGCGCCGACCGAGCCGGGGCCGAGCCAGGCTGCTAGGGCTGGGGCCGCCGCCGCCGCCGCCACTGTCGCAGGCCCCTCCCTCGCGCCGCCCGCTCCTCCGCCCCCACGGCCCGCGCAGCCCGCCGCGCGCGCGGGCAGCCCGGCACCCTGCAGGTGCGGTGGCGCCCCGGCAAAGGCTGCGTCTCCGCGCTCCCGGCCTCGCGGGTGGGCACCTTTGGTCCCTGGGTCTGCCAGCGGGGGAGGGAGGAAGGAGATGGCCAGCTTGGGGGACACACGGTCAGCTGAGCCTTTGAGGGTCACCTTGCGTGCCCAGGTACTCCAGTTGTGTAAGAGACGGCCCATGGGTGGGGAGATTAGAAAAGGGGAGGACAGGTGGGCAGCCTCGCCAGGCCGAGGGCCGCGGCGACCAGAAGAACAGGGAAGGGAGCGGGGTGCAGCTGAAGGCGCATCTGGCGAATGGGAGACTTCACAGCGGCGGAAGACCGGGGGTGGAGAGTAGGGACAAGAGCCCCCGTTCATTGGTAAAAGAGGGTAGGCAGACGCATTCCCAGGAACCTCCTGAGCGCAAAACTGGACCCGTGGGAGGAAGCTAGGGGGCGGACTGGGGGGGGCGGGGAGAATCAGCACCCTACAAACAAGGCAAAACTCTGGATGAGATGGCTGGAGGTAGTAGGCCTCCTCCAGGCAGAGCGCCCATGCTCACCTCTCTACTTACTGGTGAGATAAAGTGGAGAAACAGTGCTGGGTACGCCCCAAAAACAGGCTGGGAAGTGCGGGTCACTCCTCCCTCTGCCAGGCAGGAACCTATCCCCCTCCCTTCCCTTAGTCATAAGTGTACCCGCCACCCCCTCGCATCCTACACAGTGCTTCACATAGAGCAGGCGCTCAAAAGCTATTTGTTCCCTCTTTTGGCGAGCTGCCACCTCCTCCAAGCTGACCCCTTGCCTGATGAACTGAGCGCCCTGCAGGGAGCCCAGCCCCCAGTGGGTGTGTCAGAGGTGTTGGGTATGGCTCAACCCCCCACCCCCACCCCGCCCTCCCCCTCCACACACACCAGCAGGCCTTCCTAGGTGCTCAGCAAAACCAGTTTGGAAAGGGAGAGTAGGAAAGGTGCAGACTGCCTCCAAGGGGTACCAAAGCTGAAGGGGTCCTTGGCCTGAGATTGGGGGGTGGTTCAAGCCACAGGTGGGAGGTGCCGCTGGTCTCTCTCACTCCTGCAATTCTGTGATGCTTTCCTCTTCTCAACTGGCTTTCTGGGGACTCCAGGCATCTCCCCAAACTGCAGTGGGGACAGGAGAGTCCAGAAGGGGCTGGGGTAGGAGGATGGGGTTATGGGAGAGACTGGGGAAGGTGGAAGCCACCTGAGGTTTCTTGCTGGGAGGTGAGAGGGAGTTTCTGAAGCTAGATATGAGCTTTTATTCCATAGAAATGCCCAGAATGAACGTATAAGGAGGTGAAAGTACCCCCCCCCAGCACCCTGCAGGGCATAAGTGAAAGGGCAGGACCCAGGAAGGGCCTGGGGTTCTGCCAGCACCACCATCTGGTTGCTGAGTGACCCGGGACAGGTCCTGCACCTGTCCCCACCTCAGCTTTCTCACAACGTCCACCTCATAGCACAGGCGTGCAGATCCAGTTCAAAGACCAGGTAAACGCAAGGACCCTCAGGATTAAAAGAGGCTGACATCCAGTTCTCTATCACCCACCAGCCTGATCTGCTCAAGTGCCCCACACCTAACAACAGAACTCAGCATCCCACTCTCTGTCTGTTCCCCACTCACCTCTCTAGCTCATATAGCAAGTGGCTGCAGCCTCAGATACTGGAAACTGGACAGTTTGGGTTCAAGTCCTAACAGTGAAGGGGCCCCAGGCAAGCACAACCTTGCCAGTTAAATGGACGTGATCACAGGGCTGGTGTGCCCAGTTCATGCTTAGCAGGGGCCTGATCGGTGCTCTGGAATGTTAGCCATTATCATCATCATGCTGACCCTCGCCTCTCTGATCTTGGGGAGACCCCCTCACCCCCATCCTCCCCATCTGTCAGTCCCACTGAAATATCCACCCTGTCTTCCAGGATGCCCTGGATCACAGTGAAAAGGGCCTTGCCCTGGCCAAACACAAGGATCCACCCCTTTCGTCAGCCTGTAAGCCAGGCTGGGGACCCGGGAGTTGGTGGTCTTGAACCTTGCTGGGCCCCAAGGCTCAGCTTCAGCCCCTTGCACCCCCATGCAGTCTCCTCTGACTCCCTCAGGGCTCCTCCGGACTGTCTCTTCCATTCTCCTGAAGGACCCCTACGTCAGAGCCAAGGCCCCTCCCTCATCCTCCTTCTCGCGCCCACCTCCACCCCACTCAACCTCATGCCACCCACTGCTTCCTCTCCTATACCTGCAGGCATCCCTGCCCCTCGACACATCCTGCCCCTCTGCTCTCCTGACCCCAACCTCTCTCTCTGTACAGCCTCCTCCCTAGTCTTTCATTAACGATGACTATTTATTGAGCATCTACTATGTGCAGGCCCATTTCCAGCACAGGGGTAATGAGAACAGAACAGACCAAACACTCTGCTCCCATGGAGTTGACCTATTAGTGGGGCGAGGTCAACAAGACAATGTGAACGTATAACATGGAGGTCATGATGAGTGAGAAGAGAAAGCAGGGTGCAGGGATGGAGATGGATGGAAGGGTCTATTTTATAAAGGGTGAGTGGAGAGGACCTCTCTGAGAAAGTGAAATTGTGTAACTACCACCTACATCAGGAAAAGAGGCCACTGCCATCCTCATAAGGCCTCCCTCACGACCCACACTCTTCACCCCAAAGATAATCCCCATCTCGACTTCTAACACTATAATTTTGCTGGTGGGTGTCTTTGTGTAGGATCATAGAGTGTGAATGTTTTTCTATCTGGTTTCTTCTGCTCAACATTATGTTTCTGAGTTTCACTCATTATTATATACAGGCAGCTGTAGTTTATTCATTTTCCACTGTTTTATAGTATTCCATTGTACAGATACACTGCAATGTACCCTCCTTGTGATGGGCACTTAGCTTGTTTTCAGTTGGAGATTATGATGAATAAAGGTCTGCCTGGACTTACTTCCGTTGGGCGTATATGCTCATTAGGAAATTGCCAGATGTTGGGATCTGTGTATGTGGAGCTTTAGTAACTGATATCAAAGGATTTACCAAGAGATAATGTAAGAGAGTTCCTGTTGCTCCACAACCTTGTCAAACGAGATATTACCGTTGTTTGTGATTTTAGCTACTCACCACCTCCAGCACTGCACTAGGCATCCTCTCCAGAAACCGAGACTGGCCCTCCTCCTCCTTCCCACTCAGGATGAGCTGGAGTCATTCTCGACCCCTCACCCTTAAGCCTTCACAGCCTGTCCATCTTTCAGTCCTGCTGACTTGCTCTCAGAGCTCTCAAACCCTCCCCCTTCTCATGCCGGCCTCACCGCCCCACCAGCTTTCAGGGGCTCACCCCTCCCTCATGTGGACTGAAAGCTGACCATTCACTTTCCTGCTTAAAATGTTTCAAGGCTCCCAGCTTCTACACGCTAGAGTCTAAATTCTAAGGTCTTTGTAATGTGGTCCCCAACTGCATCTCTAGCCAATTCCCTGTATGCTCGACCTGTTCTGCAATTTTCTGAGCAAGGCTGGCCCTTTCAAGACGCTGTGCATTTGCACATGCTTGTCCCCTGCCTCGAATGCCATTCCCACATCCGTCTGTCTCCATTTGGAATCAACCTAAATGTCATCATGAACAGTAACTCTAACAGCAGCTACCATTCATCGAATGGCCACAGGGAGGTCTTCGTGCTGACCTCACATGTCCTGCTTCCCACCTCCTCCTGCACACTGGATAGATTTTCACTTCCTGTCCCCTCAAAAATTAGGCATCGTCATAAGAAGGTGTAGTGAAATGTAAAGAAAGTGACTGGTGTCTCTTCTGAGTTAGAACTTTAAAAGCCTGAGTGTGGTTTGCCAGATTCTTTTTTTTTTTTTCCTCCTGACTTAGGGTCTTGAAAAAGCAAATGTCAAGATAAAGCCATGATCTTTATCTTGATCATGGCTTTACCTTTGAATGATTACAAAGAACAGGGACCACATTAAATGTGTAGTGTGAGTGAGAAATAAACATGTGCTGTGTTTGGTCACCGAGATTTGTGGGTTATTTGCTACTGTAACATAACCTCACTTATCCCGACCGCTACATCCCTGTATGCTAGCTGGTTGCAGTTAAACACTTTACAGGTGTTATCTCGTTCTGTCCTGAAAACGTGAGAACTCTGTATCAGCCGGAATGGACTAGGTTGTATTGCAGCAATGGATGACCCTTGGAAATGCAGTGCCTTACGGAATCTATTTCTCACTCATGCCACATGCCCATCACAAGTTGGCTGCAGCTCTGATCATTGTCATCCTTACTCTGGGAACCAGGCTGACCAAGCAGCCCTACCTTTGGGCATTGCTGGGGTCATGATAGAGGTGAACAAGAGATGGGTGTCATGAGCTCACTCTTACAACTTCATTGGCCCAAGTAAGTCACATAACCACCACTCATGAGTTCAAAGGGCAGGGAGGGACACTATAGGTCACATGACCACATGACCTCAGTGGCACGTATAAGTACAATCCTCCCCCAAGGAGGGACTACAAATATTTTGCACTATAGCAGAATCTACAACAGTACTCATTTTAGAAATGAATGAACAGGTGCCAAGTCACTTCCGAAGTCACCCACTAGTAAGTGGCCGAGCTGAGATTTACCCAGGTCTGTGTGAGTCCAAATCTTGTACAGTCAGCCCATACTAGCTGGTACTAATGTAACTACCTCTCTGCCACCTTTCCCCTCTGTGACTACCCAGGTCCCACAGGGAGTTCAAGGTGGTCTCTTGGTTCTTTTCGCCCCTGGGAACTATGTGTTTTTCCCTGGAGAGGTGGCCTGAAGCAGTACCCGGATGGATCTTTTCTCCAGTGAAAGACTAGACAAAAACCCACCCACCCACCGCAGTCTAGGTCACAGTGCCTCTGGATAGAGAATGTCTAAGAATGCTGAAATGTGCTGAGACCCATCAAATAGCAATGTCACCAGGGAGGGACCCAGGGCTGTCATCTGGCCACACACTCAAAGTTTACTGATTTTCTGCCACTGCAAAAGTAACACTCATGATGGAAAATGTGGAAAGAAAGGAAAATAGAAAGAGTGTCGTCCTGAATCCAAACATAATTATCAGAAACCTTTCAGAGTGTCTGATTCTGGGGCCTTTCAAGATAGAGTTTTGTTTTTACACAATCATGATCATACATTATTTTTTGTATTGTATTTATTTTAATGAGATATAAATAAACAGAGACTAGAGTATATTATTACAATCCCCAACCTTCTGAATATCGATTCAAAGGAATCAGTATTAAGATTCTGACATCTGGGTTTCCCTGGTGGTGCAGTGGTTAAGAATCCGCCTACCAATGCAGGGGACACAGGTTCGAGCCCTGGTCTGGGAAGATCCCACATGCTGCGGAGCAGCTAAGCCCGTGTGCCACAACTACTGAGCCTGCACTCTAGAGTCCGCGAGCCACAACTACTGAGCCCGTGCACCACAACTACTGAAGCCTGTGCACCCTAGAGCCCATGCTCCACAACAAGAGAAGCCACCGCAGTGAGAAGTCCGCGCACCACAACAAAGAGTAGCCCCCACTCGCCACAACTAGAAAAAGCCCGCGCAGAGCAACGAACACCCAATGCATCCAAAAAAAAAAAAAAAAAAGATTCTGACATCTAATATGTCAGAATCTTTTAATGTAAGAAATAAAATCAGAGACATTGAAGCTCCTTTGCATCCCTTCCTAGTCCTGATCCTCCCATTCTCTTTCCAAATTCTGCCCCCAAATTTATGTTTTCTTCTCACCCGTGCTCTATTCTTTAACACATGTACATGCATTATATCATTTTGTGTAATCTTAAAATTTATACAAACATTATCACATTGATTGCACCATATTGCAAATTGCTTTTTCTCTAAGCCTTATTTTTTCAGCTCTACCTAGTTTCTTTATTGATCTCGAATGCTAGGAGAAAACAAACAATGGTGTGCCGGAGCCTGCCCCAAGAACCTTCTTGCAGGAACGGATTGTCTGTTTCTCTTCCAGACTCTGTGTTCAGTGATGTCATGGTGGTAACTAGGAATCAGCCCTGGTGGGAGTTATTTACAGCCCGGAAATCAGCAAATGCTACAGATTCAGGCTTTTCCCCCTAGATAGTAGGTTGTTAAACATTTATGAGCAGTGACTGCAATTAATTTATTATTTCTCCCATCCTCTCCACCCACTTGGATGGATATTTAGGTTGTTTCCAACCTGTAGGAATTTCAAACAACAATACAGTGACATCATTTTACCTGGTTCCTCATAACAAGTATGGACACCTGGAGGCAGGGTTATGTATATGTATATATTTAACTTCGTGCATGTTGCCACAGCAAGAAACAATTTACACTCCTACAGCAGTGTATCGAATTTTGAGTAGCGCTTGAAACTGAGTAAATGCACCTCAAGTTGGTGGGTGAGCTGATAGATGATGGTTGTCTAATTTGCATTTCCTGATTACTAGTGAGGCTGAGACTCTCCATTTCCTCTTCTAAGAACTGCCTGATCTTCCCTTGCCCCTCTGGCTTTTTTTTTTTTTTTTTAAACATCTTTATTGAAGTATAATTGCTTTACAATGGTGTGTTAGTTTCTGCTTTATAACAAAGTGAATCAGTTATACATATACATATGTTCCCATATCTCTTCCCTCTTGCATCTCCCTCCCTCCCACCCTCCCCATCCCACCCCTCTAGGTGGTCACAAAGCACCCGAGCTGATCTCCCTGTGCTATGCGGCTGCTTCCCACTAGCTATCTATTTTACATTTGGTAATGTATATATGCCCCTCTGGCTTTTTTCTTACTGATTTCCTGGAGCTTCTTATGTAATTTTACTACCCATCCTCTGTCTGATCGTGTGTGTTGCAAACGTTCTCTTCTAGTTTGTTGCTTTTCTCTTAAATTTTGTTTATGGTATTGTTTTCCTTCAGAAGTTGCTGATTCTGATGTAGTGAAGTTTATCAATATTTTCTTTTAAGTATTTTGCCTTTTGTGTCCTCTTCAGTAAATACTTCTCTACCTGCTGAGTTATGAAGGTGAGCTATAGAATGTCTTTCTTTTATATTTATATTTAGCCCATCTATAGCATAATGCTCTGTTTGGGGTGAGGTAGGGATCTAATTATATATATTTTTTCCACATGAAGTACCTAATATCCAAATCATTTATTGACTAATCCATCTTTCTCCCTCTGATTATAATGCCAGCTCTCATCTACACCAAGTTCCTGTATATGTGTGGGTCTATTTCTGAACTCTCTATTCTATTCCATTGGTCTTTTTATCTGGCCCATGTGCCTTAGATATTATAGTTTTATAATAAGTCAGTATCAAGTAGATCAAATGGTATAGTCTTTGCTTTTCTCAAAATTGTCTTGACTATTCTTGGACCTTTGCTTTTCTATATAAATTTTCAGTTTATCAGATCCCATTAAAAAGCCCATTGTCATTTTCATTGAAACAGCAAAGAATTTATAAATTTAACCAGGGGGAAATGATATTTTTCTAAGGCAGAATTGTCCCATCCATGGACATGATCTATCTCTATATTTATTCAGATATTCTTTCACGTTCAATTGTGTTGTAATTTTCTTCCCAACAATAATAGCAAACAGTTATATATTTATATGTGCCAATTACTGTTCTAAACACTTATATTTGACTCAGTTAATCTTCCCAACTTCCCAGAGAGGTACATATTATTGTCTCCCTTTACAAATGGGGAAACTGAGGCAGAGAGTGGTCAAGTAATTTACCCAAGCCAATTAGCAGTAGGGCTATAATGTAGAACCAGGCATTCTGGGTTGGAGGCTTTTCTCTGACCCGCGCTGCTATACTGCTTCCATATAGGGCTTGTACATCTGTTCTTAGATTTCATCTTAGGTACCCTATAGATTTTACTGCCTTTGTGAACGGAGTTTGCCTCTCTTATATGTTCTAAATTGTATTCCTGTTCAGGAGAAGTGCTATTGACTTTAGTGTGCTGTCTTGTACCCAGCAGTTATGTTGAACTGTTATATGGTTTTAAATAGTTTGAGAGATTACCTTGGATTTTCTATGTAGACAATCATGTCTGCAATTAAAGACAGTTTGGACCTTTTCTTGCCAATCTTTCCCCATTTTATGTCTGGCTCAGTTGGTTCCAGTATAAAGTAGAGCTGAATAACCGTGGTGACAGAAGGCATCTTTGTCTTTGGTCTAGCAATTCTTTTAAATTTTCACATGAAAAAATGTTTGCTGTTGGGTTTTGATAGGTGCCCTTTCTCACCCTTCCTAGTTTTCTGGGAGAGTTTATCAAGAATTACTGTCAAAATTTGTCTAATGTGGGTTTTTTTCTGTTTGGCTAGTTGCTTTGTTTTGCTGTATCTATTGATATGATTATCTGGCTTTTTCCTTTTAATCTATTAATGGAGTGAGTTAAATTAATAGTTTATCTTTAAACCATTCTTGCATTCCCAGAGTAGACTCATCATAGTCATAAAGTTTTATTGACACATAGCCGTACTCATTCATTTACGCATTTTCTATGGCCACTTTCACACCATAATTGCAGAATTGTATAGTTGCAGTGGAGGCCATAATGTCCACGAGCCTAAAATATTTACAATCTTTTTTTTAAGAAAAGTCTGTTAACTTTTCCTAGAAATTTTATAGGTTTGGGTTTTCCGTTTTGGTCTATGGTTCATTTTGAATTAATTCTTGTGTATGATGCGAGATAAGTTTCATTTTTTTTGAGGTATAGAAGTTCATTTTTACACACACACAATTGTTTTAGCACCAATTGTCTATTTATTCTCCACTGAACTACCTTTTTATTTTTGTTCGAAATCAGCTGTATCAGCTGCCATAAATGTGTGGGTCTATTTCTGAGTTCTCTATTCTGTTCCATTGATCTATTTGTTTACCTTGACACAATACCACCAATACCAATATCAATTACTGAAACTTTATAATAAGTTCTTGAAATTAGATCATATTAGTCCTCCAAATTTGTTCTTTCCTTTCAAAGTTGTTTTGACTATCTTAGATCCTTTGCATTTCCATATGAATTCCAGAATCAGTTTGTCAGTTAAAAAAAAAAAAGCCTATTGAGATTGAATTTGCACTGTGTTGAGTCTATAGATCAATTTGAGGAGCATTGACGTGTTAACAATATTGAGTCTTCCAACCCATAGAACACTTCCTGCTTATTTAGGTTTTCTTTAATTTATCTCATGTTTTATAATTTTCAGTGCATAGGTTTTTCACATCTGTTAGATTTATTTCTCCATACTTCATATTGTAAATGATATCTTTAAAATTTAGACTCTGATTGGTCTTATATCCCACAAACTTGTTAAATTTATTATTAATTCTGGTAGTTTTTTGTAGATCTCATTGGATTTTTACATAGACAATCATGTCATCTGTGAATAAAGACAGTTTTACTTCCTTCTTTCTAATCTGAATGCCTTTTATTTCTCTTTCTTGCCTTATTGCACTGGCTCTAACCTCTAGTACAATGTTGAATAGTCACAGTACAAGTGGCTATCCTTGCCTTGTCCCCTGTCTTGTGGGAAAGTATTCCATATGTAAGACCATTAAGTCTGTAGGTTTTTCAGAGATGTTCTTTATCAAATTAAGGAAGTTCACTTCTATTTGTAGTTTGTTGAGAGATTTTTTTTTTTTTTTAAATCAGGAATAGAGGTTGGGTACTGCCAAATGCTTTTTGTGTGTCTGTTTATATGATTGTATAGTTTGGATTTTTTATTGTTAATATGATGAATTACATTGATCAATTTTCAAATGTTAAACCCAGCTGGCACGCCTGGGATAAACCCACTCAGTCATGATGTATTATCATTTTCCCCTGTTGTTGGATTAGATTTGTTAAGAATTTTCGTGTTGATGTTCATGAGGGATATTGATATTGGTTTGTAGTTTTCTTTTCTCAAAATGTCCTTGTCTGGTTTTGATACCAGGGTAATGCTGCCTCACAGAGTGATTTGGGAAGTGTTCCCCCTTCTTCAATCTTCTGGAAGAGATTGTGTAGTATTGGCATTATTTACTCGTTAAATATTTCATAGAAGTCATCAGTGACTGGGCCTGGAGTTTTCTTTGTGGAAAGGTTCTAAATTATCAATTCAATTTCTTTTAATACTTACAGGACTACTCAGGATATCTTCTTCTACAGTAAGCTTTGGTAGTTTGTCTCTCAATGAATTTATCCATTCCATCTAAGTCACTGAATTTATTAGCAAAAAGGTGTTCATAATATTTCCTTATTATTCTTTTAATATCTGTAGGATCTGTAGTGATGTCACCCTCTCATTCTTGCTACTGGTAATACTGTCTTCTCTCTTGTTGTCCTCGTAAGTCTGGCAAGAGGTTTATCAATTTCATTGATACAAAAGCTCAAAGAATCAGCTTTTGACCTCAGAATTTTCCCTATTATTTTTGTTCTATATTTTGTTAATTTCTCTTCTGATCCTTATGATTTCCTTTCTTCTTACTTTGGGCTTAAGTTGCTCTTCTTTTACTAGTTGCTTAAAGTGGAGCCTAGGATAATTGATTTGAGAACTTTCTTTTTTTCCAATATAGATGTTTAGTGCTATAAATTTCCCTCTAAGTATTATTTTAGTGACATAGCACAGATTGTGACACATTGTGCAGTATATGTCATAAACCACACACTCTGTTGTCATTATTTTTGTTTCAAGAGCCAATTATATTTTAAAGAGACTAAAATAATATGGGAAAATATTATATATTTACTTGTGCATTTACCACGTCTGATGGTAATGCTCTTCATTCCTTTGTGTAGATCCATATTTCATCTAGTATCATTTTCCTTCTGTTTGAAGGACATCCTTTAACATATTATATTTAGGATCTGCTAGAGGTGAATTCTTTTAGTTTTCATAGGCCTGAGAAGCCTTTATTTTGCTTTTATTCTTGAAAGACTTTTTTTTCTGGATATGGACTCTAGGTTGACAGCACATATTTTTTCTTATTCAGTACTTTAGAGATGTTGCTCCACTGCCTTCTCACTTGCATTGTTTTCTATAAGAAATCTACTGTAATCCTTATCTATGTTCCTCTGTATGTAACATGTTCTTCTCCCCCCACCCCCATCCTTTCCGGCTACATTTACGATTTTATCTTTATTATTGATTTTGAGCAATTTATTTATAATATGACTTAGTGTGGGTTTTCTTCATTTTTGTTGTGCTTGGGTTCATTGACACTCTTGTATTTGTAAGTGTATAGTTTTCATCAAATTTGGAAAGTTTTGGGTCATTATTTCTTCAGATATTTTTCTCTTCCTCCCTGTTCACTATTTCAGGGACTCCAATTGCACATATATTAAGCATCTTGACGTTGTCTCATAGCTCACCAAGGCTCTGTCTCTCTTTTTTTTTTTTTTTAATTAATTAATTTATTTATTTATTTTTGGTTGTGTTGGGTCTTTGTTTCTGCACGAGGGCTTTCTCCAGCTGTGGCGAGCGGGGGCCACTCTTCATCGCGGTGCGCAGGCCTCTCACTATCGCAGCCTCTCTTGTTGCGGAGCACAGGCTCCAGACGCGCAGGCTCAGTAGTTGTGGCTCACGGGCCTAGTTGCTCCACGGCATGTGGGATCTTCCCAGACCAGGGCTCGAACCCGTGTCCCCTGCATTGGCAGGCAGACTCTCAACCACTGCGCCACCAGGGAAGCCCAACATATTGATTTAATATTTTTATAGATTATGCTCCATTTAAAGATATTACAAAATAATGGCTATATTTCCCTGGGTTGTACAATATATCCTAATTTGTTTATTTTCTACATAGGGGTATTGGATTAAGAGAACTTGTTGTTTTTATTTTTATTTATTTATTTATTTATTTATTCATGGCTGTGTTGGGTCTTCGTTTCCGTGCGAGGGCTTTCTCTAGTTGCGGCAAGCGGGGGCCACTCTTCATCGCGGTGCGCGGGCCTCTCACTGTCGCGGCCTCTCTTGTTGCGGAGCACAGGCTCCAGACGCGCAGGCTCAGTAATTGTGGCTCACGGGCCCAGTTCCTCCGCGGCATGTGGGATCTTCCCAGACCAGGGCTCGAACCTGTGTCCCCTGCATTAGCAGGCGGATTCTCAACCACTGCGCCACCAGGGAAGCCCTGTCTCTCTTTTAAATTATTATTTTTGTTTTTTTATCCTCTATGTTTCTTTTTGGATAGTTTCTATTGCTGTCTTCAAGTTAACTAATCTGTTCTTCTGCAATGTTTACCCTGCTGTTAATCCCATCCATTGTGTTTTGCATCTTAGACATCGTAGTTTTCATCTGCAATAGTTTGGTTTAGGATTTTTTATATCCTAAACCAAATATTTTTTATATCCAAACCTACATTTATTGTATGTTCCATCTTTCCTCTAACTTTTTGAACAGATGGAATAGAGATATAATAACTGGTTTGGCATCTTTGTCTGCTGATTCTAACATCTGTGTCAATTCTGGATCAGCTTCAATTGACTGACTTTTCTCCTCATTATGGGTTGTATTTTCCTGCTTCTTGGCGTGGCTGGTAATTTTTACATTGTTTTCTGTCTTTTATTTTTTCAATTTTGAAAACAATTTTTTTGAAATATAGTTGATTTACAATGTTGTGTTAGTTTTAGGTGTATAGCAAAGTGATTCATATATATATATATGTGTGTGTATATGTATATATATTCTTTTTTAGATTCTTTTCCATTATAGGTAATTTTTTACTGAATGTCAGACATTGTGACTTTTACCTTGTGGGATGCTGGGTATGTTTGTAGTTCTATAGCTATTCTTGAGCTTTGTTCTGGGTTGTTGTTAACTCAGAAACAGTTTGATCCTTGCAAGTCTTACTTTGGTGATTTGCTAAGCACATTTGGACCAGTTCTCCATCTGGGACAAATTATTCTCCGAGGCTTGCCTGCGTAGGCTGTCCAATGCCCCGTGAAATGTGAATTTTTCCAGCAGGCACTCTTCCCAAATCTGTGTGTGCTCGAAACACTGTTCCCTCTGGTCAGTGGTTTGGGGTGGTTCTTTCCCTGACTTTGGGCAATTTCCTCCCATGTATGGGCTGATCAGTTCTGAGCTGAGTGCTTATGCTGGACCTCTCCATACCTCCAGAACTCTCTCTCTCTCTCTCTTTGTAGCTCTCTCCTCTACATTATTCTTCCCTGGGTACTCCAGCTTCCTGGATTTCCCCAGAATCTCAGCTCAGTTTCCTCAGCTTGAGGATTTTGCCAGACTCAGCTTGGACAATGTCCCCCTGACACATGGCCGGGAAACTCTCAAGGCATAAGCTGGGGCAATCGTGGGCTCTCCTTATGTGTTTTCATTTCTCAGTGGTCACTGTCCTTTACTGCCCATTGCCCAGTCTCTTGAAAACCACTGTTTTCGATGTTTTGTCTTGTTTTTCAGTTGTTTTGGGTGGGAAGGTAAATCTGGTCCCTGTTATTCCTTCTTGGCTGGCAACCCATCAGGTACATTTTAAGCTCTGAGTCATCCATCCACACTTGGCTACAGAGAATGGGCAGGTACCTCCTCTTCCTCCCACTTAGCAGTGATAGGAGCCTCAGCACAGCCCCCTCCAGAACAACACTCCTCATGACTTCCCGTCATTACCCACCACCCTACCCTGTCAGGAAGGGGTGGAAGAATCCTTGCAACCCGCTCTTAACATTTTTCTTTGAAAACCCGTTTCTTCATCTGGTTCCCCACTTTGGTGTATTATATTTATTTTATTTCGATATCTCAGTGAGGATTAAAGAAGATGATATACATAGAGCCTGGTACATCACAGGTGCTCAGGGAGTGTAGATTGCCCCTCATTTCTCAGATTCTGCCAGCCCACCACTCAAACATGTAAGGCAAGCCTTGAGGGGATGGGGTGCTCAGAGCAACACCCTTTTGCAGTACCAGGTAAAGCAAGAGTCCCTCCTCCCATGTAAGCACCTGAATTAATCCCATCCACAGCTTTCAAACTTAATACCAAAGAGAAATGGACGGCATCCTGTTTTGCCCCACAAACTGGATTCAAGCAAAATAAATGGGCACAGAACTAATCCCCACACACCAGGCCAGCCCTAGGGAAATTTGGAAAACAGGCAATTAAGCACGATGGAGCAGTTTGGCCTAGGAGGGAAATGACCTTGCCTACACATTACTCTCCAGTGATCAATAATTCACAGCGCTGCCAGCTGAGTGTGCGGCCTCCACTCAGCCGCCCCTCTGACCAGACCTTGCGAGAGGGCCCTGAAGGTCCCGTGCTCATCCCCATGTCCCACCCGGGCCTGACCGTATCAGGGAAAAAGACTCCAAGCCTCCTGAGGGCAGGCTCCCAGGAGATCAGTGCAGCAGCCCAGAGCCAGACCCTCATCTGGGGGCACACATTCATCTTTCAAGGGGAGACTCCAGGACCCAGCCTTCCACAGTGAGACGGGGTTCTTCTTTCCCACTGGCAGTTCCAAGCCACCCTCTCATGACACTTCCTCCATGAAGCCTTCATTGATTACTTCAATGCTTGAAGTCATTGCTGAGTCCTTACAGCATTTATTCACCATCCATTAATTTAATTAGAAAGTATTGATCACCATTAAGTATCAGGCCTGCAATGGACATTGGAGCAGAGACCAATGAATAACACACATTCCTGACTTCAGGGTCTCAAGTAAACTCGAGGGACAGATTCATGGGGAACCAGATGGACAGATGGACGAGAGCCATCCAGATGATCACAGACCACGTTAGCGTTTAAACCTCAAAACTGAGGATCACGCTCCTCGCTTCTCCTGAGCGTAACATTCCTGGACACGGAGCATGAGGGAACCTACACATCTCAGGCCACGAAGAGAAGGTAAGATTGGGGAACCACTCACATGGCATGCACTGTGCAAACGCTCTAAATGCATTATTTCACTCCACCTCCAAAACCTCAGTGAGTAGGCGCTATTAGTGTCTCCATTTCACAGATGGGAAAATTGAGGCTTGAAGCAGTTGAGTAATCTCTGTCAGATCACTCATGAGCAGCAGATGGGAGGTGAAGCCCGGCAGCCTGGCTCTAGCACTGGGTTCCAACCTCTCCCCATGCTAAAAAACGGGCACCACCCCATCTAGAATTGCAGGCTTAGCCCCATCATTTCACACCCCCTGCTCTGCTTTACTTTGTTTTCTCTTTAGTGATTATCACTAACATAGCCTATATTTTACCAACTTATCTTAGTGTTGTTTGTTTCCCCCGCTTCCCCCATTTCAACCTTGGAGAATGTCAGCTCCACGGTTGCAGGGAGTTTTGCTTGTGTGTTCAGTTCTGTGTTCCCACTCACCCACCACGCCCCATCCCCCTGGTGCCTGGCAGGAAGTAGGAGCTTATGCAGTACTTGTTGGATGGATTAATGAACGGATGGATGATTGGGGAAGCCTGTCAGCAACGCAGATGGCCAGCCCCTCTCCTTGCCTCCCACCACAGTGGCTCCCACAGGGAGTGGTGCAGGCTGCCCCACAAAGTTTTTGCCATGGGCAGACGGTGTGGGGCCGGCCCAGGTGTCTTGGTGGGTCAAGCCAGGGGCCATGCTGGGTGGCAGGACCATCCCAAGCACCCCTCAGGGAACCAGAGAGGCAAGTCCAATGGGGCTGTCAGAACCCAGAGGGCCTTGGAGAGCCAAGGCAGAGGCGACTGATTCATACAGGAGGGCAGCTGGGCCTGTCACGGAGCAGGGCTGGAGTTGGGAGATCTGTCACTGTGGCTGGGACCTACCTACTAGCCTTGCTGCAGAGCCTGAGAACTAGGGTCCTTGAGGGCCCAACGGTGCCAGGGCTGATGGGAAGCGTTGGCCAGCACCCTCGGGTTGCAAGTGACAGAAAGGCGGTCCAAACGGGCTTAGCAAAAAGGGGACACGAACCCAAGCCTCAGAAAGCAGACCCAACCTGGGGGACACATGGCTCCTGGAGCTTGAACTTCACCGGACCTCATCTGCCTCTCCTCTCTGTTTCTCCCCGGGGCTGGCCTCGTTCTCCGCCTGCTACAGGCAGACTTCTCTGGGTGTGGGGAGACCGCGGCTGGCAGCGGCTCACATCTCACAGTATCTCTGCTGGAGCAGGAAAGCCGTCCCCACTCTGCAGTCGCAGACCCCACCTGCCCACTCCTGGACTAGTCCCTGAGGCCAGGGAGGTCCCATCTTTGGCCTGCCCAGGGTCATGGTGCTGAAGAATGAGACTGGGGCTGGGAAAGACGCCACGACAGCCTCAGCCGTCCTCTGGTTCTAGCCGCAGCTGCGGTGGACCACTGGCCAGGCTCCGACTCGCCCGGCCGCCAGGTCCCCTCCAGCACTGTGGCGTCCTGCTGCGTTCTGCTCCCAGGCCTTGGCCGACGCCCCTGGGTCCTGAGCCCATGCAGCCTGGAGTGCGGGGAGTCAGTGCCACCTGGGCAGCCCTGACTTATTTGGAAGAAGAATCCCTGGAGAGTTGCTGCTGCCCCTCTCCTTCAGGGATCAGTTCCAGAACCTTCCTTCCACGTCTCAGTGGACCGGAGCCCCCTTTCCCCACAGCAGGGAGCAAGCGATGAGCCCTGGGATCCCCTCCCAAGTAGACTGCCTGCACCCACATGCTTTCCAGGCTCTGATTGCCAGGACCTCACACTCAGCCACATCACCGGGAGGGCCCAGTGCATTTGGGAGACTCTGAAACGTGGACACACGGAGCAAGACGCCCCCCCGCGGCAGGGAGGCCTGTGTGCAGGGCATGGGCCCCAGGTCTGGGACTGGATTTCGGGGTCGGGATTCTGACCTGGGACCAGCATGAGGGGAGCAGCGAGTGGTCGCTGAGGCTGGGGCGTTGCACGAGCCGCTCCCGGCCCGGGAGCCAGAGGGATGGCCACTCCCAGAACTGGAGGCTCTCGCAGCTCTCCTTTCTGCCGTATGATGAGCACCTACTGTGTGCCAGGCATGGCGCTAGGTGCTTTGCTGGCAATTGGCCAGGTGGGTGTCACGGGAGCCCCTCTGCAGTTGAGGAAGTGGAGCGTTCACGCAGCCATGAGTCCCCCGGGCAGATTCAGGCTCTCCCTAGGCTCCTTCTCTTCCTCTGGTCCTTGTTCAAATAGCCCCTTCTCAGACAGGCCTTCCCGGATGTGACGCCATTGCAAATGGCAACTCTGTCCCTCTCTGATTCCTTCCCTGCTCCATTTTTCTCACAGCACTTAGCATTATGTGAAAATTTAGAATAACATAGTTGACATAATATCACTTCCTTGTTTGTTTATTCACTCTCCATCTGTGTCTCTAGAATATACACTTCATGAGCACAGGGCTTCACAGCTAAAACAGTACCAGGCCGTAGTAAGTGTGCAATAGTTTCTGAGGGGGTGGCTGAATGAATGAGTGAACAAAGGTAGAGTTCATTCTTCTCCTACTTCCCCACAGTCACCATCGTCCGGGTGCCAAGTCCTACACATTTGCTGCAATCCCCCCTCCAAGCAGAGACCGAAGGGGGCTCTGAGTCAGAGAGGATGCAACCAGAGGAGCTGGAGCTGGGCTGAGACCCCAGAATGCACATCCTAGCTTCTTGGAGGCCGTGCTGTCCCGCCCTTCAGCCCAGCTGCCTCCAGGCCCCTGGGAAGTCCCTGTATTGGTGATAGGGGTCGGGTAGAGAGACAAGGGGGGCCTGCAGGGGTCTGTACAGGGTTAGGGCTCCCAGGGGCAGCTACCAGTGTACACAGTGAAGATGGATGTATGTATGTAGGTATGATGGGACAGAGCCCAGCTCTCCAGGACTGGGACCAGCACCTGCCATCTGCAAGATGGAATCCTGGAGCCACAGGACACACATGGGCCTGCAAAGAGCGTGTGAGTGTGGGAGAGACACAAACTGCAGTGTACGTTCCTCCCAGCTAACTGCCCTCTGCCCCATACATCACTCGTCTCTCTCTCTCTCTCTCTCTCTCTCTCTCTCTCACAGGCTGCTCTGCAAACGTCCATCCACCCTCTCTACCTCCTCCCTCTCTCCCTGCCCCCTTCCCTCCCATTCATTTGTTCAATAACCACTTGCTGAGTGAGCTCTGGGGACCAGGTGTAAATCAGCCTGGGGACAGGCCCTGAAGGGCCCATGGTCCAGAAGAGGGATCCAAAGCCCTAATATAAGGGAGGGGGAGGTCCTGGGGCTGCAGGGACACCAGACACAAGGAGTACAGATGGGCTCAGCAAAAGCTTCAGAGGGAGCGAACATTTGAGCTGGGGCTTGAAGAATAAGTAGGAGATTGTGGGAGGAAAAGGCAGGTAAGGAGCCAGCAGGTAAAGGCCCAAATTCAGGCTCTACCACTCAGCAGCGTGGACCTCCTGCTGGCCCTTCCCCAGGGGTCTCAGCCTGCTTGTGCATGAACTAGATAAGTGAGTCTCACCTCTCTCAGGTGCACAAACCCCCAGCACAGGACCTGGCACAGAATGGTCCAGTGAACTGCGGTTTCCCCTCCCCACCAAGTGCCCCCCTCTTCCTGCCACGATGTCCTCCCAGTGGCCTGAGAACCCCACATGATCTGCTTCCCTCTCCCCACTCCTCCCACCTCACTCCTCTCTAGACACACTGGCCTCCCTGCTGTTTCTCCAACCTGCCTCAGGACCTTTGCACCTGCTGGATTATCCCTCCACCTGGACTGTTCTTCCTTTATCTCCAAGGCTTAGTCTCTCGCTTCCTTTAAGACTTTGCTCAAATATTTTCTCAATGAGGCCAACCAGGATTCTCCTATTTATGACTGCAACCAGCCCCCCCAAGACACTCACCCCTACTCCTGGACCCCTTTACTTGGCTTTGCTTTTTTTTTCTTTGTAGCATAAAAATACACTTTGCTTGTTAAGTGTGACTATTATGTAGTATCTGTCCCCCCCAACCCCTACTCCGAATGTCAGCTTCACCAGGTGGGGACTTCTGTCTCATTCACCCTGGAACCCCAGCAGGGTACACAGAAGTATCAGTGAGTACTCAGCAAGTGAACAGAGCTGCTGAGAGGCTGGAGCCCTTTGTAACCTAAGTGAAGACAATGAATCCTGACCATCAGGATGACACACTTCATACGTTTTGCACACTAGCAGTGCTGTGTTAGAAATCGGACACGTACTAAATCGATTTACTGCAAAATAAAAGATAAATTCACGCTGGTGTCTTTCTGAAGGAGAAGCCATGTCAGCAGCTGGCTCTCCACCCTCACAGCTGAACGCACCCGGGAAGGATTGCAGACATGGAGGGTTGGATACCCTTGGCTTTGCTCTAATTGCTGTTAGCCGTTCCTGTCCTCTGGGCTGCATTTACACTCTCCCCCAGCCCCCAGCCCGATTAATGGTTTTTTCTTTGGTCAGGAGCCGCAGCTTTAAAATCACACCCGCCTCAGTGTACTCTGTTACCTAGCAACAGCCATAAATCAACAGAACATGCTGGAATGTTCAAGCCAACCTC
Organism: Balaenoptera physalus; assembly: GCF_965194825.1. Lineage (NCBI taxonomy): Eukaryota > Metazoa > Chordata > Mammalia > Artiodactyla > Balaenopteridae > Balaenoptera > Balaenoptera physalus. Next base: position 26,528,708 of record NC_138884.1, read on the forward strand.
CCCGGCTGTTAGATGCTTCGGCTTTTTTTAAACCCAAACATGTTCATTTGCCCCCATGCCTCTTCTGCACCCACCTTTCCACCACTGGCTTCATAGAGCGCCCGGGTTTGTATATTTTTAAACTATCTTATGCCCTGTCTGATTTTGCAGCAGGAATCTTCTGTGCTTTCTCCGAACTCTGGCCATTGCCCAGGAGTGGGACCAGGCCTGTCTGTCCAGCCTGCATGCGTCCATTTCAGCCCTGCAGCCAGGGGACCTGGATCAGCCCTGCAGAGTGTCTGGACACACGGGACCTCGGCCCTTCCTGCAGGTCCCCAAATAGCCTCTCCACATGGTACCCTGGGTGGGTCAGTCTGGATGTGAAGTCCCTCCCCTGGGTACCCTCACAATGACGTCTGTCCTGCATTCACTCATTCGTTCGTTCAATCATTCAGTCATTCAACAAACAGTTACAGAGCACCTCCTTCATGCGAGGCCCCTATAGGCAGAGAGGAATAAGGCCTGGTCCCTGCCTTCAAAGACCTCTCATTCCACTGGGGAGGAGCTGACTAGAACACAGCGATGCAGAAGCGACACAATCTCCCAGGCTGAGGCCATACTCGGTGCAGACACTCAGGCTACAAGAGGCAACAAGACAAACCCGATCCCGAACTCTAGATGCTCGCACCACAGAGTGGCAAGCCGCACCGTGCACAGAAGCTCACGGTGCCCAGGGCGGGTTGGAGAAGGGCCACGTGACTGGGCAGGCCAGACCAGCCTTCACGGAGCGGGGGCTGCCTGCACTGAGGCTGAAGGAGCGGGAAGGCATCTGCTGGGCTCTAGGCATGGGAAACAGGGGAGCACGGTGCACCTGGCCCCTCCCTAGCTGCCCGCCATGCAGTGTGGCTGGAGACGCAGGGGCTGGCCCTGCAGTGCAGACTCCAGCGAAAGAGCTGTGCTAATTGCTGCCGCCAGGGTTTGAAGCCAGTGGGAGACAGGAGCAGAAAGCTTTGATCCGGAGGCCTCTCTCTGGCTGCTGGGAGCAGAGGCTGCCGTGGGGGTGAGGACGGAGGCAGGTTGCTGACCGGACGTTGCAATTGCAGGGCCCGGGGTGCTGGTGGCCTGGCTTGGTGACACGTTGCAGGGAAGAGGAGGGGAGACGCTGAAAGTCCCAGAAGGGGGACTGGACTGGTGCAGGGGCCGAGGGGCTGGCGGGGAGGAAGGGAGGACCCTGTGCCCGTGCGGGAAGAGGGATAGGAGAGCCTGGCCCCGCCCACTAGCTCCCCACCGGCCGAGGGCCCTACCTCCAGCTGCCGGCCCGCCTGCCAAGTGGCCTCCACAGCCAGGACGAGAGCCCTCTAGCCGAGGCCATGGTACTGCTGGGCCAGCCAGCAGCTCTTTGAGTGCAGGTGTGAGAGTCTGGACCAGGCTATGCAGGGGCCGCCACACAGCCCGCCCCTCTGCCATTGGCACGGCCGCCTCACCAGAGCCCACCCTATAGTGACAGCAGGTCGGTGTCAGCGAAGTGAAGGCCACACCAACCAGCGAGGAGGCTGGGCTACGGGACGTGGTGACAGGGGCAGCCAAGGCAGTTGATGGGCTGGACATGAGGTCCACTAACTGAGACCCAAGAGAAGGGACAGTGCCGGGCGTGGTGCTGGCACGTGGTGGAGGCCTAGGGCCTGGTGCGGAGAGATGACTGATCCCATGTGGGCTGAGTGACCTTTCTGTCTGCCCCCCACGTCCTCCCAGTGAGGGGACAGGCTTGAGGTCCCATTGGGCTCATCCCAGGCTCTGGCAGTGATTCAGAAGGAAAGCAATGCTGGGGGGAGGGGAGAGGGGTGGGGACACTTCCTCTGCCTGGAAAATAGAGCTAGAGATCCCCGAGCCTTTCTCCAAGAGAAGGGATCAAAGGCTTTGGAACAGCACCGCTGTCTAGGAGGGAGGGAAGGCTCTAGGCTAGTTTTCCCAGCTGTCTCCTGATGGGTGTGTGAAAATGAAGCAAGTCAGGGCCAGTGGGAGGCAAGGCGGGAGGGAGCAGCAAGTAGCAAGCAAGAACAACTCAGTGCAGGAGGGTTATACCAAAAGAATAACTACCTGGCTCGTCTTGCAAGATGGTTCCAGAAGCCTTGCAGGCAATGAGGGTTGGTTTGAGCCTATGATCCAGTGGGAGTTACTCAGAGGAAAGAGGGAGGGGGGCGCCCCAGAGAAATGAAATAGCACCAGTGCAAAGGCAATATGACAAACAGCTGCGTGTGTTCACTAATGCAGGAATAGAGTAGCCAGTTACTTATCTTTAGAAGAGGAATGGATTTAGGAGGAGGGGCACTTGCCCGATCAGATAGCAAGACATTATCAAGCTTATTATAAACCTTAAGGCAGTGTGATATTGGTGCAAGGGTAGATAATTAGGAACAGAATAGAATCCAGACAACAGATGTAAGGAGACTAGATGTAATGTGGAGAGGATGTTATAAATCAGTGGGAAAGAGTAGACCACTCACTAATGGTGCTGGAAGATTTGTTCTCCCTTTGGAAAAAAATAATTTAGATCCCTACCTCAAACCCTACAGAAAAATCAATTCTAAGCAAATTAAAGATTTAAATGTGAAAAACATTTTGCACTTGAAACTTTCATTTGATATTATAAAAGAGTATCCTTATGACCCTGGGGTAGGATGGAATTTCTTAAGTCAAAAGAGGAAGACATTCTACTACACTAAATCGAGAACTTAAGACACCATAAACAAAGACAAAACACATACAGGGAGAATGCATCTGCCACATATGAAATGAACACATGATTAATACAGAAAATATACAAAGAACTTCTAAATGTCAACAAGAAGTGAAAGAAGGTGATAAAAATGTTTGCCCAAACAAGGAACAGGTATCTCCTAGAGGAGACCATGAGAAGTGCCTGGAAACATATGAAAAGATCTCCAGGGAAAATTAAATTAAATTCATAGGCAAGACCATTAACACCCACCAGATTGGCAAAATCTAGAAGGTCTGTGAATATGGAGAGTTGGTGAGGTCTTTCGTTGCTGGGGATAGTCAACTGGCACAACGGATTCAGAACACTATCGGTGTTCCATGAATAAAGCTGATGACGTGACACCCCAAACCCAGCAATCTCCCTCTAGTCAACACTGTAGAGAAACTCTTACAGCCCATATCCTGGGAGATACGTACAGTAATGGCCACAGGGCATCATCTTAAGAACAAAGCATGAGCAACAACCCAAATGCCCACTCACAAGAGGAGGGATAAAGTCTGGCACATTCATGTAAGGGAACGGTGCACAGCAGTAAAAGTGAACGCAGAACGCTACACGTATCAACACATAACCTTGAGTGGAAAAGGCAACTCCTTGAAGGACACACACAGAATGTTCTATTTACATAAAGTTCAAAAGCCAGGCTCAGCTAATCACTAGATGGTTTAGGGCTACAGCCTTGTGATGAAACTGTAAAGAAACAAGGTGATGATAGAGATACCATTCAGGAAAGTGGTTACTTTTGTGGAGGGGGAGGGGGAGGGTTTGGGCAGGAAGGAGCACATAGAATAGTATGTTCTAGGCTCAGGGTAGAGTTCACAGCTGTTTTTATTTTATTTTATTATTATTATTTTTTTAAAATTTATTTTATTTATTTATTTTTGGCTGTGTTGGGTCTTCGTTGCTGCACGCAGGCTTTCTGTAGTTGTGGCGAGCGGGGGCTACTCTTCGTTGCAGTGCACGGGCTTCTCATTGCAGTGGCTTCTCTTGTTGCGGAGCACGGGCTCTAGGCGCACGGTCTTCACCAGTTGTGGCATGCGGGCTCAGTAGTTGTGGTGCACGTACTTAGTTGCTCCGCAGCATGTGGGATCTTCCCGGACCAGGGCTCGAACCCGCGTCCCCTGCACTGGCAGGCGGATGCCCAGCCACTGTGCCACCAGGGAAGCCCCACAGCTGTTTTTACTTATTGCTCTGCTCCATGATCTACACAGCATTATGGTATATCTATTTGTATATATCAAATAATTCTTAATTTTAAAAATATAAACATAGAAGCGAAAAGTGCCAAGGATTTAAAAAAGAAGTGAGGTGGAAATGATTCACTGGGTGTGCTGTGGAATATTAATGAGGGACAGCAGTTTGCCAAGGGGGCTGTGAGAGGTGACACCCTCAGTGTTCGTTCCAAGGCGTAGGAGCAGATGACTGTGCAGAGCCTGGGAAACCAGGGCAGCAGAAGCCACCCAAGCAGACGGCTCATTCTCTTGTGCAAGAGACCCTCTCAGAAAGTATTTGCTGAATGAATGAATGAGACTAAGCATCTGATTTGATTTTCAGCTCTTTCACTCACTAGCTGGGTATTTGAGAAAATCCCTGAGTTTATCCTAATATTAGTTTCCCCATCTATTAAAAATTGAGATAATAATTGTGTCTGTTTTATGGAGTGTGTGTGAGGTCTACCTGAAAAAACATGTTAAATACTGAGGCAAGTGCCTGACATGGAGTAAGTGCTCAATATTTGTTGTTCTGGTGGTGATGGTAATAGTGACAATGGTGGTGGTGACAGTGATGGTGGTGTTGATTATGGTGGTGACAGTGGTAATGGTGGTGGTGATAATGATAGTGATGATGGTGATAATGGTAATGATGGTGGTGGTGGTGATGGTGGTGGAGGTGATGATGGTGGTGGTGGTGATGGTGGTGGAGGTGATGATGGTGATGTTGGTAATGATGGGGATGCTGGTGATAGTATGGTGTTGATGGTGACGGTGATGACTAATGAAGAAAACGTCCAGGATGAAGCATCACCTGGGCCCAGCGTTCCGTACAATGATGGAATGTACATAAACGTGCCCAGCATGGTGCTTGACGAATGGTAAGTGCCTAAGAACTGTAGATCTCACTTCCATTCCATTCAGTTCAAAACAAATGTATCGTCTTATGATAAAATTCAGTGAAATCAGATCCAATATAACCACGCTTATAAAATTCTGATTTAACAGCATTAGCTGGTCATATCAGGATTATGGAAAGGACTTCACTGCACTTTATTGCATCTTGGGGAATTTTTAAAATAATATCATTAAATTTGCTCTCAGTGTGAGGGTTTTAAAAAGACTTGCTGCAGCGAATATAATTTGATTACATCTTAGGGCTAGAAAAATCTTCCAAAGGAGAACACCTGATTCAGTCACTCACTTACCCACTAACTCATTCATTCATTCACAAACATTTAATAAACTTCCACTCAAAAATATGCTCAATTTCGAGGACCTCAGATATTAATGAATTGATTGTGTTACTGGAGGCCTTGTTTTTCAATTCAGTGGGACGAACAGGCACTGGATTGCGATGGGGTCTGTCCGAAGGGTTTTTGCCTTCCAGGAGCTGCGGAGCAGCAGGAAGAGGGGAGGCTGTGTCAGCCCAGAGGAGCCCTCCCGGCTTGGGAAGCAGGGTGAGGAGTGAGCAAATGAATGCCTTCCTAGGAAATGGGAAGCTCCACAGGAACTTGGAGGGAGGGGCTTTGGTAACCAGGCTGCGCAGACTGATGCCTGTTGGTGTGGCTCTGCGCCACTAGGTGGCGGGCTGGAGTGAGGCAGGTGAGCATGAGGGGACAGGTGCATTCTGCGACAAGCCTGGGCTAGCTCACGAAGGGCATCCCAACCGAGCCAAGGAGCTTCAGCTTTCTTCTCTGGGTGATGCAGACTCAGGGAAAGGTTGCACACAGGAGAAGCCCCTGGCGGGGCGGGAAGGGTGCACCTAGAGGCGGGAGGCTGGGGAAGGGTCCCTGCAAGCCCCCATCTCCTCCCCGCTTGCTCAGTTTTGTGCATCCGGGAGCACCCGCTCTGCAGACGCCACCTATTCTCTCCCCGAATGAATCACCTACAGTTCAAAATAGGCAAATATTTTGCAAATCTCTGGTGAAAATAAATTAAATCAACACTAATTTTGAGGCATTCTAAAAATGTTCAAATGGGGTGTATAAATCGGGCCTCTTATATTTAGGAAGCTGAAGAATGCAAAAGCAGAGCCATGTTAATGAGCAGTGAATTAATTTTACGTAGGGAAAAAATAACTTACCTCCCTTTGACATTTTTTTCTTTTTAGAAAGTACAAAACCTGGTATAATTGAGTTATTCTTTTCCCATGTATCTAAATTGCAGGCGAAAATATTGTGCAATTAATCTTTTCAATTTTGTGAGCCTATGATATTAACAGAAATTTAATTTCATCTATTGAATGAACCGCCCCACTGGGGGTTTGTTATTGTATTCATTTCCATTCAAGAAACCTTTGTTGAGGACCAGGTAGAATCAGGTACTCTCCAGGTGTTTCCACATCTGTCCCACTTAGTCCTCACATCTCTCAAGGCAGTGCCATTGTGGCCACTTATATGGAAGAGGCGGCTTGAGGTGCTGCCTGGAGGGCCCAAGTTCTCAGCGCTGGTAAGTGACCGAGCTGAGCATTTAATCCGCTACTGGCTGACTCCAGAGCCCTTGATTTTTCTAGAACTGCACCGCCTTGCCCTGCATACACAGAGATGTAATGCACAGAGGGGAGAATGTTCATGTCATCTGAACTATTAAATTGGGGAAGTTCAGATCCCTGAGTTCTAGAATATGCTGGAAGAACGTGGGGTGGGGGTTAGAAAAGGAAGAGCACAGTCAGCTTGTGGCAAAGCTTGGGGTATGATTCATTTCCTGGGGCTGCTATAACAAAGTACCACGAACTGGGTGGCTTAAAACAAGAGAAATATGTCCTCTCTTAGTTCTAGAGGCCAGAAGTGTGAAATCAAGGTGCTCGCAGGGCTACACTCTCTCTGGAGGCCCAGGGAAGGTCTCTTCCAGGCCTCCCTCTAGCTCTGGTGCTGATTAGCAATCCTTGGCATTCCTTGGCTCTTAAATGCATCACTATAATCTCTGCTTCCTTCATCACATGGCATTTTCCTTGTATCTCTGTGCCTCTTCTTTTTTTTTTTGAATTTATTTTATTTATTTATTTATTTTGGCTGTATTGGGTCTTTGCTGCTGCGCGGGCTTTCTCTAGTTGCGGCGAGCGGGGGCTATTCTTTGTTGCAGTGCACGGGCTTCTCATTGCGGTGGCTTCTCTTGTTGCAGAGCACGGGCTCTAGGCGCCCGGGCTTCAGGGGTTGTGGCTCACAGGTTCTAGAGTGGAGGAAATAGGGTCTTTGCCGATGCAAGCAAATTAAGAAAAGGTCATGTTAGATTAGGGTGGGCCCTAATGTGACATGATGGGTGTCCTTATAAGAAGAGGCACAGAGGGTTTCCCTGGTGGCGCAGTGGTTAAGAATCCACCTGCCAATGCAGCGAACACGGGTTCGAGCCCTGGTCCGGAAAGATCCCACATGCCGCGGAGCAACTAAGCCCATGTGCCACAACTACTGAGCCTGCGCTCTAAAGCCTGTGAGCCACAACTACGGAGCCCGGGTGCCTAGAGCCCGTGCTCTGCAACAAGAGAAGCCACCGCAATGAGAAGCCCGTGCACCACAACGAAGAGTAGCCCCCGCTCGCCCAACTAGGGAAAGCCTGTGTGCAGCAACGAAGACCCAACACAGCCAATAAAGAAATAAATAAATAAAAATGAGGTCACATTCCAAGGCACCAGGGGTTAGGACTTCAACATATATTTTGAGGGGACTCCATTCAAATCATATCAGCGTTGGTAATTTCTTTTTCTGGCAGGCCTCCTTAGGACACACTTCTGCGTGCTCCCAGCTGCCCACTAACGCCAGTGCATCCCCAGAACGCTGACCCAGGCAACGCCAGGGGCCCCAGGACCACCCTAACTGTGCAACCCGCAGAGAGGATCGTGACAAGGACTTCCTGTCCGGACAGCAGAGCTACCGCAAATTCTCATCCATTGCCTTGTCTTACTTCAGTACCATCCTGCGAGGCGGGGGTCAGCATCCCTATCTGCAGATAAGCAAGCTGCATCTCAGAGAGGGGCTAGTTGTCCTCTTCACCCCACACCCATGGGACCCAGCATAATGCCCAGCCTCCCGATCTCGGGCCATGTGTCCATCTGTCCACCCATTCCCCCCTAGGTGTGGTCAGCACCTCAAAGCTTTAGGGTCTGGGACTCCCCACCACCAGGCCCCAGGGGCACATGTTGTCCATCACTGTTTTCATCAGATTCTGGAAGAATTAGAACAGCTAGGACCCTGCACTGAATTTTCCATTAAAAAATGTACTCAATTTACTGACCAGCCCTTCATTCTAAGATTATGCAATTTCTTCTTTTTTTGGCATTAACAGAGTGTTTCTTTTATGACACGATGGTGATAATAAGTGATCCTGTCAGTAGAAGTCCTTACTTGACAAAAGGAACAGCTGGTGACATTGCTGGCCCTTGAGTTTCCGTGGAAGATGTCTCTGGTTCACGAGATCCTGCCCCAGCTGGCCCCGGACTCCTTTCCACTGTACAATCACCCAACAGTTGTGGTGCGCAGTGCACAGGCCGGGCGCTACCTATCTCGCCATCCCAGAAGTGTCAGGAGCTCAGAACGAGTCAGGGGCTATTTATAGATGAGCACAGTTTTCTTTAAAAAGCTCTGCCGCAGCTGGCTCCTCCACAGTTCCCCACACGCCCGGAAAACGACCTGGTGGGCCTTCCCCTTCGCCAGGACCTGGTGGCCAGAAAGAGAGCACAATGTGGATACCCACCCTCCTCCCAAGCAAGGCCACCAGGTGGCTCACCTGGCAGAAGGTGGGCAGACCCTCTGGGTCGGGGGTGGGATTGGCCCTCCCTGATGACGCCCACCCCCAGGGACTACTGCCGGGCACCTGCCCTGTGTGCCTGCCGCAAACACAGCTTACCTGATCTGCACGCAGCAGGGTACCCTAGAAGCAGCCCATGTCACGTCGTCCAAAGCCAGGCTAGGCAACTTGGCAGCTGAGTGAGCCCAGGAAACTCACTTAACCTCTCTGAACCTTGCTGTCTCTTCCGTGAAATGGTAATGAGAGTGACTACTTCCCAGGGATCATATGAAGAGTACATGTGACAAGGGAAAACACTAGCACATAGAAAGCCCTGCTTACGTGTTAGGCACTGCTATGATGACCAGTCTCTGAGTACATATCATCCCCATTTTGCAGATGAGGAAACAGGTTCCGAGAGGTTCTGCATCACTAGGAAGTAGGAGAGAGAAGGTGCTACCTCGCAGGCTGTCTGGGAAGTCCTCCAGCAGAGACGCACCCCCTCCCTACGCCCCTCCTTCCCTTCGTTCACCATTTCAGCAGACATCCCTGGTTTGGGAAGGAGGGAAAGTACATGGGTTTGAAAACCAGGCAGACAGCGTTCGGATCACGGTTCCTGCGCTCCTGGCACGACTGAGCCTCTGCTCCTCCCTGCCCTGGGGGTCCCGGCACAGTGGGGAGGCCTGCGGTCCAGGGCTGCCTGGGCTTGGGGTGAGTCTGGCCCATTCTGGGGCTCAGTCTGGGGAGCCGCTTGTCCTCAGACATAAACCACATTTTCCATTGTCAGTTTCCTTGGTCACAAGGCTGCTATTTTGATGTCCCTTCTGCCCCTTTTTGTGTCTGCCATTTAATTGGTTCCAAACCTGGCAAACAGGTGATTTATTGGCCCCTGGTATTCCACTCCCTCCTAAACCTACAACCAACAGGCATGGACTTAACCTGCCCAGAACAAAACTGGGCCTCCGGAGCCTGTCCTCCCTCCCTGCCTGGAGGGCACCTCAGCTGCGAACCTCACCATGACCCTGGAATTCAGCCTTGCGTCATTCTCCCTCCGCTTCCCATCTCAGCTGCAGCCTCTCTCCCCCAGGCGGCTCCCCTCATCTGGAGCACCTGGATGGAAAGGGCTGATCAGCCCTCGCCCCTGCCCTCAGGCCGCAGACTGCCCAAGGCTTCCTGTCACTCCGGCCCTGCAGGCTGGGCTCTGGCACACCAACTGTCCCAGGCGCGGCCCTCCTCTGGGTGTTCCGGAGGCGCCTCCAGCTTTAGCTCAGCACAGATCCCCCTACAGACACCCTCCCACAGCCCTTTGCCCAGCTTCTTTCCCAGCACATCACACGCCCTTTCCTTAGGCTAAGGAGGTGGCTGATGGGAGTGGAAAAGAGCTTGGACTCCCAAATCTTCGAGACCTGGCTCAGCTCCCAGCTCTGAGCCAGCTGCACAGTTTTAAGCTGAATGGGGAGACTGGCAGCTGGTGTCAGATCCTGCTGCAGGGTAAGTGGTAGCCCTCCAAAAAGATACATTCGTGCCAAACCCTGAAACCTGTGAAGGAGGTCTGTGAGATGTAATTAAGTTATGGATCTTGGGGTGAGGTCGTTACAACAGGAAGGAGAGGGAGATCTGAGACCCGGGGAGAATGCCATGTGACGAGGAGGCAGAGACCCAGGTGATGGGCCTACAAGCCCCAGGGAAAGAGCAGTTGTGTCCGTGCGTGTCACCGTCCACCCCTCCTTTTGGATGAGATCTCTCTGTCCCACATTCGCGGCAGCCCTGCCATACCATCCTGGTGAAAAATGACCCGGCCACACACAGATGAGGGGCTGCCTGAAACAGATGATGACAAGGTCGTGCTGGAGTGCCAGGCACAGCCCCCAACAAATAAAACCTGGCAGCAAGACTCTGGCCTGATGCTCGGCTGAGCTTCGTGATTCACGTCTGACAGGTACACAGCAAGAGCCACCATCCACCCCCCACCAGGGCGCTCCTCACCCCACGTCAGGGCAGCGGGTGGGACGCAGGACGCGCTGGGCTTGGAGCCTGAAGACTTGCCATTTTAGGGAGGGCCATGATGTGGCCGGGTGTGTGCGGAGTATTCCCTACAATGAGGAGGCACACATCCTGCACCCCCCCACCCCGCAGCTGCACTGGACACATAGAGAAACTGAGGCATGGGAGGGAAAGTACATCTCTTAATGACCCACGGCTCGAAAGGGAAATCCAAGCATGCCCCGTTTCCACACTCTTTGTACAATGCTCTGTTGCCTCCCTCTGACAACCACGTTGATTTCACCCAGGCTCAGTTTCTTCATCTGTGAAATGGGGAGGCTGAGCCTGTGTTATAAGGTCATTCTGAGAAGAGCAAGTTTAAATGGAAAGAAACCCACAAGACCAGTTTGGAGGCTCAAAATCATTACACAAATGTTAGATGTTATTGCCATGTCTCTCACAGGAGGCAGAAGAGGGTGGGAGATTGCACGCTCTGGTCAAAATCCTGACCTCACCACATACTGGTGAAGACCGCGGGCAAGTTACATGTCCTCCCTGGGCCTCCATTTCCTCATCTGTAAAATGGGCCTAACGAGGGCACCTTCTGTGGCTTGTGGCTTGTGCCTTGGTGCAGACTGGCTGAGATGATACGAAGGTTTTCGAATTTACTTGACCCCTGGCGAGTCCTCCAGAAATGTCATTACAGTATTCTTACTGTCACCTTGGGGACCTCTGGGGTTTACAAACCTCCTTGTCCAAATGGAGCAAAACTCGGGTGAGGAACAAATTCAGCTCCCTCAATTTGCAGCGTCTGAAATGCACAAAGCTCAGAAAGTAAGGTTCAGAAAGGTTAAGTAACCAGTCTGAGGCCACACAGCATCAGCAGCAGAGCTGTGTTGACTCCAAGCCTGTCTGACTCAGAGCCCCGTGCCCAAATGCTTCTGATGTGTGCCAACAGAACATCCAGTTCCAAACCTTTGCGCCACAGGCCACTTTGCTGCACAGCTCCTGTGGGTGACTGACTGTCCGATGTGTATATCTCCGGACACATAGCAGGTTGCATTCCGCTAACAGGAAACTACGATTCACATTAGCTACTGTCAATTAGGCACCTACTCTGCCTAATTGATGGTAGTAGCTCCTTTACTTGCTTTAATACATATAACATCATGAAAAAACCCATGGCACAATTTTCTTTGTTCATCCAATATCCATCATCCCGTTCTTCTTTACTCACAGAACCCCAATTTTGTTTGGGGTGCCTGAAAAAACAACCTTCCCAGAATCCTTTACAGCTAGTGTGAGACAGAGGTAAAAATTGCTGAGGGGTTGGGAGGGGTCTTCCAGAAAGCTTTTTAAAAGGGACCAACTTCAGATCCTTTGTCCCTTCCTCCTTTCTCCTTGTGATATGAACAGGCACACAGAGTTGCAGCAGCCATTTTGTCACCATGAGGCAACAAGCAGGAGGACAAAGGTTGCCCACCCATCATGCAAAGTGGAAAAGTGGAAAGAGTAAGGGTGCCTGGTGGCATAGCTGAGCCTCCTCCCCAGCCCTAGACAGCACCCCGGGCCTCTTGTTGCTGGAATGAATAAACCTCTTTACGATTGGTTGGTAGGCAGTGGAAGGAAGGCCTTTGGCTATATGCTGTCCTCTGGAGTGGGTCCTTGTTAATCTCCATGTAGCCGTCCCTGTCCCTTACCCCCCTAAGTTTCCTCTACCTTAGCTGCCAGGTACTGCGTCTGCTGTGTGTGGCCAGACATTCCCTCATCTTTCAGGGCATCTGGTTGGCCAGTGGCCTTGCGTTGGTCCCCTCTGCCACTGCCCTTGGCAGGCTCCTAACCCCAAGCTTCTTGCTCTCCCTGGCCCACTCGGCATGTCCCTTGTCGAGGTGCAGAGAAACTTCTGGGTCCTACCGACCATGTAGTGAGGGGCCGTGCTTATGCCTCCCCTCTGAGGTTTCTGTCCGTGTGGAGGGAGCTCCCTAGTGAGGCGCACCTGGCCTCTCCCTGCCCTGCTACCCTCCCCCTGCCCCCAGGAAGGAGGAGGGGCCATCTCTTGGGTTACAGTGAGTACTAGCCCCTCCCCTGACCATCTCTGTCCGCCATAAGAGGCCCAGAGGAAGCCTGTGTTTGGCTCCGCTCCTCTGGGTGCGAGATTTTCAGTGGACGTGCCATGCGCGGCACTGTGCACGTCTGGGTAGGTAACGTTGATGCAGGATAGGTGACGCCATTGCGCCAGACACCTTCCAAGCCATGCCTTCCAATACCACATAGGTTAGGAAGGTGCTATTCAGTTCTTCACTCTTATAGGCTGAATTGTGTCCCCCAAATTCATAAGTCCAAGTCCTAACTCCTATCACCTCAGAATGTGACTGTATTTGGAGAGAGGATCTTTGAAGAGGTCATTAAGGTAATGAGGTCATTGGGGTAGGTCCTTATCCAATCTGACTGGGGTTTTTATAAGAGGAGATTAGGACACAGACACAGGCAGAGGGACAACCACATGAGGACACAAGGAGAAGACGGCTGGGCTCCAAGCCCTCACGCTTCCCCACGGCATCTGCCCCTGCAGCCCTTCCAGGAATGCCCGCCCCTGTGCTGTGTTCCTGGGCCCCGTGTTTGCCGAGGCATGACGGGGCACTGTGTGTAGGCAGGCTCGCTCGCGGATGCAGACCGGGCATTGAGTTCTGTGCAAGCGCAGGCCCAGCGGCCAGCTGGTGGGACGTGTCAGCAGTGGCTCTACCATGAATGGAGGCGCTAGGTGACCCCTGGGTGCACAGGTTTCTGATGCCAGAGGAGGGTCACTGATGAGTCAGTCATCACAGGGTGATGCTCTCGTGTGTATGTCATTGCCACCGTGGGTTCCTGTCCCACCTCTGGACTTAGATGTCGTGGACCGAACTCGGTTTGGAAAAGAATTTCCAGACACAAGGCAGAATGTAAAGAAGATAGAATTTATTAGAGGGAAGGGTCGCTGCCAGAACAGCAAGCTGACTTCCTAGTAGCCTGAGAGAGTTGAGCCCGAACATGGGCTATTGATCAGTTTCTATAGCCAGAAAACAAAGGAATGGTCCGAGGTGAAAATTTCGTTTACTGATTGGTCAAGGCACATATACCTTCCTTCTGTAGGGTGGGAGTGGGACAGGGCAGATGCCTTTCCTTATTTGGGACAGGTCCCGTTGCCCAGGTGGGCGTCACCCAGGTGGGTGTCACCCAGGTGGGCTCAGGAATTTCGTAACCATCGCAACATGGCGGGGAGGGCGATTAAGAGTCCGGTAGGGGGTGTAACGCTGAAAGTTTTTCAGGCAGGGTCGTCCTTTGTCCTTGAAGCACCATCGTCCTTGGAGCCCCACACTAGATGCCACCAAGGTGACACAGCACGGGCAAGAACAGCCAGGACTGCAGAGACTGGAGCAACTTATTTGTTCATCGAACTTTCACTGAGGAAGGACCGCGTGCCAAGCAGAGGTCCAGGAGCTGCGTGTCTGGAGCAGAGATGGACCCTCATTTCCCCTTTCACCTGCTGCGAGCATCTGCGGTGCACTGCACACAACCAGAGGGACGGACCTCAGCTGTAGAAGTACAGCCGGATCTCGGTCATGAGCTGCCCCTCCAAGATCTCCATTCCCAAGAAATCTCCAAGATCAGCCTTCCACGCTGGCTCTGCGGTAGCCTCGGGCATAAACATGTAGTTATCAGAATTGGGGGCCTGGTCCATATCACCATTCACGTGGTACTCCATGAACTCCTGGATCTCGTGTACTGTTCCATTACTCTGCAGAGGCAGGAATGAGAAAACAGTATTATTGTCGAGTACAATGTCTCCTGGACGTCATCTTCATGATGGCAAGCAGGCTCACAGTATAACAGAGAAGAGCTAGATCGGGACTCCATGTTCGATCTGTTTCTTTGACTTTAACCTTTGCGATTTGTTGCTTTTGTTATTGTAATCATACACAATGGCCTGCCTCAGGGAACCCAGCCCCTCTGCCTGAAGGTTAAACTAAAGTGCCTCTGTTCAGCTCGCAAGAAGACAATCTGACCCCGCCCACCTGTGGACGGCTGCAAGAAAGAAGAAATTAACACATCCCCTCATGGAGGCTGGCCATTCCAGAGGATATTTGCAAATCTTATGGCCGTTTTACTTCACTTCCTCATCTCCTCCCCCTGTCTGTGCTATAAAAGAAACTGGCATCCAAACCCTGATAAGATGGTTTTTCAGAGACACTAGTCTGTCATCTTCTCGGTCTGCCAGCTTTCCGGATAAAGTCGTCTTCCTTGCCTCAACACCTCGTCCCCGATTCACTGGCCTGTTGTGCTGCGAGCAGAGTGAGATTGGACTCAGTGACAAGGTGACAACAGCGCCTCTATTCGGACACCAATAGGCTTGGTTCCAACAGCCTGGAACCAAGAGGGAACAAAAGTAACCTCCTCAGAGCCTAAGTGACAGTTATGAGGTCACTCGATGAAGCTCAGGCACTTGGTTTGGAGAAAAGCCCTCTGGACCCACGCAGGGCCTGTGTGGCGTCAGATTCCTTCCCTGCCCAGGAGCAGACCCCAAAGGAGGAGGGGGACAGAGACTGCACAACAGGCTCCTGAGACCACAGCACGTATCACGGCTGCAAAAGGTCCTCACCGGCCACCCCCAGTCATCCTGGAGGCTGGCAGCGGCCAACCTCCTCCTTCCAGGCGGTCCCCCAGCCAGTACATCACGGACATTTGTCAGGCTGACTGGTGCTGTCCAGATGTCGCGTGCCAGGGCCTCGACTCACTCGCTCATCCAATTCTTCTGACCCCTGTGGGCAGGGATCATTGCCCCATCTCACAACCGAGACACACGAGACTTGGAGATACGACCTCACTTGCCCAAGATCCCACACCTAGGAAGGGCACAAGCCAGGACTCAGATTCAGTTCCAAATCCACATTCTTTACTCGCTTCATTATGTTAGGACTTTGGGTTAGGATACCATGGGATAGCCTAGGCTCGGAGCCTCGGACACACGGATTTGGATTATACACCTGGGTGTGGTCTAAGCTAAGACACAGCGATGCATTTGTATCCGGCCTGGCCCTGTCTGGCGGCAGAAGATGAAGAAGCGACACTTCTGTACCATTTTGGGGATTTCTGTAGGGCTGTTGTGAGGTCATGGAAGGAAGAGGAGGCATGGCAGGAGGGCCCTGCTCAGCTCCTTGGAGGTGGAGAGAAAAGAATCCTTTTCCTTAGTCCGTGTGCATTGGTCAGCTGATAACAATTTGTCCCATTACAGCTGATGCTAATTTTGTTCGCTTGACTCAGGGGCTATCTGCCAGATTCCTCGACTGAAAAGTTACTAATTTTCCAATTATCCTTAATAGGGTCTTGGAGGGATTTACTGAGAGATGTGCGTAAACCACCACATTTCGTGTGAATACTCCTCCTGTCTACTTCATTTCCCTTTACTTGTAGGTGACTTTGCAAAGTGAAGGTTCACCTTTGTTCAGGCTTTTGTGAGTGAATGTTCTGTAAATTTCCATTTCATTCCACAGTCATGTCACAGTTATTCTCTTGTTTATTGCTTTTTGCATCTCCAGGAAAAGAAAATAGGAGTCCTAGAGTGTATATGCAAGTATCCTCAAATGCTATAATATAATCAGTACAAATGAGAAATGAAATCATTTCAAGGAAATAGAGGTTTGCTGCTGCAAAAGAAAACCTTCACAGTCTTTCATCTTGTCCTTCTCACTTCTTGAGTTGATCTGCATCTTTCACTTTAGATCAGTAATCATTCTAGATATTTAAAATGAAATAAGATATTGTTGCCCATATCTTAAAATCAGATATCCATTCCTTATTTTTTTTTTTTTTTTTTTTTTAGTTTTTATTTATTTATTTATGGCTGTGTTGGGTCTTTGTTTCTGTGCGAGGGCTTTCTCTAGTTGCGGCAAGTCGGGGCCACTCTTCATCGCGGTGCACGGGCCTCTCACTGTCGCGGCCTCTCTAGTTGCGGAGCACAGGCTCCAGACGCGCAGGCTCAGTAGTTGTGGCTCACGGGCCCAGTTGCTCCGCGGCATGTGGGATCTTCCCAGACCAGGGCTCGAACCCATGTCCCCTGCATTGGCAGGCAGATTCTCAACCACTGCGCTACCAGGGAAGCCCCATTCCTTATTTTTGATTGAGTAGTAATTGGAAGTAGAATTAAGGATCTGCAAATTAGAAATGCTTCCTAAGTGTTTTAAAGGGTTTGTCAGGAAACACTATTTGGTGAAATAATTTTCTATAACTTACAATGTCCTATCTTCTCTACTGAACACAGGACTGAATGGGAAATTGTAGAATCCCTGGGATGAGTCATATTCATTTTTTTAATAAACAGGTCTTGCTGTCTCTAAGCTGAACCTGGTCACCTTTTTGGGACAAAGGAAAGAGCCCTGAGATGTGAAGAAAAGGAGACAACAGTCACACCCAGGTAGGTGGGAATGAATAAAGCAGATAGCACAGGGGTGATGTCCAAAGGTGAAGGAGGAAGCTAGGCTTTAAAATGTTGTTTGGGAAGCTCCGCTTCAATGGAAATTATTTTGAGAAGCCTAGGTTTGTCTCTTGCTGTCACAGGGGTACCTCTCCTGCTCCACTCGTACCATGCTCCGAAATCCTCTAAGGATTTTCCTTTTGCTCCAGTGACCTTCCATGGCAATCAGAGTGAGAGCAAAGGCCTCCCCATGGCCAGTGAGGGTCTGTATGTTCTGACGCTTCTTCCATTGCTTATGCGGGCCTGGGAAAATCTGTGCACATGCAGAGTTCTCTTATGGAATTTATGTGAGTTTCTCCTCCCTTATCTCTGGAGGCACTTGTCTCCTAGAGACACCTACACATTCCACTACAACACTGGGAACGTGAGATTCAAGTCTATGTAGAGCAGGTTTCCCCATGGACCAGACCCTGTACTAGGTCCTCAGAAATGAACCTGGGAGCCTCACAGCGTTTACCCTGGCCTCACGATAGAATAACCTGGGTCACTTCATTAAGATAGCATTGATCTTGGGCCCCGCGAAAGACTAATTGACAGACTCTGTGGGGGTGGGACACAGGGGATGGCAGTTCTAAAAAATCCATGAATGATCCCAAAGGGGAGTCAAGGCTGAAAATGACTTTGGTGAACATTGCTCATCAGAATTTCCTGTCTCTACA
Source organism: Balaenoptera physalus (assembly GCF_965194825.1). Classification (NCBI taxonomy): domain Eukaryota; kingdom Metazoa; phylum Chordata; class Mammalia; order Artiodactyla; family Balaenopteridae; genus Balaenoptera; species Balaenoptera physalus. The sequence goes on from NC_138884.1 coordinate 26,546,549, forward strand.
AATCACTCACGGATCCCTTTAAAAACAGACACTGGGGCCCCCACTCGGATATCATGACTCTCCAAGTCTGGGATGAAGGTCATGAATTTGCAGTTTGAGCGGCCACTGAAGTTGCTTCCCCCAGACCTCATTTCCAGCAGCATTAATCTAGAGAAATCAAGAATAGCGCCTGAGTGCCGTATACACAACCACCCTATCTGAACACAAACACTGCTTGTTCCCAGTGAAGACCACTGACAACTTCTGAAAAGATGACATTCTCTGCTCACCACTCGCAAATTGAGCGGAGACTAGAGGAAGCAGTGGGGTCTGAACAAGACTATTATGCGGAAACAACATTTATTCGTTCTTGAAAGGAATGTGTCATGAGGACCTACTGCACGCTCACAGGTATGAGAGGACACACTGTGTTCAAGACACTGTGCCAAGATCCTCACGTTATGAGAGGTGATTGTAATCTTCTGGGAACTGGTATTCTATGTTCATCTTTCCCAGGAGGATTTAGATGTCGGGCTTGCCTTCCTGGGAGTAGAGATTATCGTCTCTTCTCTTTCATTATCCAGATGATAAAGATAAAATCCTCCCACCAAATTTCATGTCCTTTGCTCTCCTTTTGTGAGTCTGAGCATCAGAAGTTGTGAATGCCAGATCCATTCACGAGTGTGGCAGAGTCTCCAGGAACTCTGGTCTCTGAGCTGCTCTGAAAAGGATGACAAGGGAATGCGGGCAGAGCCATGGCAGGACTTTGTTTTTTGGTTGTTTAAGTGGTCATTTTAAACGGAATCTGAATTGACATTTCCTATTCAGCTCTGCAAGTGTGATTTTGTACCAGGGCCTATATTCTGGATGGAAATTCTGGAGCGGCAGAGCTGTGTCCGCAATGTTAAGCCTGAAGTATGTGACGGGCATCTGCGGCATCAGATGGGCTGCTCGAGAGGTGGGACTGAGGGGTGCCTTTTGCGTTTATATTACTCAGGGCGATTCTGGGTGGCCAGTGCCTGATTCCAGACTGCTCTTGGGTCATATGCATTGTTAGAAGTACTAGATTCAAGTCCTTATGAGTTGCCCTGCGTTCCCTGTGTGTGCCTGTGTGAAAGTTTGGGTTAAAGAAAAGGCAAAAAAGGGAAGGGTGGTCAAAAACCCAGGGGTGGATGTCCCTGGTGGTCTAGTGGTTAAGACTCCTCGCTTCCACTGTAGGGGCCTGGGTTCGATCCCTGGTCGGGGAAGTTCCACGTGCCGTGCGGTGCGGCCAAAACAACAAACAGAACAACAACACACAACCCCCTGGGGATCACAGCACAGGGCAGAGGGAGAACTGGTCTGTGCTACACACTGTGGTACCAGCTTGCCTGGAATGCGAACTGAGGTGTGTGGGCTTCATCAAAATGGGATTCAAGACTGGTGACCTTGAGCCCCTGGCCGGTGAAGGCAGGAGCCTGTGACTGGGTGTTTTGGCCCTGGGAGGGGCTGGGGTGTGCCACAAGTCCTCTGTGCCCTGCTCAGCGCGTGGTGGCAGACTCTGACAGCGCAGGCACTGTGGTGTTGCTATCAGGGGGGAAGTCTGGTCAAGTGAGGGCCTAGCTGTGCTGGTGTGCTGCTGACATGAGTGAGTGTGGGCAGGGAGAGGTGGGGAGCGGCTTCACATCGAGCCCTCAGGCCGCGCTGCACCCGAGTGAGTTGTTTAGGGACTAGATGTGGAAAGTGCTCAAAATGAAATGGGGCGCTGGTGTTAAAATATTAATTTATGCACATTCCAGTTTTCCGGGGTTAATTTGAGCGTACCTCTATTCAGTTCCAGCAGCCTCAAATCAAAGGCGGTTAGCAGCAATTTATCTGCAGAAACTAGGGGAGAGGCTTTTCTAGAGAAGACACCCAATCAAAGCAAGGATAATAGTTGATGGTATCTTAACCAGTCATCTTGGTGTTGGAAAGCCTCATTGGCTTTGTGTGGCTGACTGTTCTTAATTTATTTTCTCAGATTAATGTGCCTTGACTCTGGATTAAGTTTTGCTTCAATAGGCCACCAAAGCATGAGAGTCACCTCAGCCTAATGGCCTCCTTGTTTAATTACTTTAACACTGGAGATGCAGTAGGTGGGGTATTATACTTTTCATCCATTTGCAAGGTAATTTAGCAACTGTCCACCTAATGTAGAAATGCACAGCCATGTTGGTGCAACAATTTCATGTCCCAGAACCACCCAGATAAGCCACATGTGTAGAAATCAAAGATCCACATTCTGTGATAGCAGGAGAAAAATACGTGCAACCATGTACATGCATAACTAGGGAGTGTTTCAGTAAAGCCATTTTATTCATAATTACCATGGAATATGATGATGTGTGTTTGGGAATGCGGGAAATCCATTTCTACTTGTGTGAAAGTATCACCTTCATATGTCATTGGTTAAGGAAAGCAATTTGATTGACAGAAAGTTTGATTTCACAATATGTATGTCAATATTGAACCATGTATGTAATATTTTACTGTTTGTATACATGAGGATGTGTATTATACAATCTCAAATGTAGTTTCTTACACTTGGAAATTGCATAGCAACGAGGATATACTTGGAACTGATGATTTTACATCTGGAGATAAAATTTTATTGCTTCTGGGGGGTGGTTAATGAATGGACATTTTTACTTGATTTTATTGTTTAAATATTTTATAATTTTGTATTTTATAATGTTTATTATTTCATAATTAGATTTGTTCCTATGCCTAGTAGTTTTCTATCACTGCTATAACATATGACCACACCATTAGTAGTTTCAAAAACACTCTACACTTCATAAGTTAGAAATCCAGTGGTCTTGGCTGGTCTTTCTGTTTAGGGTCTTACAAGGTCAAATATCAGGGTTTCATGAGGCATAGGATCTTGTCTGCAGCTTCCAGGGGAGAATCCACTTCCAGGACCATTCAGGTGCTAGGCAGAATACATTTCATTCTTGGTGGTTTCCATGTCACCCCTCTATGGTCACACTTACATCCGGTGTCCCTAAAGGAGAGAAGGAATATTGTGTCATTGCTTTACTCATTTGCTTCTCTAATCCTTTCCTGTGTGTTCAGTTGAAGGGATCTTCGCAAGTATTTTATGTAAGTAAGGTTATTACCTCAAGGTCTCAAACTAGAAACTGTTCACAATTAGGTTATGATTTGAATGCAAATCATAGAATTAGTGAATAGGAGAAAAAATTAGTGACCCTCAATCCACCCACTGCAACTACCATCACCTCACCTCCATCCCTTGACTCCATCATTCTCTATTCTTCATGTGACTTCAATCTCTCCACCTGTGTGACCTTTAGATATCTCTAGAACTAATTCTTCCCCTTCTAGGCTTCTTTATTGCCCTCCCACGTCCATCCTGTGCATTTTAGACCTCCATCCCCATGAAAACTCTCTCCCCCAGGATGCCAGGCTCTCAGCCCAACCTTCCTTCCCTTTATTGCTCCCAAGCCTTTTATCCTTCGTATCCTCCTTCTCCCTTGCCCTTTATCCCCCCCTCATTCCAATGACTTCAGCCCATATCTCGTGTCCTGTATGTCTAATGCCCTCAGATGATCCAGTCATCAGTTATCAAATGTCCTTAGTTTCCTCATGACCCTGCAGCCATTTCCCCCAACCCTATAATTCCCAACTCTGCAATTTCCTCTGCAATTTTCTGGAATAGTTTGAGAAGAATAGGTGTTAACTCTTCTCTAAATGTTTGGCAGATTCATTTGTGACACCGTCTGCTCCTGGACTTTCGTTTGTTGGAAGTTTTTCTTTTTTTTTAAAAATAACTCATTCAATTTCATTATTGGTAATTCGCCTAATTATATTTTCTATATTTCTTCCTCTTTCAGTCTTGGGAGATTGTACATTTCTAAGAATTTGTCCATTTCTTCGAGGGTGTCCATTTTATTAGCATATACTTGTTCATAGTAGTCTCATTCTCATTGGTACTTCTCGGTGTCAGTTGTAACTTCCCCTTTTTCGCATCTGATTTTATTGATTTGGGTCCTCTCTGTTTTTTGTTTTTTTTTAATGAGTCTGGCTAAATTTATTTACCTTTCCAAAGAACCAGCTCTTAGTTTCATTGATCTTTTCTACTGATTTTTAGTCTCTATTTTATTTATTTCTGTTCTAATATTTATGATTTTTTAAAAAAATATTTTTTACTAACTTTGAGCTTTGTTCTTTTTCTAGCTCCTTTGGGTGTAAGGTTAGGTTGTATAGTTGAGATTTTTCTTGTTTCCTATGATAAGTTTGTTTCACTGTAAACTTCCCCTTTAGAACTGCTTTTGCTGCATCCTGTAGATTTGGATTGTTGTGTTTTCATTTTCATTTGTCTCCAGGTACTTTTTTATTTCCTCTTTGTTTCTTCAGTGATCCATTTGTTGTTTAGTAGCATATTGTTTAGCCTCTACGAGTTTGTGGGGTTTTTTGCAATTATTTTCTTATAGTCAATTTGTAGTCTCATAGCACTGTGTTTGGAAAATATACTTGATATGATTCCAATTTTCTTAAATTTCCTGAGGGTTGTTTTGAGGCCTAGCATGTGATCTATCCTGGAGAAATTTCCATGTGCACTTGAAATGGAAGTGTATTCTGATGCTTTTGGATAGAATGTGCCCCCCCCCCATATATATATATCTCCATCCATCTGGTCTAATGTGTCATTTAAGGCCAGAGTTTCCTTATTGATTTTCTGTCTGGATGACCTGTTCATTGTTATAAGTGGGGTTTTAAAGTTCCCTACTTTTATTGTGTTACTGTCAATTTCTCCCTGTATGTCAATTAATATTTGCTTTATGTATTTATGTGCTCCTATGTTGGGTGTATAAATACTTACCATTGTTATATCTTCTTCTTGGATTGATCCCTTGATCATTATGTAGTGTCCTTCTTTTTCTCTTGTAACAGTCCTTATTTTAAACTCTAATTTGTCTGGGAGTTCCCTGGTGGTCCAGCGGTTAGGACTCGGCTTTCATTGCCAGCCCAGGTTCAGTCCCTGACTGGGGAACTAAGATCCCACAAACTGCACGGCCAAAAAAAAAAAGGCAATTTTAAAAATCACTAAAAGGTTAAAAACATTGGTATGTGGAGCATGAAACACTTATTGGGGTATACTAAAAGATTCGAAAAACTGAAAATGGAACTACTGTATGACCCAGTGATTCCACTCCTGGGTAGATATCCAAAAATACCCCAAACACTCTTGCAAAAAGATACACGCACCCCAGTGTTCATAGCAGCACTATTTACAATTGCCATGATATAAGAGCAGCCTCAGTGTCCAGCAACCGATGAATGGATAAAGAACAGGTGGTATGTGTATATATATATATAAAAAAAAATATTACTCAGCTATGAAAACATAAAATTTTGCCATTTGCAGCAACATGGATGGACTTGGAGGACATTATGCTAAGTGAAATAAGTCAGACAGAGAAAGGAAAATACTGTATGATATCACTTATATGTGGAATCTAAAAATGCAACAAACTAGTGAATATAACAACAACAAAGAAATCAGATTCACAGATACAGAGAACAAACTAGTGGTGACCAGTGGGGAGGTGGGAGGGGTACTATAGGGGTTGGGGAGGGGGAGGTAGAAACTCTTGGTTGTAGGACAGGCTCAAGGATGTATTGTACAACATGGGGGAAATAGCCAATATTTTATAATGAATGTAAATGGAAAGTAACCTTTAAAAATTGCATTAAAAATTTTTTTTAAATAAAATAAATAAAAATTTTAAAAGATTCAATATTCTCAAAGAATATTTGAAAAATGGATATGCATGTCTCTAATTTTTACCTCAGTGAATGCACTTTAAAGATGTGAGAAATTATAAATACGTGACGGTGGTGGGGGGAGAACAAACTGTGGCACCACAGTTCATAACACACACACATAGACACACATGCAATCAACAAAAGATTCTGATCTGTTGATTCAGTTATAAGGTGCTTTATTAACATAGATCATGACTTCCTTTGTGAATCATCAAATATGCATCCATGGCATCATTTTCAAAGGCTTCTGTCCATTCCCAACACAAAATGTTAATCCACCCTCCACTGCTGCCTTTGGTTTGTTTTCAGAGATTTGTTCTCAATCTGTGCTGAAAACAACTCCGTGCTCTGAATCTCTTGGGGTATGGAGTCTCAGCTCCCCTGAGGACAGGTGGTCACGCCCTGCTCCCGAGTACTCCTGCTGGGCAGGTGGGCCCTGAGAGGAGAGGGGGCTAAAGGACCTGAGGACTAAGGGTATCTTTGGGTAGATTTCTACGGGCCACCCCTCACACAACCCACCATGTGATTCCCACCAACCCAGCAGCATGTCCCCTAGGCAACAGCAAGGCCACACCTATGCCAGAAGGAGCTCAGCCCCTAGGAATCAGGCCCAGGGAACCTGCACTTCTGGAAGTTCTTACCCCAAACCTTCACGCTACTCAGTGGTCTCAGGTGTGCTATGCCAGAGAGCTCTAGCTCAGTGCTACTGAATACGGGTCTGACAGAGTAATATTGGCCCCAACAAAAAGCTTGTTAAAGATGTCATTTCATGAGCCTTACAGGAGAATCATAATTAAGAGTGGGGCCTGGGTTCCCCCCAAATTTGTAAGCACTTTAAAGCTTTGGAAGAAATGTTTGCTCCGTGGCTCCCATGCAGTTTCTCATTAGTATTACATGATGAGTATTTAGCAATAACCTCACCTGTGCCCTCCCACAGAGTCTGTTGATCTGGGTGGGAGCATCTGCGTTGTTTTAACTCCAGGTGATTCTAAGGTTAGGCCCGGTTTAAGCACGAGGGCTGCTTGGGTACCTTGATGAGAGTTGCTTCCAGTCTTTGGTCCTTTTGCCTTTGGGGAGGCATCGGTGTCTGCTCTACATGGGGTTGGAAGGAGTGGGGTCAGTGTAGCCCACTTGCTCTAGGCTGTAGCAGAGTTTCTGGGCATCTGTGTGAGGGGAGAGCACGTGTAGACAGGAAAGAAAAAGCTCACAGTTTGGTCTCCACGCAGGAGCTCATTGTTCCTGAATCTCTCTTTTCCTAAAGGTTGGCATTTCAGCGTTTCAAGGTCTTTTGCCTGCGGGTATGGTGGGAACAGGTGAAGGAGCTGTGCTGATGCCGTTGAAGGCATATTCTCAAGATGCTGATGTGATTCCTCAACGTGATATCAATGAGAAAATGACCAAGAGCAGGAGGAAGAAGAGGACGAAATGGCAGTTTCTCAGGTAAATGTCCTGTCCTGGGTCAGAGGCTGTGTCTGCTTTTCCTCCTGAAATGTCATGGATTGAGAACCTGCAAACCTTTCATTTTCTACTTCTGATGTTCCTCCCTAGCAAGGTTGTTTTCAACTACCTGTTTTTTCCTTCTTATGATAGTCATAGTCAGCTCTTCAGAATATTTCTCCCCTGTTTTCCAGAGCCTTTTCCCCATTGTCTGCATCCAGGCTCCCTATAGAGCACAGAGAATTCTCACCATGAATTAATGACCTTCAACTATCGAAATTCCTATTCCTTTTGTGAAAGATCAGCATGGGAAGGCATTAGTATCCAAAATTCCCTATGGGATAATTTCAGATGTTGAGATATTAGTGAAGAAGGGGAAATGGAATGATTAATGTACATCTGAACGCAACATCAACTTATCACAGCAGGATTAAGAAAATGCACTTTTAAGTAGGATGGCATTAGTGGTCCAGATAACTCAAAGTTCTGAAAAAAAAAGTAATTAGGAGAGATTTGCTCTGTATATTGATAAGAAAGACTATTTAAATACAATATTAGAGTCAGAGAACATGGTAGGTACATGTAGACTGAAATTTGCTTAAAACTGACATTTTTTTCATGACAGATTCAGATTATGATTTTCTTATGTATTTTGCCCAGAATACCACAGAGTGATAATGTTTTGTGTGCTTCAGTCACCTGATAATCATTTGTCCCATTACACCTGATGTTCACTGGTTCAGGTGCTTTCTGCAAGATTCCTCCTCTATGAAGTTTATATGTTTTATCTTTAGTAAGGGTTTTGGTGTGATTCGCTGAGAAATGTGCATAAACCATCATGGTAAACCTGCAAACTCCCATTTCTTTTTAGTTTTCCTCTGCTTGTAGTTTGCTTTAGAAAGTGAACATTGCCACCTTTGTTTATTAAAGATATTGGCTTTTCAAGTGGAGTCTGTAATCAGTCAAGGCTTGCTCTTGTAAGTTTCCATGATACTCCACACTCATGCAACAGACATACGGTTCACTTCTTTGCATTTTCCAAAAAGTTTACAAGGACCATATTATTAATGTATGCTCAGTTGTGTTAAATTTCTGAAATATAGCCCAACTCAAATGATAAATATTTTCAAAGACATCAAAGATTCAGAACCCCTCGCTCTAACTTCTTTTATATCATTGTGTCTCCCCTAGTGTATTTATAAAATGCAAATTGTATCATCCACAAATAGATTCATAAGATATATCCAGTTAAAAGTAATTCGTATTAATTCTTCTTTAAAAGTTTGGTAGAATTCACCAGTGAAGCTGTCTAGTCTTGGTACTTTTTTGTTGGCAGGTTTTTGAGAACTCCTTAACAATAGTCAGTCTCCTTAACAGTAATTTGGTCTGTTCAGATTGTTTTCTTTCTTCATTATTCAGTCTTTTTATTTAGTACTTTAAAATTTTTTCCTTGGCCCACTGATTCTTAATTTTGTTTAATTTCCATATATTTGTAAATTTTCCAGACTCTGTCCTGTTGTTCATTTCTGGTTTCTTACCATTGTGGTTGAAAAATACTATGTAAGTGAAGTAAGTCAGAAAGAGAAAGGCAAATACTGTATGATATTACTTCTATGTGGAATCTAAAATATGACACAAATGAACCTATCTGTGAAACAGAAACAGAATCACAGACATAGATGACTGACTGGTGGTTGCCAAGGGGGAGGGGTTTGTGGGACAGATGGAGTGGGAGGTTGGATTTAGCAGATGTAAGATTTTATATATAGAATAGATAAAACAACAAGGTCCTACTGTATAGCACAGAGAACTATATTCAGTATTGTATGATAAACCATAATGGAAAAGAATATTTAAAAATATAAAAATATTTTAAAAAGAATGTGTGTATATATATATATATATACATACATACATATATATATATATATATATATATATATATATATATAACTGAATCACTAAAAAAAAATGCTTAGTATGATATCAGCCTTCTTAAATTTGTTAAGACTTGTTTAGTGACCCATCACATGCTCTGTCCTGGAGAATGTTCAATGTGCAGTAGAGAAGAATATGTATTCTGCTGCTGTTGGATGGGCTGTTCTGTTTTTGTCTGTTAAGTCCATTTGGTCTAATGTATTATTCAAGTTCAATACTTCCTGATTGATTTTCTTTCTGGATGATCTATTCATTGTTGAATGGTGGGTATTAAGGATCCCTACACCTTTTTTGTATTGTCTGTTTCTCTCTTCAATCTGTTAGTATTTGCTTAATACATTAAGGTCCTCCACTGTTGGGTGCATATTTATTTGAGTGTTGTCTTCTTGATGAATTGACATCATTATATAATGACCTTAAATTTTTTATTGTTGCAGCTTTTGCCTTAAAGTCTATTTTGTCTGGTATTTTGTCTAGTATAACTCTAGCTTCCACTGCTTTCTTTTGGTTTCCACTTGTATGGAATATCTTGTTCTAAAGCTTCACTCTGAGCCTAATTTGTGTTTTTAACACTGAAGTGAATCTCTGATAGGCAGCATATAGTTTGATCTTGTAATTTTTTTTTCTAATTTTTATGGAGTATAGTTGATTTACAATGTTGTGTTAGTTTCAGGTATACAGCAAAGTGAATCATTTATTCATATACATATATCCACTTTTTTTTTAGATTCTTTTCCCATATAGGCTGATCTTGTATTTTTATCTATCTAGCCACTCTATGACTTTTGACCAGAGAATTTAATATATCTATGTTTATAATAATTATTGATAGGTAAGGACTTACCAAGGCCATCTTATTGTTTCCTGGATGCTTTGTTGTTTCTTGTTCCTTTTTTCCTCTTTCGTTGCCTTTCTTTGTGAATTAGTGATACTCTGTAGTGGTATGTGATGATTTCCTTCTCTTTATATTTTCTGAATCTACTATAGGTTTTTGCTTTGTGGTTCCATGAGGCTCACAGAAAATGTCTTATAGATACAACAGTCTATTTTATGTTGATAACAATTTAACTTCCATCAGACACAAAAAATCTACTCTTTTACTCCTGTCTGTGAATTTTTGTATATGGTATTACAATTTACCTCTTTGAATATTGTTTATGCATTAAAATTTTTATACCTGCAATTATTTTAATAATCTCATCCTTTAACCTTTATACTAAATTTAACTGGTTAACACACCACCATATCACACTATTAAAGTATTCTTACCTTAACTGTATACTTACATTTACAACTCTATGGTGTATTTTCATGTTTTCATGGTATTATTTAGTGTCCTTTTATTTTAGCTTGAGGAACTCTTTTAGAATTTCTCCTAAGACAGGTCTAGTGATGATGAACTCCCTCAGCTTTTGTTTTATGAAAATAGTTTTTTATCTCTTCATTTAAGGACAATTATGGTGGATAGGATATGCTTGGTTGGCAGTTTTTCTTTTCTTTTCTTTTTTATTGAGCAATTTGAATATATCATCCCACTCTCTCCTGGCCTGTGAGGTTTCTGCTGCGAAATCAACTTTTAATCTTATGAGGGTTCTCTTGTAAGTTATAAGCTTCTCTCCTCTAGCTGCGTTTAAGATTCCTTGTTTTTGAGAGTTGACAGTTTTACTCTAACATGTTTTGGAGAAGAATTTTTTTTTTTTTTTTTGAGTTAAGTTCGTCTGGTGCCCTATGAGCTTCATGAACTTGGATATCCAAATCTCTCCCGAGATTTGGAAAGGTCGCAGCCACTATTTATTTAAAAAAGCCTTCTGTCTCTGTCTTTTCCTTTTAAGACTCCATAATTCACAGAATGTTTCTTTTGTTGGTATCTATAGATCACATAGTCATTCTTCAACTCTTTTTATCTTTGCCCTCCTCTGAGTGTATATATTCAACTTACTGTCTTCTAACTCACAGAAAATTTCTTCTGCTTGATCTGTTTGTTTATTTTCAAATTTATCCATTTATCTTTGGCTGCATTGGGTCTTCGCTGCTGCGCGCGGGCTTTTCTCTAGTTGCGGCGAGCGGGGGCTACTCTTCATTGGGGTGTGCGGGCTTCTCATTGTGGTGGCTTCTCTTGCTGTGGAGCATGGGCTCCAGGTGCGCGGGCTTCAGTAGTTGTGGCTCGTGGGCTCTAGAGCACAGGCTCAGCAGTTGTGGCACACGGGCTTAGTTGCTCCGCGGCATGTGGGATCTTCCCGGACCAGGGCTTGAACCCGTGTCCCCTGCATTGGCAGGCGGATTCTTAACCACTGCACCACCAGGGAAGCCCTCTTGATCTGTTTAGATATTGATGATGCTTATTGTGTTTCTTTTATTTTTCTTGTAATATATTGAACATATAATATTATTTGAATTTAAGGTGTACAGCATGGTGATTTAATACATTTACATATTATACTATGATTGCCATTGTAGCAGTAATTATCACCGCTATCATGTCACATAATCATTATTTCTTTATTGTGTTTGGAAAAATTAAGATCTTGTCTATTAGCAAGTTTGATCATAATACGATACCATTGTTTATGTTCACTATACATCAGATCTTTAAGAATTATTTACTATTAGTTAATGTTTGTACCCTTAAACAACATCTCTCCTATTCCCCACACCTCAGGCCCTGGTAACCAACATTCTACTCTTTGTTTTTATGAGTTTGGCTTTTTTTTTAAATTTTATTTTACATATAAATGATATCACATAGTATTTGTCTTTCTCTTTTTGACTTATCTCAGCATAATTTACCCAAGGTACATCAATGTAAAAAATGGTAGAACTTCCTTCTTTCTAATGGCTGAATAATATTCATTGTGTGTATGTATATATAGGTATAGCTATCACATCTTTCTTATCCATTCATCTGTTGATTATAACCTAGGTTGATTCCATATCTTGGCTATTGTGGATAATGCTGCAGTAAATATGGGGGTGCATATATCTTTTCAAATTAGTGCTTTTATTTTCTTTGGATAAATACCAGAAAGTGGAATTGCTGAATCATATAATAGATCTATTTTTACTTTTTTGAGAAACCTTCATATTGTTTTCCATAGTGGCTGCAAAAATTATATCCCCACTAACATTTCACTTGTTCCCATTTGTCCACATCCTTGCCAATGCTTATCTCTTGCCTTTTTGACGATAGCCATTCTGACAGGTGTGAGAAAATAACTTATTGTGGTTTTGATTTGCATTATACTGATGATTAGTCATGTGGAGCACATTTTCATATGACTATTGGCCATCTGTATGCCTTTTTTGGAAAAAAAAATTATTTCCTTTACCCATCCGTACTTTGGATTATATGTTTTCTTGTGGCATTTTATGAGTTTTTTAAAATGTATTTTGATTGTATGCCCCTTATCAAATATATGGTTTGCATTTTTTCCCATTTAGTAGGTTGACTTTTCATTTTGTTGATTGTTTATTTTGTTGCACAGAAGCTTTTAAGTTTGATTCATTCTTGGTTGTTGTTTTTTGCATTTGTTTTTTGTACTTTTAGTGTCATATCCAAAAAACAATCATCAAAACCAATGTGGAGACGTTTCTTATGTTCTCTTTTAGAACTTTTATGGTATTAAGTCTTAGGTTCAAATCTTTGATCCATCTTGCGTTAATTCTTGGGAGTGGTTTAAGACAAGAGTCCAATTTTTTTGCTTGTGTTTATCTAGGTTTTCCAGATTTTCAAACACCATTTATTGAAGACACTATTATTTCCTTGTGGTTGTTCTTGGCTACCTTGTCAAAAATTAGTTAACCTTATATGTAGGGGTTTATTTCTGGGCTCTCTATTCTGTCCCATTGGTCTGGGTGTCTATTTTGATGCCAGCACCATACTGTTTTAATTAATATAGATTGTAGTAGGGTTTGAGTTAGGAACTGTGATGTCTCTGGTTTTGTTCTTCTTTCTCAGGATTGTTTTGGCTATTTACTTCTTTTCTGGTTCCATAGAAAGTTTAGAATTGATTTTTCTATTTCTGTGGAGAATGCCATTGGATTTTTTTTTAACATCTTTATTGGAGTATAATTGTTTTACAATGCTGTGTTAGTTTCTGCTTTATAACAAAGTGAATCAGCTATACATAAACATATATCCCCATATCTCCTCCCTCTGGCATCTCCCTCCCACCCTCCCTATCCCACCCGTCTAGGTGGACACAAAGCACTGAGCTGATCTCCCTGTGCTATGTGGCTGCTTCCCACTAGCTATCTATTTTACATTTGGTAGTGTATATATGTCCATGCCCCACTCTTACTTCTTCCCAACTTACCCTTCCCCTCCCCATATCCTCAAGTCCATTCTCTACGTCTGTGTCTTTATTCCTGTCCTGCCCCTAGGTTCTTCAGAACCATTTTTTTTTTTAAGATTCCATATATATATGTTAGCATATGGTATTTGTTTTTCTCTTTCTGACTGTAGCTCTATTTACAATAGCCAGGACATGGAAGCAATCTAAGTGTCCATCGACAGATGACTGGATAAAGAAGATGTGGCACATACATACAATGGAATATTACTCAGCCATAAAAAGAACGAAATTGAGTTATTTGTAGTGAGGTGGATGGGCCATTGGATTTTTGAGAGAGATTTCTTTGAATCTACCAATGGCGGGCATTGAGATAAATGCTTTTTAATCTTAGAAATTCTCTGATCAATGAACATAGGATATCTTCCCATTTGTTAGTATCTTCAGTTTATTTTATCAATGTCTTATAGTGTTCATAAGTAGAGACTTTTCACCAACTTCGTTAACTTTTTTCCTAAGTATCTTATTTTTGATGTTATTGTAAATTGGTTTATTTTTTCAGATGTTTTAGTACTTGTGTATAGAAATACAACTGATGATGTATGTTGATTTTATATACTGCAATTTTACCTACTTTGTTGATTAGTTACAACATTTTGGGATTCCTTGGGATTTCTTATATACAAAATCATACCATCTTCAAATAATGAGAATTTTTGTTCTTCCTTTCTGATTTGGGTGCCTTTCTTTGTCTTTCCTGATTGCCCCAGCTAATACTTCCAGTACTATATTGAATAAGAGTGATTAAGTGGGTATCACTGTCTTGTTCTTGATCTTGGCAGAATAGCTTTTACCTTTTTACCGTCAAGTATGGTGTTAGTTGTGGGCTTGTTTTGTATGGCCTTAATTATGTGGAGGTGTGTTCCCCCTATACTCAATCTATTCAGAGTTTTTCATCATAAAAGAATTGCATTTTGTCCAATGCTTTTTTGGCATCTATTGAAATGATTATGATTTTTATTTTTACTCTATTAATGTGGTGTACCCCACATATCTATTTGTGTATGTTGAACCATTCTTACCTCTCAGTGATAAATCCCACTTGGTCCCAGTGTATAATCCTTTTAATGTATTGTTGACTTTGCTAATATTTTGTTCAGAATTTTTGCATCTATATTAATCAGTTTTATTGGCCTCTAGTTTTCTTGTAGAGTCACTGTCTGGCTTTGGTGTCATGGAAATGCTGGCCTCATAGAACAAGTTTAGAAGTATTCCTTTCTCTTCAACTTTTTGGAAGAGCTTGAGAATCACTGGTGTTAATTCTTCTTCATAGGTTTGATAGAATTCACCAATAAAGTCATCTGGTCCTTGAGTTTTCTGTGTTGGGAATTTTTTGATTGCTGATTCAATCCCTTGTTATTGGTCTGTTCAGATTTTCTATTTCTTCCTGATTCAGTCTTTGTAGGTAGTGAGTTTCTAGGAAGTATCAGTTTCTTCCTGAGTATCTAATTTGTTGGCATACAATTGTTCATAGTAGTCTCTTGTGATCCTATGTATTTCTGTAGTATCAGTTGTAGTGTCTGCTCTTTCATTTCTAATTTTGTGTCTTCTCTCTGTTTTCCTAGTCTAGCTAAAAGTTTGTGAATTTTATATTTTTGAAAATCCAGCTTTTAGTTTGTTGATCCCTTCTATTGATTTTCTTGTATATGTTTTATTTATTTCCACTCTAGTCTTTATGATATCCTTCCATCTGCCAACTTGGGAATAAATTTCTTCTTTTTCTACTTCCTTGAGGTGTAGAGTTAGATTATTTGAGAGCTTTCTAATTTCTTGTTGTATGCACTTATCACTATAAACTTTCCTCGATGAACTGCTTTTGCAGCAACCAATAGGTTTTGGTATGTTGTTTCCATTTTTGTTGGTTTTGAGATTTTTAAAAAATTTCCTTTGGCTTTCTTTTTTGACCTACTTTAGTTTTTGGAAGTGTGCTGTTTAGTTTTCACATATTTGTAGATTTTCCAGATACCGTCTTGTTGATTTCTAGTTTTCTATTATTGTGTTCAGATATTTGGTATAATTTTGATCTTCTTAAATTTGCTAAGACATGTTTGTGTCCTATCATATGATCTATCCTGGAGTATGTTCCATGTGCACTTGAGCATAAGTTGTTGGATGTAATGTTCTATATATGCCTGTGAAGTCCATTTGATGTAGTATATAGACCAGTGTTTTCTTGTTGATTTACTATATGCATGATCTATCCATCGCTGAGAGTGGAGTATTGAAGTCCCCTACTATTAATGTATTGTCTATTTTTCCCTTCAGATCTATATTTGCTTAATATATTTAGGTACTCTGATGTTGGCTGTGTATATATATTTTCAATTGTTATATCTTCTTGATTTATTGACCCTTGTATCATTATATAATGACCTTCTTTGTGTCTTGTCATTGTTTTTGGCTTAAAGTCTGTTTTGTCTGATATGAGTGTGGCTACCTCCACATTATTTGGCTTCTACTTGCATGGAATATAATCGTCCATCTCTTTACCTTGAGCCTATGTGTGTCTTTAAAGCTGAAATTAATGTCTTATATAAAGAATATAATTGGGTCTTATACATTTTTATCCAGCCAGCCACTCTATAGCTTTGATTTGTGAATTCAATCCATTTACATTTAGAGTGAGTTTTGATATGTAAGGACTTATTACTGACATCTTATTAATTGCTTTCTGATTGTTTTGTAACTCCATTGTTTCTTTTTCCCCTCTGTGTCTACCTTTGTAAATTGGTGCTTTACCATGTTGCTGTGTTTCCTTTCTTAATGTTTGTGATTCTACTAAAGATTTTTGCTTTGTGATTACCATGAGGCATTCATAAAACATCTCATAGTTTAAAAAGTCCATTGTATGCTAACAGAAACTTATCTTTGTATGCCTATAAAAGTTCCATTCTTTTATTCTTCTCCTGTTATATTTTTTATGTTACAATATACTTCATTTTATTCTGCATATTTGTTAAAAAGCTATTGTAACTATAGATTTTTCTATTGCATTTTTCATTTCATTTATTTCAGCTCCAGGATGTTTTTTGTTTTTGTTTTTACAACTTTTGTCTGTTATATTTTTCTTTTCTTCATGTTTTTTCTGATTTCATTGAATTTTTTTTCTGTCTTTCCTTGTAGGTCAGTAAGGTTTCTTATAACAGTGTTTTAAAATTATTTATTAGGTAGATTGCAGATTTCTAGGTCTTTGGGATTGATAACTGGAAGATTTTTGTAATCCTTTAGTGGTGTTAGATTACTTTGACTTTTTTTCTTAATGTTCCTGCAGTTATGTGCTGCAATCTTCACTTCTGAAGTAGCAGCCAACTGCTCCAGCTTTTACTAATTGTCTGCAGGAGAGAAACACCTTCTGTCAGCCCTCTAGAATTAGAGATCCTGAGGCTTTCTCAAACCTTTATGGATAAACCTGTTTCATGCTTCTTATTACATCTTTTGGCAGAATTCTTTTTTTGTCTTTTTTTTTTGGCTGCTATTCACAACTCGGGGGATCTTAGTTCCCTGACCAGGGAATGAACCCACAGCCTTAGCAGTGAAAGCAGAGAGTCCTAAGCATTGGACTGCCAGGGAATTCACATGGCAGAATTCTTAAGCTTATACGCCATCTTTTGATCTTGCAACACAATAGTCTGGGTGCTGACAGCCCTCTTTTATTCTCCTAAGGGTGTTGCTAATACAGAAATTTATGGTCTGTCTCTGGCCTGCAGATGTGAGCCAGCTTCCTGTGTGTTTTCTCAAGCTGTGTGCCAAAGCTTGCCCTCAGTACTTTAGTTGGGAGCACACATGCTGAACTGACCACAGTGTGAGGATTTGTATTGGTACAATTTACAGAGCACCAAGGGTGCCCATTGGCCAGTTGGGAGGATCTATGGGTGAGGCATCCCTATTGGCTCATGGATGGGCTTCTTGATGGAGTCTGTAATACAGCTAACAGACTCTGCAGCACATTAATGCCTTACCAGAATCCTATCTGCTACGTCTTCCCCACCCCCAGTCATGCAACTCATGATTCAGCACTCTGGAAGGGGCAAGAAAACAACAGGCCTTTTTGGCAGCACCCCACACAGTTGGAGAAGTTTCATGCTCACTCACATGCTTTCACTTGCCCCTGCAGGAGAAACCATGGGCCAGGAAGATCTCTCTTGACCCTAAGTTGTGCAATCTTAGTGGAGGCATGATGTCAGTAAAGTGAAACTATTCCCTTTACTTTGTCCAATGCATCCAAACTCATACATTTTTTTTTTTTTCTCCAACATTGTGCTAGTACTTCTCTACTAGAAACCTGGATATCCACAAAGACTCCTTTACTCATGAGTGATAGATTAAAATAGTATTTTCCAGGTGCCCCTGGGCTTTATCCAAGAGGAGCCAGTTAACACATGACCGCCAAGTCCAGAGCTGGGACTGAGGTCTCTACGCCTATGACCCTGTGCACAGATGGGTGAGATTCCCCCTGGCCCCCCTGATGTATGGTGCTGTATTCCACACCTCCCACAAAGACACTTGTCTGTGAATGAAGCCAAGGTGCTGTTGAAGGGGGACATGATGAGGCACATCTTATTCAACCCTAATGCTGATGGAACTCCTCCCTGAAATATATACGAGACAAACTGAGTAACTCAACCTGAGCTTCCTTTACTTTGCTTTTATCTTTTCATTGGTCTTGAGGCCTCAACCAGGAGGGCATCTGGAGTCTCCCTCACTAAGAGAAGAAATCCGAGAGAGAGAGAGAGAGAGAGAGAGAGAGAGAGATAGAGAGAGAGAAAGCTTCCCTGAGACAGATTCTCACATGGAAAAATGATTCAGTTCTTTGCCCCTCCTAATGGCATCCCATTCTCTATAAAATGACCCACACTTTCTTGACCCAGGTCGGAGTTTCTTAGACTTTGCCTCGCATCATTATTACTTGGAAAACTTTTAAAAATTCCCATGCCTAGGACTTAAAAGGATTCAGTAAAGTAGTATTTCTGGGCATCAGTATTTTTTAAAGATCACCATGTTATTCAAATTTGCTGTCAAAGTGAGAATAAGGACACTTGCCCTACATAGTAAAAAAAAAAAAAAAAAAAGTGCATGTGAGTCACCTGAAAATATTGTTAAAATGTTGTTTCTGTTTCAGGAGGCCTGAGTTATGCCTAAAAGTCTGAAATCTAAACACAATTCAGGGACATAGACTACACTGAGACTACTAAGGTCCCTTTTATACTCAAGTAAATAAAACTTGGTGACAAAAAAAAAAAAAAACCTTACAAGAGATGACTGGAAGTGAAAATATCTGTACAATATATCACATTGGGAGGATCTCATTATCATGAAGAAACTACCTAAATATCATTTCCCATGATTTTTAATAACCAAAATTTACAAGATGAAGACAATATCCTCTATTATGGTTTTAAGTAGGACTCTCCCTCGTAGACAAAACTTCTAGTTTCAGGAAAGCCTCAGCTTAAAAAATGCAGACTTTGCATCCCTACATAGGTGTCTATTCTAACCAGTTTCCCAAATTCCAGTCACTTGCACACTGAAGACAAATCAATGTTAATTAATAGCTTCCTACTGACATTATAACTTGATGTTTTCCAATGTGTTGACTCAGTTTCTTATTAATTTACTAATATTTTCCTTTATTTTTCTTTCAGTTCTACTGAGATATAATTGACATACAGTACTGTAGAAATGGTGGGTGTACAGCATAATGACATATCTTGTAAAAGGATTAGCAAACAATTTAAATTTTTAAAAATTTACTAAATACTTCATATGACACTTTGGTAACCTCCATTTAACACATAAGTTAAATTTACACAATTCATAACATTACATGAAATGGGCTGTGCAAGTCTCAATATTATTTGGTGTTCTGAAATTTGTACATAAACCACAGCTGGGGAAGTGCTAATTCATGAGACAAATTCTGCTCCTTTCTTCTGTCTTTTACTCCAGTAGTTGCCTCTGAGCCGTGTTAACCTGGAGGCTGAATCTTCCGTGCCTTGGGGCAGGGCGGGTCACTCCCCTCAGAGGAGGAGACCAGAAGGTCCTCCTGGAGAACATGGATTGGGACATGGGTCAGTATCACCCAGGTTCCTCTAAGAGGTGGAACATCTGACTTGTAGGAGAAGGCTTCTTAGGAGGATGAAATGAAAGGTGTTCTGAACCTGGGGCCCTCCCCGCATCCCTTGTCCCATCATGAAGACAATTCTGAGGGGTTGGTCTGGAACATGCATAGATGGTGGAGGTTGGGGGACAGTGCAGGCCTGGATTGGGCTCAGGTGAGGTGAGTTGGGTAGAGGCTGGGAGTCAATGCTTAGCATTGGGGCAGGTGTCCTTATGGTCATTTGGTGTGCCTGTGTGAATCCAAGTCCAGTTGTACTGGGAAGAGGATAAAGGCTGTGGATAATTCCACAGATCAGGTCTCTGAGTATCCTCAGAGGATAAAAAGGACCTGAGTCTTACTTTTATGGTGGGAGAGGGGAGGTTGGAGGGGAGGTTCTAGCAAAATTGGATGGAGACCCAGGCAGATCTCTTACCTGCTGCCTGAGTCTGGAGTCCCGGTCTCATGTACGTTTGACATTCTCTGGTCTGCACATTGAGTCTACTTCAGGACATTTGAGTTGTGCTCTGTGGTTGGTGACATGGTCCAGACCAAATGTCTTGGTGGCAAGCTGGGGAACATCATAGGAGAGGCTCCCAGGCCTGTTGTTTGTCAGCTTGGCAATGATGTTTGAGCATTGACCGATGTGCTTCGGTGTAGGTTGTGAGGTTTAATGATATCCTCATCCTGTCCTTTAACTGGTCCACAAGTGGAGAGCAAAGAGCTCAGTACAGAGCTCTTGATGTAAGGCTGTGCATGGCAGATGGCCCTCATGTCAAGTGTCTTGAGTGATGGATGACCTGTGAAAACAAGTTCCTTGACAAATTTTTTAGTGACTGTGTGCAAAGTAATTGGCTTGGAAGGATGTGTAATTGGCTTGGAAGGATGTGGGAGAAGACACCACAAATGTAAAGTATATTTGAATTGCCTCTCAATCAAGAGAAAAAAATAGAAGCAAACAAAAATATTTGGAACCTATGAAATTAAATTTCACTGTAAAAGAAAAATGATCATTTTACATATGAAGAGGCACCCAACCTCAATGATGGTCAGGGGGAAATAAATTACAAAGCCAATGCAATAATTTTTCTTCTATTATATAGAAAACGTAAAGTGCCTTTGTAGCGTCTCTTGTCAACATCAGTGGAAACAAGCCCTTTGATGTACTCTTGCAGGGAGTATACATGACTAATATCCCTTTTGAGGCAGTTTGTCTCCTCTTTTGCTTCTACACTTTCTGGACTTTAGGGGTTCTGTGGTGCTGATGTCTGTGTGATGATCTGGAGATCTGCTATGTCCTTCCACCTCTGGTCAATCTCCTTCAGGCATTGATAACTTGATTTCCTGAAGTAGAAGAAAAAAGGCAAAAAACATCATATACACATTGAAACAAGACAGTGGAATAGAAGGACGTGGAGTTCAAAAAGAAAAAAAAAACAACAAAACCACCAAATAGTTCTGTCTCATTACTTCAACCTCACGCTTCACCCCCAGACAAATCCCAACTCCTGGAAAACCACTATGCAGAGGGAGCTGTCCTCTGGAGGTGGGGAGACTGTAAGGAAGGAGGCTAGAGGTGGGAACCTTACCAGCAGGAGACCTGGAGATCAGGTAACTTTTCAGAGCTCTTCCGGCCCAAAGAGTCCACCATCCTTTGGGGGGATGGGGCTTCGTTAGGGGTAGGAGTGCCCACCTGGATCTGAAGATGGTGGTCCCACGCAGATGGGACCAGGCACTACAGGTCCAAGGAGGGCTCAGTTGCTGCACCACCCTTCCCAGGTCCCTCTGTCCCAGGTCAGTCCAGCCTTGGGACCCAAGCCTGCTCATATTCTAGGGATGGCACAGCAGCCCGGGTCACTGAGGCCTGAGGGGAACATACGAGGCATTTTTTTAAATTTAATTTTTATTTTATATTGCAATTTAGTTGATTTACAATATTGTGTTGTTTCAGGTGTTCAGCAGGTTGATTCAGTTGCACATAGACATATATATATTCTTTTTTCCTATTCTTCTCAATATAGGTTATTAAAGAGTGTTGGGTAGAGTTCCCTGTGCTAAACAGTAGGTCCTTGTTGATTATCAATTTCATATATATTCCGGCATATATGCTAATCCCACCTTCTCTTTCTGCTACCTTTCCCCTTTGGTAAACACATGTTTGTTTTCTAAGTCTATGAGCCGGATATTGTTTTATAAATTGATTCCTTTGTATCAGTGTTTGAATTAGACCTATAAGTGATATCATGTGCTATTCCTCTTTCCTTTCTGACTTACTCCACTTAGTATGATCACTTCTAAGTCCATCCGTGTTGCTGCAAGTGGCATTATTTCAATTTTTATGGCTGAGCAATATGCCATTGTCTATACGTACTCCATCATCTTTGTCCATTCATTGGTCTGTGAACATTTGCTTTGCTTCCATGTCTTGGCCATTGAAAACGCGGATGCTATGGCCGTTGGGGTAGGTGGGTGTTTCCGAATGCTGGTTTTCTCTGGGTATCTCCAAAGGAGTGGGATTGCTGGATCATCTGGTCTCTTTATTATTACTTTTTTAAGGAACCTCCATACTGTTGTTTATCGTGGCAGCTACCAGTTTCCTTTTCCACCAGCAGCGTAGGCAGGTTCCCTTTTCTCCACGCTCTCTCCGGCTCTTACTGTTTGTAGACTTTTTGGTGATGGCCACTGTGACTGGTCCGAGGTGATACCTCCTTGTAGTTTTGATATCCAGTTCTCTCATAAGTAGGGATGGTAAGCACCTTGACTTGTGCTTTTTTTTTTTTTTTTCTTTTATTGGTGTGTGTAGAAGTTACCTCTTTAAATTGGCTTCTTCGTAGAAGTTACCTCTTTAAATTGGCTTCTTCACAGTCGTCAGAGTTCTAAATTCTTTTTCCATTTCCTACCCAAGGACATTTCTTGAGGGCAGGTGTCATTTACAGCCCCCCAGGCTTTGTGAACATGAAGTGCTCATAAGCACTGGTTTTAAAGCTGTCGTTGCGGTATCGGCCACAAGGTGGCAGGATTTCTTCATCCCCAAAGCTGGTTATTCTCGCAACAAGAACCTGAGAGAAAGTTGTGTTTCTGGGTGTAAATTCGAGTGGTATGGGGCTGAACAATCAACCAAGGAGACTTCCCTGGCGGTCCAGTGGTTAACACTCTGATCTTCCAGTATAGGGGCTCGGGTTCAATTTCTGGTCTGGAAAATTGGATTGCCCATGCCACGTGGCCAAAAAAAAAAAAAGAAAAAGAAAAAAAGAGAAAGAGAAACAACCTAAGGAGTTGCGTCTCATTAATTCTTTGCCCTTACACTTCACCCCCGGGCAAATTCCAACCCCTGGGACACCATACTGCAGAGGGAGCTGTCCTCTGGAGGTGGGGAGACTGTAAGGAAGGAGACTAGAGGTGGGAAACTCACCAGCAGGAGACCTGGAGACCAGCTGACTTTTCAGAGCTCTTCCAGCCCAGAGAGCCCACCGTCCTTTGGGTGCCCTGGGCTTGGTTTAGGGGTAGGAGTGCCCACCTGGATCTGGAGATTGTGGTCCCCTGCAGTCGGGACCAGGCACTACAGGTCCAAGGAGGGCTCAATTGCTGCACCATCCTTCCCAGCTCCCTCTGTCCCAGGTCAGTCCATCCTTGGGACCCATGCTGGCTGAGAGTCTAGAGATGCGACACAAGCGCAGGTCACCGAGGCCTGAGAGGGACGTAGGAGGCATTTTGTTTTTTAATTTGTTTTATTTTATATTGGAGTGGATTGATTAACAATGTTGTGTTGTTTTAGGTGTTCAGCAAGTTGATTCAGTTTTACATAGAAATATATCTGGTTTTTTTTCCGATTCTTTTCCTATATAGTTTATTAAAGAGTGTTGGGTAGAGTTTCCTGTGGCATACAGTAGGTCTTTGTTGATTATCGATTTCACGTATATTATGGGGAACATGCTAAACATGCTATACTTCATTTGTCCCTTTCCACCACCTTTCCACTTTGGTATCCATACGTTTGTTTTCTAAGTCTGTGAGGCCGTGTATGTTTTGTAAATTGGTTCCTTTGTATTAATGTCTGGTTTCCACCTTTAAGTCACATCATGTGATATTTCTCTTTCCTTTCTGACTTACTTCACTTAGTATGATCACCCCTAAGTCTGCCCGTGTTGCTTCAACTGGCATTATTTCATTTTTTTTTTTTAACGGCTGAGTAACATTCCATTGTCCCGCACCTGGGCGTATAAACAGCGAAAACCAGAATTTGAAAAACTTTCACCCCAACATTCACTGTAGCACTATTTACAATAGCCAAGACATGGAATCAACCAAAATGTCCATCAACAGATGAATGGATAGAGAAGAACTGGTACATAGACACAATAGAATATTATTCAGCCATAAAAATGAAGGAAATCATGCCACTTGCAGCAATATGGATGGATCTCAGACGATCATACTAAGTGAAGTAAGTCAGACAGAGCAGGACAAATATCATATGATATCCCTTATAGGTGGACTCTAAAAAGTGATACCAATGAACTAATGTCAAGAGAGAAACAGACTCAAAGACTTTGAAAATTAACTTATGGTTACTAAAGAGGAAAGGTGGGGGAATGGGATAAATTACTAGTTTGGGATTAAATATACATACTAAGACATATAAAATAGATAATCAACCAGAACCTATGGTATAGCACAGAGAACTGCTCTCAACTCTCTGTAATAACCTATGTGGGAAAAGAATTAGAAGTTGAATAGACATATGTATATGTAGAAGTAAAGAAGTTGATGTTCACCTACAACAAACACAACACTGTAAATAAATGTTACTCCAATGACAATAAAAATTAAATTAAAATTTAAAAAAGGAAGAGATGAGACACAAGCTTTTGGGTGTCTGTTTTGGCATATGCAACTCTAATTTACAACTCAGGAACACGAATTCCGATGAAGCTGTGTTTCCCGGAGTAACCAGAGTAATAAGTGATACCAGTGAACTAATTTCAAAAAGAGAAACAGATGCAGAGACTCAGAAAACAAACTTACGGTTATCAAAGGGGAATAGTGGGGTGAAGGGATAATTTAGGAGGCTGGGAATAACATATACACACTAAAACAAACCAAATAGATAACCAACAGGGACCAACAGTATAGCTCAAGAAACTCCACTCAACACTCTGTAATAACCTGTATGAGAACAGAACTGAAAAATAACAGATATATGTACACATATAACTGAGTCAACTACACCTACAAAACATGTCAATAAACTTTACTCCAGTAAGAAATAAAAAAAATTAATAAAAAATAAGAAGCAATGATCACAAGCATATGGGTGTCTGTTCTGGCTAATTCCGGTCTAGTTTACAATGCACAGAGGAGTGCAACTAAGGTTCTGGTTGCCCCAATAACCAGGGTTGGGCATGAAGAAATCCGGCCACCTTGTGGTCATTTTCTGCAACAGCAAGTTAAAAATCAGGTCATTTGGGCAGTTAATACTCTCAAGGATTCCAGGGCTGTAAATGCCACCTTCCCTCAAGAAATGTCCTGTGGTAGCTAATGGAAAAAGAAGTTAAAGAGGGCAGCCTTTGAAGATGCCAATTCAAAAGGTAAGTTTTACTCTCACCATTTGAAAAAAAAAAAAAACACATGAAAAGATGTTCAACATTGTTAGTTATTAGAGATGTGCAAATCAAAACTACAAAGAGGTATCACCTTGCACCAGTTAGAATGGCCATCACCAAAAAGTCTACAAACTGTAAATGCTAGCGAGGGAGTGGAGAAAAGGGAACCCTCCTACACTGTTGGTGGGAATGCAAACCGGTCACAGCCACTAGGGAGAACAGTATGGCGGTTCCTTAACAAGCTAAAAATAGAGCTACCGTATGATCCGGCAGTCCCACTCCTGGGTGTGTATCAGGAGAAAACCAGAATTTGAAAAACATGCACCCCAACGTTCACTGCCACACTAGTTACAACAGCCAAGGCATGGAATCAACCAAAATGTCCATCGACAGATGAATCAATAAAGAAGAAGTGGTACATAGAGACAAATGAATATTATTCGCCATGAAAAAGAATGAAATAATGCCATAGCAGCAACGTGGATAGACCTAGAGACGATCACACTAAGTGAAGTAAGTCACACAGAGACAAAAAAATGTCACATGATATCACTTAGTGGTAGAATCAAATAAGTGATACCAAGGAACTACTTTGTAAAAGAGAAACAGACACAGATTTAGAAAAACAACTTATGGTTGCCAAAGGAGAATGTTGGGGGGAAGGGATAAATTAGGACGTTGAGATGTACGTAAACACACTAATACAAACGAAATAGCTAATCAACAGGGACCAACTTTATAGTTCAGGGAACTCTACTCGACACTCTTTAATAACCTATTGGGAACAGAATCAGGAAAAGAATAGATAAATGTATATGTATAACTGAATCAACTTGCTGTACACCTACAAATCACAACATTGTAATTAAACTTTACTCCAGGAAAGAAACAAAAATTAAATTAAAAAAAAAAAACAAGAAGCGATTATCACAGGCATTTGGGTGTATGTTCTGGTTAATTCCCCTGTAATTTACAACACACAGAGGAGTGCAACTAAGGCTCTGGTTGCCCCAGTAACCAGTGTTGGGCATGAAGAAATCCTTCCACCACCCTGTAGTCATTTTCTTTAACAGCAAGTTAAAAACCAGGTCATTTAGGCACTTCATATTCACAAGCACTCCGGGGCTATAAATGACACCTGCCCTCAAGAAATGTCCTGGGGTAGGTAATTGAAAAAGAAGTCAAAGAGGGCAGCCTTTCAACATGCTAATTTCAATAGGTAAATTTTACTCTCACCATTTAAAAAAAAAAAAAAAGCACGTGAAAATTTGTTCAACATAGCTAATTATTAGAGACACGCAAATCGAAATCTCAATGAGGTATCACCTCGCACCAGCCAGAATGGCCATCAACAAAAAGTCTACGAACTGTAAATGCTGGCAAGGGTGTGGAGAAAAGGCAAGCCTCCTACACTGTTGGTGGGACTGTAAACTGGTCAGAGCCACTGTGGAGAACAGTATGAAGGTTCCTTAACAAGCTAAAAATAGACCTAGCATATGACCTGGCAGTCCCACTCCTGGGCATATACCTGGAGAAAACCAGAATTCAAAAAACATGCACCCCAACGTTCACTGCCACACTAGTTACAACAGCCAAGGCATGGAAGCAACCAAAATGTCCATCGACAGATGAATCAATAAAGAAGTGTACATAGAGACTATAGAATATTACTCAGCCATAAAATAGACTGAAATAATGCCATTTGCAGCAACATAGTATAATCATCCCTAGGTCCATCTGTGTGAAGTAAGTCAGATAGAGAAAGACAAATATCATATGATATCACTTATAGGTGGAATCTAAAAATTAATACCAATGAGCTGATTTACAAAAGACAGACTCACAGACTTTGAAAACATATTTATGTTTACCAAAGAGGAAAGGTGGGGTAAAGGGATAAATTAGGTGGTTGGGATTAAATATACATACTAAGACAAATAAAATAGGTAATCAAAAAGAACTACTGTATAGCACAGGGAACTCTGCTCAACATTCTGTAATAACCTATGTGGGATAAGAATTCAAAAATGAATAGACATATGTATATGTAGAACTGAAGAAGTTGATGTTCACCTACAAGGAACACAACATTGTAAATCAACATTACTCCAACAAAAAATAAAAATTAAATTAAATTAAAATTAAAAAATAAGTAATGAGACGCAAGCTTTTGGGTGTTTGTTCTGGTATAGTTGACTCTAATTTACAACCCAGGAACGTGAATCCCACGAAAGCTCTGGTTGCCTGCGTAACCAGAGTTGGTCATGAAGAAATGCTGCCGCCTTGTGGCCATTTTCCATAACAGCAAGTTAAAAACCAGTGCTTCTGGGCATATAGCACTCACAAGTACTGTGGGGCTGTAAATGAACTTGCCCAGAAGAAATGTCTTGGGGCAGGCAATCGAAAATCAATTCAAAAGAGGACAGACTTTGAAGAAGCCAATTTCAACAGGTAAATATTACTCACACTGTAAAAAAAAAAAAGCACGTGCAAAGACGTTAAACATCACTAATTATGAGAGACATGTAAGTCAAAACTACAAGGAGGTATCACATTGCACCTGTCAGAATGGCCATCATCAAAAAGTCTGCAAACAAACAAACAAAAAAGTCTGCAAACAATGCTGGATAGGGAACCTCCTATGCTGTTGGTGGGAATGTAAACTGGTCACAGCCACTATGGAGGTTCCTTAACAAGCTAAAAATCGAGCTATCTATGATCCGGCAGTCCCACGCCTGGGCATATAGCCAGAGAAAACCAGAATTTGAAAAGACACTTGCTCCTCGACTTTCACTGCAACACTATTTACAATAGCCAAGACATGGAAGCAACGAAAATGTTCATCAACAGATGAATGGCTAAAGAAGAAGTGGCACATGGGCACAACAGAATATTATTCAGCCATAAAAAAATAATGAAATACTGCCATTTGCAGCAACACGGGTCAACCTAGAGATGATCATACTAAGTGAAGTAAGTCAGAGAAAGACAAATATCATATGATATCACTTATAGGTGGAACCTAGTAAGTGATAAAAAGTGAACTAATTTGCAAAAGAGAAGCAGACTCAAAGACTTAGAAAACAAACTTATAGTTAACAAAGCGGACTGGTGGGGGGAAGGAATAAATTAGGAGGTTGGGATTAACATATACACACTAATACAAATCAAATAGATAATCACCAGGGACTAACTGTATAGATCAGGGAACTCTGCTCAACACTCTGTAATATCCTATATGGGTACACAATCTGAAAAAGAATGGATATATGTATATGTATAACTGAATCAACTTGCTGTACTCCTACAAAACACAGCATTGTAAATAAACTTTACTCCAATAAAAATAAAAATTAAATATAAAAAAAAATAAGAAGTAATGAGACAAGTTTTGGGGTGTTTTTTTCTGGCACATTCCACTCTATTTTATAACCCAGGAACTCAAGTTTCACTGTGGTTCTTGTGCCCCAGGAACCAGAGTTGGGTATGAAGAAATCCTTCCACCTTGTGGCCATTTACTGTAAAGGCAAGTTTAAAACCAGTGCTTTTGGGCCCTTTAATATTCACAAAGACTTCAGGGTTGTAAATGACAGGTGCCCCCAATAAATGTCCTGGGGTAGGTAATGGAAAAACAATTCAAAACAGGGCAGACTTTCAAGAGGCCAATTTCATGAGGTAAATTTTACTCACACTGTTTTTTTTTTTAAAAAAAAGCACATGAAAAGATGTTCAACATCACTAATTATTAGAGACATGCAAATCAAAACTACAACGAGTTATCACCTCCCACCAGTCAGAATGGCCATCATCAAAAAGTCTACAAACAATAAATGCTGCAGAGGACCTGGAGAAAAGGGTACCTTCCTATGCTGTTAGTGGAATGTAACCTGGTAACAGCCACTATCAAGAAGAGTATGGAGGTTCCTTAAAAAACTAAAAATAGAGCTAGTATATGATCTGGCAGTCCCACTCCTGGGCGTATATCAGGAGAAAACCAGTATTCGAAAGGACACATGGTCCCCAACGTTCACTGCAGCACTATTTACAATAGCCAAGACGTGGAATCAACCAAAATGTCCATTGACAGATGAATGGCTAAAGAAGTGGTACATACAGACAACTGAATATTACTCAGCCATAAAAAAAGAATGAAATAATGCCATTTGCAGTAACGTGGATGGAACTAGAGATGATAATACTAAGTAAGTCAGATAGAGAAAGACAAATATCATACAATATCACTTTTATGTGGCATCTAAAAAAAAGATAGAAATGAACTAATTTACAAAACAGAAAGAGACTCACAGACTTCAAATATCCTTTAGGGAGAAAATTTTAAAAATCTATTACAGGTCATTAAATGTCAACCTGAAAAAAATAAGCAATAATTAACATTGTAAAGGTATTTATTCTCCTCAAATTAATCTGTACCAGGCATTAGCAAACTAAACCTGCAGATCACATCCAGCCCACCATCTTCTTTTGTAAACAAAATTTTATTGAATGGCAAAAAAAGAAACCCACGAGACATCACGTCACACCTGTCAAAATGGCTATTATCCAAAAGTCTACAAATAACAAATGTTATTGAGGATATGGAGAAAAGGGAACCCTAGTACACTGTTGGTAGGATTGTAAATTGGTACACCCACTATGAAAACAATATGGAGGTCCTGAAAAAACTAAAAGTAGAACTATCATATTTGCCAACAATTACACTGCTGGGTATTTGCCCAAAGAAAATGAAAACACCAATTTGACAGGATACATGCACCCCAGTGTTCATAGTAGCATTATTTCCAATTGCCACAATATGGAAGCAAACTAAATGTCTATCAACAGATGAATGGGTAAAGAAGATGTATACACAATAGACCATTACTCAGCCATTAAATAGAATCAAATTCTGCCACTTGCAACAACTTGGATGGGCCTAGAATGTATTATATCTAGTGAAATAAGTTAGAGACAAATGCTCTAGGTTCTCCCTTGTATGTGGAATCTAAGAAATGCAAGAAAGGAATGTATACAACAAAATAGGAATAGACTCAGAGAATAAATTAATGGTTACTGGTGGGGAGAGTGAAGGGGGGAGGGAATGATAGTAGTTTGTTTCTCTTAATCCAATACCCCTATGTAGAATATAAACAAATTAGGATATATTGTACAACCCAGGGAAATATATAGCCATTATTTTGTAATATCTTTAAATGGAGCATAATCTATAAAAATATTAAATCAATATGTTGTACCCCTGAGACTAATGTAATATTGTAAATCAACTATACTTCGATTTAAAAAATGCATACAGTGGCTGAGTGGATTAAAAAAAGATCAATTATATACTGTGTACAAGAGATTCATGTGAACTTTAAGGCCATACGTAGGATAAAACTGAATGACTGGAAAAAAGATATTTCATGCAAATAATAATTACCTGACTAGTCTATTATCAGGCAAAAAAGACTTTAAGTCAAACCTCTCACAGAAACAAAGGTTATCATAAAATGATAAAGTGATTAATTCATCAAGAAATTATGACTATTATAAATATGTATGTATCCAGCATTGGAGCCTCTAAACATATAAAGAAAATATTAACACATATAAAGGGGAAAATGTGCAGAAATGAAATAATGGTAAGAAATGTCAATACCCAACTTTCAACACTGTATAGATCATCCGGACAGATTATCAATCAGAAAACATTGAACTTGAACACACACTTGATAAGTGAACCTGACAGACATATATAATACATGCCACTCAACAGCAGCAAAATTTCCATTCTTCTTAAGTACACATAGAACATTTCCTAGGATAGATCAAATGTTAAGCCACAAAAGAAGTCTTCAAAAATCCAAGAAGATTGAAATCGTATCAAGTAACTTTTCCAACCACAACGGTATGAAGCTGAAATTCAATATTAGGAAGAATAATTGAAAATTCAGGAACACTTAGAAATTGAACATCAAGCTTCTGAAGAGCCAATGTATACAAGAATAAATCAAAAGGGAAATAAAAAACATAAAGCAAACAAAATTGGAAACACGAAGTACATAAACTTATGGAATACAGAAAAAACAATTCAGTTCAAAGAGTTGTATTTACAGTTATAAATGTATATATTTTAAAAAAGTTCTTGAGAGGGGATCAAGATAATAGAGTAGGAAGATACTGAGCTCACCTCCTCCCACGGACACACCCAAATTACAACTTACACAGAAATTACCTCTGTAATGACCTGAAGACTAGCAGAGAAAATTTTCCACAACTGAAGATATAAAGAAGGAGAAACCACAAGGCGGGTAGGAGGATTGGCAACACAGTCTAGTTAGAACCCACATCTCCAGCACAGTGACCCACAGTTGAAGATATCACAACTGCATAGGTCCTCCACAAGGAGGGCAAGGTCTGAGCCCTCCATTAGGCTGCTCAGCCCAGGGTTCCTGCATTGGGAAGAAAAGAACACAGCGGGTCTGGCTTTGAAAACCTGCAGGGCTTACTTTCAGGAGAGCTGAAGGCTAAAGGAAACCGAGACTTTGCTCTCAAAGGGCGCCCACGAAATCTCACATGTTCTTAGTCCCTGTGCGGTGCTGGTGGTTTGAAAGACACCTGGGTCAGACCTACTTGCTCATCTCGGAGAGCTTCTTGGAAAGGCAAGAGGCAGATGGGACTCTTGCTAGGGACTGAGACATTGGCAGGCAACATTTTAGAGTCTTCCCTCTAACTGATTAGTATCAAAGGGCTGCCCCATCAACCACCATGCCTACAGCACTTCTGCACCACCAGGCCTCACAACCAGACACACTGGGGGCCTACCCTGTCTACTTGTGCACCTGGAGCGCCACACAGCCACCCCTGAGGGAGGTGTGCCTTTCCTACCAGCGCCCACGGCAATCACATCATGCTGGGCCTCACGTCAGTTTAGGTCAATGTCCAACCCCGCCTGCCAGCTTGTCCACAGTAGTTGGCTCTGCCAGAACAGAAGGGTGTATGAAGCCCAGAGAGGGGACACCCCTGGAACATCTGGCTCTGCTGGCCACAGGAGAATGTGCTGCTGGGCCCTTTAGGCCATCTCCTGTATAAGGCCACTTCTCCAAGACCAGGAAAGGTAATGAACTGGAGCTAATGAATAGAAAGGCACCGAGAATTAGGAAACATAAGGAAATAGAGGAATATGTTACAAATGAAGTAACAAGACACAACATCAGAAGAACTAGATAAAACAGAGATAAGCATTCTATCCCCCCCACCAAAAAAAGTGTTCAAGGTAGTGATTCCAAAGATGCTCACTCAAGTCAGGAGAAGAATAGATGGACATAGTGAAAACTTCAACAAAAAAAACCCAAACAGCTGAAAAATAAAATAACTGAGATTAAAACACACACACACACACACACACACACACACACACTCACTCTAGAGGGAAGCAACATTAGATTATATAATACAGAAGAACAGATCAGTGATCTGGAAGATAGAGTAGTGAAAATCACCCAAGCTGAGTAGCAAGAAGAAAAAAGAATTAAGACAATAGGTAATGGGACCTCTGAGGCAACATCAAGAATGTTAACATGAGTATCATAGGGGTCCCAGAAAGAGAAGAAGAGAGAAAGGGGCAGAGAACTTATTAGAGGATATAATAACTGATAACTTTCCTAACTGGGGGAAGGAAACAGACATCCAGGTCCAGGAAACACAGAGTCCCAAACAAGATGAAGATAAACAGGTCCACATCCAAACATGTTATAGTTAAAGTATTAAAAATTAAAGATAAAGAAAGATCATAGAAGCAGTGAAATAAAAGCAACTAGTTATGTGCAAGGTATTCCTGTAAGACTATCTGCTGACTTTTCAGCAGACTTTGCAGACCAGGAAGGAATGACAGGATATATTCAACGGGCTAAAAGGAAAAAAGCCTACAAAAAGAATACTCTACCAGCAAGATTACAGTTCAGAATTGAAGGAGAGATCACGAGTTTCCTATACTTGGGACTTCCCTGGTGGTGCAGTGGTTAAGAATCCACCTGCCAATGCAGGGGACACAGGTTTGATCCCTGGTCCGGGAAGATCCCACATGCCATGGAGCAACTAAGCCCATGCACCACAACTACTGAGCCTGTGCTCGAGAGCCCACGAGCCACAACTACTGAAGCCTGCGAGCCACAACTACTGAAACCTGCGTGCCACAACTACTGAAGCCCACATACCTAGGACCTGTACTCCACAACAAAAGAAGCCACCGCAATGAGAAGCCCATGCACCGCAACGAAGAGTAGCCCCACTCGCTGCAACTAGAGAAAGCCTGCACACAGCAACGAAGAACCAAGGCAGCCATAAATAAATAAATAAATAAATATATATATATATTTTAAAAAGGTTTCCCAGACTAGCAAAAGCTAAATGAGTTCATCACTAATAAAGCAGCCTTATAAGAAATGTTGAAGGAATTTACTTAAGCTTAAAAGAAGTGTCACTAATTAGTAACAAGAAAACACACAAAAGTAAAAATCTCACTGAAAAAGTATACATATAGTAAGGGTAGTAGATCAAACACTTATTAAGCTTCTGTAAAGAATAAAAGACAAAAGTAGTGTTTTTTTTTAAAGAGAGAGGGTCCAAATAAATCAGCAATGAAAGAGATGAAGTTACAAGAGACACCACAGAAATACAAAGTATCATGAGATTACTACAAACAATTATACACCAATAAATTGGACAACCTAGAAGAAGTGGATAAATTCCCAGAAACATCAATCTTCCAAGACTGAATCAGAAATAAATAAAAAATCTAAACATAGCAATTACTAGAAATGAAATTGATTCAGTAATCGAAAAACTCCCACTAAACAGAAGTGCAGCACCAGGTGGCTTCACTCATAAATTCTACCAAACATTCAAAGGAAAGTTAACATCTATCCTTCTCAAACTGTCCCCCATAATTGAAGACGTATTGTTTCCAGACTTATTTTCTGAGGCCAGCATCACCCATAGATGAAAACCAGATAAAGACACTATCAAAAAAAGTAAATTACAGGTGCAAAGCCCTGATAAACATAGATGCAAAAATCCTCAACAAAATATTAGTAAACTGAATTCAACAATATATTAAAAGAACCATACACTATGATCAAATGGGATTTATCTTGCCAATGCAGGAACGATTCAATACATGCAAATCATTTAAGTGACAGACCAGATTAGCAGAACAAAGGATAAAATCACATGACCATCTTCATACCTCCAGCAAAAAGCATATGGCAAAATTCAACAAAATTCAAATTTTGATTTATGATAAAAACTCTCAGCAAAGTGGGTATAAAGGCAACATACATTTCTATAATAAAGGGCATGTATGACAAAATCAGAGCTAACATCATACTCAACGGCTAAAAGCTGAGAGAATTTCCTCTAAGAACAGGAGCATGCCAAGGAGCCCTCCTCTCACCACTTTTATTCAACACAGTATTAATAGTCCTGCCACAGCAAGAAGACAAAAATAAAGATAAAAAATGGGATCTAATTTGTCAAGGACGTAAAACTGTCACTGTTCGCAAATGACGTGATAATATGTAAAGAAAACCCTAAAGGTTTCACCAACAAATTAGGATAAATAAATTCAGTAAATTTGAAGTATATACAATTAATATACAGAAGTCTGTTATTTTTCCCTGCACTAATAACAAACTATCAGAGAAATTAAGGCAAAAACATTTATAATTATATTAAAAATAATAAAATGCCTAGGAATAAATTTAACCATGGAGGTGAAAGATTTATATACTGAAAATTATAAGACATTGATGAAGGAAATTGAAGATGACATAAATAAATGAAAAGATATCCCATGCTCTTGGATTGGAAGAATTAATCTTTTTATTTTTTTATTTTTTTTAATGTCTGAAACATTTATATTAACATATTTCCATACATATTTCCATACAAATACAAATATAAGATTTTTAGAAATTTCATGTAATGTCTGAAACATTTATATTAACATATTTCCATACATATTTCCATACAAATACAAATAAAAGATTTTTAGGAATTTCATGTAATGTCTGAAACATTTATATTAACATATTTCCATACAAATAACCCAATGAAAGTTTAGTATTAGTTGTTTTGTTTGTTTTTTTATACTGCAGGTTCTTATTAGGCATCAATTTTATACATATCAGTGTATACATGTCAATCCCAATCGCCCAATTCAGCACACCACCATCCCCACCTCACCGCAGTTTTCCCCCCTTGGTGTCCATATGTCCATTCTCTACATCTGTGTCTCAACTTCTGCCCTGCAAACTGGCTCATCTGTACCATTTTTCTAGGTTCCACATACATGCATTAATATATGATATTTGTTTTTCTCTTTCTGACTTACTTCACTCTGTATGACAGTCTCTAGATCCATCCACGTCTCAACAAATGACTCAATTTCGTTCCTTTTTATGGCTGAGTAATATTCCATTGTATATATGTACCACAACTTCTTTATCCATTCGTCTGTTGATGGGCATTTAGGTTGCTTCCATGACCTGGCTATTGTATATAGTGCTGCAATGAACATTCGGGTGCATGTGTCTTTTTGAATTACGGTTTTCGCTGGGTATATGCCCAGTAGTGGGATTGCTGGGTCATATGGTAATTCTATACTTAGTTTTTTAAGGAACCTCCATATTGTTCTCCATAGTGGCTGTATCAATTTACATTCCCACCAACAGTGCAAGAGGGTTCCCTTTTCTCCACACCCTCTCCAGCATTTGTTGTTTGTAGATTTTCTGATGATGCCCATTCTAACAGGAGTGAGGTGATACCTCATTGTAGTTTTGATTTGCATTTCTCTAATAATTAGTGATGTTGAGCAGCTTTTCATGTGCTTTGTGGCCGTCTGTATGTCTTCTTTGGAGAAATGTCTATTTAGGTCTTCTGCCCATTTTTGGATTGGGGTGTTTGTTTCTTTGATATTGAGCTGAATGAGCTGTTTATATATTTTGGAGATTAATCCTTTGTCCGTTGATTCATTTGCAAATATTTTCTCCCATTCTGAGGGTTGTCTTTTCGTCTTGTTTATGGTTTCCTTTGCTGTGCAAAAGCTTTGAAGTTTCATTAGGTCCCACTTGTTTATTTTTGTTTTTATTTCCATTACTCTAGGAGGTGGATCAAAAAAGATCTTGCTGTGATTTATGTCAAAGAGTGTTCTTCCTATGTTTTCCTCTAAGAGTTTTATAGTGTCCAGTCTTATATTTAGGTCTCTAATCCATTTTGAGTTTATTTTTGTGTATGGTGTTAGGGAGTATTCTAATTTCATTCTTTTACATGTAGCTGTCCAGTTTTCCCAGCACCACTTACTGATGAGACTGTCTTTTCTCCATTGTATATCTTTGCCTCCTTTGTCATAGATTAGTTGACCATAGGTGCGTGGGTTAATCTCTGGGCTTTCTATCTTGTTCCATTGATCTATGTTTCTGTTTTTGTGCCAGTACCATATTGTCTTGATTACTGTAGCTTTGTAGTATAGTCTGAAGTCAGGGAGTCTGATTCCTCCAGCTCCATTTTTTTGCCTCAAGACTGCTTTGGCTATTCGGGGTCTTTTGTGTCTCCATACAAATTTTAAGATGATTTGTTCTAGCTCTGTAAAAAATGCCATTGGTAATTTGATAGGGATTGCATTGAATCTGTAGATTGCTTTGGGTAGTATACTCATTTTCACAATGTTGATTCTTCCAATCCAAGAACATGGTATATCTCTCCATCTGTTGGTATCATCTTTAATTTCTTTCATCAGTGTCTTATAG
The DNA here is from genome assembly GCF_965194825.1 of Balaenoptera physalus. Taxonomy (NCBI): domain Eukaryota; kingdom Metazoa; phylum Chordata; class Mammalia; order Artiodactyla; family Balaenopteridae; genus Balaenoptera; species Balaenoptera physalus. The sequence goes on from NC_138884.1 coordinate 26,583,561, forward strand.
TTTTCTGCATACAGGTCTTTTGTCTCCCTAGGTAGGTTTATTCCTAGGTATTTTATTCTTTTTGTTGCAATGGTAAATGGGAGTGTTTCCATAATTTCTCTTTCAGATTTTTCATCATTAGTGTATAGGAATGCAAGAGATTTCTGTGCATTAATTTTGTATCCTGCAACTTTACCATATTCATTAATTAGCTCTAGCAGTTTTCTGGTGGCAGTTTTAGGATTCTCTATGTATAGTATCGTGTCATCCGCAAACAGTGACAGTTTTACTTCCTCTTTTCCAATTTGTATTCCTTTTATTTCTTTTTCTTCTCTGATTGCCGTGGCTAGGACTTCCAGAACTATGTTGAATAATAGTGGTGAGAGTGGACATCCTTGTCTCGTTCCTGATCTTAGAGGAAATGCTTTCAGTTTTTCACCATTGAGAATGATGTTTGCTGTGGGTTTGTCATATATGGCCTTTATTATGTTGAGGTAGGTTCCCTCTATGCCCACTTTCTGGAGAGTTTTTATCATAAATGGGTGTTGAATTTTGTCAAAAGCTTTTTCTGCATCTATTGAGATGATCATATGGTTTTTATTCTTCAGTTTGTTAATATGGTGTATCACATTGATTGATTTGCGTATATTGAAGAATCCTTGCATCCCTGGGATAAATCCCACTTGATCGTGGTGTATGATCCTTTTAATGTGTTGTTGGATTCTGTTTGCTAGTATTTTGTTGAGGATTTTTGCATCTATATTCATCAGTGATATTGGTCTGTAATTTTCTTTTTTTGTAGTGTCTTTGTCTGGTTTTGGTATCAGGGTGATGGTGGCCTCATAGAATGAGTTTGGGAGTGTTCCTTCCTCTGCAATTTTTTGGAAGAGTTTGAGAAGGATGGGTGTTAGCTCTTCTCTAAATGTTTGATAGAATTCACCTGTGAAGCCATCTGGTCCTGGACTTTTGTTTGTTGGAAGATTTTTAATCACAGTTTCAATTTCATTACTTGTGATTGGTCTGTTCATATTTTCTGTTTCTTCCTGATTCAGTCTTGGAAGGTTATACCTTTCTAAGAATTTGTCCATTTCTTCCAGGTTGTCCATTTTATTGGCATAAAGTTGCTTATAGTAGTCTCTTAGGATGTTTTGTATTTCTGCAGTGTCTGTTGTAACTTCTCCTTTTTCATTTCTGATTTTATTGATTTGAGTCCTCTCCCTCTTTTTCTTGATGAGTCTGGCTAATGGCTTATCAATTTTGTTTATCTTCTCAAAGAACCAACTTTTAGTTTTATTGATCTTTGCTATTGTTTTCTTTGTTTCTATCTCATTTATTTCTGCTCTGATCTTTATGATTTCTTTCCTTCTGCTAACTTTGGGTTTTGTTTGTTCTTCTTTCTCTAGTTTCTTTAGGTGTAAGGTTAGATTGTTTACTTGAGATTTTTCTTGTTTTTTTAGGTAGGCTTGTATAGCTATAAACTTCCCTCTTAGAACCGCTTTTGCTGCATCCCATAGGTTTTGGGTCGTCGTGTTTTCATTGTCATTTGTCTCTAGGTATTTTTTTATTTCCTCTTTGATTTCTTCAGTGATCTTTTGGTTATTTAGTAACGTATTGTTTAGCCTCCATGTGTTTGTCTTTTTTACGTTTTTTTCCCTGTAATTCATTTCTAATCTCATAGCGTTGTGGTCAGAAAAGATGCTTGGTATGATTTCAATTTTCTTAAATTTACTGAGGTTTGATTTGTGACCCAAGATGTGATCTATCCTGGAGAATGTTCCGTGCGCACTTGAGAAGAATGTGTAATCTGCTGTTTTTGGATGGAATGTCCTATATATATCAATTAAATCTATCTGGTCTATTGTGTCATTTAAAGCTTCTGTTTCCTTATTTATTTTCATTTTGGATGATCTGTCCATTGGTGTAAGTGAAGTGTTAAAGTCCCCCACTATTATTGTGTTACTGTCGATTTCCTCTTTTATAGCTGTTAGCAGTTGCCTTATGTATTGAGGTGCTCCTATGTTGGGTGCATATATATTTATAATTGTTATATCTTCTTCTTGGATTGATCCCTGGATCATTATGTAGTGTCCTTCCTTGTCTCTTGTAACATTCTTTATTTTAAAGTCTATTTTATCTGATATGAGTATAGCTACTCCAGCTTTCTTTTGATTTCCATTTGCATGGAATATCTTTTTCCATCCCCTAACTTTCAGTCTGTATGTGTCCCTAGGTCTAAAGTGGGTCTCTTGTAGACAGCATATATATGGGTCCTGTTTTTGTATCCATTCAGCCAGTCTATGTCTTTTGGTTGGAGCGTTTAATCCATTCACGTTTAAGGTAATTATCGATATGTATGTTCCTATGACCATTTTCTTAATTGTTTTGGGTTTGTTTTTGTAGGTCCTTTTCTTCTCTTGTGTTTCCCACTTAGAGAAGTTCCTTTAGCATTTGTTGTAGAGCTGGTTTGGTGGTGCTGAATTCTCTTAGCTTTTGCTTGTCTGTAAAGCTTTTGATTTCTCCATCAAATCTAAATGAGATCCTTGCCGGGTAGAGTAATCTTGGTTGTAGGTTCTTCCCTTTCATCACTTTAAGTATATCATGCCACTCCCTTCTGGCTTGCAGAGTTTCTGCTGAGAAATCAGCTGTTAACCTTATGGGAGTTCCCTTGTATGTTATTTGTCGTTTTTCCCTTGCTGCTTTCAATAATTTTTCTTTGTCTTTAATTTTTGCCACTTTGATTACTATGTGTCTCGGCGTGTTTCTCCTTGGGTTTATTCTGTATGGGACTCTCTGCGCTTCCTGGACTTGGGTGGCTATCTCCTTTCCCATGTTAGGGAAGTTTTCGACTATAATCTCTTCAAATATTTTCTCTGGTCCTTTCTCTCTCTCTTCTCCTTCTGGGACCCCTATAATGCGAATGTTGTTGCGTTTAATGTTGTCCCAGAGGTCTCTTAGGCTGTCTTCATTTCTTTTCATTCTTTTTTCTTTAGTCTGTTCCGCAGCAGTGAATTCCACCATTCTGTCTTCCAGGTCACTTATCCGTTCTTCTGCCTCAGTTATTCTGCTATTGATTCCTTCTAGTGTTGTTTTCATTTCAGTTATTGTATTGGTCATTTCTGTTTGTTTGTTCTTTAATTCTTCTAGGTCTTTGTTAATCATTTCTTGCATCTTCTCAATCTTTGCCTCCATTCTTATTCCGAGGTCCTGGATCATCTTCACTATCATTATTCTGAATTCTTTCTCTGGAAGGTTGCCTATCTCCACTTCATTTAGTTGTTTTTCTGGGGTTTTTTCTTGTTCCTTCATCTGGTATATAGCCCTCTGCCTTTTCATCTTCTCTATCTTTCTGTAACTGTGGTTTTTGGTCCACAGGCTGCAGGATTGTAGTTTTTCTTGCTTCTGCTCTCTGCCCTCTCGAATTAATCTTTTTAAAATAGCCATATGACTCAAAGCAACCTATAGAGTTAAAGCGATCCCCATCAAAATACCCATGACATTTTTCCACAGAACTAGAACAGATAAGCCTAAAATAAATACAGAACCACAAAATATCCACATTGTCAAAGGAATCCTGAGAAAAAAAAACCAAAGCTAGAGATAGCATGCTCCCTGACTACAAAGCTACAATAATAACAAAAACAGACACATAGACCAATGGAATAGAATAGAGAGCCCAGAAAGGAACCCACACACTTATGGTGAATAAATCTACTACAGAGGAGGCAAGAATACTCACTAGAGAAAAGACAGTCTCTTCAATAAATGGTAAAACTGGACAGCTACATGTAAAATCATGAAATTAGAACATTTCCTCACACCATACACAAATATAAATTCAAAATGGATTAAGGATCTAAATGTAATAAACCAAACCATAAAACTCCTAAGAGAGAACATAGGCAGAACACAGTTAAATTGTAGCAATATATTTTTGGATCTGGCCTCTAAGGCAAAAGGAATAAAAGCAAAAGTAAATAAATGGGACCTAAATAAACTTAAGAGCTTTTGCACAGCAATGAAAACCATCAACAATATAAAAATTCAAAGTGCACAATGGAAAAAAATATTTGCAAATGATATGACTGACAAAGGGTTAATATCCAAAATATATAACTGGCTCATACAACTCAATATCAAAAAACAAATAAACAACACAATCAGTAATGGGCAGAAGACATGAACAGACATCTTTCCAAAGAAGACACATGGATGGTTAAAAAGCACATGAAAAGATGCTCAGCATCATTAACTATTAGAGAAGTTGAATTCAAAACAACAATGAGATATCAACCTCACACCTGTCAAAATAGTTGTTATCAAAATGTCTACAAATAAATTTTGGAGAGGATGTGGAGAAAAGTGAACCCCTGTACACTGTTGGTAGGATTGTCAACTGTAGGCACTATGGAAAATAGTATGGAGGGTCCTCAAAAAGCTAAAAATAGAACTACCATATGATCCATCAGTAACTCTCCTGGACACATATCTAGGAAAAAATAAAAACACTAATTCAAAAAGATACATAGACCCCAATGTTCATAGCAGCACTCTTGACAATGGCCAAGATATGAAAGCAACCCAAATGCCCATGAATAGACAAATGGATAAAGAAGATATGGTATATATGTACAGTGGAATATTAGACAGCCATAAAAAGAATGAAATTCTGCCATTTGCAGCAATATGGATGGACCTAGAGAATATTATGCTTAATGAAGTAAGTCAGAGAAAGACAAATACTGTGTGATATCATTTATATGTGGAATCTAAAAATAATACGAATGAATGTATATGCAAAACAGAAACAGACTCACAGATATATAAACAAACTAGTGGTTACCAGTGGGGGCACGTAAGGGGAGGGGCAAAGTAGGAGTATAGGATTAAGAGGTACAAACTATTATGTATAAAGTAGATAAGCAACAAAGATATATTGTATAGGACAGGGAATTATAGCCATTATCTGTAACAACTTTTAATCAAGTATAATCTGTAAAAAAAATACTGTATCACTATGCTGTACACCTGAAACTAACATTGTAAATAAACAGTAATTTTAAAAAATAAATTAAATAAAAATAATTGGGTAGAGGAGCTGAATACACATTTTTCAAAAAAAAAAAAAAAAAAATACAGATGGCCAAAAGGCACATGGAAACATGCTCAACATCACTAATCATCAGGGTAACGCAAATCAAAACCACAACAAGATATCACCTTACAGTTGTCAGAATGGCTATCATCAATATGACAACAATTAAGTGTTGCTGAGGATATGGAGAAAAAACTCACTTGCATTGTTGCTAAGAATGTAAATCAGTGCAGCCACTATTGAAAACATTATGGAGGGCTCTGAAAACTTAAAAAAAAATAAAGCTACCATATGATTTAGGAATTCCACTTTTGGTTATTTAACCAAAGAAAACAAAACCAAGCAAAAAACTAATTTAAAGAGATATATGCACATTGTTCATATGTTTTATATATATATATATGCACTATGTTCATTGCAATATAACTTACAATAGCCAATATATGGTAGCAACCTAAATGTTCAATGATAAATTGATAAAAAAGTGATATACATATATATACACACATATACATATTTATGTACACCTATACACACATAGATACACATATACATACACATATATAGATACATATATTGTTATATATATTACTCAGTCATAAAAAGATGAAATCTTGCCATTTGTGACCACATGAATGGACCTAGAGAGTATTATGTTAAGTGAAGTAAGTCACATAGAAAAAGACAAATACCACATGATCTCACTTATATGTGTAATCTAAAAACAAAAACACAACAAAACCAGTCTTACAGACACAGTTAAAAAATTGGTGGTTGCAAGAGGGGAGGTGAGTGGGTGTTGGACAAGACAGGTGAAGGGGCATAAGAAGTACAAAATTCCAGTTATAAAATAAAAATTGACAAGAATTTAATATACAGAACAAAGAGTATGGTTCATGATATTGCAATAACTGTGGATGGGGACAGACGGTTACTAAACTCATCATGGTGATTATTTTGTAATAAACTTAAATGCTGAATCATTATGTTGTACATCCGAAACTAACATACTATTGTATGTCAACTATTCTTCAATTAAAAAAAAAAAAAGAAAAGGAATGCATGCCTGACAGCATTTTAACTGAGCCATTTCTTGGGAGTGTGTTTGTAACAAACAGCCTTGAGGAGTGAGGTAATGTGTCTCCCTCAGACAAGCAGTAAGCTTGCCAACCTCTCATTTTAAAAGCAATGGAGTCCTCAAACTCAGTGGAGTTCATCAATGTAACACAACTGAGTACAAATAACACCCAACTGGATCCCTCTGTGTCATCCCTGTTGGAACAGGTGGGAGAGGGAGAACCAATACAATATTATGCTCACGCTTGCTGTGCCATAAGTAATAAAATCTTTTGTCTCTGAAAAAAAATCTCAACTAAAGAACCTAACTTTACAACAAAAGGAACTATAAAAAGAACAAACTAAGACCAATATTGGCAGAATGAAATAAATAATAAGGATTAGCAGTTATAAAACTAATAGAAGGACCTGCTGCATAGCACAGGGAACTCCACTCATTATTCTGTAATGACCTATATGGGAAAAGAATATTAAAAAGAGTAGATATATATATGTGTATAACTGATTCACTTTACTGTACACATGAAATTAACACAACATTGTAAATCAACTATACTCCAATAAATTTTTTTTAAAAAGTAATAAAGACCACATATATAGTAGAAAGATAATAATATTAAGGAGTTTTTTTGGAAAAAGATAAAACTGACAAACTGTTAGAATAACTAAGAAAAAGAGAGTATATATACATACATAATATATATATAAAACCATTACACTGATGCCACAGAAATACAAAGGACAATAAGAGACTACTAAGTATTAACAATCATATGCAAACAACTTGAATTACATACAAAAAAAATGGACAAACTCCTAGAAACATACAACCTACCAAGACTAAGTAGTTAAGAAATAGAACATCTGAATAGACCAGTAATGAGTAAAAAGAATGAAACAGTACTGAAAAACCTCTCAATAAATAAAATCCCAGGACCAGGTGGTTTTACTGGTGAATTATGCCAAATATTTAAAGAGAAATTAAAGCTAAGACTTCTTAAATACTTCCAAAAATTTAAAGAGGAGGGAACACTTTCAAACCATCTTATGAGGCATTACTCCAATATCAAAACTAGATGAGGGAACTAAGAGAAAAGTACGGATCAATATCCCTGAAAAACATAGATGAAATATACTCAAAATACTGGCAAACTAAGTTCAACAGCACATTAAAAGGATCATTCACCATGATCAAGTGGGATTTATGCCTGGATGCAGGATGGCTCAATATATGCAAATCAATAAATGTGTTACATCACGTTAAGAAAATAAAGGGAAAATATGGTCATATTAATAGATACAGAAAAATTATTTGACAAAATCCAACTTCATTTCATGAAAATTACTGTCAAGAAATTAGTTATAGAAGGAATATACCTCAACACATTAAAAGTCATATGACAAGCCAAAGCTAACAGTATATTGAATTATGAATCATGAAAGCATTTCTTCTAAGTTTTGGACCAAGACATGGTTACCTATTCTTGCCTTTTCTATTCAGCATAGTACTGGAATTCCTAACAAGAACAAGTAGGCAAGAAAAATAAAGAAAATAAATCCTAATCATAAAACTAAAGCTAAATTTTCTCTGTTTGCAGATGACATGTTTTTATATCTACAAAACCCTAAACATGCCACCTCCAAAAAACTGTTCAAACTAATAAATAAATAAAGCTGCAGGATACAAAATCAACATACAAAAATCATTTGTGTCTTTATACACTAACAACAGAAACTATCAGAAAAGGTTAAACAAGTCCCATTTACAATAGCACCCAAAAGAATAAAATACTTATGAATAAAGTTAACCAAGAATGTGAAAGACCCGTACGCTGAAAACTATAAAATATTGATGAAAGAATTTGAAGAAGATGCAAATAAATGGAAAGATCGCCCATGTTAATGGATTGAATAAATTAATATTGTTAAAATGTCCATACTACCCAAAGCAATCTACAGAGTTAATGCAATTTATGTCAAAATTCTGAAGACACTTTCCCCAGAAAATAGAAAAAGAAATCTTAAAATTCATATGGAACCTTAAAAGACTCAAAATATCCAAAGCAATCTTAAGCACAAAGAGCAAAGCTGAAGGCATCATGCTTCATAATTTCAAACCATACTACAAAAGCATAGTAATCAAAGCAGTATGGTAGCAGTATAAAAACAGACATATAGAACAACAGAACGAAATACAGACCTCAGAAATAAATCCACATATTTACAATCCATTGATCTTTGACAAAAGCGCCGGGAATATACAATGAAGAAATGATCCTCTCTTCGTAATTTAGTGGGAAACTGAATATTCACAAGCATAGGGAAGAAATTAGACCCATATCTCACACTATATACAAAAATTAATTCAAAGTGGTTTAGAGAATTAAATATAAGATCTGAAACTGTAAAATTAATAGAAGAAGATAAAGGGGAAAAAAAAACTTCTTGACAGTGGTATGTATGGGCAATGTAGTTTTGGATATGACCCCAAAAGCACAGGCAACAAAAGCAAAAAATAAATAACTAAAATTGAAAAATAGATTTCATTAAACTATAAAGGTTTGGACTTCCCTGGTGGCTCAGTGGTTAAGAATCCGCCTGCCACAAGGAAGCAACCTAAGTGTCCATCGACAGATGACTGGATGAAGAAGATGTGGCACATATATACAATGGAATATTACTCAGCCATAAAAAGAAACAAAATTGAGTTATTTGCAGTGAGGTGGATGGACCTAGAGTCTGTCATACAGAGTGAAGGAAGTCAGAAAGAGAAAAACAAATACCGTATGCTAACACATATATATGGAATCTAAAAAAATAAAAAAAAAAGCATTCTGAAGAACCTAGGGGCAGGACAGGAGTAAAGATGCAGATGTAGAGAATGGACTTCAGGACACGGGGAGGGGGAAGGGTAAGCCGGGACTAAGTGAGAGAGTGGCATGGACATATATACACTACCAAATGTAAAATAGATAGCTAGTGGGAAGCAGCTGCATAGCACAGGGAGATCAGCTCGGTGCTTTGTGTCCACCTAGAGGGGTGGGATAGGGAGGGGGGGAGGGAGGGAGATGCAAGAGGGAGGAGATATGGGAACATATGTATATGTATAGCTGATTCACTTTGTTATAAAGCAGAAACTAACACACCACTGTAAAGCAATTATACTCCAATAAAGATGTTAAAAAAAAAAATCCGCATGCCAATGCAGGGGACACGGGTTTGAGCACTGGGCTGGGGAGATCCCACATGCTACAGAGCAACTAAGCCCGTGCACCACAACTACTGAGCCTGCACTCTAAAGCCCGCGAGCCACAACTACTGAGCCCACACACCGCAACTACTGAAGCCTGTGTGCCTACAGCCCATGCTCCGCAACAAGAGAAGCCACCTCAATGAGAAGGCCCTGCTCGCTGCAACTAGAGAAAGCCCGGGCCCAGCAATGAAGACCCAACACAGCTGAAAATAAATAAAATAAAATAAATTAATTTTTTAAAAAAAGATTGCATAGTTTCCAGGGAAATTATTTTAAAAAAAACTAAAAAGGTTTGAACAGCAAAGGAAACAATTTACAGAGAGAAGAGTGTACCTACAAAATGGGAAGAAATATTTGAAAAAACATATCTAATATATAAAATACATAATATACTCAAACAACTGAGTAGAAAAAAAACAACAAATAACCTGATTTTATTTTCAATGACACTTTGCTTTGCTTTAATATTTGTCTTTTGCTGCCTTTGAAGTGAGCTCTTGATTACAAAATATCAAATGACAGTCAAAAATGCCAGCCACTGGCACAGGATGGAGAAGCCCACAAGTAAGGACACACAGCAGCAGGTGGCAAGAGGTGGGAAGTGATTGAAGCAGTGGTTACAAATGTTCACAAGAAGCTAAAACTATCCAACAGATTGTGCCCTAATGTTAGTACAGGTTAGACTAGTCACTACCTTGGTGCATGACCTCAGTATTTTTGGCTTCAGATTGTACACGGCAATACAGTTTCTTCCAGTTAAGAGTTCTTGGCTTGCACCAATGACAGGGTGGCTGGAGGGCACCGGGCCAGTCTATTAGTTTTTCAAAACGCTGTTGTAGACCTGAAAGATGTACTGGGAGACGTCAGGAGCTCTGCACTTCAGCGACAGCGTGTAACTGGGGTTTCCTGGCTGGGCTACAGAGCTTGGCCAAAATCCAAATGCCATTAGTGAGCTTCAGGGATTGATACAGAATGTCCTGCCTTTCCACATTCGTCTTGGCAATAGTATCAACGTTGTTGTTTTGCAACTTGTTGAAAACAGTGTCAGCATTTAAATGACATCCCTTAATCTGAAACTGAAGTTCATTTTCATTGGGAATATCCTTCCATGTTGCAAGGAAGACCTGGCACTCCATTTTGCTGTCTTCTACAAAAAAAGCACGTTGAGTGGGATGAGGCAGCTGAAGTAGAAGACATCAGTGTTGTTTTTCACAGCCACCTGCAGGTTGTTCAGAGGTACTATCTTCATGAATGGGCCCAAGGTGTTGAGAAGCAGGGAGCCATCAATGCTCTGGTTTGGCACCAGTGGTGTAGGGATGGTCAGAGGAGTGCTGGGGATGACACCAAACCTATTATTGTTAAACTGAATTGCAAAGTCTGTCATGTGCTGCAGAGATTTGTTGGTGAAGGTCATTTCCATATAGATGTGCCCTTGGAGGTGAGTAAATATTCCCGAAATCTCCAAGCCTTTAGCCTTTACTGCAGGCAGCCAGATAGCCTTTGGAGCCACATATCCACCAGGCGCCAAGCCTATCCTCATGGAGAGGTCAAATAGGTCATTCAGACCACTGCTGACCACAGCAGGAGTAGGTGAAGGAGCAGAGGTTGCAGGCACTGATGATGGGATGGATTGTCCCACCAGACTATCTAGCCCTCCACCCAGGAGATCCATCTTTTTGAATTATAGTTTTCTCCAGATATATGCCCAGGAGAGGGATGGCTGGATCATATGGCAACTATATTTTTAGTTTTTTGAGGAACCTCTATACTGTTTTCCATAGTGGCTGCACCAATTTACATTCCCACCAACTGTAGAAGGGTTCCCTTTTCTCCACACCCTCTCCAGCATTTATTATTTGTAGACTTTTTTAATGATGGCCATTCTGACCAGTTTAAGGTGATACCTCATTGCAGTTTTGATTTGCATTTATCTAATACTTAGTGATGGTGAGCATCTTTTCATGTGCCTTTTGGCCATCTGTATGTCTTCTTTGGAGAAATGTCTATTTAGGTCTTCTGCCCATGTTTTTGATTTTTTTCTTTTTTTTGTGTGATTGAGTTGTATGAGCTGTTTGTATATTTTGGAAATTAAGCCCTTGTTGGTTACATCATCTGCAAATAGTTTCTCCCATTCAGTAGGTTGTCTTTTCATTTTTTTTACGGTTTCCTTTGCTGTGCAAAAACTTGTGAGTTTGAATAGGCCCCATTTGTTTACTTTTGCTTTTATTTCTATTGCCTTGGGAGACTGACATAAGAAAATGTTGGTACGATTTATGTCAGAGAATGTTTTGCCTATGTTCTTTTCTACAAGTTTTATGGTGTTATGTGTTATATTTAAGTCTTTAAGCCATTTTGAGTTTATTTTTGTGCATGGTGTGAGGATGTGTTCTAACTTCAATGATTTACATGCAGCTGTTCAACATTCCCAACACCACTTACTGAAGAGACTGTCTTTTCTCCATTGTATATTCTTGCCTCCTTTGTCGAAGATTAATTGACCATTGGTGTGTGGGTTTATTTCTGGTCTCTGTTTCACTGATTCATATGTCTGTTTTTGTGCCAATACCATGCTGTTTTGATTACTGTAGCTTTTGTAGTATTGTCTGAAGTCTGGAAGGGTTATGCCTCCTGCTTTGTTCTTTTTCCTCAGGATTGCTTTCACAGTTCTGGATCATTTGTAATTCCATATAAATTTTAGAATTATTCTAGTTCTGTGGAAAATGTCATGGGTGATTTGATAGGGTTGGCATTAAATCTGTAGATTGCTTTGGGTACTATGGCCATTTTATCAATATTAATAATTCCAGTCCAATGGGATATCTTTCCATTTCTTTGACTCATCTTCACTTTCCTTTATTAATGTTTTATAGTTCTCAGCATACAAGTCTTTCACTATCTTGGTCAGGTTTATTCCTAAGTATTTTAGTTTTTTGGATGCCATTTTAAAAGGGATTGTTTTTTTCCATTCCCTTTCTGATATTTCATTTTTAATGTAAACACATGCAACTGATTTCTGTATGTTAATCGTGTATCCTGCTACCTTGCTGAATCTGTTTATCAGTTCTTGTAGCTCGTGTGTGGAGTCTTTAGGGTGTTCTATATATAGTATCACGCCATCTGCACATAATGACAATTTTACCTCTTCCCTCCCAATTTGGATACATTTTCTTTTTCTTATCTGATTGGTATGGATAGACTTCCAATATTATGTTGACTTAAAGTGGTGAGAGTGGGCATCCTTGTCTTTGTTCCAGAAGGCTAAGTGCTTTTCACCATTATGTATCAAATAGGCTATAGGTTTGTCGTAAACAGCTTTTATTATGTTGAGATATGTTCCCTCAATAGCCACTTTCGTAAGAGTTGCTTGTGAGCTCCCAGAGCTCATAGACGTGGCATCAAGAAGGAGGCTGCTATGGCAGCTCTGCCCCTCCCTTCACCTGCCCCTCAACTATGGTGTTTTGCTTCTATGGCCAGCCTGTGCTTCTTCTGCATACACCCCAGGTTGGGCCGGTACCACACTCCAGCCCCTTCAGGCTGTCTCCATGCAGCCAACCCCAGTCCTCTCCCCTGGTTTTTCCTCTGAAGCCCCAGTTTTAGCACCCAGCCCCACCCCACATACCAGTAGGCACACTTCTTGGGCTGGGGACTGCAGGTCCTCTGTGCAGGTCTCTGTTTTGTCTGCTGCAAACTGGCTGCTGTGCTCTCCTCCAAGCCTCTGAAGCTCCTTTTCTGCCCCAGCCAGTCTCCTCACTGGTGAAGGGGCTTCCCAGGGTGAGGGAACCTTTCTTCTTTCACAGCTTCCTCCCAGGGGTGCAGGTCCTGTTCTGTTTTCTTCTTTTTTTTCTTTCATCCTATCTCATTACATGGAAACCTTTCTTGCACTTCTGGGTGTCTGAGATCTTCTGCTAGTGTTCGGTAGGTATTCTGTGAGGACTGTTCCACACGTAGATTTTTCCTGACATATTCACTGGAGGAGATGAACACCGTGTCCTTCTATTCCGCCATCTTGATTCAATCTCTATATGATTTTTTTGCCTTTTTTCTTCTACTTCAGGAAATCAAATGATCAATGCCTGAAGGAGACTGACCAGAGGCCCAAGGACACAGGAAATATCAAGGTCATCACACAAACTTCAGCCCCACAGCACCCCTAAAACCCAGAACCTGAGGAAGCAAAAGAGGGGACAAACTGACTTAAAAAGGACATTAGTCATGTATACCACCTGCAAGAGTATATCAAGGGGCTTGTTTCCACTGATGTTGACAAGAGACGCTACAAAGGCACTTTAAGTTTCCAGTATAATGGGGGGAAAAAAAACTATTACAACATTGGCATTGTAATGTATTTTCCCTTAACCATCATAGAGGTTGTGTCCTCTTCATATGTAAAATGATCGTTTTTATTTCTTTTACTGTGAAATTTAATTTCATAGGTTCCAAATATTTTTATTTGGTTGCTTCTATTTTTTCTCTTGATTGAGAGGCAATTCAAATATACTTTATATTTGTGGTGTTTTCTCCCACATCCTTCCAAGCCAATTACTGTGCACACAATCACTAAAAAATTTGTCAAGGAACTTGTTTTCACAGGTCATCCATCACTCAAGACACTTGATATGAGGGCCATCTGCCATGCACAGCCTTATATCAAGAGCTCTGTACTGAGCTCTTTGCTCTCCACTTGTGGACCAGTTAAAGTTGACAGGATGAGGATATCATTAAACCTCACAACCTACACCAAAGCACATTGGTCAATGCTCAAACATCATTGCCAAGCTGACAGACAACAGGCCTGGGAGCTTCTCCTATGATGTTCCCCAGCTCGCCACCAAGACATTTGGTCTGGACCATGTCACCAACCACAGAGCACAACTCAAATGTCCTGAAGTAGACTCAATGTGCAGACCAGAGAATGTCAAACGTAAATGTGACCGGGACTCCAGACTCAGGCAGCAGGCAAGAGATCTGCCTGGGTCTCCATCCTGTTTTGCTAGAACCTCCCCTCTACCCTCCCCTCTCCCTCCACAAAAGTAAGACTCAGGTCCTTTTTATCCTCTGGGGATACTCAGAGACCTGATCTGTGGAATTATCCACAGCCTTTATCCTCTTCCCAGTACAACTGGACTTGGATTCACACAGGCACACCAAATGACCATAAGGACACCTGCCCCAATGCTAAGCATTGACTCCCAGCCTCTACCCAACTCACCTCACCTGAGCCCAATCCAGGCCTGCACTGTCCCCCAACCTCCACCATCTATGCATGTTCCAGACCAACCCCTCAGAATTGTCTTCATGATGGGACAAGGGATGCGGGGAGGCCTCCAGGTTCAGAACACCTTTCATTTCATCCTCCTAAGAAGCCTCCTCCTACAAGTCAGATGTTTCACCTCTTAGAGGAACCTGGGTGATACCTGTGTCCCAATCCATGTTCTCCAGGAGGACCTTCTGGTCTCCTCCTCTGAGGGGAGTGACCCGCCCTGCCCCAAGGCACGGAAGATTCAGCCTCCAGGTTAACAAGGCTCAGAGGCAACTACTGGAGTAAAAGACAGAAGAAAGGAGCAGAATTTGTCTCATGAATTAGCACTTCCCCAGCTGTGGTTTATGTACAAATTTCAGAACACGAAATAATATTGAGACTTGCACAGCCCATTTCATGTAATGTTATGAATTGTGTAAATTTAACTTATGTGTTAAATGGAGGTTACCAAACTGTCATATGAAGTATTTAGTAAATTTTTTAAAATTTAAAATGTTTGCTGATCCTTTTACAATATATGTCGTTATGCTGTACACCCACCATTTCTACAGTACTATATGTCAATAATATCTCAATAGAAAAAATATTTTTCTTTAAGAAAAATAAAGGAAAATATTGGTAAATTAATAAGAAACCAAGTCAACACATAGGAAAATATTGTTATAATATCAGTAGGAAGCTATTAATTAATTAACATTTACTTGTCTTCAGTGTGCAAGTGACTGGAATTTGGGAAACAGGATAAAATAGACACCTATGGGGATGAAAATTTCTTTGTTTTTTAAGCTGAGCCTTTCCTGAACCTAGAATTTTTGTCTCTGAGAGAGAGTTCTACTGAAAACCATAATAGAGGATATTGTCTTCATCTTATAAATTTTGGTTATTAAAAATCACTAGAAATGGTATTTGGTTAGTTTCTTCATGATAATGAGGTCCTCTCAATGTTATATATTGTACAGATACTTTCACTTCCAGTCATCTCTTGTACAGTTTTTTGGTTTTGTTTTGTCACCAAGTTTTATTTACTTGAGTGTAAAAGAGGATGTGAGTAGTCTCAGTGTAGTCTATGTCCTTAAATTGTGTCAGATTCAGACTCTTAGGCACAACTCAGGCCTCCTGAAACAAAAACTGCATTTTAACAATATTTTCAGGTGACTCACATGCACAATTTTTACTAAGTAGGGAAAGTATACTTATTCTCACTTTGACAGCAAATTTGAATAACATGGTGATCTTTTAAAAGTACTGATGCCCAAAAATACTGTTTTACTGAATAATTTTTAGTCCTGGGCATGGGAATTTTTTAATGTTTTCCAAGTAATAATGATGTGAGGCAAAGTCTGAGAACTCCTATAGGTGAAGAGCAAGGGAAACAGTTCCCTGACTTGTTCTGGTCTTTATCCAACATGGGAAGAAACTCTGACCTGGGTCAAGAAAGTGTGGGTGGTTTTATTAGAGAATGGGATTGTATTAGGAGGGGCAAAGAACTGAATCATTTTTCCATGTGAGAATCTGTCTCAGGGAAGCTTCTCTCTCTCTCTCTCTCTCTCTCTCTCTCCCTCTCTAGGATTTCTTCCCTTAGTGAGGAAGACTCCAGATGGCCTCCTGGTTGAGGTCTCAAGACCAGTGAAAACATAAAAGCAAAGTAAAGGAAGCTCAGGTTGAGTTACTCAATTTGACTTGAATATATTTCAGGGAGGAGTTCCATCAGCATTAGGGTTGAATAAGATGTGCCTCATGTCCCCTTTCAACAATAACTTGGCTTCATTCACAGACAAGTGTCTTTGTGGAAGGTGTGGAATACAGCACCATACATCAAGGGGACCAGGAGGAATCTCACCCATCTGTGCACAGGGTCATAGGCATAGAGACCTCAGTCCCAGCTCTGGACTTGGCGGTCATGTGTTAACTGGCTCCTCTTGGATAAAGCCCAGGGGCACCTGGAAAATACTATTTTAATCCATCACTCCTGAATATAAGAGGCTTTGTGGATATCCAGGTTCCTAGTAGAGAAGTACTAGCACAGTGTTGGAGGGAAAAAAAAAAAAAAAAAAAAAAAAATATATATATATATATATATATATATGAGTTTGGATACATTGGACAAAGTAAAGGGAATAGTTTCACTTTACCAACATCACGCCTCCACCAAGATTGCACAATTTAGGGCCAAGAGAGATCTTCCTGTCCCATGTTCTCCCCTTCAGGGGCAAGTGAAAGCATGTGAGTGAGCATGAAGCTTCTCCAACTGTGTGGGATGCTGCCAAAAAGGCCTGTTGTTTTCTTGCCCCTTCCAGAGTGCTGAGTCATGAGCTGCATGACTGGGGGTGGGGAAGACGTAGCAGATAGGATTCTGGTAAGGCATTAATGTGTTGCAGAGTCTGCTAGCTGTATTACAGACTCCATCAAGAAGCCCATCCATGAGCCAATAGGGATGCCTCACCCATAGATCCTCCCAACTGGCCAATGGGCACTCTTGGTGCTCTGTAAATTGTACCAACACAAATCCTCACACTGTGGTCAGTTCAGCATGTGTGCTCCCAACCAAGGCACCGAGGGCAAGATTTGGCACACAGCTTGAGAACACACACAGGAAGCTGGCTCACATCTGCAGGCCAGAGACAGACCATAAATTTCTGCATTAGCACCACCCTTAGGAGAAGAAAAGAGGGGCTGTCAGTACCCAGCCTATTGTGTTGCAAGATCAAAAGACAGCATATAAGCTCAAGAATTCTGCCAAAGATGTGAAAGGAACCGTGAAACAGGTTTATCCATAAAGGTCTGAGAAAGCCTCAGAATCTCTAGAGGGCTGACAGAAGGTGTTTCTCTCCTGAAGACAATTAATAAATGCTGGAGGAGGTGGCTGCTACTTCAGAAGTGAAAATAGCAGCACAAAACCCCAAGAATATTAAAAAAAAATCAAAGTAATCTAATGACATTAAATGATTGCCAGTCTTCCAGTTATCAATCCCAAAGACTTAGAAATCTACAATCTACCTAATAAATAATGAAAAAACACTGTTATAAGAAAGCTCAGTGAGCTACAAGGAAAGACAATTCAATGGAATCAGAAAAAACATGAAGAAAAGAAAAATACAACAGACAAAAATTGTAAGAAAGAACCAAAAAAATTCTGGAGCTGAAATGAATGAAACGAAAAAATGTAATAGAAAAATTTATAGCTATGACAGTGTTTTAACAAATGCAGATAAAATGAAGAATATCATGACATAAAAATATGAAAGGAGAAGAATAAAAGAATGAAACACTTATAGGCATACAAAGATAAGTTGCTATCAGCATAAAATGTACTGTTTTAACTATGAGATGTTTTATGTATGCCTCATGGTAACCACAAAGCAAAGATCTTTAGTAGAATCACAAACATTAAAAAATTAAACACAGCATACTGACATGGTAAACCACCAATTTACAAAGGTAGACAGACACAGAGGGGAAAAAGAAACAATGGAGTTACAAAACAATCAGAAAGTAATTAATAAGATGGCAGTAATAAGTCCATACATATCAAAAATCACTTTAAATGTAAATGGATTGAATTCACAAATCAAAGCCATAGAGTGGTTGGCTGGATAAGAAAAATATAAGGCCCAATTATATTCTGCATATAAGACACTCATTTCAGCTTTTTAAAAAAAAATTATTTGTTTATTTTTTGGCTGCGTTGGGTCTTCGTTGCTGTGCGCAGGCTTTCTCTAGTTGTGGTGAGCGGGGGCTACTCTTCATTGTAGTGCTCGGGCTTCTCACTGCAGTGGCTTCTCTTGTTGTGGAGCACGGGCTCCAGGTGCACGGGCTTCAATAGTTGTGGCGTACGGGCTTAGTTGCTCTGAGGCATGTGGGATCTTCCCGGACCAGGGCTCGAACCCGTGTCCCCTGCATTGGCAGACAGATTCTTAACCACTGTGCCACCAGGGAAGTCCCCTCATTTCCAGGGGAAATCCCCTAAGCTTTAAAGAGACACTTAGGGTCAAGGTAAAGAGATGGATGATTATATTCCATGCAAGTGGAAGCCAAATAATGTGGAGGTAGCCATACTTATATCAGACAAAACAGACTTTAAGCCAAAAACCATAACAAGACACAAGGAAGGTCATTATATAATGACACAAGGGTCGATACATCAAGAAGATATAACAATTGTAAATATACACACACCCAACATCAAAGCACCTAAATATATTAAGCAAACACAGATCTGAAGAAAGAAATAGACAATACAATAATAGTAGGGGACTTCAATACTCCCCTCTCAGCAATGGATAGATCATCCATAGAGTAAATCAACAAGAAAACACTGGTCTATATCTTACATCAAATGGACTTAACAGGCATATACAGAACATTCTATCCAACAACTTGTTCTCAGGTGCACATGAAACATACTCCGGAAAAGATCATATGATAGGACACAAACATGTCTTAGCAAATTTAAGAAGATCAAAATTATACCAAATATCTGAACACAATGATATAAAACTAGAAATCAACAAGAGCATATATGGAAAATCTAAAAATATGTGGAAACTAAACAGTACACTTCTGAAAAATCAGTGGGTCAAAAAAGAAAGCCAAAGAGAATTTTAAAAAAAATCTCAAAACCAATGAAAATGGAAACACAACATACCAAAACCTATCGGATGCTGCAAAAGCAGATCAAAGAGGAAACTTTATAGTGATGAGTGCATACGACAAGAAATTAGAAAGCTCTCAAACAATCTAACTCTACACCTCAAGGAAGTAGAAAAAGAAATTTATTCCAAAGTTGGCAGAGGTTAGGATATCATAAAGACTAGAGTGGAAATAAATAAAACATATACAAGAAAATCAATAGAAAGAATCAATAAACTAAAGGCTGGATTTTCAAAAACATAATATTTTCAAACTTTTAGCTAGACTAGGAGAATAGAAGACTCAAAATTAGAAATGAGAGAGGAGACATTACAACTCATACTACAGAAATACATAGGATGATAAGAGACTACTATGAACAACTGTATGCCAACAAATTAGATACTCAGGAAGAAACTGATACTTCCTAGAAACTCACTACCTACAAAGACTGAATCAGGAAGAAATAGAAAATCTGAATAACAATGTAAAGCTATTATACTCCAGTAAAGATGTTTAAAAAAAAAAAAAAGAAAATCCGAACAGACCAATGATAAGGGATTGAATCAGTAATCAAAAAAACTCCCAACACAGAAAACTCAAGGAACAGATGAATTTATTCGTGAATTCTACAAACCTATGAAGAATTAACACCAGTAATTCTCAAACTCTTCCAAAAAATGAAAGACTAAGGAATACTTCCAAACTTGTTCTATGAGGCGAGGATTTCCAGGACACCAAAGCCAGATAAAGACTCTACAAGAAAAGAAAACTGGAGGCCAATAAAACTGATTAATATAGATGCAAAAATTCTGAACAAAATATGAGCAAATCAAATTCAACAATACCTGAAAGGGATTATCCACTGGCACCAAGTGGGATTTATCATTGGGATATAAGAATGGTTCAACATACAGAAACAAATATGTGGGATACACCACATTAATAGAGTAAAAATAAAAATCACATGATCATTTCAGTAGATGCTGAAAAAGCACTGGACAAAATGCAATTCTTTTATGATTAAAAACTCTGAACAGATTGAGTATAGGGGGAACATACCTCCACATAATTAAGGCCATACATAACAAGCCCACAGTTAACATCATACTTGATGGTAATAAGGTAAAAGCTATTCTGCCAAGAACAAGAACAAGACAGTGATGTCCACTGAATCACTCTTATTCAATATAGTACTGGAAGTATTAGCTGGGGCAATCAGGCAAGACAAAGAAAGGCACCCAAATCAGAAAGGAAGAACAAAAATTCTCATTATTTGAAGATGGTATGATTTTGTATATAAAAAATCCAAAGGAATCCCAAAATGTTGTAACTAATCAACAAAGTAGGTAAAATTGCAGTATATAAAATCAACATACATCATCAGTTGTATTTCTACACACAAGTAGTAAAACATCTGAAAAAATAAACTATCTAATTTATAATAGCATCAAAAATAATAAGATACTTAGGAATAAATTTAGTAAAGTTGGTGAAAAGTCTCTACATTGAACACTACTAACTAATTTTTGACAAGGTAACCAAGAACAACCATGGGGAAATAATAGTGTCTTCCATAGATGGTGTTGGAAAACCTGGATAAATGTAAGCAAAAATAAAATTGGACCCCTATATAAAACAACTCACAATAATTAACTCAGGATGGATCAAAGACTTGAACCTAAGACTTGATACCATAAAAGTCCTAAAAGAAAATGTAAGAAACTCCTCCACATTGGTTCTGATGATGATGACTTTTTTTTTTTTTTTTTGGATATGACACTAAAAGCACAAACAACAAAATCAGAAATCAACAACTGAGAATAAATCAAACTTAAAAGCTTCTGTGCAACAAAATAAACAATCAACAAAATGAAAAGTCAACCTACCAAATGGGAAAAAATGCAAACTATATATTCAATAAAGGGGCATACAATCAAAATACATTTAAAAAAACTCATAAAATGCCACAAGATACCAAATAATCCAATGTACAGATGGGTAAAGGAAATAGTTTTTTTTTTTCCTAAAAAGACATACAAATGGCCAACAGACATATGAAAATGTGCTCAACATGAGTAATCATCAGTACAATGCAAATCAAAACCACAATAAGACATTATCTTACACCTGTTAGAATGGCTATCATCAAAAAGACAAGAGATAAGCATTGGTGAGGATGTGGACAAAAGGGAACATGGGAACTGTTAGCGGGGATATAATTTTTGCAGCCACTATGGAAAACAATATGAAGGTTTCTCAAAAAAGTAAAAATAGATCTATTATATGATTCAGCAATTCCACTTTCTGGTATTTATTCAAAGAAAATAAAAGCACTAACTTGAAAAGATATATGCACTCCCATATTTACTGCAACATTACCTACAATAGCCAAGATATGGAATCAACCTAGGTTCTTATCAACAGATGAATGGATAAGAAAGATGTGATATCTATATCTATATATTTATCTACATATACATACACAATGAATATTATTCAGCCATTAGAAAGAAGGAAATTCTACCATTTTCAACACTGATGGCCTTGGGTACATTATGCTGAGATAAATCAAAAAGAGAAAGACAAATACTACCTGATATGACTTATATGTAAAATCAAAAAAAAAAAAAAAGCCATACTCATAAGAATGTTGGTTATCAGGGGGCTGAGATGTGGGGAATAAGAGAGATGTTTAAGGGTACAAACTTTTAACTAATAGTAAATAATTCCTAAAGATCGATGCACAGTATAGTGAATATAAACAATGGTATTGTATTATAATCAAACTTACTAATAGACTAGATATTAATTTTTCCAACCACAATAAAGAAATAATGATTAGAAAATTGAAACAGTATCAAGCATCTTTTGTGACCACAACACTATGAGATTCGAAATCTATTTCAGGAAAAAAAATAAACTATAAAAAACAAAACACGTGGAGGCTAAACAATATGCTACTAAATAACCAAGAGATCACTGAAGAAATCAAAGAGGAAATCAGAAAATACCTAGAAACAAATAACAACGAAAACATGATGACCCAAAACCTATGGGATGCAGCAAAAGCAGTTCTAAGAGGGAAGTTTATAGCAATTCAATCCTACCTCAAGAAACAAGATAAATCTCAAATAAACAGCCTAACCTTACACCAAAAGCAACTAGAGAAAGAAGAACAAACAAAACCCAAAGCTAGTAGAAGGAAAGAAATCATAAAAATCAGAGCAGAAATAAATGAAACAGAAACAAAGAAAACAATAGCAAAGATCAATGAAACTAAAAGCTGGTTCCTGAGAAGATAAACAAAATTGATAAACCTTTAGCCAGACTCATCAAGAAAAAATGGGAGAGGACTCAAATCAATAAAATTAGAAATGAAAAAGGAGAAGTTACAACTGACACTGCAGAAATACAAAGGATCACAAGAGACTACTATAAGCAACTATATGCCAATAAAATGGACAACCTGGAAGAAATGAACAAATTCTTAGAAAGGTACAACCTTCCAAGACTGAATCAGGAAGAACAGGAAATATGAACAGACCAATCACAAGTAATGAAATTCAAATTGCAATTTAAAATTTTCCAGCAAACAAAAGTCCAGGACCAGATGGCTTCACAGGCAAATTCTATCAAATATTAAGAGAAGAGCTAACATCCATCCTTCTCAAACTCATCCAAAAAATTGCAGAGGGAGGAACACTACCAAGCTCATTCTACTAGGCCACCATCACCCTGATACCAAAACCAGACAAAGATATCACAAAGAAAGAAAACTACAGGCCAATATCACTGATGAATATAGGTGCAAAAATCCTCAACAAAATACTAGCAGACAGAATCCAACAGCACATTCAAAGGATCATACACCATGATCAAGTGGGATTTATCCCAGGGATGCAAGGATTCTTCAATATATGCAAATCAATCAATCTATGTGATAAACCATATTAACAAACTGAAGAATAAAAACCATATGATCATCTCAATAGGTGCAGAAAAAGCTTTTGACAAAATTCAACACCCATTTATGATAAAAAAACTCTCCAGAAAGTGGGCACAGAGGGAACCTACCTCAACATAATATAGGCCATATATGACAAACCCACAGCAAACATCATTCTCAATGGTGAAACACTGAAAGCATTTCCTCTTAGATCAGGAATAAGACAAGGATGTCCACTCTCCGCTATTATTCAACATAGTTTTGGAGGTCCTAGCAATCAGAGAAGAAAAAGAAATAAAAGGAACCCAAATTGGAAAAGAAGAAGTAAAACTGTCACTGTTTGCAGATGACATGATACTATACATAGAAAATCCTAAAGATGCCACCAGAAAACTAGTAGAGCTCATCAATGAATTTGGTAAAGTTGCAGGATACAAAATCAATACACAGAAATCTCTTGCATTCCTATACACTAACAATGAAAGATCAGAAACAGAAATTAAGGAAACAATCCCATTTACCATTGCAACAAAAAGAATAAAATAGCTAGGAATAAACCTACCTGAGGAGGCAAAAGACCTGTACTCAGAAAACTATAATATACTGATGAAAGAAATCAAAGATGACAAAAATAGATGGAGAGATATACCATGTTCTTGGATTGGAAGAATCAATATTGTGAAAATGACTATACCACCCAAAGCAATCTACAGATTCAATGTAATCCTTACCAAATTACCAATGGCATTTTCCACAGAATCAGAACAAAAAATTTTACAATTTGTATGGAAACACAAAAGACCCCAAGTAGCCAAAGCAATCTTTTCTTTTAATTAATTAATTAATTTATTTTTGGCTGTGTTGGGTCTTCGTTGCTGCATGTGGGCTTTTTCTAGTTGTGGCGAGCGGGGGCTACTCTTCATTGTGGTGTGCGGGCTTCTCATTGCGGTGGCTTCTCCTGCTTTGGAGCACGGGTTCTATGCACTCAGGCTTCAGTAGTTGTGGCTCAGGGGCTCTAGAGAGCAGGCTCAGTAGTTGTGGCACATGGGCTTAGTTGCTCCGCAGCATGTGGGATCTTCCCAGACCAGGGCTCGAACCCATATCCCCTGCACTGGCAGGTGGATTCTTAACCACTGTGCCACCAGGGAAGTCCCCACTGAAGCAATCTTGAGAAAGAAAAATGGAGCTGAAGGAATCAGGCTCCCTGACTTCAGATTATACTACAAAGTTACAGTAATCAAGACAGTATGGTACAGGCGCAAAAACAGAAATACAAATCAATGGAACAGGATAGAAAGCCCAGAGATAAACCCACACACCTATGGCCACCTAATCTGTGACAAAGCAGGCAAGAATATACAATGGAGAAGATAGCCCCTTCAATAAGGAGTGCTAGGAAAACTGGACAGCTACATGTAAAATAATGAAATTAGAACACTCCCTAACACCATACACAAAAATAAACTCAAAATGGATTAAAGACCTAAATGTAAGGGACTTCCCTGGTGGTCCAGTGGTTAAGACCCTGCATTCCCAATACAGGGGCCCTGGGTTCGATTACTGGTCAGGGAACTAGATCCTACATGCTGCAACTAAGAGACCGAATGTCTCAACTAAAGATCCCACATGCCTCAATGAAGATCCCTCATGCCATAATGAAGATCCCGCATGCAGCAACTAAGACCCAGTGCAGCCAAATTTAAAAAAAAAAAGAAAAAACCTAAATGTAAGGTCAGACACTATAAAACTCTTAGAGGAAAACATTGGCAGAACACTCTTTGACATAAATTGCAGCAAGATCTTTTTTGACCCACCTCATAGAGTAATGAAAATAAAAACAAAAATTAAAAAATGGGACCTAATGAAACTTAAAAGCTTTTGCACAGCAAAGGAAACCATAAACAAGATGAAAAGACAACCCTCAGAATGGGAGAAAATATTTGCAAAAGAAGAAACTGACAAGGGATTAATCTCCAAAACATACAAACAGCTCATGCGGCTCAATAGCAAAAAGCTAACAACCCAATCAAAAAATGGACGGAAGACCTAAATAGACATTTCTCCAAAGAAGACATACAGATGGCCAAGAGGCACATGAAAAGATGCTCAACTTCACTAATTATTAGAGAAATGCAAATCAAAACTACAATGAGGTATCACCTCACACGGGTCAGAATAGCCATCATCAAAAAACCTACAAACAGGGACTTTCCTGGTGGTTCGGTGGTTAAGACTCCACGCTCCCAATGCAGGGGGCCGGGTTCAATCCCTGGTCAAGGAACTAAGATCCCACATACCACAACTAAGCCCACGCAGCACAACTACTGAGCGCTCGTGCTCTAGAGCAGTGGTCCCCAACCTTTTCGGCACAAGGGAGTGGTTTTGTGGAAGATAATTTTTCCATGGACGGGGGGAGGGGGGAATGGTTCAGGTGGTAATGCGAGTGATGGGGAACAATGGGGAGTGGCAGATGAAACTTCGCTTGCTTGCCCGCTGCTCACCTCCTGCTGTGCAGCCTGGCTCCTAACAGGCCACGGATCAGTGCAGCCTGGGGGTTGGGGACCCCTGCTCTAGAGCCAGCGTGCTACAACTAGAGAGCCCACTCGCCGCAAAGAAGAGCCTGCATGCCACAAGGAAGACCCAGCACAGCCAAAACAAACAAACAAAATCTACAAACAATAAACTCTGGAGAGGGTGTGGAGAAAAGAGAATCCTCTCACACTGTTGGTGGGAATGTAAATTGATACAGCCACTATGCAAAAGAGTATGGAGGTTCCTTAAAGAACTAAAAATAGAACTACCATATGACCCAGCAATCCCACTCCTGGGCATATACCCAGAGAAAACTACAATTAAAAAAGATACATGCACCCCAACGTTCATTGCAGTACTATTTAAAGTAGCCAGGACATGGAAGCAACCTAAATGTCCATCAACAGAGGAATAGATAAAGAAGGCCTGGTACGTATATACAATGGAATATTACTCAGCCATAAGAAGGAATGAAATTGTGCCATTTGCAGAGACGTGAATGGACCCAGAGACTGTCATACAGAGTGAAGTAAGTCAGAAAGAGAAAAACAAATATGGTATATTAATACATATATGTGGAACCTAGAAAAATGGTACAGATGAACCAATTTGCAAAGCAGAAATGGAGACACAGACTTGGAGAACAAATGTATGGACACTACGGGGGAAAAAGGGGGGGTGGGATGAATAGGGAGATTGGGATTGACATATATACACTACTATGTATAAAATAGATAACTAATGAGAACCTACTGTATAGCACAGGGAACTCTACTCAATGCTCTGTGGTGACCTAAATGGGAAGGAAACCCATAAAAGAGGGGATATATGTATACGTATAGCTGATTCACTTTGCTGTACAGCAGAAACACAACATTGTAAAGCAACTATACTCCAATAAAAATTTTAAAAAAAGAAATGATGATTATGTGACATGATAGAGGTGATAAATATTGCTACAATGGCAATCATAGGATAATATGTAAATGTATCAAATCACCATGCTGTATGCCTTAAATTCAAATAATATTATGTGTTCAATATATTACAAGAAAAAAATGCAATAAGCATAAACAATATCAAAACAGATCAAGCAGAAGAAATTTTCCATGAGTTAGCAGACAGTAAGTTGAAAATATACACTCAGAGGAGAGCAAAGATAAAAAGAGTGAAGAATGACTATGTGATCTATAGATACCATCAAAAGAAACATCCTGTAAATTATGGAGTCTTAGAAGGAAAAGATATAGACAGAAGGCTTATTTAAATAAATAGTGGCTGAGACCTTTCCAAGTCAGGGAATAGATTTGGATATCCAGGTTCATGAAGCTCATAGGGTACCAGACAAACTTAACTCAAAATAAAAAAAATTCTTCTCCAAAACACATTATAGTAAAACTGTCAACTATCAAGAACAAAGAACCTTAAAAGCATCAGGAGGAGAGAGGCTTATAACTTACAAGAGAACCTTCATAAGATTAAAATTTGATTTCTCAGCAGAAACCTCACAGGCCAGGAGAGAGTGGGATGATATTTTCAAATTGCTCAATTAAAAAAACAAACAAACAAACAAAACCCTGCCAACCAAGAATATTCTATCCATCATAATTATCTTTCTTAAATGAAGAGATTAAAAACTCTTTTCAAAAAACAAAAGCTGAGGGAGTTCATCATCACTAGATCTGTCTTAGAAGAAACTGTAAAAGAGTTCGTCAAGCTAAAATAGAAGGACACTAAATAGGACCATGAAAACATATGAGGATACACAATAGACTTGTAAGTATATAGTTAGGTAAGAATACTTTAATAGTGTGATATGGCGGCGTGTTAACCAGTTAAATTTAGTATATAAAGGTTAAAGAATTAGATTATTAAAAATAACTGCAGCTATAATAATTTTAATGTGTAAATAGTATACAAAGAGGTAAATTGTAACACCATATACAAAAATTCACAGACGGGAGTAAAAGAGTAGATTTTTTGTATCTGATGGAAGTTAAATTGTTATCAACATAAAATAGACTGTTGTATCTATAAGACGTTTTCCGTGAGCCTCATGGAACCACAAAGCAAAAACCTACAGTAGATTCAGAAAATATAAAGAGAAGGAAATCATCACATACCACTACAGAGTATCACTAATTCACAAAGAAAGGCAGCAAAAGAGGAAAAAAGGAACAAGAAACAACAAAACATCCAGGAAACAATAAGATGGCCTTGGTAAGTCCTTACCTATCAATAATTATTATAAACATAGATATATTAAATTCTCTGGTCAAAAGTCATAGAGTGGCTAGATAGTTAAAAATACAAGATCAAACTGTATGCTGCCTATCAGAGACTCACTTCAGTGTTAAAAACACAAATTGGCTCAAAGTGAAGCTTTAGAAGAAGATATTCCATACATGTGGAAACCAAAAGAAAGCAGGGGTAGCTAGAGCTATAACAGAAAACATAGATTTTAAGCCAAAAGCTGCAACAAGAAAAAAAATAAGGTCATTATATAATGATAATGTTGTCAACTCATCAAGAAGACAACAATCATAAATAAATATGCACCCAACATTGGAGGGCCTTAATGTATTAAGCAAATACTAACAGATTTGAAGAGAGAAACAGACGGTACAAAAAAAAGTGTAGGGATTCTTAATACCCAACTTTCAACAATGAACTGGTCATCCAGAAAGAATATCAGTAAGGAAGTACTGACCTTGAATTATACATTAGACAAAATGGACTTAACAGACAAAAACAGAGCAATCCATCTAACAGCAGCAGAATACATATTCTTCTCTACTGCACATTGAACATTCTCCAGGACAGAGCATGTGATGGGTCACTAAACAAGCCTTAGCAAATTTAAGAAGACTGATATCATACTAAGTATATTTTTAGTGATTCAGTTACATATATATATATACACACACATACACATTCCTATTATTTTTATATTTTTAATATTCTTTTCCATTATGGTTTACCATACAATATTGAATATAGTTCTCTGTGCTCTACAGTTGGACCTTGTTGTTTTATCTATTCTATATATAAAATCTTACATCTGCTAAATCCAACCTCCCACTCCCTCTGTCCCACAAACCCCTCCCCCTTGGCAACCACCAGTCAGTTCTCTATGTCCGTGATTCTGTTTCTGTTTCATAGATAGGTTCATTTGTGTCATATTTTAGATTCCACATAAGTGATAACATATGTCTTTCTCTTTCTGATTTACTTCACTTACTAAGTATTTTTTTAACTACAATGGTAAGAAACCAGAAATGAACAACAGGACAGAGTCTGGAAAATATACAAATATGTGGAAATTAAACAACACGATCCTAAGGAATCAATGGGCCAAACAAAAAGTTAAAAAATACAAAATAAAAAGACTGGATCATGAAGAAATAAAACAATCGCGAACAGACAAAATTACTATTAAGGAGATTGAATCAGTTCTCAAAAACCTCCCAACAAAAAAATACCAGGGCTAGATGGCTTCACTGGTGAATTCTACCAAACTTTTAAAGAAGAATTAATACTAATTATTTTTAACTCGATAAATCTTATGAATCTATTTGTGGATGATACACTTTGCATTTTATAAATTCACTTGGGGAGACATACACTCAACGATATACAATAAGTTAGAGCTATTGGTTCTGAATCTTTGATGTCTGAAAATATTTATCATATGAGTTGGGCTATATTTCAGAAATTTAACACAACTGAGCATACATTAATAATATGGTCCTTGTAAACTTTTCTGAAAATACAAAGAAGTGATAAAGAACCGGTTGCATGAGTGTGGAGTATCACAGAAACTTACAAGAGCAAGGCTTGACTGATTACAGACTCCACTTGAAAAGCCAATGTCTTTAATAAACAAAGGTGACAATGTTTATTTTTCAAAGCAAACTACAAGCAAAGGAAAACTAAGAAGAAATTACATTTTCCAGATCTACCATGATGGCTTATGCACATTTCTCAGCAAATCACACCAAATCCTTACTAAAGATACAAGAAATATATGAGCTTCATCGCAAAGGAATCTTTCAGAAAGCACCTGAACCAGTGAACATCAGGTGTAATGGGACAAATGATTATCAGGTGACTGAAGCACACAAGACACATTATCACTGCTGTGGTATTCTAGGTGAAATACATAAGAAAAACATAATCTGAAACTAACATGAAAAAATGTCAGTTTTATGCAAATTTCAGTCCACATATACCTCCCATGCTTTCGGACTCTAACGCCGTATTTAAATAGTCTTTCTTATCAATATACAGAGCAAATCTCTCCTAATTACTTTTTTTTCAGAACTTTGAGTTATCTGGACCACTAATGCCATCCCAGTTAAAAGTGCATTTTCTTAATCCTGTTGTGATAAGTTGATGTTGCATTCAGATGTACATTAATCATTCCATTTCCCCTTCTTCACTAATATCTCAACATCAGGGAATTTTGGATACTAATGCCTTCCCATGTTGATCTTTCACAAAAGGAATAGGAATTTCGATAGTTGAAGGTCATTAATTCATGGTGAGAATTCTCTGTGCTCTATAGGGAGCCTGGATGCAGACAATGGGGAAAAGGCTCTGGAAAACAGGGGAGAAATATTCTGAAGAGCTGACTATGACTATCATAAGAAGGAAAAAACAGGTAGTTGAAAACAACCTTGCTAGGGAGGAACATCAGAAGTAGAAAATGAAAGGTTTGCAGGTTCTCAATCCATGACATTTCAGGAGGAAAAGCAGACACAGCCTCTGACCCAGGACAGGACATTTACCTGAGAAACTGCCATTTCGTCCTCTTCTTCCTCCTGCTCTTGGTCATTTTCTCATTGATATCACGTTGAGGAATCACATCAGCATCTTGAGAATATGCCTTCAACGGCATCAGCACAGCTCCTTCACCTGTTCCCACCATACCCGCAGGCAAAAGACCTTGAAACGCTGAAATGCCAACCTTTAGGAAAAGAGAGATTCAGGAACAATGAGCTCCTGCGTGGAGACCAAACTGTGAGCTTTTTCTTTCCTGTCTACACGTGCTCTCCCCTCACACAGATGCCCAGAAACTCTGCTACAGCCTAGAGCAAGTGGGCTACACTGACCCCACTCCTTCCAACCCCATGTAGAGCAGACACCGATGCCTCCCCAAAGGCAAAAGTACCAAAGACTGGAAGCAGCTCTCATCAAGGTACCCAAGCAGCCCTCGTGCTTAAACCGGGACTAACCTTAGAATGACCTAGAGTTAATACAACACAGATGCTCCCACCCAGATCAACAGACTCTGTGGGAGGGCACAGGTGATGTTATTGCTAAATACTCATCATGTAATACTAATGAGAAACTGCATGGGAGCCACGGAGCAAACTTTTCTTCCAAAGATTTAAAGTGCTTACAAATTTGGGGGGAACCCAGGCCCCACTCTTAATTATGATTCTCCTGTGAGGCTTATGAAATGGCATCTTTAACAAGCTTTTTGTTGGTGCCGATGTTACTCTGTCAGACCCGTATTCAGTAGCACTGAGCTAGAGCTCTCTGGCATAGCACACCTGAGACCACTGAGTAGCGTGAAGGTTTGGGGTAAGAACTTCCAGAAGTGCAGGTTCCCTGGGCCTGATTCCTAGGGGCTGAGCCCCTCCTGGCATAGGTGTGGCCTTGCTGTTGCCTAGGGGACATGCTGCTGGGTTGGTGGGAATCACATGGTGGGTTTAGTGTGAGGGGTGGCCCGTAGAAATCTACCCAAAGATACCCTTAGTCCTCAGGTCCTTTAGCCCCCTCTCCTCTCAGGGCCCACCTGCCCAGCAGGAGTACTCGGGAGCAGGGCGTGACCACCTGTCCTCAGGGGAGCTGAGACTCCATACCCCAAGAGATTCAGAGCACGGAGTTGTTTTCAGCACAGATTGAGAACAAATCTCTGAAAACAAACCAAGGGCAGCAGTGGAGGGTGGATTAACATTTTGTGTTGGGAATGGACAGAAGCCTTTGAAAATGATGCCATGAATGCATATTTGATGATTCACAAAGGACGCTGTGATCTATGTTAATAAAGCACCTTATAACTGAATCAACAGATCAGAATCTTTTGTTGATTGCATGTGTGTCTATGTGTGTGTGTTATAAACTGTGGTGCCACAGTTTGTTCTCCCCCCACCCCCGTCACGTATTTATACTTTCTCACATCTTTAAAGTGCATTCATTAAGGTAAAAATTAGAGAAATGCATATCTACTTTTCGAATCTTCTTTGAGAATACTGAATCTTTTAAAAACTTTATTTTATTTTAAAAAATTTTTAAATTTTTAATATAATTTTTAAAGGTTACTTTCCATTTATATTCATTATAAAATACTGGCTATTTTCCCCATGTTGTACAATACATCCTTGAGCCTGTCCTACACCCAAGAGTTTCTACCTCCCTCTCCCCAACCTCTACAGTGCCCCTCTCACCTCCCCACTGGTCACCACTAGTTTGTTCTCCGTATCTGTGAGGTTACTTCTTTTTTGTTATATTCACTAGTTTGTTGTATTTTTTAGATTCCACATATAAATGATATTATACAGTATTTTCCTTTCTCTGACTTATTTCACTTAGCATAATGTCCTCCAAGTCCATCCATGTTGCTGCAAATGGCAAAATTTTATTTTTTCATAGATGAGTAGCATGGTGTTGTGTATATAGTAAGCCCCTACATACAAACAAATTCTGTTCTGAGAGCACATTCGTAAGTCCAATTTGTTTGTAAGTCCAGCAAAGTTAGCCTAGGTACACAACTAACACAATAGCTATATAGTACTGTACTGTAATAGGTTTATAATACTTTTCACACAAACACATAAAAAACAACCACAAAAAATAAAACGTTTTTAATCTTACAGTACAGTACCTTGAAAAGTACAGTAGTACAGTACAACAGCTGGCACACAGGGGTTGGCATCAAGTGAAGAGGCAAGAAGACTTATGGACTGGAGGAGGGAGAGGAGGTGGGAGATAGTAGAACTGAAAGATCGTCAGCAACAGGAGACGGAGGGCAAACTGCAATTTCACTCACTCCTGACGTTGATGGCACAGGTTCTGGTTCCTTTCTGAAACCAGATGCACGTTCGCATCTTTGAAACTTGAAGGTTTGTACGTAGGGGACTTACTGTGTGTATGTGTGTGTGTATATATATATATATATATATATATATATATATATATATATACACACACACATATACACCACATCTTCTTTATCCATTCATCTGTTCATTGACACTGAGGTTGCTCTTATATCATGGCAATTGTAAATAGTGCTGCTATGAACACTGGGGTACATCTTTTTGAAACAGTGTTTGGGGGTATTTTTGGATATACACCCAGGAGTGGAATCACTGGGTAATACGGTAGTTCCATTTTTAGTTTTTCAAATCTTTTAGTATACCCCAATAAGTGTTTCATGCTCCACATACCAATGTCTTCAAGATTTTAGTGATTGTTAAAAGAGCCTTTTTTTTTTGGCTGCGAAGCTTGTGGGATCTTAGTTCCCCGACCAGGGATTGAACCCAGGCCACGGCAGTGAAAGCCGAGTCCTAACCACTGGACCGCTAGGGAACATCCAGACAAATTAGATTTAAAATAAGGACTGTTACAAGAGACAAAGAAGGACACTACATAATGATCAAGTGATCAATCCAAGAAGAAGATATAACAACTGTAAGCATTTATGCACCCAATATAGGAGCACATAAACACATAAAGCAAATATTAACTGACATAAAGAGAGAAATTGACAGTAACACAATAAAAGTAGGGAATTTTAAAACCCCACTTATAACAAAGAACAGGTCATCCAGACAGAAAATCAATAAGGAAACTCTGGCCTTAAATGACACTTTAGATCAGATAGATGGATATATACGTATATGGCACATTCCTTCCAAAAGCATCAGAATACACTTCCTTTTCAAGTGCATATGGAACTTTCTCCAGGATAGATCACATACTAGGCCTCAAAACAACCCTCAGTAAGTTTAAGAAAATTGAAATCATATCAAGTATATTTTCCAAACACAGTGCTATGAAACTACAAACTGACTATAAGAAAATAATTGCAAAAAAACCACAAACACGTGGAGGTTAAACAATATGCTACTAAACAACCAATGGATCACCGAAGAAATCAAAGAGGAAGAAAAAAAATACCTAGAGACAAATGAAAGTGAAAACACAATCCGTATCTACAGGATGCAACAAAAGCAGTCCTAAAGGAGAAGTTTACAGTGATACAAACTTATCATAGGAAACAAGAAAAATCTCAACTGTACCACCTAATCTTACACCCAAAGGAGCTAGAAAAAGAAGAACAAAGCTCAGTTAGTAAAAATTTTTTTAAAAACCATAAAGATTAGAAGAGAAATAAGTAAAATAGAGACCAAAAATCAATAGAGGGCTTCCCTGGTGCCGCAGTGGTTAAGAATCTGCCTGCCAGTGCAGGAGACACAGATTCGAGCCCTGGTCCGGGAAGATCCCACATGCTGCAGAGCAACTAAGCCCGTGTGCCACAACTACTAAGCCTACGCTCTAGAGCACATGAACCACAGCTACTGAGCCTGTACACCTAAAGCCCGTGCTCCACAACAAGAAAAGCCACCACAATGAGAAGCCCGCACATCGCAATGAAGAATAGCCCCCGCTAGGCACAACTAAAGAAAGCCCACGTGCAGCAACGAAGACCCAACACAGCCAAAAATAAAAATTAATTAATTAATTTAAAAAAAATGTTCGTGTCTATTAAAAAAAAAAATCGATAGAAAACACCAATGAAACTAAGAGCTGGTTCTTTGAAAAGATAAACAAAATTTGGCCAGACTCATCAAAAAGAACAAAAAAAGAGAGGGCCCAAATCAATAAAATCAGATATGAAAAAGGGGAAGGTACAACTGACACCACAGAAGTACCAGTGAGAATGTGACTGCTATGAACAATTATATGCTAATAAAATGGACAACCTAGAAGAAATGGACAAATTCCTAGAAATGTACAATCTCCCAAGACCGAATGAGGAAGAAATAGAAAATATAATTACCAGTAATCAAATTGAATCAGTTATAAAAAAAAAAAAAAAAAAGAACTTCCAATGAACAAAAGTCCAGGAGCAGATGGTGTCACAAATGAATTCTGCCAAACATTTAGAGTAGAGTTAACACCTATTCTTCTCAAACTATTCCAGAAAATTGCAGAGGAAATTGCAGAGTCAGGAATTATAGGGTTGGGGGAAATGGCTGCAGGGTCATGAGGAAACTAA
The DNA here is from genome assembly GCF_965194825.1 of Balaenoptera physalus. NCBI lineage: Eukaryota > Metazoa > Chordata > Mammalia > Artiodactyla > Balaenopteridae > Balaenoptera > Balaenoptera physalus. The sequence continues at coordinate 26,618,624 of NC_138884.1, forward strand.
GGACATTTGATAACTGATGACTGGATCATCTGAGGGCATTAGACATACAGGACACGAGATATGGGCTGAAGTCATTGGAATGAGGAGAGGATAAAGGGCAAGGGAGAAGGAGGATACGAAGGATAAAAGGCTTGGGAGCAATAAAGGGAAGGAAGGTGGGGCTGAGAGCCTGGCATCCTGGGGGAGAGAGTTTTCATGGGGGTGGAGGTCTAAAATGCACAGGATGGACGTGGGAGGGCAATAAAGAAGCCTAGAAGGGGAAGAATTAGTTCTAGAGATATCTAAACGTCACACAGGTGGAGAGATCGAGGTCACAATGAGGAACAGAGAATGATGGAGTCAAGGGATGGAGGTGGGGTGATGGTAGTTGCAGTGGGTGGATTGAAGGTCACTAATTTTTTCTCCTATTCACTAATTCCATGATTTGCATTCAAATAATAACCTAATTGTGAACAGTTTCTAGTTTGAGACCTTGAGGTAATAACCTTACTTACATAAAATACTTGCGAAGATCCCTTCAACTGAACACACAGGAAAGGATTAGAGAAGCAAATGAGTAAAGCAATGACACAATATTCCTTCTCTCCTTTAGGGACACCAGATGCAAGTGTGACCATGGAGGGGTCACACGGACACCACCAGAATGAAATGTATTCTGCCTAGCACCTGAATGGTCCTGGAGGTGGATTCTCCCCTGGAAGCTGCAGACAAGATCCTATGCCTCATGAAACCCTGATATTTGACCTTGTAAGACCTTAAACAGAAAGACCAGCCAAGACCCCTGGATTTCTAACTTTTGAAGTGTAGAGTGTTTTTGAAACTACTAATTGTGTGGTCATATGTTATAGCAGTGATAGAAAACTACTAGGCATAGGAACAAATTTAATTATGAATAAACATTATAAAATACGAAATTATAAAATATTTAAACAATAAAATCAAGTAAAAATGCCAATTCATTAGCCACCCCCCAGAAGCAATAAAATTTTAGCTCCAGATGTAACATCATCAGTTCCAAGTATATCCTCCTTGCTATGCAATTTCCATGTGTAAAAAACTACATTTGAGATTGTATAATACACATCTGCATGTACACCAACAGTAAAATATTATGTACATGGTTCAATATTGACATACATATTGTCAAATCAAAGTTTCTGTCAATCAAATTGCTTTCCTTAACCAATGACATATGAAGGTGATATTCTCACACAAGTAGAAATGGATTTCCCTCATTCCCAAACACACATCATGTTCCATGGTAATTATGAATAAAATGGCTTTACTGAAACACTCCCTAGTTATGCATGTACATGGTTGCACGTATTTTTCTCCTGCTATCACAGAATGTGGATCTTTGATTTCTACACATGTGGCTTATCTGGATGGTTCTGGGACATGAAATTGTTGCACCAATATGGCTGTGCATTTCTACATTAGGTGGACAGTTGCTAAATTACCTTGCAAATGGATGAAAAGCATAATAGCCCACCTACTGCATCTCCAGTGTTAAAGTAATTAAACAAGGAGGCCATTAGGCTGAGGTGACTCTCATGCTTTGGTGGCCTATTGAAGCAAAACTTAATCCAGAGTCAAGGCACATTAATCTGAGAAAATAAATTAAGAACAATCAACCGCACAGCCAACGAGGCTTTCCAACACCAAGATGACTGGTTAAGATACAATCAACTATTATCCTTGCTTTGATTGGGTGTCTTCTCTAGAAAAGCCTCTCCCCTAGTTTCTGCAGATAAATTGCTGCTAACCATCTTTGATTTGAGGCTGCTGGAACTGAATAGAGGCACGCTCAAATTAACCCCGGAAAACTGGAATGTGCATAAATTAATATTTTAAGACACAGCGCCCCATTTCATTTTGAGCACTTTCCTCATCTAGTCCCTAAACAACTCACTCGGGTGCAGCGCGGCCTGAGGGCTCCGTGTGAAGCCGCTCCCCACCTCTCCCTGGCCGCACTCACTCATGTCGGAAGCACACCAGCACAGCTAGGCCCTCACTTGACCAGACTTCCCCCCTGATAGCAACACCACAGTGCCTGCGCTGTCAGAGTCTGCCACCACGTGCTGAGCAGGGCACAGAGGACTTCTGGCACACCCCAGCCCCTCCCAGGGCCAAAACTAGTCACAGGCTCCTGCCTTCACCGGCCAGCGGCTCAAGGTCACCAGTCTTGAATCCCATTTTGATGAAGCCCACACACCTCAGTTCGCATTCCAGGCAAGCTGGTACCACATGTATAGCACAGACCAGTTCTCCCTCTGCCCTGTGCTGTGACCCCCAGGGGGTTGTGCTGTTGTTGTTGTTCTGTTTGTTGTTTTGGCCGCACCGCACGGCACGCGGAACTTCCCCGACCAGGGATCGAACCCAGGCCCCTACAGTGGAAGCGAGGAGTCTTAACCACTAGACCTCCAGGGACATCCACCCCTGGGTTTTTGACAACCCTTCCCTTTTTTGCCTTTTCTTTAACCCAAACTTTCACGCAGGCACACACAGGGAACGCAGGGAAACTCATAAGGACTTGAATCTAGTACTTCTAACAATGCATATGACCCAAGAGCAGTCTAGAATCAGGCACTGGCCACCCAGAATCACCCTGAGTAATATAAATGCAAAAGGCACCCATCAGTCCCACCTCTCGAGCAGCCCATCTGATGCCGCAGATTCGCGTTACATACTTCAGGCTTAACATTGCGGACACAGCTCTGCCGCTCCAGAATTTCCATCCAGAATATAGTCCCTCTTCCAAAATCACACTTGCAGAGCTGAATAGGAAATGTCAATTGAGATTCCATTTAAAATGACCACTTAAACACCCAAAAAACAAAGTCCTGCCATGGCTCTGCCCGCATTCCCTTGTCATCCTTTTCAGAGCAGCTCAGAGACCAGAGTTCCTGGAGACTCTGCCACACTCGTGAATGGATCTGGCATTCACAACGTCTGATGCTCAGACTCAGAAAAGGAGAGCAAAGGACTTGAAATTTGGTGGGTGGATTTTATCTTTATCATCTGGATAATGAAAGAGAAGAGACAAAGATAATTTCTACTCCCAGGAAGGCAAGCCCGACATCTAAATCCTCCTGGGAAAGATGAGCATAGAATACCCAGTTCCCAGAAGATTACAATCACCTCTCATAACGTGAGGATCTTGGCACAGTGTCTTGAACACAGTGCGTCCTCTCATACCTGTGAGCGTGCAGTAGGTCCTCAGGACACATTCCTTTCAAGAACGAATAAATGTTGTTTCCGCATAATAGTCTTGTTCAGACCCCACTGCTTCCTCTAGTCTCCGCTCAATTTGCGAGTGGTGAGCAGAGAATGTCATCTTTTCAGAAGTTGTCAGTGGTCTTCACTGGGAACAAGCAGTATCTGTGTTCAGATAGGGGTGGTTGTGTATACGGCACTCAGGTGCTGTTCTTGTTTTCTCTAGATTAATGCTGCTGGAAATGAGGTCTGGGGGAAGCAACTTCAGTGGTCACTCAAACTGCAAATTCATGACCTTCATCCAGACTTGGAGAGTCATAATATCTGAGTGGGGGGGCCCCAGTGTCTGTTTTTAAAGGGATCCGTAAGTGATTTGTAGAGACAGGGAATTCTGATGAGCAATGTTCACCAAAGTCATTTTCAGCCTTGACTCCCCTTTGGGATCATTCATGGATTTTTTAGAACTGCCATCCCCTGTGTCCCACCCCCATAGATTCTGTCAATTAGTCTTTGGTGGGGCCCAAGATCAATGCTATCTTAATGAAGTGGCCCAGGTTATTCTATCGTGAGGCCAGGGTAAACGCTGTGAGGCTCCCAGGTTCGTTTCTGAGGACCTAGTACAGGGTCTGGTCCATGGGGAAACCTGCTCTACATAGACTTGAATCTCACATTCCCAGTGTTTTAGTGGAATATGTAGGTCTCTCTAGGAGACAAGTGCCTCCAGAGATAAGGGAGGAGAAACTCCCATAAACTCCATAAGAGAACTCTGCATGTGCACAGATTTTCCCAGGCCCCCATAAGCAATGGAAGAAGCGTCAGAACATACAGACCCTCACTGGCCATGGGGAGGCCTTTGCTCTCACTCTGATTGCCATGGAAGATCACTGGAGCAAAAGGAAAATCTTTAGAGGATTTCGGAGCATGATACGAGTGGAGCAGGAGAGGTATCCCTGTGACAGCAAGAGACATAACCTAGGCTTCTCAAAATAATTTCCATTGAAGCAGAGCTTCCCAAACAACATTTTAAAGCCTAGCTTCCTCCTTCACCTTTGGACATCACCCCTGTGCTATCCGCTTTATTCATTCCCACCTACCTGGGTGTGACTGTTGTCTCCTTTTCTTCACATCTCAGGGCTCTTTCCTTTGTCCCAAAAAGGTGACCAGGTTCAGCTTAGAGACAGCAAGACCTGTTTATTAAAAAAATGAATATGACTCATCCCAGGGATTCTACAATTTCCAATCCAGTCCTGTGTTCAGCATAGAAGAGAGGACACTATAAGTTATAGAAAATTATTTCACCAAATAGTTTCCTGACAGCCCCTTTAAAACACTTAGGAAGCATTTCTAATTTCAGATCCTTAACTCTACTTCCAAGTACTACTCAATCAAAAATAAGGAACAGATATCCAACTTTAAGATGTGGGCAACAATATCTTATTTCATTTTAAATATCTACTGATAAAATGATCACTGATCTAGAGTGAAAGATGCAGATCAACTCAAGAAATGAGGACAAGATGAAACATCATGAAGATTTTTTTTTTCATCAACAAACCCCTATTTCCTCAAAATGATTTCATTATTCATTTATGCTGATTATACTATAGCATTTGAGGAGACTTGAATATATACTATAGGACTCATTTTCTTTTCCTGGAGATACAAAATGTAATAAACAATAACTGTGAAATGACAAAGGAATTAAAAGGAAATTTATGGAACATATACTAACAAAAGCCTGAACAAAGGTGAGAGCCTTCATTTTCCAAAGCAATCTACATGTAAAGGGAAATGAAGTAGACAGGGAGAGTATTCACATGAAATGCGATGGTTTAGGCACATCTCTGGGTAAATCCCTCCAAGACCCTATTAAGGATAATTGGAAAATTATTAACTTTTCAGTGGAGGAATCTGGCAGATAGCCCCTGAATCAAGTGAACAAAATTAACATCAGATAGAATGGGACAAATTGATATCAGCTGACCAACGCACACAGGACCCATCATTGCTGGGAGAGTCTGGCAAAAAAGAAGACAAACCAAAAAGCAAACCAAAAAACATGAATCTAATCATACGAACAGGGTTAAGCAATTTAAAACTACATATAACTCTCATGTCCTATACTCTTGTGTATTTTTAAAAATTATTTTATTTTATTTATTTAGTTTTTAATTTATTTTTGGCTGTGTTGGGTCTTCCTTGCTGCGCGTGGGCTTTCTCTAGTTGCGGCGAGCAGGGGTTACTCTTTGTTGCGGTGCGTGGCCTTCTAATTGCAGTGGCTTCTCTTGTTGCGGAGCACAGGTTCTAGGCACGCAGGCTTCAGTAGTTGTGGCACACAGGCTCAGTAGTTGTGGCTCGCAGGCTCTAGAGTGCAGGCTCAGTAATTGTGGCTCACAGGCCTAGTTGCTCCACGGCATGTGGGATCTTCCCAGACCAGGGCTCGAACCCGTGTCCCCTGCATTGGCAGGCAGATTCTCAACCACTGCGCCACCAGGGAAGCCCTATTATTGATGTTTTAAAAAATGTTTGCCTACATTAGAAGCTACCTATAGATGGCTGGAGGAATATAGAAAGGAAGGGTATCTTAGAAGTTCAGAGAGTTTTCATTGTTTTATATATATTTTCACTTTTTTTTCAAATATGGTAAAGTTTTAAGTTTATAAGTAAAAGCCAATCAGTTTTCCTAACTGGATGTATTTTTTATACTCCCATCAGCAATACATGGTAATTTTAATTCCTCCCCATTCTCACTAAAATTTGATGTTACCAATTTTTGTTTTATTTTTGTATTTAATTTAGGCATCTGGAAATTTGAGGTACAGTCCTATTATTGTTTCCCTGGTGTGTAGCATAAATAGATAAAGAAAATGTGATATATACAAATGAATATTTTTCAGCCTTTTAAAAAAAGCACATCCTTCCATTTGGGACAACATGAATGAACCTGAAGGACATTATGCTAAGTGGAACAAGCCAACACAGAAAGGAAGATACTGTATTATCTCAATTATACGTGGAATCTACTAAAGACCAACTCATAAGACAGAGCCGAATCTTGACTTTCTGGAACTTGCTGTGGGGGAGATGGGAGATGTTGGTGAAATGGTACACAAATTCAGTTATGCAGGATGAAGGAAGTCTGGCGCTCTAAGTACAGCCTGGTGAAACAGTCAGGTATAGGGTACATTATACTTGAGATTTGCTAAGAGAGTGTATTTGAAGTGTTCTCACCAGAAAAAGATGCAAATAACGAGATGACAGGTATGTTAACTAGCTTGAATGTGGTAATCATTTCACAACATACATGTTTATTTACATTTTTGAACTTGACCAAATACTGGATCTACAGGAATGGAAAGCAGGGTGCTGGATGGGATGGCTCACGAAGTGCAGGATTTAATGAGAAATTAAGACTCCAAACAGAAATTAAGACGACATTGTAAATCAGCTACACTTCAATTTTTAAAAAAAAACTCTAAAACATACAGGTCTTTGCTCTCACATAGCTGCTTTTGGGTTTCAGCAAAATGTGAGCATCTTCCGCTGAGACGTGAGAGAAGCAGCCCACCCAACACTGATCTCCTGTAACCTGTGCAGTGAGGTGGGGGGGGACCCAGGTTGGGGACTGGCCTGGACTCCGCCTCCTGCGGGGGTGGGTCTGGGCGGGGCTGGGGAAGCAGCCGGCTCCCCGCACTGCTCTGCCTGTCTCTGGGGTATTTCCCTCACTGTCTGTCCTAAGCCCGCCCAACAGAAACTTCACTTCCAGAGTTCATGTTCTTTTAACCCATTTAGTCACTTCCCTGCCTATTTTATAAAATAAAACAAAAAGCACTTTAACATAAACACAGTTTTCTGGGACAATTATACTAGAAACTATTTTATTCTTAACAAGTTCAAAGAAATGCAAGTCATCGTCATCATCATCAATATCATCATAACTTCTCCTGTCAGTTGATGGCCCTTCAAGGGGTGACGTCAGGACTCACACACAACAGAGAAAGGGAATTGGCCCAAATGAAGCCAAAGTCCCCTACAAAGCCCTCCTTTGGGCACCAGCCACACAATCCTGAATTCAAACATTTTAGCCATTTGTAATTATCATTTGGGTCAGGCTCTGTGAAAGAGTTCAGGTAACATCAGCCATTCACAACTATCTTCTCACATGTTTGCTTGTGCATTTCCTTAGAGTGGCCATGGGATAGAATTCTGACCAATGATATGGAGAGAGAAGATCAGGGGAGGATTGTGTTCCCCAAATCAAAAAGGAGTGGCTTTGAATCAAAACCTCTATGTCGGGGCTTCCCTGGTGGCGCAGTGGTTCAGAATCTGCCTGCCAATGCAGGGGACATGGGTTCGGGCCCTGGTCTGGGAAGATCCCACATGCCGCGGAGCAACTGGGCCCGTGAGCCACAATTGCTGAGCCTGCGCGTCTGGAGCCTGTGCTCCGCAACAAGAGAGGCCGCGATAGTTAGAGGCCCGTGCACTGCGATGAAGAGTGGCCCCCACTTGCCGCAACTAGAGAAAGCCCTCGCACAGAAACGAAGACCCAACACAGCCATAAATAAATAAATAAATAAATAAAATTAAAAAAAAAAAAACCAAAAAAACCTCTATGTCCTATCATATTCACATGGAACATGCTTTGAAGCTTGATAGTTGCGCAACCATATTGGAATTATGAGAGAACAAAAATGTGCATAATGCCTGCATGTAGACAATGCCAGAAAGAAGTGAAAAATGAAAAGGTACCTTATAAGTTTTCACAGCCGTTTTATCAGCTATGAGCATCTACCTGTTCCCTGTGTACGTAGCACCAAACATACATCTTCTTTTCTGTACATATGCATTAGTCCATTCTTGGTATAGCTGAAAATAAACTACCAGCTACAGAAAATGACACATTACTATATTTCATTTATACCAGTGTTAAATGTGAGCATAACTTGCTACTCAACTCCATCGTATCAATTACCCCAACTGAAAAAAAATCCTCCTTCCACTTCAGTCAAGATGGGTAAAAAGACAATATGGGCTGTGAAAAACTTGGGAACTTCTAGCCTAGAAACTAAATAAACCATTTGAAAAAGAAATGCTCACTGCCTCTGACTGGTGAACTTCTCACACAACTAAGTGATGGCTGGTACAGAACCCAGAACTCTTGACAAGGCCATCACTCTGTTAAGAGAAAGTGAGAAAGGTCCCTGCCACCCGTGGGTTAGCTGCCCTGGAAGGTCACTCTTTTTTTTTTTTTTTTTTTAAGGAATTCCTTTATTTTTATTATTTATTTATTTATTTATTTATTTTTGGCTGTGTTGGGTCTTCGTTTCTGTGCAAGGGCTTTCTCTAGTTGTGGCAAGCGGGGCCACTCTTCGTCGCGGCGCGCGGGCCTCTCACTATCGCGGCCTCTCTTGCTGCGGAGCACAAGCTCTAGACGTGCAGGCTCAGCAGTTGTGGCTCACGGGCCTAGTTGCTCCGCGGCATGTGGGATCTTCCCAGACCAGGGCTCGAACCCGTGTCCCCTGCATTGGCAGGCAGATTCTCAACCATTGAGCCACCAGGGAAGCCCAAAGGTCACTCTTTTAATGTAGATATAATTTATGTTGCACTTGAATCTTATGTGACCTCAAATTTGTCACTTAAATTTCTCATTGTTTTAGAAAGAAATTGAAAGTACACATCAGAAACTACCAGGGCCTGCATGGGTGACTGTAGGTGAGGAGAGCAGTGAGAACCCTGTGTCCATAACAAAGGCAAAGAAGGACGATGACTGTGATTCATATGTAGCAAGGACGACGATGAGGTTAAATAAAAAAACTGGAAATAATTAGGAAATTAGATTTTTTCTCCTAAAATCAGAGTGTCAGTTGTGCAACCAGAGAACAGGTATCCTCTCTCCACATGCAGAATTTATGCAATTCTACATTTAATCCATTTTCTGTCTCTTACCTCATGCTACAGCATTACTCAATTGGAATATTTTTCTCCTAATTATACAGTATCTACTATACATCCATCACTGTCATGTGTGTTTGTTCACTCCATACAAACGCCTAAACAGCCCCTTGACTTAGGAATTCTCCAGGTTTTCATCTGCTCGAATTGTCACAGTAAAGTGGATAATTTTGATAATGTCACTTATAAGAATTGGAAGAAACAATAACTGAAGAAAAGTTGTCTTACCGTTTCTCTCTAATTAAGAAGAAAGTAATGAACTATTAATTAAACAAAATCAACATAATATTCTCCCTGTGGAATTACCCTCATCTTCAAATTAATTTCTGAACACTAGTACATTTAATGAAAAGCATTCTTAAAGTGCCTGAGAATATCATAAAAGCAATGGTTCATGAGTTTTGGACAAATAAACATAAACTGGGTTTTTCATGATTAACAGGCAACTAAACAAGATAGGATCTGCATGGGGAGCATCTCAAACCATGACTCAGGAGATATGAAATAAATCAATTCAATGTAATGTAGACAAAATAAATTCACATTACAAATCTGTAAGCTTCCTTAGTCAGTAATTCATCCACAATTTTGAAATGACCAGTTGTGATCCAATATTTCTAAAGTATTTCTAACGCTATGTATACACACACACATTCCTACTTCTTAGTTTTCTTACTCCTAAATATATCTCCATATATTTACATATTGCAATCCGTGTATATCAAAACCATGAGAATCAGTTTGTGTTTTGTCTGCCGAGTAAAGAACCTTGTGCAAAGAAAAATACAGGGTAGCATTTTTATAAATATCATCTCAGGATTGCAAATGTATGGATTTTTATTATACTTGTGACTTTACTAAATTAACATTTTAAAAATAGAACTGTAACAGGGAAGAGCAAAATCTGACCCCCTGTTGGATCTATTTCTTTGACTTTAACCTTTGCTTTTTGTTGCTTTTGTTATTATAATCATACACAATGGCTTGCCTCAGGGAACCCTGCCCCTCTGCCTGAATGTTAAACTAAAATGCCTTTGTTCAGCTCACAGGGAGACAATCTGACCCTGCCCACCTGTGAATGGCTGAAGAAAAGAAGAAATTAAGGGACTTCCCTGGTGGCGCAGGGGTTAAGAATCTGCCTTCCAATGTAGGGGACACGGGTTCGAGCCCTGGTCCAGGAAGATCCCACATGCCGCAGAGCAACTAAGCCCGTGCGCCACAACTACTGACCCTGTGCTCTAGTGCCCGCAAGCCACAACTACTGAGCCTGCGTGCCACAACTACTGAAGCCCACGTGCCTAGAGCCCCTGCTCTGCAAAAAGAGAAGCCACCACGATGAGAAGCCCATGCACCGCAATGAAGAGCCAACTCAGTTTCAAGAAGAGGCACCTGGGTTATCCTCAGTCGAAGGCTGGGAAGCTTTTGCTCAGTTTAGACCTTGAGCGGCTTATCCTCAGTGAAAGGCACTGGGAAGACTCAGTTTAGATACTGAGTGGTTTATCATCAGTTTAAAGACTGGGAAGACTTTGCTCAGTTAAACACTGAGTAAGGTGGGACTGGACTGAGTAATTAGGGAGAAGACTGGCCTGTCATTTTTCCTTGAATTGGCTACCTTAATAGAGCTTGTCGAAATAAAACTGAAATCTTATGAGAGCTTCTGAGCTCCAAAGAAAGGACTCTTTCCTCCTGGCCGGCAACAGCTTTCTCAGGCTGAGGCAGGAGGTAGATGGGTCCCCCCAGGGTAAGCAATTGGGATTCATTCCCTGTGGACCTATACTCCAAGATGAGAATAGCAGGACAATTAAGAGGAGGCTGGGCCCTGCCCAGATAGAAAATAAGACACCACATATTTCTCATTCCTGAAGTCAAGGAAACCTTCCCAACTAGAATGCTCCTTGGAGATCAAAAAGGGACGGGGTGCCACCGCACAGTAAGTGATGCCAGCTACCCATAGGCCTCTTCGGTGGAATTCATCTTGGCTAAGAGATGCCTGCACACGCATGGGAGGATCCTGAGATATACCAAATATGGACTCTGAACCAGGCAAATCAAAATGATTGGTCAAAGGAAACCCAGAAGAAATGTCCCATGTATGTGATTTAAACGACCACGCGGGCGTGACTCTCTGAGTCCGCCTGTGTGTCTATCCACATGTACTCTACTCTTTTTTTTCTCCGAATAAACACTTTGTTTCACTCCTTTACGTCTTTGTGGGAATTCTTTTCTGCAAAGCAGCAGGGCCAGGGCCTTGTCGCTGACCACTGGTCCCTGGTGGTCTGGTGGCTAGGATTCAGAGCTCTCACTGCCACGACCTGACCTCAATCTCTGGCTGGGAGCCGAAATCCTGCTTTAAGCCACTGCAGGCTGAGGCCGCCTGAGATCAAGGCGACTGAAAAAGTTGCAGGAGCGGTGGAGGCAAGACCTCGTGCCGTGCATTTGTCCCTATAGGGAAACCCACTCATTTAATTAACAACCTGCTCAACTGGGGACATGAATAAGAACTGGTCATTCCATGATCTCAGCACCCGCGGCAGTCTTATATGCCGCTGGGAGAACCCGAGACACCTAAGAGGGGGCTGAAACAGCTCTGGGGCAAAACCTAGAGGAGTTAAGCTCTCAAGCAGCACGTTGGCCCACCGCACGATCCTCACGAGCAATTTTATTTTGACAAATCGACCTCAGAATGGGAAATAAAGCTTTCAAAACAACAAAAGAGGAACAACAGGTTGCCAGCCTCCAACAAATACACCAGCCAGGTTTATGTATGTACAAAAATACAAGTACTTACTTCATTGGAAATTAAAGGAAATCTCGCCCTAAAAACGAGGGGGCTCTTTTATTGTGTACACAGTTAATTTAAATTAAGTTTAAAAAGCCAGCTTGGTAAAAATATCTTTTCAGAATTCTGATTTTAAACAAAGGCCATCTAGGGGGGAACTTGCATTTCTCTTCCTATGTCTTTGAGATGTAAATGTTCTACCTGATCTTCCTAGGATGTGTGTGTGTGTAAATGTGTATGTACTTGTTTTGAAAACTTGACCTCTGCTATGCTACTTTTAAGAGTAAACTCTCTGGATTTTACTAAGGTGACATCCTCCTCCACTCTTATGGGGAAGCCTCTTGTGTCGTATTGGTTTGAATCACTATTAATATATATGTTTTATTAATGGCCATGAGGTAGGAGACTGATGGGCTCCAGGCTAGGCATTTACAACTAGCCTCCTATTTACACTTCCTGAGGAAGGAGGTAGGTGAGCCCTAGGCTAGATATTTACAACCAGCCTCCTGTTTGCACTTTGAGATAGAAATTACAACAGGAACAGGGTAAATAGCTGGACTTTGTTTCCTGTGGACACTTTAAGATAACAGTCACAGCAGGGACAGAGAGGGGCTAAACCCTGTTTGAGTAAAAGATAAAGAGGTCACGAGTTTCCCGTCCTTGGGGCGAGGGAGACACTGCACCTTGGGGGCTTCTTGGGGGTCAGAAAGGAGGGGGCACCACCCCAAAATAGGTGATGCCAAGGCCCCCCATAGGCCTGTGGGCTGGGATCCATCTGTGAAAAAAGTTGTGCACACGTGTTGGGGAGGTCCTAGGGCAGGTCAGGCGTGGAAAAAGAAACCAGATAATTGGCCAAAGGTGAACAAAGACCCAGAAGAACTGCCCTATAGAAATGATTCAACCACCTCTATACTGCATTCCTCCTCATTAGGGGGGATGCCCACACCCTTTCTCTCCGGGTGTGTATCTCTGCCTCGCTTCTGTCTTAACTAAACAAACTGTTTCTCTGTGTGCTCTCCCACTTGTTGCACCATGTCTCTAATAGTAAACTTCGTACCTGTTTCTACAGTTTTTGCCTCCTTGAGAAATGCATTTCTCAATGAGGGGTAAGAGCCAGGGGAACCTTGTTTCTAGCCTCTAGCCCCCGGTGCACTAGCGGCTAGGATTCCTGGTTTCCATCCAGACTGCCCAGGTCCAATTCCTGGGTAGGGAACTAAGATCTCGCTTCACGCCACCACTCACTGCCGTCTCCCGGAGATCAGCCAAGTGATGGATTCTTTTACATTGGAGAAACTAATAAATTGGTGAACCTAGAGCTCTCTCATGGTAAACAGCTGTTTTATTGATACCTATAAAAACAAAAATCAAAGTAAAGGTGGAAAAAAGAAACATATCTACTGGCTAATCTAAGAACTTCTTTATTTTAAAACAAAGAAAAACCAGTTTGGGAAGCTTAATTTGTGGTCTTTGCTTCCCCTCAATGGGTCTTACAGAGGCTAACAAAAGCATTAGAATAATTAATGTTAAGAGATTTTAAAAATTTGTAAGGAAAGTCTAGATAGTTTTTCCAACAAGAAAGAAATTTTTAAAAAGGGCTTATCTTAAATGAATAAAGAAATCTTTAGATGGTTATTAAAAATGGGATAAAATGGACATTTATGTGATTAAAACATAAGGTTTTGATATTACACTACGGTTAAATGGGCCAAAAGGGACTCCCTACTCGTCCTCAACATTAAAAGCCAAAGAGGTCCACTCTATTTACCTCAGCTTAAAAAAAAAAAAAAAAAAAAAAAAAAAAAAAAAAATATATATATATAAAATATAGATTATATTTATTTAATATATATTATATATTTTTTTATATATTAAATATATATATATTTAAAGGGCTGAAAAGATTTTTTTGCACTGAGATACCTAACCAGCAATTATTTGGGGCAACAGTTTGGCCAAACAGCCTGAGTTCCCTGGCTCAACCCCCCTTCTGGGGATCCCAGAGCTTTTATATTAAAATAGATAAAATGGACAGGGAACAAAAAGAAGAAAAACTTCTAGAACTCCTCCTATAAGATCAAAACTTGTTGATTGGATCCTAATGAAAGCTAAAGTTCAAGGTAAAGCAGTTGACAGAATTGAGATGAAAGTGTATAAAATTGGTATATTTAAATGGGCTTTATATAAGATGGTTACATCTCTTTTAATTATATTGTGGGGTAGGCATGTTTCACTGGGGAATGCTTCCCCTGTGTGGTATAAGACAAGGCATATAAATATGCACCTTGGAAAATATTAATTGAACATACTAAAGGAAACCAATAGGGTTACCTGAGCCATACAAATAAGTAAAAACTGGGAACTAACATTCAAGGGCTAAAAAAACAAAAATAGTGATTTTTCTTTGGGTTTAAACTTGTAAACTCAGTAAGAAGGTGTGGTGGCCCCCAAGCTGTAAGCTTATTCAGCTTTCTGCTTTCCGGAGAACTGCTTGTCTCTTTCTTGGTATGCACTCCTGACGCTGCGGTATTGAGCGTAAAAAAGGAAAATGGCTTGCAGCCAGTTTCGTTCCAGGTGCCTGCTCTGAATCTAAGAGCCCCTGGTTGTTCCCCAGAAGAAGGACGTGCTGCCCTGAGGGGGAAGTCTGTATCTCCAAAGAATGGCCCATAAGGCATGCTGACGCATAGATAGTGGTGCATAGATAGTGGTGCATAGATAGTGGTGCATAGATAGTGGCGCATAGATAGTGGCGACAGAATTATGTGGAAATACAAGGTTTACTGATTTGTTGTTTAGTATTCGTTCCGTACTAAACCTATATATACATTCATGCTCTTTGAATAAACTTGCCTTGCAACCATCAGTTGTCTTGGCCCTTCTGACCCCATACTGGTGCTTTTCAGTTCCTTACCCCTCACCGCCAGGAACTTCTAGCTTTCTGCAGCCGGTCTGCGGCAAGAAGGTCTTTGCTGAATGCCATATACAAGCCTTTGAAGGCATGATAAATTAAACTCTAAAGTTCTAGAACACAGAACTCGTAAACTTCAGTTAGAAACCTTCTCTCTGATATAATATATAGTTGGACAAATCGATCTTTTAGTACCCTTTAGGTGACAGACCTGTTCTTTAGGGAACTAAAAGCGACTGTCTCTCTTGCAAATCTCTACAAACCTGAAATGTACATACAGGCCACAAGGACCTGAGACTGAGCCTAGTTAGCCCAATCAGGCAAGGCCTGAAACCAAGAAAGAAAAAAAAAATGGCAAAAGTGTTGTCGAAAACCCGGCCTCTGTTCGCCAGTGCTGAATAGAAACACGGAGACACAGTTTCGGAGGAGTAGAAGAGAGTAGCTTTCTTACTTTTCCAGGCAAAGGGGGCCACAGCAGGCTAACACCCTCAAGACTGTGCCCCCCTTCCTGGGAAATAGGAAGGAGTCTTATAGTTTCAGGGTGGAAAATAGGGCTGTACATAAGAATTGGGGCTGATCTAGTCTTGCATTCTTCTTTCCTACTGGAGACAGTGAGATCATTAGGGCTGGGGTCAGGTGGTTCTGGAACAGGTTCTGGTGGTACTCGGGGTTATCATTCTGTGACCTTCTTTCTGGAATGAAAAATGCTCACAAAGGAAAGGAGTGTTAGGGAGTGCTGTCTTGAAGAAGTAAACATCAGCTGCATAGTACAACTTTAGCTAGCGGGCAATCATTTTCAGAGTGCAATCAAGCAAGTAAGAGAACGGGGGAAAAAAAACATCTATAGGAGACCAGTTGAATGGGTGGAAATAATGAGGGCTGAATAAGGGCTAACATAATGGGGGTGCCGCAACTAGTTTCTGCTACAAAAGTGGCAGTTTTAAAATTCAAACTGCTAAGAATGCTCCCTCAGCCAAACTTTACAAATAGTAAAGCCTTAGTCATCTGAGCAAGCAACTTTAATGTATTCCAACTGTTCTTTGTAAACTCGTATGTTTACATTGTAATACCTGATTCACAACTAAGTTTTGAAGCGAAGCCATGAGATCTCTAGTTTTGCCTATTTATATTATATGTCTTCTGTATACATTATACATATGAGATATCTCTACCTCTGGAAAGTATTATCAAAATTGAATTTATAAAGAGCTCTATTTAATTTAAAAGAAAGCACTTACAAATTAAATATAAAGAAATCGGCCAAAATGACTTTCAGGTTCACATGAATTGGGAAATATTCAATATTAACTTGATACCTGGTATTAAAGTTTGTTTGTTGAACTAATTAATATAGACATGTCTTTAGAGTCATCAACATTAACTATGACACTATTGTACCTAGGTTTAACAGAAGTCAAATAAGACTTATTATATCTGTTGCAAGGAAAATAACTTGATATGACGAGACTTTAGATGTAAAAGATATAAAAGCTTTGGGTAAACTCTTGACAAATAATTATATTTTATAAACGTCTACTTAAAATGACCTTTCCAGATATTTGGTAAAGTTCTAGAGCTGTGCTAATTTAAGATGCAAGTTTATTGAATAGCTAGACAATTTCCAAAAAAATAAGATACTGAGACATCAATTACTAAATAGAAAAACTAAAGATATTTAGGACTATTAATAAAAGTGTTTGATGCCACCCTGAGATGTTCTCCATAAAAAAAACAAATGTTTTTAGAAATTACCACTGGTATTTATGTACACCGTAATGAATGCTAATGTAAAAGACCATCGTAATTGCTTACTTCTTAACTTTCACTAGATATTAAGGTTTTTAAGAGTGAAGGACTCTGGACTTCCCTCGTGGCACAGTGGTTAAGAATCCGCTTGCCAATGCAGGGGACACAGGTTCGATCCCTGGCCCGGGAAGATCCCACATGCCACAGAGCAACTAAGCCCGTGCAACACAACTACTGAGCCTGCGCTCTGGAGCCCATGAGCCACAACTACTGAAGCCCGCGCACTCTAGGGCCCGCGTGCCACAACTACTGAGCCCGTGCACCTAGAGCCCATGCTATGCAACAAGAGAAGCCACTGCAATGAGAAGCCCGCACACCACAATGAAGAGTAGCCCCTGCTCGCCACAACTAGAGAAAGCCCGCACGCAGCAACGAAGACCCACGGCAGCCAAAAAAAAAAAAAAAAAGAAAAAGAAAAAAGGACAATAGATTTGAAAGATCCTCTTTCACAAAAGAGGGTATCAAAATGGCCAATAAGTGTATAATATGCTTATTTAAGAGTCATAAGATGTTATTACTCACGAGGGGAATTTAAATTTAAAAAAAAGAGTTGCGGATTCTAATTTAAACTCGTAATTAAAGCTAATAGGAATAAAACAAACATTTCAGTACACAGTAGGAAAACAGAATGTGTGTTTTTAGTTATGAGGAATGGAATTACATTTTATTGAAGAAAAAAATTCTGTGCATGGTCAGGATTAACTAAATTTAGATTGGAGTTAATTAAGTAAATGGATTTTGTTAAGTAAGCTAGTACAAGAATGGAAGCTAAACAAAGTTTCTTAGAGTTTTCCTTTTTGATAACAGATTACGTGAGGTTCTGTGGCCTTCAGTGATCTGTATTTTTTTTAAATCTTTTTGTGACTTTGGTTAAATGAATAAGTATTGTTTCATAGAGACCTATGATCTTGTGTTTTAAAACCTTTTTGATATTTTTAACAAACTTCCCAAATATCAAAATCTAACTAAGTCTCTTTTAGCCTCCAACTGACTGGGGGATGCTTTAAGGAGCATCCTGAGACAGCTCAGAGATGAATGTTACACTAAGTTTATTTGCTATGTTAACTTACTTCAAAACATTGTCAAGTGATTGGAGATGAACCTTAGGTTACAGTGTATGGATAGATGTTATTAATATAGCTATTCCAAAATTTATATGAAATTCCTAACATCTAATATAATGTTATCAGCCATAATTCTAGTTATTCTAAAATGTTATATGTCACAGAAATATCCAAGTTTCCTGATAATTGCACTGTACTCAAATCTTTAACCATGCTCTTTTAAGTTTTGTCCTTCATAGACAATCATTATTTTACACTGATGCTTCTACAAAATGAAGATTTTCAAGAAGACTCATAAAAAGAACTTTTAAACAAATATAAGTTTCTGATAGCCTTTAGATAATACCACTGATCTGGGTAACAAATGACAAAACTCTAATGGAAAACCTGATTACTTCATCCAGATCAAGAGGAATTAATTACATGGGACTGAACGAACTTTGCTTTCCAGAAAAACCTTTTCTCTTATGCTATGACCTACAAGTTGATAAAGCATACCTTTGTGAACAAAGATGAAACATTTATCTTTTTCTCTCTACTTGATCCTTCCAGAATTTGGCTTCTCCAGCTGGCTCTCCTGTGGACTTGATGGTTTATTATTGGGTTGGCCAAAAAGTTCGTTCGGCTAGTGAATACGTTGTCCAGTAAAGTTCTTTGTGAAAATGAAAAACGTGTCTTGGGACTTTCCTGGTGGTCCAGTGGGTAAGACTCCGAGCTCCCAAAGCAGGGGGCCCAGGTTCGATCCCTGGTCGGGAAACTAGATCCCGCATGCATGCCGCAACTAAGAGTCTGCATGCCGCAACTAAGAAGTCCGCATGCTGCAACTAAAAGATCCCATATGCTGCAACTAAAGATCCCACATGCCTCAACGAAGACCCCGTGGGCCGCAACTAAGACATGGCCCAGCCAAAATAAATAAATTAACTAATAAATTAAAAAAAAAAAAGAGCCTGGCACAAAGTAAGTGCTCAATGTTAAAAAAAAAAAAAGAAAAAAGTCTTTAAACTTAAAACCGAACGAACTTTTTGGCCAGCCCAATACCACTGGATTACAACTAGTTATACTAATCATTGTTTTAATTTGTTCTTTGTTTCCAAATTGTTTATGATTTGTCTCCCTGCTGCACTATGACCTTGTCAGTGTTACTACCTACGTTACTTATGCCCTGTCTATTTTGCTGTCTCTTACAGTACTCAATGTGTAACCAGGCCTCCAACAAAACTGATGGCTAAACATCTTGAGGAAATAAATCACATTTGTAACTCTACATAGAATAATTGTAGTAGTGTGATTCTAGGTACAGGAACAAGCAACAAGGGAAAATATCTCCTGGATCATAATAGACTAGTAAGACAAAGGATCCAGAGAATCTTTATCAACAGGGCCTAACCCAGAAATTAGCCCCTGGAGTGGCGTATCAACACGAATTTTCGCCTGATCTGGGATGAGCCTCCTAGCGCCATGGGACAAAAATTGGTCATGAAATGTCTCCCAAATGTTGGTCGAATTTCAGACCAAGAGGAGGAACTGATAAATGGAATACTGCCTCCCATATCAATAAACAAAAGATGTCAGTCATCAGCCACCTCAAGGTGAGCTGGTGAACCCTGAGGGAACTCAGGAAGGAAAAGAATACCTGCCATCCAGCAGCCATCAGACTGCAGCCACTCACAAAGGTGAGCCCTGAGGAATCTCAGGATGTGAAAACACAGGATATTGGCCCAGATAGCTGAGGTGCACATCAAAGGAATGATTTCAGTGAGCCGCCCAGACTCTTGCACCTTCCCATACATACAAAAGCGCTAAATTCCTTAACTTGACATATCTGTCTTTCTTTAACTAACAACAATCTTTTGACATTCAGACTACCTGCCCTTTGTCGCAAAACTCCTGTATATGCTGGCTCACGGAGCAGTTCTCTCAGGGTTACTTGACGTGCTGCCTCCCAGCTTGAAGTCCTAAAAATTCCTGCCAAATAAAAACGTTCAACTTTCAGGCTGTAAAAATATTTTTGAGTCGACAGGTGTGATTTCCAGGGCAGAGATGCTCTCCTGCCCCCGCTGTCTGTAGTGCCCGGCAGCCGAGGGGACCAAAAGGACCACCGGGTGTGAGGCGGCCCTGGCGCCCCCAGCCCTGCTCCACCCTGGAGCCCAGCAGCCCCGCAGCACCCCTCCTCCACCCAGCCCCACCTGCCGGCCGCCACAGCCGTGCTCCAGCTCCACGTCACTGCCCAAGGCCAGCTTGGCGGAGGCGGCAGCCAAGGCCCCAAACGCATCGGCGCCGGCGCAAGGGCAGCTGAACATGCCCCAGAAGCGGCGCCGCATCGCGCCGGCCTGCAGGCGCAGGGGGAATCGGGGTGAGGCGTCGGGGAGGGCGGCGCACACACACCGCCGCCTGCGACCTGCGACCTAGCCGCCACGGTGCGCTCCGCCACACCTCCGTGTGTCCCCCGCGCCAGCCACCGGCCCGGCGGCGTGCGCTCCGCCATTGGACGGCGGCCTCACGTGACGCGAGGCTTACGTCAGTGGGTTGGCCAATGAAGGCTCCGCGAGGGCCTCGAGGGGCGGGGCCGCCGGCTGCGGTCTTGTCGCCCTTGTCCCCAAGGTGAGCCGCCTCCGCGTTAGGTTTTCGCTTTCCGGGGGGCCCTCCGGGACCGTTGTCCGAGCCTGACGGTGGTACTGTGCTAGCTGTTGTAGAATAACTCTTCGTGGTCTAGCAGTTTCAATCCTTGCCACTGGGGGAGGTCAAGCATCAGCTTCCCCAGGGATTTTTTAAAACGCCGAATCCCGGTCCTGCCCCACACCCGTTGAATCAGAATCTGCCTTTTAACAAGACTCCCAGGAGACTGACCTACACCTCGTTCCGGAAAGCACAAAACGTAGAGATGCTTCGGCAGAGGGCGCTAGAGACCTGCAGACTCAGCAAGAAAGCGGGCTGGGGGGTGGGGCGGGGGAGGTGGAGGTTAAGGCTTCTCACAAATCAAATGGCCCAGATGGATACACGCTCATTGTAGGAAATTTAGAAAGCATAATTAGAAGAAAATGTCATCCGTAATCACCCGACTCAGGTAATCAGGATTACCATTACTTCCAATTTCCAATGCACTTAAATACTTTTAAAATGTTTTCGTTTAAGAAGTAGTACATTTCTTTGAAAATAAACTGCTATTGAGGTGTATAAAGGCCTACTTCCGCCCTCCAGGAAAGTCGTTGTTATTACAGAACTCTTCCTCTATGTATAGCTTTATATATAGCACACGTTAAAAAATAGTATATGTATGGGACTTTTCTTCTAAACATGATTTCACAGTGCGCATACTGTCCAGCAGCATTCTTTTTTTCCATTCAGTAAATGTTCATGTTAGTCCTTACTTGCCCTTCTCTCTCACAAGGTGGCTTTGTGGCTCTAATAAAAGCCAGGAAGGTTAGGGACTTCCCTGGCCAGTCCAGTGGTTAAGACTCCATGTACAGGGGGCACTGGTTCAATCCCTAGTTGAGGAACTAAGATCCCACATGCCTGCAGTGCAGTGTGGCCAAAAACAAAAAACAAAACAAAACAAAAACATGGTACAAATTGTCTCATTTTGCAGCTGAGAAAATGGAGGCTCAGAGAGGCACGGTGCCCCTGAACAAAGAGCTGTGTGAGATGATCCCCTCGGAAAGCTCTTATGTTACTTGGAACCTACAGGAAATTGAGTGGTGTTGCACTGGATCAACTCTTCGTGCTTTATAAGGAGTTTTCTTAGAACAAATGATGCCTCCGCCTAGCACGAGAGCATCTCAGAGCCACCTCCTCTGTCGGAGGAGGTTGTGTGTTTGTGTGTCTGTTTCCCTGTTAGCCTGCAAGCTCCTTGAGGGCAAGGACACATTTCTTTCTTCTCTAGGTCCCCAGTGCCCAGCACAGGGCCTTGTTCTGGTGATGATGGTTGAGTTGTTACCGTTTTTGGACACCCTACTGGGAAGTGATTTCTGTCTCCTGGACAAAAGCTCCTGTGTGCGTACATATCACCTGCTAGCAACCTTGTTAAAATGAAGATTCTGATTTAGGTCTGGAGCCGGATTGAGGTTCTGCATTTCTACCAGGCTCCCAGATGGTGCTATGCAGGCGTGGTGGGGTGGCGAGACCACACTGAGTAGCAAGACTGTAATTGACCGTTGCCCTCAGCATACTCACACAACTTGCAGCATACTTGCCTCCCTAACTGGGCTCCATCAGGCAGATGCCATGCATGCTTTCTCTTTGTTTCTGCCACAGTGCCCAATACTGTGACCAGCTCCTGTCCTTGCTACAAGTGTTTGAGTGAACAGACTATGATTTGATTATAAAAGATAAATAAAATTTAGAACTTACTAACAGCATTGTAACCGAAAGTGGGGTCCGGCTGCTTGCCACTCAAAAGCCAATAAAGAGGCAAGATTGGCGGAAAGGAAAGTTTGCTTTATTGCGGATGCTGGCAACAGTGGGTTGGGGGTGCTGTCCTCTGGAGGTGGGGAGACTGTAAGGAAGGAGGCCAGAGGTGGGAACCTTACCAGCAGGAGACATGGAGACCAGCTGAGTTTTCAAAGCTCTTCCAGCCCAGAGAGTCTGCCTGGATCTGGAGATTGTGGTCCCATGCAGAGGGCACCAGGCACTACAGGTCCAAGGAGGGCTTACTTGCTGGCACATCTTTCCCAGTACCCTCAGTCCCAGGACAATCCAGCCTTGGAACCCAAGCCTGCTCAGGCTCCAGGGATGTGACTTCAGCCCAGGTCACCGAGGTCTGTTGGGAACATAGTAGGCATTTCTTTTTTTTTTTTTTTTTAATTTAATTAATTGTTATTTTATATTGGAGTATAGTTGATTTACGATGTTGTGTTGTTTTAGGTGTTCAGCAACTTGATTCAGTTCTACATAGATGTATATCTGTTCTTTTTTGGATTCTTTTCCCATATATGGTATTACGAGTTTTGAGTAGAGTTCCCTGCGCTAGACAGTAGATCCTTGTTGATTATCTATTTTATATATATATTAGGGTGTATGTGCTAATCCCAGCCTTTGCATTTACCCCTTTCCTCTACCTTTCCCCTTTAGTAATCTTAGGTTTGTTTTCTAAGTCTGTGAGCCTGTTTCTGCTTTGTAAATTGGTTCCTTTGTATCAATTTTTGGATTCCACCTATAAGTGATATCATATATTTGTCTTTCCTTTCTGACTTACTTCACTTAATATGATCATCCCTAGGTCCATCCATGTTGCTGCAAGTGGCATTATTTCATTCTTTTTTATGGCTGAATAGTATTTCATTGTCTATATGTACCACATCTTCTTTATCTTTTCACCTGTCTGTGAGCACTTTGGTTGCTTCCATGTCTTGGTTATCGTAAATCCGGCTGCAGTGGACGTTGGGATGTGTGGGTCAGAGGAGAGCACTGGGCAGAGGAATCAGCAGGTGTAAAGGCCTAGAGCCAGGAAAACACTTGGCAAGTTTGAGGAACAGAAGGTCTGGCTGGAGGACAGGGAAGGGGGGAGAATGGACTGAATGATACTGGGGAGGTAGAGGGAGCCAGGCCAGTGTACATAGTTTGGATTTTATTCTAACTGCAATGGAAAGGGATTCCATAGAGCAATGGCATGAGCTGAGTCACTATTTTTTTAAATTAATTAATTTATTTATTTATGGCTGTGTTGGGTCTTCGTTTCTGTGCGAGGGCTTTCTCCAGTTGTGGCAAGCGGGGGCCACTCTTCATCGCGGTGCGCGGGCCTCTCACTATCGCGGCCTCTCTTGTTGCAGAGCACTGGCTCTAGGCGCGCGGGCTCAGTAGTTGTGGCTCACGGGCTTAGTTGCTCTGTGGCATGTGGGATCTTCCCAGACCAGGGCTCGAACCCGTGTCCCCTGCATTGGCAGGTGTATTCTTAACGACTGCGCCACCAGGGAAGCCCAGAGGGATTCTTAAAATGTGGATATTTTAGGCACAGGAAGGCAAGGAGGAAAATGACTTGTAATTGGCTTTTGGGTAGCCAATCCAGTGTCTGTCATTGTGGTCATCTGCGTTCCTAAAACGAGCCTGTGAAATAGGTGGGGCAATTTTTATTGTACTCATTTATAAAAGGGAAACAGCATTAAAGAGCACAAAGTTCAGAAGGCTTGAGTCTCAGTCTTTTGACCTCAAAAGGATGTGTTCTTCTTACTTACCTTTTATTATTCTGGGCCCCGCAAAAGGCTGAACCCAGTCACACGTGTCCTGGTGTGTCTCAATGTCCAGTGTCCAGTTATCACAGCTGAATGGGCACTGGAGGGAGATCAGTTCATCAGAACAGACTTCGGAATGGAAAGAAACCTTCTAAAAAATAAGAAAAAAATAAAATAATAAATAACGTCTTCTGTTATAGTCGGAAATATTGTTCCACTGAACAGAACGATAAGGTGGAGAGAGCGTGCGCCCCAGGGGATATGGAAGACAGTCCACTGGAGTGTGGGAAGGACATTGAGAATTTTGTGTTTGCATGAATGTAGATGATACAGATATAGACATAGAAGTTCAGCATTGCTAATATTTAATATGTGAATTGACACTAGGTATCGGACAGGCACATGCCTTACACATACGGAATCCAAGTATCCTGATTCTACAGTCTACACCATGGAGAGCTTAACAGCAGCACCCTTACTGTTCATTCACTGTCAGTGGATTGTGGCAATATGGGTTTACAAGTACCTGGTTAAGTGGGTTCACTAGTAATATTATCTTAAATAATAAACTCTTTACAATTCTTTGTAATGAGATAGTTTCAGTGAAATTCTCCTTAGAAGAACAATGCTTAATAATCATTACGTATATATATTCACATGGCATTGTAGCCAGAATATTACATTATGGATTATATGCAGTAAGTATTCAACATAGGTATATCACGTACATGAGTATGTATGTAATTACATACCACAGTGTTTTCTACTGTGAAAACTGAGACAAGTAACAGAAAGTACCTAGTACAATGCTTGCTGTATATATTAGAATAAACATTCAATTAATCAAGAAAAGCAACCGCAAGCTGGATGGGGTGTTTATTCACCTGGCTGGCTTCTTCCTAGAGGTTACATCAGGAGACATTCATTGCCTTGGGAAATTTTCCTTGGCTTAATGCTTTTCCTGGTCTTTATAGACTCAGAACCTGGATATTTTGTCAGCACATTATGAATAGCTCCACGTTTTAGGACAGATTCTTTTATTTATTTATTTATTTATTTTTAATGTATTTTTTGGCTGCGTTGGATCTTTGTTGTTGTATGCGGGCTTTCTCTAGTTGCGGTGAGCGTGGGCTACTCTTCGTTGCGGTGCGTGGGCTTATTGTGGTGGCTTCTCTTGTTGCAGAGCACGGGCTCCAGGCATGCGGGCTTCAGTAGTTATGGCGCACGGGCTCAGTGGTTGTGGCTCGCGGGCTCTAGAGCGCGGGCTCAGTAGTTGTGGCGCACGGGCTTAGTTGCTCCACGGCATGTGGGATCTTCCCGAACCAGGGCTCGAACCCGTGTCCCCTGCATTGGCAGGCGGATTCTTAGCCACTGCACCACCAGGGAAGTCCTAGGACAGATTCTTTACCCAAACTTACAAGACCAGAATCAAAACCAGAATCCTAATTAACCACAGAGAATGAAGACTCTGACTGACACACGGATTGAGGAGTTGTGCTAGCACGATCAGCATATTTTCTCCCTGAAGGCGGACTGACAATCAGAGGATTTCTTGGTGAGCAAGGAATCAGAACAAGGGGAGTTTTCACGTACATACATGTAATGTTTAATGCTCTCTGATAGATCCATCTCACAATAGGGATTAGTTTGCTAATGCGCCCAGGTAATTCAAGAAAGGCAATTACTTGGGCAGAATTAGGACAGGTAATGTGTTTGCCTCTGTGACACTTGTTTTTTGATATTGTAGGGGAGCAGAATTTGCCACCCCCTAACATGTCTCTTTGGCATATTCATTATTTTAAGTTGGCTATTTTCTAAGAAACAGCATACATGGGAAAAACTCTGAAAACCAAGTAGGAGTTACCCTTTTGTAAGAAATGCTCACATTTATGAGAGAAACCTCCATTTGTAAGGGTGTCTCCCTGGCTGTACCAGGAAGAGGAGGATGATCAAATCTCTAGAAACTCTCATGAATGGAGAAGGCAATGACTTAAATCTGCGAAAGAAACTTACCCTTGTTGATTGCGCTTCTCCCGGCAGCTCCGGAACCGACTCTCCCCATCCTCAATGCCCTCTTCTGTCTTTAGCTGAGGATTGTCTTTGAGGTGAGGGTTTCAGCCATTTATTTTGGCCAGTTACTCAGTTCCCCTGGGGGTCTCCCGTGTATACACGTTATTAAATTAGTTTGATTGATTTTTCTCCTGTTACTGGCTCATACCAATTTTATTCTTTAGACCAGCCAGAAGAACCTAGAAGGATAGAGGAAAATTTCTTTCTCCTTGACAGTATGTTAATAGTTAATAACGTTCTCTTTTTTAGTTTCTTTTTTTCTTTAACTTTTTATTATGGAGGTTCTGAAACATAGAAAAATATACAGTGTAAGATAATGAGCCCCCATGTGCCCATCACCTGTTTCAATCATTATCCACACATGGTCAGTCAGTCTGGTTTTATTTACATCCTCATCCACACCCCTTGCCCTCCTGTATTGGAATTTGAAGAAAATTCTTTTTTCTTTGGCCGTACCATGCGGCATGCTGAATTCTGGTTCCCTGACCAGGGATCAAACCCCTGCCCCCTGCAGTGGAAGCATGGAGTCTTAGCCACTGGACTGCCAGGGAAGTCCCTTGAAGAAAATTCTAAACATCCTGATTTCTTTTTCTTTTTTAAAAAATTAATTATTTATTTTTGGCTGTGTTGGGTCTTCGTTGCTGCACACAGGTTTTCTCTAGTTGCAGCGAGCGGAGGCTACTTTTCGTTGCGGTGCATGGGATTCTCATTGCGGTGGCTTCCCTTGTTGTGGAGCACGGGCTCTAGGTGCGTGGGCTTCAGTAGTTGTGGCTCGCGGGCCCTAGAGCGCAGGTTCAGTAGTTGTGGCACATGGGTTTAGTTGTTCCGCAGCATGTGGGATCTTCCTGGACCAGGGCTCGAACCCGTGTCCCCTGCATTGGCAGGTGGATTCTTAACCACTGCACCACCAGGGAAGTCCATCCTGATCGCTTTTAAAGATATTTTATTAAATGAAGTCCCGCTGGTTTGAGCGCCATTTTTCTTCTTTTTCTGGTGACTTTAGATAGCTCTGCTCTGATCTTAAAACAGCTCCCAGAGGGCTTCCCTGGTGGCACAGTGGTTACGAATCCGCCTGCCAATGCAGGGGACACAGGTTTGAGCCCTGGTCTGGGAAGATCCTACATGCCGTGGAGCAACTAAGCCCATGTGCCACAACTACTGAGCCTGCGCTCTAGAGCCCGTGCTCTAGAACCCGTGCTCTAGAGCCCCCATGCTACAACTACTGAAGCCCGCGCGCCTAGGGCCCATGCTCCGCAACAAGAGAAGCCACCGCAATGAGAAGCCCGCACATCGCAATGAAGAGTAGCCCCCGCTTAGGCACCTAGGGAAAGCCTGCGCGCAGCAACGAAGACCCAATGCAGTCAAAAATAAATTAAAAAAACAAACAAAAATAAAACGGCTCCCAGAGAGTGATTTTTAAGTTCTTGAGGGAAGCCTATGGTTCTGAGAACAATTACCATTATCATTAGGCAGGGTACATTCCACTTACTTTTATCTTTCTTAATTACTCAGGAATATCACTCTGAGCATCACTTACTGGGCTACACCGCAAAGCCGAAATGCCGGGCTTCTGTGCTCTGCCCAGGCGACGTGATCCCTATGCAGGGTCTCTGGGAGTGGGGTCCAAGAATCTGCATAGGTAACAGTTTCCCAGGTGATTCTGCCCCTGAGGTTGGAGAAGCACTGGCCGAGAACATTGTCAGAGATTGCTAAGGTACATAGGTTTCAAGCCATGGTGCTGAAAACCTGGAAGAGATTTTTAGAAAACCAGCTGCATTTCTCTGATACTTCCCCCTTCCCTGTGTCGCTGGCTGTCACACCTCATGGTTCAGAGGCTCTGAGGCTGGAATCTCGTGCTCCTCACTGGCTGTGTCAAGGCAGTTCTGCAGGGCAGAGTGCATGAACTTTGAAATAGCTACTGGCTGCTCAGAAGTCCCTTACTTTCAAGTTTCTGCCTGTGTCCCACATAGCTGTGGGTGCTATAAGTCTTACCTAGGTAAGTGGTGTTCCTGTAGGCACACACACACACAGGCAGCGTGCTAGATTCGCTTTTTTTTTTTAATTGAAGTATAGTTGATTTAAAATGTTGTGTTAGTTTCAGGTGTCCAGCAAAGCGATTCAAGCGTATATGTGTGTGTGTATATAAATATATACACACATATATATTTTCTTTTTCAGATTATTTTCCATTATAGCTTACTATAAGATATTGAATATAGTTCCCTGTGCTATACAGTAGGTCCTTGTTGTTTATCTATTTTATATACAGTATTGTGTATCTGCTAATCCCATACTCCTAACTTATCTCTCCCCCCAGCCCCCTGCCTTTCCCCTTTGGTAACCATAAGTTTGTTTTCTATGTCTGTGAGTCTGTTTCTGTTTTGGAAATAAGTTCATTTGTATCATTTTTTTAAGATTCCACATATAAGTGATATCATAAAATATTTGTCTTCCTCTGTCTGACTTACTTCACTTAGTATGATCATCTCTAGGTCCATCCATGTTGCTACAAATGGCATTATTTCATTCTCTTTTATGGCTGAGTAATATTCCATTGTATATATATATGTACCACATCTTCTTTATCCATGCATCTGTCGATGGACATTTAGGTTGTTTCCACGTCTTGGCTATTGTAAATAGTACTGCTATGAACATTGGGGTGCATGTATCTTTTCAAATTAGAGTTTTCTCTGGATATATGCCCAGGAGTGGGATTGCTGGATCATATGCTACTAGAGTGCTATATTTGGAATGGTTCTACTATATAACAACATTTTGAGAAATTACTCTAATATCTCAATTCTACTGGGATAAATTATAGGGTTGGCCAAAAAGTGCATTCGGGTTTTTCCATTCAATGTTATGGGAAAAACCCAAACCAACTTTTTGGCCAGCCCAATATTTTCCTTTTAGGGACCAGTTTCATTAGTTATGAGATAAACATTCATACTCCCCCCCAGTGTACATTCCACTCACATGGTAAGCTTGAATACGACTCTTTTTATTTCAAGCTACTTAAGATTTCCTTATTTTGGAGAAACTATATTCCTCTGCCCCAGTCAGGAGCTAGATTCTAGAGTTTAGAATAAGTTCAGGAAGCTGGTTGTCAGCGAAGGTATCTACGCACTTCCATTTACCTCTGTATAGTTCATGCATGTGGTTAAGTAGGATTTAACTTCCCCTGGTGATCCGTGACCCCTTCACCACCCCATGGGTGACTCATTTAAAAAAATAATAATAAATAAATAAAATGATGATAGGTCAGGGAAGTACAAGATAAGATTGATTTAGCACTAGTGAACTCATAACCCATGTTTTGCAGAAAACTGTGCTTTTAAAGAGCTACATGACCTAAAAATGTTTTTTTTTTTTTTTTTTTGGTTTGTTTTAAAAGAAAAACAAGCTTTGTTCAACTTAGTTGATTGCAAGTTCCAAAAGTGCTATTAGACCTTTTGAAATTTGGGCTTATTTAAAAAATAAAAAAGCCCTGGAAATTGTGTCTTCATTTGTCTATACAAAGTTCAACCTGATAATGGGAATAAATAGACATCAGCCCAGTTTTCACGTCTGTTTTCAAAATGTATCAAATCATCCTTTTGCTAAAGTTCTTTCTGATTCCTGTCAGAAACAGTATGAGAATAAATGCTCACCACAAGAGGGAGCTGGACCACAAAGAAACTAATGGGTTGTTTTGGAAACAAATAAAAACTGGGAGAGCGCAGGTGATTCAGGGTAAAACCATCAGGATTGGCAGAAGTGATGTTCACAAGTGATTATTCCATTCCTTTAGTTGTTCAGACCAAAGATCAGAGTCGTCCTTGATTCCTTACTTCCCAATGAATTAAGCCTGCCTTTCTCTTCTGATGCTTTGACATCTGGGGCCTTGCTGACCCTGGGCCACCAATTCCTTGAGACAGCAAACAACTCTTCCTTTCATATGCAGACCAACCAATCCAGAGCCCATCTTGCAACCGGCTTCTTTCAGGGCTCTTAAAAGAAGAGCCCAGGCCTCTTATCACCCCAAGGCCAGGTACCAGGTGACTAAAAGCAGCCCCTATAACCACAGAGCCCGTTGAAATTATTCAAGCTAATTCTAAACCTTCCTGCCTGTTGCTTCCCCCAGAAACCACAATCAAGCCTCTTGTCCCTGTTTTCGCCTGTTCCCTCTGCCTCCTGACCGACCCTGGCGCTTCCCTGCGTGGCCCCTGTGGCTTGGTGTCCCCTCCCCTTGGGAACTGTGAGTAATGAGCTCTCTTTTCCTTCCAGGGCACTGATCTGTTGGCCTCACTGTACCTGAGTTAATAATAAGACCAACACCTTGAAATTGCTACCCCACATCTCAGCAAATCCTACTGTCTCTGCCTTTATGGTGTAGCCCCAGTTCAAGCACTCCTCATCGCCATCGCCCCTGTGTCCCACCCACCATCATCTTGTTCTTCCTGTTTCCACCTGCCCACCACCCCACTCCCCGCCTCATTCCAGGCTATTCTGCACCCTGTGAACAGTCAAGGTGAGCCTGTCACACAAGTAACACAGGTCTTATCACTCTTCCCTTCAGAGCCCTCCAATTGAAAGCCTAACGGCAATTACGGTTTCAACAGCGTTTTTGGAACCTTCAGGAAACTAAGTTGGATAAAGCTGGTTTGTTTTTAAAAACACACAAAAGTGGTTTATGTCATCGGTTGACTTTCCATCCACTCTGAGTTAAAAACCCAGTCCTTAAAATGGCTTTGGGGGCCCCTATAGAATTGGGTTCCTGCTTGCCCTCTGAGCACAGCACCCGGCCGGCCCCTTCTCTTCACAGCCCTGGCCTCCACCCACCCCAGACCCCCCGATTTGCACTCCCTCCCTCAGTGCAGTCCCCCATCTAACCACCACACCCCTTGCCTTGTTCCATAGCACTTACCTGGCACTTACAGCCATTCCTGGTTCATGATCAGTGTCGCCATGAAAACGTAAGCTCCACAAGGCAGGGACTTTGTTTTCGTTCACTGCTGATTTGTTAATGGCTTAGAATAGTGACTGCTAGATGGTAAGAAATATGCGTTGATTGAATGAGCAAACCGAGAAAATGATTTTTTTTAAAACGACACTCCAGCTCAGTCATTCTTACATCAAGTATTTGGAGAATGCTTTGTATGCATCCAGAAAGACACACTTGCTAGCCCCGAAGCCTGTCATCTAAGGCGGAGGCCAGCAAGATGTTTCACTCATTAAACAATCGAGAATACAGTGTGGCCCGTGATGTCCGTGGGTGCAGAAAAGGGGGGGGGCCGGTGAGGGCAGGTCATGAAGAGTCAGGCCAGCTTCCCCTCCCCCCTCCACCCCCCACCCCCCAAAGATGGCATTCCAAAGCAGAAAGGACACAGTTAGTGAGTCTGCTCCATGGGTCAAGCACTCAATCTTTTTTTTTTAAGGTATCATTATTAATGTAAATTTACAAGTAAGGAAACTGAAACATAAAGAGGTTTTATCATACAGTTGGGAAATGGCAGAGCTGGGATTTCAATCTAAGATGATTACCAAAGCTCTTAAACATTACAACCTGCGGACTCCCATTCATTCAGTTTATTGAGTGCTTACTATGTGCCTAACGTTAAGGATCCATCAGTGAATGAAACAGACTAAATCCATGCCCACCTGGAGCTGACAGTCTAGAGGGAGGAGAAGGATAGTGAACAAACATAATGGATGATGAAATTATATAGTAAGTTAGAAGGTGAAAGTGGTCTGGAGGAAAAGAAAGGAGGGTAACGTGGTTTGGAGATGCTGCGGGGAGGAGGGTGCTGCCATTTAAGTGGACGGTCAAGGAAGGCATTCCAGCAAAGACTTGTAGGAGGCGAGGGAGGGAGCCATGTGGATCTGGGAGAAAGACACGCACAGGTGAGAGGGGAGCTGGAGCGAGCCTGGCATTTCTAAAGACAAGAAGGCAGTGAGAGTGACTGGAGGGGAAGGAAGAAGGTCAGGGAGGGAGGAGGGCTTGCAAAAGCTCGATCTTTACAATCCCCAAGCAACCCTGTGCAGCAGGCGTCATCCGCGTTTGCTAGAGAGCAGTCTAAAGCCCGCTGTCCTTCGGACAGTGGCAGAGCTGATGCAAGCCAGTCTGACTCCAGAGCCCAGGTCCTGTCCATCACATGACCCTCGCCGGTGCCCCCACAGAGAGGCAGTGAAACCTCATCACTGAGGGAGCTGCAAGAGGCGGGGCTGAGGAATGAGAGATAAGACGGGATGGAGAAGCTACGACTGGAATCAAGGCAGAGGGGGTGGAAGTTCTGGATCAGGGCAGAGGGTGATGAGAGCAAAACCATAGGAAGTTGGTCTGGATATTGACGCCGAAAGCTCAGCTTCTCTGTATACCGGTGCCGAATCAAACCTCAGAAACAGAGTTTTGGGTGAAGCAGAAAAGGATAGCTTTATTGCTTTGCCAGGCAAAGCGGGACACAGCAGGCTGCTGCCTCAGAAAACCATACGTCCCAACCTGGGAGGATGTGATGGGGAGTTTTATGGTGGTAGTTCAGGGGCGGGGTTGCTGACAAGATGAGGGTGTGTGCAGGGTCTCAGGTGGTCCGTCTCCTAATCTTGATGGGCTTCTCTGGTCCCTGTAATCTGGCCTCAGGTGGTTTCACGGCTGCTCCTCCCTTGATTAGCAACTGTTTGAATCTGCCCTTTGGAACTCAGGGAAGGTCATGGAGGCTGGAGTCTTGCCTACAAGAAACGGGGGACAAAAAGGCCTCCAGGCTCGGGAGCCCCACAGGGCCCCGCTCGGTTTCAGTATCGCATGGATTGGACCGAGGAGGGATGGGGCCTGGGAGATCAGTTGATTAGCTGGCTAAGCAAATGATCAAGGAAAAGGAAGACTCAGACTAAGGATATTAAGAGTTGGTTTTACCTTGTGGAGAGCATGAAGAAGTGAAGGGCTGGAGGAGAGAGCAGCTCCCGTAAGTGTGGTTAGGAGAGCGGCCTGGAGCCCAGCTTCCTGGCTTCATGCTTTGCCTCTGCCACTGCCTTGTGAGTTCTGTGACCGGGTTACCTAACTGCAAGTCAAGTTACTTAACCTGGGTATGCCTCAGTTCTTCCCTCTCTAAGATGGGGTGATAGCAGTACCTATATCACATGGCTGTTTGTGAGATAAATGAATAACCTAAACATTTAGAACTGCCTTTAAACCTGACCTAAATGTACCTTTGTAGAACCTCTCCCACACCAGCCACTGGAGAATTCTCTGAGTTGATTTGATTAATTAGAAAATCCATTTATGTATCTGAAGAGACTATTTCCTTTCTTCTCTGAAGAAAATAAGACAAAACCTGTGATGTAGAAGAGGCAGACACTGTGAGTGGTCAGCCTAACTCTCTTTTCTCCTTTCTTCCTTGCTGGGAGAATCCCAGCTTCGTTCAGGCCCTCCACCCTTCCCCACACAGCAGTAACCTTTCCTCAGGTAATCGTGGTGCCCCCATGGCCCTGCAAGGGATTGGTCTAGGTTTCCTCCATGGTAGAGACCATACAAGAGATTTTCCTTTTCACCCACTAGATGTTGCCAAATCTGGCTGTGATGTCTGCAACTGTGACACCCATGTTGTGACTGTGAGGTCACCTGGCCCCTAAGGGCAAACCGGACCTGCTAAGAATTGCAAAGCAGAAAGATAGAAAGTTGGTTAGAATTAACCAACTCCAGGGTCACTCAACACTTCTTGTTATGTGAGATAGTCAATCTTTATTGCTTCAGCTATATTGAGGCAGGTTTTTAGGCTTCTTGAAGCTGGAAGCATTCTGATACTTGCAATATAAGAATGATACTGATACTTGCAAAATCTGATACTTGCCAATAAAAATTTGGTAGCAATCTAGATGGAGCCATTCACTTTTTTCTATGTACATTATAAGAAGTGAAGCTCTAAATGCAAAACCATGGCTTTTGGTTTTCACAAAGAAACAAAACTTTAAGAGAAACACACACCAGTGTGTTGCATCATCTTTTTATATAAAAGGCAACAGCCGTTTTCTAAAATACTTTTGGGGCAAAACTTTCTAGTGGAACAACCCCAAACCAGTCAGATGCAGAAAATCCTTCTGAATGATTGTTATCTAATTCTAATTCTAGAAATGAATAATTTCTGAAATAATTTTAAGTCTAGTGTGAATTAGCAGGCTAAATGGTCTGGAACATTAAAACCCAAAGGCAGATATTTAGTAAGAAGTATATGTGGGACGAGTATTGAGACTAAAACAATTTGGTTTCAATCTTCCTCACAATCCCTTATGCTACAACACTTGAGCCTACATCCATCTTAATCCACAAAAAGTTGCCTGTTCGAGAACAAACGTATGGACACCAAGAGGGGAAAGGGAGGGTAGGATGAACTGGGAGATTGGGATTGACATATACACAATCTTGATACTATGTATAAAATAGATAATTAATGCGAACCTACTGTATAGCACAGGGAACTCTACTCAGTGCCCTGTGGTGACCTAAATGGGAAGGAAACCCAAAAAAGAGGGGATATATGTATACATATAGCTGATTCACTTCTCTGTACAGCAGAAACTAACACAACATTGTAAAGCAACTGTACCCCAGTAAAAACAAACAAAAAATGTTGCCTGATCTTTCACTTTTGAGAGTTGAGCTTCTTAGACTTGCCCCAGTTTTATTCAATTTTTAATCTCACACCCCTCTCCCACACAAGGAGGAAGAATATTAATATTGTGGGTTAGTGGGTGAAACGCTGCCTTAAAGCTCCAGCGTATGGATGTGTGTCTTCATTCCAAGTGGGGAAACTGATCTAGCCCGGTTTGGATTGAGTCATCTCACTTGCTTCAGTGGAAGGAAGTGTGATTAAGATCAAAGAATGGGCAACCGAGGGAGGTAAGATAAAGCAGGCGGGCTCATGGGCTGCTTCAGTTTGACACCCAGCTTACTGGAATTCACTTCTTTGGGACCATGGGTAGATGTCCCGCCCAGCTGATAGCAAAGTACTATTTTTTTACCCCCTTTGTCACTGGCCTTTGTGCTTTGGGAATGTTGTAGGGGAGAGTTTGGGAACATTGACAATGATTGGGCAGAAATAAGGGGTTTCTGGCTTCCTTGGCTCAAAGCTGTCCTAAGATCACCAAGATCTACCACAACATCTAACAACGTTCCTGTATCTTCAACCACAAGTTGAAGTTTCCCATTCTTCAGATATTTTCCCTGATCTTCTGATGTACGGTCAATATGCTTAACATGTATGGAGTCCATCAGATACGTTTGGCTGATGTTGCTAATTTTTCTGGACTCATGGGTGGACAGGGTGCCATGCCAAATACACAACAGGGTCCTCACCTTTCCATACCCCTCCCTCAAGTCTTACTATGATGCTTTGAAAATGGCAAAAGGTTAATACAGTAAGTCCCCCACATACGAACCTTCAAGTTGCGAACTTTCAAAGATGCGAACGTGCGTTTCATCAGCGTCAGGCGTGAGTGAAATTGCAGCTTGCCCTCCATCTCTTATTGCTGACGATCCTTCAGCTCTACCATCTCCCACCTCCTCTCCCTCCTCCAGTCAGTAACTCTTCTTGCCTGTTCACTCAATGCCAGCCCCTGTATGCTAGCTGTTGTACTGTACTACTGTACTTTTCAAGGTACTGTAAGATTAAAAATGTTTTCTTTGTTGTTTGCATTTGTTTTTTATGTATTATTTGTGTGAAAGTATTATAAACCTATTACCCTATTACAGTAAAGTACTATGTAGCCGATTGTGTTAGCTGGGTACCTAGGCTAACTCTGTTGGACTTACGAACAAAGTGGACTTACGAACGCACTCTCAGAATGGAACTCGTTCGTATGTAGGGGACATACTGTAACATTTTTAAACAACTTCAGATGTAAAGTTTGCTTAGTAATTTAAATATACAGGAAGACATGGCAGAGAAATACGTTACTGCCTTCCTGCCCCAGGCAACCAAAGGACGACAACGACAGGCGATTGTATATTTTGTTTAATACTTGCATTGTTTCTATAGCGCGATTATAGCAATCTTTAAATTTACTTTTCATTACAAATATTTGTCAAGTTTTGTTTCAGAAACATTTTTCCTACTCTCTTGCACATGCACCCAGACACACTACAAAAAACTCATTCATAACACAGTAAGGGCAAACATTATTCATGTAAACATCTTTCATTAATTTCCCATAATTTAAAAAAATCATAGAATTATAGATATTGAATAAGGCTCATAGATTTAGTTCAAATTCCACAAAAGACCAATCAAAGATGCTCGTTAACTGTGATGAGGTTAACTTTTGGTTGCAATAAATGCCAAAAGCATTCCCCTGGCTTCCAATCCTTAAACATACCTCACAACCTAATCAATGCATTTCAGGATAAAAAGAGAACACAGAAAACCCAGGAGGAAAAACTTTTGAAGTAGGGAGCTCAGAACCATGAACCCGACTTTCCTCTATGATAAGCAGACATCACGTAGTCCTTGTAGTTTCCCAGTACATGACTTGAGATGAATGACAGTCATCCAAAATGTAACCAAGTTGTATGTTAAGATACATTGGTGTGTGTGTACATATTGCTAGTATACACAGTGAAAATTTGTCATCATATTTATCATTTCATTATATCCAGGACTAAAGCGGAAAAAAAAAACCCCACTCAAGTTGAATATCATTATAAAGGAGTGTTCTAGTCAGAGTCAGGGGAGTTGGGAGGTATGTCCTATAGGGAGGTGATTGGTCTTGATGTTAACACGACTTCTAACAACGGTGTGTAAAGTCACAGACAGAGGAAGCAAGGATCTGCGTTATCCGAGGATGTCTCTCTCTGGTTGGAAGTTTGGTGCTTGGGTGCATAGTTTCCCAGAGCTGAGACGGGAAGTGTACTGTGCTGAGAAATGGGCCCCTTGCCAGCAGGACCCTCCTCCGTCCTCTCTCGAGGTGGAGGCCCAGAGGCAGGGACTGCTGGCAAAACCGTGAGGTCCCACCCGGGGGTCTGAACCCCAGCTCCACTGAGGGCAGCCTCCCTGACGTGTGTGACTAGGCAGTAAGGGAAGCGGTGGATGGCGGCCAGAAAACCCGGTTCCGAGGTTCCCATGGCCACGTCTGGCTTCTGATTCTGCTGCCCTGCAAAGAAATTGTGCTCCGGATAACTGCACCGGTGTCTCTAATGCCTCTGAGTCACTCACGGGCCCCCAAAGGCCCGGAGTGATGTCACTAAGGGTGGACATACCTCCACGAGCACCTAACTTCCACCAGGAAGCGGCTGAGGCACTGGGGAAGCCTACGAGCTCTCTCCACGTCAGGTGCAACAACGCGGGGAAGTTGCCATGAGTCAGAGTTTTTTGTAGGCTTTTTGATTTTGTAAAAATCAAAACTGATCTGCATTATATCTCAATAGACTCAGAGAATTCTCACCAAAAATGTTTGCAATTTGTTTAAATAGCACTGGAATAATTCAACTTCACTTAAATATATTCATTCTACCATGAAAATAGTTCATACAAACATCTATTTACATACAAACACGTTAAAATTTGTGAAAAGGGTTTCCATCCCTGTGGTTGTATGGCTTGAAATAGTTTTCATTGCTTTGAGTATGTCTGCACCCATTTGGCAAAATAAAACGATTACAATTTAGTATTTTAAAAATCAAAATGGATACTGAGGCTCCAAATTCCTGAAGGGAAAGATCAAAGACAAAAAAAAAAAACCAGTCTATCAAGGTACCTCAAGTAGATGTAAATTCAATATATTTTGTGAACCTTTGATCTGCGGCAAATAAACATTACGACTATCAGTCTTGCAACATGGTTTTGCTTGTTTTTCTAAAACGAAAGATGTCTGGATTCTAAATCACTACTCTTAAGACAGAAACTTGAGGCAACTGTTTTAAAACAAAGCACAACAGAAAACAATACCTTCCTGGAAGATCTTAAATGCATTTTGCAGTGAGTGATTTAAAATTTCATATAGTAAAGGAAATTTACTAAAGTGCCACATACGACTCACTGAGAAGACAACCCTTGAACTCACTGTTC
This sequence comes from Balaenoptera physalus, assembly GCF_965194825.1. Taxonomy (NCBI): domain Eukaryota; kingdom Metazoa; phylum Chordata; class Mammalia; order Artiodactyla; family Balaenopteridae; genus Balaenoptera; species Balaenoptera physalus. The sequence continues at coordinate 26,656,618 of NC_138884.1, forward strand.
ACAGTTACTGCAATTTTACCCTTACAATTAAATGTTGTCAATGGTTACACTTGGCCTTTGCTTTGGCCTTTTCAGGTTGTTGGTGATAAGGAAATTGTTTTTCAAGTGTGAAGAACCCCCAGAAGGCAAATAAGTTTAAGGACAGCCCCAGACAGGTTCAAAGGGGTCTTGAACAACAAATTTCCTTCTCAGTTTCTCAGGCAGACCAGGGATGAAGCAGGTTAAAATAAGAATAGGTACTGCAAAACTCAAGTCTTCCTTGCCTGTAGCTTTTAAATCTCATCATTCCTTTGTGTCAGAAATTCAGTCCTTACGGTGGTTTTTTGTGAGTCCATTCAAATGCCCATTTGGGGACATACTCCTACAGATTAGTTCCTATTCCTAACTCTAACACAAGATAATATTTTGTCATAGAAAAGCTGCTAAGGAAAGATCTAGTCATGCAGGAGGTGGACTGAGACGGCTCTGAGTGAATCTGATGGGGACCACGGCATCAGGCACCCTCCTCGGCACTGACCCTTTTGGAGGAGAGCAGAAAGTTACTCCTTTATCCCCACCACCTGGACTCTTCCACATTTCTGTTACGATGCTGATGAAACTACTTGCTTCCTGACGTATTTCCTTCCACAGCGGACGTCAAGATTCAGTAGAAAAATACATCCCAAGGCTTCCCCCTCAGCTTTGGCTCAAACAGGGAACAAACCCTATTCCCTCACCAGTTAATTCCTCATGGGACCCCAACCCCCTTGACTGTTTTATCTACCTACAGAACACAGTGAATCTCAAGGCCCCCTCTGACCCCACCCTGTGACAAAGCCTTACATTTGGTGGGGGGTGGGGTGGGGGTGTGTGTCAGGGGGACGACAGGAGTAGCAGAAGCAGACGTGGACACAGAGTGATGGAGAGAGGTACTCGCAGAGGGAAAGACAGACAGACAGGGTCCAATGGGCCAGAGAGACTGGCAGGAGAGGAGGGAGAGAGGGAGCGGCCGGAGGGGTCAGCTGGCACGTTGTTACGTACAAACACCAGCCATTCTCACAGACAACAGAGAGAGAGAGAGGGGAAAGGGTAGGGCAGGAGAAAGAAGAGACAGAGAACAAGGGAGACAGGAGAGAGGACGTGGAGAGGCTCAGCTTGGATGTACTGCTTCCTCTGATTTGTCTGAACGTCACAGACAGACACACTGCCGGGCTCGAAACTCAGAGAGTTATTCACTATTTTATTTGAAAAATGGATTTGCTGGTTAGTCACTATTTCCAACTCTTCAGCCACTTTCGTCAAAAGAAAAGAAAAATTCCATTTGAATGGGGTAGCCCATTGGGACAGACATTACACCCCATGGCAGCCGGCAGCCTGAAGTCCTTGCTTTGGAGTCCTGGCGCCATCCTCCCCCCCGACCGCACTCCCTGGTCTGGCTCCACAACCCAACTCACTGGGGTTGATTAAAGCCATCTTTCTCCTGAAGACAGTCACTTACTTTGGGACGCGTTTGAATGAAAGCACCTATCAGAATACAAGTCCCAAGACTCTGCGCATCTGCCAGTTTATGGAACGGTCTGGTCTCTTTCTACAGAATAGAAGCGATCCTATCCTGGTGCCTTTTAATCTAAAAACTCTATTCGGTTCACTTCGTGGAAGATCTTCCTGGCAGCCTCAGAACTTCTCACGAGTGAACCAGCAGCTGAGCTCCCTGAAACCGTGGCCACCTAGCTGCACTGCTGGGGACAGGGGAGCTCTGGGAAGCCTGGACTTACCAAGGGAAAGGGCCACTTCTGTCACTGTCTTGAAGGCTGAATCCTGTGCCCAGGAGCTGCCAGAACTGAAAGCTGTGAGCAGCCCTGATGAAGCACTTTTGTTAAATTCTTCCCAAGAGCAATGTGTAACTGACATGAAATAGCAAACTTCCTCCTGCCTGTTTCTTTTCTCTTCTCCTGCTCCCAGCAAGCCTTCCCTACTAGCCAGAGCTACAGTGTGGAAGGCTTCAGCTTTCAAGACCAAACTGACTCGGCGACAGGTGCCCCAGCTGACAGCTGCAACTTGTAGCAACTGCTGCTTTCCAGACCTCCCAGCTCCTCAGCTGGGCATCTGAAGAGGACACAGCTACGGCATGTGGTGAGGGCACTTACAAAAACCCCAAACTCCCAGAATTCCCCCAGAGTAATCCCAGTCAGGTTACATACCTAATTAGCTAAACTAAAAAACAGGGGCTTTTCTCCTTATTTCTGCAGTTGTGATTACACATGGCTAGCAAAAATGGCTGAAATGCTATTGATACCGTTGCTTCTAAGCTATACAGGTGTTAGTCTTAATTCACAAGGCTGTGAAGCAGGTAAGTGCTTTGAAATTACAATGATGAAGAGTTTTAGCATTAAGGTTTGATTTGTACCTAGTGATCAGTACGTCTCTCTTAACAGTAGCGATTTAAAAAAAAAAAACAAACAAACCAAAAAAACCTTTTGAATTCTGTGTTATAATTCAAGTTTGCTATTTGACTTTTGAATTCAATGCACTGTGCCACAAGCCAGACTGCTCTGTTATGTACATTTAATGTGTACCCAAGGAGAAAAAAAATTACTAGCACTATTGAAGATATTGCAAAATTGCCACGTCTACTGCTTAGAAATACTAATTTCCCCCTCTTCTTTCTTAAAGTATATGTTACAACTCTTCCATAACTTAATGCAAACAAAGTAAATTCATTTCTTCTCACATCTTAAAGCAAAGATATCTTTGTTTACATGCGAGAATAATAATTCTATAATAATAGCCCGGCCCTAGGAGCCAGGTCTTTATATTAGGACATAGTAATGAAACAGTGATATAGAGAGAGCCAGAGAGACCTACACACTGGCACTGAAACGAAATCCATTTGGAAGTTTTCTCTTGTGAAAGATACCTAAGATAGAGAAGAGGACTAAGGGGTGAAGTGACTCAAAAAGTGGGGTTCTGTTCGCTAGGGGAAAAACAAAGCCATTCTATTGCAAGAACAGATCAAAGGTTAAAAGGCAAATGATACTACATTTAGAGAATAAAAATGTAGTAATTCTCTGTCCTCCATATGGCGCATATGCAAGTGTGATAACGCAATTTGCACCGGCCATAGAAATAAACCTCATGGAAAAGCCACTGACTAAAAATGACTGAAAAACCCCCTTTTTTCAGTCTAATCGTTTGGCATCTCTGAATGTGGTACAGATTTAGTCTTGAACCACCCGAGAACATCACGTTGTCTTCTGTCAAGTGCTCAACAGTACCTCTCAGGAGGGCGTTGTTGCTAGCTAATTTTAAACCTGGTATGAGTAATACAGTCAGACCTAGTTAGTATTCGAGAAAGTTGTAGCGAACGCAGAGTGAGAGGATGTGATGTCACAGCATGAGCAGTCCCTGGTTGTCCCGTTGTCGGATAAACGTAGTGCATAGATCCAAGTTTCTATTCCAGGTCTCTGAAGCCCGGAGCCAGGCCTTTCACTTCTGCTGGGTGGCCTGGAAGGCCTTCAGCTCCACCTGGTACCACTCGGGGGCTTCAGGCCCACTCTTCCCCGGGGGGCTGTGGTCGTAGCCATAGGCAACAGTGAGTTCCTCGTCGGCCTCCACGGCTCGGAGCGTGCGAATGCATTTGATGGGTCCAAAACGGGGGTGGACAAACCTAGACATCAAGATGCACATGGTCATTCCCGGGCCGGACCGGGAGGTCAGATGCAAAGGCTAGAAGGGCTGAGGCAGGAATCACCCGTGTGCTTGCTGTGCCCTGGACACCACCGGCAGGTCCTCAGCGTGCGGGCCACAGAGGAGCCGGCATCAGCTTCCCCTGGGAGGCTGGTGCTCACGGGGAGACTCCGGGCTTCCCCACCCAGACCTGGTGGTGGGATCTGCATTCTAACACCCCGCCCCCCTCCCCCTCCCCGGTGATCCCTATGTACGTTAAGGTTTAAAAAGCACGGCCCTATCTTCCTTTCTGAGCCTATTTGCCACTCTGTATTTGTAAATCAACAATCAGGATCTTCAACAAAAATCTGTCTTTAATGAGAAATCAGATCCAATGCGGCCTGTCAGCATTCCAGCTCCTCTGGCCTGTCGCCTCACATTACCTGCCTGTACCTCGGGGAAAGGCTTTGCCAGGGCGCTTCTGGAGTTGTAAGAAAGAGCCCTGTGGATTTGCAAAAGCAAAAAAACTCTGTTTTCCATCCTGTACCTATAGAGGAAGAGTTATTTTCTAGCATAAAAGTAAATGAAGATTTTTTTCCCAAGAGGGAAGCCCAGACCGCTCTGCCGTCCTGCTTCTTTCAGATTTCCCTCTGATGCCCCCTGTGATGGGAGAGGCCGGGCTAAAGCTAGGGTTATGCTCCTCTGCCAGAGGCTCCCGGCCTGGCTCACCTGCACGGCTGCCTGCAGGGGAGCGGGAGCTAAGTAAGTATTAAGAGACTCATCTCCTCTAACAGCTGCTGAAACCCAACAGGGACACCTGGAAGGCAGGCCAGAAAGAAAGTAACTTTGTTTTCCTATGCATCTGGTCAAATCCATTCATTTATAGTTACATTTTGAACAAAGGGCTTTGAAACACCAAAGGCGGAGGTTCCAGGCCCGAAGTCAGAGGTACAGGGCGCACGATGGCAAGCGCTTGGTGGGAGACGAGCGTGTCTGCAGTGTATGGGCATATTGTGTGGGGGGTAAAAAGGAACCACCACACTCTCACTCCAAGGGGGCCTCTATGCCCACCCCCTTTGGCTGTCCTGTTTCTTGGAAAGCACACTTGATTTGGGCCCGAAGACTTTGGTGTGAGTCCTGGCGCCACACATTATGACTGCCTCCTTCTGGAAAGCTCACCTCTGTGTCTCTGAATCTCACTTTCCTCACCTGCCAAATCATGATAACACCAGTAATCCTTATCCTCCAAGAGTCCTTGTGGTGACAAAATAGGGTCACGTAAATAAAGCACCACACACAGTGCCTGGCACAGCTGAAGACTCGTATCAGTTGTGACATGTGTAAGCAAGCACGTGGGTGTATGAGAGCACGCACGTGCACAGAAGTCTCAGACTGTGCTCCAGCACAGAGGACATCCCTGGATCAGGGATTTGGGAATTCCTTATTAAAATCACAACTCTTTGTCTCTAAATTAAAATCTTTCATTAAAAAATAGAACTCCTTACAATGGAATATTACTCGGCCATAAAAAAGAATGAAATAATGCCATTTGCAGCAACATGGATGGACCTAGAGATTGTCATACCAAGAGAAGTCAGTCAGACAAAGACAAATATCATATGATATCACTTACATGTGGAATCTTAAAAAAATGATACAAATGAATTTATTTACAAAACAGAAACAGACTCGCAGACATAGAAAACAAACTTACGGTTACCAAAGGGGAAAGGCGGGGAGAGGGGGAGGGATAAATTAGGAGTATGGGGTTAACAGATACACAATACTATATATAAAATAGATAAACAACAAGGACCTACTGCATAGCACAGGGAACTATATTCAATATCTTGTAATAACCTATAACGGAAAAGCATCTGAAAATGAATATATGTATATCCAAATCACTTTGCTGTACACCTGAAACTAACACAGTATTGTAAATCAGTGATACTTCAATAAAAAAAATACTCCTGAAATGGAGCTCTAGTTAACCTTCTGGTACACTGAAAAAAATCGCACAAGAAGCCTAAGATTTCTCTTATCGTCCTCTTGTATTTTCATTTTCTTGCTCATTATCGTTATTCTCAGGGAGTAGAAAATGGACAGATCGAAAAGACAGAACTCAATCTCAGGTGCTGATTCTTCAAAGCAGCCCTAAGGCACAATGGTTAAGAGCACTTCTCCACTTTGACAAGAGCCCTGCGTTTCTTGTCGCTGATCTGGAATCAGCAGTAATACTAGGGGCCCCACGAAGTTACTGGGAGGATTGAATGACAATGTGCACAGAAGGCTTTAGCACAGCACTGACCTAGAGGAAGTGCTCAGGAAACACTGGCTGCACGATTAGCCCTCAGACCAAACCTCTGGGCCACACTCTTCGGTCCCTTGTCGACAAGTAACCTATATTTACAACGAGAAAAGTAGTTCCTGCCTATCTGTCCATTTGGCACGCCGTACCAGACTACAGTTAAAACAGCTTATAGAAGTGCTGTTCTGTTTAAGTTACAGTGTGCATAACAGTACCAATGATTTTAGAAACAAATGAATGCCATGGATTGGTATCTGAATGTTCTATTTGATGATTATTCAGCTAGTCTCCCCATGACCCCAAATAACTAATCATTCACATTGGGCTTGGGAAAAAAAAAAACTCTGAGGAGGGACTTGATTTTGCACAAATGGTTCCTTCTCTTGTCTCCTGTGCTGTCTCCTTTTTGATGAGAAAAATCATGTTCTTGCCATGAAATCACAGGACTCATTTGTTTTAAGGGGCAGCCTCAGTAGCATTTGTTATCCTTAGTTACCACTGCTTTAAAGGGTTGTTGTTCAGCTGTGTGCAGCCTGCAACGATGCTTTGGCCTAATTCACACTGGCCGTGAAAGCCTTGGAGTTAATAACAGTGTCAGTTTCATTTCACATGACACATGTCCTTTGCCATTTCTACCCGCCCTTTAAACAGAAGTTGTAGCTTCAGTACTTGGTACTGGCTGCCAAAGAGAGCAAGTCAGTGCCAGAACAATTTTAAAGCCATCTCAGGGATGCAAGAAGGGACATTCAAATCCTGGCAATTTTCCTACAGATTAAATGCACATGATCAGATCCTGCTTATGTTAACAAGCTAGAGGACTAAGTGACAGCAAACTACAGCTGAGCAGAAAAGGCTGTACACAGCTGCCTAACTCCTAGACTCCTAGCCTGTCCTCAGGCTGAGTTAAGAACAGCAACAACATGGAATCTCAGCTGTATCCTTTAAGGCAGAGTCGGATATGCTTGCCTTTTGGAAGAGAGGGTTCAGGGGGCACATGAAGACTACTAAGATATTTGTAGGACTACTATGTGGAAGAGAGATTGACACTGTACACAAGAAAAAAAGGGAGGTAATTAGGGCCAAGGGCTGGATATTACAGGGAAACCCATCTGGGCTCAACAGAAGGAACTTTCTAATCCTCAGAGCCCAACAGCTAATTCCATGATATGTATTTGTCCAGACAGCCGCCTGTGTGGATAATGGTAAGGTTCTCATCAATGGAGGTTTCCAAGAGGTTCAGTGCACCGCTGGAAGGGGAGGTAGGATTATTTGATTTTTTTAAATAATGGTTTTGTTGAGATATAATTCACGTCTCATAAAATTCATCCATTTAAAGTGTACAATTCAGTGGTTTTCAGTTGTGCAACCATCGCCACTAATTTTGGAAGCTTTCATCAGCCTCAAAAGGAACCTCCACGCTCATTAGCCATCAACTTCTACTCTGCCCACCCCCGCCCCCAGCTCTAGGCAACGACTGATCTGCATTCTGTCTCTGCGGTTATAGTGGACTGTTCATATACATGGAAATCATACACTACATGCTCTTGTGACTGGCTTCTTTTTTAATATTTATTTATTTATTTTGGCTACACTGGGTCTTCGTTGCAGCACGCGGGATCTTCGTGGCGGCATGTGGGATCTTTAGTTGCAGCATGTGGGATCTTTAGTTGTGGCATGTGGGGTCTTTAGTTGCGCCATGCAGGCTCTTAGTTGCGGCACGCATGCGGGATCTAGTTCTCCCACCAGGGATCGAACCCAGGCCCCCTGCATTGGGAGCGTGGAGTCTTACCCACTGGACCACCAGGGAAGTCCCCATGACTGGCTTCTTGCACTTAGCATGTCTTCAAGGCTCATCCATGTTGTAGCATGTGTTCAGTATTTCATTCCTCTTGATTGTTAAATGATAGGGACTCTGATTTTACACGTTTTTTTCCAATACTGAGAGCTCACGTCCTAGGCTTAGGATCTTTTGGTTCTCCTTCCTCTCACATAATAAAAGGATTCCCTAATCTCCACTGTGCAGAGTCATTTCAATTTGTACTATTACTTCAAATGACACTACCCTTAATTTGCCAGAATGAGACAACTAAAGGACAAAAAAGCCACAAATAAAACAGCAACCACTAAGTACAGCCTTTCCACAGCATTTCTACTCTTTGAAGCACTTTTCCATTTCTGAGTTTCAAGTTATAACCATGAGGCCCCTGGCCAGAGGACCCTCGAATATTCTGAGGAAGCCACCTTCCTCGAGGCAGGATGACACCTTTGAGGTGCCCTCCTCATTCTCGGGGCCCCGAGGCACAGAGCTGCCCCAGCCACTGGCCGCGTGGTCTCCTACTCACATGTCGTAGATGCAGTTCGGAGTGAAGGAGTGATTTGCCTTGTGTCCCAAGGAGGCACAGTACTTGGATACACGGTTGTAGGGCTCAGGCACATCAATGACCGTCTCTTCATCGAGGGAGAGGGTGTTCCCATTAAGAGCCCAGTCCCTGCTGTCGACCTGCAGAAAACAAGAAAGCGAACATCAGAAAGGCCCTTCCTCCCAGGAGCTCAGAGGACGCCGGAGATATTAACTCATTTATCCTTAAACTTCACGGTTTGAGTGCCACATACAGGGAAAGAGCCTAAGGCATCCCTTGCACCGCGATGGTGCGAACCCCGCACACCGATGGTGCAAAAGGCGTATGTGGGCAGCGCCGGGCAGCTCAACTTGGCATTTATTGATTTTCCCCTATCTTATATGAAAAAAAGGATTTAAAGTCCCTTTACAGAAACACAAAAAAATAACCAGATGTCTTTTTTTTTTTTAACATCTTTATTGGCGTATAATTGCTTTACAATGGTGTGTTAGTTTCTGCTGTATAACAAAGTGAATCAGCTATACGTATACATATGTTCCCATATCTCTTCCCTCTTGCATCTCCCTCCCACCCTCCCTATCCCACCCCTCTAGGTGGTGACAAAGCACCGAGCTGATCTCCCTGTCCTATGCGGCTGTTTCCCACTAGCTATCTATTTTACGTTTAGTAGTGTATATATGTCAATGTCACTCTCTCACTTCGTCCCGGCTTCCCCTTCCCCTTCCCCGTGTCCTCAGGTCCATTCTCTGCGTCTGCATCTTTATTCCTGTCCTGCCCGTAGGTTCTTCAGAACCTTTTTTTTTTTTTTTTTAGATATGTGTTAGCATACGGTATTTGTTTTTCTCTTTTTGACTTACTTCACTCTGTATGACAGACTCTAGGTCCATCCACCTCACTGCAAATAACTCAGTTTCGTTTCTTTTCATGGCCGAGTAATATCCCATTGTATATATGTGCCACATCTTCTTTATCCATTCATCTGTCGATAGACACTTAGGTTGCCTCCATGTCCTGGCTATTGTAAATAGAGCTCCAATGAACGTTGTGGTACATGACTCTTCTTGAATTATGGTTTTCTCTGGGTATATGCCCAGTAGTGGGATTGCTGGGTCATATGGTAGTTCTATGTTTAGTTTTTTAAGGAACCTCCATACTGTTCTCCATAGTGGCTGTATCAATTTACCTTCACACCAAGAGTGCAAGAGGGTTCCCTTTTCTCCACACCCTCTCCAGCATTTATTGTTTGTAGATTTTTTTGATGATGGCCATTCTGACCAGTGTGAAGTGATACCTCATTGTAGTTTTGATTTGCATTTCTCTAATGATTAGTGATGTTGCATCCTTTCACGTGTTTGTTGGTGATCTGTATATCTTCTTTGGAGAAATGTCTATTTAGGTCTTCTGCCCACTTTTGGATTGGGTTGTTTGTTTGTTTTTTGAATAAATTTATTTATTTATTTATTCATTTATTTATTTTTGGCTGTGTTGCGTCTTCGTTGCTGCGCGCAGGCTTTCTCTAGTTGCGGCGTGAGTGGGGGCTACTCCTCACTGCGGTGTGCAGGTTTCTCATTGCGGTGGCTTCTCTTGTTGCAGAGCATGAGCTCTAGGCACGGAGGCTTCAGTAGTTGTGGCGCATGGGCTTAGTTGCTCCGCGGCATGTGGGATCCTCCCAGACCAGGGCTCGAACTCGTGTCCCCTGCATTGGCAGGCGGATTCTTAACCACTGTGCCACCAGGTAAGTCCTGGGTTGTTTGTTTTTTTGATATTGAGTTGCATGAGCTGCTTGTAAACTTTGGAGATTAATCCTTTGTCAGCTGCTTCATTTGCAAATATTTTCTCCCATTCTAAGGGTTGTCTTTTCGTCTTGTTTATGGTTTCCTTTGCTGTGCAAAAGCTTTTAAGTTTCATTAGGTCCCATTTGTTTATTTTTGTTTTTATTTCCATTTCTCTAGGAGGTGGGTCAAAAAGGATCTTGCTGTGATTGACGTCATAAGGTGTTCTGCCTATGTTTTCCTCTAAGAGTTTGATAGTGTCGGGCCTTACATTTATAAACAGATGTCCTGAATTAAAAGCAGGTGAGTGTTATGTCAACGAGTCAAAGATGGCCTCTGTGTATGGGCCCCTAGGTTGTTTATTTCTTCACTGCTGGCTGAGACCTGTTACCTTGAAAGCCCATCACCACCAACCTTAAATTTTGACATACCCCACCGTTCTTTTAAATAGCCCAAACAGAGCAGAGTTTTAACCATTCAGAGTTTGCTTCATCCACAAAACCTCACCCCACATCTGCTAGGAGTAGATAGATAAACCCAGGACCATAAAGACGCCAGACTGTAGCTGTCCTTTGGAGTTCTTTGGCCCAGAGACCCCTCCCAGGCTACACATCACCTAGACATGTCAACCCCCTCTCCGGTCCCTCTCTTTCCCAGGAGTTCCCTTGCCCTGCTCCCCTCTGGACCTTGGCCCCTGCGCCATAGCCTCTGAATGGCCTCATGCTGGGAGGACACCCCCCTCTCATGCAGCCCCGCCCAATCACCACCCAATATCTGTAAAGCATGTGTGCTGCTGCCTCTTATGGTCTTTTTCTTTAATCAGCCCTCAAATCCCTTGAACCTCTGCAGAGAGAAGGATGAAGCCAAAGAAAAATGAAAGTAAGAACATCAAACGGAACCAGAAACCTAAGGAATGCAAAACTGAGCGCCAGGAAAGTCCTACACCTTTGCTGCAGGTGGGCAATCGGTGTGACCAGCAGAGTCACGGACAACCAGCGCGCTCTCTCACCCACAGCAGGACTCGCTATCCTCTGTGCAAGCAGCAGGCATCCTTTCTCCCAACCAGTCCTGACCAACATGCCCCAGCATCTGTGCATGCCAGCAAGGACGGCGTTTTGGAACCAAAAAGGATCACACTTTCATTCAAAAACTGTTGATGCTCAGAGATATACCATCTCTCCCGTCTGTAAGCTACAATTATGCTTTTATTTGTATCTGATATTCATTCAACAGATATTGACTGAGCACCTACCATATGCTAGGCACTGTTCTAGGTGCAGGGGATACAGCAGTGATGAAAGTGAAAAAACCTTCATCGATGTTAATAGTCCAGACCTGTTATGTGATTTGATATATGACACTCAGTACCATCTTCCTTATGTTGCCACTAGCTGTGTATTTTTCTCATCTAAACTTCATGAAGGCAAGGAGGCTCCCTCATTCATTTATATAGTGAGTTTCAGCACAGAGACAGATTCTGCTGTTAGAAACCTTGCTTGAATTCTGCCAGTTACTATAGTTGTGACCTTAGGCAAATTGCTTAACCTCTCTCGGCTTCAGTTTCCTTAGATGTAAAACGTTTGAATAAATTATGTATCAATATCCCGAGCCACCGTCCATAGGCTGAATTTCTTGGACTTTCTGGATTGACCATCACAAGGGGACACTGCGAGGCATATCACAGCTCGGTTTGTGCACTGACATCTTTGTCTGGGCGGCTGCTTTGAATGTACAGTGCCTTGATTATTTCTCGGCCTTTCGCTTTTTATCATTCCATAGGAACAAATGAAAAATGAAGACGTGAAGGTGGGATGTGAGTGATCGGCTTAAGTCCCACCCAACTTCACACAAGTGAGACCGGGATGGACAGAGCCCTACCTGTGCTCAAAGCATCAAGCTTTCGCCCTTAAGCAGACACTTAAGGAAGCTAGTTGTGAAGTGAAGAAACAAAAACAAAAAAACATATATGAAATCTGAGAAGTGTATCAAAGATTGTGTCTTAACGGCAAGAGGTGACTCAACTCTTTGACTTTTAATTTTTAATTTTTTTTGGCAATAGAACCCTTCCAGGTAAGATGTAGGCTATTGTATGGCTTTTGCACAAACAGAAGTAGGGGCCCTTCCTGTAAAGCACCCCAGCCAAGGTCATAAATTAATTATTGACAGAGTCCGATTGGATCTCAGTTTTTCAGATACTGAGTGTAGTCCAATACAAAGCAATTACTGTCTCCCTGATGGCACCAGCCCACTTTCTATAAAATAGCTGTGGAACGTAAACAAAACAAAACAAAACAAAACATACCAAGGCTCAAAATAAAGAGGAAAATTGGGACTTCCCTGGCGGTCCAGTGGTTAAGACTCCGCATTTCCACTGCAGGGGGCGCGGGTTCAATCCCTGGTCGGGGAACTAAGATCCCACATGCCGGGCAGTGTGGCCAAATAAATAAATAAAAATAAATTAAAAAAAAAAAGACGAATAGACTTGATTTCACAACAATTAAAAAAAACAAAGAGGAAAATATCTGCTATAGACTGAATGTTAATGTCCCCCCTCCAAACATATGTTGAAATCTCATCCCCAATGTCAGGGTATCCGGAGTTGGGGTCTTTGGGAGGTGTTTAGGTCATGACAGCAGGCAGAGCCCTCATGAATGGGATTAGTGTCTTATAAAAGAGGCCCCAGAGAGCTCCCTCATCCCTCCTGCCATGTGAAGTTACAGCAAAAAGAGTGACATCTATGAACCAGGAAGCAGGCTCTCACCAGACACTGAATCTGCTGGCACCTTGATCTTGGACTTCCCAGCCTCCAGAACTGTGAGAAATCAAATTCTGTTGTTCATAAGCTACATAATCTACAGTGTCTTCGCTAAAGCAGTCTGAGGCTGGCTATAAGACAATATCCAAGCATTTTACAAAAAACCCTAGCTTTTTGCTCCTTTATATTCCTAGTGAATATTAAAGTAAAAGGACTAATGAGAAAATTAATAAGCGTGTTTGAAACAAAACACTTTAACCAATCACGCTGATTTTCCACTTCTACCCCGCTCACCTCTTGGTGTGTAATTCGGACTCCATTATAAAAAGACATAACAGTATTGGGTCCCACTGCTACCTTTGAAAACAGTCCTTCTCCAGCACTGGAAATGAGAGATTCCGCAACATAAACCCTAAACAGAAAAAAGGGGCAAATAATGATTTTTTTTTAGTTTGATATGTCGTCCCTTACATCAACCACCAAAATATCCTTAGAGCTACGGAATCCAAAATGTCAGTTCATAATAATCCAATGAGGAAGCAAGAAACAGTGAAACCACATATTTTGGCATTAGAAACTGGAGAACTGTTACTTATTTCTCTCACTGCTCTCTAATAAAGGGATTATTAGTATATATTCACAAGGTAACTCAGTATATAAGGTTTTAAAAAATTTGCCTGTTTTAATTAATGACAATTTCCACTGTCTTCCTAGACAAGGCAAACATTTCCCAAAGCTAATTAAAGCTATACCTAAGTTTCTCAGTGCCAAATAGGAGGGAAAGACTGTTTTAATGGAGCCCCAAGATGAATCTTTTACATGAAAGAGTGATAAATACTTAATAAAATATATCCAATAAGCACTTCCCAACAAAGGAGTTTATAGCAGATCAGCTCAAGGACCAAATCTGGCTGTGTCCATTTTTGTAAATAAAGTTTTATTGGGACACAGCCACACCTATTTGTTCAATATTATCTATGACTGCTTTAGCGTTACAAAGGCAGACTTAAGTAGTGGCCGTAGAGACCCACAAAGCCTAAAATACTGACCACATGGCCCTTTATAGGACAAATTTGCCAACCACTGGTTTATAAGAAAACAGCACTCATGATTACGGAACTGGATTTAGTAAGTAAGTACATGCCCCATCCACAGGATTTCAGTTCTTCTGGCCCCTGTGATGTAATGACTCTGGTGGAACTGGTCATCTGGGATTTTTGTTATGTAGATCTTCTGCTTATTTGATGGGCTGGAAGGCTGAATTATTGCTTTTACCTCTTGACTCTCTCCCTGGGACAGAATTATATGTCCTGCTGCTTGGCCGCATGACTGCCCTTCAGCTTGGGCTGAGGATACATCCCTGCCTGACTGACTTTGGTCTTGGCCATGTGATCTGCTTTGCGACTAGGCAGAAGTGACTGCAAAGCTAGGTCTTGGGTATTAAGAAGCATGGCAAGTTTCTGCCAGCTTCCTTGAGTTTCCATTCATCTCCACAAGAAGAAGGTGCCCCGGGGGGCTGTTGCTCCCTTAGCCTGAGTCTTGGAATGAAGGCATGTGAGGCAGACTCGAACCCAACTTGAAACCTGGAGTGTAGCCTAGGCCAGCTGAGCCGAGTTGAGCCCAATCAAAAGTGGCTGAACGTCAGCCAATCTACAGAAGCAGGAGCGTAAAAGAAAATGTTTGCTTTCATAAATCACTGATAGTCTGAGGGTATTGTTATGTGGCATCATCACAATGACAGTAACAAAAAATGACTGATGCATACGGTTATGGTACTGTTGTGTTTTGGGGGCTAACAAGAGACCAAACCTTTCTCCCTGCAAACAGGCCAGAGCCTCGCGTCAAGGAAGAGGCCATTCATTCATTGTGACATGGTGGTGTCAGCCCTGTCAGTTAAACCAGGGAAGAGGCCTTTTCTCAGATGGGGACGGAACAGAAACTGAATAGAAGCCACGCTTACAGAGTGAGGCCAAGAGAAAGCCAACTGCAGATGGCACTCTTACCCAGAGACAGGCCAGTCGCTGGGGAATAAGAACCCCAGGCAGGGGACCAGAGAAAACCATACCAGGAATCAAGAGCTTAGAGTTTAGATAGGGTATGAAATGGAGCAGGGCTTGACACTCTGGGAGGGAGTTTATAGAATCAGAAACTTGTAATTTATAAGCTGGGATGTTTTTATGCTTCTTGTATTTTCTTTGTTTCACTTCTGTCTTCCCTTAGTGAATAAAGAAATTACCTCACATTCCAGACCCCCCTCAGCTGGGCTAAGTAGAAAAGGAGGCATTTGGTCCCTGCCTCGGCTAGAGCTTTCAAGAGTGTGAAATGCTCCCTAGGGGCCAGCAGGGGCTAAGGCACAAACTGTGGCACCAGAGCCCCAAGAAAGGGGAAACTTGAGCAGGGCATAGCTGGCTGCCTGGCCCAACTGCTGTCTTTGTAGAAGCTTCATTCTGGGACTGACACACAAGCTGTTCTGTGCTTTATGGGTGGAAAATCTTCCTTACAGGGACAGATTCTATATGACAATAAAAATACTCTTCCTCAGAATATATGAATATTTTTTTCTGCTCAAGAACTCGGCCTGAGCAGAGGGTCACCGAGGAGCAATAATTCCTACCACGAGGGTTATTTAATCTCACGTAAATGGTGCCGTTTAAACCACATGGAAAAAATTACCTCTCTGATTCATATGGATCTGGAAGAAGAGCACTGGTAGAAATGCAAGATGAAGTTGACTTATCAAAGTGGTACACCGAACCTAAAAAGCAAACAAAAATCTCAGTACAAGGCCCAAAGTTAGGGAAGAGCATTCTCTCTATCCACAGGACCAGAAAGAGTTAAATAATGAAAAATGTTATTCAAGTTAGACCAACTAGAATGAAATTCTTCAATATAAATGGATAGTTTTTTTTAATGATAATAGGTTTTTATGATAAAGTTTACTGGAGCGGGTTAGGGAAAAAAAAAAAGAAAGTTTACTTATGCTGAGTAAATGTGCAAACATAATCAATTTCTTAGCTTCATTCTCCTTCATATTCATCATGAATCTCTTGGTGATTAAAATAACATTCATTATATTTAAGAGAATTTACGATTGTGAATAGATAAACCCCAACTCCTCATTTTGTTACCTAGTAAAAGATACACATATGGGTTTTATTTATTTTCCTGAATATCTAAGTGGAAAAAATACATACAGATAATCAGGAAAAAGTTAATCTAAAGAAATAATTTTTATATTACTCCTGAAATGCTTTCAGTTTATTCAAGAATATAATAATGAAGATGGATACCATGCTATACAGCATAATGTACTGTCTCTCTTTCATTCTACAAATATCTGGAATTACCTGGGTGTTCTACATCTAAGCATGAGCCACATCATTTGGTACAACTGATGTTACACCTCTAAGATCATTTATGATTGGAGAATCATAAGTATAACACATATTGCCATAACATCAAACATTCTTATAAGAGGGGATTAAAATCTGCTGTTTTGTTTGTTGAACTTTGTGATGTTGAATTGAGTTGCTAAAAGATATTTTTAGGTTATTACTGAATACAGCAATTGGATGCTTAGTAAATGGGAACGGTAACATGTGGTAATATTAGTTCTAATTAAAATATGTGATAGAGGGACTTCCTTGGTGGCGCAGTGGTTAAGAATCCGCCTGCCAATGCAGGGGACACGGGTTTGATCCCTGGTCCGGGAAGATCCCACATGCCGCAGAGCAACGAAGCCCATGCACCACAACTGCTGAGCCTGCGTGCTGCAACTACTGAAGCCCATGCGCCTAGAGCCCGTGCTCTGCAACAAGAGAAGCCACTGCAATGAGAAGCCTGAGCACCGCAACGAAGAGTAGCCCCCGCTCGCTGCAACTTGAGAAAGTCTGCATGCAGCAACGAAGACCCAACGCAGCCACAAATAAAAAAAAATTTTAAAAAGTTCAATGCCAAGAGAATATTGTGTAAAAAAAAAATACGTGATAGAATGAAATAGTTGCTGACTGGCTAGATAACATGCTTCCTATAGGCAGGTTTACACCAGTAATTACAGATTGCTGTGCAAGATATAAATGGATAGTTTTTAGATTTGTTCTGGAGTTTCGTTCTCAGGTCTTAATAAACAGCCATCAGAAGTATCTCTTAAAATCCCATTTTTGCTTTTGAATTTTCTTTATTCATATGGTTTAAAAGCTGCTTGTGTAATTACAATTTTTAATCAAGAAAAAGCTTTGTCATGAAAATTTGAGATCTCTCTGGTCAGATCAGATTGGATAATAGTTTTAAATTTTTCTTGTGGTTTTCTTCATACTAGACACGGTCTATAGAATCCAACCACCCACCCTTGGCAATTGTCTCTTTCACTAAAAATAAATTCAGCCTCACCAGAATTAAGGAGAACAGACTGCTTTTGATAAAGCATTAACAAAGTCATCTTATTTCTATTAAAGTGGTTCAGAAGCCAATTAGTAATTTATTCCAGAAACGAAGGTACACAACCGTCCTAGAATTAATGTTCGTTCTCTGCAAAGAATTAGCTTCAGAGAATCCTCCCAGAGCACAAGGAAGACATACGGTGTTCCACAGGCTAATAAGTAAAGAAACAACTTCTGGAACTGGAGGGCTTACTCCAGCAAAGTCAATTATCTTAGGTACTAAGGCATCACAAATTATTCCATTAAGCAATTCCTAAGTGGTTACCCATGGCTACCAGGTCCTCTTTCTGTTTCCTTTTTTTATACAATCAAAACCCAAATTAAGGGGCTTCCATGGTGGCACAGTGGTTAAGAATCCACCTGTCAATGCAAGGGACACAGGTTCGAGCCCTGGTCTGGGAAGATCCCACATGCCACGGAGCAACTAAGCCCATGTGCCACAACTACTGAGCCTGCGCTCTAGGGCCCGCGAGCCACAACTACTGAGCCTGAGTGCCACAACTACTGAAGCCCACGTGCCTGGAGCCCCTCCTCCGCAACAAGAGAAGCCACCGCGATGAGAAGCCCCCGCACCGCAACAAAGAGTAGCCCCCGCTCACCGCAACTAGAGAAAGCCCATGTGCAGCAACGAAGACCCAACGCAGCCAAAACTAAAATAAATAAGTAAAATAAAACCCAAATTAATGTCTCAAACTAAAAGTCAGAAAACAATCCAGATCAGTCGGTGTCTAACCAGGAAACAGACCATTTGAGTATTTCAGAGAGAGAGAATTTAATACAGGGAATTGGTTACACAGAGGGTGGAAGAGCTGGGAAGCCAAACAGGGCAGTGGAGAGCCCAGAAACTGGCAAGAGCAGGAGGCCAAGACCCTGAGCCACAGGGACAGAGGCAGAGGCATTCCTGGAGCTCTAGCGCTGCGGGAGTCCAGGGAAGCTGGACCCGTGGGGGACCGTCCTGCTGGGAGACGGAATCAGGAGACAGGCCACTGCTGGGGACTCTGCTGGGCACAGAGAGGGCTTCTCCCTGCTCCTGTCCCTCTCCGTGTCCCCAGCCTGTGGCCAAACCCAGACAGAAGCCAGAGGCACAAGAGCCTGGGAAATGCAGCCTGCAAGGGGCAGAAGGCCCCTGCAGTAAAGCAGGGCAGGGAAAGGCTGAGGAATGCATCTGGACCAGCACACAACCCATTAAAGGAAGTTAGTTCAAAAAAAGAAGAAAAAACCACTTTCAAACCAAACGTTTCTGTGGAATACACATTCTATTGTGCAGAAATTCTCCTGTGAATTCCCATCTCCCTTCCTTAGACTCATACTTTCCTCACAAATGTACTAAGTGCCAACCACACGTAAAGCATTGTGTTAGGGGCTGTGCAGATACAAGTGGGAGTCACATCTCCTCCTGCCCTCAAGGAGCTGATGCACCTTCTTCAACGCATACCGTCCCTCCCTCTACTCCCTTAGACAGGCCTGTGCTCCAGGCAAACAGAAGGCACCCTTTCCTTTTCCTCCTTTCCCCTATCGTTGGTACTATGACCTGTGACTAGAATTCATCCATTCACTTGACAAACGTTACTTCTAAAAGGTGAGCCAAGCTGTAAAGATGGAATAGGTAGGGACTTCCCTGGCGGTCCAGTGGTTGGGACTCCTCACTTTCACTGCTAGGGCCCAGGTTCAATCCCTGGTTGGGGAACTAAGATCCCACAAGCTACGCAGCCAAAAAAATAAAAACCAATAAAGACCTACTGTATAGCACAAGGAACTCTACTCAGTCCTCTGTAATGGCCTATATGGGAAAAGAATCTAAAAAAGAGTAGATATATGTATATGTATAACTGATTCACTTTGCTGTACACCTGAAACTAACACATTGTAAATCAACTGTACTCCAATAAAAATTTTTTTAAAAATCAAATTTAAAAAAATGGGAATTCTGATTTAATAGTCCCAAAGTGGGCCTGACAGCCTGCATTTCTAAGAAACATCCAGGTGATGCTGATAATTGCGTTTAAAAAAAAAAAAAGATGGACTAGACATTAGCCAGGGAATGGAATTCCTACGTAAAGAGGCAAAGAGATGAGAAGAAAAGAAATTCCAGGCAGAGGCACAAGGAGAAACTCAGCAAGAAGTAAGTGGAGACAGAGAAGCAGTTTGTGGATCC
Organism: Balaenoptera physalus; assembly: GCF_965194825.1. NCBI lineage: Eukaryota > Metazoa > Chordata > Mammalia > Artiodactyla > Balaenopteridae > Balaenoptera > Balaenoptera physalus. The sequence continues at coordinate 26,676,055 of NC_138884.1, forward strand.
AAAAGCACAGAGAAAAAGGAGGAGAAGGCAGTTGTAGGAGGATTTTAGGTGAGATACTCGATTTCTGTTTCCCTCTTCCCCTCCCTCAACCACTGGACCAGAGGCCACATGACCCGAAAGCCCTAATCGGTCAGCCAGTCAGTGGTTCAATCACTGTAACTGGAAGAGGAAGGAGAGAGAAACAAAAGCAGAACGCAGAGTAAAGACTGTGCCTGGTTCCTCCCAGTCACCCAGAGCAGCTATGGTTCCTGACCCTTTTGAGACCCAAATTGTTCAACCTATCCTTAAAAGAACTGAGGCCTGCTGGAATCTCGCCAGTAAATCCACCCCCCTCCTTTTTTTGGCCTTAAGTTAGTTTGAAGAGGGTGTTTGTTATTTGCAACCAGGAGTTCTAAGAAAAATCATCATTCCCCTGAGAAGGATCACTCTCACTTCCCAAAATGTGTTTCGTACTTATACTAAGAGGAAGGTAATAACCACGGTAACTTTCCTGATGGGGGCTTTATGGTAGGTGCCACTATCTGTATTTTATAATGAAAAAACGGGTTCTGAAAGGATAACTAACCTGCCCAAAACCATAATACAGTAAATGTTGGCACTGAGACTCAAACGAGGTGACTCTTAAGTCCAAGACTCTTGCCACTAAAAATGCTGCCACTTCCAAATGCTGCCACTTTTAAAATCTGCATTAGCAAGTGGGATCCTCCCCTAGCTGGAGTCTCCTCACTTCTAAACATTATAACACTGTCTCCTTGTGGAAGGGATGTGAAGAGTGCAGATATTAGAGTTTGAGGTTCAAAGATTACTGTTACACTTAAAAAACCCTTCATTTTGGAATGATTTTAAATTTACAGAAAAGTTGCAAACATAGTACAGAGAGTTCCCAATGCCCCTCACTGCTTCTCCTAATGTTAATTTCTTGTGTTACATGGCACATTTGTCCAAATTAAGAAACCAACATAGCTGCGTTAGTATTGACTGAACTCCAGACTTTATTCAGATTTCACGAGTTTTTCCACGAATGTCCTTTTTCTGTTCCAGGATCCAATCCAGAATCCCATATTGCATTTAAAATGCCTCAATTTTTAACTTAAAAAAACAAAACCAGAGACATTTATAACAACCCAAGTTGGACCTAAATGTAAAGTGCTAGGCTTCCTATTTTTGGACCACCACCCTTTGGAGAATCTCCTTCCAATCCAAACAGCTAAATATTATTTAGGCCTATCAATGCCTAGATATATTATCTTTTCTTTTTTAAAAAAAAGATTTATTTATTTATTTGGCTGCGCCAGGTCTTAGTTGCAGCATGCAGGATCTTTAGTTGAGGCACTCAGGATCTTTAGTTGTGGCTCTCGGAATCTTTAGCTGCGGCATGTGGGATCTAGTTCCCGGACCAGGGATTGAACCCAGGCGCCCTGCATTGACAGTGTGGAGTCTTAACCACTAGACCGCCGGGGAAGTTCCTGTATTATCTTTTCTACTTTATTCTCCTTATACCTTAACTTGGATTGGAAATACATATATGCATATTTCAAGGAATCAGACCGATTTAGCTTTCTTAATATTGTGCCACTGAAAATACAAAATCTTGATTTTTTTCTTTGTATATGTTCCAGATTTTCTACAAGAAATAATTTTATACTCAGAAAAAAAGTTTGGTGTGCCATCCTGTACTTCTAAAAGGAAACAGGATTTTTTCTATCATTGATTCCAATAGGCTCATTCATGTATGGAATATGTCCTCCAAGAAGATGCTAGACTTTGAAGAGGGCCTGGGTGCCAATGTGCATTTATCGTTCCAAGTCAGAGCTCAGGCTGAATCAGCATTACAATCTGTACCAACTTGGAGATCTACCTAATTTGATTCTTTATCAGTTAAATCATTAAACTGTAAGTTTTTTTCCCGAGATATAATATTTAAAACTGATTAAATTACTGCTGTCATTTCTTCACTCCTTCTGTGCGTTAAAATTATACAGCTATGCCCTCGTCAGATGACTTTTTAGCATCTGCCACTAAAGTGCACGGTGTATATTACCCTGTCTCACTGATGTCCGCCTTGGCCATGTGACTTGCTTTGACCAATGAAAAGTGGGTGAAAGGGACTTTGTGTCAGTTCCAAGCTGAGGCTTTAAGAGGCATCGTAGGTGTCTGCTCATGCTCTGGCTTCCTGTGACCACCTGAGAAAACTGGCCCAGGCCACCACCACTGTCCCTTTAGACTGGGCCCAGAATTAAGACATAGAACAGACTCAGAGCTGACTAGAAGCCTCAGGTCCAGCCTGGTCTGGCCACGCCCCCCCTGGACCAGTTGAGTACAGTTGCTTAGCAGACCTGTGTTTGCTGTTGTGAACCACTGAGCTGCTGAGGTACCTGTTATGCAGCCAAGCTAAATACACCAGGACTAGACAAAGAAATTAACTTCTCTTAAGCTGCAACAACCCGTTTTGGAATTAGAGCAACCCGTCTGAAGCAGATTCAACTTACTTCCAGGCATCAGTTCAAAGTGAGGCCTTCCTTCTTCGGTGGACAGAAGAGTAGCCAGTTTCCCTTCTATCATCTCTCCATCAATGAATTTTCCATACAGGGCAGTCCTCTCATCAGGGTACACATACGCTATCTTCTCTCCAGTCATCTCCCCATCTTCATTTACTTCTCCTACAAGGCTGCCTCCATCCTGATGGGAGAAACCCAAAACCAGAAAATATTATATATAGTATTTATCTATATGACATGAGTTCAAGACATTTCTCTTGTGCACGGCCATTGTTAACAGCACTAATACGGTCATAACAGTTTCAGAACTCAGAGCTTTTCACATGAGCATGAAAAACATGATGCATCTCTCCCCTCCCCATCCAGTCCCCTATAAGTTATATGCACAGGGGGCATATAGCCCGATTTAGAGAGTCAAAGACGGAGTTGTACTTTATAATCCTTGGACAAGCTACTGATACTCTAACTTGGTTTGTTATCTAAGAAACATGTTGTATTTGTGATGTAAGTTACAATCATCGAAAGGAAATGTAACTAAGGATTATTTTGGGCCAATATCAAATGTGACGAGGATCTGTAGCAGGACAGTCTTACTATTCCTATGACTTCACTTCTCACATATTGAATTCTGGATTTCTGGTCTATTAAGAAAATCTTTAGTTCAAAGGTACTTAAGAATTAGTTCAGTATACATGAGTAATGAGAGTTATCTGCACTTTCTAAGGGATAAACAAAAGGACTTCTGGACACTGCCTTTCTGAGAATTCTATACCATCATTTTTTTTTGGAGTTAGAAGGAAAAGTGAAAAAAGATCAACTAAATTCTACTCCCTTCCCCATCACTTCTTTCTTCCCACTCGTCTTTATTTACTTCTCCCTTCTCCCTCCTTCCAGGAGAGGAGTCAGCTGTGCTTCTTCTTTAACTGTCATTTGCTTCATTCCAAAGGGTCATTAAATGCTTTAGGGCAGAGGCTATCGGAGAATTCTGTACCCTGGTACCAGCGCTAGGGATACAGTAGGTGATATAAATATTTTTAAAACTGAATTGGGATACTAAAACCAATAAATAATTTTAAAAAATCTAATCTAGGGTGCAAGAGATGTTTCCCTTTTTTTTTTTTTTCCCCATCCAGAAGGTCCTTATGGTATAACTGAAAATCTAAGACCTTCGTGGGTTTGACACAAGACTAGTAAGCCCATGACATCTTCTAAAAGCTTGGCTATTCCCCCAACTGAAAGGTTCTAGAAGCAGCTACTCAAAGTCAGTGACGTGGGACGACTTTTAAGTGATTCCAAATGCTGTTTACAGAGAGACAGCAGGAAGAAATACCACCAGGTACAGGATTTCTACAGTTCATCGTACTCCAATTGCTCTTTGGAGAAAAAAGGTTATCAATTAAAAAACGAATCACAGCACTTCCATAGAAAGAAAAATACTTGGAAGCATTTTTCACGGATAGAAAGTGCATTAGGGACGTATTATTGCCCTTTCTCCTCCCCGAGTTAATTCTTAATAACCCAGCCTGAACGGGGATGATACTTTTTGCAAGATCTGCCTTCAGGCTTTCAGGGACTGAGCTGAATGGTGTTAGAGTATTTATGCTTCTTATATGCCGTAACTAATGTAAGCCATCAACATGACAATTTCTTCAGAACAGGATTCTGTCCTTCTAGGATCTCACGTTTTTCTTCCCCCTTATGTGCTTTTAAACTTCCAGTTCTGGGGGCAAATGATTTTATTTGTCTAGAATGATAAAGCAGAGATTCTTCTTTTTTTTCCAAAAGGAGTTATGAGTTTTTAATTAAAAACTTTCCATCACTGTTTCAAGGTCAAATTTTGAAAGAAATAAACTGTCCTTAGAGTGAGCTTACAAATCCTGTAGGAAGGATCATTATTTTTGCCTCCCCTTGTTCCTGCTTTGACTTCATGTCACAAATACTTCCTTGTTGGCTGTGTCAGGGGTGCTGGGGAAGAAACTGCTCCTTTTTCTCCTCTGCTCAGTGGCTCCCCCTCATGGGAGGAGAAATCGTTCACTTGATTAGTGAGAAGGCAGGATCTGACACCCACTGACACCCAACTCTACTGGGTAGGGGTTAACAGCATAAAGCCGCTGCTCTCATGTGCTCTGCATTTTCGCTCACCTGTCCTGGGAACTGGCGGTGCCCACAGGCTGCACCTGCTCCCCCCTCTCATTCCTCTCCTCTCCTTGGGGAAGCTCCCCCAGGCAGCCCTACTCCCCAAGGGAAACCTGCAGCTTTCTAGCTGCTCTGTGGGCAGCTGGCCCATCCGTTTAGTTCAGAGGGGCAAGAGTAGAAGCCCACGCCACGTCTCCAGTCCAACTCCGCCATAATGAAACCAACATCCTGATCCCTGACACCTATGTCTATTTCTTAATTGATTCCCAATCCAGAGAACAGAGCAGTGGGGTGTGATTACCAGCCTCCCCCAGCCCCGACCCCAAATGCCAACAGATACTATATACAAAGTGCTATCAACCAAGTTGATTTTTAAAGCTTGTAACTCCCTAGTGCTTCTTCCTTCCTAAGGCAGAGTCTTCTCTTGGTGCTTTAAAAGACAGTGATTAAGGCTGAAGGCTAAAATGCAGCTGCACATTTTAGGTTTCAAAATGCAGCTACACGGAGCCAATCGGATCCATTCACCTTAGTTCATCGTTGATCCCTAGGGACTTAAATTGATCATAACAAGTAAAATGACAGGTAGTGTGAGAATCTGGTAATCCATTACCTCTTTCCTAGACCCACCCTCATGAGGAATTCCACTTTCCCAGACTTCAAGATTCACTGTCATATCGGCAGCTCCCCAGCACTGGGCAGCAGGAAGTTTATCCTGCCTACTGATGAAGCAACAAAAGTTTCAGGCTTCCTAACTGGTAAGTACCTCCATCTCATCTCCCTCTGTAACTGAAAGGACTTGTGAGCTACTGCAGATCCTACCAAGAGAATGTGTAAATGCTTTAGTAATTATTTTTAAAAATATTTTACAATAGTTTTTCTTATGCCTAGAGTATAACTTATTTTTTAGGAACAATAATGTGTAAATAGATTTAGCTGGGACTACTTTTCTTGTTATACATGTTTTTATTAATACTTTTAAATCATAAGAGGATATGGTTAAGAGTAAGGAAAAAAAACATATTTTGACTTAAGCTCTGGACAAAATAAAATATTAGGTAAAATATTTCCTCAGGTTTATTTTCTGAAACATTTTCTGGAAATTCACTACAAACAGATGGGGTATTTGAAATGCAAACAAAAATTACAGCATTAATTTCCAGCCATGGGTTTTGCCACATTTTTTTGCTCTAGTCAGCTCCAGAAAGATCATAAAATGTTATCAAATACTCAAAGGCAAGTTAATTTTAATCACCTTGATTTAAGCAAGATAAACCAGAAAGCAGGGAGTAGGATTGTAAAATCAAGTAACAATAGTGTAGTAAGTTCAAAAAGATGGGAAATTGCTGGATTAGTTCTTACATATGAGAAAGAATAACATTAATTGCAACAATGAGACATTCCACCATCTTTTTCTATATCCCAAAGGGATATTTTTAAAAAGCAATATATTTTTGTCTTTATTAGTGGTACAATCAAACCAGTCTGTCCCAGTTTGTTTTCATCATGACTAATCATTCCTTTCCAAAGCCACCCTGAGGAGGAATTCATAGTAGATCGGAGGACAACAATCTAAGTCAATAGTGAAACAGTGAGAGGATATCCCCCTAAGCTGTTGGCTTCAGCTACTGACTCTCAAGTTTCACAGCCTCACATTTTCTCAGATAGAGAATACATTTTGTTATTCATTGGGAAGACTCGAAGCATTGTCTTAAAACTTGTTACTTTCCAGCAAAACGAACAGTCGTGAGGCTTACTGGGTAATATATCCAGCACACTCCATGCCGAATGTTATCTTTATATTGTCCCTTGAAGATCAGTCTTCCATCTGTGTCGTACTCCTGGGCGGGTCCGTTCAGCTCTCCGTCTACATATGTGCCCTGGAGAACTCCTCCATCCTCATAAGTGTAAACTCCCTGGCCCTGTAGGGCGTCATCCACATAATATCCCTCCAGGGTGCTGTGAGAGAAGGGAGAACAAAAGAGAAGAGTGACTCAACTCTCTTAAAAAGAAAGGATCACATCACGCCCAGCTCTGTTCCGATGCTGGCCTGTATTCAGGGCATCCTCCTGAATTCTCCGAGACTGCTAGGAAAAATACTCCCAAGATATGGGTAGGGTTAGAAACAGAAAGGGAGATTTAATTCCTAATCTCCTGGTTCCTATTAATCCAATTTCTCTACTGGAGGAAATACAGAAGAAAGAAGCCACAGGTGGAAAAGAACAAGCCTCATCTAAGTATGTTTCCAAGGCTAGATGCCACCCAACACCGGGCAATAGAAATTCTGGTGTTACCCTTTCCACACATAAACCACTCATGTTTAATTTCCCTCAAGAGTGGTCCAGAATTCACTGGGAGTTCTCAAGGGTCTTTCAGATGGCTTGTATACAGTGGTCTCTAATAATACAAATGTGGTTTAGAACGTGTAGATGTCTGCCTATCTGTCTTAAGCCATCAATGCATTATTTATCAGTGACAACCATAATGGGTATCCAATCAAAAGTATTCCCATCCATCTCTTTGGAAGATATATGGGGATTTACTTGTGTGTGCGTGTGATCGTGGGAAATAGGGGCAAGTAAGGAAGATGGCCCGCTAAACCTTGCTGGTATCGTTAGCAGCCTGATAAAGTTTGAGACCCATCGTCCTAGAACAGAAGAAAGCTCACAAGGGGGCTCATGGTGATTTTACAAGAACCTTTTTCTCTCCTCATAAAACACTTTTGGAATTTCAATACATGTTTTCAGTGTCAGCCTCGCAAAGGCCGTTATGCAATGAAACTGACTTTATCCAAAAATTCCCTTCATGAACCGAAATCTGGAATGAAGGGAAAGACCAGCTCAAATTATTTTTTACAATTAAAAAGTAAGATGTTTAGCAACACAGACAGTTTGATTATTTTAACATGTGCAGATAACACTCATTCATTAATTCAACTAACAGACATTTACAGGGTGCCTTCAAGTAGTGGCGTCGTGTGAGGCTCTAGAAAGCACGATGAACAAGACAAACACAAAACCAGGAGACAGGTACTGGGGACAGGTGGGACCCAAAGGGGTCCATGGGGACAGAGATGGCTGCACCTGAGTCTGCCTGGAAAAGTGTTGTCTTGCTCTAATGAATGACAGAATGATCTGTAATTATTAAATGAAAAGCACAGTCTAAATAACGATAGCCTCTGATTACATTGTAATTATACTATTTGTAGTCTCCCAAGGAGATAAATCGTTCTCTTTCAGTTTTGTTTGTACTATCAATGATAAACAGGCCTAGTAAATTCATGAAGAGAAAAAGGTGCACTTTAGCACAGCCCTTGCATCAATAATCAAAATTCTGTGTCAGTGAGGTCGGAATTAAGGGGATTCGACTGTCATTAGACTCCTGCCATGAAAAAAAAAGAAACTTGGTGAAGGATTACTAATCAACTGACACAATGATGCAACAGACAGGGCAAAAAACTATTTAATCATCTATCTTCAGTTTGGGGATTGCCAGATAAAACAGAATATGCTCAGTTAAGTTTGAATTTCAGATAAACAACAAATAATTTTTGAGCATAAGTATGTCCCAAATATTGAACTGGATACAGTTTTTTACTAAAATATTTTTCGTTGCTTATCTGAGTCATTTTAACTGGGTGCCCTGGATTTTTATTTGCTAAACCTGGTGACCCTATTGACTTTGAATTCTCAGCAGCATTCAAAATGTTACTGTGTATGTTTGGGCAGAATTATCCCCTGACAGACTAGTCTGCCAATGTTTCTTAGGTTTATGATGAAATCTACAAGGCATGGGTCTCACGAATCGGTTAACTAGTCATGTGGGTTTGCACGTATTTCCCCCGGGTCACGTCCAGTAGCTTGTCCCACCCCTCCCTCACAGCAGAACCTACCCTTATTAGTATCATAATCCTAAGAACAAACTGCTCTTTCCCTTAGCTCAAGGAACATAAGATTCCCAAATGCACATTCTTAGGTATTGGAGAGCAAAACTTACTGCACTGTTTTCCAGCCCCTGCCTGAGGAAACAGCTTAGCTTCCTTGGTACATTTTTTTGGTAGCTTGGTTGGAATCTGATAACAAAAAGGGGGCATGTTATCACATGAACTGAGGTCTCCAGGGCAATAAAAAATGATAAGGCTTTGAAATCCTTTTATTTCAAAGGAAATAAAAGCTTCTTAGTCTGGTGTTAAAGGCACCACCTTTCTTTCTAACTTTTTCCTCCAGAGGAGGTTGGCAAACCATGGCCGGCTGCCTGCTTTTGTAAATACAGTTTTACTGGAACACAGCCATGAACATTCCTTTCCGTATCCTCTGTGGCTGCTTTCATATGACAACAGCAGAGTTGAATAGTTGCAACAGAGGCCGAATGTGGCCCAAGAAGCCTAAACTATTTACTACCTCACCCCAGGCAGAAAAAGTTTGCCGACTCCCGTTCTAGAATCCTCTGCTCACGTTAGTTTATTCACTGGCCCCAAGCACACATCTATGGATCTTAGCTCCTATACTACGTTTTCCCTGCCACTTCCCTTAAAACATATGTAACCAAACTTTTAAAATCCCTGAGGACACATTCAGGAAAAAAAAGTTACAGGTCTTACAGGTCACATTTCCCTTTTTTGAAATTCAAAACAAAAATGACTTTGGGAAAAGAATGAATATTCTCCAACCCCTGGTCTTTTTCTATTTCAGAAAGAAATCGACTATGAGAAAATGGCGCTATTTTGTAGCAACTCCATCATTAATATCTGGTCATATCTGGGAAGTAGCTCTGGAGGAGTAACTTTCTAATCTTTCTTGCTGAAGCTGGATTGGGAGCTATGCTGCGGAGGAAGGCGTGCTCGTCACTCGCCTCCCCAGAGCCTGCCCATCCCCCATATGGAGCCCCACTTCCCACAGAGTCTACCTTGACCTCTGCAACCACAGTCACCGAAGCCTAGTCATGGACTAGTACAGGCTTTGCCGTGTCTTTATCCATGATCAGCTTACGGGTCCTATTTCTCTAAATAGATTGTAAGCCCTTTACAGGAACAAATTAGGCATTATGTATTCCTCCCTAACATATAAACACGGCCTACCTTCCAGTGATATTTCCTAAATGAAACAGTGGAACTGGGATAATCTTGCTTTGAGAAGAGAAAATTGAGAAGGAACATAAGGATGTTAAGAGTATTTCTTAACATCCTCAAGTGCAGGGAGGATTCTTTATATGAAGTGTATGTGCATACAGTCTGCAAGTTCGGAAAGTTTCTTAAACGCTATGCTTTATTTCTCCATTTGTAAACTGCAGCTACTAATAGGGTTATTAAAAAGTACATGGGTTAATACATATGAAGTGCTTAGACGATGATCTGGGACATAATGATTGCTCGAATAAATAACGGCTATTATTATTAAGCATGCACTTTCATGTACATGATGGTGAGCTTTCTACTGAGAAACTTGGCTTAAAACAGCAGCATCAGGGACACAGTTACAAGACACTGGAATAGACAGTCAAAGAAACTGACAACACTGCTCTAAATCTACTTTAAAAAAAAAAACAAGTAAGGCCTTCTGTGGTGGCGCAGTGGTTAAGAATCCGCCTGCCAATGCAGGGGACACGGGTTCGAGCCCTGGCCCGGGAAGATCCCACATGCCGTGGAGCAACTAAGCCCGTGTGCCACAACTACTGAGCCTGTGCTCTAGAGCCTGTGAGCCACAACTACTGAGCCCTTGTGCCACAACTATTGAAGCCCACGCGCCTAGAGCCCATGCTCCGCAACAAGAGAAGCTACCCCAATGAGAAGCCCACACACCGCAATGAAGAGTAGCCCCTGCTTGCCGCAACTAGAGAAAGCCTGCGCACGGCAACAAAGATCCAACGTAGCCAAAAGTAAATAAATTATATATATATATATATATATATATATATATATATATATATATATATATATATATATATTACTTTAAAAAAAAACACAAGTAAGAAAGATCCCTCTCTGTCTGAGGGAAGGATGGAATAAATGCTTCTTTAAGTGAAAAAAGTAATATGTATTCATTGTAAAATGAACAAACAAACAAATCAAACACTACAAAGATGTAGAAACTCCTCCAGTACTCTTACCCAATTTGGCATTTACCATTTAAGACTTTTTTCCATTTATATATTAAGCATTTTCCCACCTGTGTGGTGGTTTTTTTTTTTTTAACAAAAATGGGATCATACCATACACAATGTTCTTGACTTGTATTTTCTTAAAATTTCTTTCAACATCTTGGCAGATTTTTTAGTATGTTAAGAAGCTGCAAAAATGGTTTGATTTTTCTGGTACCAGCATCTGAATCAAATAACTCGAAAACATGGAGAAAATTTAAAAATCAATTTTAATTAGATTTCTTTCTTTCCATATACACAAACCATTTTCATCTGTTTTATCAAAGCTCTTGTACTTAAATTTCCAGTATTAAATTAAATGAGAAAATCTAACTTACAAAGAAATGAAAACTTTTTATAATTGTTTACCTAGACTGATACAGCTGCAATCTATTCAACTATTTTCATTTTAAAATTCTCTTTAATGTCTGAATACACAAAAGTGTTCTTAGGAGACTAAACAGCTTTGGCTTTTCCTTCATATTTTGGACTCTAGAAGGTTTGGGGCTTTCCAGCTCCTGAGGCATAAACTGTGTTCCCTCCCCCACTGTGTTCCCTTTCTTTTGTCTGGTATAGAATCAAGAGGGAAATTTTAAATGAATGATAATTTTACTTTAAATTCCTGTCTCTAACCAAATTAAATTGTGACCCTTAGTATTAAAACATTGTCTTGAGAACTAGTTATATGACAATATATATTATCTTTTTTTAAAATTGAGACATTACTGACATATAACATTATACTACATATTATCTCTTAAAATCTTGAAAACTAAGTAAAGAAGAACATCAATAACAAACCCAAATCATCTGCTGGGGCTATATGCAACGAGAAACTTCAACTTCTTCCAAGATGTGACAAGCAAACTGAATGGAGCTCTGTAGTGCTTCCATGTAATCCAGTGCACTATCTTCAAAGTTTCTTATCCTTTAATAGAAGATCTATGAGTTGGTAGGTTCTGATTGTTATAAAGGCTCAAGATAACAGTAAAATATTTGAAGAGCAATTAGTGAAATTTAGTTTTGTTCTCTAAAAATAAACCCTGAGAAAACCCTGCTGGCCATTGTTATCAACGGATAATAACAGTAACAGCAGTAATAAAATATAATAGTAATAATGATAACAGTAATAATCTATCCTTGATCTTGAGGACATTATGCTAAGTGAAATGTCAGGCAAAGACAAATACTGTATGTCCCCACTAATATGTGGAATCTAAAAAAGCCTAACTCATAGAAAGAGAGTAGAGCAGTGGTTGCCAGGGGCTGGAGGATGGGGAAATGGGGAGATGTTGGTCAAAGGGTACAAACTTCCAGTTCAACTTGGCTTGAATCTCAGCTCCAGCTCTTACCAACGAGGTCACCTGGGGCAAGTTATTTCATCTCTCTATGCCTTAGTTTCTTCATAAGTACAACAAAAAAGGATTATAAAATCTACTTCACAGATTGTTGTGAAGGCTACATGTCCAGCGTTTGAGCAGACGGTAGGTGTTCAAAGTTATCCATCTCATTCCCTCTCCCTTTCTAATACATCACAAAAATCTTTGCCTCGATCAGAACTGTTCCTTAGAATACAGATGAATGTATTTGTTGAGCCTGGTTCCAACAAAAGCGATACAGAAGGGACTTTTGCCTTGTGTGGGAGGTTGGGATACATGAGTTCCAGCTCCAATTTCTCTAAAATGTGACCAAGCGCTTTCTGAAAACCAAACAAAAGAACTCCTGCATGGACCTGTCACCTGGAAAACATCAGCCTTCTCAGTGGCTCATCAGATGGGCAGCTTCTCTTAGGTTACCTGGTCAACGATCAACTACAAGGAGCCCGCTTAGCTGGATTCATTAGTGGAGCAAATCAACATCAGAAGATGACTTGGGCAGAGAAGGATGAAGTCATGGAGTAGCAAATAATATCTTGAAATCTAATTGGCATGTCAGGAGGAAGCATCAATAATGTAAAAAAAAAAAAAAAAAAACCTGAATGAATTCACTTATCTCTATCTCATAATCAGGCTAAAAACCACATGATGCCCTAATATCTCACAGCCCAAAGCCAATCTGCATTGAAATACCTCTTTTTTGTTACCATTCTAAGATTTCGAGAAGTCCTGCTAAATTGTCTTTACAGCCACAAATCTTGTCTGAGATGAGAACAATTCAGGAAGAAAATACATTAACATGAACATCCAGAATCTGGGATTAGTATAAAAAGTAGAGATGTGTAAATCAAAGTATTCTGCATACTAAACATTTTATAATACCCCACAGGACTCCAGCATCTCACTGGTGCCACAGGACTCCAGGGACCACACCGACAAAGCCTCAAGATTCCTTTCTCCTCGCTGCATAAATGCCTTTATCTCAGGACCAGAGCAGATGTTAGGAAGTCCCATTACCTAACCTTAGGACAATCTTCTTCTTTCCTTTAAAAAGGGGGGGGGGGCCTTCCCTGGTGGCACAGCAGTTAAGAATCCACCTGCCAATGCAGGGGACACGGGTTCGAGCCCTAGTCCAGGAAGATCCCACATGCCGCGGAGCAACTAAGCCCGTGAGCCGCAACTACTGAAGCCCGTGCTCCGCAGCAAGAGGAGCCACCGCAATGAGAAGCCCGTGCACCGCAACAAAGAGTAGGCCCCGCTCGCCGCAACTAGAGAAAGCCCGCGCGCAGCAACGAAGACCCAACGCAGCCAAAAATAAATAAATAAATAAATAAATTTATAAAAAACAAACAAAAAATAGATCTCAAAACTAGCGAACATACTGAAGCTTCTGAAGCTGACACAGTAGTAAAAAGGTAAAAATGTACATTTTGGCTATTTAAACTGGTTTAGAAATAGATAGCTAGTTCCTTATTTTACCTCGAGTATTCTCTGCCAACAGTGGGGGCAGAGAATAAGATGCTTAAATTCTCTGCCAACAGTGGTTTACCTCTGTGATCTGAGGATGGGGGTAAAAAAAAAAGGGGGGAGCATGTTCACTTTTTACATTTCTGTATTTTCTTGAAGTTCTTTTTTCTACCAAGCATTTGCTACCTGTGTAATTAAAAAAAAAAAAAAAAAATTCTGCTTCTGTTTTTCCAGGCCATCTTTCCTGGTGATCTGAATATTTTAAATTCTTATTCAGCTTTATCATATTCTATGTAAAGGGGAAAATTGATTCCAGAACTTTCTTGATATAAATTTTTATTTGTTTGAAACCTTCTCATAAACCACACACCCAGTCTATGGCATAGATTGTGGTGATAGTTTCATGAACGTATACTTAACTCAAAATTCATGAAGTTGTATATGTTAAATATGTACAGCTTTTTGTGTATGAATCATGTGTCTAGTTAAAAAAAAAAATCACAATCAGGTTTTATATAAGATTAGACTGCATCAGGCCAAATCTTCTGTCACTACACTAGAATTTTCCAAACACAGCCTCCCGTAACTGCAAATAAAGCCTTCGATGGGAACATAAGCGAGTACTACAGGTTTGAACAACTTCCAAAAACTCTACCATAAACCTTTTGTTTCCTCAATTGTTATTTCAGAACCTTGATGTCACCCTTTTGGGAGGAATTTTTCCAGACTAAAGCCTCCTGACTGGCAGTAAAAGTACTGAGTGCCCACTTCGTTTTACCCAATACATCAGACCCTAAAAATTGGTAGCAGTAATAGGGAGAAAAATTAATAAAGCAGTGTAAACTAAGGTGCTGCTTCATTAGAGGTGACTGACTTCTCCATGACCACTTCCTGCATCCCCCTTAGAAAGATCTAGTAGATTCCACAGCCTTTATTTCAGTCATAAGACTCACTCACTAACTTTTCCGCCAATCCTTTTAGCAGATGTCTCATAACATGATCATCATTGGGCTTACGAACAAAGGTGACAGGACCTTTTGAGAAACTGTCACCACACTGCTTCATCCCATGTCATAAAAGCAGTGATACTGACCTTCTCCCCTCAAGGTATCACCCCCATCTATCCGCAGAAGGCTAACAAGGGTAAACTTTTCGGGTCCTTGCTAACACCACCACTCTTTGAGTCTACCATTGGACCCAAGTCTCTCCAGGTGTTTGAGTGCTAGGTATAAAAACCAGTGAATTCGTGCCTCTAAAAGAAAAAAGAAAGGCAATGAATTTCTTTCTCTTCCATAGATAGTTACTGGCCTAGTGCTTCAGCCTCAGCCAGGGTTCCAGCTTTCCCCGGTCATGACTCCCATGCAGATCACTGCATTTGTACAGCACGCTGGGGGAACTGGATGAAGCTGGTCAGAGCCACACGTGACTGGCTTGACACAGGGAGGGAGGGAGGCAGGTGCTTGGGAAGTCTCAGGCCCCACTCAGCCCCGCAGGGCTCATTCCTGACACACTGGTTGGGAAGCCCAGCCTAGCCCTTCAGCTCGCTGAGTCTCAGGTCTGTGAAGCAAGCCCGTAACCAATACTAAATTCAACGAAGCCTGCTGGACTGTTTTCCCAGAGTCAGTCAATTACCGGGTATGACCTTCAAACTACGAGATTTAAAACATCAGCGTGCGCACGTGCGTGTGCGTGTGCACGTGTGTGTGAATTCTACCCTCTTTTTTGTCTCCCATCCTCATTCAGCAAGAATTTTTTTTTTTTCATACCAAATTAACAGAAAGTGCTATGAAGCATAGAAGATGGAACAGATACAGATCGTGCCCTCAAGGAAACCTCTCTCCTGTAGGGGGAATAAGACATTTATATAAATATATATTTGCTGAATGAATAAAAGAATAATTGCATGAGGTAAACAGTGACACTTTCCAGAAAAGAGTTATAAATAAACTTCTATGGAAGTGAGGCAGGAAAAGTCTCCTTCTGGACAGGTTAAAGGAATCGTGAGAGAAGAAAGCACTGATAACCAAATCGAGTAAGAGGCTGCTACGGGACTCAGTTACCCACCAGGGCAGAAGAAAGGAAGCAGAATATTCGACCATTAAACATGAATAGTTTGGAAGCCAATTTCTGCTAAAAAGAGGTGGGGTGTGGGGTTGAGGACAATGGGAAAGAGAAGGTTGGAATTAAAATAAAAATTTACAGAAGTTCTCTGATGGGTTTTTATTGCTTTCTTCACCCCTCCTTATATCAGATAATTGAGAGCCTGAGGACCTGTTAATATTTTTTAAAAGCGGCTCACTCCACCTACAGAAAAGGGTTCTGGGTTACAAGCCAGTCCCTGCAATCACCCTTCAACTATCAGCTCAGACGTTTTCTTTCCTGAAGGAATTCCAAGGTGTAAGGAAGCTTCAGCTTATCACCAGTGTCAAGAGTTTACAGTTAAGCGGTGCTGTGTCCCACAGAATCCTATAACCTGCTTTAGCTAAATCCATTTCTGAATTACCCAGTCAAGTGGTATGAAAAGAGCTAGTCCTTCCGTGGCTCTGAATTCCTCTAAATGCTGGAGAAATTCACACGGCCACTCTTCATTTCTGAAGCTGACACGGCTTAAAAGTCACTGTTGGAAAGCTGAGCCCATGCAACCGTATCTCTTCTTGAAAGAGAAAAGTCCTAGTTATTTCCACCTGTCTCAAGAGGGTGAGGCGCTTCTGCCTCACAGCGTTCTCATACAGGGGGTGAAAGCGAGGTAAAAGAACCCTGCTGTGAAAAATATTCTAACTAGTGGTAGAACATAGGAAATACTAGTTACGACATCAGCATTAAGGTATCACACACAATGTCCAGTCATCCCAAAGACAAGCATTTAGAACACTGTGAGTCTGGACCTGTACCCCCCTCCTATATCTACCCATCTTACTGCTTGGACCATGATGATGTGGCTTTGAAGAACTTTGCTAAATAGTCTCTTGACTAATCTCAGGAGGAGGAAGGAGAATATGCTGAGAAAACTATGAAGCTGCAGAACCAATGAGGTGGCTGAATCTTCTTTCAAAAGGAGATCAAGAAACTGGACCATGATGTCTGAGAGTGTGCTGAACACACAGTGAGTGTGCGTTACACTTGGAAAAGAGCGTGAATCAGTCACTACTGGAACTACACACAGTGGTCCCTGACAAAAACGATCCCCACTATGTGTGACTTTATGGAGACTCATTATCTGAACGAGGAGGTGAAATCCATCAAAGACCTGGGTGACCACCTAACCAACCTCTGCAAGATGGGGGTCCCTGAATGTGGCACGGCAGAGGCTCTCTTTGACAAGCACACCCTTAGAGGCAATGATGGCAGAGCTGGGTCTTAGGCCATAGCCATGGGGGTGTAACTAAGCAGGACGCTATGGGACCTTCCCGGGACAGACCCCTGCCCCATATCCTCTGCTGGAGCTCCTCTCTGAAGTACCCAGATAACAGGAGCTGATGCACATTTCCGGAGTTGTTTTGCAGATGCTAAAACCACCACCAAATGGAAGAAATTAACTACTTGAGGTCATACATGGTCATGACTATGTAGCCCACAGACCTACTGGTAATGTTAACCCCTGTGACACCGCCCTGTTCCCTCACCATCAACCAAGCAGAGAAATGTGTGCACGCTGATCACATACTCTGGGACTCCCCTCCCTCACCTGGTGTTTAAAAATGCTTTCCCGAAACCCATCTGGGAGTTGGGGTGTTTTGAGCACTAATTGCCCTGGGTTCATTGCTTGGCGCCTGCACTAAACGCTGCACTTTCCTTCACCACAGCCAGATGTCAGACTGGCTTTACTGCACACGGGTGAGCAGACCCAACTTTGGTTCGGTAACAGGGGGTGACTGACTTCCCTGGTCCCCAAAGCAGTACATGCATGTTGGGGTTACTCTGACTTTTTCTATAAACTGTACTAAAATATTCACTTAAATTCTCTCATTCATATCATTCCTCCAAATAAAGTGATTTGGTACCTACTCCCCACCCCCCAAAAAACAAAATAAAACAAAACCGTGAGTGCTACCTGCCATCAAAGAAGAAGAACTTCCCCCGTCCGTTCTTTTCTCCGTGAATGAAGTTGCCCTCAAATCTGTCCGTGGAGGAGTAGGTGACCGTGCAGAAGCCGTGCGGTAATCCATCATCATCCAGGTGCCCTGGAGAAAGGGAACCACAAGGCAAACCTTACCATCTTCCACGCTCACCCACCGTCATCCGTGCCCAGACGCTGCCAGCAAGTGCCCCGTGCAGCTCAAGAGTCCCTTCCCTGCCTGAGGAGAGAGCGAACACCAAGCTTTCTCTGCCCGCATCAGCACCATCAACTCCGCTCTTAGGTACACTTTAGAAAGGACGGGTCCACCATAGAGGGCCTTAGACACGTGTAAGGTTATGAACCAAAACCACGCTCAGATTTCACTGGGGACTGAGAGTTATTCTCAGTAATAACACCTGCAGTGTGAGTTTCAGTTGACCCAGTACCTCCCCACACGGTACTGCGCACGTTTGGAATTAACGCCCTCGAACTCTCACGCTTAACCGAAACATGGTTGAGATGGCACACTGTCTCGGCAATAAGTTATCTGGTTCTAGAACTAAGTATACAATACGATGTCACACATCATTATATAGTATGATGTGGGGCAGTGCTAGCTAGGTGCCCTCTGAAAAGGATGGAGCCACGTCTTCAAGACTGCCCTAAAATCTACACCTCACTGTACGAACACACGAACTGCGAGTCCCTCTAAGCTTAAACTTAGGCTTAACATTGAACTTAACTGCTTTACTTTCCAAAATCTTTCAGCTTTGAATGTTCAGTAATCACCTTGTCATACACCCTCGACCCACTGTGTTCAGAGGGTTTGCGCTTTAAATGTAGCTAGAAGTATCCACATGGCCATTTAAGCAGTGGCTTTGAACACCAGCAGCAATTATTACACTGTGATCTTTAAACCGCTGGTTCTTCTTGGGTCACCGATGGGTGTACTGTTATATTTACGTTTACAGTCAATGTTTAGGTTTTTTATTATTATCTACATATTTCACAAAACCCAGGAGTCACCTCACTGGTGTCTCCCCAGTCATTCTGGTGAACTAATTTTGCAGAGGCGGGTGAAAATGAAGGCAGCAGTTAATCTACTGGCTTTCTTCTGGGTTAATGACCTGAGTCATGGATGACAAAGGTATAAAAGCATTAAATACTGTGTGCAATGCAGGGACATTAAACACTTAAATGTGGCTTCCAGATGG
Organism: Balaenoptera physalus; assembly: GCF_965194825.1. Lineage (NCBI taxonomy): Eukaryota > Metazoa > Chordata > Mammalia > Artiodactyla > Balaenopteridae > Balaenoptera > Balaenoptera physalus. Next base: position 26,694,935 of record NC_138884.1, read on the forward strand.
CTCACAGACACAAAAGAAAGCACAAACCATATCACCACAATGAATGCTTTACTCTCCTAAAAGAATTTCTTCTGAAGTGATAAAAGAATATCGTCCCTTAGAAGATAGTTAAGTAAGCTCTCTTACAAAGAACGAAAAAGCTCTTTATTTGTATTATTGATTACATAAACATAAAATAAAAATGAACAAATGCACTGTTTTATTGCTACAACTGATTCTGCATAGAATGAATTACCCAGAATATATTGCATTAAAACATGGCTACTTAAATAAATCACAATCAATAAGGTTCCTTTCCTCTTAACCCAAATTTTTTTCTAACAAGGGCCAGGAAATTAATGGTTAGGAGGGAAGTAGGCCACAATTGCTTCCTTCCTGCTCAAAAACCAAAAACTGTACCTGACATAATTCAATGACACTTGAGTCATATAAAGTAATTTGGACAATTATTTTCTAAATATCTACTGATGGCGTTTCTCTCATTGAAATCAATTATATCTACTTTTTCTCCTTTCATTAAAAAAAAACACTCAGTGTATAGTTAAAAGCTTTCTTTTATGAAATGTTGCTCAGATCAAATTAAATTTAGCTATTTGCATTCCTACAAATTTAGTATTCCACTTCTGATTTAGGTATAACTATCAGAATAATCATTTTAGCCTTATATTGAGGTACTTACTAATTTATTGAAAACGCTTTCCCCATAGAAAACAGTTCACATATTTCAGAGTTTATAAAGTTAATGTTTGATAAAATCAGTTATTCTACTTTAGATCAAGAGAAATATTATGATAAACATGAACACTAAGGGGAAAAAAAATCCAATGTTAATTCATTTCCACCTTTGCTCAGTTGCAATAGTCCTATCCTATTTCTGAATAAAACACTGCAGGTGCACCCTCAGCAATGGCATTTAGATATTAGAGAAACTTGGAAGCATCACAGAACACACTAAAAGCACCTGAGGGACAGTACTGAACCCCATTGAGATGAAAGCAAAAAAATCAGCCCTGCTCCATGAAGGATGCTTATGCCCATGCCTCCTTCCACAGGCCAGTGAACAGAAGTCCCATCACCTTGTTAGGCTCTAGGGAGGGAGAACAGAGAAGCTGCTGAATGATGGCTGTTTCTCTGGTGACACTGTGTGTTTAGAAAGAAGGCTCAGACTTGTGACGATTCCCAGCCTTTCTAAAGGTGTTTAGGCTGCTTGCTGTGAGAAATCTCCCTCTATCAGATCACAGCAGAATCCTCTGGTTGGCTCATTTGTTTTGTTTTCTTCTCATCCTTCCAAAAGGAGGACGATGTGATCAATGACCAGGATGTGATCAATGACCAGGATCAATGAAAAGGAACTAAAAGTTAAGGCTTGTGATCATTCAAGACTTCCACCCTGAATATGTAACAGCCGGGGGTGGTGTTCCTAGCAGTAGAACTTTATGTTTAAAACAACAGCCACAACCAAAACAATAACAACAACTAAGGGACCGTCCAAGGAAAGAAACGTCAGGAAGAAAAGACATTAGGCTGGGACTTCCCTGGTGGCGCAGTGGTTAAGAATCCGCCTGCCAGTGCAGTGGACACGGGTTCGAGCCCTGGTCCAGGAAGATCCCACATGCCGCAGAACAACTAAGCCTGTGCATCACAACTACTGAGCCTGTGCTCTAGAGCCCGTGAGCCACAACTACTAAAGCCTGCGTGCCTAGAACCCATGCTCCGCAACAAGAGAAGCCACCGCAATGAGAAGCCCGTGCACCGCAACGAAGAGTAGCCCCTGCTCGCTGCAGCTAGAGAAAGCCCCCGCGCAGCAACGAAGAACCAATGCAGCCAAAAATAAATTAATTAATTTAAAAAAAGAAAAAAAAGAGAAGAGATTAGGTTGCTGAGACCTCATATCTCCTATCAATGTTAGTGCTAGAGGAGCTTCTGGTACAACTCTTGTTCCACTGCCATTTGGACAATAAGATCATGTAATATTTGTCTTGCCAGCAATAGTCAATTTAATGGAGAGGGAGACTGATACACAGAGAAGAAAAAAATCTGTATACCTACTACGCATCAGGCACTGGGTTATGTAATTTCCTGTTATTTAAATTAAACCTCACCACCATCCCTCAAATTCCAATCTTATAGATGAGGAAGCCACCGCTATGTGCCCAAGAAACACATTAACTGCTACCCTGAATGCGTTCATGGATGCCGAAGGCCCCTTCCCCCAATCCTCCAATCCCTTTTCTCTCTGGTCAAGGGCAAACTGGCTGAACACCCTTTCTTCCCTGCTGATGGTGGAAGAAGCGACCTCTACAGAGGGAGGTGTTCTCAGGTCCCAGGCAGAGAAGCAGAAGACGCCTTCGTAGTTAAGATAGTTCTCACAGAACCACCGGGATCTTCACCAGCATATCCTGGTGGCAAATGCCTGTCTCTTCCAAGTGTTATCCGATGCAAAGAGCAACACTAGTCCAGCTTGCTCTGATTGAGATCAATCTGTGCAATGCGCCAAGTCAGCCAGCAGCCTTCCGGGCCAATTCCCACTCAACAGAGGTTGAACGCCAACCCAAACAACAAGGAAAACCCACTTGAATGACTGCTCTGTGTTGGGAATGCGGTCCCAGCTCGTGTGCCATATATCTGTCTGCAGCACGGTTTTAAATATTGACTGAAGTTAGAGGAAGAGGGAATAAAACATAACCGTCTCACAAGTCTAGTTTTTCACTTTGTTCTAAAGATCATTATCTACTGAACAGAGAGAAAGTTCAATTTTTTCCCCTCGGGTTCCCTCGGAGCTTCTTCCTGAACCTGATGAGAGCCAGGCCTGTATTCTATGCAGTGACGGTACCTCTCAGCACAGGAAATTCCCTCTGGATCGGACACCTGGTTGCTTACTGCCTCAGGCTTATTCACAGGAGATCTGAGTGTGTGTGTATATATGTGTGTGTTTCCCTCAGAACCAGAGGCCCTTACATGCATTGTTGGTTTTGTATAATAGAACTACTTTAAAAAAAAAAAAAAAGTAATAATAATAAAAAGGCAAACTTACTCTGTTTAGTGCAAAGAATGTGCCCTCATGATGATACACTTAACGCTGGTGGTTAAAAACATAATTTGAGTTTTGAGAGTAATCCCTTGCAAGAGCTCAATTATTAGTTGTGAGGGTCTTAATTTTAATGTGAGGCCTACACATAGAGGGTGCTACCAGGACACCTAGCCTGTATTTTTCCTAAGTACAGTCTTATTAGAGACAGGCAGGATGAGATATTAGGGGGACTGTTAGAAATGCTCTTAATATTTGAGGGGTTTGGACAGTGAAACACGGAGATGCTTGTTTTCATTCTGGCTCCTTAGTTCTGGAGACTCTGCTATTTCCCATTTTTGAGGATTCTTCCTCGATGTCTCCTTTATGTTTCGAGGCCTTTCTGTTTTTTCCAACCCTCATAACCGCTACTGCAAAGAGCCTTTTAGGCGATCGCCTCACCCGCTCCCCACTGCCTGTTCATCCCATCCTCCCGCCCTCCCAGAGCAGGGCCTTCATCCTCTATTCCCAGCTCTAAAGAGCCTTCACATGGCCCACGGCCTCCAGGACGGAGTCCACGATCTCGGCCTGTGACGAGCCTCCTTTCCCTGTCTCACCCTCCACTTTTCTCCTCCCAGGCCCTCTGTTACAGCAGAACCCAGGGATTCGTCTCTGAATGTGCCTGCGTAATTGCACTCCTCTCTCTCTTTTTTTTTTTCCCTTTCTTTTTAATGTCTTTGTGCTCCTGGGTTAGTATTCAATTAGCTGAAATTCCTTGATGAGATTAATGAACCACACATAAGGGTGTCCCTTTCCTTGTAGGATGATACCAGTCTCCTTGAATTTTGCCAATCTAATTAGAGAAAACTTTTATCTCAACATTTTCATTTGTATTTATTTAATGAAGTTGTGTCTTTTCAAATGCTTATTGGTCATCTGTGCTTTTCTTGTGAATTATTGTTTCATTCCACACCTCTCTTTACTCCCAAAGTTCCCCTCTGGACTGGACTCCACTCCATGCCACCTCTTCCGGGAAATCCTCCCCCATCTATTTCCCCAAGCGAGATGCAATTTTTACTTCCTCTCAACCACCATCATTCATCGGTTTAGATGTGATATATTTATTTCAAATTATATTAGGGACCACACTGTATTCATCTTTGTGTCTACGGGTAGACAAAGAAATAGACTTAATGACGATTTCTATTCCCAAAGCTAAACAGCACTCCCTGAAGAAACAATGAGCCTCAAAGAGTTTTTTTTTTTTTCCCTCTAAGAGTTTTTTAAAAACCACAGCAGGAGCTCAGGTGATGTTTGCAGGCCTGCTGATGCCCAGGACTACCTTCCCAAGGCAGCACAGCCAGCAATGTACACAGACACTCCCTCCACCCACCTGCCCTCGGGGATTCATCCATCCTGAGCTTAGAACGCCACCCAAGCTACAGTTCCACCCGACAGAGAATCAAAATGTACATGAGGTGACAAAAGACTCAAGTCCTGAAGAGACCAATTTCTCCCCCAGAGTATGTTTCTAAGGAGGAAGAAAAAGAAGAAAAAGGGTATCTGTTGCAGAGGCTGTAAGTTAAATTCTCTTTCCCCAAACACATATTTCTGAAAGTCACCAAACTCTTTCAGAACCAACCTCTAAAGAGTGACATTGATAAAGAACGACACTGACGCAACATTTAACTGTTGCTTCCAAACTCAGTTGCCAACTATTTCATATATTTGACTGACTCATTTAAAAAAAAGAAATTTGTAGAGAGACGGTTTGGTATGGCACAGTGGGGTTCTGGAGGTCCAAGCCTATCTCCTACCTGGCTGAGTGTCCTCAAATTAGTTCTTAACTTCTCTAAGCCTCAGTTCCCTCCTTCGTAAAATTAGGATAATATTAGTACGCACGTGATAAGACTGAATGGATAATGTGTGTGTGAAACACTTAGCACAGAGCCTGCACATAGTAAGGACTAAACAATTACAGCAATGATAATTTCAGCTAAGACAAATAAACTACTGAGAGCACAGGCTCTGTATGTAGAGAGAGGTAGGTTAGTTGGTACTTCAACACCAAGATATTCAGATGGGCCTTTTACCAGTCCCCCATGCATGTGTTAGGTGTTAAGTAAAGACTATTACAGACAGCACTTAAAAGTCCAAGAATGGCTAAAGAAAAGCCTACTTTTACACATGCATGCTCTAGACACTGTGGGAGTTTGAGCCTTGGGTGCGTCTAAGGATTTTTAAAATTTCTGTGTTACTCTAATTGTTTACTGTTAGGTACAACTGAGTCACCATGTGTCCCGGATTGCCCCAGACATTCAAGGTTTAAGCCAGTTGTCCCAGCATAAGTATTAAACAGTGACCCTTCTCAAGAATGTTCTGATTTTAGACAATAATGCATATGGTCACCCTATATAACAGAACCTTCCTTGCTTATATGAAGAAATTTCTCTGCTTTCACCCATTGAGCAACCTCAAAAACAACATCGATGCATTTCTAAAGCTGCTTGTTCACATTCTGCAAGGAGCCTGGGACCGTGGACAACTGGGCCTTGTGTTTCCAAACAGCTTCAAAGGGGAAGATGGGTTAACCTCGGGAGCACTGCCTGTGATCAAGAGTTTGCATTAAATTTTTATGAGTAAAAGTAAACTTTGAAGACTGCGAGCCAGTCCTAACAATCTGAGAAGAGCATTTTTCAATTATCTTTCATAATATGAAGGCACACGTAGTCAATAATTTACATTTAAAGAAGGCTTCCAACTAACATCTTGGGCCCCAGTTAAGTCCCAGCATTGGCTTTACTCATTGGAGATAAACAGTTCAAGACACTGTGAAATTAAAACACCACCATGAACACTCCTTGAAGCTGGATAAAGAAATAAGAAGTTTCACTAGTTACATTAAGACAGTTAGCTTTTATAGAATTCAGAAATATTATTCTACTTAATCTATCCTTAAGAACTCGGGAGCACTACAAAAGGAGTCAATTATGTTGACATAAAAACTGATTTTTTTTTCTCCCAAAGTAGCAGTAAGTATGCATCCTCATGCATCTGTAAGGGTCCCCACTTTGTCTTTCTTTACCATTTCTGAGAGCTTGTTTATACAAATTAGATAGAAACCATATTCAACCAAAAGCTTAAAAAATATTTATCTAGATATCTGGTTAAAATATTCCGGAATAATATCACGCAACACTGCAAAACATCACGACGTACTGTGTACGGTAGAATCAAATAAATAAATACGCTAAAGAGTATTTTCCAGTATTCACTGTTACAAAATCATAACATCTCCTGATACAAACAACTAGATTGTATAACGTCCCCACCTCGCTTTTTAGAACCAGCAAAAAAAAAAAAAAAAAAAAAAGGTGGAGAAACTCAGCAAAACAAAGTGGCGAGAAAAGTCGGGGGAGGGGCGCTGGAAGCGAAGGGGCGGAGAAACACGACACCAAGGCGGTGATATCACCCACAGCCAACTGCATGGAATTCAGAAAGTTAAGTGTCACCCAGCAATTTCAGTCCGGGCTTGCGGCGCGCCTGCACAGCGTGGCGGCGGCGGCACCCGCCTGGGAAGCAGGAAGGGGGAAGGGCGGTTTGACTGAGTTCGCTCGGGGGCAGCAGAGGCCAGGGCCACCCGCCTCCCCGCCGGCGTGCGTTCAAGCCCCGGGTCGGGAGCGTTGTCCATGGCTCTGCAATGATTTCGTCGTTTCGGAGAAGCGACCGCCCGGACCGCGGCTGCCACGTGCCTGGTCCGGCCCCGTGCGCTGCGCCGGGGGACGGACCCGGACGCGGCCGCGGTCACCGCGGGTCGCAGCGGCGAGCGGAAGGAAAGGGCTGGCGTCCGGAGAGGGGCTCGGGCTTGCCAAAACCGGGCGGGGGGATTGCTCTACGGAGACGGCCGGCCGCGGGGGGCTGAACTCCTGCGCACCGCCACCTCCCATCCCCAAAAGGGGGAAGGCCGGAGTGCCCGGCAGGTTTCGCAACTCCGAAGGCGGATGCAGGCGGTGACCGCGCGGGATGGAGCAGCAGCGCTCTCCCGGAGACCCCGGCCCAGCCGAGCCCCGTTCCCGGCCTGCGCCCCGCCGCGCAGTGCGCGCTCCCGGCGGCGTGGCCGTGGCGGTCCGGCCCCTGCCCAAGCAGCGGGCCACCCGCGTAGGGGGCAGTGGCGGCCGCGGGGCCCGGCGCCGCGCCGGTCGCAGCCCGCCACTCCTTCCGCGTTCCGTGCCCTCGGCGCCTCCTCCCCGGGCCCCAGAGAAATGCCTGTACCTTCCACAGCCTCCTCCACCATCTCGTCGTCGCTATCCATGGCGGCTGGGGACCCTGCCCAGCTCGGGGCCGCGCAGCTGCCTCCCGTCCCTCCGGGTGCTCCCGGCGGCTGAGCGAGCGCTGGGGCTGAACCCTGCGAGTTTGGAGGAGGAGGAAGAGGAGGAGCAGTCGGGGCTGGCTCGCACTGCCTCCCCCTAGAGCCCTTTCAATTCCTTGGCCTTAAGCTGCTCCCGCAGCAGCCGTCCCTCCTCCTTCGCCCACTTGCCCCTCGCTTCCGAGGCTCCGGGGTGCCGCCGTGGCCGCCGCCGCCGCTGCAACTTTCTCCTGTAATACCCCCTCTTTGTTATCGAGCAGCTGATCCGCTGACATCACCCAGCGCCGGTGCGCTCCCTCCCTCGCTGATTGACAGTTCCCCGTCCCTTCCCAGAAGTGAGGCTCCTTAAAACGAAAGACGCTCGGGGTCCGCGCTGACGCTACGCCCCAGCCCACCAGCCCCCGGGCCCATCAGGGTTTATCTTTTGCTTCTGCGAGGCTTGGTGCGCTCCGAGCGCCAAGCCCGGTCCTGGGCGCCGCGGGCTCCTCGCGGGCACTTGGGACCTCCGGGTATCCGCCCTCTGGGGCTCAGAACTCCGACCTCCAACTGTGCCGGGGACCACTTGGAAGTCTTCGTGCAATGCCCGCCAGTCCCCCCTCGGGACAGCCTCCAAAGAGCAAGGCGAGCTAAGGCAGCGTTCCTAAAGCTCCAGCGCCTCAACTTCCTCTCGCCCTCGCCCCCACTTCACCCCGTTTGCCACCCGGAGCTGCACGAGTGCGGCACGCACTGGAGAGCAGGTGTCTCCGCGTTGCCGCATCACATCCGCGAGCAGGTTTCCCAAACTCAAGGGGGTGACATCCAGCCCAGATGCGGGTCTGCGGCTCCCACCCGTGCGCGCTGCGTCCCCACCCTCCTCGGGACCGTCAGGCGTCTCGGGTGATTCAGAAATTCAGCAGATCCAAATGGCAGCGGGCTCTTTATCAGGCAGGAAACAAGCGGCGCGGAAGGCCTGGCAGTTCCCTCCTCGCGCTTGTGGTAACAGAAAAGGAGCCACCGAGCGGAGCAACTGAGGAGGGACCCTCCGTCTGGCGCGCCTCCCCCCCTGTACGTGTGATGTCCCCAGCCGTCTCCCTGTTTCTCCAAGTGCCAGCCTTCCACAGATTCGGGCTCTTTAAGTGGAGAACATCACGGGGCACCCGCTTCCCAGCCCCGCCACTTAGCGTCATTATGGCGTTGCCTCTTACAGGTGGCGGCAAAGGGCGGCTGTAAATAGCTGGTTAAATGTATGCAAATGTACACAATGTGCCGTGGAATTACCGGGTGCCGCTTTGGGTGTCTGCCAAGAACAGCTACCGCACGGAGGGGGCGGGGGGGAGGATAGGAGGGAGCCGAGAAAGTTGTTCCATTTTGTTTTCTGAACCACGAATGAGACTTTGTGGATTTCAAAGTACTTCCAGTACCCGGGAGACCACGCCTTGCTTTTGGCTTTGTGCTTAAATGCCAGGTATTTTTATCGAGTATTGTGAGTTTCTTATTAAATTCAGTTTTTCCTCTGCGAAAAAAGAGAACAATGCCAGGGACATTTGTCCCATACACTGCCAGAAATTCCAACCCCTTCTGACTGTTTCAGAAAGAGAGGGAAGGGGCCTGGACCAGGAGTTAGGAAACTTGGGTCCTGGTGCTGCTCACCTGCCTAAGGGCCCTGGGAAGCCACTCCTCCCAGCCTGGATTCCTCCCCTAGGAGATTACAGGCTTCGGCTACATTGGTATCAGGCCCTCCAGCTTAGGCTAAATTGATCAGAGGTCCTTCCGGCTTAGTCGATACCTTTCTGAAGTCTTCTGGCTTAAATTTAACCTCCTTAAAGTCCTCCAGAGCAGATACCTGGGCTCCAAAGCTGCAAAGAGAAGGGGTTCCTGCAGTGGAAGATGAAAGCTCCACTTTGGATTACATCATTTTCAAACATGGCCCACAGAAACAGGATTTTATTTCTGATTTAAAAAAAAAAAAAAAAAAAAAAGCTTATGTACTGAGCTTGGTCACTCACTGGTTTTGAGTTATATGATATTTTTTCTCATTTTCCTCTTTTAAACATATCTCCTCTCTTACATATTACACTGATGCACAAAAACCCGCCAGATAATCATCTCCTCCAGTTCCCAGTTTATTTTCCAGGGCAAAAAAAAGATGCCAAGGGACTTCCCTGCTGACACAGTGGTTAAGAATCCGCCTGCCAATGCAGGGGACGCTGGTTCGAGCCCTGGTCCGGGAAGATCCCGCATGCCGCGGAGCAACTAAGCCTGTGCGCCACAACTGCGGTCTAGAGCCTGTGAGCCACAACTACTGAGCCCACGTGCCACAACTACTGAAGCCCCCGCGCCTGGAGCCCGTGCTCCACAACAAGAGAAGCCACCGCAATGAGAAGCCCGCGCACCACAACGAAGAGTAGCCCCCGCTCGCCGCAACTAGAGAAAGCCCACGCACAGCAACGAAGACCCAACACAGCCAAAAATAAATAAATAAATAAATAAATAAATTTATTAAAAAAAAAAAAGATGCTGAAAGCTAAAGAAAACACAAATAATTTATTTCTTTACTCAAAGGGGGCTGAGGCAGGGGCAGGGTAGATTGGAAGAAATCTCCCCTCAAAACACACAGGTGGAGTCACAGAGACACGAGTTCACGGTGGGTGGGTAAGTGCGAGGAGGGGAGATAATCATGTTACAAGTGTCCTGCCCTAACTTTAGGCTTAGAGGACGATGTCCAACTCTCCCCTTGGTGCTGTGAGGTTTTCCCAGCGTGAACACCTGGAACCCTGCACACAGCCCCCATCACTTCAGCAGACTTCCTCTGGACATAAGGGGTGGGGTGGGAAGCGACCAGGGTCTTCCTGCCAGAACCTTCCTCAGATTTGCACATAAGGGGGCTTCCCTGGTGGCGCAGTGGTTGAGAATCCGCCTGCCAATGCAGGGGACACGGGTTCGAGGCCTGGTCCGGGAAGATCCCACAGGCCGCGGAGCAATTAAACCTGTGCGCCACAACTACTGAGCCCGCGTGCTGCAATTCCTGAAGCCCACGCACCTAGAGCCCATGCTCTGCAACAAGGGAAGCCACCGCAGTGAGAAGCCCGCGCAACACAACGAAGAGTAGCCCCCACTTGCCGCAACTAGAGAAAGCCCGGTCGCAGCAACGAAGACCCAACGCAGCCAAAAATAAATAAATAAAAGAAATAAATTTTTTTAAAAAAGGTTTGCACATGAGGCGGGCAGCACCCGGGACACAGTCCCAGCCCCCTCCCCCCACCACTCGTGCCTGCTGGCTCTGGGCCCAAAGTTTAGGCAAAATGTTTTGATGACTCTCTTAAGAGCCATTTGCATTTTTGCACATCATTTTGTGTGTTTTCAATCCCCCTCTCTAGACTGACTGACTGATTCTTCTTTATAGCCCCAGAACCCAGCACAGAGCCTGGTACAGAAGGAAGGTGAAGCTTTGTCAGCGATGATTGTGCAGAGAGGAATATTCTGTTTTATATAAACAGTGCTGAGTCTTTCTCACACACTGTATCCTCTTCCCGTGTTTGACAAAATGCTTTGTTTCAGTTCGAATCTGAAGAGCGTTTTTGAGTTCTATTTTCCCACATCTACTGGCCCCAAATCTGCTTCCATTGCATTCTTTCCCACAGTTTTCTTCATTGAGAGCTCATTTCATAAACCCTCTTTCCACTTGGCTTCCCGCCAGTCTCCTCTGTCGTACTCTGTCCCCACCAGTGTGGTCATGGGCTAGAAAATCAATCATTGAGCTCTTAATCACAGTGTGGGGCGGCAGCAGCAGAGCTCAGCTCCTAACTCAGCAGATCCCAATGCACCAGAACAAGCCCTACCAGGGAGGAAAGGGGTGGCTCAGGACATCCGACAGCCAGGCTCTGGGGTGGGACTTGCTTCCATGCTCGCACCAAGGAGTGGCTCTTCTAAGCTGCCCTGCCTTGCTTCCTCTGCATCCAAGGATAAATCCCTCTCTTCTCACTCAGCTTGGGAAACAGAAGTCCCTCTTCCACTGCAGGAAGCAGTCAAAATACTGAGTTATTTTATTCATTTTACCACCCATGTCTTTCCCCAGAGAGGGCTGGTGCTTACTTACAAGACTGATAAAACTTTTGCAATAAATATATTTTCATAGGCATCATGTATTTTATGCATCTTTTTACACTGAGGGGGAAAAAATTCTGTCAATTCACCACTATGTGTGCTGGCAAATAGTGAAAAGCCTAGTGGATGTGGGACTCGTGTGGAATTCATTAGTCTGGCTGTCACTGAGCCCTCATCCTGTCCTGCTGGGAGGGGCTGGAGGGGCCCAGGCGGTCTTCAGGGTCTTCATGCTCCTACGAGGCAGAGCCTCTCCAGGTGTCCTGGTGGATCTATGACTGGTGTGCCCGCTCTGCTTTGATCTTTTGCTAATACTGCTGGCAGGGAGATGAGGGCAGAATGAGTGAAGGAACTCTTAAATAATCATCAATACTCATTTTGGCACTGCTCACCCCTTAACAAGACTTTTTCCCACCAAATCTGCCACTGTGATTGAGTTTTCACCCTATTTGTTTTGGTTCCTCCAAGGGCTAGCCATGCAACTGGTCAATTAAGCTCTCTGGACCTTCGTTTTCCCATCTGTAAATGAGGAGGTTGGGCTACCAAAATGCTAAGCTCAAACCTTCTCTGTCCACCTTTCCTGGGGAAAAGCTGAATAGAGCGTGAAGAGCTCCAGGGACAGGCACAGAAAAAGAAAGGGGAAGAAGCAGGGGCAACCCTGGCAAATGGAATATTCAAGCCCCCGTGTCATCTCAACTTAAGGGCACTGAGATCTGGGGGTGAAGGAGGAACTTTTATCTTGCTCTAGGAAGAGAAGCATGGGCCTTTCAGAAGAACCAAGGTTCTTGGCTTCTGAATCACTGAGTTGCTAATCAAGTGGCTCTAACTGTGTTAGTGACAACTGCAGAAACTGGAGGGAGGGGCGGGGAGGGCAGCACTGAGGAGAAGGGTGTGGGGGAAGAGATGTGGATGAAAGGGAAGCATTTACAGCATGTGGAGCACTGCGAAGAGCAACTGGCAACATCAAGGGCACCAAATAAAGGTCCGGGAGCAAAGGAAGAGATGGAGAAAATTCATTCTGCTGGAAATAGACACGACTGCAGTCATGAAGAGGACTCACGAATCCAGGGTGACCTGATTTGATTACAGCAACAGGAAGTGCAGGGGAGAGAGGGCAGAATGACCTGACCCGAGGAAGTGAATTAAATAATAGAGAAGACATCATAGTTGCCATGGCATTTAAATATCTTGCACCACATTAAGCTTATTTTTCTCTCTTTGGCTTGATTCTTGTTCTTGCAACATGTTAATGTCATGGCAGTATATCCTGTAAACTAAATTTAGCCCTTTGGGGGCATGGAGGAAGGGAAGACACAGCCCAGGTCTCCCTATTTGGGTCCACTCTGGACAAATATTCTTCCTCCGCAGTGTGCCTGCTTCTTTTGGTCTTTCCATTATGGGATATGAAAACCCTTGTCAGGCTTGGGTCTGGTGAAGCTGCTGAATGACATGATTCGAAAAAAAAAAAAGAAGAAGAAAGAAAAATTGGAAACGATTTCAAAGAGGTGATTGCTTTAGAAAGTACTTAAGAAAAATCAATAGGATGCAGGAATTTGAAAAATACAATGACCATCAAAACCAAATGTGTTTTCTTAAGTGTCAGTTTATTTTATTGCTTTTTTAAAAAATTATTTTACTGGGCTATAATTAAAGTTATTGGGTCCTGTAATCAGTCATGGGCAAATGCTAATATTGCAGGGGTGGGTACATTGTGTATCTTTTAACATTACTGTCCACAGAGTGAATGGAAGGGCATTTCCAGCTGTCTTGTTTATCACAAATGTCACAACATTCATGACGGCCGAGATCCTGACCTTCCTCAAATAAACTCGCATTAACCAGACCCCAGAGACTGATGGACATACCCAAATTATGACCAACAGACCAGAATACTCACGTTGCCATGCAAGATCAGTTTCTATAGATAAATGTACTTGAGAAGACAAATTCCATCCAGATGTTTGCTTAGCCTGGAGTTAGAATAAATGAAATTTGTTGTATGGTCCACAGAGGAATGCCCCTGACACAATGCCCTGAAAGAATGAGGCACCCACCCCCACCACCCATCCTTGCTTAGATGGCCCTGCCAGCTTCTGAGAGTTTGGGCTTCTGTTCTGTAGGCACTAGTCTCTTCAAACCAGTTTCTCCACACAGCATCCTATACACCTAACTAGGCAGATTTACACTTTTAAAGTCATAATCACATTCCGTATCTACCTTTCTGATATTGCAGTCAAGTCACTTTAATGGGAATTTGGGGTATTTCCAAATTCTTCGGTCACAAATTCTGTCACTGTCTTGGTCTACTCCCGCTGAATTCTAGTCCAATCCATCATACGTGCAAATTTTAGTCTAACTTTCTGAGGGTGACCTGGTTTCCAAATTCTTGGAGGAGCAGCTCATTTTGCTTCATGGGCTACCAACAGTGACCTAACCTTCCTTTGGCCACCATGCACTTTGAATAAAGAGATCAGGCTTATTAAGGTCCATAGGTCCTGTGATGTGATAGAGTTGCCCATCTTTTCCTGGGCACCCAACTCAAGGATATTTTTCCTCTTCTCTGCGTGAGAAGAGAGGCTGGCCGTTTGCTATGATGACTTAGGTTGTGAAATTTCACCTTGAGGATGCAGGTACTATCTACTCCAACATAGATGGAGAGCAGACAGGACTCTGATTCTGAACTCAATCCAGAAATGAAAATATTCACATGGCCTTGTTAACTCAAGTTACCAACAAGGACAGATTGACAGAGTGTTTCTGGAACCCGTGACATTGAAATGACATTCTTGACACATAGGTAGCCCCCACCCAGAGGGGCTTGTTGCTAAGCCACCCCTTCCCCAGATGGACTTTGTTGGGGACCTGCAGTCTTTTAAACGTAGAGTGTCCTTTCAGGTCATTTAAGGTCCTATTGATCCTCCTTGCTGAGTCCATAGATCAGTTCCTGGGAAAAAATGCTGTGGCCAACTTTGGAAATCTTTCAGCCCAATTTACAGAACCCAGCTCAGATGTTCCTGTGCTCAAGATAGAGGAACACAAAGAAGCAGCCCCGTGGCAGGACAGTGCAGGGCCTTGGAGAACAATGCTAGTTGAGCAGCCGTGTTATGCGGGCAGGTCTTCTACAAGCCCTGAGCAGCCTTTCCCAACCTGGCATCTGGGCAGTTCCTCAAGCATGGGCTGAGCATGGGTTTCCTACGGGTGTGGGCAGCCTAGTTACTGCTCAGCTGGGAAGACAGGGCACGTTCTCCATGCTGCCTATGCTTCCCCTCTCTGGACTGGCCTCCCCTGGGATTCCCTACCCATTCAGGTGTGGCAAAAGATTGTGATTTGAAGCAGGCTAGGTTCATTCTAAGTTGTATATAAGAAAGAGGGGCAAGTCCATTTTCTCTTACCTCCCACCAATCCTGTGTAAGATTTGGGTATTTTGCAATTAACTTTCCTATTTCAAAACAGTCCTTCTGAAAATGCTTATTGAAAAATTTTGGGTTATACAGTGGATGTGTCTCATTTATAGATTCATTTTTTTCCAAGGGCCTATTTCTCTTGTTACCATACTCTTCTAGTATTTGGAGAGCTCTATCTTGAATAGAAAGCAATTTGGTATCTATTATCTCATTAGTATCTCAAAGTAATCCTCAAGACCATGATGGTTTAAAGACTTGCCCAGGATCCCACATCAAAAACATGGCTGGGGGCTTCCCTGGTGGCGCAGTGGTTGAGAATCTGCCTGCCAATGCAGGGGACACGGGTTCGAGCCCTGGTCTGGGAAGATCCCACATGCCGCGGAGCAACTGGGCCCGTGAGCCACAACTACTGAGCCTGCGCGTCTGGAGCCTGTGCTCCGCAACAAGAGAGGCCGCGATAGTGAGAGGCCCGCGCACCGCGATGAAGAGTGGCCCCCACTCGCCGCAACTGGAGAAAGCCCTCGCACAGAAACGAAGACCCAACACAGCCAAAAATAAACATAATAAATAAATAATAAATAAAAATTAAAAAAAAAAAAAACATGGCTGAATGGAGCTCAAATCAAGGCCCATTGGGCCTTCACATACCACACATCTCATGCAGAGTGATGAGATCCTTTAGATGGTGGGCATAGGAGGGCAGGAGACAAGTGAGAAGAAAATGGTGCTTAGAGACAGTCTACTGTATCCCAGGACCTTGGTCCATGTGATTTCATTTAATCCTGAAAATGACCTTATAGGGTATTATCTCCCTTTATAGATGAGGAAACCTGAGACTATAAATTTAAATAACTCATCTGCAGTCATATCAGTAGTGGTATTGGGATTGGAGCCATAGCTGTCCAAACCCTGAAAAGCCACATACAGAGGAAAGGGAAATGACAGGACAGTGGTGGAGAAACAATTCTAGAAGCTGGCTGGGTAAAGGAAAAGTACTTGAGGAAGCCCTACATCAATTTCCATGGTGTCATGCAAAATGGAATTATGGGGGATGGAACCACAAGAGCATATATATATACATGGCTGGCCTCAGATTGCAGAGGAAACTTTGACTTTATCTCTGAAGGTATGCTCACCCCTCCCCCTCCCAGTTTTATTGAGATATAATTGACATACATCACTCTGTAAGTTTAAGGTGTACAGGATAGTGGTGTGACTGAGATATATTGTGAAATGATTACCACAATATGGTTAGTTGGCATACATCATCTCATATAGACACAATAAAAAGAAAAAGCAAAAACAATTTTTTGTTCTTGTGATGAGAACTCAGGATTTACTCTCTTAACTATATTCCTATAGATCATACAGCAGTGTTAACTGTAGTCACCACGGTGTACATGACATCCTTAGTACTTATTTACATGGTAACTGGAAGTTTGTACCTTTTGACCACCTTTGAAGGTATGCTTTTATGGGGGTGTCCCAGGTGACCTTCTCTTGTTTGAGATGACATACTACTTGGCCGCACGTTGTCTGGCTTGTTTTTCTGGTGATGGTGGCTGAGGTAGCGGGCAGAAGTTACGTTTGCTGCTGCACTAGGCACTCGGGGTGCCTAGTACAGTCTGGACACGTAGGTGTCTAGGAGCTGTGTGGGAGCTTGTTGCCAGGAGGTGTTCTCTGCCATTGAGGGACCAATCCAAACAAGCCCACCAGGAGCAGGTTGCTGAGAATAGCCATCTTGGGAGCAATTTATGTCTGACAGATGACTTTTGAGCTATGGACATGGAATAGGACAGAAAAAATATTTTTTGAAGAACTGCATTAAATTAAAAACAATCCAGTCTTTTCCTCGGGGGACCGGTGGGGGCGGGCAGTGCCACACGGCTTGCGGGATCTTAATTCCCTGACCAGGGATGGAACCTGGGGCCCTGGAAGTGAAAGCACCGAGTCCTAACCACTGGACTGCCAGGGAATGCCCCAAAACAATCCAGTCTTTTTTTTTTTTTTTTTTTAATTTATTTATTTTTGGCTGCATTGGGTCTTCGTTGCTGTGTGCGGGCTTTCTCTAGTTATGGCAAGCGGGGGTTGCTCAGCAGTTGTGGCTCACGGGCTCTAGAGCACAGGCTCAGTAGTTGTGGCTCACGGGCTTAGCTGCTCCGCGGCATGTGGGATCTTCCCGGACCAGGGCTCGAACCTGCGTCCCCTGCATTGGCAGGCGGATTCTTAACCACTGCACCACCAGGGAAGTCCCAACAATCCACTCTTAATCTATAATTTTAAACCACCATTTACTTTATTACTTTTAGAAGAAAAACACTACTTGTAGAGATATTAGAAAAGTAGAATATCAAAAAGAAGAAAGTAAAACTCGAAACCCTAACAACCAATAGTAACCTCTATCAACAATGTTGTATGGGATTTCCCTGGTGGCACAGTGGTTAAGAATCCTCCGGCCAATGCAGGGGACACGGGTTTGAGCCCTGGTCCAGGAAGATCCCACATGCCATGGAGCAACTAAGCCCATGTGCCACAACTACTGAGCCTGCGCTCTAGAGCCCGCGAGCCACAACTACTGAGCCCGCGTGCCACAACTACTGAAGCCCGTGTGCCTAGAGCCCGTGCTCCGCAACAAGAGAAGCCACCACAATAAGAAGCCCGCATACCCCAACGAAGAGTATCCCCTGCTCGCCGCAACTAGAGAAAGCCCACACGCAGCAACAAAGACCCAACGCAGCCAAAAATAAATAAATTAAAAAAATTTTTTTCATATTAGTTAACTATCCAATAGTATACTTGATTCTGTCTATCACAATTTAACATTTTTTTCATACTGTCATTCAAAATGGATTTGTGGGCAGTATTCTTAAAAGTAATAATAAAAATGTAAACAAAAATCTGTAATCTAGGAATTATGTCATGTATAGAAGTAAGTGGTCCTATGCTTTTGAGAACAGTAGATAATGTATTTGCATAGCACAATGACTGGAAAAACATAAGCTAAAATGTTAACGTTGTCTCAGGACAATGTGATCTCAAGTGCTTTAGTTTTTTTCTTTTTGTTCATTTAAAACAGTTTTCTTGGGACTTCCCTGGTGGTCCAGTGGTTAAGACTCCGCGCTGTCAGTGCAGGGATCCTGGACTCAATCTCTGGTTGGAGAACTAAGATCCCACATGCCACACAGCGCAGCCAAAAGATTTTAAAAAAAACCAAAAAACAGTTTTCTTATAATGACTATTGTTAACTTATATAATTATAAAAGGATATTTAAAAAAAAAAACCTACTAGCTGGAGACACGTTTCTTTACTTTTTAGGCTTTATTTTCTTTATGTGTAATATGGAAATTCTAATAATTTCTACTCCATAGATCGGTCATGAGGAGTCATCAAAGTAATGCAGGTAAAGCACTTTAAAGAATCCCAGACACATGGTACGTACACAGTACCTGTTGGCCACAATCATCCCTGCTGTCGTTAATTAAAACTTCGGCTTCTACTCTTGCCTTCTCATGGAGTAGGAGAGAGGCCTTTCAAGTCAGTTCACTGAAGACATTGCCCTGCTTAAAACCTCCCAGCGTTGCCCATGTACTTAGGATCAGATCTAAACAGTTTACCCTGGTTGCAAGGCCCTGTAGGATGTGGTCCCTGACCAGCTCTGCAAGCAACTCTCACATTACCCTCCTTCCTTCTCAGTTGCTACACTCCAGACACAATGACCCTTCTGTTCTTGGGATAAAATCAAGTTCTCTCCTACCTCAGGGCCTTTGCACTTCCTGTTCCCCTTACCTGGAATTCTTTTCCCTATAGCTTCTCATAGCTGGGTTTTGGTGTTAGTGTAAAAGTCCCTCCTCAGGGAGGCCTTCCTGGCCACCCAATCAAAAGGAGCTACCTGGGCACACCTCTCGGGTTTAATTCTTCCTCTGTTTCATTTTCATCATAGCGTTTGCGACAACATGTTGTTGTTTATGTGTATTATTCTGTTACCTCGTGTCAGTCACCCCACAGACCTTGTTTGTTCAGTCAGAATTTCCGCTGGAACACCTAGAACGGTGACCAGCTGGTTGTAACACTCAGTATATAGTTGCTGGATGATTTAATTAATTAAGGAAATTATCTTTGTCAAGTGAATGAACAGTTCAATCACTTCCCATCACCTTCTCCTCAGAGGGCTGGTGTTTTCCTAAAGAGCAAGAAGGCAGTCATATCACCTTATTTCTAACCCTCTCTGCCAGTTAGAAAACGGATGATACAAACATCAAAACCGTTTATTTCTTAGGATTCTCCCACATGTGGCCAGATGCATAGCTTTCCAATCCAGATTGAGACATTAAAAAAAAAAAGGGGGGCTGACTAGATTTCAAAAGAGAACCCTTGGAGGCTTTCACTCAGATACATGAGGCTGGGCAGGCAGTCCCCACTCTACAAAGAGGTGGTGTTCACCACGTTTCTCTGTGTATGCTGTTTGTTTCCAACACAGAATGCATTTTTTACTGGAAACAATGTTCCCAGACTAGCCCACAAAAGCCTATTTAACCTACCATGCTCAGTAGGAAAAAAAAAACAAAAAACCTTGAAAATCTAGGAAACAAAACAGGGAAAATGAATAAGAAATACAATTGAAATGTTTATCTTGAATACTAGTGCTTGAGGAAAGGCAGCTTCCAACAGAGGAGGATGGGGCAGTAGGGTGAAGGGTGTGGAAGATTCAGAGAGCAGGGGGGTGCCCAGCTGTCACGGCCATGCCTCACTCCTGCATCTGATGGACCGAGGCCGTTGACAAAAGCCACATCTCCTAGGCGCGGGCATGTCTGAGCCTGTCTGAGGGAGCATTCCTGCAGATCTGTGTGCCAACAGAGGGCAGGCAGGGCTGACACCAACTCTTCCACACGCTTAATTCTAGAGGCTAGAATCAACATGTGAGAATTCTTCCATAAGATCAAGCTCCAAGTATGTCATACTGGTGACCCATGAGCTTTCTCAGGAAATTTCTGCTTGAGTTATCTGCGTATAAACATGACAACACAGCTTAAAAAAGAATAGGTTCAGTTTTGGTTTCATCCTTGAAAATACCACAAGGTAATGTCAGTCATGTTTTCCCTGTATCTGATCTTTGTGCTGCCACTTTGAGGCCAAAGCTTTTATTGCCTAAAAGTTAAGCTTCAGAAAGCAGGAGAGTTCCTTTGATGGGAGCTTCTAAAATTTCTTGTATTATATTGCATAAGAAAGTGTTCCGTTTGGGAAAGACCCATTATCCTGAAACAACTCCAATCAACCCTAATTCTGGAAGTTTGTACAGAGCATCTCTAAGATAAAAACTTCACTCTCTGAAGTGGCTCAGTTTCATCAACTGTAAGATAAAAACAGTCACACTTCTTATATCACTGTTTTTGTCACCTCTATTATAAATACATAGACTCAATCATTGATTAGTTTATATTAATAGAAGCAGGGTCTTATCCCTGCTTATTTGATTTAAATCTCAGATGACTTAACTTAAAACCATTTTACATTTTACTTAATGTGCTTTGGTATTTACCTAATCATAGGTATCTGGCCTGCAATTTTACTTTAAACAAAATAATGACACTAGGCCATAAATATTGGCATCAGTAGTTGAGGAATTGCTTAGGTTTACTTTTCTAGGTTAAGTTCTTCCACGGAGGCTACTCTAGGGTCAGCAGCAGTAAGGCTTTGGGGTCAGATAGCCCAAGATCAAGTTCAAGTCCCATTCCTTTTTAGAGCTGTCTAATCTTCAGCAAATTTCTTAACCTTACTTGGTCACACCCGCCTTTTTTAAAAAAATGGAGATGACAATAAAATAAAGCTAGGGATGATAAACCCATTTTATGGTTATCGAGAGGATTAAATGAGACCATGCATGTAAAACCAAGCAATAGATGGTGGCCATTATTGTTGCTGTTATTATTATTTTAAAGTCTAGGTTGGTAATTGTATTCGTTTCCTAGGGTTTCTGGAACAAAGTACCATAAACTGAGTGGCTTAAAACAACAGAAATGTATTGTCTCACAATTCTAGAGGCTAAGTCCAAAATCAGGGTGTCAGCAGGGCCCACGCTCCCTCTGAAACCAGTAGGGGAATCCTTTGTCTTTTCCCAGCTTCTCGTGCTTGCCAGCAATCCTAGGCTTATAGGTGTATGTATCACTCCAGGCACATGGCATTTTCTCCATGTGTGTCTTTACATGGTCTTCCCGGCGTGCATGTCTATCTCTGTGTATTATTTTCCGCCTTTTATAAGGACCCGGCCACACTGGGTTACGGCCCACACTCATGACCTCATTTTAACTTGACTTCTGCAAAGATCCTGTTTCCAAATGATGTCACATTCTAAGGTCCTGGAATCCAGACTTCAGCATATCTTTTTTTTTTTTTTTTTGGTGGGGTGGGGGGTTGGAGACACAATTCAACTCATAACAGTAATAGAAGTTTTTAAAAAAAGCCTCCAGGGACTTCCATGGTGGCCCAGCAGTTAAGACTCTGTGCTTCCAATGCAGGGGGCCTGGGTTCGATTCCTGGTCAGGGAACTAGATCCCGCATGCCACGACTAAGACCCTGTGCAGCCAAATACATTAAAAAAAAAAAAAAATTCTCCAAAGTAAGAACTAGCGTCTCACATTTTGCTGTCTAAAATCTCTTCCCCACCACATGTTATTATCACTGAAATTTTGCTCATCAAGGATATTTAGATACAAAACATAAACTCTTAAGTTGGCTGTGTTTGTCAATAAACTTGAAAGCAAGGAATTTGCTTTGTTTAAAGGAGTCACTCTTTCCAGCGGGATTCTGTCAAGTACATGTTACCAGTGCCCTATCCACTCCCTTCTATCCAGACAGGCAAGAGCCAAACCCCATTCTCTCCTGGGTGGCAGCCAAGCCCCTCCCTGGGTCTTGATTTCAAATGGTCATTCAAATCCATCCTCACGGTCTCTGTTCTGCAACAGAAACCAGTGTCCCTGTTTTATGTGACATTTGGGATGTACTTGGCAATACCAGCTATGTGGCGATGCTATCAAGTTGCCCTTAGTGGGGTAAGGTAAGGGAAACTGTCATAAGTTCTTAGAGTTGGAAGGTATCTTAGCTATCATCTCATTCAGTGGTTCCCAAATCTGGCCGTGGGTAGGGATCACTCAGGGAAATTTTAAACTATAGCAATTCCTAGGCTTCATCTGAGAGATATTCAATCAGAGTGGCAGGGGAGAGCTGGACCTTAAGAACGTTCTCCAAAAAAACCAAAACAAACAAACAAACAAACAAAAAGCTCTCCAGATGAGGCCCAGAGAGGCTGACTGACTCCTCATGCGTGCTCAGTGTTTAGTAGTTGACTGACTCCTAGTTAAAGGCTGGTTCCACGCTCCAACTTTCTTCTCCGATGGTGCCAGGGCTTTAGCCCTGGTGAGGTTTGCAAGGTAAGCACAAAGACTCTCACTGCTGCTTGTTCCAGAGAGCCTTTCCAGGGCACAGCAGCTGTTGGAGGCGTTTGTGATTTATTCGTCGTGTAGCTTTGCAACTGGTTGTGCAGGCTGATATGTCTCCTTCTAAGGGTTCTGTCTTTTATGTTCTTTGTTCTGACATAATTTTTTTACATCACTGAGCCATGCTTCCACGTTTTAAAATATGAATGTAGTTTTTTGTTTTTTTTTTTTTTTTAAGGAGAACTAAAAGGATAGTTATAAAGAGCTGTCAACACCTTTCCATCAGAAACCACCCATGAGAGGTAGAGAGGTTGAAGAGAGCGGGGGCAGGGCAGAAAGAAAAACCGCAGGAAATCAGGTTCTCACAGAGGTGAGAGTTTGGGATACAGAAGAAGAGGGCAAGGAGAATGATTCAGCTCCGCGTGTTAGGACGCTGCCTGGCTCTCGGTGCAGCTTGGAATGAGTCAGCCGTCTCAGAGTTAAGCTGAATGTAGAAGAAAGTTAGGAGCCCGGGTGTTGGAGTCAAGCAGACCTGGGTTCACATTCAAGCTCATACTAATGTCTCTGAGCCTCAGTTTTCTCATCTGTAACATGGGGGCAGTAGCACCTCATAGGATGGGGGTGAGACTTGGGGCGTCTGACACCTGGTAGACAGTATACAAATGGCGGTGCTATGATCATGAAAGAGTTATGTTTGGGGGACTTGTGGGGACCTTTTTGTGTCTTGCTTGAGGCCTTCTGCGTATATCCTTGCCAGAGAGAACATACCACTTTAGCAAATCATGTGGTATGAATTGAACATGGCCCTACTTTGTTATCAGAGGGAGGAGGCCGTCTCTGGCCATCTGTCCCCCTTTCTGGTCTCTTGTTGATGGATCTGAACTAGCAACCTTTTACATTGCAAAAATGTGTCAATGCAGGAGAAGCAAGTTATGTTGGGAGGGGAGATCAAGAGGGAGGCCTCGAGTAGAAAAGTGTAGTTGGCTTTCGAGAGGACCTGAGGTGAGACCAGAGAGGGTAAGCCCCAGACACTAGGGTGTTGGGCAGACATGAGATTGAGGAGGCAACATCTACAAAGAAAGTAAGACAATAAATAGGAGCAGAGAAAGCGGAGACGACAAAGACAGGACAGGCTTCTGAACCTTAGAACTCCACCCAGGCCTACCTTGCTGGGTGGACTTCATTTTAAGCTTCGAATTCCTTTCTGGATGATGACTGGTCCACCTGAGTAGGATGCTCCTCCCCAGGTCCCAAGTTTTTCATCTCTAAGATGGACAAAACCCAAGGCTTCCCTCGTACATTGATTAGAACAAGTGAGGAGAGCTCAGAACAGCTATAAAATTCTTGATTGTATTCCTTGAGGGATACATTAAGAGACCCTCCTACACTGTTGGTGGGAATGTAAATTGGTGCAGCCACTATGGAAAACAGTGTGGAGGTTCCTTAAAAAACTAAAAATAGGGCTTCCCTGGTGGCACAGTGGTTCAGAATCCACCTGCCAATGCAGGGGACACGGGTTCGATCCCTGGTCCGGGAAGATCCCACATGCCATGGAGCAACAAAACCCGTGCGCCACAACTACTGAGCCTGTGTTCTAGAGCCTACGAGCCACAACTACTGAAGCCCGTGTGTCACAACGACTGAAGCCCGCACGCCTAAAGCCCGTGCTCCGCAACAAGAGAAGCCACCGCAATGAGAAGCCCGCACACTGCAACGAAGAGTAGCCCCCGCTCGCTGCAACTAGAGAAAACCTGCACACAGCAATGAAGACCTAACATAGCCAAAAATAAATAAAATAAATAAATTTATTTAAAAAAACAACTAAAAATAGAATTGCCATATGATCCAGCAACCCCACTCTTGGGCATATATCCAGAGAAAGCTCTAATGTGAAATGATACACGCACCCCAATGTTCATAGCAGGACTATTTACAATAGCCAAGACACGGAAGCAGCCTAAGTGTCCATCGACAGATGAATGGATAAAGAAGATATGGTGTATATATAATGGAATACTACTCAGCCATAAAAAAGAATGAAAAAATGCCATTCGCAGCAACATGGATGGACCTAGAGATTATCCTACTAAGTGAAGTAAGTCAGACAGAGACAAACACCATATCATATCCCTTATATGTGGAATCTAAAATATGACACAAATGAACTTATATATAAAACAGAAACAGATTCAGAGACATAGAGAACAAACTTATGGTTGCCAAAGGGGAAAGGGGGTGGAGGAGGGATACATTAGGAGTTTGGGGTTAGCAGATACAAACTACTATATATAAAATAGATAAACAACAAGGACCTACTGTATAGCACAGGGAATTATATTCAGTATCTTATAATAAACCATAATGGAAAAGAATATGAAAAAGAATATATATATATAATATATCTGAATCACTTTGCTGTACCTCAGAAACTAACACAACACTGTACATCAACTATACTTCAATTAAAAAAAAAGAGACCCTTGAGGGCACATTCCCTCTCCCCTAGGGCTTTGGAAGGGGCAGTCTCTAACCCTTGAAAGGACTCAGGCAGGTCTGTGGGAGCCAAAATGCATCAACCCTATTTCTAAACTTTCGTTCTCTTTGACTGTGGCTGAATTAGTTGAGTTGTATTAACACAGGGGTAAATGCTGAATTCTGTGTGAGTCCGCTCTTCATGCCTCAAAGACAATGCCCAGATGTTATTTTTATCCCAGATCTATCCTTGGCTTCTGAAGGTTTCTAAGCCCTTTGATATAGTGATTATCACTCAATCACTTAATACCTTAACAACAAAGTTTCTAGACAAAACAGCTATCCAGGTCATATCTTCTCTCTGAGCCTCAGTTTAATATGTAAAAGAAGGTCGTCTGAACAACAACTAAGGCTCCTTATTGTGATAAAATCCTACATCTCAAGAAGCAATGGCCCCAGGCAGTCCTCGGTGGGGATAATGCAGGGCACGTGGTTGGCTGTAACAAGCAGGCGAAAGTAGGATAAAATGTGTGTCGAGCGTTCTCTCAAAGGGGAAGAATTAAGCCATTCACTCTTCTTTTACCTTTCGTTTAACACACATGTATCGAGCAGTCAGAATGTATAAAGGGGGACTTTCCTGGTGGTGCAGTGGTTAAGAATCCCCCTGCCAATGCAGGGGACATGGGCTCGAGCCCTGGTCCAGGAAGATCCTACAGGCCGCGGAGCAACTAAGCCCGGGCGCCACAACTACTGAGCCTGCGCTCTAGAGCCCACATGCCACAACTACTGAAGCCCACGCGCCTATAGCCCGTGCTCCGCAACAAGAGAAGCCACCGCAATGAGAAGCCTGCGCACCACAATGAAGAGTAGCCCCCGCTCGCCGCAACTAGAGAAAGTCCGCGCGCAGCAACGAAGACCCAACACAGACAATAAATAAATAAATAAATACATAAAAATTTATTTTAAAAAAAAGAATGCATGAAGAAAGAGTGCAGAAAAGACAAGTTCTGAGGAAGCTCCCGATGGAAGGAGGTGGGGCGGAGCACAGACCTCTTAGAAGGGCTTGTGCTGGGGGAGAGATTGTCCAGGCGGTGACATGGGATGTAATCTTTACCCTCTGATTTAGAAAAACCCACCTAGTTTCTCTATAGGTACCTTTCATTTGTGAGGCAGTTAACCCTATTTTGGGCTCAAAACATTTGATCAGGGGAGCCACGGGATAAGAGAGAATCCTGAAAAAGCACCCTCCACAAACATCATCTGATATCACTTATATGTGGGATCTAAAATAATGATACAAATGAACTTACAAAACAGAAATAGACTCACAGACATAGAAAACAAACTTATGGTTACCAAAAGGGAAAGGATGGGGAGGGATAAATTAGGAGTTTGGGATTAGGAGATACAAACTACTATATGCATAAAATCGATAAACAACAAGGACCTTCTGTATAGCACAGTGAACTATATTCAATACCTTGTAATAAACTGTAGTGGAAAAGAATCTGAAAAAGAATATATACATAAATTATAAATATATAAATATACATATATTATAAAAATATACATATTATAAAGAATATTTTATATATATATATATCTGAATCCCTTTGCTGTACACCTGAAACTAACACAACATTGTAAATCAACTATACTTCAATTAAGAAAAAGGCACCCTCGCAACCGGTGCTCAGTCGTCTGCAGGTCAGCACAGCCTCGAACTGGCAGATCCAGGATGAGAAAGCAGGTTCCATGATGTGTTCTAAGTTCCTAAACTGGCCCACCAGGGAAAGGGCTGCCCTCACCAGAGAAGAGACTGGCGGTGAGAATGATGTTCCACACCCAACACTGGCCTCTGATCTGCCAGTAGAAGCGGCTGGACATGTAGCTAGAGATGCAGCAAGTCAGGGCATACAGGATGGCTGCTGAGTTAATGGCCCCAGGATGGTGCACACTGAACATGCCCAGCAGTGCCATGACCATAATGCCTGCAGGGTGGTAGTGGAAAGCCTGTGTTAGGTTTCACCCGACCTTCTTCTGGCAATTTCAGAGGAATCAGCCAGCCCGCTTTCTCCCAGACCCAGGGCTTCCATCCAAACAATATCCCCCAGTTCTGTTGTCTAGAAAACCCACAGTAGAATAACAATAGAATATACACATCCTTGCTAGAGCCATCCACCCCTTAGGTCTGCCCCTCACCTTGGACAGAAGAGAAGATCTGCAGATCTTTTTCTGAACAAACCACCTACTTAGTTCTACCCCTTGAGAGAAAACCCTGATTAATTTTTTATCACCTCACCAGTGCCAAGGGCCCCACACCAAGCACAGCACAGAGCAGACCACGATATGGAGGGAAGTGGAAGACATCTGTGTGGACAATTTTCCAGCCATTGTCACCTTGGTCAAAGTCATCACCAGAACCTCCAGAGGTTGGCTCTTCATCCAAGTCGTACCGAGCCAGGTCCTTTAGAAGCACACGCATGAGAATGACAGTCACAAAACCCACCAGTAAAAGCACAAGCACCATAGAATTGATGATGGACTACCAATGGATTTCCAGTGTTCGGGGAAAGAAACCGCCATCATCACCATGCACCTGTCACTCCAACGCTCACCTGACGTCTCAGACCAGTGCACGCTGCAGGTGTGGATGAGGCCTAGGAACTCATCAGGTCATAACCCCTCTAAACTGTGGGGCTTGACATCCCGCACTGAGACTCTGGCACATGTAATCCAGTCTCTGTGGAATTCTAGGTGGAAGTCTAAATGGGTCCAGAGTCCTGCCTTGTGGCTGTGAGGCAGGAAGCCACTCTCCTCCATGTAGCCCACAAAGCCACAGATTGGCAACTTGTCCACCACAAATTCAAAATAGTATAGTTCCTTTATGGCCTGGCGCAGCTGTTCCACCTACAAAGAGCAAGTCAGGAGTCAGACAAGGCTTCCCCAGGCATTGGATTAGAGCAGGGTTTCACCCTCAGCACTAATGACATTTGGGGCTGGATAATTCTTTGTTGTGAGGCTGTCCTATGCCTTGTAAGATGCTCCATCCCTGGCTTCTTACTAGATATCAGTAGCGTCCCCCCGTAGTGACAATCAAAAATATCTCCAGACATATCTCCAAATGTCTCTGAGAGACAAAAGCCCCCTGTTGAGGGACTTCCCCTGTGGTCCAGTGGCTAAGACTCCTTGCTCCCAATGCACGTGGCCCACTTTCAATCCCTGGTCAGGGAACTAGATCCTGCATGCCACAATTTAAGATCCTGCGAGCCGCAACTAAGACCCGGTGCAGCCAAATAAATAGATAAATATTAAAAAAAAAAAAAGAAAAGAAAAAGCCCCCTGTTGAGAACCACAGGTTAGACCCTAGTATGTTGAGATTCTCCGAAATGAGCAAGTATGACTTGACAGGATGAGGGCCTAGAAGAAGAGGGATAAGGTGTAGGAAGGTCTGCAGTAGACTAAGGAAAAGTGCCCTAAGATAGAAATTGCTGAAGAAAAAAGCATGACAGGGAAAATTCGGTAGAGTGTACAGGAGCCAGTTAAAAAAGCTGAGAGGTAGGAATGGAAAAAAATGACTACGTAGGAGTGATAGTTGGGACCTTATTACCAACAGAGAAGCTTCGAGTCGGGAGCCCTGGGTTCTGATATCAACTCTGCAATCCACTATCCATGTAATCTTGAAGTTACTTCTGAGCAAGTATGTTTCTTCCTCAACCAAATGCAAATAGTACTACCTGTCCTGCCTGCCACATGAGGTTGTAGTTAGAAACAAATCAGATCATTTCCCATAAAGGTGCTTTGAAAACCAAAAAAAAAAAAAGACACCCTACACCTCTCCCCACCCTCCCAATCAGAGGGACAAACCAAGGGCTGAAGTGGCCCAGTCTGCCTTCTTGTGGGTGTCAGTGCTGGGTTAGAAGCTCAGGTTATTCATGTGCATGAGCTAGGGAGTCTTTAAAATCCTAGCTTTTTCCCAATTTCGTCCTGAGTTTGGGAGGAGGTGGGTGAGACTGGCCTGAGGTACCTTAGGGCCATCTCTGCCTGTGGCTCTTTTCTCTTAAAAACTTCTTTTCTGGAGGTTGAAATGAATCTCCCCATCAGTCTGTGATGGGGGGAGGAGGGGTTATTATCTCTCATATTTCACAGACAGGAATAGTAAAGAATTCAAAGCTTGAGTAATGTTCCCAAGGTCATGTGGTGAATTAGTAACCGAGACAGGGAAAGGATTCAGGTTTCTGGTTCTTTCAGTTTTTTTGCCTCAGCATTAGATCTTGCTGTCTCTTTAAATCTCACATGTAGTTAGGATTAGGGTCTGTAGCTGTGTATTAGTTCCATCTTAACTTTGCTCATTAAAAAAAAAAGTGGGGCAACTCTTCCTTTCCTAAACTTCTACTGCAAATCTGCTTTGTGACTTTATTGGGCAAGACCTAAATGGTGGTCTAATTTTCCCCCAGCACAGCTGAATATCCTTGTTCTTTCGGCTATTGGTATTCTGCAGCAGCTGTCTGATGGAGATGGAGAGCTCCAACAAGGATGGGCCGGAACTCCAGCTGCTGGTAAGCAAGTGTTCACTATTTATAGCGAGAGGGGGGCTGCAAAATTTTTTCCTTCTGAGTCGTTTTGATGCAACCAACAGGAAGTGGGCTCTGATAGATGCTAAACTTGATGACATGAACGAGGTCTATTACAGCACTTCTCAAACTTGTCTGTGCATCAGTCACCCAGAGGGGAGGGGCTTGTTGAAACACAGACTCCTGGGTACCACTCCCAGAGTTTGTGAATCAGTAGATCTGGGATGGGGCTTGAGAAAGTGCATTTCTAACAAGTTTTTGGATAATGCTGACGCTGCGGGTTGGAGAACCACTGCTTTATTGTAATGGGTGGAGTGTCCGGGCAAGGACCATCGTATATGGTGGCAGATTGAACCCAAGAAAGGCACTGACATGCACCAAAAGACTCTTTCTGGTGATCTCACTGTCCTTGTCCAATCAAAATCAGTCACTTTTGAGCCGGCATTTCCAGGGCAAAGGTATTATTTTATAAATAAAGAAAATGGCATAAGATTTAAAGGATAGGGTTCATAAGAAATATGTGTGTGTATTACTTAATCAAAATTATTCCCTCCCCCCCCCCACCTCCTTTCTCCAGTGAAAAAAGTGTGACTTGTTAGGTCATTTTATCACATCGTGATGTGTGGAGTCAAGACTGGCAGATTTCACCTCCACTTTCAACTCCAGCCAGAGACAAACACGGGCCTTGCCGGCTGAGGTATCCACCTTTTTTCTTTTTTTTTTTTTTTGTTTTTTTTTGAGGTATCCACCTTTGATCGATGGCCAGGAAAAAGCAAGCAGACAAGTCCTGGGAGAACATGGCTGATCTGCTAAGTAGACCAAGACTTTGGCGTTGGCCTCTCAATTTCTGGTATGAGACGAGCCTGTTTAAGTTTCCTGCTTCTTTTTGAATGAATTTTGATATTTTATATGTTCCTCAAAAAGATCCATTTCATTCAGACTTTGAAAATAGGAATACCTGTTTGTACAAATGATTCTTTACAAGAATTTTAATTTCTTATACACAAATATCAAGTCATTATTATCATTATTTTACACCTGAAACTAATATGATGTTATATGTCAAATACATCTCAATAAATAAAGTTTAAAAAAAAAAGAATTATAGTTTCCTATATATGTGTGTTAATCCAGTTTCTAATTCCTAACTTTATTTGTATTTTTCCCCTTTTTCCTTGATTAGTCTAACTTAGTGGATTATTTATTATTGTAGCTGTTTTTTCTGTGATGAACCAGCTCTGGATTTCTTTATCAATATGAAGACCTGCAAAGGGTCTGAGATTTTATCCTATTTGCAAGCTAACAGGTTAGTTAGTCTGTTGGTAGAGCATGCAAGCCTCCCAGGTCCAAGACAGCTAGAGTATCAGCATTTTTGCCACTTCCCACAGGTCCTTGCCATGGAGGCCGCGTGATGCTTTCTCACGTAGTAGGTTGGAGGAGAGGAATCCGAATCCTAAGCTTAGCAAACTCAACTCTTTCATAAGGAAAGTAAGAATGCCTGCCCTTGGCTCCAGGTAGGGGCACCCTCTCTAGCTTCCCAAGCTGTTTGCTACACAAACCTCCTTGAAAAGATAGTCTAGAACAAAAGTAGTCAGTGTGTCTGCTCCTGAGATGTGGAGAAATGCAAGCCACCCATGGGAGCACTGTCTCCCAACAATCAATTCCACTGACTTTGTTTTCAACATCATCATATTCTGCTTTCATTTTAAATTCTATTTTCCTTAGATTTTAAAAATTATTCTTTTTTTAGTCTTCTTGAATAGTCACTTCCTTCATATTCATTCTTAAGCTAAAAAGGTTTTAAGATTATGACTTTTCCTCTGAATAAATCTTTGACTACATCTCATAGATGTTAATAAGTAGTGTTCTCTTGATCATTATTTGCTAAATTATCTAGCTTTTCTTTCTTTTTTCTTTTTTTTTTAAAAATAAATTTATTTATTTATTTATTTATTTTTGGCTGTGTTGGGTCTTCGTTTCTGTGCGAGGGCTTTCTCCAGTTGCGGCGAGCGGGGGCCACTCTTCATCGTGATGCACGGGCCTCTCACTATCGCGGCCTCTCTTGTTGTGGAGCACAGGCTCCAGATGCGCAGGCTCAGTAGTTGTGGCTTACGGGCCTAGTTGCTCCACGGCATGTGGGATCTTCCCAGACCAGGGCTCGAACCCATGTCCCCTGCATTGGCAGGCAGATTCTTAACCACTGCGCCACCAGGGAAGCCCTAGCTTTTCTTTCTTATTTAGGAGGTTCCAAGGGTTTGAACAAAATGAATCAATCATCTTTGGCTCTGCTACTCTCTCAGTTTACTCTGGAAGCTGTTGTCTTTTCCTCAAACTTTGTAGATTAAAGCCATAAAGCCCTTTTTAATAGGATCTATGTGACTTGTGTGCTAAACAAGTTTGCATTGCACTTTATTGCAGTTTAAGAGGAAATGGGATTTGGAAGATGAAGGTTCAAGCCTGACTCTGCCACTTCATATTGGTAACCCAATAAATGCCCATTTTGACTCTCACTTTTGTCCACAAATGTCAGGTTGAATTATATTATCTCTCATGTCCTTTTCAATTTATGACTCTAAGAGATTTGGAATTAGTTTCAATTACACTCTGAATGATTTCTAGGCTGACTTGTTAGTGGAAGCAACACGGCCAAGTGGAAAGCTCTCTGGCCTTAGAAACTGGAAAAGCTGCGTTCAACCCTTGCCATGGGCAGGAAATGCTTGATTCCTCACATGTTTTCTTGTGTGATGCGTTCAGAGGAAAGAAAATCGCATGGCCCTGGCAGCTCATTTCCTCCCATTTTTGTAGCAAGAAGCCAGCTCAGTTAGTCAGAGTTAACTAAGGAAGAAAGAGCCTGGGACTTCCCTGGTTGTGCGGTGGTTAAGAATCTGCCTGCCAATGCAGGGGATATGGGTTTGAGCCCTGGTCCGGGAAGATCCCACATGCCATGGAGCAGCTAAGCCTGTGCACCACAACTACTGAGCCTGCGCTCTAGAGCCCGCGAGCCGCAACTACTGAGCCCACGAGCCACACTACTGAGCCCGTGTGCCACAACTACTGAAGCTTGCATGCCTAGAGCCCATACTCTGCAACAAGAGAAGCCACCGCAGTGAGAAGCCCACACACTGCAAGGAAGAGTAACCCCTGCTCCCTGCAACTAGAGAAAGTCCGCGCACAGCAATGAAGACCCAACACAGACAAAAATAAATAAATAAAATAAATAAATTTTTTTTAAAAAAAGGGAGGAAGAGCCTGATGCTGGAGGCTGAGCCCGGGAGCTTCCCCGTTCTAACAAGGCTGTCTGTTTCACGGCTCAGGAAGCTCCATTACTACAGAATTACCTAGATGTTCCCGTGCTTATTTCTCTAAATGCACGTAGAGCGCTAAAGGCATGGAGCACCTCTCCTGGGACCTTTCCATGATGTGTCTGCCTCCCATGCTAAGTCCCACACACCTCTCTGGGGCACGATGGGACCTCAGAGACTCACGAACACTCGTTACTTCTATGCTTTTAAGTTTCCCCCTGATAAATCCTATTTTTAATTAACACCATGTGTGCTGTTAATATGTGTGTTCCTGTCCTTTTCGTACAACCCATACTGTTTTTTCTTTTTAATACATTTATTTATTTATTTATTTATTTTTGGCTGCGTTGGGTCTTTGCTGCCGCGTGGGCTTTCTCTAGTTGCAGCGAGCTGGGGCTACTCTTCCTTGCGGCGCACGGGCTTCTCATTGCGGTGGCTTCTCTTGTTGTGGAGCACGGGCTCTAGGCCATGGGCTTCAGTAGTTGTGGCACACGGGCTCAGTAATTGTGGCACACGGGCTTAGTTGCTCCGCGGCATGTGGGATCTTCCCGGACCAGGGCCCGAACCCGTGTCCCCTGCATTGGCAGGCGGATTCTTAACCACTGCACCACCAGGGAAGTACCCAACCAATACTGTTTGGTGAGCATCATACACTAAGTGCTTTACACACAGCATTTCATTTAATCCCCATAATGAGCTTGGCTGTCGGGTATATTATCCCCATTTTACAAACAGGGAAGCCTAGTGCTCAGAAAAGTTCAGCAATTTGCTGGAAGAGGCAGAGCTAGAGTTTGAATCAAATTGTTTGGTTTTCAGGCCTGTGCTTTTAACTCTAAAAGGGCTCCATTCACATCCTAGACATCACAGATTATTTTCCTGCAGCTGGCGCAAAAGGGTCTTATTAAAAAAACAACAGGGCTTCCCGGGTGGTGCAGTGGTTGAGAGTCTGCCTGCCAATGCAGGGGACACGGGTTCGAGCCCTGGTCTGGGAGGATCCCACATGCCGCGGAGCAGCTGGGCCCGTGAGCCACAACTACTGAGCCTGCGCGTCTGGAGCCTGTGCTCCACAACAAGAGAGGCCGCGATAGTGAGAGGCCCGCGCACCGCGATGAGGAGTGGCCCCCGCTTGCCACAACTAGAGAAAGCCCTCGTACGGAAACGAAGACCCAACACAGCCATGAATAAATAAATAAATAAATAAATAAAAATAAAAACAACAACAACAACAACAAAAACAGTATGTTAAGACACCTTTTTTAATAGATGAAGATAAAGGGTAAGGGATGCCTTTTCCAATTTGTCTAAAAGCACCATGTGGGCAACCAGCAGCTCTGATGTACGTGACTATGTCGTAAGAGGCAATTAACACACGGTGACGAAAATGTTTTTAGGTTTTTTTTTTTTTTTAAGGAAAGGTTCAATTCAAGACGCATTCAGCACTCTTGAGAATGCAAAGCCCAGTCTCAGAGGGAGGAGGGAAGGAAGGGCAGGGCTGGCGGTGGTGTTTCAGGAAGCCCAATACCTTGACCTCTGAGGTCCTAAGGCCAGAACATTCAAGGTAACCGCAGCTTCTCATTCTTTCCTTGCTGCTCTGTTGACACGATTTCCCAGATCTCATAGGAAAAGTATTGGGAGCTCTAGTGTCTGTGAGAGTTCCACAGCACTGCTGCTTAAAGAAAATAATTTGTTGTCCTACTGGTGACACGGTAGACGGTGACTAGGAACACCCGTTTTACAAAGGCAGATGGGAAAATCTTCATTTTTAGGAAATTCACTTTATTATGTTTCCTGAGCTAAAAATGACGTTTTGGATCCACAGTGCTACAGACCCACATGGGTCTGTAGAGATTCCCTACCTTCCTAACAGCATTTTGTTACAAAATACTCTTTAATTCTTTTCCATGAGGCTCAAATGTCCTACTTCGACATGCTATTTTCAGTTTTTGTGAGCAAAATACTCTTCTGAGACTTGCCAGCACTCACATTAACTCATTCCTTTCTTTTCTCCCGGCTCAGCAAATAACAGATTCTCTGGGGTCCGAGCAGGGTCTAGTCTTCTAGATTCTCCCTTGACTCGCCTATCATCTGGTTTAAACAGATTCTCACTTCAGGGGAGCCAGCAGTCCTCCAAGTGTCCCCGGAGGACTTGTGATAGCAAATATGTGTATATACTCTCAACACCCAGATATGTATAAGTATGCATCCTCGCTGGGCGATGTGCTAAAACAGTGAGGTGAATGGCCTCACTGGGCTTGTGAAGTAAAGCACAAGACCTTGCTGGTATACCTAAACGCAGATGCATGGAGGGCCACACAGAAACACATGCACGTCCATACAGAAATAGATACATTACCCAGAGACAGCAGAGGGAGGCACGGAGGACTTCCTATAAGAGGTATATGTCAGGGAGGAAGAAATTTTCCTCTACCCTTCTAGGTTCTTTTGGCTGGTCTGAGAATTAAATTGACATGAGATGGATGAACAGGAGAAAATCAAACAAAAGTTTAATAACATGCATACAAGGGAGAGACCCAGAAGTGAGTAACTCGCCAAAACGGCCGAAACCCTCACCTTAAAGACCATCCTCAGTTAAAGACAAAAGAGGATGTTGGGAGTAGTGGTTTGGGATCTCAAAGGGGGAGGAAGGCAATTGACATGGAGATGGAAAAGCAAATGTTTGGTGAACAAATGTTTGCTGGGCCCTGCAGAGATAACAAGACATGGGGAGGAATTTTAACAAACAGACCTTGCCAGGTTCCTCCCTGTCTGCACACCTAGTTCATACTAGAGTTACCTATGGCAAAAGCTCCCTTCCTGGAACTGGTCCTCTATCTCCGTCCTTTAGGCAGTTAGGGGGAAGATCAAAGGTTCTCCCTGAGTCTTTTGGGCCTTGATTGTTTTCAGCTCAAAATAATCCACATGCCAAAGAGATATTTTTGGGGTGGTGAATTTTGCTCTCCTACACCAACAAATACCTTCAATAGACTTTTGATTTCAAAGGATGCCAGGAACTGGGAGGAAGGTAAAATTGGCACAAACTCAAGAAGACAGCTGCCTTGATGAGAATAGGTTCACAGACAGCTCAAAGCAAAAGAATAGGGCCCTGGAATTTCATGTAAGTCTAGTTCCTAGCTTGGAATCTAGGAAAAAGAATAATTCTAACAATGTGACTTGCTGTGATTCTTCAGCACCGCCAAGAGAGGGGAGAATTTGATCTACACAGGGGTGTGCCTAGTAGGAAAGTGGTTTTATGTAAGTTGTATGGGTGACTTGTGTGAATGTCCTTTAAACCTATGTAGTTTCCTTTTTACTGATTCCAGGTTCTTCTATATTAGCCTTCTGATAACTACTTTGGCTCCGCGAGAGGTCTCTAACTACTGCTCAACTCAGCAGAATTGTAGTAATATACCAAAGATAGTTTCCCTTGGAGTTTTTTGGGTGCTTCCTAGAGAAATACTAAATCAGGTATGTCTCCCACTACAAAAATAAAAAGTATATCCTGGTGCATAAATTAGTCTCTTGAGAGTTGGGGTAATACAAATTCATTCAGTAGAATTTGAGCTAAGAAAATGGAGTTTATCTTTAACATCAGCCAAAATAGCACTTCCTAAAAGAATTTACACTAACCCTTCAAGAAGTAATCTCATAGCTTTCATTCATCCATTCATTCATTCACTCACTCATTTGACAAATATTTATTTAACACTTTATATATGCCAGGCCACCTTCTAGGTGGTAGGGATACATCAGAGAACAAAATACTCAAAACTCTCGTGGAGCTTATATTCTGGTGGAGTTAGTGCCTTGGGCTGTCCTTTTACGGAGCTTCACACAGCGTATTGTTACTCATTTGTGTGATCGTTTGATTCGGTTTTTTCCTCTTCTGTAAGGTCCATGAGGACTGGGTGAATTTTGCTGAGCATTGCACATTTGGCACTCACACAGTGCCGACTCGTAAAAGACACTCAATAAATATTTGTTGAATGAGTAAATTAGTAAATTCTCAAAGTTTCACAGCTGGACTCTGGGCCTCAAGCAACCGCTCCTAAACCCTTAGACCTTTAAGGAGTATGCATGCTTGGTAATGGCTAATGGGCATTGCTCTCTTGGCAGGAAGTGACAGAGCCAGGATTCAAATCCAGTCTTTCTGACTCAAAAGCCGATGTTTTATTCACTGTACCAGTGGTCTCAAACTGAGAAACCTATCCCGAAGGTATTCAGAGACATCTCAAAGGGAATGTAGGTGCAGGAGCTTTTAAGGGTATGGTTGATTTTATTTTCCAAAAATAGCTTAAACAATATCTCCACCCACATCCTTTTCTGGAACATTGCCACACCCCCATCAGAAGGGGGAGTCTGTGTATCTTCCCCTTGAACCTGGGTGGGCCTTTATGAACATCTCAACTAAAAGAATGGGCAGAAGTGATGCTACGTGACTTCTGAGATGAGGTCCACCTGGCTCATTCTCTCGCGATACTTGTTTTT
Source organism: Balaenoptera physalus (assembly GCF_965194825.1). Classification (NCBI taxonomy): domain Eukaryota; kingdom Metazoa; phylum Chordata; class Mammalia; order Artiodactyla; family Balaenopteridae; genus Balaenoptera; species Balaenoptera physalus. The sequence goes on from NC_138884.1 coordinate 26,732,056, forward strand.
GGGACCCAGCCACCGTGCTGTGAGGAGGCCCAGACCTCATGGAGGGGCCCACATGAAGAGGAACTGTGTCGGGGGTCCCAAGGCCACCCCCAGGTTTGATGATTCACTATGAGGTCTCACAGGACTCAGCATACAGTTGTGCTTGCGACTAAGATTTATTATATGAGAGGATACAGTGCCAAATCAGCAAAGGGAAAAGGTGTGCGGGGCAAAGTCAGGAGAAACAGGCACAAGTCTCTGGAGTCCTCTCCCTGTGGAGTCACGCAGGACGCGCTGAATTCCTGCAGCAACGAGCTGTGACCACACGTGTGAAATGGCATCTACACAGGAGGGCTAAGAGACAATGTGCCCAAGGTTTTTATGGTGGGCTGGTCATGTAGACACCCTCTGCCTAGCATGTCCCAAGATTCTAGACCCCCAGAAGGAGGCTGGTATTTACATTGCTTGTATAAACAATTGAAGCACAGAGAGCCACTCTTATCAGTTAGGGCACCCTCCCCAAATCCAAATTCCCAAATACTAGTCAAGGACCAGCCTTGCCAGTAGGTCTTTCTAAGGAGAACAGTCAGGCCCGCTGCACAGGATATGAAGCCTGCAGCCTCCGCCCCCCTGAGCTCCCAGCTGACAGCCATGGACAACTTGACATCCATGTGTTGTCTTGGAAACCCATCCCCCAGGCCTTAGCTAAGTCACGTGGAGCAGAGGCGAGCTTTCCCCTGGCAGCCCTGCCCAAGTTACAGGTTTGTGAGCAAAGTAAATGACTGTTCTTGGTTTAAGCTACCAAGTTTTGGGTAGTTTGTTATGCAGCAATAGATAGGGAATCATTTGCAGATTCGAATGCTCCATTTGTCCTCTTCTAAAATTGATCATCTTAAGAATCCAGCATCACGATAGATCCTTTCACAAAGGCCAGTCTTCACTGTACAATTAAGGTGTGTAGTCACCTTCCTGACTCTTACCAGGCTGCTTTGTCCTAGATTTACCTGTAAAGGGCCAGATAGCAGATATTTCAGAATCTGTGGGCCACATACTGTCTCTTTGAATGTTCGTCTGTGTGTGTGTGTGTGTGTTTTACAATCCTTTAAAAATGTAAAAACCATTCTTAGCTTGAGGGTTGTACAGAAACAAGATGGGCAGAATTTGGTCAGCACCAGCTGGCCTTAGTTTGTCAACCCCTGTCCTAGATAATTAAAAAAGCAAAAAATCACAAACAAATAAAACAAAACCTCCAGTGCAGCAAAGAAAGGGACAATTTGAAATAATGGTGTCAATACTGAAAAAGAGAATGGTTCAAATATTTGGTAACAAACACTTTTGCAAGCCAGGTGGTTTCTAATTTTTTGCTTTCAACTGTATTGAAGGAGACCTAATCGCATTTTTAGCTGGTAGATCATAAAAAATAATTCTAGATGTTAGATCGCTATGAGATTGTTGGTCTATAACTTGGAAGGCATTCAGAGAATTAAGTAAAATTGCAGTTACATAATTCATTCCATTTTCATGTCAACAATATTCTTCGGTGCTGTGTCTATAAAAAATAAAAATTGGGGCTTCCCTGGTGGTGCAGTGGTTGGGAGTCTGCCTGCCAATGCAGGGGACACGGGTTCGAGCCCTGGTCTGGGAAGATCCCACATGCCGCGGAGCAACTGGGCCCGTGAGCCACAATTACTGAGCCTGCGCGTCTGGAGCCTGTGCTCCGCAACAAGAGAGGCCGCGACAGTGAGAGGCCTGCGCACCGCGATGAAGAGTGGCCCCCGCTTGCCACAACTAGAGAAAGCCGTCGCACAGAAACGAAGACCCAACACAGCCATAAATTAAAAAAAAAAAAAAAAATTTGAAAAATAAAAATTGGAATAGAGTTCATATAGAAGCCTGTGTCATTCTAGCAATAAGTAATGTTAATTAAAAAAAAAGAACTAATTTTGAAAAGTCCCATCTTATTAAGAGCTACATTTCCAATAAAATTTCACTTTTCATCTTTAATAAATATATATATGTTGTTCAATTGTATACTACTAATAATTGTAATACTAACTTAATCCAAAATAAAAATTTTTTAAACTCAGAGCCTGTTACAGGAAATTTAAATAAATTTCAATTTCAACTTCTATACCTACATTTATGACAGATATGCAAAAGAGTGATCAATAAAATACTTGTAAGGATAAAATATATTACATTAGCATAAAATTCAATGGAGGAAATAGGATGGAAATAAAAGCTTAAGGAGAAAAAGGAGCAACGTAAAATTTCCAATTGTCAAGAAGAGCTTATTCTTGTATTTTTAAGAATTGGATGATGGTGACTCTCAAATTGCTGCCACTTTTAGATTCCACTTGATGTATTTAAAGGCGTGATACGACGGTTTTATTTTAAGATGTCAATATTTACAATACAGCAGAACAGTAGTTCTCCAAGTGTGGTTCCTGAGCCTTAGCACCTGGGATCACCAGGTAACTTTACAGAAATGCAAATTCCCAGGCCCCACCTGAAACTTATTGAATCAGAAACTCTGAGGACGGGCCCCAGCAATCTGTGTTTTCACCTGCCCTCCAGGTGATTCTGATGCCTACACAAGTGTGAGGACCACTGTGCCAACAGTTGCTGCCTTTGCCATTACTTAAACTTATAATAGAAAAATTTTAGTGTCAACTTAAAATGTGTGAGGTACTTCCCTGGTGGTCCAGTGGGTAAGACTCCGCACTCCCAATGCAGGGGGCCCGGGTTCGATCCCTGGTCGGGGAACTAGATCCCACATTCATGCTGCAACTAAGAGCTCACGTGCTGCAACTAAGAAGTCAGTGTGCCACAACTAAGAGTCTGCATGCCGCAACTAAGGCACTGTGGTGTCCTAAATGGGAGAGAAATCCAAAAGGGAGGGGATATATGTATATGCATGGCTGATTCATTTTGCTGTGTAGTAGAAGCTAATACAACATTGTAAAGCAACTATACTCCAATAAAAGTTAATTGAAAAAAAAAAGAAGTCTGCATGCCACAACTAAGAGCCCGCATGCTTCAACTAAAAGATTCCGTGTGCCACAAATATAATCCGGTGCAGCCAAAATAAATAAATAAATAAATATTTTTAAAAATTAAAAGACATAAAATGTGTGAGGGGACACACCGTCTTATAAAAAATTATTTGACGCATACACAAGCAAAAATGTTTGAGGACTACTACACCAGACCCTGCACCTCTTATATCTTTCAGCTAAAGAAAGTTTTCTCCTGAAGAGGAATTAGCGTCTCAGACAAGTACTGAGGATGGTTTCACATAGAAACTGGATAGGATTTGGACAGGCACAAGAGAGGAGAGCATGGCAGGCAGAGGTATGGAAAAGGCTCAGAGGTGGTCGAGCACAGGTGTGGGTGAGGGAAGAGTTGGGCTAGGCTGGAGCATGGGGTGTGGGGAGAGAGCAGTTGGAAATAAACCTGGAAAGACAAGATTGCAGTGATGCCAGGACTTTATTTTGAGCAGGAGAAAGATATGGTCAGAGATGTGCTTTTATGGAATGAGTCTTGCATAGATCAGGTGGGAGAGACTGGAGGCAGTGAGATCAGATGCTAGGGTGTCACCTTGGAGCCCATCTGCACCCCAGGAGGGTCACCACCCTCTCTTAGCTGGAACGGTCCTTGTCTGCCATCACTGAAAAGTGCAGATGATGCCCACTGGGGTATAATAAGTATATCTGGACTTTCTCCCTGGTTCCTGGCACAGAACTCCTCAAACCCTTGGAATTTCCTGAGTGACAGGAGTGTCTTTTGTTCTTCATAAGGAGCCCCTTTTTGAGCACATCTGAGTTTACGCTAATGAGGTGAAAAGGTGGGATCCCTAGATCCCCTCAGATGGGGCTGGTCACCAGAAAGACCAAGTGATTAGAAGGTTGGAACTTTCATCCCCACTCACAGGCTGGGAAGGGGACCGGGGGAAGTCGCAGATAAGCTCTATTAAAACTCTCAAACAATGAAATTTGATGAGCTTCTGGATTGGTGAATGCATCCATGTGCCAGGAAGGTGGTGCACGCTGGTCCCCAGGGACAGAAGTTTCTGTATTCAGAACCCTTCTGGACCTCACCCTATGTACCTCTTCATGCGGCTGTTCATCTGTATCCTTCATAAATATCCACTACAATAAACTGACAAATGTAAGTTAATGTTTTCTGAGTTCTGTGAGCTGCACTAGCAAATTACTGGAACCTGAGGAGGGGGTCGGGGGAACTTCCTATTCACAGCGAGTTGGTCAGAAGCACAGGTGACAACCTGGACTTGGGACTGGTGTCTGAAATGGGGACTGTGGGACTTCAGCCCTGAGCCCCGTGGGATACGAGGCCACCTCCAGGTAAGGAGTGTCAGCACTGAGTTCAATTTGTAGGACAGTCAATCAGTGTCCACTGAGAACTGGAGAGTGGCTTGGTGGTGCTGGAAAACACCCTCGACCACCCAGCGCAGGACAATGTTCACCCAACCCAGGGAGACCAGCAAACCCTAGGGACAGAGAGAGTCACGTTGTTCTGAGGCAGCTATGTCCGTCTGTTGCTTTGGGCTCATTTGAAGTCTTGGCCGTTCCCTAAGTCGGGAGCCCACCTCCTGAGATCAGTGAGAGGTGTGCAGAATGCCAGGAGTTGTTCAGACAGAAGGAATTTACAAACTCCTGGAGTACATTATTGTTATCTTTGTTTCCATTAAACCAAGGACTCACCGGGGAGAAAAGATATTACATCATCAAAGCACTCTCTCATTGGCTGCCCATTCCCCAAGGGGCAGGTTCTCTTTCCAGTTGCTTAGTTCTCCTAAGTATTATATGCAGCACAGAGGCATGTCCTGTCACTTCAGTTTCCAGATTCAATGCCTCTGATGTCATTAGGTTATGGCAAGAGAGTGAGATAACACAATGATGGTAAATTTTAGTTGACAGTGAGATGCACCTTAGAGTAAGCTGCTCTGAGCCTCATGTTTTCCCCTTTAAGGTTGCTTTCAACTTCGCATCACTACATTAATTCATAATGCAATATGCATGAGGAACGGGGATAATGAAATTGTGACACTAGCTCTTCTACTTAGTGTCTTACAAAATGGGATGTAAATGAATTGGTTCTGTCCGTGCATTTTATCACAAAGCTTTGATCTACAGTTCCTGAAAGGACTGCTGTCCATATGCTGATGAGTTTCAGGTGCCATCTCAGTTTTCATTATCTGTCTCATTTTTTGCAGATTAATAATTGAACCGATTTTTTTAAAAGTCATATATAATTATGTTGAAGAAAAGGAGGAAATTGTCACAATTTCTTTTCTCCAGACCTGAATTTGATGTTCCTTTTGGATGAGAAGAGTTAAAACGAATACCTCATTTTGGGGGGCAGTTAAAAAGCAACATAATTCTAAAGTGAAATTTCACTTAATCTATCACACAGTCCTAATCAGTTGATGAAAAAAAAAATGTCAAGAATAAAATTTCAAAGGGATTCTATTTAAAAATAGCCACTGGACATGTACCGTAATAAAACTTGTAATGGCCATTTTATTTTTCATTTCTGTGCTCATCTTTAGTGAAATTGATTGGTGGTGAATAGAACCAGAGTGATGGCCTGGGAGACAAAACTCCTTGGTTTCTGAAATAATAACAAGTAGCATCCTCTGGTGACTTAAGACTCTTTCTCAGGAACTTACAGCTCCCTCGAAACAGGCTTGCCCCATCCCAGGCACATTCCATTCATTCCCTCTGGGCTGGAGGGGCTGGCGGGGCTGGAGGTGGAGAATACTACCACACCAGCCACATTTCTCCTGGTCTTCCAGATACGGCGGTGAGGAAACCCTGGGAGGTGCCATAACTTTTCTGAGGATCCACAGTCCCTGATCAAGTGAAACTGAGGCCTGGGGACGCCTGGGGTCTCCTGGGAAGAGCCTGCCCATATACGTATAGCTCTTCCAGAGTTACACGCCCAGCAACTTCATGGTTCCAGAGTTAGGGAGGCTGCAGGGGAGCCAGACCTCCTAAAGCCTCTCAGTATCACACAACTCGGGAGGATCTGACCCAGGGTGTGCTTTTTTGTTTTTTTTTTTCCCCTCTCTCACACTAGTCTTTCTGGAACACAAATCAAATTCACTGCAATGATGTCCAAAGGAAATCTTCAATAAAACTGTGTTTTGTGAAGGGCTTTTCTGATTTCAGAGGGTGTTTGGGGTGATTTTTTACATCTGAATGTTAAGAACCAATAGAGTATTGTGGTTCAAAGCTCAGGCTTTGGAGCTATACTGGGTTGTGCTCCTGGATTCTGTGGCCTTGTTAATGGAAACTTTTTGAGCCTCAATTTACTTTTCTGTAAAATGGGTATACAAAATCTACATCAGAAACTTGGGGTATGGATTAAGTAAGTTTATATGTGTGTGTATACATATAAATAATATTTTATAGTACATATATATAATGCTTAGCGCAATGCCTAGCACATAGTAAACACTCGAAGTAATTAGATTTCTTCTTATTACCACTAATATTATAAATCTGATCCTTTGTTCACAAGTTCCAGATTGCTGAATCCTTTTCTCTATGCAAGATAACCCAACAAACTCTGAGCGAACTGGGGTAGAGAAAGAAGCACTTTTTTTTTCCTTTTCTTTTTTCAATAAATTTATTTATTTTTGGCTGTGTTGGGTCTTTGTTGCTGCGCGCGGGCTTTCTCTAGTTTCCGCGAGCGGGGGCTACTCTTCGTTGCTGTGCGTGGGTTTCTCGTTGCGGTTGCGGAGCACGGGCTCTAGGTGTGCGGGCTTCAGTAGTTGCAGCACGCGGGCTCAGTAGTTGTGGCTCACGGATTCTAGAGCGCAGGCTCAGTAGTTGTGGCGCACGGACTTAGTTGCTCCGCGGCACGTGGGATCTTTCCGGACCAGGGCTCGAACCCGTGTCCCCTGCATTGGCAGGCGGATTCTTAACCACTGCGCCACCAGGGAAGTCCGAAAGAAGTACTTTTGATCTCCTATTAAGGAGTCCCTCTCTTTCCTTGGTTCTGGGAGACTGGGTCCAGGCTGGGACAATTCCCTGGTGTCCCCAGCCCCACCCTGAGCAAGCTGAGGATTTTCTGTCAGGTACAAGTGTACGGAGGTCTGCAGAGTAGCCGTGGGATGGATGTCTCTTCCAAAGGGCTCTAACTGTTCTTATTTCCCCCCAAATTTCTGTCTTTTGCTGGAAATGGAAACAGTCTACCAGGCTAATCATTTTAGAGGACAGAGCATTTCCAATCCTTAAAAAAAAATCTTTCTAAAGAAGTGTCTCGGCTGGGGACAGAGTGGAGACTCAGATGGTCCTGGTGAGGACGGTGAGCCAATAGCCTTTTCTCCCATCAGGCTGTTCACAATCTCTGACTCCCCGAGGGCTGAGGAGCCTTCTGGAGAACACACGTCCTTACTGACCTTGAGGACGACTCACTGTAAAGGGCTGAACTGCCTTTCCAGAACTGCTTCCCACCCAGGCAGCACGACTTCATCCCCTGGGGGAGAAAAGGGCTTTGTGCCTGAAGTGAAAGGGCTTGTGACTAAGGCTTATGACATTCTGAGGCTCAAGGACCCTTGTGTTGTCAACCCTGTAACTGAATGTAACCAGGGACTGTTCTGGCTTCACAAGCGAGAGGAGGCTAGTCGTCCGCTCGGAGTTTCAGAGCCGGTCCAGCCCCAAGGATGCCCAGTGTGGCAGTGGCTCTGAGCAGCCACTAGCATGGAGGGGCTCTTCTGGGGTCAGGGTTGAGATCCCCTCTCAGCCAAGCTTACAACTTTAGGGACGTTATAAATACACACCCTGGGGATTCCCTAATACACTCAAGGGAGGGGAATTTGGATGTCAAGCTGGTGGAGGCTGTGAGTCATGGAGATTTGGATATTAATATTGATGAAATCCCATTTGCGGTCACAGACCAGTGAAGCCTGAGATATTCTGGCTACAGAGACAGAGAAACAATTTCCACAAGATGTACTTTTCAGGATTTAGCACTCGATTCTCTAATTAAACCATTTATTATCATTCACAAAAAAGCCAAAATCTGCTCAAGGTTTAAGCTGTGTCTTTGGGATGACCACTTGGTGGAAAATCTAATCCATCGCCTCATGCTACTTCTCCCCTTTCCATCCCCCATGAATGACAAACAACTTGCTTAACTCCATTGATTGATTTCACCAGATGTTTGGCATCGTGTAACAGAAGTCAGTCAAAATGGTGGAATTTTTTCACTTGTCGAATTGCTGTCTTGGTTCCTGAGGTGACTACACTATTCTCTAGCAGTAGTTTAGAACCTTTTAAAACAGTTTCTCCAAGTGATTTCCCACACACTCCTATGAAGGATATAATAAGGCCTTTACCTCAGGAGCTTCAAATGAGGAAAATGGTGTGATTCTAGGCAGCGATAGCTCTTGACGGTTTCTCCTACCTTGTGTGGGGTTGAGACAGACGCCTTTCTTTCCCTTCTGAGTCAAATGCAGTAAACACTGACCCAGTGAGAAGGCTTTGCTGATCAAACTAATAACGCAACGCTTTGAAAACATACTTCATTATAAGGAACTTCAGGGTATCTGTTATGATTTCAATCAGATGCCACTGGCTTTCCCACATCATAAAAGAGGAGTTACATGAAAATTGCACAATTTTGTTATAGGAAACTGCAGAGAAATTTCACCTTTCACCTGAAGCCCTAGGTCTGAGAATTTGCAACTATGATGCCGTGGTCAGAATATGGAGTTGATCACTCCTTCCTCCTTCCAGCAATTTCTCCACTCAGCTTCTAGGACCTTACACGCTTCTGTTTCTCCTCATCCTTCCCGACTTCTCTTCTCAGCTCTTAGCTGCATCCTCTGAACGCTGGTATGGCTTCCCTCGTTTTTCTTTCTTTTTTCTTTGGCCGTGCAATGCAGCATGCAGAATCTTAGTTCCCCATCCCCAGCCAGGGATCGAACCCACACACCCTGCCTTGGAAGCGCAGAGTCTTAACCGCTGGACGCCAGGGAAGTCCCATGGCTTCCCTCTTCTGTCTCCATCCCTCCCGGGGTTACATCACAGGCCCCGTGGCTTGCCATGCTGCCGCATCCTGGTACCTCCGTACTTATGGCTCAAGTCCTGCACTGCCCTGAGCTCCAGGCTTGTTCATCCAGCTGCCCGCCCAACATCTCCACTGAATATCAAGTAAGCCTCTCAGACCTGACGTGTCCAACACTGAGGTCCTAGACTCCTCTCCCTACTCTGTTCAACCCATATCTTCACCATCTCACTTAATGGCGATTACATCCTTACGGTTGCTCGGGTTAAAAGCGTGGAGTCATTGCAGCGAATTCAATGGTGTCTCCCAAAAAGATACAGCCACGTTCTAACTCCCAGTACCTGTGAATGTGACCTTATCTGGGGGAAAGGTCTTGGCAGAGGTACTTAAGGATCTTGAGATGAGGTCATGCTGAATTATCTGGGTGGGTCCTAAATCCAGTGACAAGTGTTCTTATGAGAGACAAAAGAGATGACGTAGACAGAAGAGATGGCCAAGTGAGGGTGGAGGCAGAGACTGGAGTCCTGCAGCCTCCACCTAGGGAATGCCTGGATCCCCAGAAACTGGGAGAGGCAAGGAGCAGAATAGTCCCAGAGCTTCTGGACTCAGGGCAGCCCTGGCAACTCCTTTGTTTCAGCCTTCTGGCCTTTAGAATTGTGACAGAATAAACGTGTGTCGTTTTAAGCTGCCAAGCTTGTGGTGTTGTGTTCCAGCAGGCACAGGAAACTAGTAGAGTCTTCTTTAACCTTTCACTTCCTTCTTCCTCTTGAGCCAGCCTCCCAGAAAATCCTGTCGGCCCTTTCCTCAAAATACACCCAGAATCTGACCACCTCTTACCACCTCCATTGCTGTCTACCTGGTCTGAGCTCTTAACACCTCTTACCTGGAATATGGCAATCCTACTAGTCTCCCTGGTTCTGCCCTTGACCTCCCCAACCCCAACCTGAGATCTTTTTAACACAGAAGTCAGATCGCGTAATTCCTCTAGCTGCCATCTCAGAGTAAGAGCCAAAGTCTTACTAACAGTGGGCTACCATGGCCTTCGTGATCTGGGATGACCTCTTTGATGTCTCTAACCTCATCTTAGACTACTTCGCCCTTGCTTACTCTGTTTCAGCCACTATGGCCCCTTTGCTCTTCCCTGTATGTACCAGTCATGCGTCTGCCTCAGGGCCTTTGCACTGACTTTTCCTTTTGTCTGGAACATTCTTCCCCCAGATACCTCCATGGCTAACTTCCTTAATTCAAGTCTTACTCATATATTTCCTCAGTGAAGTCTCCTCTGACAATTCTATTTAAAATAACAACCCTTACACATGTTTTATCCACCCTCTCCATACTCATATTGCCATCTAAATACTGTATATCTTTTTCTTTTATTTAGTTTTTTTTTTGCTTTTTCTTCTTTTAAATTGAATGAAAGATTCTTTAAATTCTATAGTGCTTTACAATTTTCAAAACTTTCACACATGATTTCATATCATCCCATAATAACCATTCCCCCACCCCTAAGTTGCCCTGCCCCCTTCCCTCTCCCCAGTGATAATCACGTTTGTTCTCTATATCTGTGAGTCTGCTTCTTTTTTGTTTTATTCACTAGTTTGTTGTTAAATACTATGTATCTTACTTGTTTATTTTATTTATGGTTTTTCTCCACCTGCTGGAAGGTAAGATCCCTATGGATAGGAAATTTGGGGGACCTTTTTTATTTGCTGTCAGCCTCTACATAGTAAATCATCAGTAGCTATTTGTTTAATGAATAATTACATAGTACATAGTAAATCATCAGTAGCTATTTGTTTAATGAATAATTGAAAATCAGACCACCTCGATGCAGTGGACTACAGGAATAAATGCCACAAGATGGCACATCCTCCCTCTCATCTTCTGGAGACCAAGAAGAGGGAGAGAATTCTATGCCACCAAAAGCTGCACTCTTAAGAAATATATTTACTTAAAAATTTTAATTGTGGGAAAATACACAAGTTACCATCTTAACCATTTTAAGTATACAGTCGAGGGGTTTTAAGTACATACACATTGTTGTACAACCATCTCCGCCATCCGTCTCCAGAACTCTTTTCATCTTGCATTCCAGAGAGAAGTTCACAGTTCCATAACCTCGAGAACCACAGAAGCCAGTCATGGGACTGCCTGAAACCAGCCTTGAAGGTTCTGACATGATCCAGGGATGACAAGAATGCAAGCACTGCATGCACCCTGACTCTTTTTTTTTTTTTTTTGGAGGGACTGGTTCTTTATTTCAAAAAGACATTAACAGTTTTCAGTATCAAAACAGTTACAGTATTGGTTTTTCTTTCTCCCAATCAGCCCCCGAAGAGACCACAACAAAGGAGAGTATATTCCAGCCAAGTAAGCTGTAGGATGCCCACCTAACAGACCTCACTGAAACCTCACCAAAAAGGGGGGATTGGGTAGGGAAAGAAACTTTAAAATATCAGCACACTGACAGCCCACAGCCTGTAGACAGCTCTCACAGCCGGATGGTACACCCTGATTCTTATCTACAGCCTTGCTTCTTTGACCACTACTGTAAGATTCCGTGCTACCCTCCCCAAGGGAGGACACAGTTTTGGGGCCACTAGCCTGCTGTGTCCCCCTTTGCCTGGCAAAGCAATAAACCTATTCTTTTCTACTTCACCCAACAACTCTGTCTCTGAGATTTACTTTGGTGTCAGTGTAGAGAGGCCATGTTCAGCAAAAATGCCTCCAGTTTTGTTCTTCTTTTTCAAGATTGTTTTGGCTATTTGGGGTTCATAACAACTTATAACAGAGAGTTACTATCTTTACTATCATTTTACAAATAAGGAATATGAGGCACAGGAGATAAAATTACTTTTCCAAGGGCACAGAACTCATAAATGGCAATGCTTGTTTTCAAATACAGGCAGCCTGATTCTAGGATTTATACTCAACTATTATAGTCTACTGCCTCCCAAGTCTTTAAAACAATCTTCACCTCTCTACCCTATCCATATATATATATATATATATAAAATCTCACCATTTGAAGAATCATCTTGCAAGCAGTTGCATCTTCCAGAAAGCATTTGCATCATAATGCTTGGGTTCTGGCTCTTTTTAAGAAGAACCTTGGGGACATCAGTTTCTCCTCTGGTGGGTTTATACAGATATACAGTGCTTTAAGCAAATAGGAAAGTGAAACTAGGAATATTCAAAACAAACAAAGTCAGAGGGTGGTTGTTTACATTACCAAAGGACTCTTTAATTTAGAAAGGAAACCAGTGTTGAGTGCCTATAAATAGCAGCTCCCTTGTGCAAATCAGTGCTTGTTTATTTGACCAAATGGTTGAGGTCAGAAACACTTCAAACTCAAATGTTAACAGGTCAGCATGACCCTTGGAAAATCATCAGAAATGATGGTAAGTTATCGCTAAAATGATGATGTAATCGGTGAGAAAAAAAATGTATTTACTTTGTCCTCCCAAATTATCTTCAAATGGCACTTTGGAAAACACATCTTTGACGTGAAGCTAAGCATAGTCATACACGCGGTTGCTATGTGGAACTGTCTGGCATTGCAACTCACACAGAATTTAAAATTGGAAGACTGTGTAGCTGTCAGCATTTTTACAAGATCAGGAGATGAAAAGTAAGTCTGTTTACAGACAGGCAGGCAGACCCGTAACTTCTCATTTACAAACAGCACACAGGCATCTTTTTATGTATGTGGTTTGTAAAAAAATAGCAACTTGATTTTCAATCTCAATAAAGGTTTAAGGGCTGTGGAAAGCACTTAAGTCTTAGTTATCATAAGCAGCCACTTACAATACGGTGTCAGTTTTCCAAATAATATTAAAGTCGACCATAAACAACATGGCTATTTGAGGAGAAAATGTAAACGCAATCTGAAATTTTGTATTTCACAGGGAAATCTTAATATTCAAAACAAAACTCAAGGTGACACCTGCAAAGGCTTTGGAGGTTATGTGGTTTATGTAACTTTTATAGACTTCATGGTTAAATACATCATTCCAGTTGATTTCTTTTTTTTTTTCCAGTTGATTTAACGGTAAGGAGAAAATTCAATTTCTTCATGAGAAAATCGCATACAGCAGCAGGTAACTAGATTTGTGTCAATCTTGACAGACTTACAATGAGACAATTCACTTCTGTCACCAGAGGGCACCAAAGCTCAAGTTGCTAAGAAAATTGCAAACCACTGGGTCACAGCTGTCGAGGGGCTAGAAACTCCTGAAAGGTCATTCTGGGGTCTCTAGACAAGATGTTACCTAATTATTTCAGAGGACTGAGAATACCTCCTATAAGGAACCACTTCCCTAGCTTGTTTTCATAGCTCAGTCTATTACTTATCAACTCTCCCAGCCAAGAGATTCTCAATACCAGCTCATTGACTCATCCATCTCATAGATATTTATTGAGCATGTACTATGTACTATGCCCTGGGGAGCAGTGGTGGACAAGAAAGGCCATCTCTGCCCTCTTGAACCCGTAGCCTAGAAGAGAAGACTGACTCTAAACAAACACTTACAATTCAGTGTGATGTGGGTGATGAAAAGGGCAGACAGGAGCTGTGGGAGCAGGGAGCAGGCAACCCCACCTTGTCTCTGAGGTCACCGAAGTGTACTCCTTTCCTGTTGCTTCTGTAACAAATTATCACAAACTGAGTGGCTTAAAACAACAGAAAGTCATTCTCTCGCAGTTCAGGAAGCCAGAAGCAGAAACTAGGTGCTGGTAGGGCCGCCCTCCCTCCCAGGGCTCTTGGGGAGAATCTGCTCCTATCTGTACCTCTTCTTGGGGCTCCAGGCATCCCTTGGTTTGTGGCGGCATCACCCCAATCTCTGCCTCTTGGGGCACATTACCGTCTCCTCTTCTCTGTGTATCTTCTCCTCTGTGTGTCTACATTATAAGGATCCACGTGATTGCATTTAGGGCCTGTTGTGGACTGAATGGTGTGCCCCTCAAATCCACGTGTTGAAGCCCTAACCCCAATGTGACCATATTTCCGTACATGGAGATAGAGCCTTTAAGGGAACAAGGTTAAATGAGGTCATAATGGTGAGGCCAATTCAATAGGACTGGCAGCCTTAAAAGAAGAGAAGGAGACATCAGATCTCCCTCTCTCTCCCCGCCGCCCCCCGAGGAAAGACCATGCGATGACAGTGAGAATTCAGCCATCTGCAAGCCAGGTAGAGAGGTCTCACCGGAAACCAACCCGGCCAGAATCTTGATCTTGGACTTCTAGCCTCCAGGACCATGAGAAAATAAATTTCTGCTGTTTAAGCCCCCCAGTCTGTGGAATCTTGTTATGGTAGCCCAATGCCCCGTCCCACCCTGAATGATCTAGGAAAATCCTGAGATCCTTAGCTTAACCACATCTTTTGCCATATAGGGTAAGAGTTACAGGTTCCAGGAATTAGGATGGGGAATAGCTTTTTTTATGTTTGGGGAGGGAAGGCACTATTCAACCCATCATTGAAGGCCTCATCACCTCCTGAGAAAGTGCCGTTTAAGCTGAGACTCGAGGCTCAGTAAGAGCTAGACTCGTTGGGGGAAGGAGAGGAGTATTGGAGGGCTGTCTCTGGGGTGAGCTGTGGGGAGCAAGGGAACAGGCAGAGAAGTGAGGGCCCTGGGAGCCATGTCTGAGGGTCTGCTTTTTATCTCAGGGGCCGTGGGAAATCTTAGAGGAATTCAGAGGAGGGGGAGCAGGTGCGGGACACAATCTGATGAACATCTTAGGTCAGTCAAAGCTGTTTGCAAGAGTGAAGACAGGAACCTGGGGGCCCAGTCAGGAGGGTTTTACTATACCACCCTAAGTAAGGGCTGGTGCCTGGGCCAGAAATGGCAGTGAGGAAGGAGAGACGGAGCTAGATGGACAGCTTTTTGGAATGGACAACTGGAAGACTTGACTACTGATTGGATGTGAGGAGTCAAGAGAGGGAGACTTCAAGAATAACACCTGAGTTCCTGGCAGTGGAGCAACCTGCCAGAGCCGTGAGTTGGGAGGAAGGAAGGATAATAATGAGTCCAGCTTGGGACGTGATGAGCTTGAGGGATTTGTAAGAGATAGATCTGAGGGGAGGTGCCCACTGGTCAGTCGGCTACCCGGAGCTCAGAAGAAAGATCTAGACTAGATGAAAAATCTTGAGCATCTTTAGACTTTAGATAGTAAATGACGTCTTGAGAGTAAACAAGTTCATCCAGGGAGAGCTTGAAGAGTGAAAAGAGCAGAGCGCCTCGGACAGAACGCTAGGAGTAAACACAAAACAAAACACATCATTTGTGGAGGGGTCTCGAAAGGAGACTGGAAAGGAGGGGAGAGAGAGAGGGAAGATAGGAGACCAAGAGAGCACTGGTGTCACAGGAAGTGAGAGAGCAGGGCGTCGTCTGCAGGGGCAGACGTTGCCTGGAGGTCAAGAAAGAACCAAAGTTTACTGCAAAAGAGTTTTATCTGGGTCAGTGGGGGTGAAAGCTGTTTTGGTGCCTTGGGAGCCTGAGGCCAGCTGGGGTGGGGTGAGCAAGGCGTGTGGATACAGAAAGCAGACAGGTCTTTCACGGAGACTAAGGAGACAGATTAGAAGTGCCGACTGAGGGAGAGTTTTGATTTTATTTTTTAAGATGAGAGAAAATGAGTATATTTAAATGCTGATGGGAAGAGTCTGTAGAAAAGGAGAGACTGAATATTGAAAGCGGAGCCAATCTGTTCCTGAGAAGGTGGTAGAGGAGGGATTCAGGGTCCAGGAGGATAGGATGGATGAGGGTAACCTGTCCGCTGTAACAAGAGAAAAGGCGGAAGGTGGAAGAAGGCGGGTGTGACGATTTGGTGGCACACGTTATAGATGCTCTTTTCTGGCGGCATCTACTTTTTTTCTGGAGGAAGCAATGTGTGGTGATCTGCTGAGGGTGCAGAGGAAGAGACAGGATTGCAGGTGGAGGTTTGCAGCAGTCACCCTGGAGATCAGGAGAGTTGAGTCAAGAAGGGTGGGGAAAAAAAAAGAAGATAAACAAGGCGGGGCTGCAGAGGTCAAATAGATGTTACCTGGGCAGTAATTAAGGAAGCTAGTTAGAAGAGTAAGAAATTACTGTTTTAGGTATGATTTCCGAGGAGGCGTGGATCTGGTGTTACAAGGTCAAGGGTATAACCATGAAGTGAAGACTGCTGGTTATCATGGTGGATCTTGAGGTCACCCAAGATGCTGACAGGTTTCAGAGTGGAGAGAGGAGCTTAGATCAAGAGCCAAAATCTTCACTGGAAGACAGGAGCCTGCGTGGAGTAGGGTTTTGAAGGTGAGAAATCCTGGAGCCAGGACTTTAGAAACAGTGCTCCTCTGACTGACAAAGGTCTACGGACCAGTCCAAGGATGGCCTGGGTTTTTTTTTCGAACTGTGATGAAAGCTAATTAAGATGCCTTCGTGAAAAAAATTGCCAAAAATAATCTGTCAACTGGTCCAGTCAATTGTGCAATAAATGAATGCAGCAGGGGTAAAAGAAATCCGCAAAACAGTCAATGGTTGTCTTCATAAAGACATTCCCTTAATACGTGTCAATGACTTCACTTCGTAGACATTTTTTTTCCATTATAAACTGGTTTGCAGTATCCATTCCTTGATTCCTTTTTCTAAGTGTGTTTAATCCAGAGTTGGGTAAATCTCTACTTTAAATGCCACAGTTAAGCCTCATAATTCATTTCTGTCTTAGTGGCAATGGAACAGAGCTGACCACTATACTCATCATAGTAGCTTTTAATATCCTTATTGAAGACAGCTATTAATTTCACACACTCTGCCTTCCTTTTTTCCAAGTTAAATCCTGCCTCTATTATCTCTTTCACAGTGTACATTTCTCTACCCCTTAATAATTTTATATGTAAGCCTGAAAATCCCCCTTTTAAAAAGCAACAGATTTGATAGAACCATGTATTTTTATTAAGAGCGTCTGAAGACAGGTTGGTACATGGACATTGGAGAGATTATGTCTAGGAAAATTTCTACCATAACAAGGGATTATTTTTTTGCAGATGTAATTTTTGCCATCCTGTGGGTAAGCCAGGGTCTCTGTCTGATCTTCAGCAGAATGAAACCAGCCCCAGAGGAGTCTCTTTTTACAAACATCTCTACTGGTTAGGAAGCTGCCATAGGTACAGCTATTGTATGCCATTAAGTGAGAATTTACAGTGTGCCAGGTTCTGGGCTAAATATCTTATATGCACGCCAATTTTTTTTTTTTTTTGGCCGCCCCATGGGGCTTGTGGGATTTAAGTTCCCTGACCAGGGACTGAACCTGGGCCATGGCAGTGAAAGCCTGGAATCCTAACCACTGGGAACTCCCAGTACACTACATTTTAACGTCACAAAGCCCCTATGAGCCCCTTGTATTATCTCTCTTTTATGGACAAGGAAATGGGCTTAGAGTTTAGGTATATGCCTGATGGGCACAAGTCAATAAAAAGCAAAACTTGAATTCAAAACAGATCAGTCTAAATCTAAAATCCATGCAGTTAACGTACTGTTTGCTGCTGTGATAAGAATGCAGGATGAATGTGCATGCGTGTGTGTGTGTGTGCGTGTGAGAGAGAGAGAGTTTGGCGTGTGTGTGTGTGTGTGTGTGTGTGAGAAAGAGAGAGAGAGAGAGTTTGGCAGTAGTAAAGATGTTGGGGGAGAGACAGGGCATATAGAATAAAGAGTGTGGCAAAAGGTTTGGGAACAAGTGAAGCAGAGAAGCGCCAGAACTGAGAAAAAAAATGTAAAGAAGCCCAGATATATATTTAATGGTGAAACTCCAAAATGAGGTGTCTGGGAAACCCTCACCCCTTCAAGAATATCCTTTTTCACTCTTTTACTCCGTGGAAATCAATAGGAACAGCCTAGAATCTAGGGGCAGCCTAGAATAAATTTTCTTAACAGTATTCTGGTCTCCTTATCTGTAATCATCTTTTCTTCTTGGGTGGGAGGACTATAATTGGAAGCCCGGCCTTCCCTTAGCCTTGGAGCAGACAGGTGACTCCAGTTACGAGAGTCACATGTTCTTCTCACTTTGGAACTTGACTCTGAGTTGCACCATCTCATCCCAGTGGCTGGTCCTCATCAGAATTTTCCAACCCTGTGGTTGCTATTTAGACCTTGATTTTAAATCTGGACTCTCAATTCCATTCCCTTGATCTATATGACTTTCCTTATGCCAGTACCACAGTCCTGATGATTGTTTCTTTGTAATAAGTTTTAAAATTGAGAACTCTGACTCATCCAACTTTGTTCCTATTTTTCAGGATTGCTTTGGTTATTCTGGTTATTCTTGCATTTCCATATGAATTTTAGGACCAGCTTGTCCATTCATTTCTGTACAAGAAGGCAGCTGAGATTTTGATAAAAATTGTATTGAGTCCGTAGATCAGTTTGGGGAGTGTTTCCATCTTAACGACGTTATCTTCCAATCCATGAACTCAGGAAGTTTTTCCATTTATTTAGGTCTTTTAAAATGTCTTTCAGTGCTGCTCTGTAGCTTGCAGTGCTTATGTTTCTTTTATTAAATTTATTCCTCAATATTTCCTTCTTTTTAAAGCTATTGTAAATGGAATTGTTTTCTTAATTTCACCTTTGGATTGTTCATTGTTAGTATATAGAAATACAATTGATTTTTGTATATTGATATTGTATCCTGACATCTTACTGAATTTGTTTATTAACTCTAATAGCTTTTTTTTTTTTAAAGTTTGTGTTTTTGGGTTTTTTAAAAAATTTATTTATTTTATTTATCTTTGGCTGTGTTGGGTCTTCGTTTCTGTGCGAGGGCTTTCTCTAGTTGCGGCAAGCGGGGGCCACTCTTCATTGCAATGTGTGGGCTTCTCACTGTCGCGGCCTCTCTTGTTGCGGGGCACAGGCTCCAGACGCGCAGGCTCAGTAATTGTGGCTCAAGGGCCCAGTTGCTCCGCGGCATGTGGGATCTTCGCGGACCAGGGCTCGAACCCGTGTTCCCTGCATTGGCAGGCAGACTCTCAACCACTGCGCCACCAGGGAAGCCCTCTAATAGTTTTTTTGATGGATTATTTAGGATTTACTATATAAAAGATTATGTCATCTGCAAAGAGGGATAGTTTTACTTCTTTTCCAACTTTTATCGCATTTTCTTGCCTAATTGCCCTGGCTAGAACCTACAGTACAGTGTTGAATAGAAGTGGCAAGAAGAAACATCCTTGCCTTGTTCCTGATCTTAGAGGGAAAGCATTTAGCTTTTCACCACTAAGTATAATGTTAGCTGTGGGTTTTCCATAGATTCCTTTTATTAGATTGAGGAAGTTCCCTTCTATTTCTAGTTGGAGGTTTTGTGTGTGTGTGTGTGTGTGTTTTTTTACCATGAAGGGATGTTAGAATTAACCACATGAAAAAGACCTGTGTTCTATCCATCCTTTCCCCACCCCATATATGGAGTAGATCCACTCTCGTTAGAGCAGAGTGACGGAATAGCACACAGATAGACATCATGTTGCTGGAGCTTTGATATACATCATATCATGTTGTACTTGCTAGGATTATCTTTGCATGTAAAAAAGAATACTGACCACAGTGGCTAAGCCAAAGAGTGGCTCATTTTTCTGATGTAACCATCTGGAGGTGGTCAGTCCAGGGCTTGTGTAGCTGCTCATGGATGTTGCCAAGGACCCAGGACCCTTCCAGCTTCCTATTCTAGCATCTTCAGACCTGGTGCTTGTCTTCTTCATTGAATGGCTGTTCCGCCTCCATGACCACATCTGTGTTCTATGCTGAACATAGAAGAAAACAGTGAAGGGCTATAAGGATGAACTAGATGAGTCTGTGCTTTTTCTCTTTTCTTTTTTTTTTTTTTTAGTTGTGAAAACAGTAGTGTTCCCAAGAAGCTCCATTCAGCAGATTTCTGCTTTTATCTCATTGATCAAAATGAGTCACAGGGTAATCTCTAGTTGCAAGGGAGGCTGGAGCGATGGATATTTTTAACTGGGTACATTGCTGCCTGGTTAAAAATTGAGGTTCCATTGGTAAGAAAGAATGGGAGTCAGGGAGAAAAAATAGGTGTCAAAGTCAAAAAAAGAAAGTACCATATAGCCAAGAAAAGTTCCTTCTTTCTTGGAATTTTGGAAAAATAGATTTGGAAATTTAGATTTTCTTCTAATGCTCTGTGTATTTTTCAGGTTTTTCATGGATAATTGCAGTTGTGTTTCTAAAGAGGACTGAATCTGTAGGTCCCTCATCATAGAGCTGGCTTGAAGGGCAGCCCTCTTGCGGTCACGTGGCAGAGAAGTTGCTCCCTCAGGCCACAAGCTGCTGTTCTCATCCTCCAGTCCAATGGTCTAAAGCAGGGGTCAGCAAACATTTTCCTAAAGGACCAGAGAGTAAATGTTGAAGGCTTTGTGGGTTACATGGTGTGGTAGACTGAACACTGAGAGGTCCACATCCTAGTCACCAGAATCTGTGACTATGTTACTTTCTATGGCAAAAGAGATTTAGCAGTTGTGATTAAATTAAGGATCTTGAGATGGGAGATTATCCTGGATTATCTGGGTGGACTCAATGAAGGGCCCTTATAAGGGGGATACAGAAGGGTCAGAGTCAGAGAGAGAGATGATAAAATGCTACCCTGCTTGTTTTGAATATGGCAGAGGGAACCATGAACCAGGGAATACAGATGACCTCTAGAAGCTGGAAAAGGCAAGGAAACAGATTCTCCTCGAAGGCCTCCAGAAGGAATGCTGTCCTGCCGACACCTTGATTTTAGGACTTCTGATTTTCAGAACTGTAAGAGAATAAATTTGTATGGTTTAAGCCACTCGTTTGTGGTCATTTGTTACAGAAGCAACAGGAAATGAATGCATAACAGTTTCTACCACAACTACTCGACGCTGCTGTTGTAGTAAAAGCAGCCATAGATAATATATAAATGAGTGGGCGTGTCTGTGCTCCAGTAAAACCTTATTTACAAAAACAGGCAGGCTGGATTTGGTCCATGGGCAACAGTTTTCTGACCTCTGGAATAGCCTCAGATATATACCACTATTCTATGTAATCTCTAATTTTGAGACATAGTCTGTCTCCATTTTCAAATTACAATACGTAATGTTCCAGTGAACATTCTTGTGGGCAGTTCATTGCGCCTATCTCAGATTACACGTCCAGAATAAATTCTAGAAATGTGATTCCTGGGTCAAAGTGTGTGTATCCTTTTCCCTAGGCTGACCTTTTGCAAAGCCACAATAATCCACACTCCCGGGGAAACACAGGACGGTCTACCACACGCTCAGAGGAGCCAATTCTTGGTAAGTAGATGTAGGGACTGGAGTAAAACACCAGGATAATGGCTCACGTTCATATTTTATACACAAATTTTAAAGCACTGGGGCAGGTGATTTATCTGGTAACCCTGAATTTAGACTGTTTAATGTGCAATTTTAAATATGGGCAACAGAAAATAAAATATAAATTCTTACTTCTGACACTTAAGCATGCTAATAAATGATTATAATCTTTACATTTTATTTGCCCCTGGAACTCAGTATGTTCTTAGTTGGCAACAGTACTTGGATTTGGTACTCTACGTGTTGGCCCATTGGGAATGAAAATGGCTGGGTGCATGTGACTTTCTCATCAATTGTTTAAATAGAGACGTTCAAGGACAGTATTTCTGGAATGTGCTCCTTTTTTAATATATATATATATATATATATATATATATTTATTTATTTATTTATTTATCTGGCTGCGTTGGGTCTTCGTTGCTGCACGTGGGCTTTCTCTTTTTGTGGCGAGTGGGGGCTACTTTTCCTTACCATGCGTGGGCTTCTCATTGTGGTGGCTTCTCTTGTTGCAGAGCATGGGCTCTAGGCACACGGGCTTCAGTAGTTGTGGCATGCGGGCTCAGTAGTTTTGGCTCGCAGGCTCTGGAGTGCAGGCTCAGTTGTTGTGGCACACGGGCTTAGTTGCTCCACGACATGTGGGATCTTCCCGGACCAGGACTTCAACCCGTGTCCCCTGAATTGGCAGGCAGATTCTTAACTACTGCGCCACCAGGGAAGTCCTGGAATGTGCTCTTGATCAACTTTTTTTTTTTTTTTTAAAGGTGGGTGGTTTTTTGTTTTGTTTTTTTTTAATTAATTAATTAATTTATTTTTGGCTGTGTTGGGTCTTCGTTTCTGTGCGAGGGCTTTCTCTAGTTGTGGCGAGCGGGGGCCACTCTTCATCGCGGTGCGCTGGCCTCTCACTATCGCGGCCTCTCTTGTTGCGGAGCACAGGCTCCAGACGCGCAGGCCCAGTAGTTGTGGCTCACGGGCCCAGTTGCTCCGTGGCGTGTGGGATCTTCCCAGACCAGGGCTCGAACCTGTGTCCCCTGCACTGGCAGGCAGATTCTCAACCACTGCGGCACCAGGGAAGCCCCAAGTTATTTTTATTTTGAGAAAATTTATCCTTGTATTCACAATCTTATTTCTGTCAGTCTCTACAGGAATTTGGAACTCCTGATTTGGGGTGGTAGCATACAGGGAAAATGATTAGTTGATTCATTCGTTGCTATTTGGAGGGAAGAAAAATCAATACCTCCTATTTTCCAGCAAAATCCATTGTTTTTCTGAGACTGTTCTTTGACTCTTTGGGTTTTAGCAAGAATCCTCCAATTGGGGGTTATATTCAGATTGGCCAAGAGTTTTTGTATGATTCTTGGGGGAACTCCACAGGCACAGTGTCAGGATCCTGTATTAGAATGAGATACAGTGTGTGTAGATGCCAGGTGCACACTAATAACAACTAACATTTGTTGAGGATGTAGCACATTCTGGATAGGGAAAATCATCCTGATTAACTCCGACACCATCTTTGGGATCTAGGCATTTCTATTATCTTACCAGTATTATTGTTGAGGAAACCGGGAGTAATAAGTAACTTGCCCTAGGCTAACAGTTAATAAATAAAGTTGCTGGGAGCGAATTCCCTGGCAGTCCAGTGGTTAGGACTCAGTGCTCTTACTGCCAGGTGCCCAGGTTCGATCCCTGGTAGGGGAACTAAGATCCTGCAAGCTGCACGGTACACCCTAAAAAAAAATAGAGTTGCTGGGGGTTGAACACAGGCAATTTGATTCCAAAGCCCACACTTTGCATTATGGATTATAATAAATAATCAATAGGTGCATTCTTCCTTTAATTTATCCAATCAGTCGATCAGTAGGTGTTTGTTCATTTATTGGGCTTAGTGTATATCAATAAGCAAAACAGATAAACTTTCTGTCTTATTAGAGATTACCTTCCAGTGGGGGCCAAGACATAAAAAACCAACAATTAGCATACTAAACATATTAAATAAGTCAATCAATCATAAAGTACGTTGGAAGGTATTAAGTACAATGAAAAAAAAGGAAATAGAGCAAAGGTAATGGGGGCCAGGAGTGGGTGTATGGGCTTCACTGAGAGGGTGGCGTTGAGCACAGATTCAAGGAAATGAGGGAGTTCTTTGGATTCCTATCCAACCCTTTCTTTCTATACTTGTGAACATTTCTCAGTGAAATTTAAACCAGAATAATATCTGCCACCGCTTATCTAGAGGGTGATATTGTATTTACTATACCATCTGTAGGCTCCTTGGAATTTTCATCCAGCAGAGGACTCAAACTTAGATTATCAAGTTACTGGAAAGTGTAACTAATAATGTATAGCTCAGCCTCAATTATTTGGACATTAGATGAAAGCAGAATTCCCCCCCCCCCCATACCAGTGTATCTGATTTACGTACGTATGTTGACTCAATTGCAAGGACATCTATAAAACTCAGGGGCAAGATACACATCACAGGCAACTGACATAGAGAACCAGGAGAGAAGCTACTGAAAAATAAAACCAAACACCTGTTTCCTCTCTGGCTTTGGTTGTCAGGCAAACATTTTCCAGTGAAAACAGCACAATACATGAGAAGTACTGAGGGTTGTTTGTTTTCGTTTTCACTTGAGATGCCTGGTGTCTTAACATAAAATATTTATTGAACTGCATTTGAGAAATATTTCGGTAGGTCACTTATCACAAAAGAAGAAGGAATTAAACTGCATCCACATACACATGTCTGGGCTGAGTATCCAGTTTGTTTCAATCCTTCACGGGATTGTAAATTCCGTGAGGCCGGAGTGTGTGCCTTGTCTTGGTGATGCTCGATACTTGTGTGTTGAATTAAAGGATGAGAAAAGGAAAGAGGAAGGCAAGAAAGAAGAAAGGGAAGGGAGGGAGGGAGTGAGGAAGGAAGGAAGGAAAGAAACCAAGGGAAGAAAAGAAAGAGTGGATTCTCTTTATTCAGGAGCCTTAGATATATACTGGGCAGTATTCGAATAGAGGATAGTAATGTAAGATTAGGCTGCAGAGACAAATCGTTTAACTTTTGTGCTGTATGTGTGTGCACTAATTGTTTTTTGACTATAACAATTGTGAAAGAGGCGTTTGTGCTTGCAAAGAGTGACACTAATTCACTCTTTGGCTGGTAGGCTGATGCCTATCTTTGGGAGGTGAAAATCAAGGCAGTGGCAAGAATTTTCATAAAGATTTTTTTTTTTCTGTACATCCATGTCAATCAATATTTGACCATATATGGATTTGGGCTGAGAAAAGATCCTTTTATTAGTAATTTCCAAATTGCAGAAATCAATCTAGTTGTTTATGTTGAGCACTTTTCAAAAATAGTACAGAACAGAAAAGAATCGAACGGACCAGAGTGCCTTGTGTGCTGTGAGGGTGAGTGTTGCATCACATATGTGTGTACTGGATGAAGAGGTAAAATGCATTTCTTGCTCTGAAAAGTGTTTATTTTTTATTTTTTTAATTTTTTACTTTTTGGCCACGCTGTGTAGCATGCAGGATCTTAGTTCCTCCACCAGGGATTGAACCCGTGCCCCCTGCAGTGGAAGCACAGAGTCTTAACCACTGGATCTCCAGGGAAGTCCCTGAAAAGTGTTTTAAAGAAAAGTTTGAAGTTCAAACTTTGAATCAATGAAGTGATTGGATTGGTATAACTACGATCTCCAGGTCAGGAGTAAGCCACTGAAATCCTTCTGAAGCTCAAATCATATTGAGTTTAGTAGAGAAGTATTGAGTGAACTTCTATCCTGGTTCAAATCCAACTTCTACCACTTCCTAACAGCCTGACTCTGGGCCTTTGTTTCCTTATGTGTCAGATGGAATAATAGTAGTATCTACTTTAGAAAGTTGTTTTGTGTATTAAAAATGAATTAATATATGTAAAGTGCTTAGAAAAGTGCCTGGCACGTGGTAAGGACTATATGAGTATCAGTGATTGTTATTGTTATTTTTGTTGCTGTTGTTGTTATGTGATGAGCCCTGTGGGAGAAAATACCCAGACAATGTGATATTTAACCCAAGACCAAGTATTAGTTTCAGCACATGCAATACTTCGTACCTATTTGAAGTCGAGTCTGGCTATCTGGCTTTTAAGCAGAAACATCCGACACCTTAGAAACCAACCATCTCCCTGGATGTTCTTCTATTGATACATAAGATCATATGTAGTAACTGGGGGGCATGTTTTATTTGAATACGCAGTGTTTTTTGTGTGTTTCTGTTTAAAAAAAATTTTTTTTAATTTTTAAAATTTGAATGCCCTAACCTCTTGTGGTAGAAACCAAATTTCTTTTAATATATTACATATATATGTACACACTCATGTGAAATATATGTACCTTGAGGGGATCTATTTATGTTCCATTGAGAGTCATTCCTTCCTATCAGGAATCTCACCTGCTGTTTTGTGCATTTGGTCAGATTCCTGACATGTTTTGTCTCCTGTTGTTTAGTAAAGGTGCTCTTTCTGGGATGTACTAAACCTGATGACTTTTTTGGAAGATTTTTTTCCTTTTGATTTAATATACTGAGAAAGAAATGGGAAGGTTAAGATCAATTTTAGGAGTGCTTTGGGTTGTGTATTAAATAGCCATTCATTCTGGAACACAAGGGTAGGATTGTAATAAAAGGTGATGGAACAGTAAAAAAAAAAAAAATTTACCCCAGTTCTTATCACTTCCTATTGGCTAAAGCCACTTGACAATTTATGTTATCTGTCTGATCCCTCGATGCATTTGACTTTTAAATCCCTGCTAAAGACTGAAGTGCCTAAAGCTTCCTCACTCTGTACCCAGTTGCTCGTAGCTTCAGATCTTTAAACTGAATTAACACATTATTACTTAACTGGGCTGCCCACTTTCCTCCACGTCTCCTGGCATTTTACCTGGATGCAGAGGACAGCAGTTGCTCTGCTGTAAGCATCTTATCCAGCTATCTTATGGATGTCACTCTAAAATGGAGAGAAAGGCTTCTATGAAGCACATATTTTTCCAGGCACAAAGACACACACATCCATCTAGGGGCCACACCAGACTCCTGGACTGAATTCCAGAACTCTTACGATGGCAGGTAGAGGAGGTGTGGGAATGTTCTGTGTCTATATTGCAGCCTAGAGTACAATAAAGTATATGTAAGTTGGTATATTATGGGCTTTAGCTCATTTTTAACAAGGTCTTGAATTTATATGGCACCATTCTCTAAAAGGCTAGCAATGTACACAAACTGGATCTAATTCATCACCACACCGATTCCTTTAGAGTAGATAGGTGGGAGTAGATAGGTGGGTGGCATAGAGTTGGGAAAGATGTAGCCATCAAATGGCTGCTCACATTAAAAATATCTAAGGTTAGATAGCTGAAAATGCCATAGGTTTCAACTATTCCACAAAAAGAGTACAGAGGTCTGACTTTTCTGGTTAATCTGATGGATGTAGGTAGCTCAGAGCTATATCATCTGGCCATCCCTATTGATAACATTTGCCATTTCACATAGGGCTGCATAAAGACTCCCGAGGTCTACAGTTCCCTCAACGGCCACTAGAGTCACTGAGAAAAAAAAAAATACTTCAGAAAACACAGCATGAATAATGGCAGCAAGAGAAGTTCCTGGTTATAGCCCACTCATATATTTTTGAAATGTAGGTCAGATTTAGAGGAAGTGAAAGAAACTTCCTGTTGAATTTTCGTTTATAGCATGTGTCTGGAAATCTCTAAATGTAATTTCTTGGTGTAAAGTAAACTGCAGAAATCTGGAATGTGTCAGTCTGCTTTATGTTTATTGAAGCCATTCTATTTGAAGCTGAAATGTAAAATTATATAGTGGAGTGAAGAGCTACAATTAGTTTAACAGACATGACCGTATTCCTCAATTGAAAAGCTGTCAAGACCTCAACAATCAGATACAAAAAAGATCCAGGAATGCTATAAAATCTTGTCTCCTAGGAAAGATTACATTTCCCTTTGGCTGCTACACATCGCTTTGAATATTGTACTATCTTCTACCCTCTTTTTTAAATTTTAAATTTTTAAAAAATTGAAATATGGTTGATTTACAATGGCATGTTAGTTTCAAGTGAACAGCAAAGTGATTCAGTTATACATATATATATATCTATTCTTTTTCAGATTCTTTTCCATTATAGGTTATTACAAGATATTGAATATAGTTCCCTGTGCTATACAGTAGGTCCTTGCTGTTCTACCCTCTTTTTTGTGGTTTAAAAAAAAAAAAAGCACTTCCCTAAAAGTCACAAATAATGGGTTTCTTTTCTTTTTTTTTTTTTTTAATTTTTGGCTAGGTCTTTGTTGCTGTGCGCCGGCTTTCTCTAGTTGTGGCGAGCAGGGGCTACTCTTCCTTGTGGTGTGCGGGCTTCTCATTGCCGGGACTTCTCATTGCGGTGTCTTCTCTTGTTGCAGAGCACGGGCTCGAGGCGTGCGGGCTTCAGTAGTTGCAGCACATGGACTCAGTAGGTGTGGCGCACGGACTTAGTTGCTCCGTGGCATGTGGGATCTTCCCGGACCAGGGCTCGAAGCCATGTCCCCTGTATTGGCAGGCAGATTCCTAACCACTGCACCACCAGGGAAGTCCATAAATAATGTTTTTATAAATTTGAACTGGTTAGAACAACTTAGATGTTCTCATGACCACAACCAAGCTCTCAAAATATAAAGGGTTTTGGTAAAACTAAAATTCTCATCACTATGGCAGACACCCCCATTTAACTTATCTATAGTCTACTTTGATTTTGGATTTTCCTTCTAAATTGAGATGAGGACTCTATTAGTTGTAAAAGGAATGCTACTTGATGACACTTGGTGTCACTTGTAGCAGACACTGTTGACGGCCTAGGCAACCAACGGCAGAAGCTGATTCTGTGGCTGTGTCCACCCTAATATGCTCTGTGAAGGTCACCCTATTTCCTATATGGGGGGATAGATCATCATTTTGCTGAGCCAGCCATGGTCATCCTATTCTCCTTGACAGTGAGAGCAGAGAGATGGAGTGAACCTGGGTCCTTCATGATATCACGAAACCATCAAACCCTGAAGCAACCTACATTGAGGCTTTTAAAAATGTGAGATAATTAATTTTTTTTAATGTGTAAGCCAAATTCAGTCAGGACTTTCTGTTACTTGGTTCCCCAGACACCCTAATATTGCTGCAAAGAAAGTTATCTCTGTAATGCTATTGGGGGTAGAGCCTCTGCTTCATGGGCTGAGCTAAGACTTTGCCTCTGAAAGACTAGAAAGACAGCATACTATTGAGCAAAGAGCCCTGGATTTAGGGTCAGAATAACCAGTTCTAAATCACACCTGTCATTTATTATTTGTGTGCACTCAGGCAGGTAATTTAGTCTGCCTGAGTCTCAGATTAACGATACCAACTCATGGGCTGATTATGAAGGTTAAATGAAACAATGTGTTTCACAGGCCATCAGATGGAATACCCTTGAGGGCCAATATTGTGTTGTGTTTATCTTTGTTATTCCTATCGCACACTGGCCAGCATATAGCAGCAAATACTTATACATCATCCACTCTGTGCCTGTGTTTTTCATGTATTAAGTATTTTTCATGTATTTTAAAGCTCATTTAATTGTATTAACTCATGTAATTGTCACAACAACACTATTCTTTTATTCCACTTTACAGATGAAGAAAGAGGCTCAGAGAGATTAAATAATTTGCCCAGGGTCATCCCCATAGGAAGTAGTAGAGACAGGATTCGAATCCAGGCAGTCTTTAAAGTCTAGGATCTCAACTACACAATATTCTACATAGTGAGGGCTTAGTATTTATTTAATGGCTGAATGGTACCTATGAAGTTCAGTGAATATTTATTGAACAGGTGGGATGTAGCAGTTGAATAACAATTTCTTTTTCTTAAGAAGAAATGTTATACTTCGATTTTTTTTCTCTTGGAGAAAAAAGTAGTTCTTCCAAGTTTAATGAGATTCTGTGACCATGGATTACTTTGGGGGGCATTTTTCCATCCATGTTAATGAATGTGGCCCCCAAGGCAGCCACCAGTAGGATCAGGCCTGAATATAAGGATTATTCAGCACCCTTTTATCACGTGACTCCCATGTATTAAACAACCTCCAAATCACATGACTCTGATTAAATCAGGCCCATTAAACATCCCAACCCCCATTAAATCAATCATCCTCCTTAAATCTCCTGACACCCATTATTCCAATCAAACTCCTTAGGTTTCCTGACCCCCCAAATCAATCTGCCTTCTTAACTCTCTAGACACTCATTAAGTCATTCTGCCTTCTTAATTCTCCTGAACCCCATTAAATCAATCGCCCTTCTTAATCCCCCAACCGCCCTTAAAACAATAAGCCCCCTTAAATCACGTGATTGCTTTGATTCAATCAGTGCCCTTAAATGGTGGAGCTACCAATGATTCAATCAGGCACATTGTATCGCGTGACTCCCATTGATTAAATCAGCTCACTTAAATATTGTTAACCCCTTTAAATCAATTGTTCTTCTTAAATCTCCTGACTTTCATTAAACCAACCGAACACCTTAGGTTTCCTGAGTCCCATTAAATCAATCTGCCTTAGTAAGTCTCCTGACACCCATTAAAGAGGATGATTACTTTAATTAGGGTCACCATATTTAAGAAGGCAGATTGAATCAATGGGGGCCCAGCCCAGGAGAGGTGCTGTTCTCCGTGGGGGGTGGGGGCAGGGTATCCCCGAGGGGTGGCCCTGGCATCCCCCTGGGGTACTCAGTTGTGTATATGCATTGTGTACACTAAGTTCTTTTGGGGAAACATAGTATGTCCACTGTTGTGTATATGTATTGTGTACCCAAAGTTCCTCTGTGGAAATAGTATGTACACTGTTGTGTATAATCATTGTGTACTCAAATTTTTTGTGGACACATAGTATGTATACAGTTGTGTATATGCATTGTGTACACAAATTCCTTTGCGAACACACATTATATACACAGTTGTGTATATATATTGTGTACACAAAGTTGCTTTGTGTACCCATATTCCATACACAGTTGCATACATAGGTGCTGTCCCCCCTGGGGAGGTGGTGTTTGGGCTGATTCAATCAGCCCCTTGGATAACGTTACTCCTATTGTTAAATCAGTACCCATAAATCGGGGGGGGTGCTGTCCCCTCTGGGACAGTCTCTGAAATGCAGAATACACTTAGTTTTGTCTATCATCTCCTCTCCCAAATGGTTAGTTAGAGCACATGCTTGGAAAATTCTGGCCACTAGAACATCCTGGTCACACACCCATGAGTTGCTGTAGCTAAAGTTTGGTTAGGTAGGTAAGTGTCTCATTTCTCTGCTGTGTCCCCATTCCCTGGGGCACTCCCATGCCTCGCTCACATCTTCAGCACCAGTGGTGCTCTGCTCACCACCCCCAAAGCCCCCTTCCCCCATTAAAATCTGTGGTCAACAAACTGTCCAGAAGTAAAGAATTCTAACAATGAAATCAAACACATAAATGACAAAAATCATGAATTGCACACCAAGTTATGTAGATGACTCGTAGCTTAATGAATATGTTCTTCCTCTGAAGACAGTGGATAGAAAGACATTTCTCAACTCCAAGAGGTCAAGCTGACAGGCCCGCAGGAAAGAGCTGGTTTGGGAAGGAAGCCTTCTCCAAAATGACAAGTGACATCTTAGAAGGAGACCACCTACTTGTATTTCCAACATTTAGTTGTCTCAATGACCCTATCACCTCTGAAGTAGGTGGCCTTCCTCCTTTCCTCTCCAGGCCTCCTTCTATCCTCCCAGGGAAGTCACAATTTCCATTATCTGCCTAAAGTCTAGTGTAGAATGTAGAAAGCCAGCTGTAGAACTGTTCTTTGTGGAAATATTGCTTTCAAATTCCTTCTATCCAGACTTCATACACCTTATAAATATAAACAGAACAAGAAATTTAGCAATTTTATAGAAAGAGGACCTAATAAACAAACTCTAAACTTAACACTGTCCAATAGAAATATAATGCAAGCCACAAATGTGAGCCACATACGTAATTTAAAATTTTCTGGTAACCACATTAAGTAGAAAGAAACAAGTGGAATTCATTTTACTTTTTTTATTATTATTATTATTTTAATTTATTTATTTAAATTACTTTTGGCTGTGTTGGGTCTTTGTTGTTGCGCGCTGGCTTTCTCTAGTTGCGGTTGAGCGGGGGCTACTCTTCGTTGCGGTGTGCGGGCTTTTCATTGCGGTGGCTTCTCTTGTTGCATAGCATTGGCTCTAGGTGCGTGGGCTTCAGTAGTTGTGGCTCACGGGCTCTAGAGCGCAGGCTCAGTAGTTGTGGTGCACGGGCTTAGTTGCTCCACGGCATGTGGGATTTTCCCCGACCAGGGCTCGAACCGGTGTCCCCTGCGTTAGCAGGCGGATTCTGAAGCGCTGCGCCACCAGGGAAGCCCGGAATTGATTTTAATAATATGTTATTTAACCCAGTGTTTTAAAAATACAACCATTGCAACAGGTAATCAACATAAAATTTTTGATGAGCTATTTTATATAATTTTTCATATTAAGTCTTTGAATCCAGTTTTACACTTATGACACATGTCAGCTCACACTAGCCATTTGTACTACACTAGCCACTAGTACTACATTTCCAGTACTCCACCCCACTAGCTACATGTGGCTATTGGCTACGGAATTGGACTGTGCCTTCATATCTTTTCACATATTCGTCTAATTTTTCTGAAAAGTTACATGTGTTTTTGCATGTATCTAACCAGTTGTTCAAACTCTCTTGGATTCTTTTCCCCTGAATTACTGTGTATATGAACACATCACATATATTTAAATGTGGCATGCATTATGCATATTTAAATATGTAATATATATTTATCTCTAAGACTGGTAGGACCTATATAAATAGCCTACCATTTATAAATCAATCTAATAATCTTCTGTTGTGTTACTATACTGACTGTATGGGCGTTCATCTATTGGACATCTGGGTAATTTACCACTTTTCTCTGTTACAAGTATTACTGCTATGAATGTCTCTTTTTTTTTTTTAGAGTGGAATTTGTTTTTTCTCTTTCTATCTTTGTCCTTTTTTTCCCTATTCTACTGTCTTTTTCAGGATTACAGAAAGTGAGATTGAGAAACCCTCTTTCCTCAGTTGGTCCAGGATCAACCAACTTTCCACTCTACAAGCGCTACCTGGGGGCATCTCTGTCTTCTGTGATAAATTAAAATCAGTTACCAACCCTGGGCCCAAAGCGGTTAATTCATCAATGTGTAAAGAAGAAACAAAGATGATGGGGGCGGGGGCTTGAAGGGTATAGAACAAACAGCTTCTTTCATAAAGGCTTTTGCAGGAGAGAAGCAAAGCCCCTTTCATTCTGAAGTGTAAGGAGAGAGGATGTAGTAGCAATAGATAGGAAACACAGGCATGAATATGGATATAGTTTTCCACACGGCCCCACCGACTTGAAGACAACAATGAAAAGGCTATTATGGCTCCTATTACAAAGGTGATGGGCTGGATATAATTAGGGATTAAATCTGAAATTCCCAGTACCTACTCAGCATCTTGGGAACTTGACAAGCTGCCATCACTCCAGGATCCCTGAGAGGGGCAGTGCGGCTGGCTTAATCAAAGAGGGCATCAGTGGGGCCTGCTCATAGCAAGTCACTTATCACAGCGCTAATGAACAGGGAGGCCTTCGAAGAGGGGAAGTGGAGCAGTGGTGTCACGTTCCCTTTGTTGTGTGCACATCAGCTGGCTTCTCCGCAGGGGCGGTGACTTGTCAGAAAGGAGACAAGTTGCTAGGTAACCAGGGAGTATGAGGGAAGCCCCCTCCCCCATCCCCAGGGAAGCAAAGTGCCAAGGGGGCTCCAAGAAGGATTTGTTGGTTAAAAAACAACCAAAAACAACTATAGCCTCAAACGTGGAAAGATTAACAGCTATCCTAAGGAGCAACAGGCTACTTTTTTTTT
Organism: Balaenoptera physalus; assembly: GCF_965194825.1. Taxonomy (NCBI): domain Eukaryota; kingdom Metazoa; phylum Chordata; class Mammalia; order Artiodactyla; family Balaenopteridae; genus Balaenoptera; species Balaenoptera physalus. The sequence goes on from NC_138884.1 coordinate 26,765,389, forward strand.
TTTTCCAGAAGGGGAAGGCTAATTGGAAGAAAATTACTGTGACCTGGGAGTCAAAGGAGAGGGAAGGAAAGGGAGGGGAAAAAGCCAGAGAGCACAGGGGGAACAAGTATTAAAAAGAGAGAGAGGGAGAAGATTGTGGGAAAGAAAGCATCTCCATCAACTCTGGAAATGACCTTATTACAGGACAGTATACTGGGGCCACCATGAACTCCAGGGCCCTTAGAGGGTTAAGATAGTCTGTGCAAAAAACAAGCTAAAAAGTATGGTCTCTGTACCAGCCATGTCTTATTTGGAAACTTGTTGGAACATGTCAAGCCCCGACCCAGGCCTACTGCTTTAGCAACTGTGTTCTTTTTTTTAAATATTTATTTATTTATTTATTTATTTATTTATGGCTGCATTGGGTCTTAGTTGCGGCGGCACTAGGGATCTTTCGTTGTCGTGCACGGGCTCTTTGTTGCAGTGCGCGGGCTTCTCTCTCTAGTTGTGGTGTGTGGGCTCGGTAGTTGCAGTGCACAGGCTCTCTAGTCGTGGCACACAGGCTCCAGAGTGCATGGGCTCTGTAGTTGCAGTGTGCAGGCTCTCTAGTTGTGGTGCGTGGGCTCAGTAGTTGTGGCTCACGTGGCTTAGTTGCCCTGTGGCATGTGGGATGTTAGTTCCCCTACCAGGGATTGAATCCGCATCCCCTGCATTGGAAGGCGGATTCTTAACCACTGGACCACCAGGGAAGTCCCAGCAACTGTACTTCTAACAAGCCCTCCATGTGATTCAGAAACATACTAGTTTGAGAGCCACTGCTGCAATGGAATGAGAAGTTTTTGGAGGCATGAGCAGGGGCATGTCAAAGCAAAGATTGCACCCTGCAAAGTTAAACAGGCAAGGAAAACTTCATTCAAGGCTATTGCAATAAGGGAGAGAGGCCAGAACTCAGTCTGAACTTAACTCCCCTGGATCAGAGGGTGGAAGGGTTTTTAAATGCTGGGGTGAGCTAGTGAAAAACTACTGGGCGGTGTTAGGGCACTGTCAAAGACCATCTGTGTTTGCTCATAAACCTCTCCTGTCTTTTTTTTTAATATATATAAATTTATTTATTTAATTTATTTATTATTTCTGGCTGCATTGGGTCTTCATTACTGCACACGGGCTTTCTCTAGTTGCAGCGAGCAGGGGCTACTCTTCATTGTGGTGCGCGGGCTTCTCATTGCGGTGGTTTCTCTTGTTGCAGAGCACAGGCTCTAGGTGTGTGGGCTTCAGTAGTTGCAGCACGCAGGCTCAGTAGTTGTGGCTTTTGGGCTCTAGAGTGAAGGCTCAGTAGTTGTGGCACACGGGCTTAGTTGTTCTGTGGCCTGTGGGATCTTCCTGGACCAGGGTTCGAACCCGTGTCCACTGCATTGGCAGGTGGATTCTTAACCACTGTGCCACCAGGGAAGTCCCTCTCCTGTCTTTATGGCAGAAGTTAGCTTTACAACTGGGAGCAAGGTGTTCTCTAATGTTAGGCTTCTACCCTCCCTCAGAGGCTGAGAGATAGAGAAGTTGTCTCCTCTGGTGATTACCTTTCAAAGAGATGGTCCACGGGTCCTAGAGAAGGACATTCCTAGAGCCATATTGAAGGTGACAGGGATGAAAGGCAGTTTATTCCAGAAGGAGACTTCTTCAGGGTGATGCAGCGGGGAGAAGGATGGAGTGGCATGGGATGGAGAAAAGCAGGTCGTGCGGAGTCTTTCCTCTCCATGCTGTTGCTGGTTTCATTTCTTTCATGGGAAACCAGACAAGGGCACACAGAGAGGGAGGGCACACAGAGAGGGAGGGCACACAGAGAGGGAGGGCACACAGAAAGGGAGGGCACACACAGAGAGGGAGGGCACACAGAGAGGGAGGGCACACAGAGAGGGAGGGCAGCTTGGGCTTGATTCGCCTGATTCTCTCAAAAGGTTTTCTGAAGAGCTGATAACATTCGCTTGGAACAAAGTGTCTGTGGTTAAGATAACAAGCCCACGGCTGTCCTAGTCAGCTTAAGCCAGGTCTTTACTGCTGCACCAACAATTGTAACTTCCCATAGGCCTACCTTTCAGGGACTTGGCCAAGATGAATTGCCTTCCAAGATGGATTTACTGGAAGGCTTCAATGCCTCTAACCGTGGGGTTCCTGCAGGGGGCGGAGTATGGCCACTCTTGTCTTTGAGCATTAGAAGTCCTGCCAGAAGGGCTGGCTTTCTTCCCACCTCCATTGTCTGCCGTGGCTGTGCTTCTTCCACATAACTGGTGACCGAGCATGCAGCACTGATCAAGGCTGAACTGTTCCAAAGGACGAAGAGGCTTTTGCTAGTGACCTTTTAGATAATCTGCCTCACTCCTCCCCTTTTTTCTTTTTCTCAGAATGGTAAGGAGACAGCTGTTCCTGGAAGCCTAGCCAAGGCCAGGCATGAGAGTGTGGCTAAGGCACCGTGGGAGGCTGTGTAGCTCCTGTATACCCAGTCCTGGTCACCACACATCCTACAGCACCATGGCTCAGCGGACCTGCCTCCTGCTCTGAACAAGGGGTGAGGCCACCAGGACCAAGGGCTCTGGTGCTTAAGGTTGGCTCAGCTGAAAGACACATGCACCCCAATGTTCTTGGCAGCACTATTCACAATAGCCAAGACATGGAAGCAACCTAAATGTCCATCAACAGATGACTGGATAAAGAAGATGTGGTACCTATATACAATGCAGTAATTACTCAGCCTCAAAAAGAATGAAATAATGCCATTTGCAGCAACATGGATGGACCTAGAGATTATCATACTAAGTGAAGTAGGTCAGAAAGAGAAAGACAAATACCATATGATCTCACTTATATGTGGAATCTAAAATATGACACAAATGAACTTATTTACAAAACAGAAACAGACTCACAGACATAGAGAACAGACTTGTGGTTGCCAAGGGAGAGGGGTGTGGGAGAAGGATGGAGTGGGAGTTTGGGATTAGCAGATGCAAACTATTATATATAGAATGGATAAACAATAAGGTCCTACTGTACAGCACAAGAAACTATATCCAATATCCTGTAAAAAACCATAATGGAAAAGGGAAAAAAATTGGCTCAGCTGAGTACCAACCAATGTCTGCCACAGCCCATGTCATTTGTAAGATGCTCCTGGGCCAACCAGATGGTGACATTTAATAAATTAAAAAGGTGAGAATTCCCTGGCAGTCCAGTGGTTAGGACTCTGGGTTTTCACTGCCAAGGGCCTGGGTTCAATCCCTGGTTGGGGAACTAAGATCCTATAAGCCTCACGGCATGGCCAAAATAAATAAATAAGCTATGAAAACATCCATCATTATCACTTTACCCTGTAATCACTAGCTCACTTGTATCCCTAGACTGTGGGCTTCTTAAGGCAGGGCTGAATCCCAATAAATGCCTGTGTCGATGTATGAGTAAAAGAACGAAGGGGAGTCCCCAGGACTCCTTTTGTCCACTCTGTGTTGCCTCTTACCATTCCTTTATTTTTCTGGGTTTTTTTTAAGAATTATTTTTTACTGAGGTAGAGTTGATTACAACATTATGTAAGTTTTAGGCGTAAAACACAGTGATTCACAATTTTAAAGGTTATGTTCTATTTATAGTTATAAAATATTGGCTATTTCCCCTGTGCTGTACAGAGTATCCTTGTAGCTTGTTTATTTTATACATAGTAGTTTGTGCCTCTTAATCCCTTATCCCTATGTTGCCTCTCCCCTCCCTCTCCCCAGTGGTAACCATTAGTTTGGTCTCTATATCTGTGAGTCTGTTTCTTGTTTGTTATATTCACTAGTTTGTTTTATTTTTTAGATTCCACATAAAAGTGATATATGATATTTGTTTTTCTCTTTCTCACTTACTTCACTTAGTATGATAATCTCTGGGTCCATCCATGTTGTTGCAAATGGCATTATTTCATCCTTTTTTATGGCTGAGTAGTATTCCGTTGTGTATATGTACAACATTTTCTTTATCCATTCATCTGTTGATGGACAATTAGGTTCCTTCCATATCTTGGCTACTGTAAATAGGGCTGCTTACCATCTTCCATTTCAACCATAAAAATCTTTTTGAGCTCCAGAGACCAAAAAAAAAACCCAACAACAACAACAAAGCTGTGCTTTTTTCACCATTCTTTAGAGTTTGAGAATTGTTACCAGAAGAACTATATGTAGACTGGCAATCTTGGTAACATTCATGGATATTAAATTAATAAAAAAACTAAGTTAACCAGAGAAGAACGTCATCTAGCACGTGGTAACACTTTTTGGTTGAACTGCTAATAACCCAATGAATCCAGAGGAAACACCTATTTGTGAAAATGATTTACAAAAATGGCCAAACCAACATTTTAGAGTATGAATTAGTCTAAGATAAAAGATTAATGCGACCACACCATAAATAATTCACCAAGGAAATTATTTAATGAGTGCTTACCGTGTGCATGGCAGGTACCTGACCAGACACAGAAATGCTAAGACCACATTTACCTCCTGCAGGTCTCTGCAAGCAAGATACCCTGATGATGAAGAAAGAAGCCCAGGGAGCCTGGAATTGTGCACATAAACATAACATTTCCAAGGCAAACGGTTTTAAGAGACCCATTTAAAAGACACTATTCTAAATAAATTTAAAACAAGAACAACAAAATTAAATGGTTCCCAGGAATACCCTGGCAGTCCAGTTAAGACTCCACGCCCAGAAGCCTCCTCGAGGCCCAAAAAACCCCACCCAACCAACCAAACAAACAAACCGCCCCCCGCCCCAAAATAAATTAAATGGTTCCCATTTTAAACTGTTGGTCCTGAAGAACAAAGTTATTTTCCTTGTGATATAAACTCTCAACACAGCAAAACCAAAGCATGATCTGGAGAAACTAGTTTTAGCCATAAGAGGAAAGGATTGGAAACAAACCAAGCCATATCCCTCCAAAGTGTCTTTATTCCATCTAATTTTAAGGAACGAGCCGGGATGCTCTTGTAAGTATTTGCATGCAAAGTAGGCTTGAAATTGGCCTTGTTTAAACAAGTGCTCCTAGCAAGGCCTCCCTCCGTCGCCCACCCTTGGCATCAGGGACCTGCCGGCCATAAAAGAGGCAGCCACGTGAGCGTTGCAGCTGAAAAGAAGCCTCTGAGTCGCTCAACTGTTTAAGTAATTAATGCAGTTCTCCCGCTAAGGTTAGAAATGAAAGGAGGGGGGAACGAATTTGTGAGCGATCCACCACTTTGGGTTCATTATGTGCTTGCAAAGAGAGATGCAGCGTCCCCACGCCCGCGTGCAGCTCTTCAAGCCTCTTGCGGAATCCTCCCTAATCCCAGGCATTCCCTGGAGCACAGCGAGGCCTTTGGCTGCAGAGCGGCTCTCAATGGGTCGATAACCACAGGAAAGACTCTATACATTTATTTACTTATTTTTATTTTTGGCTGTGTTGGGTCTTCGTTGCTGCACGTGGGCTTTCTCTAGTTGAGGCGAGCGAGGGCCGCTCTTCGTTGCAGTGCGCGGGCTTCTCATTGCTGTGGCTTCTTTTGTTGCGGAGCACAGGCTCTAGGTGTGTGGGCTTCAGTAGCTGTGGCACGCAGGCTCAGCAGTTGTGGCTCGTGGGCTCTAGAGCGCAGGCTCAGTAGTTGTGGCGCACGGGCTTAGTTACTCCGCAGCATGTGGGATCTTCCCGGACCAGGGTTCGAACCCATGTCCCCTGCATTGGCAGGTGGATTCTAAACCACTGCGCCACCAGGGAAGTCCCAGGGAAGCTGCTTTTGATCCTGGCATAAATCAGAAGGAAAAAAACAAAACAAAACAAAACAAAACAAAAGAACAAAACCCACACCTCCCACCACAGAACTTTAGTTATCTGAACTGGGATGTTTAAAAACTAAGCAAACCTTTGAGAGGTCTATAAAGTGACCCAAGGTGAAGGCAGAGGGCTCCCAACTCAAACAATTGCTTTTGCTGGAGGCAGAGTATTTGCCATAGTCTGACAGCCAGCCCCAGAGATCCAGGGAATGGGGAACAGCAAACGGGGACTGGGGAGGTGCATGAGCTGGCCAGGTGAGAGCCAGTGTCTTGTTGTGTGACAAATCCACCACTGTCACGTTCCTCCCCTCTCCCTTTCCCTCTCCCTTTACACCACTAGAGCCAGACCTTTGCAAAATTATGAAGAGAAATCTAGGTTCAGCATCCTAAACAAACCTCCCCCCTTATTATTATTTATATTTATTATTATTAATTTTTTTTCCCTGTGTTAGTCTGCTTGGGCTGCCATAACAACCGTACCACAGGCTGGGTGACTTAAACAACTGAGATGAATTTTCTCATGAACCTGGAGGCTTGAAGTTCAAGATCAAGATGCTGGCAGGGTTGGTTTCTGGTGAGGCCTTTCTTCCTGGCTTGCAGACAGCCACCTGCTCTTGTGTCCTCACATGGCCTCACCTCTGTGCCTGTCAACTCCTCCTGCCTCTTCCTCTTCTTATGAGGACACAAGTCCTATTGGATTAGGGCCCCACCCTTATGACCTCACTTAACCTAGTTGCCTACTTAGAGGGCCTATCTCCAAATTTAGTCACACTGCGTGGTTAGTGCTTCCACATATGGATTTGGGGGACGTACAATTCAGTCCATAGCACATCTCTTTCCTCTTCTTTTCACTTTAGCAGGCCTGTCCTTTTTACTTCTCTCCCCAAGACTCTTATCAAAATATTCACTCAGGAAAGGGCATAGTTGGCACTGCCCTAGGCATACGTGGGGGGCATGTAAAGAACTGGATGCTTGGGAGGTGCCCTTTGTTAGAGTCTCCTCAAGATGCCATGAGTGTAAAATAACTAGACTGCAGAGCAGAGTATGGATCCTGAGGAGTGCTGGAACTAAGTGGCTGCTACACTGTCGTTCTCCTTTTCACATTTAGCTTCTAGAAAAAGAGAGTCACACTTGTTTTATCCATTTTCTTATTCCCCTTCATCCCCTTCTTATTCCCCGCTTGGGTTCCACCACAGTTCTGAAATGATTTTATTGAGATGGCTAAAAAGTGCCTACCAAGCACCTCCTTGCATTACACTGTAAAGGAAAACCTGTTCCTGTGGTTCTCTATTTTCACACTTCTGACACAAGATGTGGGCTTATTCCCATGCTGACCAATTCTGCAACACCAGCTGGGTGTCCTACAATTTAGTTCAGTTCTGACACTCCCTACCTAGAGCTGGTATCAGATTCCACAGGTAAGGGCTCAGTCCCACAAGACTGTCCCCATCCCCAGATGCCAATCGCAAGTCCAGATTGTCACCTGTGCTTTTGGCCTACCAACTGTAAGTCGGAGGTTCCCACGATCTCCTCCTCCAGTTCCATTAATTTGCTAGAGCAGCTCACAGAACTCAGGAAAACAGTTTACTTACTAGGTTACCAGTTTATTATAAAAAGATATGTCAGGAGCAGCCAGATGGAAAAGATGCATAGGGCAAAGTATATAGGAAGGGGCATGGAGCCATTCTCCCTGCACCGCCATATGTTCACCAGCCCAGAAGGTCACCAACCTCCAATAGGTCTCCAATAGGTCACCAATAGCTCCAATGGCTCTGGAGCTATTTCAGGAACCAAGGCCAAAGACTAAATATTATAACAAAAGATGCTCTCATTCTCTTATCGCTTAGGAAATTCCAAGGGTTTTAGGAGCCCTATGCCAGAAGACCAAACGTATATTTGTTATTATAAGTCATGATGTCATATACAACTATGCACATTTCATTCATTAATTTAAGCATGCATTCAACTGAGCACTGCATTTAGTCACAACCCACTTTCCCCAAGTCTGCATCCCTGGGGCCTTGCAGACAAATGGATCTTTGGTTCTTGGATCATCTCCTTATTAGACTGGGTTGTGCGATTGTACATACAATTTCTCTCCTCTTATATTTGAATTAGAAAAGTGCTTTTCAGATTTTAAACACTGTGGTTTGCATGATGTCATTTTAACTTGGGTAATAACAGGAAAGTGAAACATTTGCTTTATTAGAATAATGCCATGCCTGTTGCAATTTTGTATTTTGGGGAAGGGGCAGAATTCCTCTTAGAGGTTGATGGCTCTTTTCTTTAGGAAAATACCTTGACAGGCCTTTTGGAAATAAAAGGTGGGACACCCGTGGTGGCAAGAGTTGTGAAAGGACAGCACCACTGAATGTGCGTTCCCTGTATGTGAATTTAAGAGCATTATCCCGGACGCTTGCAATAAAGGGAGGTTGGGGGACCAGATGTCCCAAAGAGGAAGCAAGGTAGAGAAGGGTCTCTGTAGAGAGAGGTGACCTGAACAAAACTGGCAGAGTCAGGACCCAAGGGGAAAACTGGTCCTTGAGAAATTCCTATTAAGGACTCTAAGACTTCATAGGTGATGTTCAGTTTTAAGTTATTTCTAGCCTTATGCTCTGCTATGTCTCCTCTTTTATCTGCGAATAGTTGGTAAACGTCTGTTACACATAACAACTTTGTGCTAGTGGGGCTTGGGGAACGAGAGTAACCGTGGCCACCATCAAGGGTCATGGTGAGGGACAGGACAGTGGAGAGAGAAGAGGAGAGAACAAGCTGGAGCCCCGCTCTCCAAGGTTTAAGCAAGAGAGGAGAGACCCAGATCCTTTAGAGGTCTTAGGGTGGGTCTTCAGTATCCACGTTGATAATCTACTCAAGAGTAATCCCTCATCTCCTCATTTCCATTGATCTTGTCCTCCAGCCTGTCTCAGCCACTCACTCTCATGGTCTTATCAATTGCTGCATCTCTTCCAAAAGTTTGATTGCAAGCATCCTAATCCCTGATTAGCCTTGCATACCCTTTCGGCTCACTCCCTGTAGCACCTCTGCTCAAAAAATGATCAAGCACACATGGATTTTTAACCCACTGGCTTTCCCATCTTTGCATTGCTATTCACCCTTTCATAACCTCACTTATCTCTTAACCCAGCCGAGAGTCTTTGGGTCATTCTTAAAATCATCTTCAGCTCTTCCTTCCATCACTTTTTCTTGGCAAGACTCCAGTGCTACTTAGATCCAACTCTCTGCCTATTCTCTGTCTACACCTGAAGAAAGCTGAAGGCTACTGGGAACAATCGCACGCTCTGCTGGTTGGTCTCTCTTTAACTTTATGAACTCAAACTTCAAGTGGGCTGTTATCAGTCTGGGTCCAATCAGGCAAAAAGAAACTAAGTGTTTAAAAGAGTGGGAATCTGATACAGGGAATTGGTTCTGTAAGTGATGGTCAGACTGAGAAGTCCAGATCGCCGGAGAGGCAACCCGAAGATTAGCAGTAGCATGGAGCTCTACCAGCCTTAGGTTGGAGACAAAGATGGAGACAGCATCACCAGGGCCCAGGACCAAAGTCACTGGGTGACAGGTGACCACGGTAGGAATGTTCAGAGAGAGCCAAGATGAGATGATATAGCCCGTGTGGATCAGTCCCCTGCAATAGTTTGTTCTCACTAAAATAGACGCTTATCCTGGATACAGATTTGCCTTCCCTGCTTGAGATACATCTGCCCAAACCACATGGGGCCGGACTCACAACTATTGCACATATGCACTTGTGGCTCCAGCATCATATAACTCTACTGCACCATGATATAACACGTGAGTACAGAAATCTGAGGTCTTGAAGAAGGCAAGAAACCCTTAAGAGGGCTGAGTAGGGGCTGGGTTGAGAATTACTTAGGTTATCAAACTAGGGTTAGTTTTCCCTCTGAGGGGACAGAAGAGCAGTCTGAGGACACGAAGGTGCTGGAGATCCATCGTTGTCAACTGACCACACAATCATTCCCCAGCTGAGGGCAACCCAGCCCTCAGCCTCTGGTCATGTTGGCCACTGTCAAACGGGAGCTGCCGTCTTTATTTTCTAATTAGGCATTTCTCTTGCCTTTCCTCCACAATTCTCCCTTGGGGAAGAGACGACCTCTTTGGGATTTCTTAATTCTCTATGAATTTCTTCTAAATGAGGTTCCATGTAGCCTGGCTTGGGGGCATTCCCAGATTCAACAGACCCTCTGGCCTAATCTTTCAACCTGGGGATGACTATGCCATCCCTACAGCCCCACAGGGTGTGTCGGGTAGATCCAGGTTGCCATCCAAGAGCTGTCTCCCTGGTAGACAGACCCCAGGGAAGGAGAGAGTTCTGTGGGCTCCGGGAGCACGCTGCATTTGGGGGTGTTCAAAAGAGGGAGATGAGGGGAAACTGCTTTTCAAAGGGAAGTAGACACTTGCTGATGTTCTAGTTAGTTCATGGGTTAGAGACCCCAAACCAGATCCATCAGGGTTACCATGTGAGCCCCAGGATGGGCCATTTTGCAATTACTTGGATTATTTCAGCTATGTTTATCCTTAACATCACACACTTGATGAAGTTCATGAGGTGAACGTCATGAGCACATTGTGACCTATGACTTTTCCCGTGACCTCTTGGGGCTAAAATTAAGCACAAAATTCTGCCCTCTCCTCAGGATGTTTAAACATTAGTGATTGGATCCTGTTATGGACTGAATTATATCCTCCCGCAAAGACATATTATTGAAGCCCTAATCCCCAGTACTTCAGAATGTGACTGTATTTGGAGATAGGACCTTTAAAGAGGCAATTAAAATAAAATGAGGCTGACTGTGGAAAACAGCATGGAGTTTCCTTAGAAAACTAGAAAAAGAAAAGATGGAAACTCTAATTCAAAAAGACACATGCACCCCAATGTTCATTGCAGCACTATTTACAATAGCCGAGACATGGAAGCAACCTAAGTGTCCATCAACAGAGGAATGGATAAAGAAGATGTGGTATATATATATATATATAATGGAATATTACTCAGTCACAGAAAAGAATGAAATAATGCCATTTGCAGCAACATGGATGGACCTAGAGATCATCACACTTAGTGAAGTTAGTCAGTCAGAGAAAGAAATAGTATATGATATCACTTATGCGGAACCTAAAAAAACAATACAAACGAATCTATATACAAAACAGATACAGACTCAACAGACAGAAAACAAACTTGTGGTTGCAAAAGGAGAATGTGAGGGGAGGGATAAATTAGGAGTATGGAATTGACAGATACAAACTATTATACATCCAATAGACGAGCAACAGGATTTACTGTATGGCACAGGGAACTATATTCAGTATTTTGTAATAACTTATAATGGAAAATGAATCTGACAAAAAAAATGTACCCAAATCACTTCGCTGAACACCTGAAATGAACACAATAGTGTAAATCACTATACTTCAATAATAAAAAAAAAAAGAATAGTAATGCACACACAGAATAAAATGAGACCGCTTTATGTGCTCTAGTCCAATCTGGCTTGTCTCCTTATAAGAAGAGGAGAGTAGGACACACGGAGAGACCTGGGATGCTCACACAGGGAAATGGCCATGTGAGGACACAGCAAGCCACAGAGAGAGGCCTCGGAAGGAAGCAAACTGTCCTCACCTTGGCCTTGGCCTTCCAGCCCCCAGAACTGTGATACTTTGTTATGGCAGCCAAGCGGACTAAGATAGGTCCTTTAGATCTGGGGGGCGGGGGTGGGGTCGTGGGAACGCTGTGATGGTCCACGGGTGGGAAGGGTCTGTGTGGGAAATGGCCCACCAGTTGCTCTGGGGACCGGCTGCAGGCCCCGACTCTGCACCACCCAGCCTGCCTGCTGCCCTTTCTCTTCAGGACACACTATTCCCTGATGTGGGTGGGACTCGTGCCCTGGTGTCAGAGTTGGAGAGAAAATAGAATCGAGATGTGGGTTAGCAGTAGGATGGGGAAGGAAGAAAAAAGCAAATTCATTTATAGTCTGTGGAGAGCCAACCAAGGATCCCGGTGGGAAACAGGGCCGGGCAGAAAGCTCCGCTTTCCTAAATAGAACTCTGTTTTGACACTCTCCCTGCAGCTGTTCCACCCCACGCTTGTGTGTCTCGCCAAGGGCGCCGGTGAAAAGCAGCAGGACTTCAGCCTCTCACGGCGCCACCTGGTGGCGCGCAGGGAGAGGTACAGTGGTTCTTGCGCCCACAGCCCGGTCTCCCCACAACCAGAGAAATGCCTTCTGTTCTTTAAGAGTAATAGAGGGGTGGGAAGCAGCCTCGGGGCGCAGGGAGATCAGCTCGGTGCTTTGGGACCACCTAGAGGGGTGGGATGGGGAAGGTGGGAGGGAGATGCAAGAGGGAGGGGATATGGGGACATATGTATCTGTATGACTGATTCACTTTGTTATAGATCAGAAACTAACACACCATGGTAAAGCAATTATACTCCAATAAAGATGTTAAAAAAAAAAAAAGAGTAATAGAGTTGTGGATACAAAGACTAGGGAAGAAAAGGATGGTGCAAAGAGCACTGGACTGGAGTGGAAAATGGACTCTGGCTTTGAATCTTATTAGCTGCACAATCTTGGGCACGTTAATGAATCTCTTTGTGCCTCAGTTTCTTCATGTAAAAAATATGGGTGACTAATACCAACAGGATTTTGTACGGACTCATTGTGATAAAGCCCCCCAGAACAGGAAAGTGGTGCCTCAGTGAATGCTCCATCCCTCCTTTTCTTCATTCCTCCTTGTATTCTGCCCCCCACTCCCCGCCCCGACACGATTTTGTAAATAATCAAAAGTTATTACTGCTGCAGGCACGGCCTTTTTCATTTTAGGGGAGGGGTTGAGGGAAGCGGGTCTGGAAGAACCTGAAACTGTGTGTTGGGAGAGCAGCAGGGAGTGGGTCCCGGGAGTCCCAGCTGAGACTGGGAGACCCCCAGGCTCTGCCCTCACAGGGATCAGAGTAGCTCAGACCTGTCCTTAGACCTGACCTTGACTTCTTGTTTCGGAAGAGGATCCTGCCTACCTGTGATAGGGGACGGGAGGTGGCTGGCTCCCATCACCTCAGGCATCCAGGCACTGGGGATTGTTTTGCATTATTTCTTTGTGAGATCTCCTCCAGGCCTAGGAATATTATAAATCCGTGAACTAAAGCAACATTGACAAGAACATCAGTCAAAAGCACCAATTATCTAAACATGCAGTGCAAAACAGGCTAACATCTTGCATATACAGAACATTTGCAATTTGGGTTAAAAAGTGAGAGGGAGGAGAAAGAAGAGCACTGCATGCTGAGAAAGGATTCCAGCATATTAAAGGTAACTAAACTATTTTCCCCACACATTAAAAATAATGATAATAAGTAAACCTGATGGTATCTCTCCTGCCAGCACTGGGGTATAGGGCATGTGTTTATATATGGCAGCTCTTGCAGATGCCGTGTTCTTTCCTAGAGGCTCCCTTTGCCTTCTCTAACACACTAGCCCTGAAATACATAATTCAGCCGGACAAGGGTCCCAGCCAGAGACCTGGAAAATATTCATCGCACATGAAAGAAGATTCAGGGACAGGCTCTTAAGCACTCTTGGGGCCCCGGAGTCTTAAGATCAATGACTTTGAGCGTCTTTGGTGTTCTGGGCTCCTACTTCTTGCCTTATCCAATGCACACACAGGTACCTCGAACTGAGCCCCCTCCTTTTATCCAGTTCCTCTCTCAGTAAATTGCACTAATGATTTCAATTAAAATCGTTAATCTACCTGGTTGCTCAAGTCAGAAACCAGAATGTGAGAATCCTTAACTCCTGCCTTCCCGCTGCCTCACCCCTGTATCAGACATATCAGCACACCGTGCCTGATGCCTTGACCTTATGTCTCTCCTGAATCCTCTGCCACACGCTCTACCTAGGCTGCACTGTGGTTGGCTGACTCCCTGTGGGGTATCTGTAATCTGCCATCTGAGGACCCCCAGCCATACTGTTGGTGTCCCGGGCTCCTGTCTGAAGTGCCACATGGCAGGGTTTGGGGTGATGTCAGGGGGCCAAATGATGCAAATGAGAAGGCTGAGTCATTAACCTGTAACAAGGGTGTTCCAGTGACTCTGGGGGTGACAAATTACCCCAAAGTTCAGGGGCTTAAAACAATCATTTAATTAGGCTTGTGTATTATGAGGGTCAGTAGGGCACAGTAAGACTGGCCTGTCTCTGTTCCTTGATGTCTGAAGCCTGAGCTGGGTGACTCATGGCTATGAGTGACCCTATGCTCGTGCAATAGAATCATCTGAAAGTATCTTCACTCCCAGGGCCGGCAGTGCATGCTGGCTGTTGACAGGGTCTGTGGTTGGAGCTATGCAGCAGAGCCCCTCCACCTGGGCTCTCTGTGTGGCCTGGGCTCATCCCAGCACAGTGGCTTTAGGGTCGTCAACTCCTTACAGGACCGCCAAGGACTCCAAGCACAGGTGCTCCAGTGAGCAAGGCAGAACCCGCATGGCTTTGTATGACCTAGCCTTGGAAGTCCTACAGCATCACTTCTGCTGTGTCCTCCTGGATACGAGTGAGTAATTCAGGCCAGTCCAGATTCACGATAGAGGATACAGTTCCCACCTCATGATGGGAGAAACTTGCAGATGTGTTTTAATGGGAGAATTTGAAGATATGTTTTAAAACTGCCACGGGGGAAACTTTGACCAGTGAGAGATGGGAGATAGAAGCTATATCCTCCTTCCTCTCTCCAGTGGACTGTTCTAAGGTGTAGCTACTCCAGCACCCCATCCAAAGATATCCTGGGGGGCTGGCTGGGTGCCTGTGTCTCATCACAGCTCCTCTGAAGCAGCGGTCTGGGTGGAAACGCACTGCTTCCCGTCATTCTGCCTTACTTCCCTTTCCCTCACTCTTGCTGCCCTGGTACCGTGCCGTCCAAGTAAAGCATCAGCATTTAAGCCTTGCCTCGGGCTTTGTTGCTTTCAAGGGCATGGGCTAAGATACGCACCACAACCAATCTGTCACCCAATCCCACTGATTTATTCTTTTAAGTATCTTTCTCATCCATTCACTTTTCTCCATCCACACCGACATTCCCCAAGGCTGGGCCACATCTTCTCTTGCCCAGACCACAATAGATCTTCCCAACAGATCGCATTAGATCTACACTAATAGTTCTCCCCCATCAGTCCACACTGAAGTCAGAGTGATCTTTTTGAAACAAATCTCATCACCAGACCTCCCAGCCTAAAACCCCTGCGTGGACTGGCCCTGGCTCACCAGATGCCACCCTCTCCCAGGTCTTTATGTCACAGCCAAGGCTAGACTTCTCTCGGCATCCTCTGAACCATGCCAGGGCCTTTCCCTATTCAGGCCTCTTTACTGCTGTTCCTCAGCCTGGAACATGCCCTTTTCTCCTGCCTATCCGCCCTCGACACACACACACCTGCATAGCACTCATCTGGCTCACACGTCATTATCAGTCCTCAGCTAAAATGGCACTTTCGTGAAGGCGCCTCTGGCCTCCCAGACTAGGTTAGTCCCCTGAGGCATGCTCCCGTGGCATCAGCGACCACGCACTTACAGCATTCATCACAGTGATGGTGAATTAATTAGCCTTGGGAAGCCCTGTTAATGCTTCTCCTCAAGCCTCTGTAAACTCCACCAGAGTGTGATGCTGTCATCTTGCTCAGCCCCGTATCCCAGTACTTAGCACAGAGCTTGGCGGATGGTAGGTGCTCGGCGCATTTGGGAATGAATCAATGAATGAATGAATGAACGGACAAATACTACTTACGTGTATTCTTGAGAATCTTCACATTCCTTCCTTTCCTTGCTTTAGATTTCCCTCTGTCGCTATGAAGCGGCACTCTCACTGCATGTGTGGGTGAAAGCCCCGTTCTCTGATGTTTTATCAGCCAGACTCTCTGCCTGATCCTGAGAATCTTTCCAGACTCTGCTCAGTTCTTTGACCTGCTCCTCTACAAAGAATCTATGTAAAGTACTTTGCAGAGTACTTTTAAATTTTACTAAACTATTCTAGAAGCCAGAGGTACACTGAAGGATCAAAGTCCAAGATGTGGTATTTGATTGCTCAGAATATTTACCAAAAGATGGAATCTCCTCTCTTGGTTGCTTGTCCATCAAATGGGACTTCTTTTGTCTTTTCTCACCTCTCACTCCTGACTACCTCCTGCAGGGATGCCAAATGTGACGTGTTGCGTCCTGTTTTGGACCGTTTCTCAATGGAATGTAAGTCTTTAGGGCAGAGTCTGTGTTTGGCTTGTGTCTAGTTTTGCGTGGGTCAGGACTAAGGGTTAAATTCTGGTCATTTTACATTTAAGCACCGGTGGGTTTTGTTCCTATCACAAGCTCTTGCTGGAAAGTGTCAATATGTTGATTTCTGAAAACCTGACATTTTTTTAGGGCATCCTTTAGAAGTGATTCTGGCAAACAGTTTCTGTTAACTGACTTGTTCCAGTTTTGCTGATGTGCATTCTCAGGGCCTCTGGAAAGCTGGAGGAGGAAGTTTAACTGAGCCGGGAGGCTGGCCCATGGTGACACTCCAGCTTCCTCCCAAGGTTGCTGAATCCCTGATTTCTGGTATCCCTGGGATTTACTCCCCCTAGTGGTTTGACGAAATATAACTTCTCTCGATGGAAAGGACAAAGTTTCAGCTACAACACTCCCAGCTCTGAATGTGTGGCTGGTCAGAATCTTTCGAATGCAAATCAAGGATGAAAAGAGATGATAAGCCAATGGGTCCTCTGAGAAGAGGATGGGAAATCGGCTCATGGAGGTGGGAGACGCAGAGGGCGGAGGAAGCTGTTTTGTCTAAAATTCTGGTCCCAGAAACTGCCAGAGACGGAAATCCCGAGGATGCTTTGCTAACGAACTCCCAGAAACAAAGGCGAGAACCAGACACAATCTAAGGTAAAGCAGGAGGGATAAGAAAGAAGAAAGAAAGGAAGAGAAAAGGAAAGTGAAAACCAGGCATCCAATATTTGAAATTCCTTATCCTCTTGCTAAGGTGGCAGAACAAAGCAGTCATAGGCCTTCACGCCTGGGTTCGTGTCACGCTAGGGTTTTCCTGTTTGGGGCTGATCCCGAGGTGACTGGCCGCTAGCATGTGGGACCCTGTGGCAGCTGACTACCGTGAGAGATGTCTTCCTCTTCCATTAGAGCGATAATATCCTGTTAATCTCAGAGTCTCTTCTTTCCAGTTTAAGAGTAGCAACCCCATGCTTGTGGCTTATCTGACTGCATGGGGATGGCTGGTGAATACAGACAAAACACAAGACCTGGATTATCTACAAAATACAAGCGTATCCCTCACCCATCACTCCTAAACAATGATAGACACAGGCTTTAGGGATATTAACTCGGGGACAGGCTTGTGAATTGGACGTGGCCAGTTACCCAGAAATATGTATACCATGTGTATGTATGTAGGTATGTGTATATATATATATATATATATATTATTTTTCAGATTCTTTTCCATTATAGGTTATTACAAGGTATTCAATATAGTTCCCTGTGCTATACAGTAGGTCCTTGTCATTTATCTGTTTTATATATAGTAGTGTGTGTCTGTTAATCCCAAGCTCCTAATTTATTTTGTTATATTTCTTCTTCTGCAGGACCTGACTGGGCCTTCGATCTGATAGATGGGTATCTTGTGAGTCATGTTGGCCCAGGCTGGGCTGTGAGGCAATTACCACGGTTTGGCGTGTCAGCCCCGTGGCGGATTTAGTGTCACATTTCAAAGGCCGAGCTGCTTTTAACTGTTTGTTCTTAATCTGCGACCTTTTGTGTTTTGTCATCAAGAGGGGGAATAGCTGCCCTTTCCTTTGCTTTAACAAGCCCTGGAGAGACAGGAGGGGAAGCCACAGTCCCCCCTTTTTCTGAAGTAGCCCAATCACACTGCACCCTCTGTACGCTAGATTTCTGTCCCGCCTACATAGGATAGGATGCCTAGTGAAGGAACCGGGCAACGCACGAGAGACGAACTAACATTTACGCCTTAAGGCCAAGACAAAGAGAAACGTCGTGTTTTAGTTCAGAGGAGGCGAGCTCTCTTCCTCTCGTGTGTAGAAATCTCAGTAAGTTTTCGGAGGCAGTAGCTGGCCGTGCTGATGTCACAAAATCCAAGAGATTTCTCAGTTAAATTCGTGTCTATTTCAAAAGCGCCTTTGGTGATTCTAAAGTGAGAACTGCCAAGTCTCGATGGACATCAAAACCAGTTAGCGGGCCAGTACTGGTGGACCTGATGAGGAATTAGCTGAGACACCGGCTCCAGCCAGACTGCTCTCTACTGAGAACTCGGAGCACCTCTTCTCCCCCACCTCAGCCTCGAGTTCTCTCCTGTGTCTGTCTTTTCCTCCTTCCTCCACCCAGGCACCCCCCCAAAGTCCTGCCGTGGAAATCTCCCTCCATTTCTCCCGGGCTGCACCCTGAGGCCCCCAGGATCCCGTCCCTCCCACCCTCACCTCTTCCCTCCTGCCACTGCAGAACCTTCCATACCCGTTCCTCTTCCTTCCCGGGCTCCAAGGACACCCACTTTGGCTTCCACCAGCTGGTTCATTCCCCCAACCGCACCCCGAGATGGTGTGTGATCGTTCCTCTTCGAGAAGCAGTGAGATGGAGTGACTAGACCAGCTTCCCAAAGCTCTCTGGGTCTCAGTGTCCTTACCTGTAAACTGAGAATAATTTACAACTTTAGAGCAGTGTTGTGTGAGTTATGTGAGCCTGTGGGTGCTTCACCAACGTGAAAGTGATGTTCAAAAACGGATCCTGAATGAGGCCTAGAAATCTGCGTGTTTATATCACCTCAGGTGATGGTGGCAGGTGGTGAGGACCACGCTGAGAAACACTGATTAAGACGGTGCTTCTCTACCTTGGCCGTGTACTAGAATCATCTGGGGAGTTTTTAAAAAGTTCAGGTGCCTGGGTCGAACCCGAGATCAATTAAATCAGAATTGCTTTTGGTGGGGAAAGCTAAGCGCCAGTATTTTTAATGACCCCCAGGTGATTCCAGTGTACAGCCAACGTTAAGCACAAAGGCTTTGGGAGCAGCAGGGCTGGGCTGTACTGACCTTGGGCCAGTCACTAACCACCGAGCCTCAGTTTCTCCATCTGAACAATGGGAATAAAACACGTGCTTCATTGTTGATTAGGCAGATTAGTTGAGACATTTCTGCATGGGGCCTGGCACAGTGCTCGAAACTTCCCTTCTGTTGAGTGGAATTGGGAGCTGGGGTGGTGGATATCAGAGCCCCCGTCAGACTGAGGCCCGTCCAGGGTGTCTCAGCCCTCTGGGCCCAGGGTCCTCCTGCCTCTTGCTGCTGTGGTCCCAGCAAGTATATATGAATCCAGCTCTGAGCATGGCCCACAGGGAACCTGGCTTCTCTCCATGGGGGGGTGGGCAGGGAGTTTTTGCCAACAGCCCTCTTTTAAAAGTGCTTCATTTCAAATACTATTCGGTTTAAAAAAATTTACTAATGATTAAACAGAAGAGGCAAATGAAGTGTTAGTTCCTCTTGCTGTTGTTCAACTACCAATATGCAGCATGTTACCTCACTTATGGGTTACAATTTTCTTAACCGTGAAGCCACCTGAGAACATGGCCACCATTTATAATGTTATTTTTGTGAGAATATGTGCCTTGAGGTCCAAACATTCAGTTTACAAATCCCCTTTGGAGACATGAGGGTAGAATGTGTGTGTGTGTGTGTGTGTGTGTGTGTGTGTGAGTGTGCGTATTTATGAGAATGTGAGTGTGTAGGAATGTGTGTGAATCTGTACATGAGTGTGTTTATGTACGTGTGCACGTGTGTGTGTGTGTGTGTGTGTGTAGGGCTGCGTGTGCTGGGGTTTGTCAATGAGGATTTCTAATTCCCCTCCCCGGTCTCTAGATTCTGCTTTACTTTATCCTCTCCCAAGCCTTATGTACACTTAAGACAACTCAGGTTCAGACCTATTACTGTCAAAAGCCGTTCTGAAGCAATTCAAGTGCTCGGTTTCCATTCTTCTGGGAAATTATAACGGCATCCTGTGATCATCGCTTCTTTGTACCTGGCCCTTCCCGACAAATAGATCTTGTCTGTTCTGCGTCCACCAGGCCTGAGGGCATGGAGGGGGCGGCAGAGAGACCTCGTGGACGCCCTTCCACGTGCCACGTTCTGTGCTGTTTGCTTCCCGCGTGTTATTTCATTAAGTCATCAGAGGGACCCTGTGTGGTTGGTCCTATTACTTCCCTTTGAGAAAACAGGTCAGGGGATGTTTAGCGACTCGCCAACACCATCCAGGGACGTGAGCCTAGATCACTAGCTGAAAGCTTGTGCTCTTCTCACTGCACTATCCTGGGGACTGATCTTTAGTTTCCTCTCCTTTCTGCTCCCCTTTTGTCTCTGCCTTTGAGCCTGGATGGGACATTCCTGATGTTGGATGACTGTCAGTTTCTGCCTGAGGCTTGGTGTAACCTACTGTAATCCTCTGCCCTGTGCCCCGCCCATCCCAGGGCAAAGGGCTCCCCAATGTAGGAAATGCCTGAGCACTCTGTAGCTTGATTTCCACACCCAGCGTCACAGAGCAAAGTGCTCCAGCTTCTGAAGGGGGAGAAAATGTTCTGCAGGACCGCTGCAATTCCCTGAATTTTTGCAACATGTAGGCTGGGGCATAATTTCTCAAGTTCGGTTAATCTGAGCTTTGTTTAAACAATTGCTGCGTTGTTAAGGTGTTTTCAATTGGTCAGGACTTCCAGCAAGAGAATGAAATAAACGCTAGGCACATGGAAACCCTTTTCTGGGCTAGTTTCAATCAGGAGTATTATGGTCCTTGATAATTGTGATCACTGACGGTTTCTGGGCATCCTCGGGCAGGCGGTGTGTTTTCTGTCTCTCTGCGGCCAGGCCTGTTGGCAGCAGAGACGGCTTGCCATAGTGCCAGTGGAAACCAGGACAATAAGCTGTCATTTTTTGGAGGGACAGGGATAGAACACAGAGGGTGAAGTCAGGGAATAATTGGGGGGGATGCAATTGGTCTGAGAGAACATGTCTATAGTTATATATATATATCTTTTCATCTACCAGCAAAATTATTCAGAAATAGTTACATTTAGAGTTTACATTTCACAACAACAGTTCTTTCACGTGGTTCTGGGTTGTTTTTATATTACTAAACTTTTCTCTGGTTTGCCTTATCCAGAGTATAATTTTGGTAACAAACACTGATGAACTAATAAGCTGAACTCTCACAAACTCTTGTAGTTTTTTTGAGTTTATATAGGGAATATAAACCTTTTAAAAACATTTTACTATAATTACCGATATGTTGTTTCTCCTCTTGTTTTTCTTACTAAAATATAAGGACTAGGACCCCCATACTGGAAGGGGAGATATAGAGAGAAGCTCAGATTTTTGTTAGTTTGTTAAATGCTATGGCAGTGTTTCAACTGTGGAGTCATCTGGAAGTTTTATCACCACAGAAGGTGATGAACATTTTGTTATCCAAAGTTCCATTGTTTTGTATCTTCCTAGAGGCAGAAACTACACCAGCTTTCAAGATCTACTGAAGCAGGTTACACGTGAACGCACAGGGTTTCAAAGTACACGAGGCACTTTTTGTTGTATCAACCATCTCTAAGGTTGGGGGATTGACTGGGATTGGCTGAGAGAAGTCAGTAGGGAAACTCAGGATTTGTCCAGAAAGTGGGAAGAAAGCAATTCAGTGGGAACCAAAGGTCACTCGAGTTGTGGGGGGGGGTTTTTTGTTCTTTTTTTTTTTAATTTTAATTTTTTGGCTGTACTGCACGGCATGTGGGATCTTAGTTCCCCGACCAGGGATTGAAACCGTGCCCCCTTCAGTGGAAGCACAGAATCCTAACCACTGGTCCGCCAGTGAATTCCCAGGGAGTTGTGTTTTTAAAACTAGTTCCCTAGTATGGACGTACCCAAGATTCTCAAAACAGCAGCTCTAAACACCCAACGGTTGTGGCCATCAGCCAGGAGCCCCATTCCCTTGCTCGCCTCTTCCTCACGCTATTTCTCTTTCTCGGAGCAGGTTTCTTACTTGGAGAGCCTCTGCCTGCCCACAGGCCCAGCCCAGACTTCTCCTTCGAGGCCCGTCATTTGGGGAGGTTATTTTAGTAGGTGGTTGATGTGGTTCAGGGTGAATGCCTCACAGTTTAGAATCCCTGCCGTGTACTGAAGGCCAAAACCATTCAATCAAATACACAAGAACGTTTTGGTGCTGTCCTGGGCTTCTAGGATGTGTCTTCTTACAGAGTCTTAGTCTTCAGTGGTTTCAGGAACACATGAGAACAGAGGCAACATGGAGAGACCAACAGGGCACTGGGAGCAGACCTGGTTTGCAACTATTTGTAAATTAATCTCTGATTCCTTATTGTTAAAAACAAAGCAACAGGCCCCAAATGGAGTCACTTATGCTAAGCCCCATGTCACCAAACCAGACATAACTTACAGTTTTGGAATCTTCCAGAAATGGAATCTTAAATCAGTCAATCAGGAATTGCTTGATCAGCAACTCTTAGGTAAACTGCCTGAGAGACTCCTGCCATTCTCTAAAGGAAAATAACCTTGCAATAACTAATTCACTTTTCGCCAAGTATAACTTCCTTGTTCCTGCTCCCTTCTGCCTATAAGTGTGTTTCATTTTGTACCACTCCTCAGAGCTCCTTTTTGTCTGCTAGGTTGGATGCTGCTTGATTCATGAATCACTGAATAAAGACCTTTAAAATGAACTCAGCTGGATTTTGTTTTTTAACACCATACATGTGTGGTTCTTTGAATTCTCCCTAAAATGTGGTACTGGTTCCCTCATTAATGAATTCAATAAAATCTTTGATGTGTTTTCATTTTATATTTGTATAAGAGACATGACTTTTACCTTTTAAAAAATATCTTTTAACATTAGGTACCTAATATGCTAAGTAGTTTTCTAGATACTTTATGTGTTTATTTAACAAACACACAGAACACACTTTTAGATACCGTGTGCTGTTTTAAGTGCTTTATAAACGTTAACTAAGTCAATCCTCAAAGCAGCCCTATTTCATCTAAACTTCCCTTCACCCATCATTAGCCCATCTTATCAAACTGAGGTTCAACTTCTGCCCAAAGGTGTGTCATCCTTAAGTGTCTGGGTTGGGAGCCCAGGAGCGGGCTTGTGTGGGCCCACGGGAAAGACTCACCAGCTTTCCCATGGGCACTGGGGCTCCCTCTAAGTGAGTTGAAGGGTGGGACAATGAAGGGACCCCGACTTTGTTTGGTGGGAAGCTGAGTCTTTAAAGAACAAAACAATTGTGTTAGGGGGAGGGGCTGTGATGAAGAGGTTCTGCAGAAGAAGCCACCAGCTGTGGAAAGACAGATCTACCTGGGCGGTGTGGGGCGTTGCTCTGGAATGGAGAGGCCCTGGGCCGGCATGGAGACCATGTGTGCTGTGTTTACTGTATAAAAACACTGGCCTACTTCTTTCCTCAAGGGCTCTCTTCCTTCTCAGAACATATACCCTAGTGTATTTTTTTTTTTTTAATCTGTGGTACAAACTTCCAGTTATAAGATAAATAAGTCCTGGGGGAGGTAACATACAGAATGATGACCATAGGTAACAATTCTGTACTGTATACTTGAAAGTTGCTAAGAAAGTATATCATAAAAGTTCTCAGCACAAGAAAAAAACTGTAATTATGTGAGGTGACGGGTGTTAACCTAAACTTACTGTGGTGCTCGTTTTGCAATATATACATCAAGTCATTATGTTTTACACCTGAAATGAAGACAATGCTATATGTCAATTATATCTCAACTAAAAAAATGTATGGTCACCACGATGATGGGAGAGTTGGGGTGACAGTGGGAGGAAGCCTGGCGGGGGGCTTAGGGCACTGTTGGAATCTGCTGGACACGGGTTCAAATCCTAGGTCTTCCATTTACTAGGGAATAAAGTTAGAATCGGCTTAAATTAGCATGTTAATCTCAGTGGGGTTAAATAAAACCTTCCACCGCCTCTCTTTTCCCACGGGCGGTGGGAAAGGTCTCATCAAGGCCTTGGAGCCAGGCAGGGGACTAAGGAGCCCAGACTTTGGAAGAGAAGGAGAGGGAATTGTTTTCGAATTGGCTGAGGTGGGTCAGCAGCAGGTGCTGAGGCTGGAGGGCTAAGCCCGCAGGTCGGAGCTCGAGGAGATCTGATGCACGTCGGGGAAGCGGCGCCCCATCCAGGTGAAGATCTTTGACTGACAGCCTGGGCCCGCCTGCCTCTCTGATTCCTGTTCCAGGGCAAAGGTCACACAGCCGCTTGAACCTCCGCCTTATAAGGAAGGTCGGCCTTGCCAAGTCGAAAGTGCCTCTGTTATCTTCTCCTCGGTTTCTGCGGATGGTCCCGTGAACCAGAACTTTCCGCATGAAAGATGGCCGGGAATTCGATCTTGCTGGCTGCTCTCTCTGTCCTCTCTGCCTGTCAGCAAAGTAAGCGTCCCGGGCTGCGTGCGGGTGTGTGTGTGTGTGTGCGTGTGCGTGTGCGTGTGCGTGTGTGGCAGAGGGAGGGAGGGAGCGTTCTGGGGTTTCTGCTCGCTTGCTGGTGGTCCGTGGGCTCTGCAGAGCACGCTGTGCTCAGGGTCATCGGCGCCCCCTTCCCTGGGGACAGGCAGAGGTGTGGAACGTTCCAGGGATTAGTTCTTCCAGTGGGGATGCGGTGGGCCTTCGAGCCCAGAGATTCTGCATCATCTGTGGTTACAACCCACAGCCCAGTTCGAGGGAGCGTTAGAAATGCGGTAACCTGGGGGAAGTGGGCTAGAAATATTAATCTGGAGTGTTGCAAAGGTAACATTGTACCGGCTTATAAATCATGGCTGTGATTTCTTGAACCGCGATCTTTTAATTACTGTGTGTTTCTTAAATAAGCTGGGTATGGCAGGTATGATTATCAGGTTAAAAAAAATCTGCAAAAATATGAGCTTCAGATTAAGTAATTCATTCTAAATTTTTAAAAAAAATTTTTTTAAACTTATATTCTCTCTTATCTTTTTTTATTTTTAAAGATTGATTGATTGATTGATTGCTATGTTAGGTCTTCGTTTCTGTGCGAGGGCTTTCTCTAGTTGCAGCAAGCGGGGGCCACTCTTCATCGCGGTTCGCGGGCCTCTCACTATCGTGGCCTCTCTTGTTGCGGAGCACAGGCTCCAGACGCGCAGGCTCAGTAGTTGTGGCGCACGGGCCTAGTTGCTCTGCGGCATGTGGGATCTTCCCAGACCAGGGCTCGAACCCGTGTCCCCTGCTTTAGCAGGCAGACTCTCAACTACTGCGCCACCAGGGAAGCCCCCATTCTAACTTTTAAAGTGCCTTCCCACTAGGATTATTCAATATCCTGATTGCCTGGTTAAATAGAGGCTTCTTCTCCTCTGGGGTCACTTTTGCTCAATTCATATTATCTTAGGCACATGCTTCCTTAACATGCAAGATGGGGAAAAGGGTCTGAGCCCTGGTGAGCAAGACTTCTTATCAAGAACAGGTATTTCTTTATTTTCCCAGTGTGCTTGTACCAGGAAACGGGGCAGAGTCACGGACTTCTCAGCCCCAAGCACGGAGGCACCACGGTTTAGGATAGATAGAGTCTGCACGCACACTCAATGGCAGACTTGCTAGCCAGTCTGTTTTGTGAATTTATGAAAACATTATACCTTAAGACACGTGTTTTGTGGTTTGATTTACTGTCTTTTCTGGAGTAAAGCGGGATGCTTATAGCCAACTAAAGCAGCACTTAGGTCTGAAACGCCTTGTGTTGACCCTCAACATGTAGGCAGTGTCCACCCCGTGTGTGCCCACGTCCTGGCCCTGCAGAGAGCACAGGGGCAGGTCCACGGATGGCCCCAGGCTGGCATAGCCTCTGCCATCCCCGCAGAGAGGTTCTGTTTGCTGGTGGGTGCAAGGGATGGTGTGAATTGCAGTCTGAAGTTAAGGCAGCTGAGTTGGGAAGGGGAGACTGGGCCAATGGTGGTTGGTGATGGATAGGGAAGAGAGAGAGAGGGAGGGAAGGGGTTGGCATTAAGAACCAGAATTCGCTGCTTTAGCGAAAGAGATGAGACGCCCTGTGCTGTAGTAGAAGAAACTCAAGGCTTGAAAACAGACTTGTATCTTCTGGTCCAGCCACTTACAAGCTGGGTGCCCTTGGCCGGGAAAATCTGTCCTTCAGTGTCCTCATCAAAGAGGGTTAAACAGGACACTGGGTAGGAAGTGCCCACCATGGTGCCTGGCCCAGGGTTGGCGTTCAGCACAGTCACTTCCAGACCTTGGCTGCTTCCCCACAGAGAGAAGCTTCTGGTGGATTGAGAGGCAGCCTTGCGGTGAAGAAGCCCAGCTGTGGCTGGGCTGAGAGTAGGGGGCAGGATGAAGGGTCTTGATTCACTTTCCCCAGCACACGTGTCCCCCTGGAGAGAGCAAAGGGAGAGGAAAGACAGGCAAGGCAAAAGGAGCTTATTCTCAGGTAGGTTTTAATCAACTCATAAGAAGGGAAATAAAATGGGAGCTCTCCAGAAAACGTGGTGAAATAGCCTTTCCACCCTCATGATGTTGCCCCAGTGATAACCACGGTCTCTCTCAGGCCCCTGACCTGAGACTCCTTGGAACTGGAGCTGATGCAACTGAGTTCTCCTTCCTGGGGCTGGAGGTGGGCGGGGTCTTCGATTTACTGAAGCTCATTCCTCACATTTGCTGCTGCTTCAGACAGATGCCGACCAGGTGCAATGAACAACCAGAAAAAGACAGCCCTGCAAAGCTTTCACTTATTCACCTTCATTTTGAAGCTCTAGGTTCTGGCACCATTGCCGATAGAAAAATCTAGGAGCACACATCTTTCATCGTTTCCATTTTATCATGAAAACAAGAAGCCTTGCCTGGTGTGTTCTCTGAGGTTGTGGAGCACGTTAGAAGCGGTGGTGACAGCAGGGTCCAGAATGGCCAAGTCCCAATTTTCCCCTCCATAGATAGACCTCCTCTTTGGCTCCAGCTGAGGCCGTGAGCCATTGGCCTCTCCAGCTTTATGCTGCCTTGAAAAGACTTAGCCCAGGGTCGGAAACCGTCAGTGCCTAATCCCACACTTACCTTCACTCTACTCTCCCAGGCTTCAGTGTTATGACGACAGTTTGAACGAGAAAGAGGCCAGTCCTAAGTGCTTACACACTTAGATGTTCAGCTGTAGCTTCTAAATCAGGACCAACACTTTATTTGCAGCAGAGGGGAATGAAGGGGAAGGAAAGTAGCCAGCTGTGAGAGGCTTACTCGACCAGGTTCAGTATTTACTGACTTCTTGTTGGAGGGGAGATAGTACCATGTTTCAGGAGGAAACACATGGCCCCTAATACTGTCACACAGTGAGAGACTGAAGCTGCAAACTTGGTGTGGGAAAGGAAATTATTTTTAAAACATTAGCAAGTAGGAAATGGATATTGAGGTACTAAAATAAGGGAGACCAGAACAGTGTTGGAGAGAAACTGTGAGCAACTGAAACTGGAAGAAATAATCTGAAGGGAAATAATAGACCCCAGAAGTTAATTACGGGGTAAAACGAGGGAGATAAGGACAGGAGGTGAGAACTATTTACAAAGGAGGAAGTGTGGGTGTGAAAGTGAAAGAGGGTCACAGAACTGATGATCAGAGGCAGGTGATCCCAGGCATTGGGGTTTCATAATCTAATGTATTTTCCGTGCAGCAAATGAAGAAGAAAGTCATAATCATTTCATAATAGGGAAGCTGAGTCCTGCAGGGAGCCATCAACCCCAAGTTTTCTTGTGACCCACCCCTTCCTGGCCCTCCTCATCTCCAGGCAACTACTGATCTGCTTTATGTCACTGTAGATTCACTCGCATTTCTGAGAATTTTATACAAATAAACTTATACAGTAATACTTTTTGGGGGGTCTTGCCTCTTTCATTTAGCATAATTTTTTTGTATAAAACATTTAATTTATTGGTCTTTTGGGGGAATTCGATGCATCACCAGTGTATTACAACTGAGCCATTAATCTTGTAGCTTCATCAGCATTGACTGGTTCGTTTTCACTGCTGAGGAATCAGCTGTTTCTGCAGAGGTTCAAGAGAAAGGCCTTTTGAGAAGTGTGCGAGTTCCTTTCGTATATCTACGAGAGCTTTATTCTCTCAGTTATCTTTTTCATCATTCACAATGTTTATCTTAAGATTAGTGGTAACTGGTTTTGCTTTATTTTTAACCTTAAAGCTTTTTTGGCTGGCTGTGGGGAATACATTCCTGGACTTCTGCCCTCTGAGTTTGTCCTTGGCTGTTGTCAGACCTCTGATACCCCTCGTGCAGCTGCTCAAGTTCCAGGTGACACCATCTGCACACACCTCATTCTGCATAATTATTCTGAGATTCATCCACGTTGTTTCATTTACTAATAGCTCATTCCTTTTCACTGTTGAATAGTATCCTGTTGTATGGACAAAGCACAAATTATTTATCCACTCACTTGTTGATAGACATTTGTGTTAGTCGGCGTTCTCCAGAGAAACAGAACCAATAGGATACACATACACACACACACGTACACACTCTCACATATCTATTTTAAGAAATTGGCTCATATAATAGTTGGGGCTGGGGAGTCTGACATTTGCAGGGTGGGATGCAAGGCTGGAAATTCTAACAAGAATTGATGTTGCAGTCTTGGGTCCAAAGGGAGGCAAAAATCTCTTCCTCTTTGGGGAACCTCAGACTTTTTTCTTAAGGCCTTCAACTGATTGGGTGAGGCCCACCCACAATATGGAGGGTCGTCTGCTTTACTCAGAGTCTACTGATGTAAATGTTGATCACCTCTAAAAGATACCTTCACAGCAACATCTAGACTGCTGTTTGACCAAACAGCTGGGCACCATGGCTAGCCTAGTTGACATATAATCTTAACCATCAGGGAGTTGTTCCTAATTTTTGGCTATTACAAATAAAGCTGTTGTAAACATTTGTGGACGGGTGTTTTTATGGACATATGATTTAATTTCTCATGGAAAAATTCTAGTTGTGGAATGCCTGAATCATATGGTCAATGTATGTCTAACTAAAAAATTCCTTCCAAATGGTTTTCCAAAGCAGTTGTATCATTTTACATTCCCACCAGCAGTGTATGAGAATTCCAGTTGATTTTGTATCTTCACTTGTCTGTCTGTCTTTTCTAGTTGGTATGATCTGTCTTTTTAATTTTAGACATTTTAATAGGTATGTAGTGTATCTAACTGTGGTTTAAATTTGCATGTTACTAATGAATAGTGATGTGCCACATGTTTAACGTTCATTCCTCTTTACTTGCAGGTTATTTCGCTTTGCAGGTAGGAAAGGCGCGATCAAAATACAAAGTTACACCCCCAGCAGTCTCTGGGTCACCAGAATTTGAGAGAATACTTCGTGCACAGTGAGTAATGCTTTTCCCTTCAGGGGTATGGATCTACCACATACACACAATTCCTAATTAGGGGAAAGATACGCAGAGAAGATATGCCATTATAACAAACCACTCTTCGTGGCCAAGGATCTTCTCATGATCCTTGAGGTTTGAAGTAGGCAGTGCATGGAGTTTCTACCCACCTATATTACAAATTCAGAGGATACATTTACAGAAAAGGCTGGGATCTTAGGGGGGACTGCTATATGTCTCTAAGTGTGGCAGTTTGGTCCAAGAGCCTGGAAGGGGCTCCCTGAGAGTTCAGTAGCCTCATGTTGAAATAGTTATGCTATCAGTTTTCTATCTGAAATCTTTACTTCTTCCTCTCCACTTCAAAACAGAGGTAGGTCAGTGTTATCGTCTGCCAACAACCCATTTCCTAAAATCAGAAACCTATAATAATGAGAAAACTTTCTATTTCATGTGTATTCATAGTTTTTTTTTTTTTTTAACATCTTGTGCTCCTTGCCTTTTCAGATCCACACAGAATGTTCCACTATAAACACCATGAATTTGCCTGATGCAAGATGCTAGGGCTACCTTTACATTTAATCCCCCAAACCTGGTGCTTTTAAAAACATTGCACATATCACCATTTATACATTGCTTGGTTCTTTTGTCAATACTTTGGGATTTTTCATCTTTGTTCATGAGTGAGGTTGGACTATAATTTTTCTTTTTTGTATGGTCCTTGCTCGTTTTGGTATCAAGATTATATTAGCCTCACAGAATGAATTAGAGTATTATTTTCTCAGAGTTTTAATAAGATTGGAAGAGTGTGTTCCTTCAAAGTTGTTAGAATTTGCCTATAAAATGATCTAGACCAGATGTTTTTCTTGTGAAAAAAATTTAAACTATGAGATTTGATTTCTTTAATGATTATGGAATTATTCAGGCTTTTTATTATGTCTTGAATTAGTTTGGGTCAGACATGGCCCTTGAACTGTGAACATTGGTCTGTTGTCCATCTAATTGCTCCAAGGAGGATGGCACACACTATTCCCTAGGCTTGAAAGTGTGATGAATACCACTGGTAGTACAAGAGATAATTTTAAGAGGTGCATAGACATGTTTAAACATTTTTTAAAATGTGGTAAGAATGTGTAACTTGAGCTCTACCCTGTTAACAAAATGTTGAGGGTATAATATATTACTGTTGACTAGAGGTACAATGTTGTACAACAGATCTCTAGGGCTTATTCATCTAACTTGGCTGAAACTTTATGCCCAAGGTATGATTTTATTTTATTTCTTTAATTAAAAAAATTATTTATTTATTTATTTATTTATTTATTTTGGGCCGCATTTGGTCTTTGTTGCTGTGCGCGGGCTTTCTCTAGTTGTAGTGAGCAGGGGCTACTATTCTTTGCAGTGCGCGGGCTTCTCATTGCAGTGGCTTCTCTTGTTGTGGAGCACGAGCTCTAGGTGCGAGGGCTTCAGTAGTTGTGGCATGCGGGCTCAGCAGTTGTGGCTCGCGGGCTCTAGAGTGCAGGCTCAGTAGTTGCGGCGCATGGGCTTAGTTGCTCCACGGCATGTGGGATCTTCCTGGGCCAGGACTGAAACCCGTGTCCCCCTGCATTGGCAGGTGGATTCTTAACCACTGTGCCACCAGGGAAGTCCCCCAAGGTATGATTTTAAATAACATTGGACCACATGATGAGAAAGTCATTTCCACTGTCTTTGAATCTTTATGTTATATCAAGTGGAAAGTATTGATTTGGTGCTGGTATGTCCCACATCCCAAAATATTTATTTTTATCAGGGTAATACATGTATGTAGTCTGAAAATAAAGTGAGGTTACAAGCCTTATAACAACAAATAATTCTCCTTATCTCCAATCCATCCCCAGAGACAGCCATTGGCACTCCTTTTGACTACTACTTTTGGTATTTATTTCCATATTTCTAAATACTATGTGTTCACTGCTGTTTATTGATTCACAAATTTTAGACATTACCAATTGACTTCCTTTTATGGCAGAAAAAATTTCATGCTCCTCTGTTTACTCTTTTCCTCACTTCATCCTTCCAGAAAAGTTATATCACTTTGTTGAGTTAAATCAATGTTTATGTTGTTGTGATTAAGTAAATAATGTTCAAAGCTGAATCAAGTAGTATACTATGGTTACATTTCCTTCTTGTGTAGTTTTTTGTTTTACACGGGGTTAATAATTGCCTCTTTGTTTGTTTGCTTAGTTTCATCTCCAAATCTTCAGCAGAACTGAAAATTTCCTCTCAGTACATTTAAATACATTAAGTAAGCTAGTAATACCACTTGTTTTTTTCCTAGAGTCATTTGTGCTTTAGTCTTCCATATTTTGTCTCCAATCTGGAGGTTGCACTTTAGATCTGTTACATAGCTGTCATCCCACAACTTCCTGTCACTATCCTAGGAATTTCCCTTATACCCTACTGATTTGGATCACCTGTTTCCTGGATTTCATATTATCCTATGTACTGGTTTTTCTCTCTCGTTTTGGTGGAGCACATCCTCCAGACACTTCCTGAGAGGAGGGGAATGGTAGGTCTTGACACTTCTGAATATGCCTTTATTTCTCTGTTAAAAATCCTTACCCTCAGAATTTCGAAAACATTGTTTTCATTATTATCTAATTTCCGCTGCTATGGTTGAGGTGTTCTGTGCTGTTCTGATGCTTTGTTTGGAAACTGTAGAAGCTTTAGGGGCTTCCCCTGATCGCTGGCCTGAGGTGTTACAGTGCTGTGCTTGCTCAGAGGCATTTTTCTTCACTATGCTGAACCCTAGAGGAGGTTTTTTCACAGCCTGAAAACTCATGCCCTTCTGTTCTAGAATATTTTAAAATATTGTTTACCCCTAAATTTTGTCTTCTTATTTTCTCTGTTCTTTCATTCTTTTTAAAAATATTTATTTATTTGGCTGTACCGGATCTTAGTTGCAGCATGTGGGATCTTCGATGTGGGATCTTCGTTGTGGCCTGTAGGATCTTTTATTTATTTAAAAATATTTATTTATTTATTTATTTATTTATTTGGTTGTGCTGGGTCTTAGTTGCGGCAGGTGGGCTCCTTAGTTGCAGCATGCAGGCTCCTTAGTTGTGGCATTTGAACTCTTAGTTGCAGCATGCATATGGGATCTAGTTCCCTGACCAGGGATCGAACCAGGGCCCCCTGCACTGGGAGTGGGAGTCTTAATGACTGGACCACCAGGGAAGTCCCTCATTCTTTTTTTTTTAAATAAATTTATTTAGTTATTTATTTTTGGCTGCGTTGGATCTTCGTTGCTGCACACGGGCTTTCTCTAGTTGCGGTGAGCGAGGGCTACTGTTCATTGCGGTGTGTGGGCTTCTCATTGCGGTGGCTTCTCTTGTTGCGGAGCACGGGCCCTAGGCGTGCAGGCTTCAGTAGCTGCAGCATGCAGGCTCAGTAGTTGTGGCTTATGGGCTCTAGGGCGCAGGCTCAGTAGTTGTGGCACATGGGCTTTGTTGCTCCGTGGCATGTGGGATCTTCCCGGACCAGGGCTCAAACCCCTGTCCCCTGCACTGGCAGACAGATTCTTAACCACTGAGCCATCAGGGAAGCCCTGTCCCTCATTCTTAAAATATATATTAGTCGTAAGTTCACCTCCTGGACTGATCCTTTAGTTTTCTTTTATCCTGAGTTTTTCATCTTCTTGGACTTTTGTTCTTTCGGGGAATTTCTTGAACTTCCAACTTTTTACTGATATTTAAAAAAATTCAAATATGAATTTAATTCCTAAGAATTAATTTTTATCCTTTGATTGTTCTTTAGTTCTTCTTGTTGCTGCTGCTGTTATATCATTCCTTTCTTGTTTCATAGATGCAGTTTATTCTCTTGTATCTGAGGATTTTAATGATTTTTTTTAAAAAAAATCTTCCTTTATCATTTCTGTTTCTTCCAAGTTCCTTCTTATTTTTCTGTTTTGGCCTTTGCCCTTAATTTTTATTTGTTATTCACCCGTTACGTATTTTTTGAGCACCTCTGTGTATTAGTTAGGAGATAGTAGTGAAGAACTCCGACAAAGATCCTTGCCCTCTTGAAGTTTACCTTATAGCCAAGGAAGACAGAAAATACACAATAAGCAGATAATACCATAAGAAAATAAGATATCGTGTAAGAGGGTGATGTTAAGCTATACAAGAAAAACAAGAGCATTATATAGGGACGTGGGGGTGGGTTGCTGGGGGGTGAGCTAGAGTGGGTTGCAGTTTAAACAGAGTGGTCAGTGTAGGCCACACTGTGAAGGTGGCACTTGAACAAAGACTTGAAGCAGGTGAAGGAGTTAGCCATGTGGCCATGTAGGGAAGACGCTCTTGAGATAGAGGAAATAGCCAATGCAAGGACTTTAAGTGGAATGTGACTGGTGGGTTAGCAAAGAGGTTAGTGTAGCTGAGAGAGGAAGCTGACAGAGCGTGGTAGGAGGGAAAGTCAGAAAGGTAATGGATGGCCAGACCAGGCAGGGCCTTGAAGGCCATTGTAAGGACTTTAGCTTTTTCTCTAAGTGAAATGGAAAGTCGTTACAGGGTTTTAAGCAGAGGAGTAACATGATCTTGTATTTTAAAAGGATCACTTTGTTTTGCAGAGAATAGACTGTCTGGGTGCATTGGTAGAAGCAGAAAATTCAGTTAGGAAGCTACTGCAAAAATACGGGTGAGGGATGATGGCGACTTGAACCAGGAAGATAGCAGATGACATATGAGATATGGCAGATTCTGGCTGTATTTTCAGGGTAGAGCCAAAAGGATTTCAACAAATAAGGAGTGTGCGAAGAGTCAGGAACAGCTTTCAGATTTTTGGCCTGAGCATCCCGAAGGATGGAATTGTGATTAACTGAGTCAGAGAGGGCTGCAGGAGGAGCAGTTTTGGGGGGAAGACCAGGAGATGTGACTTAACGCTACAGCTAAGGAGAGGCTTTAGACACTGTGCTCTACTAAGCTATTTGGATCGTTTGTTATTGCATCATAAACTGGCTAATACATTGTTGCTTACGCATCCAAGCAGAGATAGAGAGTAGACAGTTGGATATACCAATCCTCATTTTAGCAGGGAGATCTGGACTGGAAATATAAATTCAGGAGTCATTGGCACATGAAGATGATTTAAAGCCAGGACACTGGATGACATCTTTAAGGGCATGGGTATAGGTCAAAAAGAGGAGAGGACCAAGGACTGAACCTAGAGCCCTCCAGCCTGATGAGGCCAAGAAAACAAGGGTCCAGCAAAGAGATCTGAGCAAAAGAGACCCTAGGGGCTTTACTCAAATGTCAGGTCATTCTTGATTGGCTATCTGTGCAATTTAAGAAAGAGGCACTAGGGAGTGAACTGGGGGCTCTGTGTGCACAGACGGGGCTTACAGAGTAGGCAGCTTCACTGAAGGGTGCTGGATCAGGAGGCAACTTTCTTCTGGGGGGACCCCAGATGATGGCATCTGTAGGTCATCTTTATGGGACCGTTGACTTCCTCTAGGAAAAAACCCCTTAACTCCCCTGTGAGGGAGGAGGGAGTGAAGGGTGAGGGAGGAGGGTGGGTATATTAGGCCTGCCTTCTAGTAGTCTGACAGTGTGGTGGGTGAAGGAAGGAAGCGTCTTACACTGTGCAGTATGTGAATTCGCACTATGGTCAGTACAGAATTTTACCCTCACGCTCCATTGTTCTTGGAGCCCCCAGAGATTCTCTGTTTCAGTTTCTCCAGACAATAATCCTCCCATCTCCTCTGATGAAGGAGTAGGGTGGGGCTCAGAGGTGGAGCGGAGCCAAAGCCCTCCTTCTACAGTCTTTCAACGAATTCTTCTGTTTCAGCCTTTGGCCTCCAAGGGACCTGGGCCCCAGTTGCTGAGCCTCTTGGGTTCTGGGATAAGGATTGTCTCAGTCTTTTTTTTTATTTGCTGTGCCGCGTGGCTTGCGGTATCTTAGTTCCCCCACACGGGACTGAACCCGGGCCCTCGGCAGTGACAGTGCGGAGCGCTAACCACTGCGCCGCCAGGGAATTCCTTGTCTCAGTCTTCACTGGTTCTTCCTCCTACAGGCACGTAGCTTCAGCTCTCTGCACTCTGCCAACTCAGCTATTGTTCCCCTTGTGCTGGTTTTCCTTCAGAAATTTGCTACCATCTCTCTTCCACTGCTGTGTCTGCTCCCGTTCTCTCTGTTCTTGAAGACTTTCTATCTATTTTTTATTCCTTTACTGGCATTTTAGTGAGGTTTCAGGAGGGAGGAGAAACAAACACGGGTTCAATCTGCCATGTTTAGCAGGAAGTCCTTGGGATGTGTTCTCGACACCATCTGGACACCCATTTCCCTCCATTCAGCAGAGGAAGGGTCTCATGCTCAGAGTCTCCAGCAATCAATAGCATCTAATAAGAATCTGACAACTTTCTGTTTTCATGGCATTTATTTTTATACTTATCTTTTATTTAGAAAGTTATACTCTTACCTCACTACCGCAAGTGGGAACAATTTCATTTTTCCGAATTTGTGTGAGTCAAAAAGAAGTTGATTCATAGAAAAATAATAAGAGGTATATGGAGAAGCTAAATTTTTGACAGTAATATATTAATGTTTGGAGTTTAGGAGATACCATACTATTTATACAAATGATCACAGGAGGAAATTCTGCATCTTCTCACTTTGTCTTTCATGTTCTGAGACTTTGTTGGGGAGTGTTGGATTTCCAGCAGGCTAAATTCTTGGGTCACTTCTGGTTCTATGTTCGTTCACATAGTTTTCACAGATTTGATTTTCTTTCGAGTTACTGCTCTCTCCTTCCTTTTCTGCATCTGGACTCCTCTTGTCCTAGGAATAAAGCTGGATACCATTTCCAAATATTTCTCTTAAGTTGCTGTTTATAAGTATCCAAATCCAATTTCCTTGTTAAATGTGTTTTGTTTGATTAATCATGGCAGAACAGAGAGGGGTTAAAAAATAATAAGCAATATTAGGGTGGGGTGGGGGATTTGGAGCCATAAAATACCTTTAAGGTCACAGTATAGTTGTCCTGGGTTCTCTCTGAAGGGTGGGTGGGAATGGTCCTACTCCCTTCTCTGAATTTCTTCTTGGATATTCCAGGGCACTAGCCCAGTTGTTGCCTTAGGTTCTAAGGTTTAGGAAGAACTTGGCCAGATCAGAGAAGATTCATGGCTTGTGAAGCCATTTCGACTTTATCTGAGGTAGTTAGGGCAGGAGCCCCTGGGATAACCAGTTTATTCCAAAGCCTACTTGGCTACCTATTCTCTTTTTCAGGGAAGGCTCCCTTGAGCTCTGCAAATCCCCAAGAGGGAATGCACTTTCTTTTCTGGCTCTCCTGGACCAAAGCATTGAGCCCCTTTAGCCTCCCTTGAAGATCTTATGGCCTCATGAGTAACAGAAATGCTGCCTCTTCCCCTACTCTTTCTCCTGCTGCTTTGCCCTAAGCGTAGCCAAGAAACCCGGTGTTATGACTAATTCTTTCTTTGAGCGGAATTTGACATCTCATAGCAACCATTTCAAGGTCCCTCTGACCACCCCTGAAGTACCTGTTTCCTGTCTGAGGGTCGCCTCAAGTTGGATACTTACTTGTCAAGCAGCGATGATTATTATGGGGCCAGCTTACCCGAGTTACTAGCCCAGGGCCCCTTCTCTAGAGGCCCCATTCATTTCCTCCTCCCTTCCTCTAGGGAGGGCATTAGAGGTGACTCTTTCTAGAGTTTTGCAGTCTTTTGCCAGAATACACTCTTTGAAATTATGAAAATAGCAGCTATAATTTCACGGAGGGCCATTTCTTCATGGTATTGCTAAGCTTAGAAAATTCTATCTAGTCTAATTTGAGCACCTTGATCCCTTTAGATTAAAGGCTTTTATAAATTTAAAAAGTAGATCCAAGTAACAAATTGATCTTGTTGTAATTTAAACATATTTCCTCTGATTCTATCCTCACCAGAAGAGAAGAATAGCTGCTGATGACCTCACTCTTTTTCAGACACTTGAGGACCATTATTAAATGTCTTTCATCTTCTGTATTTTGAGGCTAGGTAGCAGAAATTCAGCTTTTTTTTTTCAATCATTAAACAATTTGGTTGTTCTCTTTAGACTAAAATTTTTCATATTCTTTCTAAACCTGGAGCCTAGAAATGTACATAGTATCCCAACAATGGTTCCATCAGTTCTGGGTGAGGTAGAAGAATTGCCTCTTACTTCTTTCTTGTATGTACTCTATTTGCTTAATGCTGAATTTTTAAGTTCCTGTTCCAGAATTAACCTGCCACAAGGCACAAGTAAACCCAGTCATCATGAATCTGAGAACTCTTTAGAAATGTTAGCCTTTTCTTACTCTACTAGAGTTCTTCTTTTTCTTCTTCCTTTTTTTTTTTTTTTGCCATTTTACTAACTCCTTATAGTCACTTTGAATCCTGAAATTTAGAAATTAAAACTGTTGACCATAATGCATGCCTAAAACCCATGGAGAAAAGGAAAATTCACAAATAGAGTAATTTTTCAAGTGTTCTGCAACACCAGGATTATAGTAATATGAGTCACCTACTTTTGTAGTAGGTACAAAAATGATAAATAATAGAGAGACAATAAACACATCTCCATTCTTATTACAAGGTACTGATCTTAGACATTAGCTGAAATCCCAAAATGTACTTTTTCACTGAGTTATAAAGGGCTTGGGTTCTCCAAGATGAGAGAATGACTAAATGATGATTTCTTCAAACTCCATCCTCCTCTAAAACCCACCTTGTATTAGTCAGCTGGGGCCACTGTAACAAAATGCCATAGACTGGGTGGCTTCAATGACAGATATTTATTTTTCACAGTTTTGGAGGCTGCAAGTCTAAGATCAAGGTTCTGGCTGATTCTATTTCTGGTGAGAGCTTTCTTCTCTTGGCTTAATGTGTCCTCACATGGCCTTTCCTTGGTGGAGGGGTGAGAGAGGGAGGGAGGGAGAGAGAGAGAGAGGGGAGAGGGAGGGAGGGAGAGAGAGAGAGAGGGAGAGGGAGGGAGAGAGAGTCAGAGTCAGTCAATCTGGCAGGTGTCAGAGAGCTCTCTGGTGTTTCTTCTTATAAGGGCACTAATCCTATTGGATCAGGGCTCCACACTTCTGATCTCATGTAACCTTAATCACTTCCTTACTCCAAATACAGCCTCACTGAGGGGTTAGGGCTTCAGCATGTAAGTTTTGGAGAGACAAACATTTAGTCCACACCACCACCAAACAGCTTCTGTCACACAAGCTGGGTGATTCTCAGGTAGTCAGGGGACGAGAGGCAGCTAGAATTTGGATGAGCTGCCAGCCTCACTGCCTCATCTCCCCATCCTGTTCCTTATCAGCAGTACCACTGAAGTGCTAGTTAGATTTCATGCCCTCCTGCCATTAGCAGCAGCCTCCCTCCCGTGTCCCAGAGGGTTACTTGACAAGGAACAATTTAGATAGTTACAGATCTGTATAAAAAGATTAGCTCCAGCAACCTCTCATCCCCAAGCCTTTTCTGAGCATATTAACCTGTTGCTCTGACCCCCCAGCCAGTGTAATAATCCAGAACACTTCTTAGGGTCAAAAGCCAGCAGACCAAGGCTAGGTCATCTGTTAATAGTGCAAATAGCTCATGGAGGTGTGCAACCTATTGGTGGTATTTCAGAACAAGTCACCAAAACAAAAGAAGAAAGAAAAAGGAGCAGCAAAAATCTTGAACGAGGGAAACCTCCTTTAAGTTGCCTTGTCTGCTTTTTATTTATTTATTTATTTATTTTATTTATTTTATTTATTTTATTTATTTATTTATGGCTGTGTTGGGTCTTCGTTTCTGTGCGAGGGCTTTTTTCTCTAGTTGCGGCGAGCGGGGGCCACTCTTCATCGCGGTGCGCGGGCCTCTCACCATCACGGCCTCTCTTGTTGCGGAGCACAGGCTCCAGATGCGCAGGCTCAGTAATTGTGGCTCACGGGCCTAGTTGCTCCGCGGCATGTGGGATCTTCCCAGACCAGGGCTTGAACCCGTGTCCCCCGCATTGGCAGGCAGACTCCCAACCACTGCGCCACCAGGGAAGCCCTGCTTTCTATTTTTAAAAGATGTCACACTCTAAGCATGGCATTAGAAGTGTCCTCTGGCTGTTCAGGTTTTCCTCTATGGGAAATGGTTCAGATTTTCTGTGAACACGATTGTCAGAAGCAAAGTTTCATGTTGAGTGTTTACGAGAAATCTATCAAATAGCAGAAATATTCAGAAGTGTTTTAGGCCAAAGATTTCCCAAGTGATGTGTATACTAAGAACTCTGCTGTGGGAGTGAGGAAAACATTGGAGCTCCTATTTATATTTACTCTTAAAATGTCATCTTTTAATCTCTATTTTGTGTTTGTTTTATAATGTATATGATACTCTTTTCCAGTCGAATGTATTAGCTGTGCTAGTGGATCAACCCCATACTCCCAGTGGTTTAATGTAATGGAAGTTCGCCGTTTGTCTTGCGCATGTCAAGTCCTACGTGGGTGCTCCTGGTTGGGTGGCCTTCCACATGGTCATTTAGGGACCAAGGCTTCTCCCACCTAAGGGTTCTGTCCCCATCCGGGTCCTCAGCGTTCTCTCCGTGCAACCAGTGCGTGGGGTGAAGGGAGCTTGGCACACCAGCTGCTTAGTCATCTGGCTCAGAAGCGACGTATTTCGTTTCACTTACTTTCCATTAGCAAGAAGTAGCCCCACTAAGATCCCAGGAGGCTGGGAAGTGTATCCCTGACTGGGCAACTACTGCACAGCGCCAACTTCACACCCTCCCTGTTGTCGGCCAGCCGCCTCTGCTATAGTAGGACATGTGGATATTTCTTATTGGGGTTATGCAATTAAAAAAAGTCAGAGACTAGGGTTTTAGGAACTGCCAGAATGCAATATGATTCTTTCTTTTCCAGTATGGGGTGAGCTTTATAGTACATACACTTAATGACGGAGACAGGGCCCAAGCAGTACTTAGTTTAGGACTACCTTCACTGCTCCCAGCCTTCGGGTCCAGACAGGGTTCTGCAGTGGTCACATGTCCTGAGCCCCCAGGCCCAGGCTCCTTTGGAGTTGGGGACGGACGATGGGGGCTTTCAGTGGCGTTAAGTATTCAATCTCCATGGGCTCCATTGGTCCATCTTCTAGGGTGACCAACTCTTTCCAGTTTGCCTGGGACTTTCCCAGTTTTAGCACTCCGATTTCTGTGTCCCAGGAAATCCCTCCATTCCAGGCAAACCCCAGATTGTCCTGGTTTAAAAAATCAAAGTCCCACGTTCTGAAAACCTGTTCAGTCCAGGGCAAACCAGGATGGCTGGCCACCCCACTGTTCTTCCAGTAAAGACTCTTTCTGTTATTACCCCTGGGTGGAACTTGAGGCCCATGATGACATCTGCCTATAACAAAAGAGAAGCTTCTCCCTCATCTTTTCTTGTTTTTGTTTTTTTTAAATTTTATTTATTTATTTGTTTGTTTGTTTATTTTTGGCTGTGTTGGGTCTTCGTTTCTTTGCGAGGGCTTTCTCTAGTTGTGGCAAGCGGGGGCCACTCTTCATCGCGGTGCGCGGGCCTCTCACTGTCGTGGCCTCTCTTGTTGCGGAGCACAGGCTCCAGACGCGCAGGCTCAGTAGCTGTGGCTCACGGGCCTAGTTGCTCCGCGGCATGTGGGATCTTCCCAGACCAGGGCTCGAACCCGTGTCCCCTGCATTGGCAGGCAGATTCTCAACCACTGCGCCACCAGGGAAGCCCTCTCCCTCATCTTTTTATGGGAAGCTTAAATATCAAAGAGCACAGGATTATAGTGGCAAGAGGGCTCTCACCAGGGAATGAGTAGACAGACTCATTTCCCCTCAGCGTGGACACGCAGGAAATGGGGCGTCCAGCAGTGGTCAGAACCAACGTTACCCCCTGTTCCCACGCAAAGGGGAACTGACACAGCTGCTGCCAGCTGATTTCTGTCCCGTAGGAGATTTTTCCTGAGGATCTTCTGTAATATAATCTGCCTTCATTTCCAAAAAGAGATCATCAATTATTTTCACTTTGGTTTTCCTGTCAAAGTGACTGTAATTAGTCACTGATAGGATTGTGAAGGACACATTTTCAGTGTTTGGTCCCCGTGAGTTAAACAATGTCTGTGGACAGCTCACTGTGAACAAGCTGTTCTGGAGCACATCCGGGCATGGACCACCTAACGGTGCTGTGGGATCTGCAGGGACCCAAAAGTGCTGGTGGTGGAAGGACATGGTCACGTGGTGGAGGAGGTGCAGGGGGTCAGACCGAGCAGCCAGAATGGGATTCCAGTTATTTTAAGGCCAAGCAACACCCGGTGTCTTCAGCAGGCAGCAGCAGGGAAGACCGTTAGCAATAGCAGGGCCCCAGGCTGGCTGTCAGAGAATTATCTTCAATCTCTGAAAGATGATAGTGGGACACATCTTCAGGGCTTAAGGCGGGTCGGTAAACAAGGGGCCAGGAGAAAAGTACAACCAGCGCAGCTGGGGCATGAGGTCAGGGTGAGACCAACAGTGACTAACGGCTTATAGGGGACAAAGAGTCTCATTTCTTAGGAGAGGAAGGTGCAGAGATACGGTGCTAAACTGCCCACATACACCAGGCTGTGCCCTCTGGGAGCACAAATGCAGTTACACTCACATCCCTGCCTGAGTCTCCGTGACTTCTAACCGCCCCTGCTCCCCCGGGACCTCGGCACCCCTTTCCCCCATCTTCTCAGTTACTTCCTGGGGCCCTCAGGGACGTGGGCAGGGACAGCCCTGCTGCCTAGCAATTGAAGGGAGGGGCCATGCCACTGCCCTGCTCCAGTCCTCCGGTCCTGTGAGTTCGGGTCCCTCCACAGGTTCTGGAGTCTTCCATGACTGCTCTCCGGCTGCTCTTTGGTCTGTGGTAGAGGGAGGTGAGGGCTGTGGCTCTCTGCAGCTGTTTGGCACTTCTGTCTGAGGCATAGCACTGCAGGCATCTGTAGTTTCACCAGTCCCTTCATGAAGACCGTCCTTCAGCTTTCAGCCTGGTCTCCACTCAGGTGTGAAACCGGTCCCCTGGCTTGGGCAGGGGTGGGAAAGACCCCAGAACATCCCTCCGTTTTCCTCATTTCCTCTTTCCTCACTCTTTCTTGCCCAGAGGCCTTCTTCCTCTTGCAAATGAGAGACACAAAAGCGCACCTGCATCTCAGTGTGTATGGACGGATGCCCACAGGGGCCACAGACCCAAGGTTCTGCCTGTGCGGCTCAGTTTGGGCTTGGCTGGGATGCCTTTATATAATATCATCTGCCCCACGTGCCTAGCCAAGGCTGCTAGTACAGTGGGGAGAAAAAACCTTCTAAATAGTTAGACTTTATGAAGAATAATATGGACTGGTTTTGAGGGTGATTTTTAAAAAATTTTTTATTTATTCTTTTTGCTGCGTTGGGTCTTCGTTGCTGCGCGCGGGCTTTCTCTAGTTACAGTGGGAGGGGGCTACTCTTCGTTGAGGTGCGGTGGCTTCTCTTGTTGTGGAGCACAGGCTCTAGGCACGTGGGCTTCAGTAGTTGCAGCACGCGGGCTCAGTAGTTGCAGCAGGGGCTCTAGGGCACGCAGGCTTTGGTAGTTTTGGCATGCGGGCTCAGTAGTTGTGGCTCGCGGGCTCTGGAGCACAGGCTCAGTATAGTTGTGGCTCATGGGCTTAGTTGTTCTCTGGCATGTGGGATCCTCCTGGACCAGGGACCGTGTCCCCTGCATTGGCAGGCGGATTCCCAACCACTGCGCCACCAGGGAAGTCCGAGGGTGATTTTTAAAAAAAATCTCATCATGGCTAATTTTGTGTCGTGTTGTGGAAAAACTTACCCCTTAAATTTTGGGATAATTTAAGGTGTTTTACAAGACTAGATAGAAGATGGGACAATTGTGTTTTGTTTCCAAAAAGGATAAAACTCATAGAAGAAGACAAAGGGGATCATGCCCTTGACATTGGGTGTGGAAAATAGAGCATACTTCTGCTCTTTTACTTCATGGAAAACAGGTCCATGGATTTAGCCGAGGAAAAGGAAATGTTTTTTAACATAGCTGTAATTATTCTGACGATTCACATTTGTAAAGCATCTTTTCACTTAACCTACCATAGGAACTCACAAACTTTAAATGACGTTAGTTAGTAAAAAAGCAACCATCAGAAGCAAAATAATGCCAAGGATAGGAAATGGCAGAAAGACAAAGCTCAGTTATTTCCCTAAGAATGAGAAAGTTGTGGCTACGGTTTGTGAGGGTATCAGTGTCAGGCTCTGGACAAGATATTCCTTAGGTCATTCCAGTGGCCTTTCAGGCCTTAAAGGCAACAGTAGAAAAAAATGAAGAGGAAAGCATTTGGCGTTCGTATTCTGCATTTCTGATGTGCCAGGGGTCTGATGATCGCTCTTCTGGCTCTTAGAGAGCTGAGTGGGTGACTTTACTGTCGTCATTGCCGACTCAGGGTTAGAAAGGTCCACTCATGCTTCTGACTCTGCACCAGCTGTGGTCTTTATATGAGCGCTGAGTTATGCAGTTAGTTAGGAAGCTTTTTTACCCAGCTTTAAGAGATGGCTGAATGATTAGCAGGGAGTTTTTTCTCATGTAGTTGAGTCAGAAACTAATAAGGTTGAGTTGACCCATCCACAATTTCCCGTAGATTGATGGAGAATGAGGAAAGAATTATGCTTTGTAATTAGGCTTTCTTCTTCTTTTTTTTGAGTTAGAGATTTTTTTTCAGATTTATTGAGGTATAATTGACAAATAAAATTGTAAGATATTTAAAGTGTACAACATGATGATTTGATAAACGTATGATTTGTGAAAGGATTTCCCCCACTGAGTTAATTAATACATCCCTTACCTTACATATTTACCCTTTACATATTTACTCTTTTTTTTTTTTTTTTTTGGTGAGGGCACTTAAGTTCTACTCTCTTAGCATATTTCAATTATACGATAAAGTGTTGTCAACTATAGTCACCATGTTATATATTAGATTCTCAGACCTCATTCCTTTAATAACTGAAAGTTTGTACCCTTTTATTAGGCTCTCCCTATTTTGCTCACCCTCAGACCATGACACCTACCATTCTACTCTCTGTTTCTGTGAGTTCACCTTTTTTTTTTTTTTTTAAAGATTCTACATGAAAGTGATACCATGCACTATTTGTCTTTCTTTATCTGGCTGATTTCACTTAGCATAAGGCCCTGCTGGTTCATCCAGTTTGTCACAAATGGCAGGATTTCCTTCTCTTTAAATGTTGAATAATATTTCATTACATATATGTATATCACATTTTCTTTATCCATTCATCCACAGTTGGATACTTAGGTTGTTTCCATATCTTGCCTACGTGAAGAACAGTGTAATCAAGATGAGAGTACAGATATCCCTTCAAGATGGTGATTTCATTTCCTTTGGATATATACACAGGAGTGGGATTCCTGGATCATACGGTGGTTCTAGTTTTAATTTTTTGAGGAACCTCCATACTGTTTTCCATAGCGGTCGCATCAGTCTACACTTCCGTCAGTGGTGTATAAGGTTCCCTTTTCTCCAACTTATTGCCAGCACTTGTTCCTTGTCTTT
Source organism: Balaenoptera physalus (assembly GCF_965194825.1). Classification (NCBI taxonomy): domain Eukaryota; kingdom Metazoa; phylum Chordata; class Mammalia; order Artiodactyla; family Balaenopteridae; genus Balaenoptera; species Balaenoptera physalus. The sequence continues at coordinate 26,810,183 of NC_138884.1, forward strand.
TTGATAATAGCCATTTTAACAAGTGTGAGGTGATATCTCACTGTGGTTTTGATTTGCATTCCGCTGATGATTAGAGACGTTGAGCACCTTTTCAGGTACCTGTTGATCATTTATGTCTTTGGAAAAATGTCTATTCAGGTTCTCTGCCCGTTTTTTAATTGGGTTATTTGGTTTTCTCTGCTATTGAGTTGTATGTGTTCTTTGTGTATTTGGGGTAGTAACCCCTTATCGAATGTGTGGTTTGCAAATATTTTTTCCCATTCCATAGATTGCCTTTTCATTTTGTTGGCAGTTTCCTTTGCTGTGAAGAAGCTTTTTAGTTTGATGTAGTCCCACTTGTTTATTTTTCTTTTTGTTGCCTTTGCTTTTAGTGCCAAATCCAAAAAATCATTGCCAAGGCCAATGTCAAGAATATTTTCCCCTATGTCTTCTTTTATGAGTTTTATGGTTTCAGGTCTTATGTTCAAGTCTTTAATCCATTTAGAGTTGATTTTTGTGTATGGTGTAAGACAGGGGTACAGTTTCATTCTTTTGCATTTGGCTGTCCAGTGTTCTCAACACCATTTACTGAAGAGACTATCCTTTCCCCATTGTATATTCTTGGCTCCTTTGTAAAAACTAATTTACCACATATGCATGGGTTTATTTCTGGCTCTCTATTCTGTTCCATTAATCTATGTGTCTGTTTTTATGCCAGTACTATACCGTTTTAATTACTACAGCTTTGTAATATAACTTGAAATCAGGAAATGCAATGCCTCCAGCTTTGTTCTTCTCTCTCAAGACTCCTTTAGCTATTCATGTTCTTTTTTTGGTTCCATATGAAATTTAGGATTTTTTTCTATTTCTGTGAAAAATGCCACTGGAATTTTGATAGGAATTGCATTGATTCTGTAGATTGCTTTGAGTATTATGGACATTTTAACAATCTTTTTTTTTTTTTTTAAATGGAAGTTTTTTGTTTGTTTACTTAAAGCCTGGATTATGTGAGATGTCAGGAAGCTACTGTTTCACTAAATTTATCATTTCAGCTTTTTGGTGAGACTTGCAGTTCTTTTTTTAAATTTTATTTATTTATGGCTGTGTCGGGTCTTCGTTTCTGCATGAGGGCTTTCTCTAGTTGCGGCAAGCGGGGGCCACTCTTCATCACAGTGTGCGGGCCTCTGACTATCGCGGCCTCTCTTGTTGCGGAGCACAGGCTCCAGACACGCAGGCTCAGTAATTGTGGCTCACGGGCCCAGTTGCTCCGCGGCATGTGGGATCTTCCCAGACCAGGGCTCGAACCCGTGTTCCCTGCATTGGCAGGCAGATTCTCAACCACCGCACCACTAGGGAAGCCCCATTTTAACAATCTTAATGCTTCCAATTCATGAGCATGGAATACCTTTTCATTTTTTTGTGTCTTCTTCAGTTTCTTTCATCAATGTTTTATAGTTTTCAGTTTACAGGTCTTTACCTCCCTGATTAAATTTATTCCCAAATATTTTATTCATTTTGATGCAGTTGTAAATGGGATTGTTTTCTTAATTTATCTTTCTGATAGTTCATTGTTGGTGTATACATACACAAATGACTTTGTACGTTGATTTTTTTTTTTAAATAAATTTATTTATTTATTTATTTATTTTTGGCTGCGTTGGGTCTTTGTTGTTGGGTCTTCGTTGCAGACCCCGTTGGGTCTTCGTGCAGGCTTTCGCTAGTTGTGGTGAGCGGGGGCTTCTCTTCACTGTGCTACACAGGCTTCTCATTGTGGTGGCTTCTCTTGTTTCGGAGCTCGGGCTCTAGGCGCACAGGTTTCAGTAGTTGCAGCACATGGGCTCAGTAGTTGTGGCTCGCGGGTTCTAGAGCACAGGTTCAGTAGTTGTGGGACACGGGCTTAGTTGCTCTGTGGCATGTGGGATCTTCCCGGACCAGGGCTCGAACCCGTGTTTCCTGCATTAGCAGGAGGATTCTTAACCACTGCACCACCAGGGAAGTTCTGTATGTTGATTTTGTATCCTGCAACTTTACTGAACTTATTAGTTCTAACAGTTTTTTGGTGGAATCTTTAGGGGTTTTTATATATAATATCATGTCATCTGCATCGACAAATTTACTTTTTCCTTTCTGATTTGGTTGCCTTTTATTTCTTTTTCTTGCTTAATTGCTAAGATTTCCAGTACTATGTTGAATAGGAGTGATGAGAGTAGGCACTCTTGTCTTGTTCCTGATTTTAGAGGAAAAGTTTTCAGCTTTTTATTGTTGAGTATGATGTTAACTGTGGGCTAGTCATATATGGCCTTTATTATGTTGAAGTGTGTTCCTTTTATACGCAGTTTATTGAGAGTTTTTATCATAAAGGATGTTGAAATTTGTCAAATGCATTCTCTGTATCTATGGAGATGGTCATGTGATTTTTATCCTTCATTTTGTCAATGTGGTGTATCACATTGATTGATTTGTGTATGTTGAATCATCCTCGCATCCCTGGGATGAATCCCACTCCGTCGTGGTGTATGATCCTTTTAATATATTGTTGAATTCAGTTTGCTAAAATTTTGTTGAGAATTTTTGCATCTATGTTCATCAGGGATATTGAACTATAATTTTCTTTTCTTGTAATGTCCTTTGGTATCACAGTAATGCTGTGATATCACAGTAATGGCTTTGGTATCACAGTAATGCTGGCCTCACAAAATGAATTTGAAAGTGTTCTCTCCTCTTGTATTTTTTGGAAGGATTTGAGAAGGAATGGTATTAATTGTTGTTTCAGTATTTGGTAGAACTCACCAGTTGTGGTCCTGGTCTTTTCTTTGTCAGGATGTTTTTGATTACTGATTCAATCTCCTTACTAGTAATTGGTCAATTCAGATTTTCTATTTCTTCATGTTTCAGACTTTGTAGGTTGTATATTTCTAGGAATTTATCCATTTCTTTTAGGTTGTCTATTTTGTTGGTATATAATTGGTCATAATAGTTTCTTATGATCCTTAGTATTTCTGTGTGATCAATTGCAATGTCTCCTCTTTCATTTCTGATTTTATTTATTTGAGTCTTCTTTTCTTTCTTCTTGGTCTAGCTAAAGTTTTGTAAATTTTGCTTACCTTTTCAAAAAATCGGTTTTTAGTTTCATTGATCTTTTGCCTTTTTAGTCTCTATTTCATATTTTTTCTGTAACCTTTGCTTTTTCCTTTCTTCTACTAAGTTTGGGCTCAGTTTGTTCTTCTTTTCCTAGTTCCTTGAAATGTAAATTTAGGTTGTTTATTTGAGATCTTTCTTTTTTTCTTAATGTAGGTGTTTGTCACTATAAACTTCCCTCTAGAACTGCTTTTGCTGTACTCCATAAGTTTTTGTATATTGTGTCTCCATTTTCATTTGTCTCAAGATATTTTTTGATTTCCCTTTTGATTTTTTTCTTTGACTCGTGTTCAAGAGCATGTTTTTAAATCTCCACATATATATGAATTTTCCAGTTTTCTTCTTGTAATTAATTTCTAGTTTCATACCATTGTGGTCAGAAAAGATGCTTGATATGATTTCAGTATTCTTAATTTTATTTATTTTTTGATCTATCCTATTCCATATGCACTTGAGAAGAAATGTCTGTTTTGCTGTTGTTAAATGGAATGTTCTGAATATGTCTGTTAGGTCTATGGTCTAATGTGTAGTTTAAGCCCAATGTTTCCTTATTGATTTTCCATCTGGATGATCTATTCATTGTTGAAAGTGGGATATTGAAGTCTCCTACTCTTATTGTATTGCTGTCTGTTTCTCCCTTCAGATCTGTTAATATTTGCTTTATATATTTAGGTGCTCTAATGTTGGGTGCATAAATATTTACACTTGTCATATCTTCTTGATGAATTGATCCCTTTATCATTATGTAATGACCATCTCTCTCTCTTGTTAAAGTGTTTGGCTTAAAGTCTATTTTATCTGAATCTCTTGTAGGCAACATATAGTTGGGTCTTATATTTTTTTATCCATTCAGCCACTCTGTGTTTTTTGATTGGAGACTTTAGTTCATTTACATTTAAAGTCATTACTGATAGGTGTGAACTTACTATTGACATCTTGTTAATTGTTTTCTGGCTGTTTTGTAATTCCTTTGTTCCTTTCTTGCTCTCTTCCTTTGTGATATGATGATTTTCTATAGTGCTATGCTTTGATTCCTTTTTCATTATCTTTTGTATATCTACTATAGACTTTTTTTTTTAGTTTTACTATAGACTTTTGCTTTGTGGTTACCAAGAAGCTTACATAAAACATCTTATATTTATAACAGTCCATCTTAAGCAGATAGCAACTTAACTTTGAATGCATTCAAAAGCTCTATATTTTTACATTTCTTCCCCATTTTATGTTTTTGATGCACAAATTTGTATTTTTTAATATTGTGTAGCTATTAACAAATTATTATTGTTTTGTTTTTAATACTCTTGTCTTTTAACCTTTATACTAGAGTTGTAAGTGATTTACCCACCATCACTGCAATATGAGAGAATTCTGAATTAAATTATATATTTACCTTTACTGGTGAGTTTTATACTTTCATATATTTTCATATTAGTAATTAGCATCCTTTCATTTCAAGTTGAGGACCTATAGTTTTTACATATGTCAGGATTTTTATTAATTTTTAAATAAAAATTTCAAAGGTTACTTTCCATTTACAGTTGTTACAAAATATTGGCTGTATGCCCCATGTTGTACAATACATCCTTGAGCCTATCTTACACCCAGTAGTTTGTACTTCCCACTCCCCCACTCCTCTATTGCCCCCTCCCCCACTGGTAATGACTAATTTGTTCTCTATATCTCTGAGACTGCTTCTTTTTTGTTATACTCACTAGTTTGTTGTAAATTTTTAGATTCCACATGTAAGTGATATCATACGGTATTTGTTTTTCTCTGAAGACCTCGCTTTAACATTTCTTATATCAAGTCTAGTGGTGATGAACTCGTTCAGATTTTGTTTCTAAAATTCTTTATCTCTTCAATTTTGAAGGACAACTTTTCAGGGTAGAGTATTCTTCATTGGCAGTTTTTTCTTTCAGCACTTTGAGTATATCTTCCCACTCCCTTCTGGCTTACAAAGTTCAAAATTGCTTCTTTGTTTGCTATGGTCCTGTGAGACTTGTGAATGCAAGCCTCATTGGCTATCAGAGCTAGGTGATTTGGAGGCCGGTCCCTCAGAGAGAAGCTGCAAAAGCTGGGGTGCCAGATGTGTGTACAGACTCCTTCCAGACAGATGCTGGCAATCTGGTTTTATCAATGGAGCAAATTGAAGGAAGTAGGCAAGAGAAGTGCCCATGAGCTCCCCTGGGCTCCAGAGAGGATCTCAGCTAGCCCTTGGATACGTGCTAAACTAGAAGCTGGGTCTCCAGGCATCAGCTTGTAAAGTATGGAGTCAAACCCTTTCTAGAGAAAGACTGGAGACAGGAGTTTTTGCCTGCTCCCTCTGCACTGAGCCCTGGAGGCTTAGCTGTACTGAGTGTTCGTGTGCTCTGTTAAGAATTGCTTCTTTGTTTGCTGTAGTCCTGTGGGTCTCATGGATGCAAGCCCCATTGGCTTGCAGAACTAGGTGTTTTGGGGACCCAGCCCTCAGGTGGAAGTCTTAAAAGTTGGGGTGCTAGATATGCAATCTAAACCCTTTGCTCCTCAGGGAGAAGCTGGGGGTTGAGGATTTTCTCCTGAATGTATGGTGCTATGCTAGGGGTGGTGTTTATGATGAGAGTGTGTCTCAGCTTCTCCTACTTATTTCAGTGTGGCTACTTTTTTTTTTTTTTTGGCCATGCCACACGGCTTGCAGGATCTCAATTCCCTGATCAGAGATTGAACCTGGGCCACGACAGTGAAAGTCTGGAATCCTAACCACTAGGCCACCAGGGAACTGCCAGTGTGGCTATTTTCTTATTCGCCTGATGTGTAGGAGTCATTCAGCTGGTTTCTGGATTTCTTTCAGAGGGAATTGCTCTGTGTGTATCTGTACATTCAGTGCATCTGTGGGAGGAGGGAGGTTTAAGAGCCTCCCATGTCACCATCTTGGTCACAAAAGAAAAGAAAACAAAACACTTTTTTTTTCCATTAAGAAAGAAAAAAGAAAAAAAAAGCGAAAAAAAGAAGAAAAAAAAGGAAGAATCATTCATGGTGACCTGGGTTAGAAGACTCAGCCTTCAAGAACCAGAATCAACTGTTTCTGGGTCAATTGCCTCATAACCTTACATACTTAAGCTTTACAGCTTAAGGAAGGATGTAGGGTCATTTCTAATCCTGTAGACTATGACGCTTCCACCAGGATCAACTCAAGACCTCGTTGCGAATTACATTAAAGTTTTTTTTCTGGTTGTGATATTGTCAGGAAAGAGCTCAGCCAACCTAACCAAGATCACTTGGGGGTGTAGCACAGGAAGGAAGATGAATATAGTTCATCTTTTTTCCTTTTGCTAGGTGCAGATGAACTAATTATAGTTCCCAGAGAAGCATTCCCTTTCGCTTAAAATAGTGTCAAATTTTCCATCCAAGTCTTCTATGAATAGAAGCTATTTGACTTGACATTAGGACAGAGCTTTGGAATCTGGAGATGACACAGACTACCTCTGTTTCTCTGCAAGGCATCCATCAGCTTGGGTTCTCAGTCTTTAGTTTTTTTTTCCTCCATAAAATGGGAATGAAATACGCTCATTCATTTATTTCAGGAGGCTTTAGGGGAATTATTTAAAAACCATTTTTAATGTGCTGAGTAGCTCAAATGGAAGGCAATAGATGCAAGGGAATTCTGGGGAAGAAATCCATTTAATATGAATTGAGTTATTTTCTGGGTTATTTAGATAAGATACAGAATGATCTTTAAGCTCGGAATCAGGACCATCTCCGGGCCTGTCTTTTGGAAAAGAGCTACACTTCATTTCTATTGCTGGCAACTTACACGTAGGAGAGTGATTCTTAGCCCTGCTCTGAGGTTTAAAAAAATGTTTGAGTCCCACCTTGAAAGACTAATTTTACCTGTAAGGACATTTATGCTCTTTAGGTTAATTCTTATAATTATTTTTGTAAGAAGAGGGTGGACATTTACCTATAGATGAAAACTCACTGCTTTGGTGTATAGTTTTTTTCATAAAATAACCCACGTCTTTATTTTCTTCCTGCAGACAAAACTGTGTGGAGTTTTACCCAATATTTATGATTACATTGTGGATGGCGGGATGGTATTTCAACCAAGGTAAGTTTAATGATGACTATGGTCCTTACAACTATTAAACAGCAGATACACAACCAGACATCTACTGATCCTGGAAGTCGTTTTAAACAAAATAAGCACTGTCTGTTTGCATCAAAGAACACTGTGCTGCAGATAGGCTAACTTTGGCATCATTGTAATTTAATTCAGTGATTTTTTAAAAACTTGGAACAAACTGTACGTGGGGGAATCCAGAATGAATATGACATGCGATTTTGTCTTCAAATCTAATACGCTAAATTCTAATTTATTTGCAGGAACAGAACACAGAATTAACAGTTCACCCTAATAATTATAGCTAATATTTATTGAATACTTACTTTGTGCCAGGTACAGTTCTTAAGTGTCATGCACGTATTATCTCAGATGTAGGATTTATCTTCCTCTGTGGCAGGATCTGTAATTCATTCCTGCTTTACAGGTGAGGAAACTGAAGTACAGAGAGGTTAAGTCGTTTGTCCAACTTAACATTCCCCAATGTAGGAGAAAAGTAGCTTTTGAGTACAGAGCAGGGTTTATAGGTATTTGACCCAACAACCCATGTACTTTTTGTTAAGAGTTTCCAAGGATGTAGTGCTGCTGCTACTGTATGTAGAAACTCTATAAACATCTGCTTTCCATTTGAATGGAGTATCCTTGGTGAGCTGAGGGCTTTACCCAAACTCTGCCCGCCCCTTTCACGGGAGCTCAGACTAGCATCAGCTACCTTATTTGGAGAAATTCAATCCCTTTTTCTTTCTGATAACTCTCCGTGGCCTCATTTGGGTTTGACACTTGATTGCTACGATTTAAATAACCCCAAATCTAGCTGGTTTTTAAAGGCAACCCTATCACCTCCCCTCTTGTAATTTTTACTGTCAACTGAGAAATTTCAGCTAAAATGTCCTCTAGAGAATGATTTAACTTTGTTCCAACTTACATTTTTATCCCTTAAGGGCAAGAATGAAGGCGGCAGGTCCTTGTCAGGTGAGACCACATTCACAACTAATAACAAAAGTGCCTTTTGTTAATGGGACTCGGCCTCTGCCACTTGAACCTTTGGATTTCACTGTGATGGGCTGAATGAGGCCGACCGCCTATCAAGAAAGGATTTCTTGGGTATCTTGTAATTTGCACTCTTTCTCATCCAGAGTAGGTTGCCTATTAACTGCCTTGAACAGTTCCCATTGGATTTGTGGGAGTAATGGATTAGATAGGGAGTTTCTAAACCGCAGCGTGCTCAGGATCTCTCCCCTTCCTCAGAGGCCAGGTGGACCTTCCACCCTTTCTCCTCCTGCTGTTTGCTGGGCCCCCTCATTCTCACCCTTCGGGGCCCAGCACAAGCGTCATTCCCTCACAGGGGCCTTCCCTGACCCTTCCTAAAGGCGACCTCCTCCAGTTCCTGGCAGCCCATCCTCCTTCATTTCCTTCACAGCACGTTCAAGTCTCTTTTTCTTCTTGTTTTCCCCTTTGTTGTCTGTCTTTGATGATAAACTCCATAAGGGCAGGGAGCTTATATCTTTTTCACAGCTAACTCCAATCCTTAGAATAATACCTGGTATATACTAGAAGCCAAAAAAAATGTTTATGACCTAATAAAATAATGAATTTCATTTTATCCAGCATATCAGAGTCCCACAGACAGACTTCTTGTGTTTATAAGAGGGCTCTGGCAATTTACATCTGTGAAGTGTCGAGGAAGACAGAGGGTCCCTAGTGTAGGGAAGATATTGAGAGTTTTCATTGGACTGGATGGCAGAACATAACCCCACATTTTACATTTCTTTTAGGTAAAATTTGTATTTAGTGAAATGCACAAATCTTAAGTGTACCATCCGATGAGTTTTGACAAGTGTATACACCTGTGTCACTCAAAGCCCTATCAAGATATGGAACATGACAACCACTCAGAAAGTTTCCTCCGGTCCTTCCCAGTCCCTTTCAGAGGCAGACAATGCTCTGATTTTTTTAAATCATAGTTTAGTTTTGTCCATTCTAGAACTTTCTATAATTGGAATCATAGTATGTACTCTTGCATAATGCTTCATTCACTCAGCAGAATATTTCTGAGATTCACCATGCTGTTTGTTGCAAATGGGGCTCCATGGTATGGTTATCACAGTTTGTTTATCCATTCTCCTGTGGATAGATTTCCAGGCTGTTTTCAGTGTTTGGCTATTATGAATAAAGCTGCAATGACCATTCTGTACAAGTCTTTTTATGGACATTTGCTTTCATTTCTCTTGGGTAAATACACAGGAAAGGAAGGAATTGCTGGGTCAAAAAGTAATGTTTAGTTTTATAAGACACTACCAGAACTTTTCCCAAAGTGGCTGTAACATTTTGCATTCCCACAAATAATGTATGAGATTCCAACACCCCCAATATTTTATGCTTCAGTCTTTTTAATATTTCGCCATTCTGGTGGGTGTGCAAGTGGTGTCATCTCATTGTGGTTTTAAATTGCAGTTTTGCTGATATTGAATGATGTTGAATAATGTTGAAAAAATTTTCATGTGCATATTGGTACATTTGTTTATCTCACTATGTGAATTTTCTATTCAAATATTTTGCCCATTCAAAACACTAAGTTGTTTTTCTTTCATTATTGAATTGCCAGAGTTCTGCACACAAGTCTTTTGTCAGATACACGTTCTGTGAGTATCGTCAACTTTCACACTGCATTTTGAGAGGCTGCCATCATGTTCTGTGTCTTTTCTATTTTTTTTCTCTGTAGTTTTTGATACTTAGACAAGTACACCAGACAAGTCTGGTGTACATATATGTCCGTCACCAGTATTTCTGGGGATACTCAGAAGCTGCTAAAAAAAAGGTAAGGAACACCCAAGAATTGTGTGTGTAGACAAAAAGTAGCAGGATGGAGCCTATATTAGCTTCCTGTTCCTGAGAGTAATACAGCACTTATGGCTATGACGGCAGAAGTGATCTATGTTGCCTGAGGCCAAGTCTCACCAGGCCCTACACAATTAGGTGTGAGACAGGAAATTGCAAGGATAAAACTGTACACTAAGTGTGCACTCTTTTGACCGCCACACTTTAAATCCTTGCAAACATTTTGCAGTATCTCCCAAAAGTTACCAAGGAAATAATCCCTCCCGGCCTTGATAATCCTTTGAATGTTCGAAAGGAGCCGCTTGACCTCTGTGGCTAGGCGTCCTCTTTAATTTATCTGACGAATCAAAATTTTCAAATGGCGAAAACATGGAAGTTCTGGGCAGTGTCCACAGTGAGAGTTCTGCCCCAGGCTCCCCAGGTTCATCCCTGTAGCCCAGTTTATTTATCACCTCTCTCTCTCTCACATCCGCCCGCAGGATCACTGGTTTCCGGTTGAGTCTGGGGCTTTTGGCCTTGTTGACTGTTCTAGGCACCCTGGGGATTGCAAGCAGCTTTCTGGATGAATACCTGGACTTCAGTGTTGCCAAGAAACTGAGGCACTTCTAATGTTCCCCCCTCCCTTTGCTCAAATGCTTGCAGAAGATGTTTCCACTCTAAAGGTTAGATGGTGCCACTTGTTCAATTAAAAGAAGTAAGTCTCCTTTTTTTGAAATGGCTTTGGAGAAACATCCCCTTTAGATTTTCCTGTTAGTTTAACAACTGAAGTTTGCTCTGAGGCGGGGGATCCGTAGCGTCAGTGGAAGTGTGTTGAGCCCTGGTTTTAGAAGCACATGCCAAAGTCATGACTGCTGGTGTAGGGAGAAAGCAGCCTGACCTGTCTGTGTCTAGGGCTTTCCGTGGACCACTGCCATCACTCACCTCTAAGACTGCTTCCCTCTTGATGGAAGGTTCCAGATAGATGCTGATAAGGCAGCTGAGCCCACTTCATTAGTTGCAGGAATGCAACAGTTGGTGAGGGAAGTCAGGCAAACACATCAAGTAGCCAGAGAAGAGAGTCATTAACTAACAGCACAAAACACATCTGGCTGTGAAAATGGACTTTGTAACAAACAAAGGAAAAAGAAAAAAAAAAGGGGTGTCATTTTCAAGAAACCATCCAGAGAAGAGTGCTCAGGGAATATGTTGCCCCTGGGCAGGGGAAGGAGGGTCATGGTCGTGGCTGGAGAGCCTAGGCTGGGTTCCACTGCACTTCCCATGCCACGTGGGGCTGGGGGCCTGCTGCTGTTGGACCCTGATGTGCAGTCACTGTCTGGCAAAAGGCAAATGACCTTTCTTCACTTTCTTCATCTGTAAAATGGGAATGAGTCTTCAGGGACCTTAGGAGAATGGAATTATGAGCATATATAACTTTTTAGCATCAGGAAAAGAGCTTTCTGTAATTTTTCTAAAGAAAGTGTGACAGCCTTGAATCTGGTGTAGGCATCTCCAAGAAACTTTTTATTGGGCCTTTTTTGGTGTATGGGTACAAAGGCAGTTACAGAGGCTATGAATAACAGAGAAAAATAAAGGCATTAAAACACTAGCGTTTCCAAAATAGTAGGGGAGAAGACACGACAACCTCTTGCATCCCAAATACCTGGGCTAAATACCCCAGAGTACACTGAGAACGACCAGTCTGGGAATGGGGTATCTGGATATCAGCCCAGTTCCCCCACTAACTGGCTCTTTGACTCCGGATAAGGCAGCTCACCGCAGAGGTCGTGCAGCAAAAGAAGTGAAGACTCCAGGGCCAGTCACACTAATCCTGTTCTACCGCTCGCTGGCTATGCTACCACAGCCGTGTAGCTCTCTGCCTCAGTTTTTTTCTCAGGTAAAATGGGACTAATATTTTAAAATGCTATGGTTCTATGGTTTTTTTACTTTTTAGTATTTCAGTCAGTTATAGTGACTCGTATTGTGACATTTTAATTGTTTTACACATTGAAGACAATAAAGGAAGAGAAAGTGCAATTTTTTTTTTTTTTCATGGAGAACTTAAATTTAATGTGTCCCGCCAGGGGGTAAAGTGCAAATTGTTGACCAGAAAGCATAATTACTGCAAACTCATTGTCCTTTGGAAATGGGAAAAAAACCACAACTTTCCAAATCTTACACTTGAGGATTTTTAAACAATTTCTATCTTGCATTTAAATTGGAACTATTTAAAGACGTAAACTATAAACACATACACACACACACACAAAAAGACACACACACAGAGTTGGTTAAACAACATGTGGAAAAAAGAAGATGGTCCCACCGGTATATCAAAGCTTTTTATCTTTAAAAATATCTGAACTATAGAATTTATTTCCTTTGTTCCAATTCTGTTGTCACCAAGGCAACCTCTTGACGATTTTAATTCCTGTAATTTGGTTACAGGGAGCAAATGTGTTGGCCAGGGAGACGTGGGTTTCTGATCTGACATACATATTTTTTTATATATTAGTAAACTGACTGATTTTACAGGGAGCAAACATGTTGGCCAGGGAGATGTGAGTTTCTGATCTGACATACATATTTTTTACATATTAGTAAATTGACTGATTTTATTTTTAGAAATCAGATTCCTTGCCTCAAAAAGTCAATGTTATAAACAAAAGGATGGAGAAGAACTTTTCTGCATTAAAAGATACCCTTAAGGGGCATAAAACCCAAATGGCAACGTGGGATCCTTGATCAAATCCTGGTTAGAAAAAAACAGCTATGGGAGACATTTGGGACGATTTGAATAAGGAGTGAGAATTAGATATTAAGGAATTAATTGTGTTAGGTGTGATAATGATGTTGTGTCTAGGAAAGAAAATGCCCTCTTTGGCAAGGTATGCTGGGAGGTTGAGGGGTAAAGTGACTGCGCGTGTATAGCTTACTTTGAAATGGTTCCACAAAATATATATGTGAAGTATATATGGTGAAGTGTTAACAAGTATCAAATCAAGTTGGTAAGTGTATAGTTATTCATTGTACTGTTCTTTTTATTTTTCTGATTGTTTGAAAATGATTGTCATACAAGTTTAAATATCTGAAGCAAAGTTAAAAGCTGAAGTCAGGTTCTCAGTAGCTCTGAAGATTTTTATGTTGAGTGCTGCATCCTTGACTTGGGATCTGAGGTAGGGATAGAGCCATAGCATTAGCTCTGGCCCAGCAGCTGTCCTAGACGTGGCAGGGACACTTGGGCCCCAAGTGCGTGAATGTTGCCCTAATTACCTCCGCCTGTTATGAAATGAAACAGGTGTCTGTAGTAACTTGTCCAGAGAACACCAGCATGGAAATATAATGTCCTTAGAACTTAAAATGAAAAATAAGTTAGAAAGATAAAGGACTGGTTACACAAACAAGCAGCCCTGCTCTCTTCCAAGGTATTTTTCCTTTCACACTTTTCTTTGCAGGATTGGAAGTAGAGGAGGTGTGGCCAAAAAAGTCATTAATAAGGAAAAATATCAGGTCATTTGTTTTTTATCCTTTTTCTCTATATACACCCTTCCTTGAAAAGAATGGTTAAAGACAGAAATAGTTCCCTTAATGCTTTCGAATGTTCCTTAACTTTCGGCAATAAAATACCTCCTTCTTACGGGGGAAAGTGCCTAGTGACTTGGAAAGATGTTTATTGTCCTTCTTTCCCCATTATACACATGCTGCGCTGGGACTTTATAAAGGTCAACACGATTATAAATAAGAAATCATTTTAAAGGAGAATGGTATTCCATCCATCCAGTGCAGTAAATAAAAATATGTGGTTTTGACTCATCAGGACAAGGAGTAGTACTCAGCCCTTCTCAGACTCCATGTTTTTATTCTGTTGTCAGCTTTCCCATCCCCACCCGCGAATCAGTTCATTTTTGATCTCATGTTACTAAGCCCATATCGCTGGGACAAAGCCCAGTGTCACATTGTTTTCGACATGGTGTTATTTGTCAGCTGGTCTGGAACCACAGCCCACCATGGGTAGGGCTGGCCTCTTCTTCCAGAGTCAAGTTCATTCTTTCTCTTGGTTTGTACATATTAAAACTCACCTTTGCTTTGGATCTATTTTTGATGATGATCTTATTCTATTCTTGTGGCCCCTTTTTCTGCTTCACCCAGACAGTTTTGAAACATGTTGCTTTACCATGCTTTTTAAAGTTTGATGGGAAGACTTAGGTCAGGTCTTCTAGAAGTGGAGTGGATTCACATGTGTGTGATTTGTCACCAAAGGGCTCCCAGGAGGGAAAACTGAGGGAGTGGGGGAAACAGGGCAGAAAAAGGCAGGAAGCCAAGTAAGGGGGCACCTTCTGGCAAAGTCCCAGCCTCTGCCTGATCCTTCAGGGGACCTTGGAACAGAAATGCTATCTCAGGGTTTGTCCAGGTAAGTTAAATGGGCTCTCACGCTCCTGCACCAGCAGGTCATGGGCTAACATCAGTCTGGAGGGATGTAAACTTCTAAGCACATTCAACTCTCTGTGGGTGGTGCTGGCCAAGCCAGGCTGTTCTCCAAAGAGACGCAGCCACACACGGGTGTGCGTGTGTGAGTGTGTGTGTGTGTGTGTGTGTGTGTGTGTGTGGCGACAGTGTTCATTACAGTGGGGCAAGGCCCATCGTTACTTTCCCCCCAGTAGATTCCTTGAGTTTTCTTCCTTTTTAAATAAGAAGTTTACTATAAGTTTCCAAGTTCTCTGAGTGAACCAGGTGGAATTTGAATTGTTATGGTTCCCAGTCTACAAATGGATCCAGTATATTCCTTTCATAGATGACTCTCTTCTTTTACCTTTGCCACATCTCCTGGAGTGCAAATTTAGAACATTTTAATAGCGTGGTGGAATTAAAAAGGCTGGGAATGATTGATCTCCACTGTTACTTAAATGTTTAAATAATGATATAAAAATTTTGAGACAAGAACTGCAGTTAATCAATTAAAACCCAGGCATAATCCATCTGCTTAACTAAGGCTGGAGCTCCAGTGACAGTTCTAAAATAAACTCAACTTTGGATTGGTTCAGATAATGATCTTTTATTTGTTTTTTTCTTTAAAAGTGGTATGTCAACATCACTTCATTTCTACATTTCAGAGTTCTGTACATTTCTTAAAAGGAATTAAGCAATGCTCAATGTACAAAGTAAAAACAGAAAACTAGAAAAATCTGAATCAAATGGAGGAAGTTGCCATAGGTCATACAGTACAAATTAGTAATATGATGTCATCTGAAGTGCAATACCACTGCTGGGATGATGAGTTAAGGAATGAAATAAAAATACTCTATTTTAAACAAACAGTATATATATATTTATATGTATATTTTTTACAGATAGTAGACCCAGTGATATCTGTCATATTGTAAAAACTTATTTACAAATAACTTTTTTTAGACATTACATATACATCAGCACCGTAGTAAAAAGAAAAACAAAACAAAACCACCTTGTTAAAATCTACCTATGTCGTTGGTCCCAGTACTGAGCATTTGGAGGAAGCTTTAAAAAGAGCATGGAGAGCCCCTCCCCCTCCGTCAGCCACCTCCAGTTTCTCATCATTTCTTATACATTTACTTCCTGTACCTTTCAGAAAAAGGTAATTATATATTCTGTGTCTTCTCATGTGTTTACTTTCTTTGTTTGTTTTTGGTTTTCATCTGTTTCCACCCAAGAGTTTCCCTGGCAGTGTCCCTCCCCACACAGGGAGTTCACAGTCAGCCTGCCACCCAGCACCTCTTCCCAGGGGTGGCCCACTTGTTCTCCATCCTGCCCCTGGCTGAGTAGGGCTATGACCTTGGTACCTGGCGAGCAAGTCAAGGGCAGTGTTTGCCTGCCTGCCGCCTCTCTCCACCCTCTGCCCCAGCTCTTCATTCGAACCCCCTTCCTTCCCAGGACCCGCCCCCAGTACAGCCAGTCCGGCTCCCGTGGCTGGGCTGGGGCTCTGGTGTGGCGAGTTAACACGTGAGTGCGCAGAAGGGAGCCTGCCTTTTGGACGCGGAGGGAGGGGGTGGCGGGAGGAAAGCTCACGCCATTCTCACTCACTTAGGACAATGGTTATGCCACGCGGCCTCCAAAACATGACAGTGGGAGGGGAGGAAAGGACGGATGAGATCAGCTTTACGACAGTGGAGGTTGTGGATCCCTTCAGACAGACTTCAGTTAGGGCAGATTTGAGTGAATTACAAAGAGAACGGCTGTACAGAACGTCAGGAGTGGATCACTTTGCCCGCAGGAAAGGAACCATATCTGCTTCCTTTTCGTTATCAAAACGTGCGAAGTGGAGCAATTGATTTTTCAGTTCCTCAACTTTCAGGGTTTGAGGTTTGTCTTTCTGGTGAGTAGGGATGAAGGGCCAGGCTGATTTTAGAGCCTCACCCCTAGGATTTTCCCAAAGGGAGCCAGAGCCAGCGATGTCCAGGCCAGTCCTCCCTGGTGTCCCAGAAGCATCGAGTGGCCCGCTCAGTTCCAGGCAGAGAAAGAAAACTCCAGTGTCACCGTTGCATTTCAGGCATTGTCTAAGTTCTTCTTGCACCTATTTTCCCTCTGCCCGGGCTCCCTAAAGACAAAAGCTTCGTTTCTTCTTGGCTAGTCTGCAAGGAGGAGCAAGGGAAGGCTGGGGTAGAGGCGAGGAGGAATAAGGGCAGGGACCGGGGAGAAAGGCGGCCGTGCTAGCGGACACACAGCGTCCAGCCTGGGCCTCTCCATCCTCGGCCTCCGGGAGTAGATGGGAACTGCCAAGATGTATCGGGTCCTATCGGGTCCTCAGGAGGCGCCAGCCCAACTCCGCAAAGTGACGGCCACCCCGGTCACCAGCAGAGGGCTGCCCGCCCAGGACTGCCAGGACCCTTCTCCACGCTCACCCTGTGAGGCAATGGCTCTAAAATTCCTGAGGGTCATTACAGGCAGGAGACAGGCCTGTAGGATCCTGTGTCATCTCACTGGTCTCTGCACCTACCCTCCAGACCCAATAGCATGTCTTGAAGCCTGACATCTCTTTGCAGCCGGAGTTCGGCGCGCTTCTGACGTGTGCTCTTGGCTTGTGCCACCACCCAGCAGGCTCCGTGGGACTCTCAGTCCCAGACTCTCTCTCCTTTGTGTCTCCAAAGCTACAGACTCTGGACCAGGGCCAGGAGGGGCTGACGGCCACCTCACGTCGGGCAGCAGTCTGTCTTGGCCAGAGCGGCTCTTGCTGGGCCGGACGATCACAGGGAGGGCCAAGCAGAGGGGCTACAGAAGCATCTTCCCCACCTGTCTCTGGTGCGTCCCCCTCTCTCGCAGCGGGATTCGCAGGGCGTCTGTCTTGATTGCTGTGTGAAAATCAGGTGAAATGAGGCCCCAGCGGGGCTGTGGATTGGCACCTGGATCTTCCTCTGTCAGCCGGCTGCAGTTTTGCTCAGATTACGCAGGTCAAATAAACAAAAAAACAAGGATGAGGCAACATCCTGTTTCTTTTTCACGGTTGAAGCTTTAACCACTAGGGTTGTGGCTGCCGGGGCCCCTCTTGACTAGGGGCTTCCGAACAATTCATCGAGCTCCTGCATCCACTCCTCCCCCGGCCCACCTTTGATGATGGCGTCCACGAGATCGGCACTGTCCGAGAGGCTGGGGAAGGACGCCCCAGCGGCGTCGCCACCGTAATTGTATGACATGTCCTGAGGGGGGTTCCGCTCGTAGCCCTGGCTCTGGCTGCTTGAGGCAAAACCGCCACTGGACATCTGCTGCTGTGCCGGGGGCTGGCTGAATGCTGGCATGCCGGGAACGCCCTGGCTTAGGCCAGACATGACCATGGGCCTGGCCTGGCTGGTGCCTTGCTGCCCCGGGAGCGGTGGCATCATCTGCCGACCCAGGGCAGCTGGGCTGAGGGTTCTCACCGTGCCAGTGTTCGCGTCCACCACCTGGCTCAGTCCCTGCGGGAAGTGTTGCTTGGTCAGCCTCGGCTGGCCAGCCTGCAGTGGGTAGCTGGCGCCGTTGTTGAATGATGCTAATTCTCCACTAGTCCTCCCGGGCATCCCCTGCAGGCTCCTCTGTTGCCAGCTCTGTGCTCCCTGCTGGACCGTTCCCATAATGCTTTGCAGCCTCGGCGGGCCCTGGGGCCTGGGCAAGGCCTGGCCGACCGGCCCCTTCATTTGCTGGTGCTGCTGGGTAATGGCCGAGTTCACCAGCATGCTCTGACCAAAACCACTCACCATCCCAACCCCTTGCCCCGAGGTGGGCTGCCTCGGCCCCTGGGCTTGGCTGTGTGTGATACTCGTGCCGCTTTGGTTTGGGTGCTGCAACATCTGGGTCATTCCTGTGCTCATATTGTACATTCCCGGTTGGCTGGCAGGTGGGGTGCTGTAAGGGGCCAGGCCCATCTCCGACTGGGCTGCTGTGGCCATTGTCCCTGGGTTCTGGGAGGGTCCCATTCCCATCATGCCTGCGTTCTGTGCCATCAACCGTGAAGTTCGCATGCTCTGGAGGGCCGCCTGGCTTCTCACGGCTGCGACGTCCTGGGGAGACCCTGCAGGGAGAAAAGGACAGACCCGTTCACTCATCTCTACAAGCAATGCATGGTAACAGGTTGCTGGACTTTTCTTTGGGACTGACAAAATTCTTTTAGATGAAAGGAGCTACTCGTAATAAATCCTTAAAAAAAACAGAGTATTATTTTTCTGACTGTAACATATGCTGATTGCAAAAAATTTGGAAAATAGTGAAAAGCATAAAGATGAAAATTAAAGTCATTCCCATCATCCAGAGAAGACCACTGCCAACTTACACTAATACATAAATAGACACATGAAAATTGGGACCATGCAGTACACAGGCTTTTGTAGTTGACTTTTCTATTTGATATACCCTGATATTATTTTTGTTCACATTTCAGAAACAAATCGTTTCTCACCCGTCTTGATATGATGCCATCCTCAACCAATAAGATACCATCTTTTTGGAGGTGAGAGGAAATTCACCTCCTGGGCTAAATTAGGCAGAAATGGCTGATCACTTTGCATATCCTATTTGTGAAGTGGAATATGGTTCAGTAGAGAATACTATCGATAAAGACCATTAGGCTAATTTCCCTTAAGACTTGAGTAGGATTTGAGAGGTTAAAGGCTATCACTTCTGCTAAGAAGCTATTTCGACAGATGGGACATTTCTTGGATCCACTCTGTAGACTTCCACATGCTCCAGATTCTCTGAATCATAATATGTCAGTGCGAACTGGCCAGCTTCCTGAGTTAGAAAAAGAAATCATCCTCCTACTTGCTACTTGGCAATGAACTTTATGCATTTCTCCACCAAAGGCCACTTCTTCAAATCAGCAATGACCACTAAGGCAGTTTTAATGATGCTGCTTAAAAGTTGACCAGAATATCAATGCCAAGTCACTCAACTCTAATTAGACATTTGAGTTAGTCCTTCTTTACATGTTTCCGGGAAATTTCTAAACCAGTGAAGAGAATAGAAATGTCACCCTTAGAACCCGTCAGTGTTGTCAAGGGCTAGAAGGTGCACAGAAATGGATTTTTCTCTGTCCCTGCTAATGATTAAGTCTATGAAAAAAAGAAAAGTAGTTTTTTTCCTGGACATTTAAAAAAGGCACAGCATGGGAGCCAATAGATACTATAAGCAAATTTGATCCTACCTGGAACCTGGATGAGAAACCAGGTGAGAATAGTGTAACCTTGTTAAGCCTGGCACCTTGGCAGATAACTGAAGTGTGTTTTTGTCTTCCTGATGGGGTTATTGATTTCTGGGCAGCAAATATGTCTCCATATTTTCTTTCTTTCTTTAAGAAAGAAAATTATGGGAATTTTGATTATGACAAGTTTTTGTGGCTTGAGATCAATATCATGCTGCATTGAAAAATGAAACGGTTACTGTGGGGAAACCAGAAAGACCTGGGGGAGATCCCTAGAAGCGTTTCAGTTTTTTGTTTTGAGCTTAATTGTATCTAAGTGGAATTTAAAAAAAAAGTTCCTGATTAAACACTGGATGGTGGTATATATTGCAACTTGCAATCTTGTTATGAAGCTCTGTGACCTTAACAACTAAATTTGTATTGACTACATGGCCAATCTGATCAACTGTGGTGAAATGGGTTATTGAGTTGCTTATAAAAAAATTTAAGGGAAAAATATTGCTGACTCAGAGATTGATTGGATAGACCCAAATTACATAAACAGGCTGCTGGAAACAGATGAAAGGACTTTCATATTTCGGACATTTTTGTTCTAACTTAGAATAAATATGTTGCGGGATTAGATATTGACTGGACTAATTTTGTGAATGAGAAATAGTTTCCTTTCTTTAGAGGGCAAAAATGCTGCAGTGCCTCTTAAGAAGTATTGAACCATTAATCCAAGCCAACCTTTAGTTTTACTTGGTGTCAATGACTACACTATCCAGATGTAATTCTTATTAAAAAAAAAAAAAGGACCTTTTAATATCAGCAGTCAGCACCATATTTTCAACTAAGAAAAACAAAAAACCTCATATTAATCTGGTTTTATGAACTTGGGTAATTTTAAATATACAAAGGAAAAAAATTCAAATGCCTTCAAAGAATTAACTTGTCTTTATCTGACAACTACATATGTTAAACAACAGACTACTTTTTCTTCTTTATTTTTGTCTAAAACAGATATTACTGTGAGATACTGTAGTCAAATTAATTTTCTTGTCTGTTGGTTAACACCACAACGTCAAAGAAAATTTTCCATATTCAAACAGAGACAGTAACATGCAATTTTTTCCCTAAAAGGGTCTGTGTTCTATTTTCACTCACAAGAAGTCTATATTTATGTAAAATAAGCTTTTCCCCTAGGCATGTAACATTGCCCAGAGACACAGAACTCAGTAAGAGAAAGTTCGTCTTTAAAACCTTTGAAAACTGTAGTGGTCAGTGGACCTGTAGGTCTCAGACAAGTTATTCCTAACAGAACTTCTCTCCAAGGACAATATTTTTTTATCTATCAATTTGCTATTTTCCCAGATACATAACATTATGATATCTAGGATGTCAGTAAAGTACATGAAAATACAGAAGAAAATTTTAAAAATTATCATATCAACCAGCTTAGGAACCCTAAAATGTCACTGGTTGTTTAGCCTAAGTGTAGCTAAGTTTTTTAGGTTGATTACCTGTGATTTGGGGTTTTAGAAAAGTTCAAAGAGTAGAACTTTTAAATTGGACCCAAAGCACTCAGAATAACTCATAACATAGAGGAGTTATTAAATTTTGGTGGGTCCCTGTATTCCAAAAAATAATACATGAGTTATGAACCTAGAAAACTCAAGGGACACAATACCAGGTTTATCAGACTTAATGGTTTAAATTAGTTCATAATATAAAGCACCAGTTCCCGAAGTATGGCCCTGGGCCAGTAGCAACAGCAACTCTGGGGAACCTGTTAGAGATGCAAATTCTCAGGCCCTGCTCCAGACCTACTGAATCAGAGACTCTGGGGGTGAGGGCGGGCTTCTGTTTTGAATCAGCTGTGCTGGTGATCTGATGCAGGCTCAAGTCTGAGAACCACAGGTACAAAAGAGGGCTCCGAGTCTGCGACAAAAACTACACATGTAACATGACTATTTCCCACTCCTCCGCACCACTGACCAAGTGAGAAACAGAATTCTTCAAAGAATATTGGCACTAATTTAGTGCACAGAACAATTCCCTTTGTCCTTCCCTGTGTCGAGTCCAAAGGGATCTGAAGTGATATAAATGTCCCAGGGATGGGAGGGGGTGATAGCGGCTCAAGCCCCAGGGGGTCCACAGGCAATCTTCAGGGAGATCTGGCCGTGAACATCAGCGGCTTTCAGACTCTTTAAGCCACAACTCACAGTACATACACATGTGGGTTTAGGACAGAAACAAAAGCTGCC
This sequence comes from Balaenoptera physalus, assembly GCF_965194825.1. Lineage (NCBI taxonomy): Eukaryota > Metazoa > Chordata > Mammalia > Artiodactyla > Balaenopteridae > Balaenoptera > Balaenoptera physalus. Next base: position 26,832,096 of record NC_138884.1, read on the forward strand.
TTAATTATGATACACTCCAATCATTCCTATTATTTCGTTAAAAAATGTCGGTTGTGGCCAATTATCTTCTCAACCTACTTGAGTGTTGCAACCCAAAGACTGAAAAAGGCTACCCTAGATCACAAAATTTTCACCCACCGTCTATGGAAAAGGGTAACACTTGTGAAATGATCCACAAAATTTGTATTTATTTATATATATGGCTATTTCTGTGCAAGGGGCTTCATAGCTTTTGGCAGATTGTCAAAGCGATAGGTAACATTTGGGAAGTTAGGATGCATTGATCTAGGTCTTCAGAAAGGACAGAGGACAGGAATTAGGATTTCTGCTGCTTCATGACCCCTGTGGCCCCCTGAAAACTCCTGTGGATGAGATTGGGAAGGGTCTTCAGACTCGCCCTCCACCCCATACAAGACCCACAGGGGCTCTCTCTGTTAGAGATGGAAGGGATTGATATTTGAGTGGACCTTCTACTTTACAGAGGAATGGCAACGCCGGACAAACAGTGCACCCATTGCTCCTGGGGCCCTGATTCAGGATTGGTGCAAAGGGCGGCAGGATCAAGAAAGTCCAATCAAACTCAAGTCCCTATTTGTCTTCTATGTTCGGCAGAGATCAGTGGTTGCCGAAAGCCAGATCCTTTTACTTCGGTTGCTGGAAGTGAGGGCTTTGGTCAGCTGACCTGCTGGGATTAGCTAGAAAGATGTGACACGGGATTCCCCCCGCTCCTCGCCATGGCCACTGAGATGACGATCTGGACTTAAACAGGGCTGATATTAGGTCAGTCGGCGCCTGGATGCCTTTGCTGGTCGTTAAACCCCCGAAATACTTCCGTACCTTTGGTAAAGAACGGCTGCTCCAGTCCCACTCCCACCGCCCCCCCGCCCCCGCCCCCGCCCCGGGCCCACCAGGACCTCTCTGGGGCCCAGCGACCCAAAGGTTAACGCCTGGGATTCTGATTGGTTGGCACCATCAGTTCTTAAAGATTTTTAATGTTACCTGGACACAAACACAGCAGCCGTGGCATTGTCACTGGCTCTACATTCACTTACACTTGCCCACTGGAAGGGATACAATGGCAGAGGTGTGCACCGGCCTCACCTTGAAACTGGGCGACCTGCTGCACTGGGTACGGGTTGCGGGGCCGCTGGAGGTGCTGCCGGGGTAGCTGTGGCGGCTGCAGCTGCTGAAACGATAGGACAAGGAGGGCCGGGGGGCGGGGCGGGAGGAGGCGCACAGTTAGATCTCCTGGCTCTTCTGAGGAAGGCGGTTTTCAAAAACTGAATTCTATGCTGAAGAGTAACACGCATACAGGTCAGGGCACAAGCGTGTAGCATCTGTGCCCCGTGCGATGGATTTTCACAAAGGAACACGCTCGTGGGTCGAGACGCAGAATGCTGCTAGAAGCCCCTCCTGCCCCTTCCCAGCCACTGCCCTTCACCTGACCCGTGGGCGCACTATCCCAGCCTAGCAACAGGTTAGTTGTATCTGCTTCTGTGCTTCAGAGAAGCGGCCTGAGACAATGTACTTGAGCCTGTTTTTTGGGGTCTGGCTTCTTGCATTCATCGCGTTTGGGAGCTCCATCCACGGTGATGCCTGCGGTGGGGTCCATTCATTCTCACTGTCGAGTAGCATTCCCCCCATAAGAACATCCCACGATGTCTCTGCCCATGCTACTCGGGGTGGCTGTTTAGGGAGCTTCTGGTTTTCGGCTGTCAGAGCCCCCCCTGCTGCAAACGTCCTCGGTGAACATCTGCGGCATTTCTGCTGTGTGGACTTGCTGGCTTATGAGGGAGGTATAGCCAGGGAAGCAGTTCTGACTTTGCTTTTCCGACATCAGCCTGCGTGCTTTCCTCAGCATGGTGGGTACCGAGCTCAAACGGACAAGCAGCTAACTTTTAATGACCTAAGGTAGATGCTTCGGGTATAGAAAGATGGGATTCTCAGGGCCTATAAAAAAAAAGGCTCATTTTATTCCCAGGAAGCCACCCTGCCTGCAAAATACATCTCCACAAGTCAAACATACAGCATTTACTGCCTTGAGGAAACCGCGTGGGATTCCACGTACACCAGGAGCCAGGAGGCCTGCGTTTTAGTTTTTCTTCTTCCAGTCACGGGGCTTTTGCACTGCCGGCATTGTTACCAATATACAGGGAAGGCTATTATGGTCATTATCATGCTGTATGTGAAAAGGGAGAGAAAATAAGAGTGAGGTGGAAAGAGCAAAGAAAGGGGTTTTCGTTCTGGGTCTGCCGTCAAGTAGCTGTGTGACCTTCGGCCTGTCATCTAACCTCCTCTGCAGCTGTGGAATATGCATCAAGCACCTTTCATCTGCAAGGCCTAGGAAAACAGACAACGAGGGCCCAGATCTTTACAGTGTTCATTATAAAAATAACACACATTGACCACTTCTTAACACATGTGTTTATTTCTATTTTTTCTCTTGTTTTTGTTCCTGGGCAGCTCTATAATTTTCTTTCTCTTTCTTTTTCTTGACAAGGCCAGCCAGCACTGGCAACCAAAGAAAAGAATGGCCTCTGTTCACCCCATCCTGTGGTGTTTTGCACGAAACCGTTGAAATGTATTAATTGTATAGACACGGCGTAGACAAGAAACCATGCTAATCTTTTAGGCAGCAATCTAAGAACATTACTGAGAGTAAGGGGAGCATTTAAAAGCTTCTCAGAAGCCAAACTTCCCATATTACATAAGAATTTAACGGTCCCACTTACAACTGGGCATCAGCCCTGGGGTAGCCTGGGGTGGATTGGCAGTCAGGAGTCAGGGGGCCCAGGTGCCAGTCCTGGCTCTGCCCCTCTCTAGCTCTGCGATCTCTGAAAAAAATCATGTAAGCTCCCTGGTCTCAGTCTCCTCGTGTGTAAAATAAAGGGACTTCATGATCCTCAATGTTTCTTTCAGATCCAAAATTCCAGATTCCGTTGAACCTTTGTGAATGGGTGGGATTTGACACACTCTGTGCTCTTGAGAATAACGCATTAAATGTTAATTCACACCTGCTTTCAACTTGCTCTGTTCTAAGTCCACTGAGAACCATTTGAAAGTTCCCAAAGATATGCAAGATATCCCCAGTCTTTCTGTTTTCCCTCACATGTCCTTTCCGGAAACCCAAGTGTTCCCAGTACGCTGTTGGCAAAATTGAAAGTGTTAGGATGCTTTCACTGCTGCTGCAGGGACCAAGAAAATCAGCTTGGCGTTGATGTGGCCACATTCAACCTCAAAAGTGTAGGCATCAATAAGCACTTTCCCCAGGTGCAGGTGAGATGCTACATCCCTCTGACTTACTTCTGGGCTAGTCCCACAGGATGGCTGGCACGTGTGGCTGCAGCTCTTACACTGCCTTCTGTGACACCAGGGTCAAGTGGCAGATCCACACCTTGTGCAGTTTCCAAAGGGTTTTACACTCATTACTCATGTTGAGCATCAGGAGGAAGGCTGGGAGATTAGGAAAACCTCATTTGGCAGATGAGAGAGGTTAGGTGGTTTTTCCAAAATCACACCATAAGCAAAGGATGTGACCCAGAGTGAACCGTTCTTTCCTTGGTCCCTCTTCAGCTCCCGGAACACACAGTCGTTAAGGAATTATACTCATTTTTTTTGCAGTTTCCCATTTCCTCATCTCTTCTGAGGAGCCCTATGTCTGTCTTTCTGTGTCCCGGGTTCTGAGGGGTCCCGCACTCTCTCACCTCATGGTCTGTGGGCACCATCCTGTGAAATCCATGCTCCCGGTCTCCTGCCTTCCCCCTCATTCCCGGAGTTGGCTGACCTTGCCAAGTGGGGACACCCCTGGGCTGGCACAGCTGAGTTTGGCCTGGTTACCCCGACTCCCCTTTGTGTCTTGGTCGCAGCACAGGCATCAAAGACCATCCCTCCAAGTATCAGGCACACCTGAAATTTCCTGGGATTGGCTGAGGGGCGGATCTGCAAAGCCCAGCTTCCCCTCGGCAGCTCCATTTATCCCTGTCTGAGAGATATGAGCATGGCTCCTTGTCACACACCTTACGCAGGGTGAGAGGGACAGAGGTTTGTTTGTACAAGAGCTGCCAGGCAGCTGACTGACCTCGGTAAAAAGGGAGATAATTACACAGCTGTTCAAGAACAAAAGCGAACAAGGGAACATAAGTACTGTGCTCAACGGTGTACAATTTTTCTATTTGGGGGATAACTGGTGTTACTTTGAACTGCTGCCCTTGGTTACTAAGGACCTCGACGCGTCTTGTGTCCTACACAACATCTCCTATAGATATGGTGGAGGGTGCTTAATACATTTCCAAAATTCTGATCCTATTAGGAACATTCTAGAAGGGTAATTGTGGGCCTTGAGCCTTAGATGACAGCCTCACGTCTCCTATAACAGAAGGGTGAGACGCGCTGGATAGGCCCCCACGGGAGGCATCCAGGGACCTCCTGGGGAAGTCCTCAGGCCTTTCCCGAGATAACACGAAATCGGGCATGGGCATCTCGAAAAACAAAACACACTGAAACTGAGAGGAGTAGCCCGCATGGAAGGCTTTCTTTCAAAGCTGGAGGAATTATATATGTCAAGGGTTGTCAAAGATGCCTCAGGCAAAGCTTTCTCTGTGTTAGGCCTTTAACTCAAACATTTCCTGAGCTGTGTTCAAAGCTGCTGGGAATTTTCTCAAGTTTGCACCCTTTCTGTGACCCCGAGTTCAGGTTTCCAGGTAGTTCTGTGGGCCCTATTATTCATCTATTGTTCCTGTTCCATTGTTCATGACCAATTGTGTAAGAATTCTTCTCAATCCCTCCTTCTGACACTTTCCTCCAAGAAGCAAAGTTCTCTGAATTATTTTCTTTTTTCTTCATGCTGGATATATCAGACTCTACGAAGAATGTGAGCCAGCCCCCTTCCACCCTTGCCCCCCATGCTGATTCTACAGACCCCGGTACCAGAAGCCAGAAGAAAAGAGCCAGACTTGAACTGAAGAACGGTCTCTGGCAAATGGGTCTTCAAATGGATGGCTGAAGCCTGTCTTTTCAGAACACACTCATTCATTCTAAGCAAAAGCCTAACGAACGGAAAGGTCTAAATTCTGCAGGTTCCTCTGTGATCTCAGGAAATGCCGGCTTGTGAATTTCTTGATGAAGGACACGAACCGAGACTCCCTCACAGACACCAGGCACCGAGTGAGTGTCTGCCGCACGAACGGATCCCACCGCGGGCGTGACTTACCTGCTCCGCCAGCATCTGCTGCCTCTGCTGCTCTATCAGCTGCGCCCGCTGGTCCAGGAGCATCTGCTTCATGAGGGCTGCCTGGGGCTGGCCGCCCAGGAAGCTGGGCCCCGCTGGACCGGCTCCGGAGACCATGCCGCCGGAGCCCGGGGGCACGGAGGACTGCATGGGGCCCGCGGCCCGGGGAAGCCCGACCGGATGCTGCTCCTGGAAAGACAGGAAGAGAAGAGAATGCAGCCACTCCACATGGGAAGGAAAGCCCAGGGGATAGGGGGAGGGGATAGGTCCCGCCTCAGGGACCTACGGATCCCCAGAGGCACACATTACATTTCCATAAAAAAAGAACCCAGTGGTCCTCAAACCTGGCCTCACCACAGGTGGGATTGCAGAGGCTACAGGGCGACAGTAATAGAGCACGGCTCTGGGAAAACCTGAGACCAGGTCCAGTCTGCTTCTGATGGGACTGGCTAAGGAACAAGAACCGCATTTTCAGCTAACAATCTGTGCTCCTCCGAAGGAAAGGGAATAAGCCCTCAGGTGCGGCTCATTTTAAGTCGGGAATGAGACATCCTCACCTTAACCTCTTCATCCTTACTGCCTGCCTGGCCAAAATGGGCTTCTTGGCTAGTAGGAGAGACATTTACAGAAGACTGCTGGAATGGATTCATCAGCAGATTGCTATTTGATGAAATTCTAATTAATTGTGACATTCGAAAGCTTTGACATGTGTAAAAAAAAAAAAATCCTGCTAGTGAGAATTGTTGATGGTGAGAATTAGGAGTGTGTGACCCGGACCAAAGATATGAAATCTCCCAACATCTTTAAAGATAGAATTGGGTCTCAGGTGTCTGGGATAACTTCAACGTGGGGGGTTGAATTGGGTCTCTTGATTCTATAATTACGTGTCAGTCAGTCAAATCAAATGATGGCAACTTTTAAGGACTGGCCCTTAAGGAACAGGAGGTAAAGTGGTAGAGAACTCCTCACACACAGCCCAAGTCACTACTCGGAGACTGTACTCAGAGGGCAAGTAACAGCCCGACGGTGTAGACCATTGGGGAAAAACAGCTGATGGGAAAAGGAGGTGTGTGACCGTAAGATGTAGTTCCTCGATGCTTTCTTTCCTGTTCATTCTATCAAGCACAGCTGGTAATGGCAAAGCACTGTCTGAACACTTCACAGAAAGGTTTCTTTTAATTCACTGAAGTTTCAAGTAATTAATCTGAACAAAGAGAAGCTGCTGTCTGAGAGGTACACAAGTTAAATGGGCATACGTGTAAGGACATACACAGTCATATCATGAGGCACAATTATGAGACTTAGATCATGAGAAACGAATGTGAATAAATCTACAGTATTTAAATTTTTGTATCCAGTTAAACTGGATTAAAAAAAATTTCCTCATTATAAAATCTAGATATTCATTCTTTTTTTCCACACTGGTTATTATTTCCAGTTATATGGGGTGAAGGAAATTAAGACTACACAGATGTATACAGGCAAGTGACTACCTTAAATGGATGTTTAGTAGTTATCAAATGTTATTTGCAATGGTATTTCCATCGTTATTAATGCATTCCTTCATTAATGCACGCAACTAGCCTGCTTTGTGAACAACATGAATTTTATCTGCCTCTTCTGAGCCATCCTAAATGAAAAACAGGGTGCAGTCAAACTGGATTTTAATATTTGTCCTCTTTTTGCTTTGCTACCTCTTCAGTGTTGGTACAGTCAATCACGTGGGCAGTTTCCTCTCAAAACAGAGAGTTGTGTTTGACACAACTCCTAGAGACGCAGCCCTGCATGGGAGCCCCCGTAGCCTGGGCTTCTTGGACCCCCCTCCCCGCTACTGTGTGGAGATCAGCCATCCACGTTCTTCTTTTCAGGTACACCGAAACCGCATCTTCACGTACTCTTCGTCCCTCCCATCAGCACCCAAACAAAACAAGCAAAACAAACAGAAAACCAAAAAAAACCCCATTACTCCTCTCATCTGGGAAACAATAGCTCAAGAAGTTTTGGTTAGTCAGTGCGGTGGCCCAGGTCACACAGTTAGTAAATGGAAGAACCAGAACTTGCAGAACTGGAGCACTGATTTTGAGTCTAAATTCAGTATTCCTTCCACAAGCATAGGCCTTTCCCAGACGATGGGTCCATGGTGCCAAGTGTGTGCCTAAGAATTGCCTGTAGACTAAATATATAATATGTCTCCCATAAATACACTGTGTTCTATTTTTCAAATTTAAGTGTGGTGTTACTGAAATTAAAACTTTCTGTCTTTGTGTATTTTCTCTGTACATAGACAATTATTAGGTAGAGAGCTATGAGATATTAATGTTAATAAAAAGACCTTATACTCAGCAATGCCTGGAACTTTATGCCACCAAAAAGTTTACTTTATGACTGACCCCTGCAGAGGTCAAGATATTTCACTCTTTCCTTTCCCCCCACCCCAAACTTGCTACCTGTTTTCCAAACCCTTCCTTCCAATGGGATGAAGCTGTTTCTTGCCACCTTTGGAGACAAATGGCTGATTGACTTAATACTTAAACAAACAAATTCACATGGAAGTGCAGACAGTCGACCAATCAGCGAAAATACAGATACACAGTTTTTTCTGTGTATTTCAGAATATTTGATATTTTCCGATTTTGATAATGAGGAGGGAGTTGGAAAGAAAATGAGACCCAAGGGAAGATCAAGTTCTCTTCGGCTTGGTTTTATGAGAGGACTGGTCTGGGCTGGCCCCGTTTATCTTTGTACACTTTGAGATATTCTTGTCCTGTGAAACTAGCCCTCAAGTACCTGGTGAGTTTGCCCAGGAGCCGTAAGTAGTGATGTGTTGCTCTCCCAGCCTTCTCTCCACCCAGAAAGAAAGGGAGAGGCAAATGAGGTGAGGATGTAGATTCACCTAAGCACATCTAGTCCCTGTCTTCCTAGACCAAAAAGAAATACAGGTCCCCCACTTTTCAAGAGTTCAATTTACGCCACTCCCCTTTTATGAAACACCTACACTAGTATCTGTTTTTGCTAACTGGAAGAAATCTGAAGAGGATTTTCGCTTTTACAAAAGAAGGTGAAAATCTAAGATAGCATTCAGTGTTTGTTTTGCAGAGAGCGTAGAGACAGCAGGCGCCTCCAGCAACAAGAGTGGCGCCACCAAGCGCCTTCCCCAGGAACTACACTCAGCATCTCAGCATCAAGCTGCCATAGCTTGGAACTGTGTGAGCACCTGTGCTCTATCTCTATTTATTTCGCACATTCTTAGCAAGATGTGTCCTAAGGTGCTTGCTTCTTCACTGTAAGCCATTTCGGCTTAGGAAAGGTTTCCTAGGAATGCTCTACTTTCAGATGGGGCAGGGTGTTGCTGAACTTCAAAAAGCACAGTGTGTAAAACCCTTCCCAAAGGGATAGTCTGGTTATTACCTCCCAGGATTGTCTACTTTCCCCAATGATTCCTTCTCAAAGATTTTGCCTTCAGGTTTCTCACCGAAGACCTGAAGACCGAGAGGCAGGAGGGCTATGTGCACTTTTAAAGGACTGCCCTCCCTAGGAAACATTTGTGAGCCTAAGTTGCTACACCTTTCCCAACCAGCTCTGCTGCATTCAACAGCGGGTGACACCCAGAGCCCCAGACTCAGATGTGTATGCCAAGTGTGAAGACGCGCCGAGTGACTCACCTTACAAATTGGGCTGGCTGAGGCCATTAGCTGATGCACATGACATGGTGGCTTTTAATCCCCAGTCTAAGAGGGCTTAATGAGCATTAGTCTGTCGAGTTTCAGAATTTCAAGCCCCCGCTCTTGTGTCTAAGGAGGACACACACTGTACATGCAATCAGAGAAAACCAGGCTGGGCTTTCGTCACCAGAAATGTAATGCCTTGAAGCCAAATGATGCAGTATTTTTAGTTTTAATTACTAGCTTGTTCTCCACTCCACCCCTTGCCCAACGACCTCCCTTGCCTTCTACCCAGAATCTTGATTCAGCCTCTTCCTCTCAGAAATCCAATTGACTACATAGATCTTCATGACTCCCCAAAGCTCTCACTCTTCCGTAAAATAAAGGGAGGGGGAAAAAAATATCAAAACCAATATTTTACATATCTTCTCTTCCAGGGAAAAGATCTTAGCAATTTCCTAAGGGCTGGAGATAGGTAAGAGGTGTAAAAAAACACCCTACTTCCCCCAAAGAGGCAGTTTTCACTTCAAAAAGCAGCTGTGGTAAAAATCTCTCAAGAGTAGCCAGCTGTTTATTTATAAATCTGTGCGTAAGGAAGCTTCATTTTCTCTTGCGTGTTTTCAAGAATATGCCTCGTGTTTGGGTGAGAGGGGCCGGGGTTGCTGGCGGTGGACCAAAGACGGCTGGCTCCTTGGAGGGGGGATTGCAAGAGGCTCCCGGCGGTGACTGGGACTGGGGTGCCGGGGCTTAGTGGAGAACGGGCTGGAGGACGCTCAGGGCTTCGGCCTTTTTTCAGGTGCTCTCGTCGGGGGAAAACAAGGAACAGCTGCTGTTCCTCCGCGGCCCCAGCAGATGGTGGTGTCAGCCCAGTCCTCGCCGCCAGCCCGCCCGCTCCGCCCGCGCGGCGTGTCCCCCCCGCCCCCCTCCCAGCCTGCAGATGGCTTAATCAGGACTCGCCTTCCTCCCCCAGCCGGTCCCCCCGGCCCCGCGCGTCTGGGCTAACGCTACGAGCGTGGAGCCGGGCAGTCAAGTGTTACCGCGTATAGCAGGTAGCCTGGCAACTGAGAGCATAATACCGAACAGATGGTGCTCGCACGGCGTGATGGACATCACACACGACAGCCTGAGACAATCCAGGAATTCCCTGGTGACTCGAGGCCCTCTTTACACAAAATGAGTTCTCTCTCCACTGCCGTGTATCTCTGGGGTTATCTCCCTCCTCTCTCCGACTGACACCGAACTGGTTTCTTATTACCGACCTTGCTGCCAGCCCGAGCGGAGGGAGATTTCACGTGTGGGTGGGGGAGGCCGTGGAAGGAAACGGAAGGGCCGGGAGATGGAGGAGGTGATGGGGGCGTTGGCGACCCGAGAGGGGAGGGACAGTGGCGTACCCCAGACCCAGGGGCGGACTGTCCGAGAGGGTCAGTGTTCCCCGTAACCCGGGCTGCACGAAGCCGGCGCCGTTGAGGGCCGCGCCGGGGGCGAGCCTGGGCTTAGTGTCTTTGCCATCGCATGGCTTACGAACAGCCTAAATGAAATTTAGGATTTTACTTAAAAAACCCCCTGGGGCGTAATTTAGCCTCTCGACTCGAGCCTATATGCTTACAAGTCCTTAGGGGACTCTAAGAAGCCAGGAGTGAGGCCCGTGCGCCCCTGCCGGGGCCGAAGATGCGTCTCCGCGCAGGCGTCCTTAACAAAGAAACCGACTAGGCGGTCTGGGCGCGGGCAGGGGCGGCGGAGGGCGGACGTGCGGCGGACGAGCCGCCACGGGGCCCCGAGATCCTCGGCCTGCGCGCTGCTCCGCAAGCTGGGAGGCCGCTGCGCGCTCCCCGGGGCGCGTTTCACCTCCCTCTCCCCGCCACGTCGTGTGGGCCGGTCGCCGGGAAGGAAGTGGGAGCAGGAGGGCACTGGGGGAGACAGGAGGGTGGTTCACGGTAGGAAGAAGTAAAATTAATACATAAACAAAAAGCATGCCCCAGAAGACAAACCTGTGCTTTTCACACACACTGAAGTGGATCGAGTAATTAAAAAAAAAAAAATCCAGCACCAATGGAATTTTGCCTAGATTCTATACATCAAGCCACTTCTATGTCCAACCTCTCACCACTGTCAGGGGTCTTCTCCTGCAAAGGTACTGTTCAAGTTTTAAGTTTCAGAAGGAGGAAGTCTTTTCAAAGGTGGAAGCTGACGTTTCACGCAGAACCTCACACTCGTTGGGAAGTTCAGTACATTCATGTCAGAGAATCCGACACCCACTGCAGAGCTGGCTGGAGGCATCCGGCCGTGACTCCCTGGGGCTCAGGGTGGTGAACTGGCTTCCTGAGGCTCAGGGGGGTGAACTGGCTTCCTGAGGCTCAGGGGGGTGAACTGGCTTCCTGAGGCTCAGGGGGCCATCTGACCTCTGGGTCTCGGTCCCCACCTCTTCAAACGGAAATCCTATCCATAGGACTCCTCCCTCGACAATGGCAACTTTGGAGATGAATGAGCTATAGAGAGAAAATGGCTAAGAGGGTGCTAAAACTTCCTCCACTTTAAGTGTGGGCTGTTGGGGAACCGTGAGGGCTCCATCAGGGGTTCTCAAAGCGTGGTTCCGGGACCAGCACCATTAGCATCACCTGGGAGCTTGTTAGAAATGCAAATTCTCAGGCTCTGCTCCAAGCCTCCTGAACCAGAGTCTTTGGGAGCAATTTAACATGCCCTTCGATAATTACCATGCCCCACGTTTGAGACTCACTGGGCAAATAATCCTGGTTTATGGGCGCTGACTGCAACCTGGGGTATCAGCGCTCTCTGTGATTAGATTGCAAACCCTGCACTTTCAAAAGCAAGTCCGAGTGCTGAGTTACTTAAGTTTCTATTGCCAATTCTTCTGCATTTGGAGCAGAACTCTCTAATTTTCAGAGGGCTGTGCAGGCAATGTAAACTCATGAATTCCGAAAGGAGCCTATGCCATGATTCTTCCAGAAAGGTCGGTGCTCCTGCAGCTCTGCTCTGGAGGCGGAGGTGCAGCCAAGAGCAAGGAAGGGGTGAAGCCAGTTAAACTCCCTCCCTTCCTCCGGGAGGAAGCATCAAACATCACTAGACTTCCTGTCTCCTGGTCTGCTATAAGGCAGGAAAGCTATGATTTGAAAAAGTCCCCTCTTCAAACAAGAAGAAGACCAGAAGCGACAATGGAAGAAAACAATTAACACTTATGGGGCACCTACTGTATGCAAAGCACTCAGCTCAGTGTTTTCTTCTGTGTACTTAAAACTCATTTTGCTGATTAAAAAGGATCCGAGTCTCTGAGAGGTTAAATAACTTGCCTGATGTCCCACAGCTGATGGTGGTCTTTGGGATTCTGACTTTTCCACTGACCAGAACATGCATCTGGTCTAAATTGAGCAGACCACCCAAGAGGACTCTGGAGTAATGAGAAATGGGAAGGGGTGGGGGGGGAGAGGAATGGGCACAGAATAAAAAGGTAGACACTCTACTGGGATCAAAGGATGAAGCTGAAAGAGCACAGAAATATACATCATTTTTTATATGTTGCCTGATACCCCAAATTAGGATGCCTCTGTGGTATCAACTTTGACATTTAAAGAAAGGGCATAAGATTAGACCATTCAACCAGAAATGGAAGGAAGAAACAAAATAAAATAAAACCTTAGAATTCTCTTTGAAGTTGATCAAGTGTCAGGGCAGAAACTTGGTTTCAGGATGGTGGCTCCTTTTACAGACTTTCTTTGTGCTTGTCCAGGATAATTTTTCAATGTGGGTTTGGAGAGTTGCTTGTAATAAATTCACTGCAGAGCCCCAATAGGCTCACCCCAAGATAATCTGCTTCTTCAGCAGATTATTGAAGAAATTTGGATTAAAAAAAGTGTTATATGATGTGTAGTGGCTGTGTTGCCAAGACAGTTGAGGTTTGAGGCAGTTTACCAATTTAGGAAGCTTATCACAGACAGGGCAGTAACTTGGGGCCCAGTGCTAAGCCTGCTAAATGGGTTCAGGAAAGTTCTTTGTTCGGCTTCTAAGAAGGAGCAGTTTACATTGGGGGAACCCAACAGGCTTGGGTAGAAACTCAGCTCCATCGAGGGTCCAGTGACTGGCACATACCACATAGCTTGTTATCACTATTATTGCTGTGACCTCTTGATTATGCAGCTTAGAAAGTCAGGGTGAAGGAAGTGCTATGGCTCTGGTTCTAGCTTAATTCCTAAGATAATGAAGTCTAACACTTTAAACTTGGTTTTCTTTCTAGATTCTCAGTGAGCAGGATGGCATTCCTATCCAGACCTTTGACTCTTTAACAAATGCATGTTTTGCTGACTTTGCCCCCGATCACGGGGAAAATTTAAAAATATTGTCTAAAAGTATTTTAAAAAGGCAACATTCATTTTTAACACTCACAGGCAACCACGTTAATATTCTGATGTGTCTCTGTGTTTCTTCTCAGCTCCCCACCCAGTGCAGGAATATATTTTCCATGCTCATGATCATGGTATATACATGATTGTACCACTATTTCTTACTAAGTAACACGGGAGAGGTAGAAAGTTCCAACTTTCCAAATGCTTATAAGCAGTCATCTTCTGGTAGGATATTACCTTATGGCAACATTCCTGCAAGGTCTTTAGGTTTCGTTATGTGGCTCCCAGCATCAGCACAGAGCTAGGTCCACGGTTGCAACAGAATAAATATCTGCTGAACTGAACTAATTGTCTATGATGAATTGGAGCTTAGACCAAGATCAGGTATGACCAGAGAGGAGGAAAAAAGATAACCTTCATAATGGATTGCTTCTCCAGGCTACCGGAGCTTCCGCTGAAGATGAAATAAAGGGTTAAAGTTGCTGGTCCAGAGTAAGATGGGAGAGTGCCATCAGCCACAGGAAGGTCAGTGTTTCAAGGACTTACTTGGAGGTAAAAACAACAAAAATACCATTTGTCCTTATCAGTGCTTTGAACATAGTTACCATAGGTTCCCCCAGTGGAAACACAACTTTGAGAGTTATGCTTTTCCTCTGCCTTTGATGTAAATTATAGAGTCCTTCTCATCCCTTTGTTGTGATTAATTCCACCACCAAAGCAACTCTAAATTGGTTAAAAGTTCATTAGTGTGCAACAATAGGAGCTTGATTAAATAAATTATGGTACATCCATACCATGAATACTAGGCAGCCAATAAAAATCAGGCCTTTTCAGATTATCTGATCAAATAAATAAAAAAAAAAAAGCTTACAATATACAGTGAAGAGGGGAAGAAAAAGCAGTTATTAGAACAGTAGCCACAGAACAATCATGTTAGGGGAGGACTTTAAGTGATTTTTATTTTCATACTCTTTCAAATTTTCTATTATGAACATATTACTTCAAATAAATATTAAGTCTCATGCTCTAAAAACCTAAAGTCTTTAAATGGACAAAAAAAGAAAGAAAAGAAAAAGGACCTATTTGCTTGGTTTCAAGGAGTCCACAGTTCTGATGTGGAGTAAGGATCCTTTAGGTCCTGAGCAGCTCATGGCATCTTTGAAGGGGAGGTGGCGCAAGCCGCACCCCTGGGCCTTCCACCAGGAAGCACCTGACTGTGCCTGGGGAGGGGACTGAAGGCTTCCCAGAGGAAGCGATGTCTTGGAATGGCTCAGGTAACCAAGAGGGGAAGGGGTTCCAGGGTGGAGGGACAGAATGATCAAAGACTTGAATACATCATACCCTGAAATTCCATTTCTAAGGACTCGTCTCCTGGACATATTCATAGCTCTGTGCAAAGATTTATCTTGAAGAGCGCGAATGGTTTTGAGTAGCAAAAAAAGAAACAACCTAAATGGCCAACATTTAGAGGATTCATTACACTATAATACAACCTCCCTGCCTCCCCGAAAAAACCCCAACACCTCATTAAGATTATTTAGGCTCAACTAGGAATGGAACGTAGCGAGTTTGAGAGGGGCTCCGGTTGTATCTGGGATCTGGACTATTTCCACCAGAGCCCATCTCACACTGCGGAGTGTGCAGCAGACATCCTTAACGGGGGTAGTTCTCCTGTCAAGACCTGGACATGGCATGAATGTGAACAAACTGGGTTTGGCTACAGATTCAGTAACTAGGCTAGCTTTTCGTTGCTTCAACAAAGAGCCCCCAAGTGCCAGAGAAGGCTCCGAGGGGACTGACGTCTTCCAAGAATCCTCTGATGCACCTGGCCGAGCGTCCCTTTGGGCCTCACCCTGCTCTCTGGGGTTTTTCTCCATTCTAGGCTCGAAACCACAGAGCAGGGCCAGAAGCAGCCCAGCCTTTCAAGTTTAAGAACTTGCGAGATGAGTGAAAACCGTTGTTGACCTGTATAGGCAGTCTCCTCCACAGGGCTGTAAGAAAACTCAGCGCAGGGGCTTGAGACCCGCCCCACAGATGTGAACACCGCATCTGCCCGCATCCAAGTGACCGCTGTCCCGACACGACTGCAAGTGGTTTGTCAGTGGCTCCGGGAACTCGGCTTTTTACCCATACGCCTGCTGCCTTTGTTTCTCCCTTGATTTAAAAATCGAGAGGGGGAAGAAGGAGTCTCAACTGTCTTCAGCCGAGCCGCTGGGAAAACTTTCCTCCCGAGCTACTGTTCCCCCATGCTGTACCTTTCTCTTTCATTGCCCCTTCCCCCCCGCCCCTTTCTGATGAAGTCATCACAGCCAAGACTGCATAACTGCTGCAGAGACCTATCTTGTGTTATACTGGGAGTCAGGCCAATGTTTCCGTTTACAGCCAAGAGCACCACCATGCTGCCAAATGGCGCTCTCTGCTGCAGCCACTACAAGACAGGAAGAAGGGAAGGAAGGCTTGGAGCTGGAGGGCTTGCTGTGCAGGGAGGATTGGGCACATCCTCCATGCTCTCCATCAGCCTTGGGAGGGTGGCTCAGGGATGCTCCATCTGAACGCCTGGGAAGAGCCACTTCCACAAAGTGGTCCCCCTGTTCCCCCGGCTCCCAGGAGACGCTGCCGGAGGGAGGGTCCGTGTCAGCCTGCTCTGCTGGTTTTCTCACGGTTGAACCTGTCTGTGGGCAAACCAGGTGTGATCCCGGCAAGGCTCTGGGGGAGGACAGCCCTCGCCACAGCCCTGAGGGCAGAGCTAAGCCAGCCGTCGTGGTGGGGTTACAGGAGGCCACGAGAAAGGAGAAAAAAGAGGAGGAACATTTAGAAATCTGGGGGTGGTGCTTTACACACTTAGAGATTTGGGCTGAGAACCAGGTTCTTAGACTAAGCAAGTCTAGGACAAGGGCTCACACTGGGGCAGGGAGGGCCGATGGGCAGGTGGCAACGGGGGGCCACTGACCCCTAGGCCTTACATCCACGATGGTCTTCCAGTTCAGATCATCAGATATATTCTTTTTTTTTTTTTTTTCTTTTGGGTGCTGCGTGCAGCATGTGAGATCTTACTTCCCAGATCAGGGATCCAACCTGTGCCCCCTGCAGTGGAAGCATGGAGTCTTAACCACTGGACCACCAGGGAAGTGCCCAAGATCCTTAGATATATTCTTCACACAAGGTTTTACAGGGGATCACTGAGAAACTCTGATATGATTGAAAGGTACCTCCTATTTTATGGCTTAAGCTGTGTCCTGTAACTAGATCACACTGCTCTAAGTCCATTATGAATTAATATTCTTCGTAAGTCCTGTGTTTATCTTGTGAATGATATAATTACACCAGACTGCATTTTTTTAAAATAAACATTGCTTTCTTTTTTAAAAAAAAAATCTTTAAAAAAAAAAAAAAGATACAAAAGACCCTGAATAGCCAAAGCAGTCTTGAGGGAAAAAAACGGAGCTGGAGGAATCAGACTCCCTGACTTCAGACTATATTACAAAGCTACAGTAATCAAGACAACATGGTACTGGCAAAAAAACAGAAATATAGATCAATGGAACAGGATAGAAAGCCCAGAGATAAACCCACGCACCTACGGTCAACTAATCTATGACAAAGGAGGCAAGGATGTACAATGGAGAAAAGACAGTCTCTTCAATAAGTGGTGCTGGGAAAACTGAACAGCTACATGTAAAAGAATGAAATTAGAACACTCCCTAACACCATACACAAAAATAAACTCAAAATGGATTCGAGACCTAAATGTAAGACCGGACACTATAAAACTGTTAGAGGAAAACATAGGAAGAACACTCTTTGACATAAATCACAGCAAGATCTTTTTTGATCCACCTCCTAGAGTAATGGAAATAAAAACAAAAATAAACAAATGGGACCTAATTAAACTTCAAAGCTTTTGCAAAGCAAAGGAAACTACAAACAAGATGAAAAGACAATCCTCAGAATGGGAGAAAATATTTGCAAACGAATCAACGGACAAAGGATTAATCTCCAAAATATATAAACAGCTCATGCAGCTCAATATTAAAAAAACAAACAACCCAATCCAAAAATGGCCAGAAGACCTAAATAGACATTTCTCCAAAGAAGACATACAGATGGCCAAGAGGCACATGAAAAGCTGCTCAACATCACTAATTATTAGAGAAATGCAAATCAAAACTACAATGAGGTATCACCTCACACCAGTTAGAACGGGCATCATCAGAAAATCTACAAACAACAAATGCTGGAGAGGGTGTGGAGAAAAGGGAACCCTCTTGCACTGCTGGTGGGAATGTAAATTGATACAGCCACTATGGAGAACAGTATGGAGGTTCCTTAAAAAACTAAAAATAGAATTACCATATGACCCAGTAATCCCACTACTGGGCATATACCCAGAGAAAACCATAATTCAAAAAGACACAGGGCTTCCCTGGTGGCGCAGTGGTTGAGAATCTGCCTGCTAATGCAGGGGACACAGGTTCGAGCCCTCATCGGGGAAGATCCCACATGCCGCGGAGCAACTAGGCCCGTGAGCCACAACTACTGATCCTGCGCGTCTGGAGCCTGTGCTCTGCAAGAAGAGAGGCCGTGATAGTGAGAGGCCCGTGCACCGCAATGAAGAGTGGCCCCCACTTGCCGCAACTAGAGAAAGCCTCCACACAGAAACGAAGACCCAACACAGCCAAAAATTAATTAATTAATTAATTAATTAAAAAAAAAAGATTAACATTTAAAAAAAAAGAAAGAAAAAAAGACACATGCACCCCAATGTTCATTGCAGCACTATTTACAATAGCCAGGTCATGGAAGCAACCTAAATGCCCATCGACAGACAAATGGATAAAGAAGATGTGGTACATATATACAATGGAATATTACTCAGCCATAAAAAGGAATGAAATTGGGTCATTTGTAGAGACGTGGATGGACCTAGAGACTGTCATACAGAGTGAAGTAAGTCAGAAAGAGAAAAACAAATATCGTATATTAATGCATATACGTGGAACCTAGAAAAATGGTACAGATGAACCGGTTTGCAGGGCAGAAATTGAAACACAGATGTAGAGAACAAATGTATGGACACCAAGGGGGGAAAGTGGTGGTGGGATGAATTGGGAGATTGGGATTGACATGTATACACTGATGTGTATAAAATGGATGACTAATAAGAACCTGCTGTATAAAAAAATAAATACAATTCAAAAATTAAAAAAAAAAAGAAGAAAACATATGAGATGCCTCTGCTGCTGTAAAAAAAAAAAAAAAAACACTTTATTGGCATTTCTTCCATTTGTAAATACACCTGGTGACTCCAAAAAACAAAAGTGGTCCAGGTCTTTTGTTAACTTTGAGAAGAGTTGGGGACAAACTGGGATAAAAATAGCCTTAGAAGAAGTATGGGCCTCAAAGGGAGTTTCCTCCATCACAGTGAACACAGCTACACACACACACACACACACACACCCACACACACATACAGAGTAACCTAGATAAAGGAACCTGGAAGCAATTAGAAACCATCCTTTCCACAGATCTTAAACTTTTCACTCATTTTACCAAAACTTCTCTCAGGTAGCATGATTCAACAGTGCTTGGCATATAGTAAGTGCTCATAAATGTTTGCAATCATTATCATCAATATTAATAATAATGAGGAATTAGAAACTTTAGGCAGGGCCTATATGTTCAGCTCATATTTTGTTCTTTCTTAATGGTCAGATCAGTTCCTCAGCCTTCCGGAGAAAAAAAATCCCTGTTCACAAATGACCACCTTTCGCTTAGGATAAAAATTAAGTTGGTAACTAAATATGGAACTAGACCCTGGAATGAGGGTGAAGTTTATGTGAAACTTTCATTTTTGTGAAGAATAAATCCACTCGTGTTGGCAACAGCAATAGAGGCCTTCTAAGATGGGGGTTATGGGCCACATATCTTTTGCCCCACATCCCCTCTAAAAGCCTAAGTATTTTTGCTTAAACATCTGGAAGGTATCATCAGTTTCCTATTCCTTTCTATCAGAGGCTAAAGCCTGGTCTAACCCCCTTACCATAATGTCATCACAAATGCCCACCCCTCCCCACTTTTCCCCAAATTTTCTTGTGTTAATTCTTCCTCTAGTTTAGCCAGCTTAATACCCCCTCTGCTCTGCTTCCCAGATCCGGTCACCTCCTTTACAACGTACACGTGATTCACGTACACCCTTCACCTAAACCCGCACGGCTCCTTTAAGAGCTTTCACAACTGCATCTTCTCTCCAAGTTGACTGCTCCCAGGAGGTTAAAATCGGAACAGGAGGATCAGGCTGACTGATGCTGGAGTAGGACAAGCAGATCTAACCTGTTGCTCGGGGTATTTATCAACCTGGGAAAGCTTCCCCAGCATTGAGGAGCCTATTTCTGGACTCCCTTTTGACCATTTCTCTAATACACGCTTAGTTTCTTTTACGTTGGTCCAACTAATTTACTTTACTTCCTCCTCTTTATCCTCCCCCTATCTTCATAGAGAATTTCTCAATCAGAAATGATGAAATCCTTCCAAGTCAACCAAACCTTTTCTGGAAGCTGAGATGCAGTATAAATGGCTGGAAGCCTTTATATACAGGGGTGGGGATGACGGAACTCTGAATTCAACTTTAAGTCTGTCTCACGTCCCCATCATGTGACACACAGGAAAAGCCAGCGAGAGTAAGATTTCCTTCTTTATTTACCTTAGGTTCTCAAGGCTTGATTTTTACTGAAGTTTACTTTTTATGTAAGGCCCAGTGAACACTACCTCTTAATTCATATTTAGAAGCATGTAAAACAGGCTGACAGGACCAATCTTTCATTCCTTTTTGGATATAGTCGTAGAGAATTTCCCAGCAAAGAAGGAAGCCACTGAGTCCCCATTAGCCAGTAAACATAAGCCCTCAGGAGTGGATGTCCATGTACAGTCTTCCCTGTGTATCTTCAGGGGGTACCAGGACCCCCCTGCGGATACCCAAATCCACGGATGCTCAAGTCCCTTATATAAAATGGCGTATTTGCATATAACCTATGCACACCCTCCCATATACTTTAAATCATCTCTAGATGACTTATAATACCTAATACAATGTAAATGCTATGTAAATAGTTGTAAATACAATGTAAGTACTATGTCAATAGTTGTCAGGCGCAGCAAATTCAGTTTTTGCTTTTTGGAACTTTCTGGAAGTTTTTTTCTGAATATTTCTGATCTGTGGTTGGTTGAATCCGCAGATTCGGAACCCATGGATTTGGAGGGCTGACTAAACAGAATGCTGAAAGATATCTCACAACATGGAGGGGCCATCCCCTGCCACAGGGCCCAGCCACGTCACCACGGAAATATCTGGGGCTGTTGCCAGGTCCCCCTCGCTCTCAGCATGTCCCAGAGGCTCACTGGGGACAGAGCCCCAATACATCTCGTAGTCAGATGCACAAACACCCTGGGTAGGAAGCTAGAGAGGTCTGGAATACTCTGATTCACTTTCTGCTAAGGGACTCAGATACAGAAGGGTGAGGAGGTCAGTAAGATATATTGCCAAGGCTGCTAAACTAACGGAAGTTCAGGGATCTGGTTCAAGAACTTGGAGCCTTATGCCTGTCATTGGACAGCATGGCACAACCCGGAGTGCCATTTTCAGTTCAATTTCCAGGTCTCAGAATTGATTAGTCCTAGAGAATCCTCGGCCACAGGTAAAACCAACAAACCAACCAACAAACCAACCAACAAAACAAAAAAGCAAACAACTGACTTGTTTAATCAAATACCAAAAATCCATGGGCATGGGTTGTGTTTACAACTTCACTTTGATTTTATGTGCAGTAGAATACTACAGTTCCATGGCCAAAATGGAAACCCACCCAGAAAACAAGCATACGCCGCAAACCCTCCACCCGTAGTTGGAGCTCTAGAACATCATGTGCGGAATGTATAATTTGCCATTAAAGTTTTCTTTCAATTCAGATATAAGATCCCAGTTTTTAAAAAGTTTTGATTGCTCCAGGAGTCCCCAGGGCCCTCCAGCACCCCAGCACAATGGCAGGTGTTATGGGTGGAATCTAAGAGAAGGGCAGCCGTGGCCTCGGTTCTGGAGGGATACTAAAGTCCCAGAGGAGAGACAAAGTTCCCCTTCATTGAAAAGCTCAAGGATGATCCCAGCCTGTGAAGGGTTAGACCGTGGCATGTGCCCTGGTTCCACAGGATTTCCATAAAGCCCTCCTGGTCAGACCTGGGATGGTCAATTACACAGTGGAAAGGGGGTGGAAGGGGGGACACGGGACACAGGGGTTCTAGGGATTGTTTGACCCAGGGCAAGTCACTGCACATCTCTGAGCTTCATATGCTCCTTTATAAAATGAGGACACCTGCTCAGGTGAGTTCTCAGGGTCTACCTGCCCTAAAATTCTCTGCGAGGAGCGTTATGGATAAGGGGGGACTTGACTGGGAGCCTCGATGTTAGTGCAGATTTGGATTTGAGGGAGCAGAGAAGGAGGGAGGAGTAGCCACGGGCCAGGAGGGAGGCGGCCGTACTCAGCCCCCAGCCGAGGTGTGTGCTGGCGCGTGCGGGAGAAGAGCCTCGAGGGGCAGGGTGGGTCTGACCACGGACAGGCCTGAGTGCGGCACAGACGTGTGACCCAACCAACAGCCAGGTGCCACAGGAGGCTCTTAGAGGAACTAAAATGATAAAAGCAGGTAAGGCAGAGATTAGAATGGGGCTGGATCAGAAGGAAGAAAGTGGGGAGGCAGGGTTGGGAGAAATCCACCCAGGACCTGAAGGGGAGGTGGCCGAGAGAGACTTTGTTACTGACAGTGGGAACTGAAGAGTAAAGAGTCAGATTTAACTGCAAGGTCTATTTCGGCAAGAATAAGAGTTCACACGCTCTTTGCTGAATGCAGATGTCTGGGGTCACTCCCTGGTCCACTGGCTCTCACCTCCTCCCGTTCACTCCCAAACCTTTTTCTCACTTGGCCCTCACGTGGCTACTGGAAATCTGGCAGAGATAGAGATCCCTGCTTAAAATTTGAGTGGCTGTATCAATTTACATTCCCACCAACAATGCATGAGGATTCCCTTTTCAGCATTTATTGTTTGTAGATTTTTTGATGATGGCCATTCTGACCGGTGTGAGGGAAATTGATAACAGCCACTATGGAGAACAGTATGGAGATTCCTTAAAAAACTGAAAACAGAACTACCATATGACCCAGCAATCCCACTATTGAGCATATACCCAGAGAAAACCATAATCCAAAAAGACACATGCACCCCAATATTCACTGCAGCGCTATTTACGATAGCCAGGACATGGAAGCAACCTAAATGTCCATCAACAGAGGAATGGATAAAGAAGATGTGGTACATATATACTATGGAATATTACTCAGCCATAAAAAGGAACAAAATTGGGTCATTTGTAGAGACATGGATGGACCTAGAGATTGTCATACAGAGTGAAGTCAGAAAGAGAAAAACAAATATCATATATTAACGCCTATATGTGGAATCTGAAAAAATTGGTATGGACGGTCTTATTTACAAAGCAGAAATAGAGACACAGACATAAGAGAACAAACATATGGATACCAAGGGGGAAAGTGGGAGGTGGGATGAACTGGGAGATTGGGATTGATATATATATACTATTGATACTATGTATAAAATAGATAACTGATGAGAACCTACTGTATAGCACAGGGAACTCTACTCAGTGCTCCGTGGTGACCTAAATGGGAAGAAAATCCAAAAAAGAGGGGATATATGTATACCTATAGCTGATTCACTTTGCTGTACAGTATACACTAACACAACATTGTAAAGCAACTGTACTCCAATAAAAATTTTAAAAAAGTATACAGGAGGATGTGTGTAGGTTATATGCAAAAAAAAAAAAAAACAAAAAAAACTGATGCAGCTCAATATTAAAAAAACAAACAACCCAATCCAAACATGGGCAGAAGACCTAAATAGACATTTCTCCAAAGAAGACATACAGATTGCCAAGAAGCACATGAAAGGATGCTCAACATCACTAATTATTAGAGAAATGAAAATCAAAACTACAGTGAGGTATCACCTCACACCAGTTAGAATGGGCATCATCAGAAAATCTACAAACAACAAATGCTGGAGAGGGTGTGGAGAAAAGGGAACCCTCTTGCACTGTTGGTGGGAATGTAAATTGATACAGCCACTATGGAGAACAGTATGGAGGTTCCTTAAAAAGCTGAAAATAGAATTACCATATGACCCAGCAATCCCACTCCTGGTCATATACCCAGAGAAAACCATAATTCAAAAAGGCACATGCACCCCAATGTTCATTGCAGCACTATTTACAATAGCCAGGTCATGGAAGCAACCTAAATGCCCATCAACAGACAAATGGATAAAGAAGAAGTGGTACACATATACAATGGAATATTACTCAGCCATAAAAAGGAACAAAATTGGGTCACTTGGTGAGACGTGGATGGATCGAGAGACTGTCATACAGAGTGAAGTAAGTCAGAAAGAGAAAAACAAATATCGTATATTAACGCATATATGTGGAACCTAGAAAAATGGTACAGATGAACCGGTCTGCAGGGCAGAAATTGAGACACAGATGTAGAGAACAAACGTATGGACAGCAAGGGGGGTAAGTGGTAGGTGTCGGGGGGTGGTGGTGTGATGAATTGGGAGATTGGGATTGACATGTATACACTGATGTGTATAAAACTGATGACGAATAAGAACCTGCTGTATAAAGAAATAAAAAAATAAAAAAATAAAAATCTATTAAAAAAAAAACAACAAAACTGAATATAAATAATTCCACAAGGAACATTCATTTCCTTGTTCTCCCGACTTTTTAAAAACTGACTTTATTTACATCTGAATTCAGTACAGGGTATTTTAAACATAGCACCTGGCTTTTAACCGGGAGTAGGATGGTAGGTGTACACCTTGAATATTTTCAAAGCCCTGACAATATATCCTGGGGATGAAAATGCCAAACAATAACAGGAAATATGCCCAAAACTACTTGGAGAAGAAGAAACCTTTTCATTTTTGTGCTTCCTTACCTGGTTCCCCCAACTTTCTATTTCCTGCTAAGTGTTTCACTTAACTTTTTTAAGAAGGTCTGATGAAGAATAATGAAAGTTAGAATAATAATGAAATAATAATAATGAAACTCAATTTCATTAACCCAGTTGGGTTAATTTCATTAACCCAATTAAAGCGTTTTAAGAATACAAGTAGAATTCATAACAAATATGATAACTAAGTATTTCCACCAAGGCCGTTAGTGGGTTTATGTCCTGTAATGGATTTTTTATTTTTATTTATTTTTTATTTTTTTGGCTGTGCCACACAGCTTGAGGGATATTAGTTCCCCAACCAGGGATCGAAACCAGGCCCCGGCAGTGAAAGCACTGAGTCCTAACCACTGGACCGCCAGGGAAGTCCCTCTAATGGATTTTTTTAAAAGTCAGCAAATCACTCTGAGTCTTCACGCTAAACCTTGTTTGCAACAGAAGTGGTGTGATATATTTTCATAAGATAGTTCATGTTGCATTTATTCCACTGATCTTTTAAAATTTATTTATTTATGTATGTATTTTAGGCTGTGTTGTGTCCTCGTTTCTGTGCGAGGGCTTTCTCCAGTTGCGGAAAGTGGGGGCCACTCTTCATCGCGGTGCACGGGCCTCTCACTATCGCGGCCTCTCTTGTTGCGGAGCACAGGCTCCAGACGCGCAGGCTCAGTAATCGTGGCTCACGGGCCCAGCCGCTCCGCGGCACGTGGGATCTTCCCAGACCAGGGCTCGAACCCGAGTGCCCTGCATTGGCAGGCAGATTCTCAACCACTGCGCCACCAGGGAAGCCCCTCCACTGATCTTTTAAATCTCAACTGGAGATGGGAGTAAAAATAATTTCTAATAAAATAGTTAATCCCTAAGAAACCAGTCAGGCCATTGCAAATTTATGATTGAAGAATACGTTGGTGGTTCCAGGTAAAAACATGCTTTATTATCAGCAACTTGGAAACTAGGTGTCTCCTCTGAACAAATGAAAAATCTCTCCTTGAAGATCTTCCTACCCGGTATTGAGACAACGTTGAGGAGAAGCAGGCCCTCTGGTCTGCGGCGCTCTGAAATCTCCACGGGGCTCTGGAAAACGGCCTGCTTCTACCTATTTGTTCTGTCTTCTAATCTGAGGGAGGGGCCGCAGATCTCCCCATCTGCCTCTCTTGCTCGCTGTCGCTGGGCCCCTCGTTGCCATGGTCTTTCCCACAGTGTCTGAAGGAACAAGATTCCTCTGACGCCTGACACTGGACCTCTGCGTGCAGCCAATTTGTTTTCCTTTCGCCCGCCCCTCCCCCTGCCCTCTCCCTTTCTATTATAGCGGATTCTTTCTGTGCATCCACCAAAAGTAATGTGTCAAACTATGATTATGTTTTCTTTCATTAAACAACTAGAAGAGAGACAGATTGCTTTCCTTCCTTTGACCAAGTAAAGGTAATAAAAGGCCCAGGGAAAGCAGAGGTGGGAGGGGCTTGCTGCGGTCTGCGGTCCTGGGCTAGGCCAGCTCTTGTCGGGGGTTCATCTGAAGGAATTCTGGGCCACCCGCTCCCAATTTTACTCAGTGGCCAAAGGCCAGCTGCAGCAGGCTCTCACGGTGTCTGCATTCTGAACAGCTGAGTCTGTGCAGCCGGCAGCCCTTTTGGCTTGCGTTCTGGGGAGAAGCGAAAGGGGTGGAAATAGAGGGAGGCCCTGCCCTCCAGATGTGCAGGGAAATCAGTAATTAAATATCGTTTCTGTAGGATGGGCTGCTTTCAAAGGGAGTTAGTAGGTGGGGGAAAAAAAAAATCCATTGAAACCCTTAAAGCTTACTACCAAATCCATACTATCTACACTGCTGAGAAAGGAAATATAACTTGGGAATTTGTGTGTGGAGCAGAAGGGTAGAGAGCTTAGGGAAACTTTCTCTCCTTTTAGACAGGGATTTTTCCTTCAAGTGTCTCTATCCCTTCAGAGGTAGAGAATGAATTTGGGGCGGAAGAACTTTAAAGATTCTGGTAGGATAGTTATTCCCTGCAGACATGATTTTACCGTGATACCCGTTAGGAGTAGCAGGAATGCACGTGTAGAGCTTGGAGGGCCTCTGACGAGGACTGGGAAGAGAGACTCACAGTAACACCGGTCTGTGGTGCCTCAGTTTCCCTCCACTCATGGGCTCCTCTCTAAGAGTGCCTCCAGCCCTTTAAATTGTCAGGGGGCTCATTGAGAAGGGAGTCCTTGGGAATTGAGACTCAGATCACTTGGGCCAACTTCCTAGGTTGGGGTTCCTGGTGCTGGTCACCACGAGTCTCTTTGTCGATTACTTGATCACTTTCCTTTGAGGGGCTCCGGAGAAACAGGACCACCCCTCAAAACAGAGGCACTAAAGCCTTCAATACCAGGAGGAGGGGCTAGAAGCCGAGAGGAATGGAAGTCAGGTCAAAAGCCACTGGAGAAAAGGACATCTGGGACTGAACTGCAAAATCAGACAAAATGCATCAATGCAAATGATTGCAGTTGAGGGAGGAAGATGCAATCGGAGAAGAAATCAGGCTGAGAAAAGTCCAAGAACAGACCCTGGCTGACAGACAACTCCATCTCTGTCCCCAAAAGCAGGATGAGGTTTGGTTTGGAGAAATTCTTATCCAAAGCTGTGCTTTCTGGTGCCTATACCTTTGGGGGTTAAAGCCTGAAAGCGCTATTGGGGTGACATTTCTTATTTTTCTTTTACTCCCAATGCAAGTAGCTTTGGAGAGCCAAGCAATTACAAGTGAGTGCTTCTGAGATTTTAGACAGTGGAAGGGCAGGGGAAAAATCAGGAGGGTCTTAGCCTGACCAGATATTTTGTCGACAGCCGTTTTCAAGGCCTGCAAGCTCACCCCAGCTTTGTGTTGCTGGCCTCAGAAGACAGCTTGTCTAGGGGGCCTCCCTTTGTGTGAGCGCCATTCAGAAGATCGTGTGTCACTGGCCAGCAGAGTATGGGCGTGATTTGTGGCTGCTTAAGCCCTTGAAGCCCCAGAGGGTACCTCCTCCTTCCCATCTGAGCCCTCCAAACTGTCATCAAAAAACCCCAACAGTTCTCAACAGAGCTCAAATGGAACAAATAATTTCTTCTTCAGGAAAGGTTAGGAATTTCTTCATATTGGGGAAAAACAAAGAATGGTTTATAAATGTACAGGTACTATATTTACAATGATATGATACACCCTGATTATATAAAATGAAAGCAAAGTTCATATTTGACCTGACACTTCTGCTTTTTGGGTATCTTTGCCTTAATACCAATTTTTAAAATATGAAACATATATTCATGCTAGAATACTCAAAAAAGGTTTCCACTAAGACAAGTGGCTACTCAAGCACCATGGGGCCAGGGTATAGCTTTGGTGGCTTTAACATAGATATTTGCATGTATTCCCTTCCTAATCTGTTTTCTCACAGTGAAAATCTGAATTTTTTTTTTTTTTGAGGCAAAAGCCCAGCCGCAGGAGCAGCTCGTAAACCTCACCACAGACATAGTACTCGTGGCAACAGGAGCTGTTTCCTTTGGCTTCTGAGCTCTGGTAACTGTCAAGGGTGGGGGGCACCGATCAGAGAAATCTGGAAAGACACGAGTCTGTCAGAACACGTGAAAGCACTTGACACGGAGGCCACATTCGTGTTGCACAATTTGCATGAACACTTCTGGACAAATTCTGTTTTCACATGCAATTCACAGACCTGCAGCGGCAGGGCTAATTGGTGAGGTTGCCACTCAAGTGTGGTACCGAACAGGGGCTCTCACTACACGGATGAATAATACAGAGTTTTGAGCAACTCGGTAATTATTTTACAGTTATTTTGCATCACCAGCATTCCATTACCTCTTTGTCCCATTCCCCCCACCAGAGTGGAGTTGAATAAGAGAATCCACCCCCCTCCCCCCAAAAAGTGAGACTCATGTTATTTGAAATCAGCTTAAGAATAGGAAAAGACATGGCAAGGAACAGCTATCATTTCATTAATACGGATGGATTATTCACGTCACTAGAGTGACAGTGAATCTGATTTTACCCTGAAGTGCCAATAGGATGCCAACCACAGCCGTGAAAAAAAACACAAGGAACTCTGGATGGAAGCCTGCTTTGGAATTCATCTGCGAGAATTCCAGTCCTCCAAGATAAGGTAGCTCATGGCCCACGTGATATTTCAGTGCTAAGTGGGAAGGAAGAGAGGGTTAAGATTGCCTGGGTGCACCCCCCGCACCCCCGATACGAGAAAGAGAAGGGAAGGTAACAATTCCCCAGCCCCTTCCTAGGTGGCATTAGAAGCTTGAGAAACTTAACCCGGGCGGGCCCTCTCCTGCGGTTTACTCTCCACCTCCAATAAAATCAATGGATTCCGAGGGAAGGAGAGGCCGTCCTGCTGGAGGGTCACTAGTTCTCCTTCTGCAGACCATCCAGCATTTGCTGCTTCTGCACTAAATGCAAAGCAGGCTGCCTGTAGAAATGGCCTTGGGTGCAGTTTTGGGCTTTCTTTCCCTTTGTTCCTCGGAGATATTAAGCCTTATATCCTCTTTGACTCTGAGTTACCGATGGGGCTGTGTCTAAATCACGTTGCGTCACGTGGTGAAATCTGACACACTGGGTTCCCCCTCCTCCATTGTTCACTCTGCCTGACCTCAGTGCAGAGCCTACCCTGGTGCAGCTGAGAAAAACAGACATTTAAAGAGGCAGTTAGGCTCTCTTTAGGCTCAATTCGCTTCTTTTTCTTTTTCACCTAAAAATGGTCTCAGACTACTGTAGTTTTTTTTTTTTTTTAAGAGTGCACTGAATGAATAAACTTTTTTTTTTTAAGTTTATTTATTTTATTTATTTATTTTTGGCTGCGTTGGATCTTCGTTGCTGCACGTGGGCTTCCCCTAGTTGCAGCAAGCAGGGGCTGCTCTTCGTTGCGGTGCGGGTGCGCGGGCTTCTCATTGTGGTGGCTTCTCTTGTTACAGAGCACGGGCTCTAGGTGCATGGGCTTCAGTAGTTGTGGCATGTGGGCTCAGTAGTTGTGGCTCGCAGGCTCTAGGGCGCAGGCTCAGTACTTGTGGCTCACAGGCTCTAGAGTGCAGGCTCAGTAGTTGTGGCACATGGGCTTAGCTGCTCCGTGGCATGTGGGAATCTTCCCGGACCAGGGCTTGAACCCATGTCCCTTGCATTGGCAGGTGGATTCTTAACCACTGTGCCACCATGGAAGCCCTGCTGTAGTTTGAATTTCAAAAGTCAGTGATACATTTTCATCCTAGCATTTCCCATCAGCCAATCTCATCACTACCACCACTACCCCCTATCATTTTTTTTTTTTTTTTTTAATGGAGGTGAGAGGAGGTTTGGGAAGAAGGGTTTCCGTTTTGCTTTCACATTTCTGATTTCAGCCTTCGTTGAAAATGGTTATCCTTTTGTGGGCAGTAGGAACAGAAGTGTCGCCTCCTGGTTGGGACGGCTAGCAAGTTGTGTCCTGTGATCCAGTCATCCTTTTTGCCATGTTAAAGACTTTCAGACCTGAAAATCAGCCCAAGCTTCAGGCTCTAAGTCTGGATCTGGCATGCAGTGTAGGCAAAGGACGAGCCTTAAGTGGAGGTAGGGTGGGTAGTTACCTGTAGGTATGATTTGCCAGATAACAAAATGCCTCTTAAAAATCTCTCTCCCAGGTCTCAATGTCAGTGTAACATTTTCACCTATGTGTTTAGCTTTTCTAGAAGATTGCTATGATACTTAACATATTACTGAGAGCGATGTATATATAACCCACACAGCCCCTAACTCTAGAGAGTTAGGTTCTAAGGGGTAACACACAGGACTGTAGGTTCAATGAACCCCGGGGAGCCAGGGGACAGGACCTTGTGCCTGGCAGGAGGGAAGGAAAGGACACGGAAATAAACCCAGCCCAGTTAGCCGTTTTGCCCCCAGCAAGTCACAGAGTTACAATGACATCTGTGACCTCTAATCCACAAAGGATCCATTCTTACTTTTTGTAGTGTCTACATGCAAGGTTATAGCCCCTTTGTTAAAGAAAGGTACACATTCAAGCAGAGACTTCCACGGAGCCCGCACGAGAAAGGAGGCCTGTACTGCATTTATTACTACTGTGCTCTGGGTCCAGCAGTAGAAATCAGAGGCTCACAATGAGTAGCCTGACTCTAAAACACAGACTTGGCTTCTCCCTTGCCCATGACTCAGAGATTCAAATTCTAACTCTCCTTGCAGGTAGGGATTGCAGCGATTTCTACAAAATGGTGCAGATGCCCATCTTTAGGTTCTCCCTAATATGTCGTATTTCATCAACTCTAAGACTCATAAACTTTAAGGCACACGTTATGTACTGCTAGAAAGAAAGAAAAAGAGTTACGTACGAAACTATGGCAGGTCATCAAGTGTAAGGTGCATCCTGATTTCAGAGATGTAAAAATGTGTATCTCAGGCTCAAGGGGAGATGGTATTTAGGCCCACTGGTTACGTGGGCCCAGGCTTGGGCCTAGGCTCCTGTACAACCAGTAGGACCAGAGCGGTGGTCACTCCTCCACCCACAAGTGGCGTCCACCCTGGACTTGGCCATGCTCTCTCTGTGCTCATGGCCCCATCTC
This sequence comes from Balaenoptera physalus, assembly GCF_965194825.1. Taxonomy (NCBI): domain Eukaryota; kingdom Metazoa; phylum Chordata; class Mammalia; order Artiodactyla; family Balaenopteridae; genus Balaenoptera; species Balaenoptera physalus. Next base: position 26,862,990 of record NC_138884.1, read on the forward strand.
TGAAAAGGGGTGAATGACGACACCCACCCCCATCCTGGTCTGTGGGAACGAGGGGGGAAAGTGGCCGCGGGTCACCGGAGCTTCGGCGGCCGGTGTTTCCCTCTCACGGTTTCATTCAGAGCAAGGCTGGGAACAAACACCTTCTGTATTTTTCTAAATGATAGTTAAAAAAAAAAATCTTTACCACAATGCATTGCACATATTTCTTCCAAGAGAGCATGTGTATAGATAAAAGGTAGCACGGCCACTCAAATAAACCCAGGGCTAGCACCGAAATCATTTTAGTTCGATTCTAGAAGAAAAACGCTAGGGGAAGGTAATAATTTTAAAAGAAAAAAATGAGCCCCTACACTGATAACCATAGTTCTTCATCCTGCTAATGCTATGGTCATCAGTGGCTTCCTTGTGGTGACAGCGGGACGAGCTAAAAGGAAGAAAGAAAATGGAACAGCAAAGTTTTTGCAGGCTGGAGTGATTTTTTTTTTGGACCTATCTGCTAGGTCAAGATAATAGGGTACAAGACAAACCTGAGGAATTTATTCTTCCTGTCTTCAAAAAAGACTTACTGCGGTCTTGAATCTTATTCAGGAAAGGGCTCAACTAGTAAAAAACAGATTTATAGAAGGAGTGGGTGCCACACGACTCAATTTCTATTTTCCTTCCTTCCTTCCCTCTTCCTCCCTTCATTTATTAATTGTGGTAATACTCCTTCGTTTATCATTTCAATCATTTAAAAATGTACAATGCAGTGGCTTTAAGTACAGTCACAACACTTGTAACCATCACACTATCTATTTCCAGAATTTTTTTAATCATCCCAAGGAGACTCTCTGTACCCATTAAACAGCCTTCCTTTCTTTGTTCTTCTCTGTTTACTTTTGCTACGATCATTTTCACTGCTATTATGGGTATTGATACAAATTTGGAAAGGAATGTGACAAAGGCAAAATGGGAAAAGTCCCGATCAAAAAGTTAAAGATGAGTTTTAGAAGCTGGTAAGAGAACTGTTATAAACAGGCCTTTACCAGGGTCTAAAACTTACTGTGAAAATAAATGCCGATTTTACAAAATGACTAAAGGGGAAAAATCTGTATTGGGGCAATTGCAGGCCTTTTAGGCTACTGACCTACACACTTCCCTGAGGCTGAGGTCAGAATTAATTATGTTTGCATGGCTCCTCAAGCCGAACAGATACTAAACCATCAAATCCTAGCCCTGTTCACTTCTGTCCGTCCATCGTCCGTCTCTCCTTCGTTTCACGTGTCCAGCTTTAGTGAGCAGGTGTGATACATGTACCAGACCCAGCGCTAGGCATTGTGGCTACAGAGACACACAGGCACTGGCCCACCCCCAAGTAACTCCTACATCAGAAGGGAGATGAATATGGAAACAAAGAATTATGTAATGAGCAAAACACAGATGAGGGAATGAATAATTCTGTCCTTGGACTGGGGTGTGGGCAGGAGGTGGGACTGAAAATCCTCGTCACCCAAGGCAAACAATATACCTCCTGTGTGATTGTACATTAATATTTGATACTATTACAGAGTTATAAATATGGATGTATAGACTATGTATAATATGTTCAACTATAATGTTAGTTGAAAAGCAGACTATAAAATAGCATATGCCCAATGACTGCTACTGTGTTAAAACTTAAACAAGTGTATAATGTGAAAAATATAAATATGTCGTGTTAGGTTGATGAATTTTGGGTGTTTTTTTTTAAAATTTAGAAATGTAAACATGCTCTTATATTAATATAACATTCATTTCCTTAAAATTGTTTTTCTTTTTGATTATAAATTTATCCACCATAGAAAAACTGGACAACCCAGAAAAATATAAAACAAGAAAGCAAAAGCATTGGTAATCTTTATCAAAAAATGGTAATCACTTGGTAATTTTCCTTCCAAAGTATTCAGTCAAATAAAATAAGGATCATATTATTTCATTGTACGGCTGTGTTATCATTTATTTAACCAACTCTCTACTGTTGGACATTTAAATCATTTTCAATTTTTCACCATTTTAATTCATGCTGAAATGAACACTCTTGTCCATAAACATTTGTGCATATCTCTGATTATTTCCTTGGGATAGCTTCCTAGAAGTACAAGTTCTGTGTCAAAGAGCATGAATATTTTTAAGGCTCCTGTTTTGGAACATATTCCCAAATGGCTTTCTGGAAAGATTTAACCTATTTACACTCGCATCGGGAATACGCAAAGGGTCTCTGTATTACATGTTACATTCAATTTTTTTAAATGACCAATTGCTCCAGTGCAATTATGATTCTACGTGTTTCCTTCCTAAGGAATACAATGGAAGATGCTGCAAATGAGATTAATTTATAGCATGTTGTCATCTCAGCTTTTCCCTCAGTTTCTTTTCCTCTACCCAAAGCCTGGGGAGTAGGCCTGGTCAGGCTTTGCTTTCCTTAATCAGCATGCCGACAGCAGATGCCTTCTGCCTGGCCTCTTCAGGGTGGTAGATGCCTGGGGGCCACAAACACTATTCCTGGGGGGCTGTCACCTGAGATTCTTCAGCTGTCTGCTCGGAGCCAAGGCCCCCGTGTATCAGAGTGAAAAGGCACGTCTTTATTCCTAGAGTTGGCTCGGCCAGCTGGCCAGCACCAATTCTTATGAATGACAGCCGGTTTGCTGTTCCATATTTCAACAGCCCTAAGCCAGGATAACACCTGTAGGCTCTGAGAATGAAAAGTGCCTGGAATGACACTGGAGAAAGGCTGCTTTTGTTATCTGGCTTGGACATCACACTACTTTAGCATCTTGGATCAAAGATAACTATGCCAATAATGAGGGCAACCCGTCAAGTTAGAATCTACTGCTCTGTTACAATTGCAATTGATTTGATTCAGGGTTTCAAATAACTTTTTTGGTTCCCCATACGTGGTTCACTACAATAATGAAAAAAAGAAAGAGAGAGAGTAAAGTTTTGTCTGTCAGTATTAGATAAACATCGATGCACATAAGAAAGAGACACTGGGTACTTCTGATGAAACTATTAGAGGCTAGGAAGTTCTGCCGAAATTTCTGGTTGTCGGAAGTTTAGGCAGTGCATCAGGATATGACAATAATTAAAATAGAAAAAAAAAAAAAACCTAAAAACTCTTAACTCTGTAATTTCCAATTCAATGTATTTAATGGACGTTGTGGGGTCCAACGCTGGTTGAGAACAGTTTTTGCAAGTTTGAAATTAAATTTCTCTTTCTTTAGAACTTATGTGGGGATACTCTCGGTGGTCTGAGAATAGACATAAGTGTGAGAATGGGAAATGGAAAGTTAACTTAAAAGTTATTTGTTCATCTACATAATTCATTAGAAAAGCTGCACATAAAAGAAGAAAAAGAAGCAGCTTTCTGTAGACTATTGAAGCATGTGGGTTGTCTGCGGAAGAATGTTCTTTGAACTTTCTAATCCCAATTTATTAGCTGTTTTAGTATGTTTTAAAAGTAACACTCCCCCACGGTGAAAAAGTTGATGATTTTGAAAAATATGATGTGTGTTGATAAAGGGTTATTCACTTTAAAGTCTACCATGGTGTTGAATGAAATGGATCTCTAATTTTGAGAAGATTTTTATTATGCCCCTCAATACAAACTAAAGCCAGAAGTATGTGGGTCTATGTAACAGGATCACGTTTGGCTGAAGAGAGAAAGATGGCCTTAAAAAGTCATCCCTCAGCATTCTCGTAGAGTAGCCCACAAACTATACCTGGGAGTAAAGCACTCCAAGCCTAGACCTCAGATAGACCCAGACGTACCAGCTAAGTTTGACCTCAAAGGGAAGCTGCCTTGGAGAAGGTGGGGTGCAAATTCAAGCTACTGGTAATAAAATATTCCTGGAGATGACTTGGATGCGTCCAAGAGGTTAGGCTGTGCTAAGCCAGGTTAGGTTCCTGCCCGCATGGACCAGCTCTTTGCTCACTGTACACCCCGTCCCCACCTGCAACTTTTCGTCTGGACTCCGTCAGTGTCTGACAGCTTGGCACCCGTGAAACAGTTGTGACTAGGAATATCTGCACACAATATTCTTGAGAACCAAAGTAATTTTGAGAACCAGGTAACTGAGAACCAAACAATTCCCTCAGGAAACATCCAGGTTTTTGCAAAGCCCAAATCCCCTGCCCTTCTCCCCAAGGTTTTTTTTTTTCAGGGGCAGGCTTTCTAGCTTTGCAGGACCTGATATGAATGTGTGACTAAGTTTCCTGCCAGTACGGCTCTACCATCAGCAGCTTGGAAGCAAATTCTCACGGCAAAGAGATACTCACAGTGGGACCAGAATGAAATCAGCTCCCCTATGTCCCCCTGCCCCTTGCACTCTAGTCTTAGACTCATGCCCCTGAGGATGGTGCTGCTATCTTGCTAGCCTGATGTCTGGGCCAGGGGGTCATCCTAGACTCTTCCTTTCCCCTCTCATTCTCCAGGTCTACTCCATTAAAGAATCTCGTAGCTTCTATCTCCTTTATATCATTCCACCTGCTACTTATTTGGTCCAGGTCATCACACTTCCCTTGGGTCACTCTGTGAGTCTCCTCATTGGTTTTCCATTTTTCTCTCTTGTTGCCCTCCAGCATACCCTCCAGCCACCCAGCCACGAGGCTAATGTCTCTGATGATGCTTGTCCTACTCTTCATCCCGCCCCCGGCCCTTAACTGCATGCAGGGTAAAAATCATATTCTTCAGCAGGGTGTGCTTCGCGACCTAGCTCTCCAGCCCCATCTGTTGACTGCCCCCATCCTACCCCGCAAGGCTAACTCTGGCCTTACCAAATTACTTTTATTTGGCTGAACGTGTCTTGCGCTCCCCTATCTGTTTCCTCTGTGCCAACCCCCCTCCTTTCATTCTTCACCTGGCTAACTCCTTCTCCTCATCCTTGAACGCTGAATTCTAATATCACACGCGAGAAGCATTGCCTGTCATCAGCTGGGCTGGTTGCTTCCTCTCTGAGCATCCAAAGCACCCTCTGCTTTTCCTCCGTTGGCCTCCTCATTGCCTGGATTAGGATCACACACTTACCTTCCGTCTCCCCTGTTAGGCTCTGAGTCCCTTGCCAGCCTTCATCTGTGTACTCACCTGCCTCTTGCAGCGCCCGTCACACGGTAGGGACTCAATGAGTGAGTGAATGAATGCATGACAGAAAATAGGTCTGTGATTAGCTCCTTCATAGAACCTTCTAAATTCCCTCTCGACCCCTCCTCAGGTCAACTCAGGATAATAACCTTTTTCTTTCGTCTCGGGAGAGAGCCGTCTGTCCTATCTAAACTATAGTTCTCAGCATCTACGGCAGAGAAGGTGTTTTCCTACCTGGCAGATGCCTGTGTACACATTACTGTATAAAAGAAAAGAACTGAGGAGGCACTGTAGGACCTAAATACATCTTCTAAGGGTTTTTTTGACAATATTTTAAGACGTGGCTACTCCAGCTGATGGTTATCTATCTGTGTGTGCAGAAGTGGCCAGAAAGACTGATGTGTTCCCAACTGTTCATTTGCTACCAGACACATAATTTGATCTGTGTCTGAAACCTCTACTTGTATGACCTGCTGTTGCCTTTTGAGGTTAAGTTCTTGACATAATGGTTACTTCAATTCTCCTTTATCCTCTCCTGCCATGTATGATTGCAGGATTAGGCTGGGGTGTTGTCAAACACTTCTTCTGGCCCTTTCTTGTTTTCCTCCTTTATTTTCCATCAGCAACTTTCCCAGGACAGGCTTTTCCACATTCTTACCTATGCCATCTGATGACTAGCTTGTCTCTTCCCCAAGTTCCTCTAGACAACTCATATTTCCTCGAGGCTTTCCCTAGACCATACTTAATTTTCATGAAGATTGACAGCCACTGACAAATATACCAACTGATATCCCTGTTTCCAAAATATCAATCACACATTCAAAGAATCACTGAGCTGGAAGGGACCTCTAGGCAGCGCAGCACCTGAACTTCTCTTGATGAGAATCTATAAGACATTTTGTTAGATGTTTGTCCATCCATCCATCTGTGAAAAATCACGGTGATTGATCGAGAGATTGGTTCTAAACTGAACCTAATGTATTTGGAGACAGATGTCCAACATATCACAGTCACCCAGAGGGAACCTTCTCGCCCATATGATTCCTCTTCTAAACTCTGATGTTCAAACTGACGTTTGAGGGGAAGAGAGAAATGTGTCCAGATAGAACTCTCAAGCTGGATAGTAGGGGGCACTGCAGTTATGACAGAAAGAGGAAAACCACAGCTGGAGAGCAGCCAAGTAATTCCTCTGGGGAAACAGTATCAAGAGGCTTGGGGACTACCATGTGCTGCCTTGAACATCAGCAGAAACAGAACACACTTGGATGAACAGGGAGATGCCCTGGGGGTCCCACCATACCTCCCACTCAGGGAGGGCCCAGTCTTCTTCCTCACCTTGAACCAGCAGCATTTCTGCCTAATTCTCTTTCTTTTTTTTTTTTTTTTTAAGATTTATTATTTACTTATTTATTTTATTTATTTTTGGCTGTGTCGGGTCTTAGTTGTGGTACGCGGGATCTTCGTTGAGGCATGCGGGATCTTTTGTTGCGGCACGCGGGCTTCTCTCTACTCTAGTTGTGGTGCGTGGGATCCAGAGCACGTGGGCTCTGTAGTTTGCGGCACATGGGCTCTAGTTGAGGCGCGCGAGCTCAGTAGTTGTGGTGCACGGGCTTAGTTGCCCTGAGGCATGTGGGATCTTAGTTCTCTGACCAGGGATCAAACCCGAGTCCCCTCCATTGTTAGGCGGATTCTTTACCACTGGACCACCAGGGAAGTCCCTCCCTAATTTTCTAGCTGCTCTTAGGCTGTAGCTCCTGTTCTAGGTGTGGGAAATCAAGCCTAGGTCTTGCCATAAATTACATTAGCACATAGGCAAATTGCCTTCTAGATTATAAAATGAATTAGGCGATGTCAGAGGCTATCTCTAGGATTATTGGACCATTTTATTTTGTGTTTTCTTTACCTATATTTGTACTTCCCATATTTTCATAAGAAGTATGCATTATTTTAATATTTGGGGAAAAGAAAAATGATGAAAGATAAAACTTTTTTTTTTTTTGCTTCTGTGGTGGTAGAAACACTGCTGATGTTGAAATGAATGAATGCATAACGTGAGACTGAATGAATAATGAAGCCTAGAGTCAAGGCAATAGCTCACTTTCGCACGGGGAGTAAAGGTGAACATGCTATTGATTTCTGGCAAAATTTTTGGACAAAAGATTAAACACTTAATTTGTGAAAATAAATTAAACAAAGAATCCACCTTCTGCATTATTTCTTGCTGTTGTTAATCCGTTAGAGTGGAGGCATGCTACGTATATAACGTACCTCAAACCAATGTGATATTTAACGGTGTCTCTCATGATGACTTTTGGACAAAACAGAAAAAGGGGCAGAGAATTCAAAGGTAGGTTGCTTGGAAGCTGATGGAAATTCTGGGCCCTACTGGTGCCCAGATGGTGTCAACCCAGAAGGAGTTCTCTAATGGGGAGCTATTAGGCATTGTCGTTGAGCTGGAACACAGGTATGATGATACAAACCTGAGGAGATGAGCTCAAAACTCTACCCGTGGAGTTTCTGAGATGCTGGAAACTTGAGTAGAAACTCAGATCAAACTTAACAGAGCTAACTGTGGCAATTAGGTGAAAAAAATCAGCTACACAAGTTCAGGATGGGAGGTAGGGCAGTGGGTTAAATAGAATGTGAGCTTTGGACAGTCTGCTGAGTTCAAATCCCAGGACTGTGGATAAATGACTTAACCTCACTCAGCCTCAGTGTAGATGGGAGAATTAAGGAAAGCAGTGATGGTACAATGATCCACAAGGTGCCTGGCTCATGGGCACAGGATGTGCTCAATAACCGGTAGCTGCTATTAGCACAATTATTAAACGTGGTCTGCGGAGTCTGTCGTATGCAGAACACGAAGGAGTTTCACTGCCCACAAGAGTAGTGAGAACTGACAAAGTGACGAGGCTGTAAAACAAGGGAAGTCGAAGTCATACCACCATAGCCCATACCGATCAGAAGCCCTCTGGATCATACTGTTCAGCTCAGGACACCATGTCTTAAGAGAGACATCAGGAGGCTGTAGGGTGTCCAGTTGTGTGACATGATAGGGAGAAATAGCTGAAGGCACTAGAATGATTTCGTAAGGAAAAACGAATCTGACATGGGTCACGATAACGCTCTTCTGATACTTGAAGTGTTCTTTTTTTTTTAATAGTGTATTTCTATTTATTTATTTATTTATTTACTTATTCTTGGCTGTATTGGGTCTTCATTTCTGTGCGAGGGCTTTCTCTAGTTGCGGCGAGCGGGGGCCACTCTTCATCGCGGTGCGCGGGCCTCTCACTATCGTGGCCTCTCTTGTTGCGGAGCACAGGCTCCAGACGCGCAGGCTCAGCAGTTGTGGCTCACGGGCCTAGTCGCTCCGCGGCATGTGGGATCTTCCCAGACCAGGGCTCGAACCCGTGTCCCCTCCATTAGCAGGCAGATTCTCAACCACTGCACCACCAGGGAAGCCCTGGAAGTGTTCTTATATAGGAGAGTCAAGTTACTCTGCTGTTCTAGAAGACAAAGCTCTGAAAATCTTCAGCAGAGTTTGCTTAACAAAAGGGAGAACTTTTCAACAGATGTGACAGAGGAACAGATTGCTTGGTGAGGCAGCAAGTTCTCGGTCACTGCAACTGTTCAGAGAGAGTGTGGGTGGGCATCCCTTAAGGGAGATGGAGAGGGTTTCACAACTGCTCCCTTTCTTCCCCTGCTTTCCTCCAGCAGTAACTGCCTCTACTGCTTCCCCCACACGGCTCCCTTTTGTCCCATTAATTACTACCAGGTAAATGGAGAGTCTCCCGATTCCCAACCTTTTCCACTAGGGCAGAGAAGGGACGTTCTCATGTCCAGATGCATATTCACCCCACAAGTGTTCATTGGTAGCCGACTGCAGGTCAGGACCTGTGCTACTTGACAAAGGCAACAAAGAATGGAGCCAGCATGCGCCCAGGGAGCACGCAGGCTGGTGAGAAAACAGACCCCGCAACAGATGCCCGGGAAGGGGTGAGGCCAAGTGCAGTGCTACAGATCAGCACAAGGGGCCCCGGAGGCACAAAGGCAGTTCAACTAACCCAGCCGGACTGGGGCAAAAAGGGTCAAGGAGGGTTTTCTGGGGGAGTAGACTCTGGAAGCGGTGCAGAGATTGGTCAAGGAAAGTAACAGAGGCAGCGGGAACAAAAGGAGCAAAGGGATGGAGGTAAGATACAACATCTCCTGTGTCGCTGGACTGGGAAGTACAGAGCATGGGACAGGAGGAAACTGGGCTGGAGAGTTGAGCCCAGACAGTCCCCCATGGGTTTCTCTTTATTTTTTTAAAATTTTTATTTATTTTTGGCTGAGTTGGGTCTTTGTTGCTGCACGCAGGCTTTCTCTAGTTGCAGCGAGCGGGGCTACTCTTCGTTGTGGTGCGCGGGCTTCTCATTGCGGTGGCTTCTCTTGTTGCGGAACACAGGTTCTAGGCGTGTGGGCTTCAGTTGTTGCAGTACGCGGGCTCAGTAGTTGTGGCTCACGGGCTCTAGAGCGCAGGCTCAGTAGTTGTGGCGCACGGGCTTAGTTGCTCCACGGCATGTGGGATCTTCCCAGACCAGGGATCAAACCCGTGTCCCCTGCATTGGCAGGTGGATTCTTAACCACTATGCCACCAGGGAAGCCCCCCCTGTGGGTTTCTAAGGGATCGCAAGCCACATGCACAAACTTGCACCACACGGGACTCTTCCTAAAGCTGCAGAGTCCCAGCTGGTCCCTGCCCTCTAGGAATTACTGTGCAATTGTTTGTTTCACTCCCTTAGGTCTGCTCTGCTCCCTGTGGGCAAAAGCCTTGTTTATCTCCTTCACTGTTATATTCCCAGTGCCTAGCCCAGTACCTGGCACATAGTAGGTGCCCAATAAATATGTTTTCACTGAAAGATTGGGAGAAGAAAGGATGCAACCTCACAGGATTGTTGTGAGGTTTCTCTACATTACTATGTATATCTTGTTTTGAGCAGCACCTGGCCCTAGTAAGTACTAATAAGAGAGAGTTGTTGTTATTATTATTACTGTTACTCATTAGTGTTTCTTGTTTTCCTGTCTGGTTGGCTTTGCAAGCCCACTGCTTAGTACCTTTGCTTTTGTGGCCACCCTTGCTGAATACATTTTGATGAGTAATGGTGTTTGCCAAACGATAAGAGCCCAAAAAGAAATCTTCAAAGTACAGAGAGTTACGGAAATATTCAGCATCATAAACCAGAAAATGACATGTGAAGGAGACAGTTGAGAGATTGGTTTCCTCCATGGGATCTTCAGGTCTATCTTTGCATTTCTTGGAGAGAAGGTGCACGTGTCAGACAAGGCTCCCCTGCCAGACTGATGGCTAAAATGTGTGCCCCCAAAGTGGCCTCTGGGTCAGAGGCAGGCGGAACACTGTGGGAATAGACAGGCTCTGTAGACCCCACTGACTCTAACAAACGTCTGAAGGGAGTCTGATCTGGTGGGCTGAGGGCAGGCGCGACCCCATAGCCTCCATAAGGAGGGCAGGAGTTGGGGGGCGGTGCTTATTTGGTGGTCCAAAGCCAAAATCCAGGCTTCCTCACGTTCCTCTGGCTTCTCTGGATGTAGCATCTTCCTGGTCTGTGGATGGCCCGGGATTGGCCGATCTTAGTTATAGGGAAACTGAGCAAGGGTGTTTGGTGTACTCTACTGCTTCTGAAGATTCACGGGAAACATAACTTTCTCTGAGAATCCAAGGCCTTATCCAGGAACAACAATTTAACTGTTTAGGGTCTGGTAAAAAGGTCAGTGCATCCCCTGTGGACAAGAATTTAACTCCAGAGGGGAAATTTTTCCTTTCACAGGTCTCCTATGAGCCCGGGAAAGAATTTAACATTCTTCTCCTTTCTCAAGTCTCAAAAGGATATGTTCCTTAAAGAAAATCCTGGATCTCTCTCCTCCCCTCAATGACTAAGGCCCTAGGCAAGGTTGTAGAAGAGTCTGGATTCTGTGAGAACATGTACGGCGCTGCCCTGAGTTGGTGGCTGTGTGGCCGTCTGTTTAACCAGGTACAAGTATGGGGCAAAGAGGCGCACGGAATTAAAACATACCTGGTATAGGTCCCTGTATCTGAGCTTCTGGTCGGATGTTGAATCAGGAGAGAAAATGAAGCCTGGTGTTCAAAGCTCAGGTAGGTGGAATAACTTGGACTGCCCAAGTCACCAAAATTACTTAATTAATCTAACTGAAAAAACCTGTTCAGTACTGGATTTAAAAAACTCATGTTGATGCTGCCCCTGTTTATTTGGCGGAGTGCTGGACTGAGAGGGTATATTTAGCCTCAGTGTGCTTTTGCAGGATCGCATCTTGCAGCTCAACAGGAAATATCCGGAGTCACCGCTAAAGATATCGCTGCATGTTCAGAAATTTACGAGCAGCTGTAAAAGTGGAGCTGTGGTGGTCAGAGGGCTGGAACAGGCTCCCTTTCAAATGAGAGAGGCTGCTGAATTAAACACTTGAATATACCAAGTTCATGGCAGGCAGAGTGCACCTGACAGGCTACAAATAGACAAAGTGGCAGCACTTCTGTTGCTAAAATGATACTGAACTGATACACTCCTTTTCGAAACCTACAAAGAAATGGGTGAGGGGGGAGACGGTGGGCTCTGAGATTCCCAAAAGAGGGTGAGAAACCATGCCAAAGTGAAGGAAGTAATTTCCTACCTTTGCCACTTTCCAAAAACAAATAGCTTCCCTAAGTAAACTGAAGCGGCAGTAATCAATATGTTATTTTTTAATAACGCAGGACAGAAATGGTAGCACCAAAAAGACGTTGCATACCTGGATTTGTAGTCCTGATGACAAGACATCCTGCCGACAAGCAAACCCTTTCCATCTTGGTCAGAAACCATTTACTTTTAAACATCATTTTGCCGGACTCCCTCATCAGCAACCCTACGTCCTGCTCACTAATGCCCGGCTGGAAGGGTCCCAACTTACTCGTGTCACATGCCTGGCAGAGCCACTTGCTTGAGTATGGACAAGGGTGAGTGTGTGTGATTGCGTGTCGGTGGATAGAACAGGCCACTACCCCTTCCAGAATGGCCAGTGGATCCAAACACAATTCGAGAACTTCATTCCTAGGACGTGGCCTCACCTCCCCAAGTCTCAATTTCTTTTTTTTTTTTTAATTTATTTTTATTGGAGAATAGTTGTTCTACAATGTTGTGTTAGTTTCTGCTGTACAGCAGAGTGAATCAGCTATACGTATACATATATCCCCTCTTTTTTGGATTTCCTTCCCATTTAGGTCACTACAGAGCACTGAGTAGAGTTCCCTGTGCTACACAGCAGGTTCCCAAGTCTCAATTTCTCTTTCCTAGAATGTGGAGCTAAAAAAGAGCGCCCTGATGACCTTCTGAGGTTGTCGTGGAGCTAGAACAAGCTCATGCAAGCGAGAGCATTGTGTGAATCTGAAAAGCTGCAAGCTTGACGGAGGATGCGTTTGCTGTTGTGACTGGGCATTCTACTGGAAAGGCAGGGAAGGAACAGCCGTATCTCATGTGATTAGAAAGTGCTGTGAACACAGACTGTGTTCTCTTGTGGGATGGCGCCATCTCAAGCAGGTACAGCAATGCCCACATCCCAGATCAGAGCAGCAGAGGGTACAGGATATTTCCTGCTTGCTCTCAACCTCGACTTGGTTCCTTGTCATAATCGCTGGCTCAACTCTTGTTTCAGTAGCTGTTCCTCTTCTGGGTGGCTCGCAAAGCCAGGGTTGGGCCTGGAGTCATTGGGAAGCAGGGACCGAAGCAGATGTGGGCCCAGCCTTGATGTGAATGGAGCTAGGTTATCCCCAGGGCCTCCCCTGGGACGGGTCCCCCAGGCTGGTTAGCTCCAGCTAGGAGGACGAGAGATGCCCATCTTCTCTTAGGCAGCCCCACTAACAGCTGCCGTTTAGCCATCACTTAACCGAGGTGATTAAAAAATATGCAGGGGTGTTGTCTAAATCTGGGAGGGAACATTAAAAACTGAAATTACTTGTTGTGTTAGGATGGTGGGATTATTAATGCTTCCCTTGCCTCTTTCCCGCACTATCTTTTCTTTTTCTTGGCTGCACCAGACAGCATGTGGGATCTTAGTTCCCTGACCAGGGATCGAACCTGCACCCTCTGCACTGGGAGCACAGAGTCTTAACCACTGGACGGCCAGAGAAGTCCCTTTCTCACACTCTCTTAATGTTGTTAGTCTTTAAAATAAAGAAGGAAAGGAACTGTAATTGGAGTTGTAACATTTTATAAAATGGCATCCGGTTACCCTGATTTTGCCTTTACTGGGCTTGAAAGTGCAAAGTTAAAGAAATGTCACGTAGGCTAAAGTATTTCAATGTAATGATTATATTTTCACCCTCTAAAATATTTTAAGGGTGGCCTCCTTCGCTTCAAGGTATTTTTTGGAGTATGCAGTAAATGGCAAAGGGAGTGAGAGGTTTAAAAATTGGAAATCATATCATAGCTTTTTAATTTGGAAAATGCTTTGACATCTACAATCTTTTCAATTAATGAAGGATGAACTGTTTATTGAGAACCTACTATGGGCTGAACATCGGGCAGAGTATTGTGTATTTCCTCTTCGTTCATCTTCGTCCCTATTCCCCTACCAAAAGGGATCATCACTGTTTGCTTTGTAAGGCACTCAGCAGTGACCTTGCTTCATGCATGATTTTTTTTTTTTTTTAAGCTGTAGGTGCCAAAATAGCGGCAGTGAGGGGAACTTCTAATAACTTGGGGTTCCTCCAATGAACAACAATAAACCATTACAAAATAAAGCCTGGCACCTTAGGGCAGACCTTAGCTGTTTTTTCAGGGGAAAACAATAGAAGGGGCAACTTCTCAGTCCCTCTGATTTTTCTGCACACCATTTCCTCTTGCTTGATTTCAGAAATCATTCACTCTATTTGACAAGGAGGTACATGGAGATAAGGTGAGGTGAAGGTTCTGGTTGCAGGGCACCCAGCAGAGGAGGAGCAGAATGGAGGAAACAACCAAGGTTTGCTGGTACACTGTCTCCCTGGACCCTGGCTCTATAACCGGTGGAGCTGGTGAGCTTCACAAGATTTTATGTGTGAGGCTGAGCTAGTTACTTACTTTCTGTACTTCAGTACAGTAAGTCCCCTACGTACGAACCTTCAAATTGCGAACTTTCAAAGATGCGAACGTGCGTTCCATCAACGTCAGTCGTGAGTGAAACTGCAGCTTGCCTTGCATCTCCTGTTGTTGACGATCCTTTAGCTCTACCGTCTCCCACCTCCTCTCCCTCCTCCAGTCAGTAACTCTTCTTGCCTGTTCACTCGATGCCAGCCCCTGTATGCCAGCTGTGGAACTGTACTACTGTACTTTTCAAGGTACTGTACCATACGATTAAAAATGTTTTATTTATTTTTTGTGTTTTTTTAATGTATTATTTGTGCGAAAAGTATTATAAACCTATTACAGTACAGTACTATGTAGCTGATTGTGTTAGTTGGGTGGTACCTAGGCTAACTTTGTTGGACTTACGAACAAACTGGACTTACGAACGTGCTCTTGGAACGGAACTCATTTGTATGTAGGGGACTTACTTATATACATATGAAACACTGGACGTAATGATACACAGTCCTCCCTCCCTCACAAAAATGTCTTGGGTACACATAACTAGTGTACACATCACCATGATTGCCCATTTCATTAGCATACAAATTTGGTCACTTACATAAACCAATTTATATCTCTTTGCCTCCCAAAGAAACAAACAGACAAGCAATAAGACATCAGTACCACAACTTTCCAGTTGATGCAGGTGATTAATTCTAACCAAAAAATTCCACTCTGGGTCAGGCCTACCATCCATCCATTCAGCTCAGCACTGAATCTCTTTTGGTGGCACCAAGGGACAAGTTGAGGGACATGTGAAGGAAGATGGCTGTCAATGTTGATGTCAACCTCAGATGGTTAAGGCCACGCACCAAACCGTTGAGTTTTCTCTAACATCCCTCACCATAGACCCATCATCCATGAAATTGGTTTAAGCCATTTTAAAAGTTATTTGTAATTCTGGCCTTACCACATCTTAAGTTAATGAAATTAGGGACTTCCCTGGTGGCACAGTGGGTAAGAATCCGCCTGCCAATGCAGGGGACACGGGTTTGATCTCTGGTCCGGGAAGATCCCACATGCCGCAGAGCAACTAAGCCCGTGGTGCCACAACTACTGAGCCTGCGCTCTAGAGCCCGTGAGCCACAACTACTGAGCCCGCATGCTGCAACTACTGAAGCCCATGTGCCTAGAGCCCATGCTCTGCAACAAGAGAAGGCACCGCAACGAGAAGCCCGTGCACTGCAATGAAGAGTAGCCCCCGCTTGCCACAACTAGAGAAAGCCTGCGCGCAGCAACAAAGACCCAATGCAGCCAAAAATAAATAAATAAATTAAAAAAAAAGTGATGCTTAAAAAAAAAGTTAATGAAACTCCATAAGCTTATGAAACCTGCCATGTAAATCAGTGATGCTTTTTTTTTTTTTTTCTTTTTGAATTTGCCTCTTTCAAACTTCAGGGTGGTCCTCCTGATTTGTCTTACTACATCAGGATTTGGTGAAAATGTCCGTGTTGGCATTCATCACACACTTGGTAATTTAAAAAAAAAATCTGATTACATACAGCTTCTCTCAGTCTTTCTGTATTGAGACAGAAGAATCCAAACTTGAACATTTATTCTCACATAGTATTTTTTAAACCAGTTTCTTAACATTGGTCTGAGTACCACAAGTCAGTCACAGATGGGCACGAGATGGCATGCAAAGCTGTGTGTGCACACGCTTGCTGTTCTCTTTGAGGTTCTCAAAGGCTTCTGTGACTCCAAAAAGCTTATGGACCACCACCGTTGATCACTTGGTTCCTTCCTGGAGCTTCTTTAGTTCTGGTTAGCTATTTCTTGAGATATAGTAGCCAGAATGGCATGTAAGATTCTAGATGAGGACTGTCAAAATTCTGAACAAGATTATTCTGTTATATATTTGTAATCGTTCACCAGATAATGTCTGTTATTTTGGTGGATTTTTCTGGCCGTAGTAGCTGCCCCTGTATCCATGTCTTCAGACAATGGTACAGAAGGACTCTCATGTGTGTTTTCTGAACAGAATTCCATACCTTGGGATATTATCCTACCATTAGTGCAACCTAATTTGGATTATTTTCCCTAGATACACTGCTTTCCGTTTCTCCACACTGAGTTTCATCTGCTGCTTATCTACTTCTCAGCTGTAGAACCAACAGATCTTCTGGAATTTATATAATGTGGGTTTGATTTTTGGTTGTGATAAAGTGTCCTCTGCAAACTTGCATATTCTCCTGTGTACTAAATCACTTTAAAATAAGTAACCAAGTCCATGTGGCAGAAAGAACTTACTGCCCCCCAAACATTGTGCTCCTGTGTCCATAGTGAAGAGTCACAACTGGGAAGGGGGCAGCCTGGCAGAGACCACAGTTTCCAGAATGCCTTGCGTTTAGCTAGGGCCAAATAACTGGTTCTGGCCAGTGGGATGTAATTGGAAGTGAATGGTGTCCCTCTGGCCAGAGTTGTTTAAGAATGGGGGTGCCTTCTCCATCACCTCCCTCCCTCCACTTGCCAACGGGATACAGAGGACTCTGGGAACTTGCTGAGGACAGAGGCCCAAGAGGGAACAAACTTGGGTTCCCGTGTCACCATGTGAAGAAGTGCTACCCTGGTGACCAAGGACACCCACATCAGACTGTTAGGTGAGAAATGAACATCTGTTTCTCCACTGAAATGTAGGGGGCTTGTTTATGACAGCAGATAATATTCAGATAGACCACCACTCAGACTATTTCCATCCATAGAAAGTTCCATCTCTCTCTCTCCTGTATTCAGAGGTGTCTATGTCATTTCCCCAACCACAAGAAAAAGGTCCTCCTGTAAAATCCTAGTGTCTAAAACATTGTAATAGGTTTTGTAAGATACCTTATCAAAGGTATTTTTTTAAAATAAATTTATTTATTTATTTTTAATTTTGGCTGTGTTGGGTCTTTGTTGCTGCGTGCGGGCTTTCTCTAGTTGTGGCGAGCGGGGGCTACTCTTCGATGCAGTGCTCGGGCTTCTCATTGCGGTGGCTTCCCCTGTCACGGAGCATGGGCTCCAGGCACGCGGGCTCAGCAGTTGCGGCTCTCGGGCTCCAGAGCACAGGCTCAGCAGCTCCGCGGCATGTGGGATCCTCCCGGACCAGGGATAGAACCTGTGTCCCCTGTATTGGCAGGCGGACTCCCAACCACTGCGCCACCAGGGACGCCCCAAAGGTATTTTTTTTGATAGTCTTACGCCACAGGTTTAAGTGATTTGCCTGAATCCAGGTTCTAGTAAAAGGTAACATATCTGAAAAGTATTTTTGATTCTTTGAAAACAAGTTGCTTTATAATTCCCACATGTCAGTATTTATTATTGCTCAGATTAATCTGGCCTTAACAATATAACAGTGAGGGCTCTGCCAGTCAAGTATAAACACCCAGTTGTATTTATATGTGTAAGTACCTCCTTATGAATGGTAAATAACACCAGATCCTTAAACTGTCCTACCAATGTTTATGAAATACAGCAATATCAGTGTGAATTCTGGTCCTACTCTTAGTACCATTATGAGGGAGAGAAGTGGCCTTGGTGGCCAAGGTGGAAACCAGCTCTGCTGTGGTGTGACTTGGTCCTGGTAGATGGATGGGTTTGGGTCGAGAAAATCAAGGCTGGAGAGCTACTGTGGTGCTTTTGGACCACCAAGCTGGACGTTCTCCCTTCAACAACCTCTTTCCTCTCAGGTCAACAGTGTGTTTGCCCCCGCTTTTCTCCCAGGTGGTAATATAGGACAAGAGGGTTTACATTCACCTGGCCTCTGTCAGCACTGACACAAGTGTCCATGACTATGGGGGTGGAAGAATGGGAGCCCCGGGTTGTGGTTAGGTCCAGTCCCGGCGGTGGCTGCTTTGGTAAGAGTGTGGTTTCAGGAAGAATATTCCAGTCTTTTTCCGAAGCTCACCTCCTGGTGAATTCACTAAAGGAATTCCAAGTCCCAGCAGAAGCAGAGGCCCAACCATTAGCAAAGGCTTGGAGAACTCCAAGGTTGGCAAAGAACCCTTGGGTTCTGAGGACTCGGCCAGGAGCTGGGGGCAGGTGGGGGGGGGTGCTGCAGAGCTGCATGGGGGCAGCCCTTCTCTCACAGGAGGGTGGGCACCTCCCTCACACTGGAGGGGCTCTGAGGCCCCTGAATCCTGATGTAGCAGCAGGTGAGGTAAGTTGAAACACACTCTCCGGAGGACATATCTCAGGAACATGGAACACAAAAAATGCTGCTTTCATTAAGTGTACTTTCCTGTGCACATTGTGCTGTAATCCATGGGAGGAGGCCATCTGCACGACAGTGACACTCTCTAGTTGACTGAAACGAGACTTTTCTAGGAAACCCATTTTGAGTGGTGTATCTTACACGGGGTGAATATATTAACAGTATAATCACCAGGAAAATTTACATGTATATATGATGCTTATCAACGGTCAAGAAAATCTGAGTGACGCTAAAGACCTTCCACGTCAAGGCTCCTTTTCTCAGGAGGATTCAGAGACATCCTGAGAAATAGTTTCATTATCTCTGAATATGAAGAAAGTAAATAATGGTACTGGGGAAAAAACCTTTGGACCCTTCTGGCTTCAACGGGCTTAGGGTGGAAGCTCTCAGAATCTAGCAGTTATTCCCACGGATGAGGAAGGAAAAGACCGTCCCCACTTTAGTACTTAACTCACTAAGGACTATCTGTTTGTGTCCCTGGTAACAAGCCCCTCCCGAGGTCCTAAGGGACCTGATATAGAGGGTGGAGGAAGAGAGACTGGTCATGGTTGGGATGAAGGATGGGATAGGATCCTGATGTCAGAGGGCCAGGCAGGCACTCAGTTGGAAAGTTGCTCTTTGTTCCTAAAAATGAAACGTCTGAGCCTCCTTTTTGGATTCTTCCTTGGGATGAAGCCAGCCAACTGCTGGCCTCTTTTTAGGATTAGCTCAATTGCCATCAGCCCAAAGGTGTACTCCCAAGACCCTCAAGATCTTCTGGCTCCTGGCAAAATGCTCCACAATAAAGTAAATGATGTAAGACTAAGTCTCTCTTGAAAGGATATGGCTGCAAATTTTGCTTTTGTAAAGCAAAATAGGCTCAGCAAAAAAAAAAAAAAAAAAAAAAGGCTCAGCAGAAAGGGTGAGTGGGCAGCACTAGGGGGAGAAAACTGGGTCGGAAAGGCTGCCCAGAGGTGGTGAAAGGACTAATGACTGGATATGCAGTGTGCTTTAGAAAATTCTCTAGGAGGGCTGGTGGCAAGGATGCCTCATAGAAAGACCTCCCATGAAGGATCCCTACCACACCTTCCTTCTAGAGAGTTCTCCATTCATGAAGTCTTCACCCAAAGTTACAGCTTCAGTTAATAAAATGACAGTGATGTATTATGCTGCATATCTAACAAACAGAAGGGCCGCAGCCCCTCTCCTTTAAAGAGGCTCTGTTTGGGGAAGGTTTTGGGCAGCCGTCATCTAGGCCAATTACACGCTGTGATGGGTCCAAGAATCACAGCCGTTTCTCAGAGCTCTTCTAAGATTGAGCCTCCTGTGATGGGCTGATAGGCCTGTGTATAAAGAGCTCTCACAATCCAAAGGGACCCTTTTTGCAGTGTCCGTCTTAACTATTCCATTGTGCAGCCAATTGAAGACTAAATGCATAAACAGAATGTCAAATAGTGAAGAAGACCTTCCCTTCCCTGGAAGAGGAAAAAGATTCTGTGAGCATTGGTGCCCATGCTCCAATACATTTTGCCCATCAGCAGACACTGGGAAGAAGATTCACTCAAACCCAAATCATTATGTCCTATATCAGTAGTTGGGGCTTTAGGATGTAAAATAATGAGCAAAATCACTAGTTAATCTACATATTGTGCCTCCAGAGTTCAGCTGTTGGAAATAATTTTCTGGTTGAGGAAACAGAAGAGGTAAAAGATTTCTCAGGGACTCCTTAGTTTTATTGGAGTCCAAATTTCCCAGCCTAGGCCAGAGTTTCTTCATTAGGTGGTCCAGAGAGACCCTGTGTACCAGAATCAGCTGTAGGTGCTTTGGAGATTCCAGACTTGGATCACAGAAATTGGGGGGGCCTGAGAATCTTCATTTTGAACAAGCTCACTCACCTGGTGATTCTTTTGCACATTGAGGTTTAGGAATCATTGCTATGTCTTTAACCTCCCCTTACTCTTTAAAACAAGCAAACAAACAAACAAAAGGACATTACAGTTCTTCAGGTATAGTTCCTGCTCAGCCAATTCACAGACATTTTAAAGAAGTTATTGTAACATTATTGGCCCTCTATTAACTTTTACATGTATTATAGCAGGCCTTAAAGAATAAGCTGTCCCAAAATGGAATGGGTTAGTGAATTTTCCATCACTGGAGGTGTTCAAGTAGAGGTTGGAAAACTACTTAGCAAGGATACTGTAGAAAGGATTCAGGTGTCAGTAGAAAGTCCCAGCCCTGAAGTAATGTATTACATGTCCTCCAGCTCTATAATCCTATGATAATATTATAACAAAATCAGCTTTAATATATCAAATACTACATTTTCAAAAGTCTAAGCATACACTCAGAGATTTTATTGGTAGCTTGTAAAAGCAGCAAGAAAACCAGTCTATAAATCTGAAGTCCAGAAGCTGAGGACAGAACCAACAACGAACTTGGGGATTCTTAGCTTTAATTCCAGCTCTGAAACTTATTGGCTGGCAGGGTGCTCATGATGACAAACAGATAAAGGGCAAAGAGTCCGTCATCTTCACAGTGGTCTACACATCCCAAGCATCCTGATATCTGATGTCACGGAAATGACTGCTGAGCCTTTTCACCCTTCATCTTGGTGTTCATCAGATCATAGACCTTAAATCCCTCCCAGTGCTTTAGGTTCTTCAACCCTAGAGAAGGCTATCACTAAAGGACCAGGGAATCACAATCCTCAAGAGGATAAATGCCTGCCCGTGCTGGTGGATGCAGCTGTTTTCTACCACCCTAGAGTTTATTCTTCGCTGTTCAGGAATGTGTATGTGTGCGTGGATCATTGCTACTACAGAAGAAGAACGCCGGCAGAGGTGGGGTGGAGGGTGGGTTACAGTTAGCATATTACCCAAAGGCTCAGTGTAATGGGAACAGAAGGTAGGCTTGTGCCAAACAGAATAAGAGGGGGACCCTGAAGTTCCCCAATTAATAACACCAGCAATTCATATTAAGCGCAGAGTGCCTTGGTGGAGTCGGAATGATTTGCTAAAACCATTTACAGGTATCCTCTTGACAAAATGACTGCCAAATCGCCCACCCTTCAATCCACGTTGTATGGATTGTACACAAGCACCTTGACAGATTTGGACCTCAGACTTGAAAAGAGCACCTTGAGGTGATGGCTAAGAAGAGAAATGTTCAACTTGATGAGAAATTACGACGACAGGACCACTGTGAAGTCACATGCATGGATTCTTTCCAATTGTGCCCTTTACTTCTGAAACACTTTTCAAGCTTTGGAATTTAAAACAAACGGAATCCAAAACCACACCTGGCCATCCTAGCACTGTGGTTGGTACATAGTAGGCGTTCAATCCATAGTTGTCAAAAGGATGAAAAGAGCGAGTGAATGAATGAATAAGTGAATGAATGAATAAGTGAACGAATGAATGGAGAGACAACAGTAGATTCCAAAAGTAATTAGGGCTCAATCCTGTAGCCCACTTCTAAGAATGACAGCCTTTTAGAAGATGCTGGTATTTTAGCTTCAGAGATTGCTAAGTATAATTTTGTGACGTACGAACAGGATTTAAATTCTGCTTTGTTCCTGAATGATCAAGACAAAAAGACTCCTTAGAAGGGAAAAGAGGCAAGGGAGGGGAGGACGGCAGGAGGAAAGTCATGCTTAAGAGCTAATTGAAGATTTCTACTAGTAATTTTTAAATCTTAGAGATGAATTGCCTAAGCCATGATAACTGAATTCAGTGCACATGTCGGTTGTAGGATGGCTTGAACTGTTACATGATATTTTATTGAGTCTTCACACTGCAAATTTGGGGGAAATTAAGCTGTTTGTAACTTACTTTGGAGGAAAGAGAAATAATGTGCATGTATATGTTAGCCAGGTCGATGACCTGTCTTTTGGTGCAATTTGATAGCTCCACCTGGGATAGGAGCCAAACTCTCTTTGGGGAAAGACTTACTTTTAGAATACCAGCAATCTCCAAATCCATAATGGCAAATTACACGGGTCTGAGAATAAGAGGAAAAGCCACCATGACTAGAATGAAAGGATAATGCAGGGGGGACTTGGGCTTCTCTGGGCTTCATGGTAGATGATTCTCTGGGTTTTATACTGCTCCTTCCTCGGCCCTGAGAACTCTTAATCCTATTTTCATTGCCCTAGTAAACCGGTAAATATTTACTCCTCCTAGACTGCAGTTACTCACACAATAAACAGGTAATAAACATTTTACTGCCCTAAGCAACCTTCTGCTAGGCAGGCAGCCAGAATAGAAAAGCCTGTGCAGAGAGTAACCCCCTACAGGATAAACTGCGGGGGGCCAAAGGATGTGAGTAACCCTTTTAATGTCCTACACCCTCTCTGGGCTCCAGGAGAGTGACGAGGAGCTGCTGGGGTGCATTAGCCGGCCCCAGGGGTCTGGATTCTTCTCTGCTTGATGCTAGTAGGGAAGATCTGATTTCACCAAAAGGGAATTTAGTTGCCATTTCAAAGCTCTGTCTAGCTAAATTAAGGATGAGGAATGAAACTGGAGTTTACAATCTCCCAGGTGAAACCATGGGCTGTGAGGCTGGAAAACCAAAGAAGGGACAGTTAGCAGCTGACTGAAGTAGTTATGGGAAGAGAATGATTCTGTTCAATTTCTGCTTGATCTCCAGTTTGCATGTTATTTTCCAACACATCCTGGTTTCATTGTGACTGTTTACATCCTCCCCCGATATCAAATCAAATAGTTGTTATCATGTGTTGACTCTGTGAAAGTCACGGTGGACATCCTTTGGCATCCTGTTTTTCCACTGTACGTAGGGTTCCCTCAAAAGCCCGTTACCTTCAGCTTAGTGGAGAGCATCTTATAGTTCCAACTGCTTAGGAAATATTTCAGTTTCCTTTAACCTTGAAGGTACAGCTTGCAGCTACTAGAAGACTCGGCACCTTTCCCCATCTCAGGGAAATAAGGGCAGAGCCAAAGAGAATATGAGAAGCTCTGTTTCTTCCTCTGCCATTTAACTTATTTATGGGAGATGAAAATCTTACTTACATAAATATTTTCCACCAAATAGCATGCCAAATGTGAATGTATTAACCCAAGGCAAAATGATAAACGGATCTGCATAAACAATTTTCCAATTCATCTAGGTTGAAAGAATGATTATTTCGTAAATCAACAGTTCTTTGATATCATTTGCAGTTAATTTATGGTATTTTGCTCTAATTTTATTTGGGAATATTCATTTTTGTTGTATTTTATGGCAGAAGTGTTGCGATTTGTCTAGCAAGAACTAAAACATGCTGATATGTCTAAAGAGATCTATTTGAGGTCAGATCGCATCCAGAGTGGCTGCTGTCTTGCCTACAGGACCCTAGAAACCCCACCCCCACTTCTGCTTTTGTTTTTCTTTTGAACCTTTCTTGAGAGGGTCAAGGAAGTGACTCAGCAGATAACAGATTAGAAAGCACTTTGAAGATGCACATTGATAGATGAAAGAAAAATAAAGAAGCTACTGGCCACTATTGGAAGAAGTGCAGGGTGAAGCCAGGCTACCAGCCATTCTGGCAGAGGTTTTCAAGTAGAGTCTTTCCCTGAACTGTGTTTGGGTGACTCTTACAAAAGCAGGATGGAAATACACCCAAAGCAGATATCTGCAAAGTGGAGCCCTTAAATCCCCAAACAAAAGGCACAAACACTGGATGGCAAAGCATAGGTATAGACAGAAGCAAAGGGGGAGAGATCACAGGTGGACCAAGGATCCAAGTCAAGGGGTTTGTGGAAAAAAGGGGTGGGGTGGCTAAAAAAGTGACTAACAAAGAGCAGGAAACCATCCTTCTGCTTGACCGGCATTAGACTGATATTCTGTGTCCTACTTTGGTTCTGGTATTTGCAAAATGACATGGAGAAAACTGACCAGCAACAGCCATGAGAGCAGCCATGAGAGCAACAGCCAGAGACCAGCAACAGCCATGACTCAAAGGATAGAAAAAGGGCTCTCAGAGTGAGATGAAAGGGATTGGGTTGTTTGTCCTGGAGCAAAAAAGGTTAAGGGGTGACAGAAACAGTACTCAAGTACAGGAAGGGTTTTGGAGGGGGACTGACCAGCTTCTCCACGTGCAGGGAGACTGATGAGCGGTAACAAGGGGCTTAAACAGAAAGTTGGGATAGCCTCATCCACCAGAGGCCAGACAGCAGAAGCAAGAAGAACTACAATCCTGCAGCCTGTGGAACGAAAACCACATTCACAGAAAGACAGACAAGATGAAAAGGCAGAGGACTGTGCACCAGATGAAGGAACAAGATAAAACTCCAGAAAAACAACTAAATGAAGTGGAGATAGGCAACCTTCCAGAAACAGAATTCAGAATAATGCTAGTGAAGATGAGCCAGGCCCTCGGAAAAAGAATGGAGGCAAAGATCGAGAAGATGCAAGAAATGTTTAACAAAGACCTAGAAGAATTAAAGAACAAATACCTAGAAGAATTAAAGAACAAGCAAACAGAGATGAACAATACAATAAGTGAAATGAAAAAGACACTAGAAGGAATCAATAGCAGAATAACTGAGGCAGAAGAACAGATAAGTGACCTGGAAAAAAGAATGGTGGAATTCACTGCCATGGATCAGAATAAAGAGAAAAGAATGAAAAGAAATGAAGACAGACTAAGAGACCTCTGGCACAACATTAAATGCACCAACATTCGCATTATAGGGGTCCCAGAAGGAGAAGAGAGAGAAAAAGACCCGAGAAAATATTTGAAGAGATTATAGTTGAAAACTTCCCTAACACGGGAAAGGAAATAGCCACCCAAGTCCAGGAAGCACAGAGAGTCCGAGGCAGGATAAACCCAAGGAGAAACACGCCGAGACACACAGTAATCAAATTGACAAAAATTAAAGACAAAGAAAAATTATTAAAAGTAACAAGGGAAAAACGACAAATAACATACAAGGGAACTCCCATAAGGTTAACAGCTGACTTCTCAGCAGAAACTCTACAAGCCAGAAGGGAGGGGCATGATATATTTAGAGTGATGAAAGGGAAGAACCTACAACCAAGATTACTCTACCTGGCAAGGATCTCATTCAGATTCGACAGAGAAATCAAAAGTTTTACAGACAAGCAAAAGCTAAGAGAATTCAGCACCACCAAACCAGCTCTACAACAAATGCTAAAGGAACTTCTCTAAGTGGGAAACACAAGCAAAGAAAAGGACCTACAAAAATAAACCCAAAACAATTAAGAAAATTGTTACCATTGATACCATTGATACAATTGATACCATTGTATCCTATGGTAATAGGATCATACACATCGATAATTACCTTAAACATGGATGGATTAAATGCTCCAACCAAAAGACACAGGCTTGCTGAATGGACACAAAAACAAGACCCATATATATGCTGTCTACCAGAGACCCACTTCAGACCTAGGGACACATACAGACTGAAAGTGAGGGGATGGAAAAAGATATTCCATGCAAATGGAAATCAAAAGAAAGCTGGAGTAGCAATACTCATATCAGATAAAATAGACTTTAAAATAAAGACTGTAACAAGAGACAAGGAGGGACACTACATAATGATCAAGGGATCAATCCAAGAAGAAGATGTAACAATTATAAATATATATGCACCCAACATAGGAGCACCTCGATACATAAGACAACTGCTAGCAGCTATAAAAGAGGAAATCGACAGTGACACAATAGTAGTGGGGGACTTTAACGCCTCACTTACACCAATGGACAGATCATCCAGACAGAAAATTAATAAGGAAACACAAGCTTTAAATGACACAATAGACCAGATAGATTTAATTGATCTTTATAGGACATTCCATCCAAAAACAGCAGATTACACTTTCTTCTCAAGTGCGCACGGAACATTCTCCAGGATAGATCACATCTTGGGTCACAAATCAAGCCTCAGTAAATTTAAGAAAATTGAAATCGGGCTTCCCTGGTGGCGCAGTGGTTGAGAATCCGCCTGCCAATGCAGGGGACACGGGTTCGAGCCCTGGTCCGGGAGGATCCCACATGCTGCGGAGCAACTAGGCCCGTGTGCCACAACTACTGAGCCTGTGCTCTGGAGCCCGTGAGCCACAACTGCTGAGCCTGCATGCCACAACTACTGAAGCCCATGCGCCTGGGGCCTGTGCTCTGCAACAAGAGAGGCCACTGCAATGAGAATCCCATGCACTGCAATGAAGAGTAGCCCCCACTCGCCGCAACTAGAGAAAAGCCCTCGCACAGCAATGAAGACCCAACGCAGTCAAAAATAAATAAATAAATAAAATTAAGAAAATTGAAATCATATCAAGCATCTTTTCCAACCACAACGCTATGAGAATAGAAATAAATTACAGGGGAAAAAATGTAAAAAACACAAACACATACAGGCTAAACAATACATTACTATATAACCAAGAGATCACTGAAGAAATCAAAGAGGAAATCAAAAAATACCTAGAGACAAATGACAATGAAAACACGATGATCCAAAACCTATGGGATGCAGCAAAAGCAGTTCTAAGAGGGAAGTTTATAGCAATACAATCCTACCTCAAGATACAAGAAAAGTCTCAAATAAACAATCTAACGTTACACCTAAAGGAACTAGAGAAAGAAGAACAAACAAAAACACAAAGTTAGTAGAAGTAAAGAAATCATACAGATCAGAGCAGAAATAAATGAAATAGAAACAAAGAAAACAATAGCAAAGATCAATAAAACTAAAAGCTGGTTCTTTGAGAAGATAAACGAAATTGATAAACCTTTAGCCAGACTCATCAAAAAAATGAGGGAGAGGACTCAAGTCAATAAAATTAGAAATGAAAAAGAAAAAAAAAATAAGAAAGTTGGAGCACATTCAGTTGCCTAGAAGGAAGAATTCAGGGAAAGGCAGGATAGTAAGTACTATATGCAGGCTAATATGGATCTTGGACTTAACATGTCCAGAACAGAATTTCTGTTCTTTTTTCACCCCGACTCCTGACACTCATGAAGTCTCCTCTATTTCAGTAGACAATACCAACACCAGCCCTGTTGGCCAAGGAAAAGTCCTAGGAATCATTCACATGTCCTTCTTTCCCTACCCACCCCAATCCAGTCCTTCAGCAGATCTTGTCAGCTCAACCTCCAGAACAATGTCTGAATTGGGCCACTTTTCAATCTGCACCACTACCTTCCCCATCCAAGCCATCAGCATCACTTGCTTGGACTCAAGCCAGGAGGATCCTTGTATCCTCCTTCAATCCATTCTCCATAGGGCTGCTTTTTAGAGCATAAATCAGACCATGTTGCTCCCCTGCTCAGCACCATCCAAAGACTTCCCATCACGCTTAGAATATAACCCATGCTCTTTACCATGGCCTTCAAGGCTCTGCATCACCTGGCTCCTGTCTACTGCCGGGGCCTCATCACCTCCTCCATCCCTGTCTCCCTGCTCCTCACTTTAGCCACACTGACTTCCTTGATGTTCCTGAACAAGCCAGCCTCGTTACATCTTTGCACCCGCTGCTTCCTCGGCCTGGAACACTCTTGTCTGACCTCTTCACTCAGCTGGCTCCTTTTTGTCAATCAGGCCTCAGCTCAAGTGTCACCTCTGCAGGCCTCCTCCAGCCACTAGCCATGCACAGTCTGAGAGTGGGGACTTTATCTTTTTCCCAGTGGTGTCCTCAAGCCTCAAACAGGTACCTGACACGTTGCAGGTAATGCAATAAATATTGGTTGAATAAAGGATAGGTTGATTATAAAAGGAGGTTGTTATATCCCAAGAGAGCTGGAGATGAGAAAAAGAAACTGCTGTGAATGGACGAGATGATCTTTTGGGCAGAGATTCACAGGGCTGTGTGTCTTTGAAGTGGGGAGGGGGCCTAGCCTACTCCACTGAGGTCCTAGAGAAGAGTGAAACCAGTGGGGCATAATCCTTACTAGGGTCAGGGAATTTTAGGAGCGTTTCCCTGAGCAAAGGAAAAAGCACTGAGGGCTGACCTCGGGTCTTGGAGGACAGTCACGGTGGAAGGAGAGAAGGATGGGGATGTAAGATCCGCTACCCCACTCAAAAACCACTGAGCTGGATCACCCGTTAGGAGGAATTGAGATGTCTGTTTCCTTTTTACTTCATAAAGAGTCATGAGAGGCTCAGCTGCTCCCTTACTCTTCCTGAAAGTGAGTCCACAGCTCTGTTTCCATAACATTTATAAGGCCCTAGTGATTTTAAGTTACCATAGGAAATGCTGTGAGTCATCGTAAATCTACGTCACATCGTCTACTTTTTTTAAAAAATTTTTATTGGAGTAGAGTCAATTTACAATGTTGTGTTAGTTTCTGCTGTACAGCAAAGTGAATCAGCTATATATATATGTATATATATATATATGTAAATATATCCACTCCTTTTTAGATTTTTTTTCCCATATAGGTCATTACAGAGTATTGAGTAGAGTTCCCTGCGTGATACCGTAGGTCCTTATTAGTTATCTATTTTATATATAGTAGTGTATATATGTCAACCCCAATCTCCCAATTTATCCCTCCGCATCTCTGATTCAGAATTGGACTAAGGAGGGATGGGAAGGACCATTGGAAGACATGGCTGCAAGATTTCTGTAGGCCTTGCATGCAATGACTTTCCATTGCCCCAGCCAGTTAGCCAGGGCTTTAAGATCAGGGTCAATAGTTTCAATTTTATTTTTGCCCTTAATGTCCCCGAAGAGCCGAGGGCAGCCTTTGACGGGGGTGGGCGGGGGAGGGGGAGCTGTGTAAATGTTAATGATTGATTGACTCATAGACCTCACAGAATGCAGACTCTCGCAGGTTTCTAGTAGGCTTTGCTGCCCTTCAGTTCAAAATCTCAAAGTGTTAAAATCAGGTGGCTGATAATAATCGAAGATAAGTAGATTTAGAATTTAATTTAAAGAATACTTTATGACACCCCCCCAAAAAAAAACCCCTCTAAGTGGTCACAATTTTAATTGTGTTTTTTAAGGCTTATAGCCCTGATTGTTTATATTTAACATTGTTTCTAAAATGTTTAAGAAAGGCCAGTGAAATCTCCTTAAATTTAGAAACACAAGTTACTATCTGCTGTCTATTTCAAGAAGTATTTCTTGGGCTATATCTGTATCCTGGGATTTGCTAGCGATACATAAGCATAGGATATGATGACAGACTGGAACATGGGCTGGATTCTTTATAAATCAATAACTGGAGGAGGGACGAGGGACTGTCTGCTTTGGTGATTTCATTTTTAGCCACAGCTGGCCGGATTGCTTATTGGAAAATAAAAGTCCTGGTAGATTGAGCTTGACAATAACCAGGCTTGACTACATTGGCCCCGTCTCCACTCTCTGCAATTCGAATGAGTGGAGGAGGGGAGGCCGACAGGGGAAGACTTCTCCCCTCCTCTGTCACAGATCCGTCTTAGTTTATTTTGGAGGGCACAAGCCATATGTCGCCCATGTAAAGTGCTGTTCTCTGTCAGCTCGTGGACTCTGCTGTCCTTGTGCCTCCAGGCCAGCCGAGGTGCTGCTGTTTCCGACTTCCAAGCTTCTTAAGAATCACATGAAAATCGAGAGCCAGGCTATCCAATGCAGTGCCACTAACTGCATTTAAGCAAAATTAAATAAAAAATTCAGTTTCTCAGTGGTACTAGCCACTTTTCGAGTGTTCATAACCACATGTGGCTAGTGGCGACTGCATGGGACCATGCAGATAAAGGACATTTTTATATCCCAGAAAGTTGTATCACATGTCCCTGATCCAGAAAACTCACTTGGTGCCAGGAGGCCCTTCCTTACTCTGTTCACAG
The DNA here is from genome assembly GCF_965194825.1 of Balaenoptera physalus. Lineage (NCBI taxonomy): Eukaryota > Metazoa > Chordata > Mammalia > Artiodactyla > Balaenopteridae > Balaenoptera > Balaenoptera physalus. The sequence goes on from NC_138884.1 coordinate 26,893,203, forward strand.
CTACTGAAATCTTCACACCTTCGTGGTGGTGAAGGGAATTGGGTCTCTTAGAATTTGAGAATTTTCTGGGTGCCATGCGTCTATGTAAAATGCGGATACCACAAATCTGTGACAAAGCTCAAGGAACCTCAAACCAAGGACTCTGAACGAACCTCAGATTTCTCAGTGGAAGCCTACCCTGTGCTTTTATTCTACCAAACTGCGAAGGCACGTGGAACGTTTTACCCTGTGTTTGCTACCTTTTCATTGTTCATCACCTGTGATCACTGACAGAGATGCATTTCATCCTCTATGGGGCTCTGCATGTGTCTCCCTTTTCTGATGACGAAGAACTACAGAGGCTCTGAGGATTAACCTTTGCTTCTAGGGCAGTCATTGAAATCATAATTTCGATGCTCAGCAATCACTACAACTGGTTCCACTAACTTCTTACCCATAATGCCTTAGTCTCTGAATGCTGCTTGCATTGCATATTATGAATTCTAAGTTCTTAATTTACTTACTGCCCTCAAAATGTGTTGTACATCATCATCAAAAAAATAAAGTTGCAGAAGAAAACCTAGAAACACCCTAGGACTTCCCTGGTGGTGCAGTGGTTAAGAATCCGCCTGCCAATGCAGGGGACACGGGTTCGAGCCCTGGTCTGGGAAGATCCCACATGCCGCGGAGCAAATGGGCCCGTGAGCCACAGCTACTGAGCCTGCGCGACTGGAGCCTGTGCTCCGCAACAAGAGAGGCCGCAATAGTGAGAGACCCGCACACCGCGATGAAGAGTGGCCCCCGCTCGCCGCAACTAGAGAAAGCCCTCGCACAGAAACAAAGACCCAACACAGCCAAAAATAAAAAATAAAAAATAAAAAATAAAAAATCAGCCAAAACATTTTTTGGAAGAATTTAAGTGACTTGTAGGCCAACCTGGCATAGTGAAATTTAGAGTTCACGTGGACACAGAAACACGTGTTGGCTCTCATACCTCTGTAGAAAAGACTTGGACGGCTCTCCCCATCTTAACAGGCTCTCAGGAAGGGCAGTACACACGCTAAGTGGAGGTGAGCCTTCCTCACACCTCTTTCAGTCGGTCTGTACTGAATGGCCCAGCCCAGCCCAGGAGCACCTGTGGGCTGCCCTCTTTCATTGTGGAGGAGGTGGCCAGGGCCCAGTGGTGTGTGTGCCTGGAACCCACAGCATCTGGGGGAGAGGCTTCACTTTAAACAGAGGTCTCTGCTGTCAACCCCTCAGCTGTTCGTGGCTGGAACATGCAATTCTGAATCATTTCTTACCTAAAAGCAGTCTTCCCCTCCATCTTTCAGATGGGGATTTGCGACATCCCAAGGGCCTTACGGTTTTATTTGCTGCTCTTTCCTAGGCTCCAAATTTGGCTGTAGGCTGCCTATTTCCAGTGTCTGGGAACCTCAAGAAGGGAGCAATGCATAAAACCTCCAGCTAATACGAATCCTTCCCCAGGGCTTGGCATTTAGCTGCAGCTCCATCCGGTGGGGGGGGGGGGGCCGGGGGATGGGGGAAGGCACATGCAGCCTCCCTGAGTCCAGGGGCCTTAAAGACAATGTGGTCCTTATAAGCCCGTGTGTGCTCCGACCAGCTGTGGCACAGGACAATGGACACGTGTAGTCTGTTGTTCCTATGTAAATGCCACGTCCAGGGCAGTCTGCATCCGGCAGATGGCTAATTTCTCTGCTCTAACCTCATTTCTCCAGTGTTCCTGTGTTGGTGTGATGTCCTGCCCCTGGAGTCAGGTCCTAATGGCTGTCAAACGTTCAGAGACAAAAGTGGCGTCTACACATCATTCCTGCAAAGGCCGCGACTGGCTGGGAACTGCGGTGGCGGCGGCGGCAGCGGAGGCAGTGGCCGTAGCCCAAGCTGCGTGGTGGGCGGCACCCGCCAGTGCCGGGCTGCTCAGGGCTGGCTTTTCTGCGTCTAAGTGTCAAGTGGAACACTTTCCTTTGTTATCGCCTGCAGCCCCTGGACCCCAGCGTGCTGAAAGCCCTGTGTCTTTCCGCTGGGATCAATGGCCACTTCCTTAACTGCTCCTGGCTAGATCACACTGTCTCTTGGCATCCGTCTGATCGTGCAGATTTGGGCAGGGCCAGGAGAGGGCTCACTGGCCTCGTCACGGACTGGGGGGTGGCAGTGTGAACCCGTGGCCCCTCGGAAGCCCCGCTGCAGCGAGCAGACAGGTAATCCTCCTAGCCGGGGACCCTGCCCGTCAGCGATGCATGCGCATTCATCTTCAAATTATGTTGTGTGACAGCCTGGGCTGCTAAACACCATTTTAACATGCAGATTGACTCCTCCGAGCCTCTTCATTATGCATTTAGCGGTCTGTTTTCAGACTAAGCAGCATGTCAGAGAGGCCCGCCATCCTTTTTCCACCTGGGTGGAGGAGACAGCTCGCTGACTGTGGGGGGAGCCGTGGATATTAAAATGCATATGTTTACATTCCTGAGCATCTGCACACAACCGCTTTCCCTGATGCAAGAGAAGCCGGAGAAGAAAAGACAGGACCCTTGGTTCTGCCATCCTAGGGCAAAGGCCATGCAGAACAAGGAGCCTCTGTTGCAGAGAGGAACCAGCTAGGCTAGGCCAACGCGATGCCCGCCCGGCTGCCCACCAGCCCGCCTGGGTACATCCACACAAGGCCTCCTCTTATCGACACACAGACCCCCCCTCCCCTTTCTCACACACACAGCCTGAAGTATTTTAAGCAGCACACTTGCAATTTCCTGTTTCTAAAACCGTCCTGCATCTCCAACGGCATTCCAAAGGATCCTGGCAAGTGACAGGATGAACCGACTCAGTGTGCGCGAGCACAGGGTCCGGTTAGGTGGCTCCGGGGTTACCTAGGAGGCTTGGGGACCCCCTTGCCACCCCTTCCCTCTACTCTTCCTGGTGCGATTTACTTCCACTTGCTAAGGATACTTCCCTATGGCCCTAGGCTGCTACTGCATGAACACTGATGTTTTCCTGTGTGTGTGTGTGTGTGTGTGTGTGTGTGTGTGTGTGTGTGTGTGTGTGTGTGTGTGTGTGTGTGTGTGTGTGTGCGTATATCCTTTCTCAAGGACCTCTTTCCCTTCCTTAAAAAGGAATCACGTTTGCATTGCTTTGTAAAATCCTACCTGTTCCTATTTAGTCCCCTGGTGTGGTATTCTGGCCATTTTTCTAGGGCCTTACGCCTTCACCCGGCTATGCCCTGGCCAAGGCAGCGGCCCCCCCTTCTTTCACCTCCGATCAGCAGGGGCTTCCAAAACTGGGGATTAAGGGGCTCCCCTGCTTCCTTTCTTTGTTGCCACCAGAGAGAGATCCTGGACAGGCTTAGAAGGCTAGCTTGGACACAAAAGCTTACGAGCCCAGGGCTGACACCTGGCTTCCTAAACGACAGCCACACTGCCACACGCCTTCTTGGGGGACGGCGGGGGGGGGGGGATGGAACCCATTGTCTGAACTCCATCCTGCCCCTCAGCTTCTGGGTCCTCCCAGGCATTGCCAGATCCTGATATCAAGAGCACGGATGAAGTTTTGCTATTTACATGTTTAAAATATTAAGCAGCAGAGTTCATTTTAGTAGGGCTCTGGGCAGAAAATAAAACTGACAGCAGAGCCGTATTCCGAATTCCCTTGGAAAGGCTGTGAGTAGGAAGAAAATGGTTACCGATGCTTGCTCTGGGATCAGAGTGTTCCTGATGAGTGCCCTGGGCAGTAAATGTGGCTTTTTATTTTTGTACGGAATACGGTGATCCCCACTGACAAGAACAGGTTGCATGTGGTTGCTGGGCTGTTGCTCGGCTGGCGTCACACTGTACAGCATTGTTTGGAAAGACATCACCCAGCAAGAACAATATGGCTACCCGGCGCCTGAGGTGATGTGTAGAGAGATCTGTCCCCTTGTTGACATACCACCTCCCTATTTTTTTTTTTTTTTCTGTGATAAAACAAATGGATTTCCTGAATTTAAAATGCTACTGAGGGTTTTTGGTCCTGGAACTACTCTGAGTTTTAAGAAAGCCCCTTGACTGACAAATGAGCAGGTGCCAACTTGTGCTTTGCAAGCTTCTAACACCTGTGAGAAGGAGGGCTGTGAATTTCAATTTCCATAGTTACTTGCCACGTGGACCAGGGAAAGTCACTAAATCTTGAATTTTAAGTTGGTGGTGGTGCAATGGGTAAAATGCATGGTGTCCCCCACCAAATTCATATGTTGAGGTCCTAACCCCTAGGACCTCAGAATGTGACTGTGTTTGACACAGGGCCTTTAAAGAGGTAATTAAGGTTACATGAGACCATTAGGGTATGACCGGTATTCTTGTAAGAAAAGGAGTTAGGACACAGACACACACAGAGGGAAGATCTTGTGAAGACAGTGGAAGAAGACAGCCATCTACAAGTCAAGGAGAATGTCTCTCAGAAGAAATGAACCCTGCCAACACCTTGGACTTCCAGCCTCCAGAACCATGAGGAAATAAATTGTTTTGTTTGAGCCACTCAGTCTGTGGTCCACTGTTACTGCACCCCAAGCAAACTAACACAGGGGCGATGAGTACTAATGTACCTCAAGGATGTGAGAAACGATAGAAGGGGAAAAGGGGCATTTCACAGTATTTTGGGGATTTCAAGCATCATTTTAGCTGATCTATTTTAAGAAGCCCCGTAAATCTCAGCCCAGATGCTAATTTCACAGAGATTAGGTGGAAATTGGGTTGTTTTCCGTTGGCAAAATACCTGTAAAAGAGTGGCCGCTCCTTGGCTTCCTGTTCTTAAGGCAGAACTGACATCTTGAACCGAGAAAATGCTGTGAAGGACCTCGCTGGCCCTTCAAATAAATCTCTAGATTTTTGTTTGAACCAATCAATCGGTTCTCCAAGGTGTCAGCTGGTAACAAACACATCTGTCAATACGACAGTCTTGCGGTCCCTGGGCAGGCTGTGTTCCCAGCAGGAAGCACGGCTCAGCAGTTACTTATATTTGGAAAATGGATAACCGAGGATTATGTGTTTCAGGAGGTGAGGCTGAAGTGGGGTCCAGGTTAATGCTAGCACAGTTTCCACTGGAGAAAAGAGAGCACCGTATATTGATTTCACGGAAGTGATACGTGTTCCCAGCCTTGCTTCCCAATCCTGCTTCTCATCTGTCCGGGGCCATCCCCCGGCAGAGTCTGAACACCCTCTGCCTTCCAGAAGCGCCCCTGCCAACTGTTGCTGGAGGAAGTGCTGAATCACGAGAGCACGGTCGGAGCAAAAATAAATATTCTATGTCTGAGAGAAACATGGACATGACTTACTTGGGCTTGCTGAGTTTTCTCTCCCGGGCTGCAGGCGGCACTCCGCCGAGCCCTCCTCCCCATTCTGCATCCCCACTCAGGCCAGTATCCCACAGGGAGTTTCCTTACACTTCACTTACTCATTCTCAGCCGAACAGACACAAATGTTAATGTAATTCTGTGTCCCTTAATCAAATACAAGTCCCCTCCTGGAACAGGGAGATCTACAATTTAAAGGAACACTGGTTAAAGATCATCTGATATCTTTGTTTAATATTCTTTTTTGTTGAATTCACTGAGTGTAGCCTTTTCATATCATAAGACACCAGAACCAAGGAGGAAGCATCCCTTTCTAAATTGTTTTTCCTCTTCTCTGTATTACACCTCCTCTTCTTTCTTCCAAAATGCCATTTTCCAAGTCAGTAAGCTTATATAAATCCCAAGTCACACTACTTTTCTAAACTATTTTCAAGTCCCTTTTCTGGGATTTAATATCTCCTATGATAACCAAAAGTGGACACAGAATAGTACTAATGTTTTCTATGTTATTTTAAGTTTTCTATATTGTTTTTTCTTTTAACCCCCCCAAGCATCCTATTGGCTTTTTAAATTGCTGCTGGATACCAGACAGATATTTTCCCCAAGTTATCAGCCATGACTCTTAAATTATTTTACTATGAGTTCAGAGCCTATCAGAGATTATGAGAAGTTGAGATTATTTTCCCCAAAGTGCATTATTTGACACTTAACCAAAATGAATTTCATCTGCTTTCACACTACCCAATCCCCTAGTTTGCTTAGCTTTGCCTGAAGTGTTTCATAGCAGTCCTTAATTTTTTATTAACTGTGCCAATCCAAAGCTTCCTACTTAACTCTCTGCTTCAGAGCTTTTGCCCTCCACTCTCTTCACACTTTTGGAAATCAGTGCCTTTTAAAAGGTGTGGAATGAAGCACTATTTGGGTAGATGCTACGCTAAGGGATGCATAAAAGATCCCAACAAATTAATGACAGCACACCTGAAGGTGAGGCTCCAGAGTAAAATTCAACCTCAGGAAGCACCTTCATTCCTACGCTGAGAAGAAATGACGCTAAAATGTTTCCCCTTTCATTGGGATATTACATTAAAAACTCAGATAGGGGGACTTCCCTGGTGGTCCAGTGGTAAAGGATCCACCTTACAATGCAGAGGATGCGCGTTCGATCCCTGGTCAGGGAACTGAGATCCCCACATGCCGCGGGGCAACTAAGCCCACGGGCCACAGCTACTGAGCTCGCGCACCTCAACTAGAGAGCCCACATGCCGCAAGTAAGACCCAACGCAGCCTAAAATAAATAAAAAATAAATCTTAAAAAAACCCCAAAAACCTCAGATAGGAATCCCAGCAGGGAGCTAATTTTCCTGTAGAGCCACCCTCTCTTCTGTCTTCCTTTGTGGTGGCAGCCGGGGGCCTGACGACCACTTGTCTTCCTGTCCCTCTTCTTCACAGTGCTTACTTCTTTTAACTGAATAGAAACTAGGATCAGTGAGTTCACTAGATGCTCTTCCATGGTTATTTCCTGGTTTCTTTTCTCAGATATTAAGAGAACGATAAATATGTTGCATCTTGTCACCAATTCTTTGCTCCAAGTTGTCTCTAATCCTTTCCCCTACACAGCCGGAAGAGGGACTAATAAAATGAAATCCTCCAACTTCAAAATGACCATTAAGAATATTGCTCTTATACGGGACTTCCCTAGCGGTCCAGTGGGTAAGACTTTGCCTTCCAATGCAGGGGGTGCAGGTTCGACCCCTGGTTGGAGAGCTAAGGTCCCACATGCCTCGCGGCCAAAAAACCAAAACATAAAACAGAAGCGATATTGTAACAAAATTCAACAAAGACTTTAAAAAATGGTCCACATCAAAAAAATCTTTGGAAAAAAAAAAAGAATATTTCTCTTATGGAAACAACCAGAGTGTCCATCAATGGACAAATGGATAAAGATGTGGTATATGGAATATTGTTCAGCCATGAGAAAGAAGGAAATCTGGCTGTTTGCAACAACTCAGACAAACCCAGAGGGCATTATGCTAAGTGAAAGAAGTCAGACAGAGAAAGACAAATATTGTATGATCTCACTTATATGTGGAATCTAAAAAAGCTCAACTTGGAGAAACAGAGTAGAATGGTGGGCAGTGAGGAAATGGGGAGTTATTTGGTCAAAGGGTACAAACTTCCAGTTATAAAATTAACAAGTTCTGTGGATCTAACGAATAGCTTGGTGATTATAGGTAATAATGCTGTATTATATACTTGAAAGTTGCTAAGAGAGTAGATCTTAAACGTCCTCACCATAAAAGAGAAATGGTAATTACCTGAGGTGACAGCAGTGTTAGCTAATACTATGGTGGTAACCATTGTGCAATATATAAATGGATCAAATCAACACGTTGTACACCTTCAACTTACACAATGTTATCTGTCAATTATATCTCAATAAAGCTGGAAAAAAAAGAATGCGGCTGAGACTACTAGTTGCCTGTCAAGTATCCATTTCCCCCATTTTTAACTGGGCCCACTGCTATCCAGCTAAAAGACTATAATCCCCAATCTTTCTTGCAGATAAAAAGTGTCCAAGAAACTAAGTGATGCAAGTAAGTAAGATGTAAGTGAGTTTGGGTAGATCTTCTTGGAGATTTCCTTCAAAGAGGGCATGCTTTCTTCTGTTCCTGGAAGTTCTGCCTGGAACTCTCATGTGATGGCTGGAGCTCTAGAAGCCATTATAGACCATGAGGGTCACAAGTTAGGAATGGCAGAGTAGAGAGTTGGAAGAAGCCTGAGTTTTTGATGGCTTTGTGGAGCTGCCATACTAGCCCTGGACTGCATACTCCTGTACTTCCTGTATAAGAAAGAAAAATAAACTTTGCTATTTTTTAAGCCACTATTTCGGGAGTGGGGAGGTGAGGGTGGGGGTGGGGAACCTCTGTTTTTGCAGCTGTATCTAATTTTTACCAATTCAGAAAGAGTTGGCTTAGGTTTATTTCATATAACCAAGACCTTTTAATGCTAGAGAGTGGTCTTAGAGATCATCATGTAAAATCCTTTTAAATACAGCCAATTTATTTCATTTGTTGAGTCTACTATGTGAAAGTCAGTAGACTAAGTGCCATAGAGGAGGCAAAATGCTGTGAAATATGGTTTTCCCTTAAAGGAGCTTTCATCACACAATTGAAAATAGTATAAGGCAGAATATGTCAAACATCGTAAGACAGGAACGCACAGTGTACTGCAGAAACATTGGGAGAATTACAATTGATGAGAGGGCAGGATGAGTGGTCCTGAACCAGGGAAGGCTTCACAAAAGGTGTTTGAACTGAGCCTTGAAGAGGGGTAGCATTTCACAGCAAGGGTGGACAGAGGGAAATACAATCTAGACAGAGGGAGCCTTGTGAGCTAAGAAAGGTGAAGAGCAGGTGAATCCAGTCTGGGTGGGAATTGTTGGTGTTCTGGTGTGAGCAGATACAGGGGGGTATAAAGATGCAACAGGGGTAAGGCCTGGATGGGAACTTGGAATCTGAGTCTTGAATATCATGTAAGTTTTTATTTTAGTCTGTAAGTACTGGGAAGCCATCAAAGTTTTCTGCCCAGAGAAGTGATATATAATCAGTTTTTTAAGGGAGTCTTGGAAACAGGAAATATTGGAAATGAGAGAGGAGGTTACTCCAAAGATATTTTACAACCTCAACGAGGGCAATGTTGTTCAGAGAGGAAGGGGGCGATGCAAAGGGCATGGAAGGATCTGGGCCTGGGGGTTGACGCTGACTGAACGTGGGTGACTGAAAGGCTTTGAAGCTATTAACTCGACTTTGAGTAGGCCAAGCTTGAGGTGCCAGAATGATATTCTCAGGAGAAGTCCAGCCGACTGCGGGAAGGCAGGCACATGGGACATTCAGACCTTGTTTGGAAGCTCAAGTAGAAAACTAATTATTCAGACTCTCTCAACTAACACTCCCTGAAGAGGCTGGAGGCGGGCAGGGCACAGTGTGGGATGAATGGCCACCCACCTGGCCTGAGCCATTAGTTGACTCTACTCTAGTGACCAGTGGAGAGAGAGAACGTCCCATCTGGAATGAAGCAGAGGGCTCGGGGTACAGAAGGACACCTAGAAGGCCCGAGTCCCAGAGTGATGACTGAATACACACGTCAGCAGGTGATGGAGCAAGTGAAGCATGGGAAGAAAAGCAAACGGCAGGAAGGCCTCTGGAGAACTCACCATTTCATTTATGGTTTATGGGGTAGGTAGAGCAGGAAGAGGTCAATGAGGAAGACAAGAGCAAGTGGCCGGAGAGGCAGGAAGGGAATGAGGAACGCAGTGAAGACGGCTTCCTTACAGAAACCGCGCGGGCCGTTAGAGAGGGTCTGGGCCACGGACTCAGGTGAGCTTGGTGTGGAGCCCGGCTCCACCGTTTCATGCCTGGGTGACCTCAGGAAATTTAGGTGAACTCTGCAAATCTCAGTTTTATCACGTGTAAAACCGGGGCACTGAAAATACTAACTTCTCAAGGTGTGGTGAGAATTATAAAAAGCTTAGTAAGAGAATTATGGTAACAAGTTGAGGAATACAAGTCAAGGAAAACAAACTAATAATAATAAAGAAAACCTCAGCAATATATTATTCTCCACCTCCTTTTAAAATTATCACGGTAATTGTTGTTTTCTTGATGTGTAGATAAAACCACTTTTTAAATTGTGGAAAATATACACAACAAAATTCATCATTTGAACCATTTTTAAGTGTACAGGTCAGATCAGTGGCATTAGCACATTGACAATGTTGTGCGACTATCACCACTTTCCATTTCTAGAACATTTTTGTCATCCCAAATGGAAACTCGGTACCCATTAAACTACTGCTTACTCTCCGCAGTCACTGGGAACCACTATTCTACTTTCTGGCTCATGAATTTGCCTATGCTGGGTACCTCATATAAATGGAATTGCACAATATTTGTTCTTTTGTGTCTAACTTATTTCATGTAGTATCATGTTTTCAAAGTTTTCATCCATGTTGTGGCATATATAAGAATTTCATTGTTTTTTAAGGCTGAGTAATAATTCCATCGTATACCATTTGGATTATCCACTCATCTGTTGATGGACATTTGGGTTGTTACCATCTTTCGGCTATTGTGAATAATGCTGTATTTGAGTATTTTTTTAAATACAGCAAGTTCTTATTAGTTATCTATTTTATACATATTAGTGTATATATGTCAATGTACCTGGGTAATCTTAAATTAAAATCTTCTTAATCGGGGCTTCCCCGGTGGCACAGTGGTTGAGAGTCTGCCTGCCGATGCAGGGGACACGGGTTCGAGCCCTGGTCTGGGAAGATCCCACATGCCATGGAGCAACTGGGCCCGTGAGCCACACATACTGAGCCTGCGCATCTGGAGCCTGTGCTCCGCAACAAGAGAGGCCGCGATAGTGAGAGGCCCGCGCACCGCGATGAAGAGTGGCCCCCGCTTGCCGCAACTAGAGAAAGCCCTCGCGCAGAAACGAAGACCCAGCACAGTCATAAATCAATAAATAAATAAATTTAAAAATGGTCCACATCAAAAAAATCTTTAAAAAAAAAATCTTCTTAATCAGCTTTTGACTAAGTGCCCACAGCAACAGGGAGAAACCTGAAAATTTTTCTAGTGTCCCTCTTTTTTTGTTCTGGGATTTTGGCAAAGGAGGTTATGTCATTTTAAATCACCATATTGATGAACATTAAACAGAATTTTTGAATAGAAAACAAAGCTGACATCAAGACATTAAATCAAGCTTAAAGACAGTTCTGCTAGAAATTTTGCTTAAATTTCTTCTTAACTCTTAATATGTACTGAATTTCAAAAGTTTTGCAATAGAACTATCCTTATTGTTACATAAATCTTTAGTCTTATCCATTGTCCTCAAAGATAAAGGTATCCTTTAACCCAAACAGACTATGTCATTGACTTACAAAGTTACAGATAAATTTTCTCTAAAGTTGCATGATATAAGTAAGTGTTTCCTTCAGTGCATTTATTTATCTTTTAACACTATTAATTTCAAGATGAGAGTCAAGGCAACTTGCTCATAATACAGGGAAATTCACCTCTTGAAGGTAACCATTGAGCTGTTTGGCCACAAGGCACATTATTCCAAAACCAGTATTATTCCCAGAACCCTGAGCATATTTTACAGCGTTTCTGGTGCATTGTGTTCTAGCCACATGTTCTGTATTGCTTCTTCACCAACTTAAGCTGCTGTTAACAGCCAGCTCCCTGGATTGTTACAGAAGATGTTCCTTCCCACAGCAGCCACTGGAGACAGATGGCCACAGCGATAACGGAGGCTCTCTCTGCTGGAGAGTGCTGGATATGCTCTGGAAAGCTCTGAACTTAGAGCTTTTCAGTATTTGGGCCAATGCATGTTTTGGGCTAGAGAAGCATTAATACAGACAGTGCTACATAAGCTTTTGCTGCTTTGAACAAATGAATTCAATTCAGTCATTTATTGAGCACTTGCTAAGTTTCAGGCACCGTGACAAAGGCCAAGCATGCAATTCTCATGGAGATAAGGAGAGAGTAGAACAAAAACTGTCACATACAAAAGGATGAGACTCAGGCTAATAGTATATGAAATCTGAAAGCGACCTAAGAGGTCATCGACTCCAAGTCCTCCCTTAACAAGGAGCAAATGGTATCCTTTACAAAGAGCATATTTAAAACAGTATAGATGATTTTGGAACAGAGATTTAAGCTGATGTCTTAACGCCAATTCAGGTTTAAAATATTTAAGAAAGAAATTTTGTTTGACATTGATTTATTTATATCCTTTATAAACTAATATGCTCTGAATTACAAACATTCTACAATAAATACTCTCTCACAACTCTACAGAGTTTAAGTGAATTAACCAAGATCATACAAGCCTTTCTGTTCTGGTCTGTATTTTCAGATAGAAAGCATTAAAAATGTCACGTACTTTGTATGTGTAAGTCACCCAGATAGCAGTAAGACTAATGCAATGTACTCAGTGCCAGACTATGCCAAAAACTCTTCTTTTTCTGTTTACAAGATTTTTAGAAGCTATGCACACTATTAACATTTCTTTGGATGGTGGAATTGTTGCTCTGGTAGAACAGTTTTCTTTAAGAATGCTAATAAGGATGAGTGGCATTACCTCACTGGTAGAATCCATTCTTATTTATCCAAAGAAAGGATATGCATTTATTCACATAAAAGCTACCTCTTATACTGTATGCTCTTGGGTCACCCCTTCCACCAGCCCATCTGACCTAAACTTAAGAGTTATAGATTCATGGAAAAAGCGCTAACCGCACCTGCTCGTATCAGAGATGTGAACATGAAGACTCGGAGTGGTTGTGGGACCTCTCAGAAGAGGACCCTTACTGATGCTAGTTTCCCTATTCTCCCTTTTGGTATCAGTACCCCAATTGCCTCTTGGGGAGCCATCTCCACTAATGCTTGTGGAACCACCAGGAGGTGCCCTGTTCTCCTCTTACCAAGGTGTCTGCATATGATCCACTGGCCATACAGACACTCTCTCCCAAGTCTTTGAGACTCAAGCAGATGGATACAAAGATGGAAAACACCTGGAGCTGACTCATTCTGGCAGTGGCATCCTAAAAGCCTAAATACCACTTCCTGTTAAAAGACCCCCAGAGTTGCCCTTCTTCTTATGCTTTTCCATGGTTCTCCAGCATTCTGGAATCTGTGAGCTACCTAACAGCTTTCCAATCTTTTTTTTGGCTCTGGTTCACATGAGTTAATTTCTACTGCCTTCTATACCGGAGAATCCAACTTACATACTGAGTTCAGAAATGCTGATCTTCAGCTCCAGAGGGTATTATATACATTCTTCTACAATTTATTTATGTCTTATCAGTAAGCATCTACAGGTGCGTGTTTGCATGTTCCACCTATAGTGTCCACTGGTGGTGTACAACCAGTAATAGAAGACTATTACTATAGTTGTGTAGTGAGAATACATTACTTTTCTAATTAGAATGAAGAAGAAAAAACAAATAGCGCTGCACATCTTGGCTACTCATCTTTTAACATTAGCCAGAACTTCTTGTCAGAAAGTACTCATGTACCTAAGGCACAGTCCTACCTGGGTAATTGATGTTTGTGCCTATGAGCCCTGGGCTCTGTTATGATCCCAAAGTAACATGTAAATCATTACCAATAAAGATTACATCGTACTTCCTTCATTTAATGTAATGTATTTTTTGGGAAAATTAACAGCATTCATGATCCGTATTCAAGTTACTTCAATAAGATTAACCAGAACACCATGTTTCCTTCAGATGCCAGGTAACAGACAAAGGCATCACATATCTTTGGCCGAAGAATGATGCTCTACCTGGGAAGGCTGTCCTTCTCTCTGACTTGGTGTGTAGAACCACACCAAGGGTCACATGCAGAATGGTGAGGGGGCTAGCGAGCTGGCCGGATCAGCAAAATCAACCCAGACAACAAATGGGGTGGCCGGTGCCCTCACACCCAAGTTGACTGTGCGCTGAATGCCCGGGTGCCCTACTCGCCTCTCTCTGTTCCTGACCCTGCCTATATATGTCTATTCACAAGGCTTTGTGTAAGCATCCTGTCATTTCTTTTTTTTTTTTTAATAAATTTATTCATTTATTTATTGGCTGTGTTTGGTCTTCCTTGCTGCGTGCGGGCTTTCTCTAGTTGCGGCGAGCGGGGGCTACTCTTCGTTGTGGTGCGTGGGCTTCTCACTGCGGTGGCTTCTCTTGTTGCAGAGCACGGGCTCTAGGTGCACAGGCTTCAGTAGTTGTGGCACGTGGGCTCAGTGGTTGTGGCTCACGGGCTCTAGAGCGCAGGCTCAGTAGTTGTGGCACACGGGCTTAGTTGCTCTGTGCGTGTGGGATCTTCCCGGACCAGGGCTTGAACCCGTGTCCCCTGCATTGGCAGGCGGGTTCTTAACTACTGCGCCACCAGGGAAGCCCTATCCTATCATTTCTAACCACTTCCATCTCCATGTTGGCAATTCCTTGGCTCTATAATGTGAACCCCAATGACTTACTGAGATGGCCTCCAAATTTGTGCTTCTACTTGGTCTGAAAAGCTCTCTTCCAGTTTTCCAAAGGACCTATTGGAAAAATGCTAGCCTCTCTGCTCCCAGTGTTGTGGCAAAAATGTAGCTTGAGGGGGCACATCTGGATTCTATGCGGAAGGAGTACATCTGTATTCCGACTCTTGCTGCTGGCACCGCCAACAGCCTTTACTCCTCAGTGGAGCTGGCCAAGATTTCCTGTCTTCACGCTGCTTAATAGACTGGGGTCAGGTGCCAAGAGGTTGCCTGCCCAGAAGGCTTCTTTTCTGAAAGAAGGTAAGAATTGGTGGCAATAGATGATCTTATTTGCAAAGCAGAAATAGAGACACAGATGTAGAGAACAAATGTATGGGTACCAAGGGGGAAAGGGGAGGGGGTGGGAGGAATTGGGAGATTGGGATTGACATATATACACTATTGATACAATGTATAAAATAGATAACTAATGAGAACCTACTGTATAGCACAGGGAACTCTACTTAATGCTCTGTGGTGACCTAAATGGGAAGGAAAGCCAAAAAAGAAGGGACATATATACACGTATAACTGATTCATTTTGCTGTACAGTAGAAACTAACACAACATTGTAAAGTGACTATACTCCAAGAAAAATTAATTTTAAAAAAGAAAAGAAATAAACAGCATAAGCTAAAAAAAAATTGGTGGCAATGACACCTAGAAACTTCCAAATAGCTGAATTTTTCGAGGGAAAAAATCACTCTGCCTTACCAATGTAGTTACCTCTCTTAGAAAGTGACTGAGACTGAAGTTATATTGCTTCTTCCCCAGGGTTTAGAAAGGGCAGCTCCACAAAGTTAGGTGAGAAAGCACAGGGGAATCAATGGAAGTTCTGCTTCATACCTGTCAGGTATGTCAGTAATCCATCCTGAAATTCAGGAGAGCCTGAAAAACTTGTCTCAATTGAAATTTCATTAATAGTAGTAATTAAAAAAAGACTAACCCAGCAACAACCCTATCACAATGCTGAGTTTCAGAGACATTTTACTGAAGAGGAAAACAAGCAAGTAAATTTGGATGCCCCTTAAAATGTAGACTTCTGGCTGTCGTTTTGTAAAAACAAAAATATATAAGGATGTTGACTAAATTTGAATTCAGTTGAATGGGTCATGCTTTGTGTGTCATGCATCTTATACATGAAATGTCTTTGAATGCATTTTAGTGAGTGTTAAGGGTGAAATTAGAATGGTTTACAAATCGGAGGCAATTTCCTGTTAAATTGTCAAAGCTATTTTGTTCTAGGAGCTTCTCGGGAATGTTTAAGGCACTACAGTTCTTGTGTTCTCAAGAAACCGAAAAGTGGAAGAAAGATTCAAAGTCACAGTTTCCAGGAAGGAATGGACTCTATTTTATTTTCTCCATGCTACAGACTTCTAGGCGTCAGGTTGACAAATCTTCCTACCACAAAGATGCAGTGTCTTGAAAGCTGCGGGCCAGGAAGGAACTTCTGTCTTTTTAGCAGACCCTTTTGAATGAAGTTTCAAGCTGATACCACTTATGACATGTGGTAGTGTTGCTGTCGGGATGTAAAACGCTTCTGGAGGATCCTAAGTTACTCTAGGAGAGAGTGGTCCACTGTGTCCCCACGTTTGTAAGTGCACAGAAAGGCCCCCACAAATACATTCTCTCCTTCTGTCTTTCACAGGCAGACACACCCACTTCACGCACCTACCTACCTGCCCCCATCGTAAGTATGACTGTATCTTCTTCAGCACAGGTGTATACAGTGCCGGCATTTGGTAGGGTAAGATTTAGGTACCACTGGAAATCTCTTCCCTGAGATTGGAAACTAGTTTCTTTTGGGCAGGCAGTTTGAGGTGAGAGTTCATCAGACGTGGAAATGTAGGGGCTTTAGTTTTTTGTTCTAGAATGCCTTTTCTATAATTTTTTTTACAAACAAAGGATAAGATCCGTCTCTGACATTCAGTCAGATTTGTTACACATTATAATCCTTGGCTTACAGACATGATGGACTATTATGAAGCTTTAGGAAGTGCTGATATCTGCTAGGGCTTTAGAGAGAGGAAAAACTTTGAAAAAAGAAGATATTTTACGCTTCACATGTCTGACAAGGGTGTGTGCGGCCAATTTACAGCAGGGGCTTAATATATTTTTGATGAAAATTGCTGCAATGTGGCACACAGATTAAAGAGAAAACAGCTATTTTGTAATGACAGCAGTAGATTCTGAAATGAAGCCCAGCTGGCACAAAGATCCTACATGGATTTTAAGAGACGCTACCGTCTTCTCAGGCTTTTCAGAGGCAGTTAAAAGTCCTCCAGGCTAGAGGACCCTATCAGAGTTTTCTGTGGGTGTGAACTCTCTGGCTCCAACCTCTAGAGGAATTAGTCCCTTATGATGGAAAACCTAGTTATATGAATGTGTTAAAAAACAAACAAACCATCATGGATTTACAGGCCATGGTTTAGCTCACCCTTCCAGAAACTACAGCAACACTTCATATTAGAATAATGAGACTTAAGGCAGCGGCTAGTTCTATAATTCTCTATAGCAATTATAAAAAGGTTACTATATATATGTTTTAAAGTGATCACACATCAAAAGAGGGAGATAAATTAAGAATATGAGATTAACAGATACACACTACTATATAGAAAATAGATAAGTAACAAGGATTTACTGTATAACACAGGGAACAATATTCAATACCTTGTAATAACCTATAGTGAAAAATAATCTTAAAAAAATAACTGAATCACTTAGATGTATACCTGAAACTAACACACCATTATGAATCAACTATACTTCAATAAAAAAGGGATTAAAACATTAAAAAAAAAACAAATCAAAAGAAGGGTATTCACCAAAGCCAAGCATAATGCCTGGGACATAGCAAGAATGAATGACTAAATGAATAAATCTGAATGAATGAACGAATGAATGAATGGCGATTAGCACAAAGACTCAGTAGTTAGGTTTCACAGGTCTTATTTTACACCTGAGCACTGGACTTGGACCCAGAAAACCTTAGGTAGATTATTTAATTTCCCTTACACTCAATTTCCTCATCTGTAAAATGAGGCTAATAATTCACAGGATTGTTGAGATGCCTAAAAGTGTCATGTCCAAGGGCCCGGCCCCTGCATGTGTTCCAGATGAGACTGCTTACTGAAACTGAAGCTTTCAATCTGTTCTTGTAATTGAAGAAAATAATATCTATGTCATGTGAAACTTTACAGTTTACTTCAACTAAAGTTTGTATTATTCTCAAATCATAAAACCCACGATAGATATACACACATAGACGTGCTGATGTTTATAATTAGAGCCCAGTTAAGGGGTGGTGCTGGCCCTCTGGGCTATGAACATGTCAGCAGGATCATGGTGTGGGATCGGTCTTGGGGTCAGGAAAGCTGGGTGAGGGGCCATGGCTAGGCTCACTTAAAGCTAACAACTTCCTGTGGCGGTGAAGAGATAAATCTAGAATGTGACACTGGACAACTGACCCAGTTTCTTCAACAAGTCAAGGGGGTATAATAAAAACGAGGCAAGGGGATGTACTGCTCCAGTTTTATAAAAAGGAGACTTAAACCAAATACCCCATTCTTGGTGGCAAGGGGCACCCTCCCATTCTTGGCAGCAAGGGCACTGCTGGCTGGCCAGAGACTATGCGGAGAGGTAGAGATTGAATTCAGGTGGATTTGGAATTTGCTTTAAAAATACTTCAGCAGGAGGAACAAAAGAATAAATGAAATAAATGTGCTCCCCACCACCCCCGCCCCCCGCCAAGAAAGAGACTTAAAGATTTAACACCCAAATCCAGCGGGTGGACTCTGGATCACGACCAACCATAATAAAATTCAAAAATTCAAACAAACACACAAAAAACAACCAACCATAAAAGACATTTTTGAGACCATGTTCATATAGACCAAGCAATGACTAATAATTTTAAGTGTGATAATGACATTGTGGTCACCTAAGAAAATATTCATATTTTAGACATGAATATGTATATATACAATGTAGTGGCAAAGTGACCTCAGGTCTAGAATTTACTTTAAAATACTTCAGCACAGGGGACCTCCCTGGTGGTCCAGTGGTTAAGACTCTGTGCTTCCAGTGCAGGGGCTGCGGGTTCGGTCCCTGGTCGGGGAACTAAGATCCCACATGCTGCGTGGTACAGCCAAAAATAAAATAAAATAAATAAAATACTTGAGCACAAAGAAAGTGTGCAGGGATTAGTGAAGGAAGTGTGGCAATTTCTTGACAATTGAATTGGGGTGGCATATATGTGGGACTTCATTGTGGTAGTCCCTCAACTCTTGTTTCATTTAAAACTTTTCATAATGAAATACGAAAAAAATAATTTACCCTTTTTGGGACTTGGTGCCAAATATTTAAAGTGAGTGGTATGCATTAGGTCGATTCATATGAAATTGCCAGTTTTGTAGATCAGAAACCGTTGAACATCAGCAGCTTTATATGGTCCAACCGAACCCAATCCACAGACCCCCAAAGCACCTTTCATCTCTGACAGTCTATCCCTAATCCTAGACAGATCGAAACTCTGCACACAGCTCAGTATCCAAAGGTGTTGGAAATTACAGGGATGGGCAAAAAAGTTAGATAGTTTGCTAACCACCTTCAATAACTGCTTCTATTACAGCTGTATTGCATTTGTTAGTATTGAAAGGCACGGGCCCAACTAGACCCGGGATGAAGCTTTGGAATTTTCCTTAGTTCCATTACATGGAAAGAACTTACCTGCCTGCAGGAGCCTCTGCATCTACCTTTAAAATGTGGATAACAATGCTACTTTGCTCACAAATTAATTCAAGCTATAATGATGTGTTTAAAGGGGCCAGTTAAAAATTTCTCTTTTAGGGCTTCCCTGGTGGCTCAGTGGAGAATCTGCCTGCCAATGCAGGGGACACGGGTTCGAGCCCTTGTCTGGAAAGATCCCACATGCCGCAGAGCAGCTGGGCCCGTGAGCCACAACTACTGAGCCTGCGCGTCTGGAGCCTGTGCTCCGCAACAAGAGAGGCCGCGATAGTGAGAGGCCCGCGCACCGCGATGAAGAGTGGACCCCGCTCTCCGCGACTAGAGAAAGCCCTCGCACAGAAACGAAGACCCAACACAGCCAAAAATAAATAAATAAATAAATAAATAAATAAATAAATAAATAAATAAATAAAAATTAAAAAAAAGATTGGACTTTCTGCTGTGACAAATATCTAAACACACTAAAAAAAAAAAATTTCTCTTTTAAACCTCTCAGAAATACTAAACACAGGGTATGAACTATAAGTAAAAAACCAAAAATTTCCTTGCCTTTTGTACCATACATCTTCTTATCGTAAAGTGGAAGGGAAAGATAAAGTCAGCACAAAGGCCATAGTTATTACCTGCCTTAGCTTTTTATGGTTGGGCCTGCCAACCACTGGTCATGGTGTGCTTTCCTGATGTTATTTACCCCAAGTATCCCCCTAGTACAAGTTATCACATCACTCATAGTCTATGAGGTAAGACAGATGAGGGTCAGTCCCACCAAAATATTGCTTCTTCCAAGTGTAGAAAGTAGAAGCCCTCAGAGACTGACATTCTGCCGATTTCTAAATTTAGTCCAGGTCTCACCTCCAAAATTAAAGAAAATAACAAAACTACTTTTGGAAATGTACTTTAAAATAGGGAAAGTTATCCAATTTAACTAGGGTGTGTAAGTATTTCGTTTAAATCCTGATCCTCTACCAGGCCCATTTGTGACTTTCACCCACTAAATTTTGTAATTTTTTAATATCTAATAAATTTATCTCTTTATCTGAACTGGGCAGATTAAAGATAGCTGAATCTCTTGGCCTATAAGTCATTAGCTTAGGCAGTTAAAGTTTTGAGTTTCTTTCCCTGGCTTTCTTCTCTGTACCATGGATAATAAGAGCATTCTGACCCCAGCCAGCCTTACTGCAACCCTGCTCTCCAAGGTTTAAGGATTGGGTGAGAACATTCAAAAGCATGACCTTTAGTGTTCGTAGGTGGTAGGGTCATTTTTTTGTGTGTGAAGTAATAATTAAATGACCCACTGCTTCTAAAGTGAATCACTTCCATGAGTGATAACCATTTCTATTTGTTTGGGATCAACAATTCATCAAGTGATCCTTGCAAGGAAACCGCCGCCCTGGATTCTATACATCAACCTAATGCTACAAATTGTCTAATGATCAAGGTGGCTCTTCTACTTTCAAGGTTAAAGCAACTCAACTCAGAAAATAACTGGACAAATTTTCACAGATAAAGTGCGTGTGTGCGTGCGTGTGTGTGTGTGTTAAGGAAATAGATGGTTAATTTAAACCCTGGGCAGTGGGAGGGAAACTCAAAAATCCAAGGAAGGCAGTTAACTGAACTCTTTTTGTCCTCATATGACAATGTATTATCAGGTTCATGTTAGGAAACTGGAAATGAAGCTTATAAACTAGAAGTAGGATGAGACTGGGGCGGGGGAAGGGAAGGAAGACAGGAAAGAGTTTGAGTCTCATCTCTTCTCCAGGTTGAAGGGATCCACGTCTTCTGTTCTCTAGAAACAAAAGACTGGACTTCTGAATCAGGCAGTCCCCTGCTGCATCAAGTGAGGACCAAGCACAGCTACAGCTGATATCAATTGTGGTACTTTACAATTATTTTTCCAGAGGGAGGGCTCCCAGTAAGCCCTGTGACTCATATTTAAACAGAAGCAAATGTACTTCAATATTTACCCTCTCAAGTTTCAGGAGGAATAAGGGAAACAGGAGAAAAGGGGGAATATGAGACCAAATATTTATACTACCAAGGAAAACGTGTAAATCTTTGTATAAAACATAACTGCACTGTAAAAGATTGTATTACTTCTTCCACCATATTAAAGAACATATATTATTCTAGTATTAAATCTATGCCAAACATTATTTTCATTTTGGAAAAGAGTAGCCGGGCTAGTTCTTTCAGACTTTTAACAGCTCGTACTTTCTTTTTAAAATGTTACATGCACCACCCACAGTAAATATTCTTAAATGTTCCCTGGTGCAGGTTGATGAGTGCAGTGTTTTAACAGTCGTTAGAACTGGAAGAAGGCCATTCCTATGTCTAGGTTTGCTTAATGATCATCCGTGCCATCTTCCTTGAAAAGGCAGAGTCCCAGAGTACCCAGAGAAGAGTCACACAGAAGCCGACATGTGTGTGGTCCCAGTAAAGGCAAATTTATAAAGATGTGGCTCTTCCAGGGTCTCAACTCTAGTAGACGGGAATACCTACGTACTTAGTATTCGATTTGATGATGAGAATAAATAAAGATGAAAAGGAGAGCGAGGTACATAACTCACTGAAAATTATAAGGCTTCTGTTCTCAAAGTTTTATGGATCAGAGAAATATTTTAAAAAGAGAAGGAAAAAAAAAGTGCTGCACCTCTTCAGTTGGACCTTAGTAACAAAGGAGGCCTCCTTCACTGAAGACTGCACACATAAGACAAAGCAGAAAGAATCCCAAAGGCCTCTGATTTGTTTTCATTTGAAAACTCAAAGTCTGCTTTAATTTTTGAAAGGAATGGAAGATAATGACCCAAAATATGGTAGACTAGTTTTACAAACAGGCATTTGCCCAAAATGAATAATAATTTTGCATGATGAGTTGTAAACAGCACTGATTTCATTTATTTTGCAACCAGTAATCCTGTTGAGGAGAGACAGGGCTGGCAAATTGTTTGAATTATGTGCAATGTTTCTGGCCCTTATTTGGAAAGTTGGAGGAAATCCTGGCTGAGAGAAAAAATGAAATGGCATTTGGATGCTTGTAAAGAGCTGCATCCAGGTGGGAAGATTTATTTTCAGGGATCTGGTTTGGTGCTTATGGGGCTTCGGATGTGCCTAGGCCTGACTGACAGATCAAGTGGAATCTGCTTAGTTCTTAGAAATAAGCAGGCTTCTAAGGGACCTAGGAGCCCGCTATGGGATAGGCCAGTTTCCATGGCAAAGTCCACCTTTAGCACACGGCTCTGACCATCACCAGACCTCTCCCTGGGAGGGCACTGAGCACTTTCCTGAGGAGAGCTGCCAGATAAAATACAGGACACCCAGTTAAATTTGAATTTCAGACAAACAACTTATACAACTTATACAACTTATTTGTGTTTCAGACTAACACAAATACATGCTAAAAAATTTTTGTTTATCTGAAATTCAGATTTAACCGGGTCTTCCTGCTTTTTATTTGTTTTCTAAATCTGGCAACCCTACTCCCCAAATAAGGTACTTTGCCACAGGGCAGGGTTCAACAGCACTGCTTCTGGGAGTGTTGAAGCCAGAGTCGGGGGCAGGGGCAGGGGAGGGGGTGGAGGAGGGGCAGACGCCACAGGCTCAGGAACAGTGGACTTTCTTCCTTGGAAAGGAAGGCCGTGATCTGGCAGAGTGAAGACGGTGAACGTGAGGATAGATTTTGACTTGGGTCAGCATCCAAAGGAGGCCCAAGTGTACGGGAGCAGGAACAGGGTGTGTGTGTACACAAGTGGGCACACATGTCTGCTCATGTCCACATCTTTGGAAACTCCAGGCAGCAGCGATGCTTGGTAACAGGAGCAGAGCAGATAACTAAAGCTGGAAAGTTGTTCAGTGAGAAGAAAAGATGTGAAATAGGAAGGAGTACAGTCTTGTAAAGAGTTAATTCCCAAGTATAGGCAGGTTGCAGCTGGTCTAGGCTCCCCAGATGCCCAAGTGACCTGGGCAGAAGGGGGCCAGATGAACAGACAGACTGCCCTCTTCAGGATGGCGCTGGGTGTGTGGTTCAGGGTGTTGTGGTCTGGCTATTTATTTATTTTTTATAAATTTATTTCTTTATTTGTTTTTGTTTTTGGCTGTGTTGGGTCTTTGTTGCTGCGCACGGGCTTTCTCTAGTTGCAGCGAGCGGGGGCTACTCTTCGTGTGGCGCACGGGCTTCTCATTGTTGTGGCTTCTCTTGCTGGGGAGCACGGGCTCTAGGCGCACGGGCTTCAGTAGTTGTGGCACGTGGGCTCAATAGTTGTGGCGCACAGGCTTAGTTGCTCCGCGGCATGTGGGGTCTTCCCGGACCAGGGATCAAACCCGTGTCCCCTGCATTGGCAGGTAGATTCTTAACCACTGTGCCACCAGGGAAGCCCGGTCTAGCTATTTCTAAACACCAAGGCTCTCTTTTGCTAAACGACAAGTTTCAATCTTAGGTGTCAGATCAGCATCACACTACTTCCAAATCCCAGCTACCAGTGACGGGGAGAGCTCTAACTCTAGCCCACTGGGATCCAGCTGGTCCTGGATGGGGTGGGTAGAGCACAGGACAGAGAAGCCTCAAGATATCCTATAACTGGGAACATTTGGAATGAGCTGGTTGGTTCTTAGCTGACTAGAACCTCCTACTGGAAGATCACACAGTTGGCTCTCTGTATCTGAGGGATCCACATCTGTGGATTCAACCACCTTTGGATCTCTGTGGTTGGTTGAATCTGCAGATGCAGAACCTGGGGAAACGGAGGGCCAACAGTACCATGCCATTTTATAGAAGGGACTTGAGCATCCGAGGGCTTTGGCATCCGTGGGGGGTCTTGGAACCAGTCCCCCGTGGATACCGAGGGATGACTGTATACATCTTCTTTGTGAATCTTTCCCCGTGCATCTTTCCCCAGAGTGCCTGGATACAGCTGGGTCCGTGTCTGTCATAGTGTTTCTTTCTCTCTCCTTGATTCCCTATCTCTCCTATCCAGAGTTTACTGTTGAGTTTGTTCACTATTTTCCCATGAACAACTCACTTCTTTTTGCCCTCTGCTATGCCTGTCTTCCTCTCATTACCTTAGCTTTGGCTTACTGGTTTTCCTTTTGTTCATTCATTCTCTGAATAGTTTTCTATATTTCCCCTGACTCAAAATATTGGGATAATACAAATTGCAAAAAAATATATATTCTTTTAAAAGATCAAATTGAGTATAATTGTTTGTTATAGGACCAGAGTCTTCCAGGTGGGGCTGTCTTATAACCTCTGAGAGATGGATGGAGGTCAGAAGAGTGGGGTCCAGTTCCAGGTCTGCTGATGGTTCAGTGTGGGTCTCCAGTCAGTCAACCTCCATTCCTTCATTTTAAAAATGAGGATAATCATTCCTTCTTAACAGGACTGTTGAGAGTATTAAATAAAATGCATGTTTATACATTAAATATAAGCACTTGTAAAAGTGCTTTGGAAACTGAATAGCACTTTTCAAATGTAACGTATTATTATCTAAATGACAAAAATGTCTTATGCCTCATTGTACTCCATAGTAAGCAGTGTTAAATGAATATATATTATAGTGCTTAGAAATTATACAACTACCCTTCATAAATATTCCCCTCTCAAGTAGCCAGATTTGTGACTTTTCCAAGATGCTTAATAATATGAACTGGTGAATGCTCCATGAAGTTTAGGGACCAATTTAAAATGCAGTGCTGCCAGATAGTTTCCAAAAAAAAGTTTCCAAAAGAAATATTTTTTTTTCTTAAACCGTAGTTTACCATACTCCTTCAAATGTTATATAGCTTACCTTTTTTTTTTTTTTTGGAAAAAAATAAAGATTTTATAAAGCAAAACAAAATAAAAACAGAAGCCCTATTATGAAGTTCTAAGAGTTGTATGTTCTTTTTCCTAGGCATATCATCATAAAGAGAATTGTTGTCAGCAGGTGTTTGGGAGATGTGTAAGTTAATGACTGTGTTTTGCTATCAAAGCAGTGGAGAGGGCTAATTAGTGCTGGGAGTCTGGCTCTGGTGGAGGTTGAGATGTTTGGTGTATACGAGGTGGCAGCTGAATGTTACCAACGCTGCCAATGTGTCCACTGTGCCTCCTTTACTGCAGTTCCCCCAGAGCCATGATGGAAATAATAACTAACCCTCTAAGCACTTTACAGGTTATAAAGTACTTAGGTACATATGAGCACACACATATCATCCCATTACATCCTCTCTAAATTCCATGAGTAGGTCTTACTCCTCACAATTTCACAGAAGAGGAAACAGAGGCCAGCACCGAATACCTTGCCCAGGGTCACACAACTGGTGAGTCCAGAGCCAAATCTCAACTTGGGGCCTGGGCTCCAAATTCGACACTGGTTCCACTGCACCCAGGTCACGTGACGTAGGTACACAGGGCTTGTGGGGTTATGATAGAATCTCCATACGCAGTGTGCAGAAAAGTGTCGCAGAAAAAGCTGGGGATCAGGATACCTGACTTCCTGCCTCGGCCCTGGCCCAGAAGACCTGTGTGCCCAAGGGTATGTTTCCTCAACAACTTGGGCCTTTGCTTTCTCTTCTGACGAATGAGAGGTTTAGAGCAGCGCAGTCATTCTCAACTGTTTGTAGGGTCTTGGAGAGTTGGCAAGGACATGAAATTCAGCTATAGACTCTCCCCTCAGAAAAATGCACACACACACAAACACAATCTCGCTAACAATTTCAGGGCATTCATGGATCCCAAGAAGACTAGATGGCTTTTGGCTAGTTGATTTTTAAGGTCTGTTTGTGCTCTAGAATTCTGTAACATATCCTCTTTCTACAAACATAGTAATTTAGGTATGCATTATAGTCTCGTCTGTGTGTGTAAGTTTAAATGGTGCTACACGAACATGTTTACTTTTGTCCTGGAAAAATGTGTGCTTTTGGAAATCAAGTTTTACTGAGGTAAGGCCTGAGATTTGACTTAGGAAGAAGTGTGACTTTAGAAGTAGGGAATAATGGGTCTAGAACATTGTTGTTTAGTAATGATAAACAGCAATGTGTTTAAAAACGAATTTATTATAGACGTGAAGTTCATTTATTTCTCACTTACTCATTGACTAAGAGTGGTGTATTATTAGGGATACTCATTGATGATAACATAAGAATAGCAGTTGGACATTTCTTGTCTGAGAAATAATACCTTAAAATGGGTTAATTTAATCCAATTAGTTTTTAGATGGAAATTATTTAATTACTAATGACTTCTAGCTTGTCAAGTTCTGTTGGGTGTTCTCATAGTCTAACCCCAATTTAGCTAATCAGGACCCTCCTTTTAAAAATGCCACTTTGCAGTGATTTCAGAAACAGAAATAATTAAACACTCGAGTTACCCAGGAATAAACTTAATAAGAAATGAATAGGAACTATATGAAGAAAATTAGAGAATCATAAAAGAAGACTTGAATGAATGGAGATAAATTTCATATTCCTGAATGGAAATACTGTATATTGTGAAGAAGTCAATTCTTCCCAAATTATTCTATAGATTGAATATAATTCAAATCAACATTCCAGAGGAATTAATTTACGAATCTAATGAAAAATTTTTTATAGTTATTCTGGAAAAATAAACTGGGAGGGAGAGCTAAAGCAGCTAAAGAAGAGCAATGTGTGATATTATAACCTACTATAAAGTTAGAGTAATTGAAAACTGTGCTATTGAGGTAGGAACTGATGGGTCAATGGAAGAGAAATGATAGTTCAAGAGGAGAGCTTAGGAACTTATATGTTAAAAATATGGGGAGGCACTTCCCTGGTGGCGCAGTGGTTAAGAATCTTCTTGCCAATGCAGAGGACACAGGTTCGAGCCCTGGTCCCTGGAAGATCCCACATGCCACAGAGGAACTAAGCCCGTGCGCCACAACTACTGAGTCTGCGCTCTAGAGCCCGAGACACAACTACTGAGCCCGCACAACACAACTACTGAAGCCCGAGTGCCTAGAGCCTGTGCTCCGCAACAAAGAAAAGCCACCACAATGAGAAGCCCGTGCACTGCAACAAAGAGTAGCCCCTGCTCGCCGCAGCTAGAGAAAGCCCACGCGCAGCAACGAAGACCCAATGCAGCCATAAATAAATAAATAAACAAATTCATTTTAAAAGAAGCATTAAAAAAAAATATGGGGAAAAGAAAGACTATTAAATAGATAAGAGTTGGGAGAAAAATTTGAAGGTAGATCTGGACTCACAACTACACCAAAATACATGTTCTGGAAAGCATATAATTAACTGTAAAAGATGAACTCTAAAAAATGTTTAAAAAGTCAATATTTAATGATTTTGGCATTAGTCTAGGTATAAAAATAACTAGAAGTTACAAAAGAATAAGTTAATAGTTTTCCTTACATAAAAATTTTAAAACTTTAAAAAATAAGAGGCAGATTAAAAACTGGGATAAAATATTTGCAAAAAATGCAAATTTTAATATGTAAGTTTTTAAAAACAAGAACTATCTCATTTTAAAAATGAGGAACAGGCATGAATTGAAGACAGTTTATGAATGAAAAATACAATTTAGCCAATAACTCTTAGCAAAGATGTTTAATGTCACTAATGATTATACAAATGTAAATAAAAATATCAAAATATATTTTTTACTATTAAATTGCCAAAAATTTTTAATATTCATAATTCTTAAAGCTGGAAAGAGTATGGAGAGAGAGCTCACTCAGATGGCTGGTATATATTGATAAAATCTTTCTGAAAACCAATTACGCAACACATGTCAAGATCCTAAAAAGTTGTTAATAACTTCCAACACAGCAATTCTTCTTCTAGGAATCTATACTATAAAAATAATCAGAAATTCCACTGAAGATTTGTTTACAAGGATGTTCGTAAACAAAAAAGGTAAATAAATAATATGTTCAACAATCGGAGACGGATTAAATTTTAAATAATTTATGGTATAGTCATACCAGGGGAAATTATACAGGCATTAAAAATCATGTTTTATAAATAATGTTTAATGACAAAGAAAAAAATTCTCAATAAAATAAGCGAAAAAAGTAAGATGTAAAACTGAATGCTGCTTGATTTAATGCTGAATATATCAAAGCCTTATATTAGTCTTATGTGTGTAGAAATGACTAGAATGAATCGATTCAAATGATGTCAGAGAGACCATCTTGGATGGTACAATTATGCATGATTTTTAAAACACTTCATGTGTATATTTTTTAAAAATTTCTAAAATAAACATCTTTTTAGCATTAAAATACAATGTAAAAAGTAATTTGCTAAAATTCCCCACAATAATTTAGAAAGACAATATATGCTCAATGACAAATGAAACTAGATGTTTCATCAGCTGCTTCCATAGCTGTTTCTGCCACTTATTTGCTGTATGACCCTAAATAAGTCACTGATCTCTCTCTAAGCCTTGGTTTCTTCAGGCTAAAAATAGCTACCGACAAGACCTGCCATATGGAAAACTGCCTTGCCAACTGTAAACCACCACACACGTAGAAGCTATTATTACTAGTTGTGTGTGTGTGTGTGTGTGTGTGTGTGTGTGTGTGTGTGTGACTGAATTTAGAACTCCAACCTAAACGGACCTTGCGGATTAAAGCAAAAATGTACTAACCTATATCTGAGAAGCCTCGGTCGAGAAAAATCTTAAAATGAAATGTATATACTTGTGTCCTCATACACAGGAGCCATCTTTGGTCCCATGTACAAGCACATGCTGACCTGTAACTACTGGCTTCGTAGCCAGGCGAGGAATGATTGATCACTTCAAGGGTTATGGGTGGAGAAGATAAGAGAAGGATCCAACCCAGGAAGGGCTGAGCTCAGACTCCACAGGATACATCACCCTAAAACACCTGGCGCCTTCATGGCAGAAGTGATTTGGGGCGGAGCACACCTAGTGTTCGTCCTGCGGTACAGCAGGTGGAACAGAGTTCGTGGCCCACACTCCGCTCTCCTTTCGAGGTGAGAAACTTGGTATCAAATAAATTGGGAAATATATACAGAGGGTTGATTTTATTATTAGCTTGACAAAGGTGAAAAGGGCTCTGGGCATGAAGGATGCATTCCAAGTTTGATATTTTTTCTTAACAAACAAAACACATGACCCTGAATTTTAGCTTAGCAGTTTCCATGTTCGTGGTGAGGGTAGACAGCTCTGATTCACAGCTTGGGTTAGGAGACAGTCGGGATTGAAGGGCAGTAGGGGGAAACGTATGCTTCTCCACTCACGTCCAGCAATTCCTTTCCCTCACTTTCTCCTCTGTCCACGGGCACAAAGCTGAGGATAGCTACAACGTACAGTGTGTGGAGAGGGGCAAGTCGTCCATCTGTCACAGAGGCTGTGCAATTTTCCTGGCTTTTCAAGCTGTGTTCATAACGCAACGCTGAACTCTACTCATCCATCATTCATTCATCCAACTATCCATTCATGTATTTATTTATCCATCCATTCATTCTTCAAACAGCTGTGTGTGCCTGCAGGCCCCTCCCCCCTCCAATCTCTGGTGGCCTCAATATTTTCAATGAACATACATCAGGGTACAAGGGAAGGGTGTATATCACCGGCCTGTGGCCAACCGCTGTAGGCACCACACCACTTCTAAGCCCTGTTATTTGATTATCACTATCTTTATTGGCCACAGAGGGGAAGGGATATTATAGCTCTGTGGCTTTTGAGAGTTCGGTCCTTAGTGAACTGCCAAGCCTCAGCAGCAGCTCCCAGATCACAGTGCGGAGGATTTTTATGACCGCATCTCAGTTCTCACCAGAAAAGGCAAAAAGGAGGAAGCAGGTGACACGTCACAGAATACCCAGCAACGGAGAAGCCCAACAAAGCCAAATCCTAACCACCCCCCTCTTACCTCTGTGTTCTCTCCCTCCCACTTTCCCTGTCTCAACCCTCCCAATATCCCCTCCCAAACTGTACTCCAGAAGAATTTAAATTGGCTCAAGCTCAAAGAGAAGGAAACATAAAACTGACTATTCACTATATTCCGTGCCATGCTTTTTTTTTTGTCAGTATGGATTGCTGAGCCCACCCTGGTGTGAGCAACTCCTGAGCAGAGGGGGCGTGCATATGGGCGAAAGAAAGTGCGTGTGTGTGGGATGAGCCAGAGGCAAAGGCACAATGTGTGTGTGTGTGTGTGTGTGTGTGTGCGTGCGCGTGCGAGAGAGAGAGAGAGAGAGAGAGAGAGAAATAGAATGTCGGTGTGCGATTCCCCCCCTTTCTAACCATGGAGCCTGAGAGGCACTCCTCTCTCAGAGCAATTACTACAAATGATTTATGTGGCCGGTCAAGAGGGCCTGCCAGGGTTCTTATTTCATCTCCAGAAAAAGGAACTCTGCTGGAATGTTATCAGGGAGCTTGGGATTAAACTGACAGCTGCCTTTTGTTTTCCCTGTGAAAGAGCTTCTCCTTTGGACTCTGGCATTTGGCTTCTACACTGACAGCCAGAACTCAATGGAGGCAAAGACCAGCTAGAGAAGGGCCTCGCGGGAAGGGCAACATTTTTAAATGGGAGAGGCTTCTCTCTCTCCCTTCTGTATTTATCTTGAGAGGATGTGTTTGTAGCTGCTGATTTTAGGAGGCAGTCTGGCTCATGTGGATTGGAATATGGTTTATTTTTCGCTGTACAGAAATATCCACAGCACCAAACCTCTCTCCTCTGTTTCCAGTGCTCATTTAGCTGGAGAGAGGAAAACAAAGGTCCCTTCCAATTTAAGTTATTAAATGTGACACTGGTCCCTGTCCTCTGCTGGGGTGGAGCACGGTGACAGGGCCTGGGGTGTGACAGGTGATAGGGCATGAGGTGTAAAACAAGGCAGGACTCAAAGCACTCAAAGTACGTACAGGCAGGAAGATTCTACGGACAAAAAAAGACAGAAGCCGTATGTCTTCTCACCCTCTGGCTCCCAAACTTGAACAGACCACTGCAGTTTTCATAAAGCCTCAGTTGTGGCTTGGTTGGCCACAGTCCTCCCTCCTCTCACATTAGCTTCCCCACCTCCTCGACTCAACCTGGTTTATAAGGTCTTCACACGGCTTTGCTGGGTGAAGGGAGCAAAGGTGCAGTCAGTCATCGGGGCTGATTAAAGAAACACAGACACACACACACACACACACACACACACACACACACACACACACAGTGATGGTCCAATGACTGCATAATAAAGCTTTGTAGATAAATAATAGTAAATACAAATTAAGGAACCTCTCAAGACATCAAGAGAAGAGTGTGGTAAAAAGAGGTTGATGGGGGGTGGGGGGTGAGAGCTATAAAGGGAAGGGATATAAAGGAAGATTAAGGATTATAATAAAAGACATGGACTGTAAAATCATCTTTATAATCTTATATTCGCTGTGTTTTATATGCAGCCATTCTATGCTAAAAATACGCTTTTTGACTTGTGATCCCTAGATCTCATTTTTACTAAATGCTCTGCCAACAGGTACTCTGTAATGCTCAAAACAAACTTAATTTTTATCAAATAATATACATCTGTAGAGGTCTTCACAGCATATGCTAACAGCGTGGCGTGTTCGGAGATCAGACTGATATTAGGGATCACAGGGAACTAACATTTATGGAGGGCATATTATGTGTCTGGTAATGGTGCTATGTTTTCTTCTAAATATTTCCTCCTTTATTTTTCACTGCAAGTCTGTGAGGTAGGTATTTTTATTCTCACTTTACAAATAAGGTTATAGGTGCCAAGGGAGATTAAATAACTTGCTCAAGGATATACACCTAGTGTGGCAGACACTATTAGCTGCCCAGCTAATATTCCTTTTACTTTCTTCGTTAAAATACTGATTGTATTTGAGGAGGGACTTCCAAGCTTCCCTTGCAGCTGGGGTGGTTATGTAATGCAGTTCTGGCCAATGAGATGCACGGAGAGTATGCTGGGAATTTGTGATTGCCCCCCCGCCCCTTGTCCCTTTCTTCTTTTTCCTCAGCTTCCGGAGTGCAGGCGTCAGGCTGGTGGTAGAGATACTATCTTGTGACTTGAAATGACAAGTATGAGGATAAAAGCCACAGACGTGGGGTGGGAAGAGAGAAGGAGGTGGGAAATACCTGACATCACGGATCAGTTGCATTTCCTCTCATCTGGCTTCTTATTACATGAGGAAAATGAAACATCTTTTTTTTTTTTTTTTTTTTAATATTAACCTAGTGCTTCTTGCACATAGACAACTGTGATCCAAGGGGCAAAGCTAGCATTAGAACCTAAATCAAATCTCCCTAAGGACACTGGTCATATTATGATACTATGATAACACTATCATACTATGATACACCGTGTTTCCAGAGTGCCCACAGTCTAGAAAAGCCTAGGACAAGGGGATGGCTGGATTTCTTCAGTTCGTAAGGAGTCTCATAGCTTAGGTACTTCTAGTTCCTTAGGCTGCTCTGGAGTTTGGGCCCGGATCTCCCTAATCTTCCGTAAACCAGGGAAATCTGATTTATGTTACCTGGGATAGCTCTAAATCTCATTGCATTTCTTAAGAGTATTCTGACGCACACCCACATCACTATGGCCCCAACTGGAAATATTCCAGGATGTGGGCCTTGCCAAGTAACCCCGACAGTTTTATTTTGATGCATATAGAAACAGTGTATTCCTCAGAAACAAAGGGTCGCTCATGAATTGCGGTTAAGCATGGCAGATTGAATACATGTTTATTTCCACTCCTTTTCTACCATACCTCCTTACACTCCATAAAAATGACAAAAAAAGAGATTTTTTTTAAAGAGCAAAACTCTGCATAGAGCGGATAGGGAAGGAGCCAAAAGCAGATATGAGATGTCAACATAATTTTGGAAACTGGAAAGCAGATGAATGAGTGGTAACTAATTTAGCAGAGCAGAAAAAGCCGTAATCTAAACTTTCAATGGGGGAAGCTAAGGAGAAGGAAGCCAATGTATGTTAAGAACCTTAAAAAGCTCAGGAATTGGAGGCACCAGATATTTCTGATGATGGGGTGTAAATGGCGCTAAAAACAGGAGGGTTGGTTGAAAGTCTGTATAAGAAGCATGAGACTCTGAGACCCTTTTCCTACTGCACATG
Organism: Balaenoptera physalus; assembly: GCF_965194825.1. Lineage (NCBI taxonomy): Eukaryota > Metazoa > Chordata > Mammalia > Artiodactyla > Balaenopteridae > Balaenoptera > Balaenoptera physalus. The sequence goes on from NC_138884.1 coordinate 26,926,402, forward strand.
GCCATGCGACTATTTCTTCTCCAGCCTGAAAGGGTTGGTGGCTTCCTCTTTGAAGAAGCAGAAGCAGAGGGATCAGGTACTTGGACACAAAGCACAGTTGAAGGTGGGGTTGCTGTACTGGAAACAAGGTAATTAAGTGGAAACTTCCATGTCACTGGTGAGATAAGCTTCCCCAACTCCAAACCCTTCCTCCACTTGCCTTCAAGAACCCTGGCAGCATCATTAAAGAGTCTACAAATAACAAATGCTGGAGAGGGTGTGAGAAAACGGAACCCTCCTACGCTGTTAGTGAGACTGTAAGTTGGTGCAGCCACTGTGAGGAACGGTATGGAGGCTCCTCAGAAAACTAAAAACAGAGCTACCGTATGATCCAGCAATCCCACTCCTGGGCATATACCCAGACAAAACTATAATTCAAAAAGATACCTGCACCCCTATGTTCATAGCAGAACTATTCACAATAGCCAAGACATGGAAGCAACCTAAATGTCCATCAACAGATGAATGGATAAAGAAGATGTGGTACATATATACACAGTGGAATACTACTCAGCCATGAAAAAGAACTAATGCCATTTGCAGCAACATGGATGCAACTAGAGATTATCATACTACGTGAAGTAAGTCAGAAAGAGAAAGACAAATACCGTATGATATCACTTAAATGTGAAATCTAAAATATGGCACAAATGAATCTACCTACAAAAGAGAAACAGACTCATAGACACAGAGAACAGACTTGTGGTTGCCAAAGGGGAGGAGGAGGGAGAGGGATGGACTGGGGGTTTGGGGTTGGTTGATGTAAACTGTTACATTTAGAATGGATAAACAACAAGGTCCTAATGTATAGCACAGGGAACTATATTCAATATCTTGTGATAAACCGTAAAGGGAAAGAATATAAAAAAAGAATGTATATATGTGTATAACTGAGTCCCTTTGCTGTACAGCAGAAATTAACACAACATTGTAAATCAACTATACTTCAATAAAAATAAATAAATAAAAAATTTTTTTAAAAAAAAGGAACCCTGGCAGCCAGTCTTACATCTCCTAGACAGAAGGTCAGCATACTCTTCTCTAGGGAAATGAACCAGCCTAGGAGAAATGACTGATAGATCTTGGATGCCCCATGGCTGGGTTCCAGGCCAATCATCACCACTTGAAAGTCTTCACATATAAACATAGGACTCCCAGTTAGATTGTTAATACTTTCCTCATAACAATGAATATACAGGCAAGAATAACCACACATTTGAGGAGAACCTCTAACACAAAATCCAGACTCCAAATAAACAAATGAAAAAGAGAAAATAAAGGCAAAAAAGAGAACATTTAAAAAATTATTAATATATTCTCGGGAAAAATGCATTGAACCTATGAATTAAGAACAGGATGGTATGAGTATAAACATTTAGGAAATTAAAACAGAATTTCTATAAATTAAAAACATGGTAGCAGAAATAATATCAAAGTAAAGTGTGGAGAGGTAAGTTAAAAAAACTTTTGAAAAGTAAAACAAAAGTCAAAGAGATGGAAAACAGAAGAAAAAAGATAAGAAAATAGGGGCTCAGTCCAGAAGGTACAACATCCAAATAATAAGTCCAGAAAGGAAGAGGAGAAAACAGAGTGGAGGAAATTATCAATGAAATCATACAAGAAAATTTCCCAGAACTGAAGAACATGAGTTTCCATATTAAAAGGGCCTAGAAAATTTCCTGAACAATGAATACAAAGAGAGCCATAGTAAGGTACATCACTGTGAAATTTCAGAAAGCCAAGAATTTTTTAAAATGCTATAAGTGTCCAAAGAGTGGGAATTAGAATGGCAATGGGCATTTTGACAGTGATCTTGGAAGCCAGGAAAAAATGCATTAAGTGCTTCAAAATTCTTCCTGAGAGTTATTTATAGCCTAGAATCCTATATCCGGTCAGATACGAGAGAAGAATAAAACTATTTTCATATATGCAAGGCCTCAAAAATTTACCTCTCATGTAAATTCGTGAGTTCTTAGGCAGTGATTAGAGGATACATTCCACTAAAATGAGGACAAAGCCAAGCTAGAGAAGACTTGGGATCTATGAACACCGGAGCCAACATAGGAGCAAGGTGAAACGAAGGCGGGAGATGCCAGCTCTGCAGCAGCCTCAGCACCAATCCAAGTGGGGGCAGAAGGATGCAGACCTCCAAGAGGAATGACTCCATGAAGAAGTGGATTGATTCCCTGATGTTTACAAATGTATCAAGAGGAGATCTACACTGCTGATGAAGATTCTGTGAATGATTTAAGGACAGGAACATAAAAGAACTAAGCAAGCAAATAAAGCAATAGAGCCAATAACTGCAGGAAAAACAAGAGATGTACGAGATAAAAAGGTGATCAAAGTCCACCATTTGGCTCAGCTGTGAATGACATTTATCGAGCCATAACACACACACACACACAATACTGATTTCACCAAAAGTTGTGATATAATGGTCGTTAGGAAGAGTGAGGAAGATGGAGCATGTGTGAGAGGTTGAAGGAGTAAGCGAGATAAATCCATATTTTCCATGGTAAGGCGTCAACAGGTAATAACTAAAACACAATAATCAAGAGATAACTGTAGAAACATGTCATTTAAAAACACAGAGGTTCAGGACTTCCCTGGTGTGGCACAACGGTTAAGAATCCGCCTGCCAATGCAGGGGACATGGTTCGAGCCCTGGTCCGGGAAGATCCCACATGCCGCAGAGCAACTAAGCCCATGCACCACAACTACTGAGCCTGCGAGCCACAACTACTGAGCCTCTGTGCCACAACTACTGAAGCCCGAGTGTCTAGAGCCCGTGCTCCGCAACAAGAGACGCCACCACAATGAGAAGCCCGCGCACCGCGGTGAAGAGTAGCCCCCGCTCGCCGCAACTAGAGAAAGCCCGGGCGCAGCAACAAAGGCCCAACGCAGCAAAATTAATTAACTAATTAATTTTTAAAAGCAACACAGAGGTTCATACCAGCAGAAACAGCTAGAATATGTTAAAACTTTGGGGAACAGCCATCAGGAAGGGAAGAGGGGTCGGGTAGGGCTACTGCTTTCCATCATATCAGCTGTACAGAGCTATGTGACCTCTCAAATTATGAATCCATGTTATTGCGATAAAAACACTATTGAAAAACAAAAGAGCTGACTAGGTATCACGGAACACTTAAACACAATGAAGGTGACTGAGTGTGTCTAATTCCCTCAGGCTCTGGAAGCCATCCTGAGGGTTTTTCTTGTCCCAGGGGAACATTTCAATGCTAGTAGCACTGCTTCCTACAAACTGGTGCCTAAGCTTCTCTGAGTCCTGACTTGTGGGTGCTGTGTAGATATGACCACACTGCAATGAACTGTGGTTCAGATCATTTTCGGTATGGCTCTGAAAGCTGAAAGGTGGGTGGTGCAGCTCCCCCCTAGATTTGGCAAGCCAGAGTAATAATGTAGTGCGTGGGGGGCTCTCAGATTTGCTGGGAGTTTCCTGAGGACCTTTTGGATCCCAGCTGATCTGAACTCCACGACCCTCCATTGGACTGTTGCCAAATGAGGCCAGCAGCTGGCCTTCCCTCCCCCTCCAGTCAAGGGGTCGGGCCGGAAGTGAGGGAGGGATCTAGGGACTGCAAGACAAAGGGAGAACTTCTACAGAGAGTCTTCTATGTGATTCCTGTGGCTCTGTTATTGAAATGAAAGAGTATCATTAGGGTTTAGAGTCTAATGAGGCAGCATTAGATAAGCCAAAGAAAAGTCATTGCATGTAAAATATGATTACTTGGAGAAGAAATGCACTTGGATTTGGACCACATGAGAGCCAAAACCTAATTCTGATGAAGTGAGAATAAAATTCTGGCTATAAGCAAGGCAGATTGGAAAGCTGGAAAGCTCTACTTTTCAATGAAAGACAACGAGGTCTATTCTATAACTTTGTGCCCACTTAAGTGTCCATAAAATGGGTGGCTTGTAAATTCAGAAGTAAGGGACGGTAAAATCCCAAGGTGTACTGTGCTTGCTGAAAGAAAACTCTTTAAGGACTCAATCATTTATCTTAAAACAGGTAAATACAGCCTGTTGAGTAATAATAGGCAACATAATTATTGAGAGCTTATAAGGTGCTAGACTCTGTTTTAAACACTTTAAAATATTTGCTTATTTAATTCTCAAGACAGTTCTATGAGATGTGTACTATGATGTATGTATGAGAGGAAAGAAGTCTCCATTTTATAGAAGGGAAAATTAAGATACAAAGAAATTAAGTAACTAGCCCAAGATTACAGGTAGTAAGTGGCAGAGTGGAATTCAAATCCAGACTCTTAATTTACATCATCTCTAGAAATGGTAACATTGAATGATAATGATAAATAAATGCTAAAATGGTAGGAAAAGATATTTTGCATTAATGGTGCCTTCTTTACAGGTAATTTTTTTTTACAGGTCACATTCTCTTTATATGAATCCCAGCTCAAGCTGCCAGAATTCAACCAGGATATAAAGTTAAGTTTCACTTCAAAACTGCACTTTTCTCTAAAGATGAGTTTCAGAAATCAGTTCTGGGCTCCCTCCCTTGCCTACAATTCATCTTAGACTTCAGAGATAAACAGTAGCTTGAGCAGCAATACTGCACCAGTAAGGATGACATAATAAACAATACTTACAACATTTGAACCCCTGGGTCACTAGAAAAAAAAAACCCACTCTTTATCGAATGGTAGAAATATCACATCTGTGCATATATTCACCTCAGCCCCAATATAATTCTTTTAAGGCTGCCAAGCTCTGAGACCTAGAAATGGTGAGTCAATCGGGAGGGAGGGAAGAAAGGCGGGGGAGGGAGCAAATATAAAAATAGAGATGTTGATTGCATTGTTCCTAATTCCCTTTAGCTCAAACAGCCCCAGCCTGGGGAGTCAAGAGGACGTGCAGGCGGATGCAGACGGCCACATCAGTAACTTCACGCCACAACCAGACCAACAGCATCGAGGCTGTGGTGTGAGTTCAAAAACAAACAAGTGGAAAGTGCCCAGGGATAAAATGGGCTCAAATCGATGAGCGGCCGTGTCGCTGACCCTCTGGTAAAAGGCTGCCTTTTGTAAGAAGCCCCTGATTGGGGGGAATGGGGCCTGCAGACCGGGAGCCTCAGAGGCCAACTTACAGCGTTCAAACAGAGTATTGTTTTCTCCGGGGTATAAGGCTTACTGTGATTCCAGACATGTCGCCATGGCAGCAGTGGGGGAGGGAGGGAGAGAGGAAGGAACAGATGGGGGTCACCAAGGTCCTAATTCTCATGCAAGGGCCCCATGCTCTCCCCTTTCCCCTTAGGGGGTCCAGTGTGGAGCTGCGTCTTCTCTCACTACTGCACGGACGTCAGTGCAATTCCATTTAAGAGATCTTTTTGAGTGCCTACTATGTGTAGGTCTTTCAATTCTAATTAATATTAGCTCCCGTAAAAACACCCTACCTCTACTTGGTTATGGAAAACTGAAACGGGAAAAAGACCTAGTTTCCACACTCTCAAAGTTTATCTTTTCCTATTCCCAAACTTATAAGGAGACATAGATTAAAGATACACAGTCATATACATGGAATATAATGAATAAATGTATATGAATTTGATTGTGGTCCCCAAATGCTAACCTTATATTTCAATCAGAAAGAATGAGGTAGTCCTTCAGCACCCTTAGAGTTACCATGATGGTCTTCCTCTAGTTTCTTGACTGCATGTGACACTGCTAGGTCCATCTTCTCAAAACATACCTACCTACGTGATGTAACCCTGCCTACATTCAATGGTGATCCAAAATTATTAGCTTGGAATTCAGGATCTGCTATAGCTGGTCTCCATCCTACCTACTAATTTTCCTCTATCTCAAATGTTTCCATGTTCTTGGAAGGGCATAATAGGTAGAATGAATAAATAGGTGAATGAATACATAAAAAATAATAAAATAGGGAAGCAAACCTCACAAAACTCATTTCCATCTCGATCCTTTGGCTCATGCAGTTACCAGAGCTCCCCATCAACGTTATGTTTTCCTGGCTTTCATCCATCCAATTTCCACCGAGGTCTAGTTCATATCTCAAAGGGTCCTTAAACTTAACATGATCCAAATAAAACACGTGATCTCCATCCTCTGTATCTCAGTGACTGGAACCTTCACGATCAATCTAGTTCATAAGCCAGAAACCTAGCCTCCATCTGAGAGAAGCATCTTTCTCTCTCAGTCCCCATTTCAAAATATTGCCAAATCCTTCCACTGTCACCTCCTGAATACATCTCAACCCCATTCACTTCCCTTTGTCTCAATATCCAATAACTCCATCACTTCTATCAGTCTTCAAATGAGAGAACTTAAGTCTACTTGCTCTATCAGTTCTCCCCGTTGTGGTCAGAGGGATGTTTTCAAAATGCAAGTGTGATCATACCACGCTCTTGCTTAGCGCTCCTCAGTGGCTTTTATGGCTCTTAGGACAGTGGGTCGAATCCTTACAACGGGCCCTGAAGCAACATGACCCCGGCATATCTCCCAGCCTCGTGCCACCCCACTATCCTCTCTGTGGGGCCTCCAGGCAGCTCCACTTCTCGTCTTCTTGCTCCCAGCTTGGACTTCACTACTCTATCTCTCCTAGCTGGAATGCTCTGCCCTCCGTCACACTCCGCCCCACCTCATCTGCTGGTGCAGTGGTTCTCAAACTTCAGGGCACATCACAATCACCTGGAGGGCTGACCAAAACCCAGAATGCTGGGCCCCACTCCCAGTCTTTGATTCAGTGGGTCTGGGGTGGGACCCTTTCATCTGCAATTCTAACAAGTCTCCAGGTAATGCTTTTGCTGCTGGTTCTGGAACTACACCTTGAGAATCACTGCCCTAGTTACCTTCTACTGGTTTTCTAGATCTCTGAGAAGTCTTCCTTGTCTGTTTTGCCCTTCGCGAGGCTATACATGTTCATGGCCATCTATACATTTCCTTCCCAGCGCTGGCCTTCCTCCTGGGCTTTAATTATGTATCTGTGTGATCATCGCACTAATGTCTACCTTGGTATTAGACTCCTGTGCATGGGATTAGGGACCGTGTCTGTGTTGTTCAGCATCCTGTCCCCAGCGGCTGCTGAGTACCTGGCACATAGTGTGTACTCCACAAGTATTTGCTAAATGTAGACTAATCTCTTCTATGACGTTCCCTTTAGTTAACTGAGGTCATACTGCCGTTCCTTCTCGTGCTGGTTAATTTTATGTGTTGACTTGACTGGCCTAAGGGACTCCCGGATAGCTGATAAAACATTATTTCTGGGTGTGTCTGTGAAGGTGTTTCTGGAAGAGATCAGCATTTGAAACAGACTAAGTAAAGAAGATCCCTCTTACCAATGTGGGTGGGCATTATCCAGTCCATTGATGGTCAGAATAGAACAAAAAAGTGGAGAAGGGGCCAATTCACTTTCTTTACATTAGCTGGGACGTCCCTCTCTCCTGCCCTTAGACTTTGACCCTCCTGGTTCTCAGGTCTTAGATTTCGACTGGGACTTAGACCATCAGCCCCCACTGATTCTCAGGCCTTCAGACAGGGACTAAATTATACCACCAGCTTTCCTGGGTCTCCAGTCTGCAGATGGTAGATTGTGGGGCTTCTCGGACTCCATGATCATGTGAGCCAACTCCTATAATAAGTCACCTCTTATATATGTATCAAAATCTATATCCTCTTGATTGTTTTCTCTGGAGAACCCTAATATACTTCCTATGCATGACTATTTTACTTATAAGAAGCCCACCTCACTTCAGAGTTGATACACTCTAGAGCTTCCCTAGAGTAGGAAAATCATCAAATACTGTCGAATGATACCTGATACCAATGTCAGAAGCAGAGAAGCTGCTTTCAAAACATACTAATGCCTGTTGTGAGGCCCACTTTGAGATTGAATTAGGCAGATACCCAGATATACTGCATGAATGACAGCCATCAACGCCCACCAGGGCCTCCTCCAAAGCCAGAGAGAGACACCCTGCAAAGAAAGAGGCAGACTTGGTGTTTATGCAGTGCCCTTTGGTTTCCTGGCTAAGAGGCTCCTCCGGTCTGGGTTTCTTATCAGCAAAATGGGGATAATAATAGTACTTAAGCCTCATAAAATTGTTGGAATGATCAAATGGGATGTTATATGGAAAGAACTTAGTGTAGGGCTTAGAATGTAGCAAATACCCAAAACTGTTAGCTGTTATTATGGGTTGGTATTACAGCAGCCTTGGCAATCTGGGTCTTTTAGGACTAGTCTAATTTCAAATATTCTGTCCCAAGGTCACATTTCTTGACATTTTTGGTCCGGAAAACATGGTTGCACATATCTTCATATTCATATACTCTCTTGTATTTGACTGAATTCAGCAAACATGTATTAAGCGACTACTGTATGAGGTCATCTGGCTTGGCATCCATCAGAGGTATTTACAGATGAGTAACAATCTGACGGGGGAGAGAAACATAAATCACCCGCTAAAATGTAAGGCAGAATGAAATAAACACGAGATGAAGGCACCTATACAAGCGTACAGGTACGGAAAGGAAGGTCAGATCATTGCTGACTGAGGTGGTATCTGATTGGACCTGAAAAGCAGACAGGGATCCTGATGAGTAAAGAAGCAGAGCGTTTCGGGCCATTCGGGGCCAATGGAACATCATTAGCTGAGGCTCCGACACCCTGAGGTGCACGGCTCACTCAGGGGAAACAGAAAAGAACAGTGTGCCTGCAGAGATGAGAGACACAGTGAGAGGGAGAGAAAGCTGGAAAGATATTTGCAGTCAGAACATATATAATGTTGTTGTTTTTTTTAACTTTATTGAAGTATAGTTGATTTATAATGTGTTAATTTCTGCTATACAGCAAAGTGATTCAGTTATACCTACATACATATATGTGTGTGTCTGTGTATATATACATACACACATATATTCTTTTCCATTATGGTTTATCACAGGATATTGAATATAGTCCCCTGTCAGATTATATATAATCTTGGACATAATGCTAAGAAGCTAGTATTTTGTTCCATGGGTGACCTGGTTCCAACTGCCTCGTCTATATGACTCTTCCTTCATGTGTTACGTTTTTTCTCAGGTTTGGCTTAGGGTAGACCGGTGTGATGTCTACAATCCTCTGATTGGCTAGATTTGTAAGGTTAACCCTCCATTTGCCTTCTGGGGCATGTGGGGTATTTTCTTTCAATTGGGCTATACTGCCAACTGGTAAGTGGTCACGGGTAGCGATTATGACTTTATTTTCTAAACGCCCAAAGGTTCTCAGAGATATAATAAATTGTGAAAGCCAGATGAGCCCAAATATCTAGATATAATCAGGCAGCTTTCTTACAAATTCTTGACTCGGATTTCTCTCCACTCTAACCCTACCAAGATGCAAAGGCTTTCTTCAACTGGTTCTGAGTGTTTTACATTTTACATTTTGTCAAAATTGGGGGACACACAGAGTCCTCCTCTAGAGCTGTCTCCTCACGTGTTGAAGAACCTGTTCATTTTCTTCTGCTCTGACATGTCTGGCAAGATAGGACTTTGATGCCTTGGGCTTTCTCACTTGGTCAGTGGTACTGTGCTCAGCACTCCAATACTCAAACTTTCTCCCTCTCCTTCACCCCTAGCATAACAGAGAAATTGCCTTCTTTCCATCCGTATGACTGCCACACGAGAGGAAGGCGGGTATGATGAGTGCTGCCATGTCAGCATTGCGAATCTCCCACCTGCCATTTTTCTGATCAGGAAAACGTTTGTCAGACACTTCACCAACTTTGAAGAACTTGGCAATAAAGCAACTGTTATACAAACGGCACAGAGAGCTCTGGTTTCTTTGAAGGAGACTGCTTTCGAAGGAACACGATATTGCAAAAATATCGGCTTTGATCAAATATAACTTAAGGTTAAATGTGTTTTAAAGAAAAGAAAAAAACTTAAGAGGAACAAAAAGTACTTTCAAGACTGATGTTTAGCTATCCTATCACTCATTTTACTGGGAATTTACAAGAGAAAGTATTTCTTCCAAAGTCACAATTTTCTCCAGGTTATTTCTTCAAACATTTCTCCAGGTTCTTCAAACATTTACTCCAGATTTAGTTACTGGGAAAAAATTCCTCATACTTATCCTCCATTGCATTAAACCAAAAATCCAATCTCAAGTTGTTCTCATTCTCACTCTTCTTAAAATATTGGGATCATAGGTAGTTTTATATTCTACCTTATTTCATTTATTATATCTGGGCCACTTCCCCATGTTATTAAACACTCTTCTAAAATAACAGTTTTGAAATATTCTTTCAGTTGAATGTATCATAATTTATTTAATTAACTCCCTACTTTTGGTCATACAGTGCTTTTTTCTCAACTTTCACCACTATAAATAATGCTGTAGTGAACATCCTTATATATATAGAAGTAGCATTGCTGGTTCAGGGGATAGGAATACTTCTGAGGACTTCTCTGCATACCGCTTAACTGTTCTATGCCCCCTTCCCATGTGGAAAATGTTTGGTGACACTGCTTGAAGGTTCCTATGAGAAAACCCATTGTCAAATCAACTGGCAGCGACAACTTCTATTATCAAAGTGAATCTACTGTTATCATGATAGGAATGCATTATTTTGTATGCTTGCCTGGAGCTGATCACTGAGTTTCAGTTTCATCAATTAGATGTACTATCTATTGCAAAGGTTGTCAGACACATGTATTAGGCAATAAGATAATCTAAGTAAGCAGGGCCCAGCTGCCGGGCATGTCTTTCTACCACCAATCAGAACCGAAGAGTCAGGGAACCTGGTCTGGCCGTTAGAACCCACCCTTTCTGAGTTCAAAGCCTGACTCTGTACCCTGGTAGCTGGATAACTAAACCAGGCTCATTTTCCTCCTCCATGTAAGGAGGATAATAGATAATCCAAAAGTAAAGGATTCATTAAATAAATTATGATACATTCAACTGAAAGAATGTTGCAAATAATAGTGCCTAAATTCAAAAGAATGCATGAGGATTAAGTGGGATAAAACACTTATCACAGTACCAGATGAAGGGTAAGCATCCAGGAAGTACTTATGTTTCAAAATTATTAATTCCACGCTCACAATTACCTATGGAACTTCAATATTTGGAGAGTAGATGAAACCAGAAAGAAACTGTCTATATGGGATCCGAAGTTTCTAAATTTCACACAGCTTTCTTGGTCCTGTGTGTGGCTAAGGCAACTGAAAGTCAGATCGTCATCACGGTGGCAAACGAGGGAGTTGGGGCCCTAGAGACAGACGGCAAGGGCTGCGGCTGGGCCATGCCTCCCACTCTGTGCTTATCGCTGAGTTTCTAGTGTGAGTTCTGGGCCTCAGGCCTCCTGCCAGTCCCACTCCGGCTCTCTGGGCAACAGGTTTACTGGAGGAAGAATCAGGCCTCATGCTTCTGAGTCTCAGGAGTCCCCTTATTGGCCCCAGGCATACATGCAGGCAGGGCGTTTCTGCCAGGGTAAATGTTCTCCACACTTAAGCACAGCACCTGCTCCGTCAGAGGTAGGGCTTCCTCTGAATCCATTCCTTCGTTTTGCTGACCACAAACAAAAAGGAAGCAGCTGCAAAAGTACACACAGACATCAGGATTTCGGCAGGATGGCTGCCTGCGCTGGGGAGTGTGGACCCACTTCAGTGATCTGCTCCGTAGTCCAAGCCCTAATCAGGCAGGAAGCCAGGAGCCCTAATTTCAGTCCCAGTGAAGGAGTGGAGAAGAATCAATCAGAACTCTATCTGCTTTGCTTTTGAACTAAATCGATGCCATCACACCATCTTTACAGTGATGCAGGAAGCATAGCACTGATTCTGAAGAACAGAAGAAATGATCGTCTATTACCTCTCCCTGAAGTGCTCTGAAATCAGGCAGGGTGATGGGTGTGGGCATATTTGCCTTGATCCTTCCTATGTAGCTGCAGGTGTAGAACACATGGCAGGGAGGGAAAGAAACCGTAGTTTTTAAATGAATAAAATGGACCAAACATAGGGGAACACTTGGACATTTTGTAGTTTTGTCTTTGGGTGTTAAGGAACTCTTAATGCTGGCTTAGTCCTTCTTAGAACCCCCATCAATAAATAATTCCTCATCATTCAAGTCAGCCACATTTTAATAACTGTACCTTGTGATTCTATGAACATGACAGTCGTCAGGAAAAGATTAAGTTTCACGCCGCAGGTTACGTAATGAACCACTGGCAAAAGCAGAAAAGGAACCCAGAACTCTAGCTGGGAATCCTGAGATGAACTGGGACTGCTAAGGCCAGCCCTCCACCCCAAAGGCAGGGCCTTAACCATTTCACCCACCTTCTAACCCTGAACTCTTTCATAGACACACACACACAGAGTACCACTGGCCAGGGCAGCCCTGGCAGGTACAATTAAGATACCCAACCATGGCTGCCGCCGCCGAAGTCACACCTCTCTTGGGTCTTCAGCCTCATGTGTCTGCGTGTGAGGGCTGGCCTCCCCTGTCCTTGGTGTTTGGTGTAGGCGGCTCGTAAACCCATTGCCCAGGCAGGACCTTCACTCTACCCTGTGTTCAATCAATTAAACAATGAGACCATTAGATTGAGGTGATCTGATACCTTAGCAGCCTCTGTAAGCAAGCAAACAGATACCTAAGCCTGTGATGCCTCAAGGTTAAGAAATCAAAACCTAAGTACAACCAATCACAGCCAACCGGGCTTTCCCAAATAAGACAGAAGTAGAAGCTATAGCTAGTCAAATAATTTCCTTCTTTTGCCTCCGCCTTTTCTGTATAAAAGTCTCTCCCCAGCTCCTGTCGGTGCAGCCCACCTCACCACTTCTGGTTTGATGGTCTTGATTCGAATCCATTTCTCCTCAAATAAACTCTTAGACATTTTAATGTGCCTCAGTTTTAACACCTCCTTCACCCTGCTCTACTTCTTATTTTTCCACAGCATTTACAACATTTACAACTAACATACTATATAATTTACACTCATTTATTATGTTTAATGTCTGCTAGAACATAAGCTGCATAAGGGCAGGAATCTTTATCTTTTTCATACCCAGATATGTTTTAAGCACCTAGAAGAGTGGTTGGTACACAGCAGGGACTCGATAAACATTTGTTTAATGAATGAATGTTTATTTGCCATTAGAATCTAATTAGAATTTAGATCCTAGTTAAGCAATTGCTAAGTTCGCAGCCCAAGACCTGTTCATCTATTTGAAATATTTACCCCCAGCCTCCATCCTTCAGGCTCAAAGCTGCTCCTGGCGTCCACAAAGCACTGAGCTCTGACACTGCCAAACAATCACTGTCACTCGGTAAAACTGAGGAGGAAGTAAAGTATTTACCGAAGCAGAAACTGGGGGGCGGGGGGGGGTGTAGGGCAGAAGTCTGGGTTGTTTTCACTTAACTAACAGTGCCTGTTGACTTCCCACCCCCATCTTGGTATTTATTTCAGAAGCAAAACAAGCCACTGTAGGACTTTGATCTGTGATTCAAGAATATTCTGGGTTTTTGTTAAATCCGCAAATTGCTTATATTGCTACTAACTCAAACGAGAAAAGATTCTTGCTTAAATGGCTTTCCATCCTCAGAAGGTCTCACACCTTTGTTTTCAGTAAATGTTTGAGAATGATCTTGAAAGTATGCAAGAGAACAGACGATAAAAAATAAACGCATACTGAAGCTGGGTATCTTTCAGGTTCTCCCAGTAGCTGAGAGTTATAATTAGGGCAAATAGACAATTTTTTGCCCGAACCAGGAGAAGTGGCATCAACAGGACTTCTTGGGCAGATTCTAAATATGGTTATCTTAGGTATAATCAGCTTCTGTCACTACAGAGGATGGGAAAGGGCCAACAAAGATTAGTGCCTCTGAAAAGGTCAAAAGCATCGTGGTTTGCAACCCTCTCCGTTTGAATTCAAGGGTCAGTTGATCAAAATATTCATATCGCCAATTTACGCTAATTTCACTAGTTTGTAAGTATTAGGCAAGACTGTTCAATCAATGACCTAGCAAATTAATCTATTTCCCCCCATTAGTTTCTGACTCTTTAGCATGACAATATCAGATACCCTGTTGAAGCAAAGGCCCTTCAAGCTGTGCAACTGACGCGTTCTGATTCCTCCTCCGAGGCCCATCTGTCTCCTTACCACCCCTCCCAGCACGAAGCCCCCTCCTCCGCTCCAACCAGGCCCCTATTTTTCCGTTCTTTCAGTACAATCAGAATAAGTGAAAGAGGACCCTGATTTTCCAGAGGGACCAGGCAGTCTGAAAAGGTACGTCTTCAACATCATTAGCAGTTCATCTTCTAAAACCTCAGGGCAGCCCTTAGGCAGCCCCTCCTGCAATCCCCCTCCCCCCTCTCCCCGCCACCCCTCTCTTTTGGTGTCGGCTTATCAAATTAATGAAGCCTATCTAGACGGGAGGAAGTTGGGGTAGAAGACAGTGGCTTAAGAGTAATTCAATGCAAGCCCCTCCCTCCCTTAAAAAGAAATAATGGGGAAAAAAATCAGAATATCTTTCTCTTAGAATGAAAAGAGGAAAGGGGAATGCAGCTGGGGGTGGGGTAGGAGGTTGCCCCGATTGTCTCCGAGTTCCCTGAAGGAGGAGATGTCTATTTACTCTCCCCGACTGAACATTTGCATGTTAAAAAAGCGCAGTTCCTTTGTGGGCAGGATTTATCTGGGCCGCGTTTCCTACGTGACAGAGTAGAGTGTAGGATGAGGACGCCAGGTAAAGGATAAAGCAACTTCCCTCGACCTTCCCTCTCACCTTTCAATGACAGTCCCCTCTCTCACACAGAGGATCAGGGAGGCCAGGGTGAGATTTCTGCGACCCTGGGCAGCGGCTTGGCGGGCGGCAGAGGGCAGATCCCACCCTCCGGTCGCGGGCAGCGTGGGCTGCGGGCTCCGGGCGCAGGCTGTGCCATCAGCGCCTCGCCTGCCCTCAGATCCGGGGAGGAAGCATCTTTCAGCGCGAGGTACAAAACACATCGACATCCCTCATCACGTCACTGACCTAAATATAGACAATGACTTCAAGGGGAAAAAAAAGTTGCACATTCTTCTATACCTGCAAACGCTGCAGAGCTCTTCAAACAAGCCCTGGCAATGAGGAACAATAGATAACCAGTCAGATGTGAAGGGAGAAGCGGAGAGATGGGTGTCCTAGAACGATTGCTGTGATAAGGCCGTTAGAGTTGCTCAGCTCAACATCAATCCTCATTTGTAACCCGGGGTCCCGATATCGCTCTGGGAGTGGTTCTGTGTCCCTGGCAGTTGCTCCACCGGGAGCCTGCCAGAGGAAGGGGGCATGTGCCATGGGTCTGCCTGGCTAAGCGAGGCCGGTCTTTCCACTGTGTAAGGCAGGTCTCTGATTCAAAGAAAGAGGCCACTGGAATGAGAAGTGTTTCCTTCCCACTGGAGAAGAGCACGTGGTGTCAGTTTCTTTGTTGTTCTTGAGCAGCCTTCCCCAGAAGCCACTTTTAGCCATCCCCAATCCCAGCCCTCCATCCCAAGTTAATGCCCTCTTACACATCATTTTTTTTTTTTTTTACTTTTGGCCGCACCGCGTGGCAAACGGAACTTCCCCGACCAGGGATCGAACCCGTGCCTTCTGCATTGGAAGCGCGGAGTTCCAACCACTGGAACACCAGGGAAGCCTTTCCACATCATTTTAGGCAAAACCTTACTAAGGACTTGGGAAAGCTGGCGTGGACTAACTCACTTTTTACACCAGGAGGGGTGTCAGGAAAGATTACTTTTCCCTCACAGTATGAACCTGCATTGGGTAGAGTCTTTTAATGCCATGTTGATAAATAGTGCTTGCCTTTTTATTAACTTGGGGATTATTCACTGGCTGGGTGAACAGAAGGGCCATAGTAGAAGCTTTTATGAACACAAATCCCATAACTAGGGACCTTGGGAAAGATATCTGAACAAATGTTAAGTATGGATGGAATGGTGTCA
Source organism: Balaenoptera physalus (assembly GCF_965194825.1). NCBI lineage: Eukaryota > Metazoa > Chordata > Mammalia > Artiodactyla > Balaenopteridae > Balaenoptera > Balaenoptera physalus. The sequence continues at coordinate 26,942,394 of NC_138884.1, forward strand.
TCAGCAATTAGGACACAACTGTGGGCAATCAATCGCTAAGGAGAAGTCACGTGCCTCTCACATATTTCTACTGCTCTTTCTGTTCCCTCAGTCAACTTTCTGCATAAGAACAGCCTGCGTGGAGGCTCCCCAAGTGTCACATAATTGCCTGCTGTTAGAGAACCAGCAAGCCACTTCAGGCTTAAGCCGTCCACAACTCCGGTACTTCTGCTGAAACACAAACTGCTGCTCTTTTGTGTTAGCAAAGTGTCCACACGTGCAGCCATCAGTTTGTTTCTTCAGAGAACACATCCACGTGTTCTTGATAGGAACATATTACACCATCATAAAAAGAGCCGTATCCCTTGGAAAAATAATCATGGGAAATAATAAAACACATCTCATACAAGATAATATAAGGATGCTAGAGACACCACTACAAATGAAAAAAAATAAAAAACAGTGGAAGAATCCTCACAAGAGTTGAGAACAAAAACAAAGTAAACCAGAAGCTCTAATTTAAAACAGCAACGATGAAGAAAAGGTCTTGGCAACAGCAGACCTGTATGTGCCCAAGGTTAGTACAATCTCTGTGCATGATAGTCTGGGTACCAACATCTCTGTGGTTTCCCTAGCACAGTGAATACTCCGGTGCTCACTGCTCTTGTAAAAAATGAGGCTGAACCAGAGCAAGGAAAATAGGGAGCTACACGTTCTCAGAATGAAAGGCACCCGGAGGGTGATGGAAAAAAATGGCTCTGGATTTCAAATACCAGTTTTAGGTCACCACAACCAGAACAGGAATCTAGCTGTTTTATGATGTGTAACAGATTCCCAGCAATGTCCTTCAGGAACAAAGACTGACCGCTGATGGTTTCTAAAAAGGAACTGGGGATGGGGTTCAGGTGAAGGTGCTGGGAGATCCTGACACAGTAACAGGGAAGTCTTCAGAAAATTTGCCTCTACTGGGTTTTGGCTTCCTTACATAGACCCTTGGAAATACACTCTCTCGGATAAGTGCATGCAATTAAAAATTACCAAGGACTAGAGGGAAAAAAATAGATAATAATTTGGTCAAGAAGAAATATGCCCAGAGTCATTTTTTTCCAATCCAATATCTTTGTTAATTAAGCATTTTCCAACCTCTGCTGAGAATACTAATAGTAATCTAATACTATACTACTCATTACTAATAAAACATATTTATGAAATGGAAATATAATGTGCCTATTTCCAAACTGTGGTTATAAATGACTTACTCTAAGCCACAATTTAAAATGGTTTGAGAAATGAGTCTTTAATAAAGAATTGATGAGGACGATGACTGCTGATAATAGTTCTATTTGGTGAGATTACGTGGTTTGCTATGGCAATCTGAGCTGAGGTGATTGCCTCAAAAATTACTGCAAGTAACTAATATAGGGAAATTTAATTGATGATAAATATAGTGGTGGTATGTCAACTCTTGAAAAAGTGAGCATGTAATTGAAGAATCCAGCATCATCTTGTCTGCTGATTACGCTGCCATTACAGTGCTGTCAGAATGTTATTTGTCTGACATATCTGCACATAGTAGGGATATAAGAGGTGAGTGAATAAGCACCTATAATTATTCCTCAGTGTGGGATCCTATATGCAATTATAGTTAATCATAAACCCATTAACATTTAGGAAAAAACAATTATAGTATGGCTCAAGATAGAGCCATAATGGTGTTTGTAATCATCAGTAAAGTGGAGGTTCAGCGTGGTTAGAAAGCCTTGACACTAGGGCATGAGCATCTAGCCTGAGCTTTTTAAAGGGAGGGAAGAAAACAAACCACTGAAGCTCACTTCTTCGTTAATGATATTACTCCACCAATAGGTCAGGGTGTCTTGGCTTGAGCAAAGCATTGGATGTAACTTCTTTCACCATCCTTTTGAACAAAGAGAGTAAAGTATAGGAGCAGACCTGTAGAATATTGTATTCACATATAATCTTACTAAACACCAGGCACCATCTGAGACAGTGGAAAGCCACAAAAAACAAAACACTGTCTATCAAGGAGTTGAAAGTCTAGAGGGGCCAAAAAATGAACAAGCAGTTAAAGGCAACATAATCAGTGATAAATGTTGCAGTAATTGTGTGGAGCAGGTGCTTCATGGAGATGAAAGGTTGAAAGTGGGCCAGAGAAGGATTTGCAGAAGAGGCAGTTCTCTTTTTTTAAAAAAAGTTTATCTTAATTGTTGATGAATTATGGTCTTTATTTATAATGTCAAAATAAAACAAAACAGATGTTGGCTTCAAGGGTTAGTTGTGGGGTGGAAACCTCTGGTGTGCCCCCAGCTCCATGATCCCAACAGAGCTTAAGAGGTGATTCTTTTTACTTTTTACCAGAAATACTTTTATTTTTGTTTTTACTCTTCTTAACTCTGTTCATTTGTGCATGCATTTTTCTTTTTTCTATTTTCCTTCCAGTTTTATTGAGATATAATTGGTATATAGCACTGTATGAGATTATTATATAGCAGAATGACTTACATATATTGTGGAAATGGTTACCATAAAAAGTTTAGTTAACATCTGTCATCTCATATGGATACAAAAAAAGAAAAAAGAAAAAAGTTTTTTTCCTTGTGATGAGAACTCTTGGGATCTACTCTCTTAACTTTCAAATTACCATACAGCAGTGTGAAGTATAAGTCCTCATAATAATGCTATTTGCAGCAACATGGATGGACCTAGAGATTGTCATACTGAGTGAAGTAAGTCAGAGAAAGACAAATATCATATGATATCGCTTATATGTGGAATCTGAAAAAATGGTACAAATGACCTATTTACAAAACAGAAATAGAGTCACAGATGTAGAAAACAAACTTGTGCCTACCCAGAGGGAAAGGGGGGGAGGGATAAATTGGGAGATTGGAATTGACACATACACACTACTATATATAAAATAGATAACTAATAAGAACTTACTGTATAGCACGGGGAACTATACTCAACACTCTGTAATGACCTATATGGGAATAGAATCTAAAAAAGAGTGGATATATGTGTATGTGTAACTGATTCACTTTGCTGTACAGCAGAAACCAACACAACATTGTAAATCAACTATACTCCAATAAAAATTAATTTAAAAAATTTAAAAAATAAAAAAGAAATCTTTCTAAAAAAATGTATAGCCATTACGTTGTACGTTACATCGCTAGTTCTCATGTATCTTATAACTGGAAGTCTGTACCTTTTGACCACCTTCATCCAGTCCTGACCCCTGAGACCTCACATCCACCTCTGGTAACCACAAGTCTGTTCTAAGAGGTGATTCTTGAGTTAAGCCTTAAAGGAGGAGTAGAAGTTTATGAGTCAGAGAAAACATGGCCAAAGCCTCCCAGGCAGAGAACTAGCGTATGTGAAGACAGGAAGAACATGTGTGTTTGAGGAACTACAGCAGCGGGTCTCAGAGGATGTTTGGGGGGATGGGGATATTTGGAGGTGAGGCTGCCAAGGTTGACAGGGGGCAGATGATGGAGTTGGAGGATGTACCCTGGGGGGTCTAGACTCTCCTGCGTGGTGATGGACAACCACCCCTGCAGGAATTTTGCTCTCTGGTTACATTAGTGATTTGTATACTGGCATAATAAGCAGGAAGAATGACAACTACAAGGAAAAAGAATAAATCTTACCAGGCCACAAAAAGTAAGTATTAATACTTGAACACACAGATTCACAAACACTAATTTCTCTTGTACTGCATTAGGAAAATCTTGTCTAAATGTGGTTTATATGAAAAGATTTGAAAGTTTTAATTGATGCACGCACCTTTAGGTTGCGGACAAGGTGTGATCATTTTTACTGAACTCTGCGTTGGTCAAATGACATCTGGGGTTTTGTATACAGATCTGGGAATCTCATTTTTAAAAAGATAGCACATCAGAAAGAGGACAGGCTTGGTGACAAAGGGTCAGATAATCATGCTAATATAAGGAATAGTGGAAGGAACTGGGAATCCAAGTTGGGAAAAAGAAGATAGAGAAAAATGAAAGCTTTTTGTTAGTTCTCTAAAGGCTGCATAGGAAAAGAAGGGTAGGTTTACCCTGTGTCAACAGAAAAACAAGGTGGTGGTTATGTGGAGATAGATTGCAGCTGAATGCAAGGAAGGACTTTCAGATCATTCCATATCCAAAAAATGAAAATGGATGACAAGCCAGGACTCCACAGTTATCCTGACAAAGGAGAGTTTTAGAGGAGGTTCCTGCTCTTGGCCAGAGGCTGAGCTGGATGACCTTGACCAAAATTTTGATGCATAGATTCTGTAAAATGGCAATACACCCTGGCTCTCTCAGATATCTGTAATTTCAAAATAACTAATGATCCCATGCAATTTACATCTCTGGAAATCTAGTTCATGTTAGAATAATTACCAACTGTTTTTGCACATTGTGCCAGTTTTTGAGGAGGGTAAAAAAAATAAGACATGATCCTATCACCTCTCCTGTCCTCAGGGAGGCAACATGATTCTATGCACAGCCACTGACCTTTTATGAAACTGGGGCTTGGTCCCAACTTGTCACTAATTTGGCAGCAGAAATCATTCAGAAATAGTTTTATTAGCAATGGAGCTTATAATGGCACCTTGAAGATATGAAGGGCTCCCCTGAGTTATAGAAAACAAAACAATAAAAGTGATATTGAAAGAGTGTTTAGAGCATATCAGGCACTCCACATTCTGGCTGCTACGCAATAAGGAGACTATCAAAAAACAGAGAAGTTTTCTTTTCCAAATTTGTGCTGAGGACACAATCATGATCACCCAGATCCCTCAGAGACTAGGGGGAGGTTTCAACTTTCATAAGCAAGGGGCCATCGATGAGGTCATGGTGAGAAGGTTTCCAATTACTTGCTGCTAAACCAGTAGAAGTATCAATTTCATACACCAGAGATCCATTTCCACCTATTATTTATTATAAACTCCTCAGGGTAAAAATTAACTTGAGACTGCTGTTTTAAATTTTTTAATGATTTTTAAAAGCCCAAATGAAGGTCTTTGATTCCGTTGGGGGAAAAATAATCAACATTTAAAATCTTAAAATGAAAAATTTGAATTAACCAAACATTTTAAGATTTAATGACACAAGATTCCAAACCCAAACCCAAGGTCCTGATTAGAGCGTTTAGAATTATTGGCTTCCGTCTCACTGTGGTCAGTTTACAGGTATGATAAATACACTACTCCCTGCTTATTAATAAAGGCATGTTACATAACTTCTTCTATCACAGACCAAGAGGCTGTGGCCTTCCTGATTCCAGTGACCAAGGTGGCAACCAGAATAGTACTTCTCACCTGACAAAGGTACCAGATACATGTACACACTGGAGAGTAGCAGCCTTAGACCCGAGCCCAGGATCGCCCTCTCCTGTGTGTGGCCAAAGCCGAGATTCTGAGCATGTGGCCAAGAGACAAAAATCAATCAAACCGAACATGATATCCTGAGGAACAAAGGCCAGCACCATCCCGGGGAGTTGATTTCCCCACATATTTTAATCAGGATTGTTTTCCTCCAAATGTGCAGGAGGCTTGAGGGAGGAGTTGCATGTAGTTTACTGTCTGTACCTCTCATCCTCCTAGAGAGAGAAGAGACAGTAAATACAGCAGGAATTTTGCCTGGTACCTTTTTATGAAATCTACAGCCTCAAAAGGAAGGATGTGCAAAAGTTATTACTTAAAAATAATTTTTTTTTTAAAAAGAGAAGACCTTCAGATTAAAGTGAAACACATAGAAAAGCAGAGGTCCACGGGATCCCATAGTCTGTGTAAACGAATGATCTTAAAGGTTATGTGGCAGTAAGTTTAAGTATCTGATATTTGGGTGTATCATCCTTCTGTGACCAGCATGGGCTCTTCCTCTTAAATTTTAAATAATAACCTTGGAAGAAAGGAGACGCATCTCCCTTATTTCTAGTTAAGAAAAACAACAACAGGTCAGAGAGTATAACAGTAATTTATGATTTTGCTGGTGTATTATCATCCAGTAATAAGTGCAACTTGAAACTGCCAATTATCTCATAAGAGGGGTATTACCTTCCCGTTCTCAATGACTCCATCAATAAACGTAGGTTCAGCGCACTCACTCTTCTTCACATCACCAGCAGCTTTTTAGCCGCAGAAATGTGCCAGGGCAGCACAGAGGGGGAAAACCCCCAAATAATCAAGACACAAACACTCAAGTCAGCCCAGCCTCTGGCTCGGGAAGCCAGAGAGGGGCCGGAGGAAGGCAGAGAAGGCCAGGGGGGAGGGGAGCAGCGTGGAATCGCCTGGAGCGGTCGGTGGGTCACACACATGCGGTGCTCGGCAGCAAACTCAGTTTACAAAGAGACATCTGTTCCATTACTCCAATGCATTGTGGCTAATTACATCCTGGCCCGTCTGTGAAATGACAGCCACTTATTCTCCAGTGAACCGTAAAATCTGTACATGTTCGATTTGGGGAGTGAGAGCGGCGAGTGGAGGCTGGAGTGGGAGGCAAGGGGAGCAGCCGGGGGAAAGAGAAAAGAGGAGGAAACCCAAGAAATAAGGTTTTCTGGCAAGACGATCCCGGTGGAAAGAAGGCGAGGAGAAACGAGAGTGTTTCGACGCCCCAGGTTTAAGAGGGAAGAATTTGTTTTCGCGGCTGTTGCTTTTCCTTCCTCTTCAAGGACGGCAGGACCCAGGGTTGGTCGGGAGAGTCCTCCATCACCGTTGCCCCGGGTTGCGGCTTGGGGACAAACCCACTTGCCCTTCTGCTTGTGTCCCCAGGGGCAGACCCAAGAGACGCAGCTGGTCGGAAGCAGGGTGAGGCTGCTGATGGGGTCGGGCTGGGGGTCCTTCTAGAAGCTCTTTAGCAAAGTGAAGACCTGTATGCATTCTCACTCAGGGAACCTCCACCTGCACCCCCTGAGAGGGAAGGGTCTTTGATACACTGTGGGTGGGGCTCGGTTCCCTGAAGAGTGGGAAGAAATCTACAGCGAGGATTTTTAAGAGGAAAAATCAGTGAAAGAAGCTGGGGTGGGGGGAAAAGATGCTCCCTCGTGCTTTTGGTTGACGTAAAAAACTTTACCCTAACAAAGATCCCAAATCACTTGGGTAACTTGGTGACAGGTACAAGGGAAACAGAAATGGAAAATACAGCACGCTGCCATTTTGGAATTAGACTTCAATCCACTGTGGGTTTTAATAGGAAATTTACCTCCACTCCCACACGAAAGCTTTCTGCCAGAGGATTTACACGCTTCTTTGGGAATCTGTATTCAACAACTGATGATATGAGGGGTTTCTAGTGTGGTTAAACATCGATCTTTGCTTCCGCTTGGAACAATGCTATCTTCTGTGGATCACAGAGGCCGGCTTGAAAGACCTGGCAGTTCTCTGGAGGGGAGGGTCGCCCTATAGCCTCTGCTTGCTGCCACCACTAGACGCAGCCTGGTCCTACTCTTGTAAACCCAAATTGCCGCCCTGCTGCGAGGCCTGGGGGTTCCCGTGTGCCATCTGTGAAACAGTGCTCTTCAAGCTTGGAGGTGCACAGCCATCATGGGACTGTGGGGAAATGCAGATTTAATTCAGTAGGTCCTCAGTGGGGCCTGAGCTTCTGCATTTCCAAGAAGTTCCAAAGTGAAGCTGATGCTGCCAGCTTTCTGCAGAGCAGCAAAGCCCTAAGATTACTACCCTGCGCCCCCAAATTCTGTCGCAAAGCCCTAAAATTACTACCCCGCGCCCCCAAATTCTGCCTTGTTATTCCCGCATCTGGGAACGGTGGAATAAAGGAGAATTGCTTGAACGTGAAGCACTGCATAGAATTGCTCTGGGAATTTTACTAATTTTGAGTCAAAGTAATTTCAACAACTCTAGACTGACTACAGAGATCATGAAAGGGTGACCACCCTTTCCCGGGACAGAGGGGAGGGGAGTTAAGAATAGTTAGAGAGAGGGTTTGAAACACGAAGTAGGCCCTGATTTTCTGCTTACCCCCAGAAGTGAATATTGTTCAGGTCTCAAGGGAAAGGTCAGCTTAAAGGAGTCCTGGGCTTTTATTCACTTTCCACCAATACATTTCCGGTTGGATGAGGAAGCAAACCGCTCTGGCAAAGATTCCAGTTACAGGGACAGGGGAATGGGACAAGGGGAGCTCCCTTCTTCTGATACGTGTTCTCGCATAGTGATTTGGATTTAACGAAAGTTAACTAAAGTAAATGTTTTCATTAAGAGCGGGGGGCTGAGGGAGAGCGGTGACCCCTTCATCCCAGCTCAGAGATGGGCCCGTGTGTCCACAGCCTGTACAGGTACCCTTGGCTGTGTGCATGTGTGTATTTCTGTCCTGTGTTGGTAGTGAATGAGTTTTAGCTCAGGTGCCTCCGGACACCTTATATTATGCTGCAGATCTAAGTGTTCAATGAAAGTTGCTGATCAATTAAGACGCGTGAGTTCAGCTTTCATTTATTATTTGAGGTATCCTAACACTGATTTCATTTTGGTTCTTGCCATATTCCTTCCAGACTCTGAGCCTATAGGTTTCCGTGAACCAGAAAGCCTGTGGTTGGGTTTACAAGTCCATCCAGCAGTGGGTAAAACATACAGATACCAACGATAATATTACACATTCCCAGACTGAAAAAATAGTTTTTTAAGGTTGAAAGGAGGCTAGAAATGATCTAATTCGACCTCCCCATTTTACCAGTGGGGACTGTCCCCATTTTCACTCGATGACCTGTAGTCACTAAGGGAAAATGAGTGACTGGGTCGTGTCAGCTCCTGGACTTGAACCCAACCTTCTTAATTCTCATTGGGAGTTTTTTCTATCACATCCTGATGCCTCTCGCCCAAAGTTTAAGATAACTTTTCCAAAGAGGTCCTTCATTTCCTTTGTACAATAACAGAAGAATCCAATATTATTTTCATGAAGAAGGAATTTACTGTGGCTCAAAAGAAGCACAGATTATAAGTGAAATTCCACTTATGTAATAAAAGGGAATAACTTTATAATTCAGGGAACTGATATTCAGGAACATGTTTTTATGCTTATCCTTAAAGGTAAAGGAGCCCCGAGTGAGGGGGTCTGGGGGCTGTGCCAGAGGGTGCAGATGACACAGAACCTTATCAGGGAAGCCAGTGAAGGTGGTGGCTCATGTGGCCCTCGGCTCTCTAGGCCTGAAATGCCAGTAAGAAGATGTTAAGACTCATCATTCTGTCTCTGTACGTCTGTAACAGCTTCTATACAGAAACCACATTATAAAGTGCACCAAAATAGAACATACATAAATAAACAGATAAATACTAATAGGAGCAGGAAAGTGTTACAGAGACCAGACAAACATCTGCATTTCAGCCACTCAGTCAATTTGTCTGCTTTACACGCCTACTGTCTGCCAACTCGTCAGTAAAAGAAAAGAATCTAGAAAGGGCAGTTGAGAGAAATGCATCAATAACAATAAAAATCACAGAGCTATACAGTATAAGATTCCATGAGCAGGAATTAGGTTGGTGATAGGAAATACCCTCAGAGGGTTGTTATGAGAACTATTTCCAATGTAAAACAACGAGGACGATCAACTTTATTCAATTATCAACTTCTGCTGTCTTAAAGCCATGTTTAGGGGTGGTCAGATTACCAATTAAAAATGGAATACCACAGTTCCAGCAAGCAAGCCCCAGGGGTTTAGCCAAGTGCTGGAGCCCTCCTTTGATAGGCGGCTGGGGCCCTTCTCAGCTGCCTGAACCCATGCATTTCTCCAAAGGCCAAGGAATGCTGCAAAGCATGGGCAACTGTACTCTTGATGGAATACATCATTACTCCCACTTACAAACCAATACTGTTTTTATTATGATTCGACTATTTTCCCAAGAAGGTATGGCAAGCTTACAGATCACCTTTAATTTGCTGGAGAGTTACTAACCCCAGTACTAACCCCAAAACCATCCCTTTCCCAATCTCTTTTCCCACAAGAGCACAGTTCAGTTCTCTCAGATCGGGTAAGAGAAGGTACTTTTCCCACCATTTTTTATAATACATTATTTTATATAATAGTCATGTATATTATATTAATTATATGTATACTCCAACAATTATTTTATAATACTATTAGTTGTAAGGATAATAAAAACTATTTTGGCTGAATAAATAAAAACCATACTGTACCGCCTGCATTAGATGAAAAGGATGGAAGATGAGCTGGCTAAGAGATCTGTCCGTGCTAGATTATACTCCCAATAAGTGAACAGTCTAGACCAGCAGAGGCTGGGTTTGGGATGCATTTTCCTAGGTCATCATTACTGGGATAACACAAGGTGTTAGAAGCTGCCCTGTACATGCCACTCTACCAAATCTCCCTCAGTTAATAAAGGATGTCTTCTTTTGGTTCCAAAGCTAAGAGTGGTATTAGCATGTATGTGAATCTACTATTAATTTTCAACCAGGCACTAGATTTTTAACTTTTTTGGGGGGTGGTTACTTCTGAAAAAAATACTCCATTTCAGCAGTATTTACCTACCCTATAGGTATTCCCTCCTGTCTAGTATCATTTCATGTCTAATTTTGGGGAGGAATAGTATCCTCTAGATACTGTCCAATCCATCTTTTTCTTCACCCCTGAGCACTCCTGCTTTGTCCATTGAACTAGTTTGGGGAAACCAAGATGTCTTTCTTAGAAACAGGAATCCTAAGGTTAGAAAATGCATTTCTGAGAAAAAGAAATTCTGGAAGTGTTGCTGTTGAGGTCCCTGAATCAAAAACTTTTATTCTTGGTTCTTCTATGCATTTGCTTTTTGCATTCTTTCTCTTGTAAAATGGGTGAACTGTGTACATTTCCCGTAGGAAAATTGTGTTGTTATGTTTAGGACAAGATGCGGCTTTGCACATTCTAGCCCCTTTCACCCTGGAGCAGAAAACCCATTATTATTATTATTCACTAATTGCCACTTTCAAAGCCTCCCTGTAGAATCAAGATATGGTATGCACCTCCCTTTCTCGGCCTGAAATGGTGAGGTTAATGATGGTGCAGTGGCCTGTCTGGCACTTGACACAGTGTCAGTGACATAGCTCTAGATTTCTGAGGTCTTCGCTTCTGACCCATTGCTGACGTCACTTGAAAACATTCACCCTAGAACATTCAGGTGGGCTAAGTGCAAGCCTTAGCCACGTTCTCAATAAAGCGGAAAAGCTGTTTCAGGGAGCAGATTTCTGGGAGCCAGGTGGCTTGCACATCCGCAAGTCTGGCTTGAGGACACCATTTGCCATCAAGAACCTGCTGGCATAGTTTCTCGTCAGAGCAGCTTACTACCCCCCCCCCGCCACGCCCCTCCCCACTCCTCGTGGGCACCGAGCCATCTGATGCTCAGTTGGCACTGAAAGTTCATTGCTGTCCACCGTCACACAAATCAGATCCTACAAGAGCAAGGGGTCGAGGGCTTAAGCACTCTTGGGACACCTGCTTTACCAGGATGGGGGCTAAGAGTCAATCGCTTTCGGCATGTTACCCACACTTTCCAAACACAAACCATGATGACCTAGCTCAGCTTCCGCTACAGGGTACCCCAACGTAGCAGACGGCTCTGTTCTTTTTTAAAACGGAGGGCACTTCTGTTGACATGCCTTTTACACCTCCCTCAAGAGGAACTGAGCTTGGGAGCAGAGATGCAGCCCATGTGTACACCCAGCATGTGTTTTCTCGTTCCCACCCTACATTGTTTGTTGAAATAAATATGGAAATAAGGCTGAGCAAGACAGCCAAGCCAGCCAAACTGAAATAAATTCATCACTCATGGGCTCTCAAGGGAAGGAAACCATGCATTTTTTTCTAAATGATTATTTCTGAAGCACTGAAGGAATGGCTGTATCACTAATGAGGCCTGTACGCCATGACTGCTGATTATAAATGACCCGCAAAGAGCCAAGGAGACGGTGGGGATGAAGGGGAGACCGTGGGAAGGGGTGGGGGGGAGGGGCTGCTGCTGCGGGGCAGGCGGTGGACATGGTACCTGGAATCAACTCCCCCTGCTTTTCTGACCCAGCACTCACCACCCCCCAGCAGAGCACGTGACTTACTCTGAGCCAGCACAGGTGAATGGGAAGGTATCAAAAACCCCCAAAGACAGAAAAGCATCTTGTGTAGAAGTACTTAGGCCACTGCGAACATCTCTCTCCTCCTGTACGTGGAAGTCCTTGGCAGCACCTGGGATGCAGACAGCAACGACATACGATCCATGCTAAGCCACTAAACGGCGCCAAGGCCCCTGGGATCCCACCTTGGTCGCTGTGTACTGGGCATATAGGAAAAGAAGGTGCAGATATAAGTACAGTTCAAGGGATGGGATCTCTCCCCAGAGCAGCTGGTGAATTCCAAGCCAGGCTGACAACAATGGTCTTGCAGACTAGGCATCATAATGTTTGGACAGAGAAAGCCACGACAGATCCTGATAACGCTTCTCACAGCTTCGTGATTCAGTGGCACTATGACGTCATACGATGCACTTTAGGAAAATGCCCAGACGTCTCCTGGCATGACCTAATAAGAATCATTCAGACAGAAGAACCCGCTGTGCTGTGTTAGCGGCAGCAGCTAGAAGAAAAGGCCTGGCAAGGGATATTCTTGATAGACGCAGTGATCCAGTCTCCGAGGGCAAGGGCAGAATGATACGGCAACTGCTTTTTAAAATGGGTGTATTATTTAACCCAAGGAAATGCATTAATTATCCTTATATCCTTACGGAAAGGTAGAGGTGGAAAGGAGCTTCTGCTGCCTGTCAAACAAAGAAGCTGTGACAGGGCATGAGATATGTTTGCAACGTGTAGTAACGCCAGAGGTTCCCGAACTCACAGAGGATGGTTGCTCTGCCTGCCCTTTGCAGCCAGCATGCTCTCACGCGACACTGATGGAGCTGCAAGGCAGCTTCTCGTGGGTCACGTGTATCCTTCTGCACGTGGATTCCTGGACTGAGACTCGTGTGGTGAGAGTGAAGGCCTGCTCTTCAGCTCCTGATGCGATGAGCGCTCTAGCTGCACCAGGTTACCAGCAGCTTGTCTGCTACCGGGATTGCAAAATGAACTGAGGATGCTGGAAGAGACCCTCCATTTCCTCTATGTCCAAAAGGACAACAAGACTAGAAGCAAAAGATAAATGGCTTCAAGCATTATAAAGGCAGTCTGGTCCCCAGATTTGTCCAGGGGATGCTCATAAATTTGAGAGGAAAAAGGAGGAAACAAAGGACGAAGGATAACGTTCCGCTCCATTTACTTCTGCTTTTCAGCCTTGTTTGCTGGGGTAAGAAAGACACGTGCATTTTACTCCCTCTCTGCGGCTCTCCTGGGCAACAAAAAGCCACATGTTGGCAAAGAGAAGAGAAACACACGGAGGGTCCCAGCGTTCCTCTGCTTCATCTCGGGGCGGGGGGTGGGGGGGCGGGCGCGGGTGGGGCGTGAGTGCTATTCCCAGCCCTTTCTTTCTCTCTCATCTTCTCCGTGGATGGTTACAGAATAAACAGGGGTTCTCAAACAATCATAACAAAGAAAAGAATGAAAAGCCACCCTTTCCAAGATTCGGTCTCCTTGCTTTGCTGCTCCCTACAGAGGAGCAGAGAGAATCCTACCGGCCTCCCAGGGCTGACGCTCTAATGAATCTGACCCCTGGCTGCAGCTCTAAAAGGGTGCAGCAGTGTGTCAATGTAAACAGCTAAACCTAGTGTCATGTCAAGTGGTAACAAGGCCACTGCTGGTTTTTTACAAGCGCTGTGCACTTAGCAGATAAAAATGAGCATGCTATCGCCGGCCTCCACAAGTCACACTTATCAACAGTGAGAAGAAACAATGCTTTGTTCGATAGGTGTTGCTTGGTGCCAGTGACAGGAAGTCAAATTTCTTACGGGCTACCCATTAGCATGATGAAAGGGCGAGTAACAGCCCGCATTAACAAAATCTTTTTGCGTGTGTCCACGGTGAACAGTCCGGAACTCCTGATGGTCCCTCCAATTAAGAGAACTAATTACCCTCCACAATGCCACCTGGGCTTGAGACAACCAATGTCGGGAAAGGGCTTTGACAAACACATTTACTTGTCCAGGACCAAGTCCAGGGCCAGCAACCTCCATTCTTCCTGGTATCACAGTGGAGCCAGATGTACGAAAGATCAATAAAAGGTCCTGGGTTCAGAGCGGTCTGGGGGCAGTACCTGCAGACAAGGGATCCCCTGGGAGGCTGTGGGCTTCCAGCCATGGCAGCGGCAATGCACGCACGCCCAGTGTGGAGAGCAGCCCTGCAAGTGTGCCTCGACTGGGCTCAGGGTGAAGTTCTCCTTTGAAGAAAGCCAAGAGGTTTGAAAGATGTCAAACAAGGAAGGGGAGTTGAAAAGAAGGGAGAGTTGTTTTACTGATGCTCAGGTAGTTACTCTTTAATAGAAGAATTTTAAGCAGATCCACATATGCTGACATTATTATCCCTCGTTTCATGTACAAGGAAACGAAGAGTACAGAAAAGGTCAGTGACTGCATCACACATCCAAAAAAAGGAAGAGAACTTGCATTTCCTGAGTACCTACTGGGTATCAGTCATTTTCAGATACATTTTCTAGTTGAATCACTTCCACCATCCTAGGAGGTAGGACTTCCAGACACACTCACACAGAGACACACACACACACCCCTGAGGAAACTGAAGCTGAAGGATATCCACCAACTTGCTCAAAATCACTCTCCTAGGGCTGATTCACACTTTGATCCTTCTGACTTTAAAGCCCTTCTCATCCCACTCCAAGCTGCTCAAGGTCGTTTTGGCTCTGAGCCCGTGTGCAAGAAGCCAGGTGATCTGATTTTTAGAGTTATTCGAGTACTTATGAAAGTCACAGGGGCCTCTAGGAAGCTTTCTGTCTGTCTGTGGTCCTGTTCCATCAACGAGGCTTTAAGACAGTAAACAAGGAAAACAAGCATGGTTCCTTTTGTTAGTTGCAGATACTTTCTTCAACTCCTTCTCCCTCTAAAGGAAAGGTAGGAGTAAAACTATAACTCACGACCTCTGTTCTTCCCCGAAGCTCTATGTGTATCCATTTGATAATGGGGCTCTGGGAATTACCTAGTTTCCCCAACCCAACTCCTCAATTTACTGTAGAACTTAGCATTCAACAGAAGGAACATGCCTATCTTTTGCCCAGAGGTGAGTGTGGTACTAAGACACATCACCTTTCTGGATCACGTGGGTCACATTTAAAAACACACCAGATAATAACTTGCTATGTCACAATTTTAGATTTACTACCCAGTCCCAAGTACACAGAAGTAGAGCGTATGAACTAAAATGCCAACTTACTGGCAGGTCTTAATTACCCATGTTTAAAGACAAAGCAAAAATAAAAACAAAAACCTGTTCGTTAACATTCATGATAATTTAATCTAGCCCATATTTTTGGATCTTCCTCAGCTCATCAAGTCTTTTGTTGGAAAAAAATTTATAGACTCCCTATTCATAGATATAGGTAATTACATACAGCTTGGGTTTTTCTAGAAATTACTCCTAAACTAAAGTACCTTAATTCATTTGCATCTTCTAATGAAGTGGCTACTATCGTCAGTTTAAGATCCAGAACTATCCTGCTTGGTCTGGTCCTATCCTAGTCCTGATCCTGACTGTTCATGGAAGGAACGTCCCCTCATTTTCAGAGCCCTCACTCAAAGGCCTGATGAGGTGACCTCCAATGGGCGCCATTATGGCCATGGCGAAAACCCCACCCACCCAAGGAAAGAGCTCTGCCCACAGGGCCCCTGGGAGGTGCCATTTTCGTCTTCTATTGCACTGCACTGACATTTTAAAAATTATAATGACTCCATATCCCAAATGAGTCCTAAGAACATTCCGCATCAGCTAATTAATAAATCAATTGCTCTTGAGGATGGCGTTTATCAAATTCACAACTAATATGTGAGGTGGGTTAGGAGCAGCTGCTACACCGCTGGCTCTAGCAGGCACCACTCACGTAGGACCCAGCTTGTTCCCAAACCTTCGCCACTCTCTGGCTATAAGCTGACGTGCACCTTCAAGCAGCTGTGCATACTATTTGAGTCCACTGGGGCACAATTTCATCGACGGAGACAGCAACTTACAGATTAATGAGTGGTCGCTTGAAAGAATGAAGAACATGGGCATCCCTACTAATCAGACACTTGGTGTCCCATATGGTGATAGTAATTGAAACATCCTTCGGGTCACACTGTTGACCTAAGATTAAAATCAATTAGGTGCCACCATTTAAACATTGGTGGCATTCTAGTGTCTTTATCTTGTTCATTAGGCACAGATTTGATGTGGGAGTAACAGTACCAAGCTGGGCATACTCCTTGGTAAAGAGTAGACCCTTGGTAAACTCTTCAACCTCTTAAGACTGGATACTATTTCTAGCAGGCTTCAGAATCACTGTCAACACATCTGAACTTGGTCATGACCATTAGGCTGTCAGAGCAGCTTGTAATGCTCTTAATCCTCTACTTGGTACCTTATGAAATCTCCATTTCTCCATCACAGGCTGTACCCTCCCCATCATCCAGCCGCTGCTTTGCTTCACACGTTGTTAAGGGGCTGGAATTGACAGTGTGTGTGAGAGAAAGGAACTATGGGGAAACTGCCCAAGTGTGCAGGCCACCAGTAGCGGAATAACATGGAGTCGGATTAGAAGACAAGGCAGCAGAGAGACTGGGGACTTGGTGAGCAGAGAGGCAGAGCACCACCGCTCAGAGGCCAGAGGGCTGGAAAAAGCCTATCACTGGTTTAGTCTGAATCTGGCCCATACTATTCACCCTCCTTTCCTTCTTTATAGTGTCAACGTGGTTTTTGCAAGGTTTTTCTCCTGGAGGGGACTTTTTTTTTTTAGAAGAGATAATGGGTGTTGACTTCTCAGTCAAATAGTCACTAAAGCTTAATGGCTCCCAGAATTGAATTCTGAGGGCAGACATCAAAGAGAGAGCTCGTGTGTGTGTGTGTGTGTGTGTGTGTGTGTGTGTATCAGAAATGGCACACTGTCCAACAGAGAGGACACACCAAAGAAGTAAGAAGATGGAAGTAATATCTTTTTTGATCCACCTTCTAGAATAATGAAAATGAAAAATAAACAAATGGGACCTAATTAAACTTAAAAGCTTCTGTACAGCAAAGGAAACCAACAACAAAACGAAAAGATAACCCACAGAATAGGAGAAATATTTGCAAATGAAGCGACCAACAAGGGATTAATCTCCAAAATATACAAACAGCTCATGCAGCTCTACACCAGAAAAACAAATAACCCAATCAAAAAATTGGGCAGAAGATCTAAACAGACATTTGTCCAAAGAAGACATACAGATGGCCAAAAAGCACATGAAAAGATGCTCAACATCACTAATTATCAGAGAAATGCAAATCAAAACTACAATGAGGGGACTTCCCTGGTGGTCCAGTGGTTAAGAATCTGCCTTCCAATGCAGGGGACGTGGGTTTGATCCCTGGTCAGGAAACTAAGATCCCACATGCCGCAGGGCAGCTAAGCCTTCACGCCACAACTACTGAGCCAGTGCTCTCTGGAGCCCGTGTCCCACAACTAGAGAGAAGTCCGTGTGCCACACCGAAAGATCCCTCATGCCGCAACTAAGGTCCCTTGTGCCTCAACTAAGACCCGACTCAGCCAAATAAATAAATAAATATTTAAAAAAAAAAAACCTACAATGAGGTGTCACCTCACACTGGTCAGAATGGCCGTCATCAAAAAGTCTACAAACGATAAATGCTGGAGAGTGTGTGGAGAAAAGGGAACCCTCCTACACTGTTGGTGGGAATGTAAATTGGTACAACCACTATGGAGAACAGTATGGAAGTTCCTTAAAAAATTTAAAATAGAACTACCATATGATCCATCCAGCAATCCCACTCCTGGTCATATATCTGGAGAAAACCATAATCCGAAAGGATACATGCACCCCAGTGTTCATTGCAGCACTATTTACAATAGCCAAGACATGGAAGCAACTTAAATGTCCATCGACAGAGGAATGGATAAAGATGTGGTACATATAGACAATGGAATACTATTAAGCCATAAAAAAGAATGAAATAATGCCATTTGTAGCAATATGGATGGACCTAGAGATTATCATACCAAGTGAAGTAAGTCAGACAAAGAAAGACAAATATCATATGATATCACTCATATGTGGAATCTAATTTTTTAAAAAAGATACAAATGAACTTATTTATAAAACAGAAACAGACTTATGGATATTGAAAACAAACTTACAGTTACCAAAGGGGAAACATGGCGGGGGAGGGGGTAAATCAGGAGCTTAGGATGAACATACACACACTACTATATATAAGACAGATAACCAACAAGGACCTACTGTATGGCAAAGGGAACTCTACTCAATATTCTGTGATAACCTACATGAGAAAAGAATCTAAAAAAGAATGAATATATGTATATGTAAAACTGAATCACTTTGCTGGACACCTGAAACTAACACAACTCTGTAAATCAACTATACTCCAATAAAATTAAAACATAAAAAACAAAGAGGTTAAGAAGACGGAAGGGGAGAAGTGGGGAGGGTGAGAAAGGGAGAAGGAATTGGACATACGGCTGTATGAGACAGAGTACATACAGGGGTACGCCAACACAGAAATGGGAAAAGACATAAATTAAGAATGAGTGTCTTCTTTTTGAAGTATAGTTGATTTACAATGTTGTGTTAGTTTCAGGTGTACAGCAAAGCGATTCAGTTATACATACATATATATATATATGTTCTTTTTCAGATTCTTTTCCCTTATATGTTATTACAAAATATTGAGTATAGTTCCCTGTGCTATACAGTAGGTCCTTGTTGTTTGTCTATTTTATATATAGTAGTGTGTATATATGAATCCCAAACTCCTAATTTATCCCTCCTGCCTAGAGTGAGTGTCTTTATCCAAGGTCGAGGTGTCTGAATCAGGTCACATTGGCAGAAATACCTAGGTAGGAACTGAAGTTAGAAAAACTAAATAAGAGCAAAGAAATCACATTTTGCTGCATGGCAATTTCATTTCTGAAGACAGAGATGTCAGAAAGTTTCAATTTATGTCTATATCGTCTTCATGACTGCACCAAGATCTCACAGAGTAAGTGATATCAGCAATTAGACTGGCTTGAGACTGAAAGGAAGCAGGAAACCACTTTGACTACAATTTTACTTAACTCGGTGTTTTTGGATTTGAAATAGATGCTTATCTGAACGAAAGCATTCGTGATGTGATTTCTTATTTTCACATATGCTGTGATTTCTTATTTTCTCTTTTGTAGTCCCATTTATAAAAATCTATGGTAAGTGGTATATAATAGTTTCATTGACACCACCATCTCCTATGCCCAACATTATCATTCTAAAATACAAACTGAATAAATACATAGGTAGGTCATTTTGAAAGTGATATTTATTTGCTCAACAGATTGAATCTGGGCAGTAGTAAAATTACAGTTGGTTAAGTAAATCTTGAGTCAGAGTAAGGTTTATCAGGGTAATGCTGATCTTTAACCCTTAAGTCTAGAATATATCTTTAGGAGTGGGAGGAAATCCTAACATCCTTATAAACAGAGAATTCAGAGTCTGAAGTGCCCCAAGCAGACTTTTTTGCAGTTATTTGTGACAGCTTGACAGTGACAAAAAAAAAAAAAAATCAGGAGCTGAACTGGGAGATTGGGATTGACATATATACACTAATATGTATAAAATGGATAACTAATAAGAACCTGCTGTATAAAAAAATAAATAAAATAAAATTCAGAAATTAAAAAAAAAAAATCAGGAGCTGGAATGCTTTCTCCCCAACTTTGTGGCTGAATTTGTATGCAGTCTTCCCTGGATTATTTTGTGCCTTAATTTCCCTTCCTGCAGATTGCTGGAAGCTATAGATTATAAACTATAGCTAAGCTATAGATTATAACAAGCTAGCACTGCACCTTATTTTTATTTTACTAGCCAGATTCTCTCACCAAACTAAGCATCTCTGTCTATGAGGGGAAGAGTTTAAGAAATAAATGATCTATGAATAATAGTTGAAGTATTATTTTATATTCAAAGATGTACTTTAAAAGAGTCATTCGTTGATGACTTTTGGTGGCAGACAGAGCTTTTCTCTGGAGTTACAGTCCTTAAAACAGCTCCATTTTAAACATTTTTGCTTCTTCCCTATACTTAAAAATACCTTTTGCGTGGCTTTCTCAGGATATCCTGTAATTTAGAAAATCAAGGTGATTCATTTTGATATTTTGGAGGAAAACTCTGTGGTTTCCCCGTGAAGCTAGTGACCCATGTAACAGCTCTTTGAGAGCAAAAAGGCAGTGCGGAGGGGGCCCAAGACAGTATCCTGAGACTGGATGGATCTGCTTTTTCTCACATTATTCAATAAGATTTTTCACAGTTCACGCCTAGTATTTTCTGAATCTCGGCAGGCCAGCCATAGGGAAATGGAACTTCCCTCTCTCTTCTCTTTCTCAGTCTCCTTTCTCTATTGTTCAGGTTGTGTAAAATTAGAACATTAAAAAACCACACATACTGCCCTTTTCTTCTGGGTTAGCACAGGTCACGGTTAGTCCGGGTGAGTGTGGGAAGTTGGGAAGCTGAGGGCAGTGTGGAAAGAACACGACCATTCATTGATTCAATCTGTGGAGCAAATCATAAAAACATTTTTAAAGTGGTTCCTGCAAGAGTCCTAAGGAATTTCAGAACGCTTGTTTTAAATGTGTTTCCATGCATACCTGATCCTGTCATTTTCTCTCAAGGACTTCTGACAGCTCAGGTTATAAGGAAGTGTTTGGTAAGCTAGAACACGTTTTCTGGGCCTCTCTACGAAGCTTTCTAAATCTGATTTAAAGAGTTGGGAATGATTAAAAAACAAAAAAGTGCTGTGGCTAGCGCTAGCACGTGGACAGTACTGGTGAACTGTTCAAATTAAGCACAGAAAATAGAATCTTCAAAAATACTTTCCAACCATGCCTAGTCGCCCATCACCAAGCCCCCGGTAATGAAAGAAAACAGACTTCACCTGATTATTGTAACAACAGAATACACTGCTGCTTCTATTGTTGTGAAAGACTTGCTTGAAAAGGAAAGTTAATCTGGAGGAATGAATGAGCAAAGTGCCAAACCTAGGTTACAAAGCCCAGGGGCCCTCATAAGCAGAAACTTCTGTCTACGTGGGACTCAGGAAGAAACAGAATTGGGAATATTTGTTTGTTTGTTTGTTTGTTTGTATTTTTGATTTGGACAGAAGACTATTTTAGGGATCTCCAGTCTCATCCATTTGAGCTATTTTTCTCTTAAGCATGTGCGCTTAGTGAATTATATATTGTTAGCGACCCTGGGGTGTGCAATCCCATCTCTTTTAATACACTTTTCCATTCTGACAAGGAGCTTCAGTGGCTTGGAATAATCTCCTTCAATTGACAAAAGCAGCCCCCAATTTCTAAGTTTTTAAACCATTAGTGGCTGATCAGTTGCAACAAATATGCTGCCGCCGCCGCTGCTGCACCTAATGATTAAATTTTAAATATTCATGATGGATGGATGTCTGTGTGTGTGCACAGAAATGACACGTCGACGGCTGCTTCTCACCAGGGCACCGTTAAAGCTAAGCAGAAGCTGCATATGTCAGACATTTTCTGGTTAAATATTCCAGTCATTAAAAAAATTATTCTATAGATCCAGCAGCATTAGTGTGTGAGATACACACGTCTGCAAATATACAGTGTTGAAATGGGTAGACTCATTCCCTCAAAAATAGCCCTTTAATCATTAAAAAACAAAACAACAACAACAAAAAAACCGCTGCACACACCAGCAATTTTGATAGTGGTTATTTTGGGTCATTGTGATTTTTCAGTGATTTAAATTTTCTTATTTCTGCTTGTCTCTATTTTTCGAAAACATTTTCTACAATAAACACAAATTATTTTTGCAATAAGACAAAAGATAACTTAAAAATCCCATGCTAAGAAACATAACAACATTATAATAAAATTTTGACCGATTAAAAAAATTCTTCATGGAGAAATATGCACTTATAGGTTACAAAAATAAACACAAAAGAAGAGAAGAGAGTAAGTTTTGTCTAAGTTTTAGCTATGAAATAAGTGGGAAATAAGACCTAATTTACCTCTAAGAATAGAGAAAATGCAAGTCAATTTTTAGAGGAAATTCAATAGAGAGGATACAGCGATCTGAAGAGGGACACATTTTCTGGGATGAAATTAAATCAAATGTATTCTTTGGCCATTGTTTGTGGCTGAGACTATAAACAACAGAAAAATTAGCTGAACTGAAAAATGCCCGTGGTTTCAATCTGCTAGGATGAACCCCTGTTTCCTTCTTATGTCTCTCTTCTTCCTGTTCAGCAATATCTCTGCTCCCTTTTTACTGTTTTCCTTTTCTGGAAATCTTCCTCACATACATATTTAAACACCATTAAATCTCATTGTTTCTTGCACTGTACATGCATACCATCTTTTTCCAAATGGACACCCATTTGATAGCATAGATGACTACCCTGATCACGGGAAAAGGGAAAAATAATGAACAAACACAGGAATCGGAGACGACAAAACCAGACACGCTTGACCTGCTCTGTGTATGCGAGCAAATACTCAGGCTTGTCATTCTGTAATAGGATTCCATTAGCTCTCAGACCAGTGACTAACTGGTTAAAAGGAAAACTGTATCAACCGCTTGGCTCTGATTGGTCCCTAGAAACTTCCTGTAGAAAAGAATTAGAGCAAATACATTGAAAGGAGGGCCCAGATTCTGCGCCTACAAGAAACATGGGGGAAAAAAAAAGACAAGGTCTGACCTCACTGCTGATAGGTGGGTTAAACTGTATACCTGTGTCTGGCTCCCCCTAGTTAAGAGGTTTAACAAGGATTTTAATCAGAAGAAGAAGGAGAACCAGCAGGGATGGGAAACGGTGAAGGCAAAACCAGCGTCACTGCAAAGAGTAGTTTAAAATTTTGAGCCTGAAAATGACTTGCGTCCTAACAATACTGAGCTTGGTGGCAACAAAATCATCAAGTACAGACTAGTTACCAACCCAAATGAGATCCACTGTCACTTAACCGCTCAGCTTTTAATGTGTCATGTTTGTTCCATCCTATCAAAATACCCCTTTACAGTCCATTTGCAGTTCAGTTCGTTTCTTTGAAATTTTACATAAAATTCTGAAAAGTTATTTTTCTATAACTGTTAACATTTTAAATAGTATTTGTTATTTAGAGAAGTTATAGAGAAAACCATCTCATAGGAAAACACGGTTCAGGATACTTACTAGAAACAAAATTACATATGGACATTTTCACTATATAAAAAACCTCGTGTTCCATGACTTCTATGAGGTTTACAGGGGAACAGAACTCCTGGTTTTGTAGACCATATCTTTTCAGTTTGCTTAAAATTCTCACTTGACTAAAATCTAATTTATTTAGAATCACTGTTTTTTTCGTTTTTGTTTTCCTTCTAGACCCTGTGTATTTGTAGCTAGTTGACCTGTAGCTTGTATCAGAACAAAAGAAACAAGAGCGAGTAGTATTTTATGAAATCTAAGCTTCTATATGATTGTATGTAAAAGAAAAGTAAACATTTAAACAATGGCAAGAAAAAATCCTAAAAGCTGGTTTCAAGCCGTTATTACTGTCTTAGCCCTCTCTCCTCATCCAATTAACCTGACCATGCAAAATTACGATGACGGTATTTCCTGATTTGCTCAGGACCTCTCTGGCTTACAGCATTGTCCTGGTGACCCGTTTGGTGAGTGCCCCTTTTCACTCTCAAAAGTGTCCTGGTTTGGACGAAAAATTAGATGGAATTGCCCAGGGTTTTCCATGAGCCCACAAGATAAGCTAGGTTGTGTTGTCAACATCTAGCTTTGGTGCAAACCTCAACCACATACATTTTCTTTGCTTCCAAAAGGACTGTTGAGAATAAAGCTCTGGCTGTACATATATACCCATGTTAAGATAGACAGGACTATTCGCAAGATGAAAGGAAGTAAAGAGAGAGCATTCTACCAAAATGTAGAAAATGGTCGACCCTAGAAGATTACTCATCTTTTGAGAACCTCTTGCCAGAAAAGTGGCAAATTATGGTGGTTTTAGATGAAATTTCTTTGGATTTTTAACATTCACTCTTTGAATGACTTAAGTTCCAGAACTTTCTCTAATTACATTCTCCTTTCAGATACCGTCCTCTTAGGTGCCTTCTTTCTGAAGGTACCAATGGCTCTATAACCTTGCAGACTCCCCAGTGGGGTTCTGCTAGCTAACCAGAACCAGAAACTGAAGACCAACCTCTTCTCAGATACAGGGCATCACAGTTATGGCAATCCAACTTTTTGGGATGCTGTTTATGTATGGTCCAGGTCTGCTATTGGCTGGCATGTTTGGTTTCACAGACTTAATATGGACTCCTTTCTTCTTCTCCAGACCTTTCTGAGACTCCTCAAAAGAAAGACAACTTCCTTTCACTCTGAAAATCCGATTTATATTGCCAGTGCCCAAGGCTGTAAATGCCGGAGCTTGGGGAGAAATATGGAAGAAAAAGAGCAAGAAAGGGCAACCACATTGTTTTAGAGTATAGAGTACCTTCAGGCTTTTTCTCTTCTCAACTGTTGACAGCCAATATATAAATAGTTCATTATTCCCTTTTTCCATATAGAGGGCCCATGTTCATTCTGGGCAATATGGGGCTGATAGAATAACTGAACTAAGTTGGGTGGGCAGACTGGCCCAGGCCCTTATGCAGAAAGTGGATTTTGAGTGTGTGGCTTCAGGACTTCTCTTGAGAGTGCAAAGGAAAATAGGAGAGCATGGTCATGTTTGTAGACTGTGATCATTTCGGTCATGTTTGTTGACTCTGATCGTTTCGGCTTTCTCACGTTAAAACAATGGCTACTTGTGAACAGCTGATCATGCAAGGCGGGTGAAGGGCCGCTCCTGTGTGAAACTGACCTTACGATTTCTTGAGTGAATAGCTGAGGGGTCACTAATAGGAAGCAGAGAAGTGAAAGGCACCCTTCTAAGTCTGTATCCGGTCTCTCTCTAACAAAGAAAGGGGTTCTAACGGCCTGATGACCTCAGGACTTGAATTTTGAGTCGGGCTGGCAACATAGCAATCTTCACCCTGGTTCTACCAGCTACATCACAGGCTATACTAACTATACCAAGTAAGAGATTCATAGATTCACCACCTATGGGAATCAGGCTCAAAGGAGGTACAAGTTTTGGAATTATTGAAAACACATTTTGGGACACTTGTTGTATACTGCTAAAGATCATTTAATCAAGTATTTCATCCCTGTGTTATTGAACAAAGCTTGATGAAAACTTTGTAAGGCATAATTAGTCTTAGGGGGAAGTTTCAAGCTTTTTTTTTAACTTCTCTGCAAATCAACCTGTGCCCATGTGATAGTCACAGAGTAAACCATAAAAGATATAGAAACCATCCCGGGTCTAAAGATGTGTGAAACCTATCATCAATAGCTTCATTTTATTCCCAGTGTTCACAGAGATTCAGAGGCTATGTGTCTTTAGTTGAATGGCTCTTTTCCCGGTTCTGGACTGGTGGTGATCCGTTCCCGGAACTTCACCTTTGCCAAAGTGCATGAGAAGCATTCTGGTTAATTGTCTCTGCCTTTCGTATAGACTCGGCTATTGTGAAATAGAAAGAGCACATGAGGTTTGCCTCCTGGCTCTGCTCTTTATGAGTTGGATGATCTTGGCCAAGTCTTGAACCCTCTATGGGCCTCAGTTTCCTTACTTAGAAAATACTTGTCCTTGCAGGTCAGAATTAAGAGAAATAACGTATGTGAAAATAACCTGTAAGTGGGAACGCACAGTACACACATTATCACTGTCTTCTTGTGTTACAGATGAAGAATTGACGGCACCAAAAGACTAGGACAAAAAACTGACCAGAAGCACGAAGCAATTCCATTAGAGCCCTGCACTCAGCCAGCACCTATGCATCCAGGGCACGGTGCGCCCTCTCATTTCTGCTTCTACCTACGCACACAGACGAAGGACAGGCTTCTAATCCACTTCAAGTTTCATCAATTTCAAATGGTACCATCAAAAAAGCTGCTTCTTTCTTTATAATAACACTATGTTCCCCCTTTGAAAATGGTAAAGAATAAACCAACTAACCGTGCCAAGGATGCCCATATATTCCAGATCCAGAATACATAGTCTTTACATTCTCGAATAAACAGAGTGAAAGAGGAGCAGGTGGGGGCCTGCAGGTGTATTTGCTGAGTGTGATGAGGGAGCAAAGCTGGAAGGACACTCTGAGGATTATGGGGAAGGCCTGGAGGTCCCCAGGGGGTAGGGTTTTAAAGACCGGGTGACAGGAACACAAAAGGCTCTTCAGGAGGCAAATGATCTCCGATCACCTCTGCGCCGAGGAGAGCAGCGAAGCTGGTGATAAACCAGCCCCTCAGTGTTAACTCCCTTGCTAAGGTCTTTAGACACCCTAGTCAGAAAATCGGAGGATGTGAAAGGGGGAAGAAACTACAGTACCCCCCAAGGTTAAGGGAGCTGGACGTGGTTCAAATACCATCTCTGCCTGTTACCAGCTATGAGACCTTGGGTAAGTTCCTTATCCCTTCCATGTCCTCACTTAAAAATGGAGGAAAATAATCTCATGGGTTGTTTGAGAATTAACTCTGTTGTCTATAAAGCGTTCACCTCAGTGCCTGGCAAATAGTAAGTGTTCTAAAAATGTCAACTGTTTTTGCTACGAATTCAGCTTCTTCAGTTCCCAGCAAGAAAAGTGAGGGCCGGAGAGGTATAGTGGCTTGCCCAAATTCACAAGGTTCAGACTAATGGTAAAATATGGACTACACACCAAATCCTTTCACTGATGTTCCAATACATTTTCCTCCACATCCTACGTTGATTCTGATGTCCACTGTGCCCCAGGGACGGTCATCTGTTGATGGGCTCTGAGGGCCCTTCTAGGTCTATAGAATCAATGATGTTAAATGGCGGAGTAGCACACACAGCCATTTCTCAGTGTTCTGTGTTTCGCGGATGACCCCAGGCCGCAGATGATCCACTCAGTGCTGATTCGGGTTTGGTGGCAACAGCAGAGAGCAAAGCCATGGTCTCCAGTGCGGGGGATCTCTTGATCCAGGCTCAAGATCATCTCTCAGAGCCGAGTGCTGTTTAGGGATTGAGGCCGGCCCTTTGCTGCGGGACACGATGTCGGGCACTCTGGTCATCTAGGGCTCTCAGCACGGTCAGACCAATTCCACTGGAGGGATGACCTCCTCTGTTGATGGCCTCAGCCTGGTTCTGGAATCTGAACCTTAGATACCCGTCTTAAGGCTCACTCTGATCCTTCTCAATCTCCCCTCCCAGCTTCCCTCTATTTTCTAAATCATCTATGTGCTCTCACCCTGGAGAAAGGGAAATCAAGCTTGTTTAATCACTAACCTCTGTCTACTTTCAACTCCCAGTCAATGGACTTGGTCCTGAGGGTTACTCTGTGTCTTAAACTCTGTCTCTTATCCCTAGAGTTGGATCTGTTTAGATGTCTGAGGTTTCTAGAAGATTCACCAGAGGATGAATGGGGTGTCAATGGAGCAGTTGTCATATGGTAAGCAATCCTGTTCTCACCCTATTTGAATGTGAACTTCATCTTGTGCTACATGCTGGTGGATCATAAATCTCGGGGTCTGACACTTTTGTAGGTCTGAGGGAATGAAGCCGCCGCAAGATAAAAAATGTTTCATGCAAAGAGAGGAACCAATATCAGAATAAAAAGTTTATCAACGTATATGTTAGAGAAAAAAGAAACTGTCCAAATAAAATGGCTTCAGGGATGTGTACGGTTGAAGCAACTGTAAAAAAGCACCAACCCCTCTATCTTTCTCCCTGTTTTTCAACACATGTACTAGATTTATCACCCTAGTGGCATATCTACATGCATTGCATAATGTTCTTTGCTTCCTATTTCCAAAGGATTTCAGTTCTTCCAATTTAAAATCACCAGGGAATGTATAAGGAGTGAAAAATATTCCAAAAAGGTTGCTTGATAATCCTAAATGGAAAACCTGACATTGTTATGGGTCCCTTTACTCTATGAAATGCTTTTCTATACATTACCTCATCTTTATTATGGGCATCAAAGGTTTGATACTGTTTGGAGAGCATGAGACTAGTTCAGGTCTGTGGAGACTCTATTACAAACCCCTTCTTTCTAAGTTTTAATTTTCACAGGGCAGCAAAACAATTCATGAGTCTACAGGAGAACAAAATAAACTCATTATGAGGAAACCATTACAGGCTTCCTCATAAAAATTCCTTAGAAAAATTGTTCTGTTCCAAATGTCGGCTCTGGAAAACTCCCACTCCCCTTGAAAACTGAGAAGGTCTCACTTCTTTCAGGGCACCCGCCTCACACACTGACTCCTTCGCCTTTGTCTGGATGTGCATCCTTCCTTCGACTACAGGCACCTGCCTTTGCCAGTATCCCAGCTCATTCACGCTACACTGCAACCATCTATCTCCCCTCCTATGGACCACAAGCTCCTTGAGGGCAATGCCAGTGTTTTTTATCTCCCCTGTTCTTACAGAGTGAGGCACTTGGGAGGGATTCAGTATATATGGAATGAATGGAGAGAAAAGCCCATAGGGAACAGATAGATACCTTATGGAAAGTGTGAGCGTGAACTGGGTACCTGCCTGTGTAGTCAAAGAATATTCTGAAGCAAAAGGATGAACATAGCTTTTACAACTTATGAAGTCAAATGCAAATGGGGCAGACGAGAGCAGTCAGGAGAAACGTTCCCCTGTTGGAAAAAGGACAATTACGAGGGCCTGCAATGTAGGGAACCTGGATGGATACAAGCAGTGACTGACCTTAACTCTCTCTTCCAGCTTCCAGAAGTTCTCTGGATAGAAAGATACGAGGGAAGCAGAATGAGTAGGCAGTGCTCAGGGTCAAATGCCAGGTATCAGAAAGCAAATGAATGGCTTCATCCTGATGTCTTTATACCCAGGCATTTGAGGCTGGAGTAAAGCCTCTTGTCTAAGTTCCACGAAGTGCTGGAGTCTGAACTAAGGCTACACATAAGCCAGGAGAAGCTTGTACCTTTAAGAAAAGTGGCCATCTTTCACCTTTAAACTTTGTGATTCTGGGAAGAGTACTGGGGAGCGCTGGTGGCCCATCCCCTTCACCAAAAGAAAGTAAATCAACTATTATAATCTTTGCTATTATTGAAGAACATTACTTGTAACTCTCAGGAGACCGTGACTCATAAACTGCATCTATATGCTATTTTGTAAGAGTAACAGGTCTTCAAGAGAATAATATATATACACCAAGGGGAGGCAAAACTGTCTACGAGTACCCACGTGGTTCCAAATTTTCAATTCGAGTAGTGGAAATATGAAGGAAAATCCAAATAAGAAAAAGTCATGAAAATACGACAGAAAAAAAGATAATTAATTAGCACAGGCGTAATGAAGTTTTGTAATTTTAAACAATAAAGAGAACCCAAAGCAAACGGGAAACACAAATATCAGTGACATTAAACACCAAAAAGAAAGAGGAGTGGGAGTCGACTTAACCTCTGTGAGGGGTTTACTGCTGGCTGAGGCAGGAAGAGGTTTAAAGGAGATTAAGAAAGATAAACAGTAAGCAGTCTGTCGTGCAACTTTTTATTTGGCTGCATGTGTCCAACCAAGGGGAAGGTCTGCTCTTGAGCTAGTGGGCTCATGTGCAGCCAACAAAGCCAGGAGGACAGGCGAGGAGGGAGTGCTCGCTCTAGAACACGATGGAGGTTCCAGACCTCACTGCCCCCAGCCCTCCCCCATCCAGTGAGCATGAAAGGAAAATGGCCACCATCAGATGCCGATCTGATGGTCTTGGATCTTCTCCTTTGGTGTACAAAAAAAATCAATACCTTGATAATAATTTTTCTGGTCTGTTGTCTTGACTAAAATAGCCCTGTTTATTCTCAAAATCACAGAATTTCAGAGATCGGACATTACAGGTCACCAAGCCCACCCACCAAGTGGCCATCTGGCCTATCATCACCTCTAGTAACAAGGACCTCATTTCTTCCTGAAGCAGTTGTTACCATCCTCGAGCAGCTCTGATTATTAGCAAATTCTTCCTTAGATTGAGCTAAAATTTGTCTTTCTGAAATATCTACCTTTGGCCCCTGGGAGAGAATAAATCTAAACCATCTACAATATGAGAACCTTTCAAATATTAGAAAATGCTATTATGTACTACTCAAATCTTCTCTGCTACAGGCTAAATATACTTTGTTCTTTTAACCTTTCGTCATATGATTTTAAACTTTCTCACTATTGTTGCTACTTTTCTCTGAACTCAATCCAGTTTTTCTATCTCCTTCTTAAAGTATTCACTGGACATGTGTCACATAATGTGGTTTGACAAGCACCAGTCACAGTGAACCATCCCCACCTTTTCTGGGGCTACCATACGCTTCCACCAGGCAGCTGCAGACCAAAAGGAGTATTCACTACATGTGCTGAGCATCTATGATGGGACAGGCACGGTAAGCACTTTACACGCATTGAGTTAAATTCTGAAAATGAGCCTATGTGTAGGGGCTGCCATACTTCCTATTTTACACCTAAGGGCCCAAAGACAGAGAGAGGTTGAGTAACTTGTTTAAAGTCACACAGTAACTGGCAAGCCTTCCATTGATTCCTGATATACTTTATTTTGATAGATTCTGTCCAACTTTCCAAATTGTGAAGCTCTTTTTAGACCTCCATTCTTTCCTTCAATGTCCTGTATTCATCATTTCTCCCAGCCCATGCCATGTCCAACTCGATAAACGTGCCCTTTATAACTTTATCCAAGTCATTCATAAAATTTTGACCAGGACAGAACAATGGCTGTGCTGCCTAATGACTCTTGGTTCTTTTTTTTTTTTTTTTTTTTGCAGTGCCAGTGGAAATTATTCCATTTGGTCAAATGAGATTTTATTTAAAAAATGAATTCATTGTAAGCTCCTTGAATGCTTGTCACATATTTCTTTGCATCCCACACAGCTAGTTTAATACTCAGTAAAAATCGTTGAAAGAAGTACTGTATTCTGAAATACGAAGCCCGAGGAAAGGTTCAAGGGGGTGGCATATGTACTGCCTGCAGTTCTAGAGTAATAGGCAAACAGTTTCTCTACCACTGACTATTCTGTCATCATTCCAGCCTTGTTCTGTTGGCTATTCTGTGCTTTTCACAAGCCAGTAACAGTGGTGAACAAATCCAGGATATAGTGCTTTGGAGACAGGGGATCTAACGGGACACTGAGAATTTTAGAAGATGAACCACATTTACGATTGAATTTATCACACTGGATCAGAAGTCAGGTCATCTGTAATAAAGTCGTAATGAGAAGTTATCTGTCCACTGTGACAAGACTGGAATCTAGGAGCTAGAGTAAAAATAAAGAGAAGTTTGAGGCATACCCCTCACCTCTGAGGATGCCATCATGCATTATTCTTACCCCAACTCTCAAAGCATAATAGCACCACGATATCAGAGGGCAGCCCAAGACCTTACAAACCACCATCCATCTCAGCGTGCCATGGATCTGCTAATACGGTAGGCCAAATCATGTCCCCAGATCTGCACTCACAGGAAGAACTGCTCTGATTTTATCTTGAAAAGTCTTGTCTCCTGACACCAATGTTATCAGAGTTTCTACTCTATATTATATAAACTACCTTGAAGCACATTGGAATAAAGAGCCCTGAGAATAGTGTTAACTTCAAAAATAATAACAAGCAATTGGTACTTAATAAGTGTCAGGAACAGTGTTAACTGATTGACATGCACTCTCTCATTTAATGGTCACGACAACTTTATGAAAAATATACTAAAATGATTCCCGATTTACAGATAAGTAAACTGAGACAGAGAGATGTTAATTACCTTGTTTGTAATTAGCAGAGCCCTAAAGCTTGACTCCAGCATTGTTGAACACTTATCCTCTTAAATACACTGTGTGTTGGTCCAGGTCTTCCAAGAAGTAGACACCAAGACGGTATTAAAGGTTCCAAGATCTCTCTCTTTTTTTTTTTTTAAAGGGAAAACACTCGTGTGAGAGAAAATGGGAAGAGAGGCTGTCAGATCGCGCTGCGAGGCTACCCCAAGGGAAGGCGAGAGGGGGACGGTCAGCGAGTGGGTCTTAGCCCCGCAGTCTGGGAGCCCCCGAGTCAAAGTCAGAGGAGCCCCGGGTCGCCCTGGGCGGGGCTGCCTTAGTCCCCGGTTGGCTGGGAGCGAGCGGCCATGGCAGCGCGGCCTCTGCAGACACGCAGCGGTGGAGCCCGGAGAGCAGCGCCCAGAGTTCAAGGTCAGCCAGGCACAGGTTCACGGCTGCACGCTGCCTCCACAAGGCCTCCGGAGAGAGGCCCTCAGTCTGTTCTTAAGGTGTAAAATGGACGTCTCATCAGGAGGATTTTCCTTTGTCATCGAAGACGTTTCAACGCCCACGGCCTGAGTTGCTGGAATCACTAATTCTCAGGCCCAGAAGCGGAGGGTCGTTGCCGGTGGGAGTCTGAGCGGGTCCCCGGCGCCTGAGAAAGGAGGATGGAATCATTTCCTACCAGCATCAGGAACAGACTCACTTCAGGTTAATCCCTCTGCTTCCAAAGAATGTTCTTCTGCAGATGGTTTCATGGATTCTCTGAAAAGCATCTGGGAGAGGGGTTTCTCGTGGCCATATTCCAGAAAGTTCCCAAAGAGGATTTCCTACGTGTGGATCTCATGGAAACAAGCAGGGAATTTCCAGGGATAGCTCCTGGTTCAGCAGTGCTAACACACGGTCCTTTCATCTTCCCTTTCTCATAGTTTTCTCTGGTCCTAATCAAACCAACCATTGCTCTCCCACAAAATAAAGTGTGACAGATCCACTGCCTTTATTTTGTTGAAACCCGAGGAGAGCAGGGGTCCTTTGCTCCCTCTGGCCGCTGTCCTGCGCCCACCCCATCAGGACTGGGTCAGGTACCACTTCCTCCATCTTCTGAGCTCTGGCTCCAGCTCAGGCTATGCGCACAGATCACACACACAGGGCCTCCAATTACGCCTTGTGAATGTGCCTACACGTATATACCTACCTACACATACAGAAACACACAGAATATACATATATGTGTAAAAAACGGCCAGAACTAAAGATGAAGCCCCACTTATCCCTGGCAGACTTGGGAGCACCATGCAATTCATCTGCAGTGTTCCGGTCCTTGACCCCTTGACCTCTCTGTAGTGTTGCCTAGCGGCCACCCTCAGACCCCAGGACATCACCCCCGCCTGGCTGTCCTCATAACTCCCAGACTCCCAGCTACTGCTTTCTCTTTTCCTCCTTTTGTTCCCTCCTTACTCGCCTAATCCTTAAATACTGGTGCTCCCAAAGGCTTATCCTCGCCTGGTTCTGCTGTCCCTGTGTACTCTCTCACTGTAGGATTTCATGCACTCTCCCGTGCTAGAAACCTTAGGCAGCCTTGGCTCCTTACAGATCTTCCTCCTGTCCCTTCAACTTTGTCCTACCATCAAAATTCCAACCAACCTATCACAAAATAGCCTCCCCATCACTATTCCACTGGGTTAAGGGTACTAATATGTATGAATGTCTGTCCAATGCCACACAATCTGTCAGGTGTTTTACATATATATTATTTCACAAGCCTTACAACAGTCAAGCAAAAAAGATCCTATAAATTCCTATTACAGATAGGGAAGCTGAACTCAAAGAGTTTTAGTTCATAGCCTAAAATTTAAAGTTGGTTAAGAAGGGTCTTTACGTTGAATCAAGGTCTTAAACTCCAAAGGGCAGGCTCCCCCTTCAGCCCACCATCAGGCCCTTGCACACTTGCTTCTCCTGCCGGATGGGGCACTCCCTGCTTGGGGCACTCTGGGTGTGGACAGAATTACTTTTTCCAGAAATGAGTATGATCATGTCTCTTCCACAAGCCCCTGTTGATTGTACTCCAGGATTAAGTCCTTCCTAGCTCGTTTGGCCAGTGGTTACCAGGCTTGTCTGAACATTGGAATCACCTGGGGAGCTTTGACAAATAACTGATGCCTGCATCCCACCCCCAGAAACTGTGAGTTCACTGGTCTGGAATGTGGCCTGGTTTTGACATTTCATAAAATCCCAGGTCATTCTAATGGACAAGCAAGTTTGGAAACCACTAAGTTAGGCACCAATGTCCCTCCCATTTTGACTCTTTCCTATCTCTTCAGCAGATATGATCTCCCCAGCTCCAAACCCTACTGTGGATTAAACCATCCACTTCCCTGTCCTGGAGTCCTTTCTCTCTTTGACCAACTTCTACATCCTTTGATATTCAGCTCAAATGTGCCTTTGAGTTTCTCTGCCCTGACCACCCCATGCTGCCCTTTGTGTTTACTTCCTAATATCTGTGCCTTCTTCCACCTTCTGTGATATTATCAGGGCAAGCATTTTTCTTGTACACTGTACCACAAACTCTTGACATGTAAGGGGAATACATCCAGAAACACCCTTACATCCAAATTTGCAAATACTACTAGAGCAGATACATTTCCCCAGAAAATACAACCAACTATAACTGAATATTTCATTAGGGTCACACCTTCAGATGCATAGTGATTTGACCAATATGGGACCAAAGGAATTTTTACAGCTTTTAAAATAATATCTGCCACAAAAAAATAACTGCCCACCATAGGTGTCAGTGACATCACTATTATCGTAATGCCAGACATGAACTTAACCAAATTTGTAAAAATCTAAACAGTAGTGATGGATAATAACAAATTCTCATTTCATGAGCAGTACTTGGAGGTAGATGACAGGCAGGAACACAGAGAGGGAAAGAAAATTCAGACCCTGGGCCAGCCTGGGCCACTGTGGGCTCGTTCACAAACTCTGACTTGCTTACTCCTTGTACTGGTGTCAAATTAATACTCCAGTATAATTATTAATTACCTATACCATGGTTCTTTGGCTTTACTTGTGATGAATAAAAATCTTGAATGATAAATTTCTGAATACTGGAAGTCAACCACGTTCAGTTACTTTTGCCCTACAATTGCCATCAACATGTTTTGGGGCCAAGGGACAATGCTAGGTGGGGTTAAAGGACCCAAGGCCTCTCAAATTCCCTGCCTGATTACAAATAAAGCTAAGTATGGATAAAAAATACTTCTAGGAAATAGTAATACAAAGTTGCATCTTGATTTTTTTTTTTGCTATAAAACTTAACTTGATACTCATTTTCTTCCCTCCTAAATCATTCAGATATTTTATTCATAGAACAAAAAAAGAATTTGTGATATGGAGATAAATGATAAGTATCATTAGAATTTTCTCCAATTCCACAAAATATGTTTCTGCAAAATTTAAAATATCTTTTCCTCTTTAATTCTGCAAATAGTGCAATTTCAAATACAGCAACTATCCTCTCTTTGTCTAGCTAAATCTTCAATATTTATACTCAATAATCTACATAAGTTATCTTTCAGTATTCTAAAAAGTAATTTTTTTCTCCTTGGGGAATCAAAATTAACCTTCAATTTCGTTCCCTTCTGGGGAGTACAATACAGTGGAATGCTTCGTTCTGAAAGGGTTCAGGGGCCAGTATACAGCACGCAGATGGCACAAGGTGCAGGAGCAAGATGGGGCCAGGTGACCTTGAGGAGAAATCATTCCCAGTCTCTGCTTTTAGCTCCAAAACCATCATTCTTTTTGCCTTTCATATCTCTTGTCACTGAATTATGGAGCCCTTTGGCTTCTGGAAAAGCAGTTTTTTTTCATTCTCTAACTAAACACAATAATAAATTGAGTCCCTATCTTTGTTAGAGGTGGTCCAGGTCCGGCCTTCTCCCTTCTTTTCATCAACCTCTCTTCCAGCTGTTTGGCTCCTCCCAACTTACCACTCACCCTGCCCCCAAATGAACTGAGCGGCCTTCGTGACTGTGACTTAAACCCACTCCCCCCTAAGTCTTCCTCCTTCTCTCCAGTTTTGCCCTTTGACACAGGCATTGAGGGGCCCCTGCCCTGACCCCCAGCTTTAGAGGGCCCGATCAGGTCTTCCTCCAGCCACCCCTCCCTACCAGGGCAGGCAGTCAGCAGGGCCAAGGCGAGAGGAGCCCATGTCTTCCCTTCTAGACTGTGTTCTGGACACCTGGAGTCCCCACATTCCCTGCCCAGAGAGCTTTCCTAGCTCTTTGCTCTGGAAGGTGGACACACAGCTGTGTGCACTTCCAGGCCCCAAAAGTCGACAGAGCGAGTGTGCATGGGGGTGTGGGCTCGAAGTTCCCAGAAGTGTGGGAGGCCCCCGTGGTACAGCACAGAGCCAAGGATGGGAAGAGAACGAGATGGTCCAGGGAACCCACGCTGCAGAACCGATTCTGCATTCAAACCTGGCCTTCCCCGTTGCTATGAAATTACAGTTGTCAAAGTCAGACGATAGAACATATTTTACTTAACCGTTAGCTAGAACGAATACATATGAAGCATATGGTATGTAGGTCTACCTCTGTACTCTTGTCTTGGGCCCATAAATGTTAGGGGCAGGCCTCTTTCTCCTCACCCAACAATTCTCTTGCAGATCTTCTCCCATGCCAAAGTCCCATGCCATCTCAGCTGTGACGACTAAACAAAGTCTGG
Source organism: Balaenoptera physalus (assembly GCF_965194825.1). Lineage (NCBI taxonomy): Eukaryota > Metazoa > Chordata > Mammalia > Artiodactyla > Balaenopteridae > Balaenoptera > Balaenoptera physalus. Next base: position 26,979,056 of record NC_138884.1, read on the forward strand.
AACTTCAACGTGTTTATTTCCCTTCCTGCCGGCCAGGCCTTCTTCTTTGCACTATTCCTCTCCTCTTCAGATTCAGTCCCTGACGGCAAGACCCTGCAGTTCATTTGTAAACAGGGAAGAGACACTGTCGTGTGTCCCACTGAGAGGTTTTCACGAAGCCTGGGTCCTCCTGGGTCAGCCCCTTTCCAACATGGAACCCGCGTGCGATGGTAACCACAGACAGACGGGTGACCCCTTTTTTCTTTACAGATCTTCCTCCCTTCCTCAGTGTGTTATTTCATCCCCTTATTTCTAAAACGTGTTTCAGACACAGAGGGAGCGGCTGTGATGGAAGTCGGCCAAGTAAAGATGCGGGGCGGGGGAGCAGTGAGCAACTCCAGTTTGACGCTAATGATTTGTGTACAATTCAAGGTCAGAGAATGATATGCGAGGCTTGTGCACCCACCCACACAAGCACACACAATTTAATGCTTGATTATATCAGCATATAGCGCTAATACATCTCATGCGGCCTTGTTCACTTGCCTCTCCAATTAGAAGGAAACGCTGAGGGCAGGGGACCACATGTTAAGCTGCCTTTGTTCCCCATAACACCCACCACCTTATTAGGCTCATAATAGGCATTTGATAAATACGTTTTGTTAAAAGAAGCTTGTCTCCGTTAATGAAATAAGTGTGTTCTTGAAATGTTCTGAATCAAGTGAGTTTTTTGGTAAACAATTCCATTTTAGCGATACTGGGAAAGTTGCAACGCGAATACTAGGATACTAAGCGGATCACTATTCCATTTGGATTGTCATACATTTTTAAACTCTTGGGTCTAAACTGGGGAATCTTATTCTGGGGGGAGGAGGTGAGTGCCTATGAATCCCCTGTAATTGTATCCACGTTTGTTTGGGGAATGTGTATTTTTCTGGTGATACTGCTGTAGCTTTCATTGTATGTGCTACTTAAAAAAGAAAAAAAAAAAGTTAAAATCCATGAGCCTGGAAGGTACTCAGGAAGTTGGGCTAAGCTTCTAGGAAAATAATTCAGCAGCTTTGGTGCGCAGGAAACACTAATCAGAGCCAACATCTGCTGAGCCTCTGCTTCACGCCAAACATTTGACATTCACCATAGTTAATTTTCCCTGCAAGGTAGGCATCATCATCTCATTTTGCAGATGAGGAAACTGAAGAGACCTGCCCCAGGCACACAGTTATTCAACATCCAATGTGAGATGTGAATCAGGATCTGTTGGATTCCAAATTAGGAAGCTTTTCATGAAAACTGTCTGTCTCTCTCTGATGCCCTACCTAAAATAATGATAATAATAAATAAATTAACTTTGGGTAGATTATTATTATCCCCACTTCACAGATGGGAAAACTGAAGTTAAGAAAGATATATGAAATTCAAATATAGATGATACCTTGAGGAAGACTCCACAGCTGGTAAGCGAAGGGGCCAGTGCTCAAACTAAGGTCCGTCCACTTCCTGGGCCCACTACTCCTCACTGCCTTTCACAGCCCCCTGTGGGGATGGCCTGGCCTCCCCGTGCCTCTTACACAAAAATCATGTATAAGAGCCCCCATGACTCTTATACCAAAAAAATGGTTCCTGGTTTCAATATACCAGAATACTTTTTAACCAGAATTCTGGATACTGTTTCTCATACATGATGGTAGTTAGGGCTGTTTAGGAAAACGGTGGCTGGGCCCTCAATGGAGCAGCTGTAATGGTCCCTCTTCAAATTTCAAGGAATACTACCTCCACATTTATCAGCACCTCAGAGATAGTACTGTTGATACTGGATATAGATGGAAGGTTGGCCATAGGATCATTCAAGATTCATCTGATATTATGAATTCATTCCATTTAGCTACTCAGTTTGATATGAGGAGAGTAGATTAATATGTGAAAGTGCTGTTAGCTCTTTGAGAGAAAATAATATTGAAATTCAGGTTTAACTGGAAGGCAGTTTTGCACAGTAGTTAAGCAAAGCCTGGGCCCTGAATTCAAAGAGATCTGAGTTCAAATCTCCACTCTCCCCTTGACTAGCTACATGCCCTTAGAAAAAAAAAATCACTTGACCTTTCTAAGCCTCAGTCTTCTCACATATAAATGGAGATAATAATACGGTTATGACAAGCTTCGTGAAGATTAAATGAAGACACATAGGTAGGCTGTGTAGAACAATGCTTGAAACATTGTATTCACTAAAAAAAAAAAAAAAAAAAAGGTAGTATTTTGGTTTTTTGACTTCATGTCTAAAGAAATTGGATAAGGAATTTGTAAGACTTCTCCCTCAAAATCAAAACAGGATAAAGGATACAAATAAATTCTCCTTCTCCTTGAGTGATAGCACTGGTATTAAAAAGAAACTCAATCCTGACCAAAAAAAAAAAAAAGTTCAGAGGAAAAGATTCTAAAATAAGTCTTTTCCTGTGCATAGGTTTATCCAAATTTCCTTCCTAATTATATTTATTACTGTTGACATTTTATTACTTAAAATAATCTTGTGTGATCCAGAGAGAGTCACAGAAATGGGTGGGGCACGCTGAACTGTGCTATGGTCTTTCTGTACATGTCACTGTTAGAACTAATTACAGTGTATCTGTGGGTTGGTTCCACATCTGTGGAGTCAACCAACTGTGGATCAAAAATATTTGAAAAAAAATTCCAGAAGTTTCCCCAAAGCAAAAGAATTTGCCACGCAGCAACTGTTTACATAGCATTTACATTGTAGTAGGTATTATAAGTAACCTAGTGTTGATTTAAAGTATAAGAGAGGATGTGGGTAGGTTACACACAGATACTATGCCATTTTATGTAAGGAACTTGAGACATCCTCAGATTTTGGTATCCATGGGGGATACTGGAAACATTCCCCTTGGATGCCAAGGGATGACTGTATTTCAATCCCATGTTGGTGTGGGAAACATGGCAAAGTGAAGATAGATTGAAGAGCCTGATTGATACTTTCCAATTCTTGTTTCTACAGTAATTTAGTATATGTAAGACTAAAGTCTTTAAGAATACAGATTTTCAATCAGAAAAGAAATGGTGAGTGCTGGTAGCAGAGTGGAGATATATGACTGCACACAACAGTGGGAACTCCACTCTTCCCTCCCAGCTGACACGCAAGCCAATTAGATCCACCTAGCTGTTGATGCATGTTTTCAAGGACCCACAGAAGGCAGCTTTCTAAAAGCAATGCAATTTTTGTTTTAAATATGCAGTGTCCTTCGGTGAAAGTAACAAGGAGGTTGAGGTAAGTTTAGAATGCTGGAGACAAGAATTCTTTACCCAGAGACAAAGATGAAAGAGACCCAGGAAGCTGGATGAGAATAACGTAAAAGTGTCTGCCTGCATTGTTGCCAGTGTGCTTAAATGATGCTATAAAGTAGGAATTCTCGGACATTTTCAGATTGCTGCTCCATGACCAAAAGGCCTGCAGACCAGAAATATAGCAGTTCCACACCCAACCAAACCAAAACCACACCGGCCAAAACCACCTCCCAACCCCAGCTCCAACGAGACGCACACAATACTCATACAAAAGAAACATCTATCTGGAAGATGGGGATGGGGGGAAGGGGGGAGGGGAAGGGACATAGAACTAAGTGTTAAATCCATTTTACCGGTTATTACATTCCAGGGCAATAAAAGCCACTGCCTTGGCAAGGGTAGGAAAAAATGAGACCAGAATGTCAGACATGATCTTCAGATGGCTTTCTTGTTCCCATTTCATTCTGTGAGTGTCAACCTGAAGGCAAAATTGCATAATGTTTAAGAGCTCAGGTTTGGGTTCAAACAGAGTTTCTTTTAGTTCCTAGTTCCAATGCCGACTGTGTGACCTTGAAGAGGTTACTTAACTTCGTATGTCTGAGTTTCCAGGATATCTGAAGATGACATGCAATGATTCATGTTAAGTGCTTAGCACAGCACAGATCTTGGCACACAAAGCATTGCACGGATGGTAGCTATTAATACGCACCACCCTTTAGATCGGAGTTTCTCAACTGCGGTATTATTGACATTTTGAACTGGAGAATTCTTTGCTGTGGGAGCCTGTCCTGTGCACTGTAGGATGTTTAGCAGTGCCCCTGGTCTCTACCTACTAGAGGCCAGTAGCAGCCTCCCCTCCCCTAGTTGTGACAACCAAAAACGTCTCCAGATGTTGTCAACTGGCCACCGGGGCACGCGGAAACAAAATTATCCCTAGTTGACAACCACTGCTTTGAATCAATCCAGGTTCTAGAAGAGAAGATAACTCAGTTCTTCTCCTTGACATGTATACATTTTAAGTCCCAGCTTTAAAAAATTCATACTCTTATTTTGAAAGCTTAGTAATAAATCACACAACTATTGGGGGTCTTAGTTTCCTCACCTTGAGACCATTATTTCAAGATTCCCTTTTATTCTGACCTTGAAAATTCTATTCCTATCTCTTTCATTTCCCCAAGGACTTAAAAATGATTTCTCCTTATGCGGAAAGTTATACAAGTGCTACATCTTCAACCGGAAAAATCAGGAAATACAGATAAGCAAAAAAGAAAGCAGGGAAAAAGAGAAGAAATGCCATTTATTTATAATTCCAGCAGTTAAAACTAACTAGGTTTAACATCAGGATGAATGTGTTTTCAGATATTTTTCGAGTAAATATATGTGTGTATATACACAAATACACATGTACATATACACTCATGCAATGCACACATACATGCAACAGGTATTTCTTGTATGCTTGTCATTTTTCCCCAGTCATTAATTCTAGCTATCTCTAGATCTAGTGCTAGACGTTATATAGTTTTTCTCTTGTACAACTTCCCTCAAGAAGTGGTTCATCAACTCATGGTTTCAACTACCACCTGGGTGTAAATAAACCTAAAATCCACAGTTTTAGTCCTTTATTCCTCCACTGAAAATGGAATGTCCAACTGACAAGTATGCTAAATAGCGTTCAAACTATTCCCTTTGGACAACTCTCCCTTTACCTGTAACTGATGGCTCTCCGAAGTGAAATTTCACTCCTGTTTTCCTTATTTGTCCCAGCTCATGCCCATGGTCACTTTCACACCTCTTACTTTTTCTTTGGATCTATTTCCCGGGTCCTATCAGTCAGGTCCTGATTATTTTGTTCCAGGTGTGCTGTTTCCCAGCATCTCTCCTGCCAATCACTTGGATCAAGATAGTACCCTCCTCTTTTCAGAAACCTACAATGACTACCCATTGCTTCTTGTATCACAGGTTAGATCTCAGTAACGAGCTCCAAAGGGCTTCCTCACTGCCTCAGCCCCCTCCCAAGGCCCCATCTTTTGCTGCTCCTCAACTTATACTTTTTATTCCTTATCAGCTCTTGGCAGCCCACAATTCCCTGATTCCCTTTTCCTGAACAGTCCGTTAAAAGTAACGTACATCAAAGCACAGGGCTGATGTCTTTCAAAACAGAAGAAAAACTAGAACATGAATAAGTTTTCCTTCTGCTTATATTTCAGTTACTAGTTGTAGCTAATTATATATTACATTAATAGGGTGTATCTTTTGTACAGATTATTCATAAATGCTTGCTTTATTTTCGTTTCAAAAACACATTTTTCACCAGATTGGGTGGAATGTATTTACAATACTAGGAAGTCAACCCCACTGAATGATTTTCTTGTAGCAGTATTTCTCATCAAGGCACATGCATTTACTTAATCCAAAAGACGGCTAGTTTTCTCTATTAAAAGGTATACAAAAGAATAACCTTTGAATTTCATCACTGTAACTTGGACAACATGTCACTCTATTGAATATAAATAGGAATCTGTATGCTGTTATTACTTAAATTTTTTTTTTTTTTAAATCCAGCTTTTACTAGAGGATAAACTTCTTAAGGGCAGGGACCATGCCTTTTACATCCTTTGTGATGCTCACAGTAACGGAAATATAGCTTCGTTCTTGTGCAGTTGGTCCTCAGGAAATGTTGCTAGGTGATTCATATTTGAAGGGGAAATGGAAAGCAAAGCCCGAAGGACTTAAAGGATTTGCATGCACGCATCTTGCTGTGAATAATACAAATGTGGAGAGAGATGACTGAGTGGACAGCATGGGGGCACTGTGGGCTTTGGCCCCTGTAATATGCAATAATAGGAAGCTACAACGTGACTAACGGCAGCACCCAGGTCATAAGATGGAAGACGGAGGAAACGAAGGATGTGCTGGAGGAACTCCGAGGTGCCGTGGAACTGCAGCGTCAGCACGAAATGGCTTTCAGGGAGAAATACTTCAGTGGGAAACACAGCACAGAGGACGAGGGCAAGGATAGAAGCCATAGGATAGAAGCCCCAGGACAGAAACAATAAATGCCTTCAAGTGAAAAGATGAGGGAAAGAATTCTTAAAGCAGAAGCAAAAAAATCACATAACTAACAAGGTTGGGTTTAGTGTCAACGAGATAATAGCTCAGATGCTAGGTCTTCTAAAATTATATTTCCTGCTTTAAGTAAAAGCAAAGGCTTCTTCGCACTGGACCTCAGAATTCTACATTAATTCTCTGCCACAAGGCATATTTGATATTAGGACCGGGGCTGCAAAATAAAAAGAAGCAAATTTCTGGCGTGTTGGAGCCTATGATTTCCCGCCTCCTCCCTCCCCTCCCCTCCCCAACTCTGGACACCACGCCGACCCACATACCCACCAGATGGGTCCGCTCGTCTTTGCCAGCTCAGTTTTCCCCACCCTCAGCATCTCTGTGCCGACACCACTTAAGCACCTTATGAAATGTCAAAAGCCTTTCATGGTAATTATGGTGTCCACAAATATGTCCACAAATTTGTGACACTCCATTCAGAGGGGAGAACTAATTCCACTCCTCTAGAAGGTGACTGGACTTAATGATCTGCCTCAAAGAAATAGAATAATGAAGAGGCAAAGGTGTGTGACTTCAGTACTATGTCATACAATGTATGGTGCCTTCCTCCTGGCTTTCTCCTGAATCACTCACTCTGGGGAAGCCAGCTGCCATGTTCTGAGAACACTCAAGAAGCCCTGTGGAGAGATCCATGTAGTGAGGAACTGAGGCGTCCGGCCAGCTGCCATGTGAGGGAGTCCCCGGGGGGCAGATCCTCCAGCCCTCGTCCAGCCTTCAGATGACTGCGGTCCAGCTGACAATGGGACTGCGACCTTATAAGAGATCTTGAGCCACAGCCACCCAGCTAAGCTGCTCCTGGATTTCCTCAGGACTGCTTGTTCTTTTAAGCTGCTAGATTTCGGGTGTAATGTGTTACATATCGATAGAGAACTAATATAGTAAAATTTCCAATAGAGCTCTTATTTATTTTGGAGTTAAGTTTTATTTTTATTTTTTTTTAATTTATTTATTTATTTTTTACACCAACCAGGGGTTTAATAGAAATACAACCAGCATAGAAAAACTCAAAACTACGCATACACCAAAACCAGAATGCCAAGAGGTGGGGTCAAAGGCAGATTTCTGACCCTTTGGCTCAGCCAGCCCCCAAATAAAAACATCAACAAAGACAAACCAAGAAAATAAGAAGCAAAGATTCATGCTAAGCTGGAGTTAAGTTTTAAAAGTTTTACTAAAATGCCTGTTTTACTCTAACCAACTCCCCAGAGAGAGAGAGAGAGAGAGAGAGAGAGAGAGAAAGAAAGAAAAAAGCAGTTTTAGAGTAATAATAGTTTTCATTATTTTGGGAATACTTGTTTACCTGCTCCTAATACACAAGAAGGTTAGATGTTCTAAGTGTTCATTTGAATTAAATCCCATCTCCTTTTAAGCTACTGATTTTGACAAAGACCAATGATTTTTGCCATATAGTAAGATTCTAGAAATAATCAGGCCTCAAATAGTCTAAGAGACCTCTAAGGTAAGGGATGGGGAAGTAGCAAGATTTTCTCTTGAGGTGTTTTTGCTCACTTAACAGAAATGAACAAAAAGTATACATATTCATATTGTATGTTAAAATATGACAAGTGATTTTAATTTCAAACAGAGGTAATTGCAGGAGGAACAATCTTGTCGTGGCCAGGATGAAAGAAAACTCTTTTTATCAGCACTTAAAGCTTGCTAATAGCGGGTTTTTAAAAGAGAATATTAATACACTTTTGCCATTTTGTTTGCAGTCCCTGTCTACATGATTTTCATATATATGATAATATGTTTCTCCCAGAATCTTTCCATCTTTGTATGCCCAATACCTAGATATTTCAGGTATATAATCAATGTCTACTGAATGAATGAATGAATGAATGAATGAAGTTAGCTTAGAGGAAAACTGAAACACAGTTATACTCTCCTAGAGGATTAACAAGGTATGGATAGCTTATGGTATGATTAATGTTTTACATTTTAAAAAATGCATATAGTACATATAATGGGTCTGATACTATTCTAAATGCTATACATAAATTAAGACACAGAATCGTCACAACAATCCTATTATTACAGTCCCCATTTTCTAGATGGAAAAACTAAAGCTCAGAGAGAGCTTATGTAATCTGCCCAAGATCCTACAGGTAACGAAGACGTGAAGGCAGGATGTGAATATCCCTCCTAGCTCCAGAGTCCACGCTTGACCTGCCAGGGCAGCTCCCTAACTAATCTCACACGAGCTCACACCAGCCGGTTCTCAAGTCCAGAGAAGGTGCAGGTGGCCGGGCAAGAGAACTGTACCTGCTTTGTGGCGTTCGGGGGAATTGTGTTTATTCACGAGTTTCTCTCACTAGACCGCCAATTTAACACTCTGTCAACTGTCCAATTATTCACGTTTGCGTGGAGCTAAGTGGGTTCTTCTCCAGCTGCACACCTTTTTTTCTCAACATAATTAATGAAGCTCATCAAAACCCTAGAAAACAAGCCCAGAGCACCAGCCACTCTCATTGACATGTTAATAGGAGGTCAGGCGCTCCTGACCCACCGCAGGATGTTTATATGGCCCCAAGGCTGCTGCTCACGAATGTTATATGTTGACAATAGGGTTTGAATGAATAAGGGAAGCCCCCGGTAACAAACGGCTGTGGAAGTATCTGAAGGCCGTGGGCCACGCAGAGCAGGTGAATTCTAATGACAAGGACACAGAGCCTGCTGTGTGTGGCTCTCGGGATGTCGGGAGGGCAATGGGAGGCACCGGTCTATTCTGTCCAGTCTATTCTGTCCGGTTTAGGGTCACAGAGCTGTTAAGAAGTGACATAAAGAATCAGCGGCTCTGAAACAGCCAAAACATTTTCATCCTGCTTCACCTCTGGTCCTGTCGATCGCCTTTCTGATCACAGAGCAGACTTTTGCTATTGTTGTTTTAGACCTGCCCCGTCCAACACCTGGCCACCAGCCACGTGTGGCTATTGAACACCCAAAACGTGGCCTGTGCAAATTGAGTTGTGCTGTAAGTGTAAAAGACACACCCGATTTCAAAGACTTGGTATGAAGAAAACAATGTCAAATATCTCATTAATAATTTTTATATTCTTTGACATCATATTTTCATATATTGGGCTAAATAAAAATAGATTAAGGGGATTCCCTGGCGGTCCAGTGGTTAGAGCTCCCCGCTTCCACTGTAGGGGGCACGGGTTCGATCCCTGGTTGGGGAACGAAGATCCCATATGCTGTGTGTCACGGACAAAAAATAAAAATAAAAGCCTGGCTTAAATAGTCAATTCATTCGCTTTTTAAAAAATACATATATATATTAAAATTAATTTTATCTGTTTCTTTGGGCCTTTTGTAACGTGGCCAATAGAAATTTTAAAATTCCATGGTTTGTATTTGTGGTTTGTATGCTATTTCTATTGGCAGTTCCGCTCTAGAGTTTGGTACATCTACACCTGTCACAGCTCTGAGAGGCCAAATGATTTTCTCTGGGCTTTTCTGCCACAGCAAGGAAAATCTTAGTAAGAAGTGATATTGAAACTAGCATTGTCTGTCATGAAGGCTGCTCTACAGTCAGATGTGAACCACCCTGCATTCCAGGGCCTTTGGTCACCCTTCAACCTGATGGTTTCACATTCCAGGCCCCCCGGGGACAGCACAGCATGGCACCGCGTGGCACACGGTACTTGGATTCTTACTGCACTGACCTGAGAAACTGACTCTCTGCTCTGCGCTTAGTGGCTTTTAGGGAATGAGCAGGTGTACCAGAGCCCCAACCTGTGGTTATGCGGTTCATGAATAGAACAACAGTGTCCAGTGGAGGGTGCAAGGGGGCTGTCTTCACACCTGGGATGCGTATGGGGCTGCAGCTGCAGCCCATCTGCTCAGAGGGGGTGACCATTTCCCAATTCTCACCCCGGCCCTAGAAACACTAGCAGTGGCCTCAGGTGCACTGCTCTCTCCACCCAGAGATGACCTTTTTCCTTGCACCACTGTCTACCTTCAGCTTGGCACCGCAAGCATTCGCGGCCTAGGAAGCTCATGAATGTCCTTTGTATGAACTGGCTGGAGCCCAGTGCAGAAAAGAAGCCCAAATAAACTTTCAAATGTGTCGGATGCAAAAGCAATTAGGGAATGCAGGTATGTTGATAAAACGTCTTCTAGGAAATCATAATATTAATAAATGAGAGTTATCAGTTTGGATACTATATGGAGTCAATACTTACTCTTTAGTAAATGAAAATGTATAGATAAGCTGCATAAGCTCATGAATCATATTAACTAATCATGACAATGTATTAGAAATGTAACTAACTCATAAAAGGTATTTTGATTCTTTACGCACTGGGTCAGATGCAAACCATTTGGTGTCATAAAAAAGATGAATTCCATAGAAACTTGCTCAGAAACCAAGATATAATAGAATATCTTTGTATCGGAAAACAGCATTTTGTTTTTCAAAGAAAAGTCCAGAGTTGCTATGAGTAGTTAATGAATGATGATGTACTATGTTTGAAAGCTTGGAATCCCGCTCCTCTCATATTCTCGCATAATGGCTATCTTTAGACAGGACTTTCGAGTCATAGGTAAGATGTGACCAAGTAAATCCTTATGATAGAAATATTAAGCAAAAGGAACATATAATAGTCTATTACTACTCTAATGAAAACAACTATTTTCATAATAATATGAATTTATTGAAAACTAAACCCTTGTAAAAACAAAAAGTCCAACTACAAAACACAGGAGAAGCTATTTGTGGCTCAATTTAACACAAACTTTTAAAAAAGTGCTATGTGCTTGCTTCACCCTATTGCAGAGCGTGGAACCTGTACCTTAGCAAATGAGAAATACAAATCAGCAGAATAAGATAAATGATAACAACTGTTTGAGTTGCTTTTAAATACAAATAAGTTTTGATATTTAGATGTATATATGACATGCTTATCATCTTTCAGAAACTGTTATACTACCCTAATATTTAACCTTATGGTCATAAATATTTGATTCATTTCCCTTTCATCTCATCATATATTCAATCACCAAGTTCTGTTATTCCTTTCCTCTAAATGCTGCTGTGTCTGTTTTTCCTTAAAATTTAAATGCCACATCCAGATCGAGATTCTTACTGTCTCCTACTTCAAATAGTAGAAGGTCCGCTAGCTGTTCTCCCATGCCTTTCGCTTCACTGTTCTCCAAGGGTAACCTTCGCTCCAGACTGGCCAGAATCTGTATCATCTCTCAAGGAACAACCCCTTGCCTGCACCAGAATGTCTTTCTACCACCTTCCACGCATCCAACTCCTACTTATTCTTGGTCTGCCTCAAGGCTTATCTCCCCCTTGGAGGCTTCTCCTTTCTACTCCCGGCAGCCCTGACCCTCGCCTTCTCTCTGCCCATGAGCCTTAATGTAGAATTTAGTAAGATGGAACTTAACCACTTGTTGCCTTGTATTTACTTATTTCATAAGTCTCCTCATCTCCCCAACTAGACTGCATACTGCCAGACACTGTAGATGATACTATTTTGATATATCTTCTTAGTCTATATTTAGAATTCTAAGAATTTTAGGAGTGAATACACTTGGGGAGGGTTTGCCTGGTCAGGTTTCACAATCTTATACACTTGCGATAGACCCTTAGGCTAGTAGGCTCCTGTCAGGGTGAAAATAAAGCCAGATCTACTCTCTTACGTGTGAATGTACTGGATACCCAGTGGGAGCATTGGGCCGGGGCTTAGGGTTCAGTGAATGACTTTGCAAGGAAGGGAATCTAAGACTCAGGAAGTAGAATTAAACTGAGCATGTGGCCAAGGCAACACCTCCGCAAAGCCCAGGAACATCTGGGAAAGGTGCTTGGATGCCATTCTTGATGTAACAGCATCAGAAAACAGAACCCCAAGTTGTGACCCTACTGATGTGCCTGCCAGCAGTCTTGCCCTGAGGAAGATGTCCTAAAAGAGGTCCTCAGTAAGCCTTGTGCTTCCTTTAATGTGTGCCTTTTCCATATCATGGCACTCTCTACAGATCCCGAGAAAGCAGCTCGGCACACACAAGGCTGGGCCCTCAGCAGGTCCTGAAACAGAGGACTGAATATCCGACCCTCTCTCTGGGAGACAAAGGGAAATTCCACCCTTCACCATGGTGGCGGGGGGCATAGAGGATGAACTGCTTTGTCCTATTAAGAGAATCAACAGGAGTAATTCTATGATTTACAAAACATAACCAGGATCCACAGGATTTGATCTCTTAAAAAAATCACTCTATCCTAAAAAAGAAAAGGAAATCCAGGAAGCACAGAGTACCCTAACTTTTCCATCTTACTTCAAACGATACAAGTCGGAGACCTTGCAGAATTTATAGTTCCACGGACAATAATTTAAGCACATGCAAATACTGAGCAATGAAATAAACAGAGGTTGCTTTAACTGTAGTTCCAGAGTTACCTTATGTACTATTTCTCCAATAGAAAATGCTGGTGGATTGCTTATTAACATCCACTTTCCCAAGCCTCACCGTAGACCTACTGATTGTGCACCTTTGGCAGTGGAATCTGATCCCCTGTATCTTGAACGATTTCCCCAGGTGATTCTTAGGCCCACAAAAGTTTCAGAACCACTGTCTGACGGGTTGTAAGCTCCCTCAGTAAATAAGAATGTTCTCATCCCACAAAACCTTTAAAGAGTATTCTCATAGGGGGCTAATTAAAACCTCTTTCTTCCACAGTACTATTATAAAATGAATTCCTTTCCTAAAACTTTTCTTTTTCTGCTGTTTACTCTTAGCCTCATATTTCTAAGACTCTGACAGAATATCAATCAGGATTTTCAAAATATGCCAGTATGTGGATGCAAATGACCTATTATACCCATGAATTGGAACATTTCATTTATTATCTGGAATTTGGTAGTGCTTCTGCCCACAGGTTTCCCCTCACCTGGGAGGCCCTGGATTAAGTCAGTGATGAGGGTTCTGTCAATATTTTACCTTGCATCTGAGTTGCCAGATGCTATTGGCTTAGTCAGGGTCATGGAACTTAAATTGTTTCTATAGTCCTTGAAGTAAGTCAATATTTTCAAGATTCTAAAAACCACTCAATGGTTATAACCACCAGATCTTATTCTAAAATAGCATGATGGTCATGTTGACACTGCTGTCTTTCTGAACACATGTATTTGACATGTAAATTTTATGTCAAGAGAGCACTTTAGCATTCATGAAATCAGCTCTATTAAAGCCCAAAATGTTAGAAGCAATAATGTGAAATATGCTGTAACATATAAATTTCAATATCGGACAGTATTCGATATTCAGATAGAAAGATGTTGAAAGTCGCCAAGGAAGCCTCTGGTAGACTAACATCCACATTTGTCTTGGATTTTCCAACTCCCTGGTATAGTGACAATAAAGGAATAAAAATGACATAAGCATCCAAAAACAAAGAGGGTGGGAGATGGAAATAGCCATCCAGGGTGTCAACAAAATTCTGGAAGATGAAAATCAGATGGCTGAGTGGTAAACGACTGAGCTGTTTAGGGAAAGCTAAATCTAATCCGGCAGTGGGGGAAGCCAGAAATAAAGCAAGATGGGTCAAGTTAAAGGAGTCTGTAAAATCTCAGGAGTCAGAAGCACCTCTGAATGCCAGGGTGGGAGGTGTGGGGTGCACACAAAAGGAAAATTGGCTGAAGTTCTGTTTAATGAAGAGGTGGACCAGATACACAGCCCCAGACTGGAAGAAGGAGTTGGGAGAGGTGAAGCCACAAAACTCTGGAATCCTGCATCCCAGCCCTGGCTGAGGGTGGGCTGAGGAGCCATACAAAACAGGGAAATTAAGTGAAAGTCTACAAAGTATTTAGTGAGATACCCCTCACCATCACCACCACCTGCCGATTCCCTTCCTCTGCTCAGCTCCTGAAACCCGGCCTCTAGAGTTACAACTCTCTGTAACGAGGTTGAGGCAGTCTTTTCTGACTGGCCCTGGGGGGAAAAATCTGTAGACACTGGCCCAGGGAAGTGGCTGGTTTCTAGCTCAATCCCCCTACACTGAAGCTCCACATTCGACAAGCCCTATCTAAGCGCACAGAGCAACTAGTTAGCTTTATCGTGCCTCACCCTTTAAATAAACAAACATGTGAGAAACGCTTTCAATGTGAAAGAAAGAAAAATAAAATGAGCATACGGAAAATGGTGCTTAGGAGAAACAGAGACAAAGCAGGGAGTACAAGAAAACTTAATTTTAAAATGATAATTAATAGCTTTAGATCGAAAAAGTGTAAATCAGAGAACAAGGAAGAACTTATGGAAATTAAAAATGTGATAAATAAAATAAAATGTTAAATTTTAGAGTTGGAGCATAAAGTTAAGAAAATCTCACAGAATGTAGAATGAAAGGACAAAGATATGGAAAATTGAAAAGATATGAAAATTAGAGAACAATCCAGGATGTCTGATACATGACGAATAAAAGTTCCAGAAAGTTAAAAAAAGAGAAAAGGGAAGGGAGAAATGATCAAAGAAATAATACAAGAACATATCTTAAGGACACAGTTCCAAATTTAAAAAAAAAAAAGTCACAGTACCAGACATAGTGAATGAAAAAGGGCTAATATTAAAGCATATCAAAAAGAAATTTCAGGGATAAAAGAAGATTTGAAAAGCTCTCAGAGTGAAAAAACAGGTTACACATGTAGAGTGGGGGATCCAGATGTCACTGGATTTCTCAGCAGTATGAAAGCCACAGGATGGTGAAGAAATGCCTTTACAATTCGGATGGAATATGTTTTCTTGACTATAACTCTACATCTGGCAAACTATGAATCAAATGTTAGGATACAGACATTTTCAAAAATCATTTTCATAAAAACAGTCTCCTGTGCACCATTTCTTAAGAAGCTCTGAGGATGTGCTCCACCAATTTAAGGGACTAAGCCAAGAAAGAAGAGGAGGAGGGATCAAGAAAAACAGATAATGCAACACAGAAGGGGGTGAAATATTCCAAGAATGATGGTGAAGGGCAGTTGTATGACTTCAGTTAAGCAGCAGACCAAGAAAATGTAGGACAGAAGAATACTGGCACAAGAGCATATAGCCTTCAGGAGAGACACCGAAGGAAAGAAAGAAAGAGAGTGAGAGGGAGAGAGAGAGAAACAGAAAGAGAAAGAGGGAAGTAGGAGGTGGGAGGAGAGGGAGGGAAGGAGAGAAAGAGGGAGAGAGAGAAAAAAAGAAAATAATAAAAAATAGATTATTTGATGTACTTGATCATATTGAAAGTTCTACGGGGTCAGAAAGGTTGAGGATAGACTGAAAGTAGGTGCAGAGATAACACCAATTAAAAAAAGAGGCAGTTATAAATTCCAGGGAAAACAAAAAGTTATACAAGAAAGGAAATATAACCATAGTATACTATGTCGCTAAACTGTGAGGCACTATGCAAAAGTCAGCCATGTAAGTATGCAAGACTTTCAAAATCATAATTTGTGGGCTTCCCTGGTGGCACAGTGGTTGAGAATCTGCCTGCCAATGCAGGGGACACAGGTTCGAGCCCTGGTCTGGGAAGATCCCACATGCCGCGGAGCAACTGGGCCTGTGAGCCACGACTACTGAGCCTGCGTATCTGGAGCCTGTGCTCCGCAACAAGAGAGGCCGCGATAGTGAGAGGCCCGCGCACCGCGATGAAGAGTGGCCCCCGCTTGCCGCAACTAGAGAAAGCCCTCGCAGAGAAACGAAGACCCAACACAGCCAAAAATAAATAAATAAATAAATAAATAAATAAATTTAAAATCATAATTTGTGATATATCGAGTTCTACTGCGAGTATGGGAAGAGAAAAAGAGAGGCGGTGTGTGGAGAGGGTTGTTTGTGAGGAGGGCAGTGTAAGTGAGTTAAATCCTCGTCTTTTATAGAATCGAATAATTGAAATATTGAGGAACAGCAGTTTATGGAGATAAGAGAAAACAACTTCATGAATTGAAGCAACGGCCTTTGGGAAGCAGAAATTAGAATGGAGCGGAGGAAGCAGGCGGCTGCTCTTGCTCATGATAAGCCTTATAGTGCTATTTGATTTTCTGAACTAGGTCGTGTATTATTTGGATAAAATAAACGATACATAATTTAAAAAAACTAAACAAAGAGCCACCAAGTTTTTAAAGTTAAGAAAAATGTATCTTCAAAGAGATTTCCATGATGTCTGTGACTATTGGAGCTCTGGTCCTTCTGTGGAGATTTTTATGGCTCCAAAGCTTATAATAATATACCTCACAGGAGACCCAACAGATTTTGGTAAAATAAAATTAAAAGGGGAAAACATTCTGTAAAATATAAGCATATATGTACTCATTATGATAGACCCAGCCACACACAGAAAACACACATATGAAGAATAA
Organism: Balaenoptera physalus; assembly: GCF_965194825.1. NCBI lineage: Eukaryota > Metazoa > Chordata > Mammalia > Artiodactyla > Balaenopteridae > Balaenoptera > Balaenoptera physalus. The sequence goes on from NC_138884.1 coordinate 26,995,792, forward strand.
AGTAGCAAAGTGTCTATGATTAATCTAGTCCTATGATTGCAACTAGTAAAAATTAACATCACATTTTGGAAATCATTCACTTTCCACTCTTCCCCGTAGGAATTATTCTTGGGCTCTGAGTATCCCTGTACCCTTCCTTGACCAGCAAGTAGTCATTTGCTTTTGCTTTACTTCTTTCATAGTTGCTCCATTGTTTTTTCGCTTGTCGGACACAGAGACAGAGTTTGCCATCCCAGCAATCTCATTGTTGTTCCACTGGTTCAAGATAACCACCTCCTATCAAAGGATTCTTTTTAGACTTGCCTTTCCAGTTCTTCTATTTGATCTCAATGGCAGCTCTGTGTTATTTGTGCTAACACTCTCCCCGTTGGAGCTGATTATCAACTGTAAACATATTTTTGGTCCAAACTTTGATCATTGCCATCAAATGACTTATGAAACATCCTTATGTTTAAGACACAGCGTTCTGTACTATACAAAAATTAGTAAAAACAGAGAGAGAGAGATTGAGAGAGAGGTCCTGTCCTTGAGAAACAAGATCAGGAAAAGATAATAGACACAACCAAAGTAAGTTCTGGTTATTTCATCACAGAAACACATATTTTAAAAATTAGAGAGCAATCCAGAAGGTTCAATACATGATGAAGAGAAGTTCCAGAAAGTGGAAAAGGAGAAAAGGGAAGGGAGAAATGATCAAAGAAATAATAACAAGAGCATAACTCAGAGAAGAGTTGAAAGCTTATAATGGTGGAAATTTTATTAATATTTTCATTGTCACTATTTTAGCTGATTTTCATACGAATTAAGAGAAGATCATAAGGAACGACAGGGGATGTGGAGAGAGAAAGGAAAAGAGAGTGAAGTGTGGGGAGAAGGGGTTTGAACTATCTCTTAGAGCAGGGATTCACAACTCATATATGTAAATGAATAGAAAGTAATGGTATCACCTCAATCCTACTGGCAAATTGGATAACTAAGGATTTTTTGAAAAAAAATCAGTAGAATGTAAACATTTAAAAAATAGGGTATTTTCCTTCCTTAAAAACATTTTTTTCCTAGTGGTAGAATTAAACATACATGTATGATGGAACATTAAAAAAACTAAGTAAAGTATAAAGAGGATTTCTCAAAAAGATACATGTACCACAATGTTCATTGCAGCACAATTTACAATAGCCAGGACATGGAAGCAACCTAAATGTCCATCAACAGATGAATGGATAAAGAAGATGTGGCACATATATACAGTGGAATACTACTCAGCCATAGAAAGGAACGAAACTGAGTTATTTGTAATGAGGTGGATGGACCTAGAGTCTGTCATACAGAGTGAAGTGAGTCAGAAAGAGAAAAACAAATAGCGTTATGCTAAAGCATATATATAGAATCTTAAAAAACCGTACTGATGAACCTAGTGGCAGGACAGGAATAAAGACGCAGACATAGAGAACGGACTTGAGGACACAGAGCGGGGAAAGGGAAGCTGGGACGAAGTGAGAGAGTAGAACTGACATATATACACTACCAAATGTAAAATAGATAGCTAGTGGGAAGCAGCTGCATAGCACAGGGAGGTCAGCTTGGTGCTTTGTGACCACCTACAGGGGTGCGATAGGGAGGGTGGAAGGGAGGCTCAAGAGGGAGGGGATATGGGGATATACGTATGCATATAGCTGATTCACTTTGTTGTACAGCAGAAACTAACACAACATTGTAAAGTAATTATACTCCAATAAAGATGAAAAGAAAAACACAATAAATAATACTCAAATAATTGAAAGAAAAGTATAAAGAGGAAAATAATAATTGCTCATAATTTTACCAACCAGAAATACCATTCTTAATATTTTGGTTATTCAGTATTTTTCTATACCTATTAAAAAACACCATTTGGATTGTGACATACAAGCTGTTATTTGATCTGCTCATTTCACTCATACTTTGAGCATTTCCATGTGATTAATCATTCATTAATAGCATGATTTTCATGTACATTATTCATTTTTCCAAAATGCTTATTTTGGTCCTAATTTTCACAATCATAAGTAAAACCATGAGCATAACCTTTGTACATAAATCTTTGTTCAATTCTCTAATTATAAGGAATAATATGTAAATTCTGAGAAGTGGAACTACCAGATAAAACATATTCAAAATTTTGAAATAAGTGGTGTTGGTTTTTTTTCTCTATTTTTGGCTCCCTCTTTCTCAAAACCTCCAGGAACAAAGTGAATTTCTATTTGTTCCTGAGAGAAATGGCGTTTGCTGCAAATGTCCCAAATAAGTAAATGTCTGTATAAGAAAATTATCTTGAAATAAATGTTCTAGTGTTATATTGGCTTCAGTGCTCGAGTTACTCATTAAAACTAAGTGTTCATCATGGTCCTTGTGGCCAACAAAGAGTAAAGTGAATTTTCACTAGCAACAGCAGACAACAAATTTGAACTATACCTATGTATAATTATACTTTATATCTTGCCTGTAATTCATGCTTGTATTTGTGCAATGTACTCCCGTAGAGTGCAATTAGCTATTCTGAGAGCTGTGTCAATACTTCTCCACAATCAGATAAAAGCATGAAATAAATGGTATGTTTGCAGAAAGATAGTCACATGTTTTTATATATGTATGTCGAAGCTTGTTTCAAACAGTGGTGAGTTAATATTTCATTAAAAAGCATGCTTTTGCTTGATGGTTCTTTATGAGGTTAAGAAATGATTATTCTAATAAGGAAGATTCTGTCCGTCCTGAAAGCACCTCGTGAGATGGAAGGAGGAGAGGAGGAGCCCACAGATTTAATCCAGAAAACCATCACTTTTGTTTCTTCATCACTTGACCGATCCCTTTCTCAACATGACCTCTGCAGCTCAAGGCTTTGGTTACTCATAGCCAGGCAAGCATAAGGACCTGAAATAAGCATCTTTAAAATTCATGTTCCAGCAAAGACAGGAGCTTCGCCCCAAGCTGGCAAATTTCAAGACATTGAAGTGAGGGTGGGGAGCGAGGCTGCCTTACATTGCACCCACATGTCTGCAGAGTTGGCACCACTGGTCTGGTTTGGAGGAAGGACTCTACCGTAGCTGGTGTGAAAAACAGCGGATGTAGAAGCACAAGATGCATTAAGATTAAGAGCAGACCATTCTGACAGCCTGCCATCTCATAAACCTCGGGGCTACAATAAACATCCTTGTGTATTGCCTATATTTTTGCCTGCTTCAGAACTTAATATTGAAATGTATAAAATGCTGCATTTTCTAATGGTATATAGAGTTTTAATGAAACCAATATAAGACATAAAAGTTCCCATTTCAATGACGTTTTTCTACCAGCTACTGATTGCCATTGATGTCAACCAAGCTACATTTTTATTTCTCCAGGCAGAATTTCTCTAGAGCTGGTCAGCAATGTGCAGACAAGAAACCACTATGAGGTTTTGAGGTTGGAAGTGCTGTGAAGGACAAGCATCAAGCCACAGAGCTCAGGCCTGTCTCTGCAGGCCAGCACCATCTCCAGCCCTGCAGCCTCCATCAGGCTTGGGGAGGTGGGGCGGGGGGCTGGTGGGGGGGCGCACACCTGGAGATGCAGATGCAAACAGTGCCTGGTGATGCAAGATCTGCCTGCCTTTCTTCCCAGCGCTCCCAATGCATCCCACTGTGGATGCATATCCAAGCACTAGTCTGGACCTGTTTGCACGAGGGCCCCTAAAGCAAAGACTTTCCTGCAAAGTCTCCAACTGCAATGCAAATGTGGGCATCCAGAGAGGACGGAGGCGCAGAATTGTGCCTACACAACTGACAGCAGTTGGCAATAAAATGATGGATGGCTCATGAATGCACCCATGTCGGGGTAAGATCAGTAGAACCTCGGATTTCCCCCCGCGCCCTGCCAGGCAGATGACGTGTTAAATTAAAGGAGCGCTGTCCGCTTGCTACACTGGTCAGGGTGAGGAGAGCCGATGCTTGTCAATGAGGGTCCACTCTCCAATGGTTGCCATTCATTTTTACCATGGATCCCTGAGAGCCCTACACCCCGATACCAGGATGTCATGAAGAAAGACAGTGGGAAAGAGGAGACTTTAATAGAGCACTAAGAGACGGTCATCATCAAATTCTCCCGAACCAGAGCTGAACGAATTGGAGAGGTTTTATTACACTCTCAGGTCACGAGGTTGAAACAGCTTCTAATGGTGCTAATACATCAACAAATGTTAAAACGTTACACGGTCCTACAAAAATCTATCCTCCACTTCCCTTTGCAAACACAGAAAACTCTCCCACCTTTGAACATCAAGAATCCAAATTTCCACGATTCATAATTCAGTGAGACAGGCCAAGGTTGTTCAGAACCTTCTAAGACGGTTGTAGAGATCCCTAAACGCTCTGGCCTTCCCGCCATCCCCAGTCCTGGACCGCATGACCCGGGAGAGAAGCTACAGGAGGAGAACCACATCCTGTCATGGGACCTCGACAGCCTGCTTCCTTCCTAGTGAGCATGTTATGTCATTTTCGCTTTCTTATCTTTTACCATGTCCAGAATAAAAGAAGTTCGATTCCCAGGCATTCAAATACAGGAAAGTATACTGTGCCGCCTTTCCCCATCTCTTAGGAAAACGAGGAAAAAACCCTCAAACAAACGTGGTAACTACGTGAGGATATGTAGGAAGGATTTCCACAGGTGATTAACCCCCTACCACTGAAGCACGGGGAGCGTCGCACGTCGACGGTCTGCCACGCACGCCGAGGGCCCCTCCAAGCGCGTCCCGCTTGCACACTTACCTGACCGTGGGATGGAAGCGCCGGGTAAGCCACGGGCTGATTCATCACTCCCTTCTGCTTGATGAGAAGCATGCGTTTCTGGCCCTCACTCAGGTGTGCCCTGGGGGCCTGGAGCTGTGGCAGCGGCTGCGGCGGCGGGGGTTGCTGCGGGGGCTGCTGCTGGATGTAGGGCATCAGCTGGCTTTTGCCGGGGTTGGCCATCGGGGGCGTCATCCTCTGACTCAAGTCTGCATTAAAATGGGTCAGAGGCTTAGTGTTGCCGTAAGTAAGAATACTGTGCTGTTTGTTTGAGGAGTTTGTCCCCAGGTTATTTGGCTGCTGATTGATCATATTCAGGTGATTCTGAGGGAGGTAGTTATTCATTGTCGTCTTCTGCAGGTTGTTGGCCATCGGAGGCACTATAGGATTTTGGTTGTTAAAGGCTTGGGGGTACATCATTGGGCTATTTGGTTTTTCCGCAGAGAAAGCTGCTCCGTAGGGGCTGGATGGAGGCCCTAAAGGAGACCAACTTGCGGTCTGATTTGAGTGCTGCTGCTTCTGCTGCATGAGCTTGGCCCTTTGCTGTTGCTGGGCTGCCATCTGCTTGAGCTGCTCGGCCGGAGACAGCTCAGAGCCGGGCACGGCACCAGGCCCCGACCCCGAACCAGCCACTGGCACGGCGGCCGGATTAAGGAGATAACCATTTCCAGGCCGAGGTGGAGCCTGGCCTGGGGTATGGGCTTGGTTTGGAGTTTGAGGGGACTGGACAGCACAGTTTGCTGGCGAGCTGGCAGGGTTGGGGGCCGCGGGAGTGCTGGCCACGGAAGGTAAACTGGTGGCCGTGGAGACAGTAGAAAAGGGAGGACCAGAAGAAGGAGGCCGGGCCTGGGGAGAGCCCATGGAGACGTGTGCAAAAGGAGAGTGAGATGGGTCACTCTTCACGCTGGAGCTCTCCTGGGAGACGGGGGTCTCCGTGGCCGGCTGCGAGAATTCTGGTTCCTTCTTCTCTTCAAAGTCTTCGTTGAACAGGTCCTGTATGTCATCTTCAGGAACCGTGTTGGCCAGTTCATCTATTAATTCCTGCCACTCCTGGTCATTCAGGTTAATGTCTGAGAACAGCTTGTTCTGATTCGAAAGAGACGTTTCTGATGTGTCTATGCAAGTAGGGTCGTCTAGAGGTTCTTGTTTGAGGTCCTTGCTCTGCAAGATGGTGAAGCTGTCCTCCAGGTCACTGCAACCGTTCACATGAATTTTAAGTTCTGGGAGTCTCCCATTCTTACTCAGATCTTCCAGAAGCCCAGGAGTGTGAGCCCCACTATTCTGCAAGGGCAAAGAAGGCTTCAGGTCAAGTTGGTGAAGAGGAGAAGCTGAAGGCAGTGGCATATTGTTGGGCAAATTGTTGATGGCTTCCATCCCTGTAGGAATGTCCTTTCGTATTCGCTTGCTGGTTGGAGAAAAACTCCCATCACAAGCACCATTCTGCTGGTCTCCATTAAGTGGTGATCGGGCTCCTTCCAACTTCCTTTTCACAGTCTCTTGGAGCTGGAAAAGAAACAGGAAAGAGAATGACTCAATCTCCAAGTCATGGTTTACTTACTCATTAAGCATGGTGGTACGCATCGCTATGAACTCATTTTTAAATGGTTTAGAACACATCAGAAAGATGTTATACTTCTAATTTCAAAATTGGCCAGGCTTCAATTCAAATTCTATGGGAAAAGGTTTTACCCAAAAGCAGAGCTCACATGGCTAAGAGATAGAAAGCAAACTAAAGACTGGAGGGTGGAACAAAAGAAAAGAAAGAGTTAAGGCAATAATTCTCCTATCGGAAAGCATCGTCTTATTATTATTTTTCAAATGAATGCTACGAGTGAGACTTGGACCAAAATGTGTCATGCTCGAGAAAGGTGCTAATATCTATCTTAAGTTCTTGTCACATCTGACTTGAGAACGTTAAGGAATTAAATCAACAATACTTTAAAGAACACTGAAAATCCTCTAAGATTATGGAATTTAACACATTTACTGAATAACACAGAAATGAAGATTAATGGTTAACATAACCAGAAACTTCTTTTTGGTTCTTATTTTACTTGACCTCCCAGCACCTCGTGACATAGTAGCCTGCTCTGTTCTAAAAGTATGCTTCCAAGGGTTTCCATGATACCACACTTTTCTGGATTTCCTTCGTTCTTTCCATCTGTGCTTTCTCAGTCTCTTATGTATTCTTCTTTCGCTCTCCTAAGTGATGGGATCCTTCATTGTTTGGTCTTAAGCTTCCTTCTGCTTCCAGGGCACAGTACATGTTGTTTTCTTTTCTTGGAATATACTCCTCCCCCTCCTCCTCCCCTTCCCCTGGTAATAGCTACTCATCTTCTAGGTTGTAGCTTAGACTTCACTTCCTCTAGGAAATCTTCTCTCACATCCCTTCACCCCAACTACAATAGGTACCTCCTTTGACCCACCTGCACTGGGTTGGAAATCCTGGAATACGTTTTTCCAAGCAACCTCTACTTCCCCATCATAGCTTCTACCATACTTTGGGGCAACTGCTTAAGTGTCTGTTTAGTGAGCTCCAAGAAGAGGGGCTACGGCTGACTTGCTTACTGTGTATCTGTGGGGCTGCAGGTAGTGTTCAGTTCAAGTTCACAGCAGTGGTTAATAGACAGTGGCAAAAATGAATGATTCTATTGTTTAATTCACAGGGGATGAAGGAGGTGAGCTTGGATCAGAGCAGGAGGCAACTCCATTGACATTAAAGAATGCTTGACTTTGAGCTCCTACATTCCTGGTAATGGAATCTCTCAACCTGGAGAGTGTTGTGTCCATTTAACTGGACTCCTTTTAAAAGCCCGGGGGCAACGCTTGGTGGATGATGACAAAGGGAAGGCAAACTGGGTTGGACAGAGGTTTCAGCAACTTTGCAGAGCTGGAGGCACAAGGCAGAGTGACCCGGGGAAGGAGGGAAGAGGCAGAAGAGCCCCACTTGGGCACTCTCCTATCCTTGCCAGAGGGGCTGCGTATCACAGGAGCAAGGGGGGGAGAGGAGCAGGATCCCCTCTGACCCCACACTCATGGAACTGGGAAGGCTCCCCAGGCGCCCCCTGTAGAATAAAACCCTTCCGGAGACAATCTGGGGGATTCTAAGACGTGCTACTTTATTGCCTTTCTCTCATAAGTAGAGAATTCCATTTTAAAAGGAAACAAAAGAGGTCCTTAAGTAAAAATCCAGTCTAACCCTTGCTCCTAAACTTTCTATTTTTAATCACCAAACATTCTGTAGTGGCTTGGTAGGTGTTCCTGAATTTCTGAAAACAAGGCCCCAACTGGGACACACTGGGATTTGACTTCAAACAAGATCTGGCTCAATCCATCATCTTAGGTAGAACCTGCTAGAAAATTACGTTATTTATTGAACAAACCAGGAAACCGTGGTTCTGATCGTAGATATGGCAGATACTTGAATGTAGCTCCAACACACAGTAGCAAGTTCAGATATGACAGCTTCAGGGCCTAAAGGAAGTAAAGCTCAGGGCCCTCTGCACCTCCTGCAGGGATGTTAACTTTAAAAAAACAGACACTTGTCTTAAAAATGAACCTGACTTTATTTTTAAAACTACAGGTCCATGATTCTGTTCTAGGCCATGAAATGGATGGGGCAGGATGGAGAAATAAAGGCAAATGCTCTGTTTGTTCCACTGGAATATAGTGGTGGCCGAGACCATGGAGACAGACAGGTCTGGCCGGGAACCCCAAGCCTCACCTCTTATCAGCAGAGCAGGCCTAGGTGGGTGAGTCAGAATAGGGCAGTAGCACAGGGAGATCAGGTGGGTGCTTTGTGACCACCTAGAGGGGTGGGATAGGGAGGGTGGGAGGGAGACGCAAGAGGGAGGAGATATGGGGATATATGTATACGTATAGCTGATTCACTTTGTTATACAGCAGAAACTATAGCTGATTCACTTTGTTATACAGCAGAAACTAACATAGCATTGTAAAGCAATTATATTCCAATAAAGATGTTAAAAAAAAAAAAAGAATAGTAACATAGAATAGTAATAGTAACAGTAACACAGAAACAGCCCTACTGGCCCTGGAGTTAGAAAGCCTGGCTTCAAACCCAAGAACCCCTACCTAAGAGTTCATACATATAAATATTGTCTGGTACTTCATAAATGTTAGCTACGATACCCTCCATTAGAAAGTGAGTTACATGAAGGCAGGGATTTTTCTGCTTTATTCCACTACTGGGCCCCTAGTAGCTCAAAGTAGATAATAAATACATGTTGAATGAATGAATCCTGGAAAACTTATTTAAACTCTCCTAAGCTTTGGATGCCTTATCTGTAAAATGGGTTAATAATATCTAGCTCTTATAGTTACTGTGCGGATGAACTTAAATGAAATAATATGGAAAGCACTTAGCTTCATGTCTGGTATCGTGTAAGCACCCACTAAGCCTTAGCTATTACTATTTTAAAAACACAATACAAATTTTTAAAAATGCAGTGATATCAATAGTCACAACTGCAGCTGAGATAGATTAGTTTCTGGATCTCTAAATAGGTAAAATGATAATACTTCTGTTCCCTAGCCTGCAAAAGCCTCACGTTTTCCAAGCACCTTGTAGAGCTTTTTAAATACGAACAACAAAAGATCAAATTTGCGATTCAAGCCTGAGTCCAAGTGCTAATGCATTTGCGTCCTAGATTGTAGAACAGCAGTGGATGGTTGGGGCTCAAATCAAATACATTTCCAGGATGCAACCTGAATGGAGCTGCTGAGTATTTCCTTTTCCTTCAGGGCCTAGAGTTCTCCATTGCTGGCCCCTTTAACCCAAATCTTGACATGTATTTCCCGTGCCAGCGTTGGGAATATAAGAAAGACCTCACGGAAGATACACTGAAACCATGTTATAGTTTTTAGTTGTGTCCAAAATAGCAGAGCCATCTAAGCATCCCTCCCGCGTCTCACCATCCTTTGCTTGTCTAACTCTCTCCTCATTTCCCGCTCGGGAGATAGATGGAGAGCGGGCAGGAGGAGACAGGACCTGCGGGCTGAGGAACTTGCAAGCACTCTGCTCAGTGCGCATGAGAACAGGGAAACGTCCTGGGGACTCCCCGTCCCCGCAAGGATTCGGGTCAGGGTCTCATCCCGAATAGCCTCATCTCAGGAAGTCCCTGGCCCTTCTGCCTCCCACAGCTGGAAGCCTCCTTAGTACGATTTGTGCTCCTGTGGAAGAATCACAGGAACTCTTGACCGAGCTTCAGCTTCCTTGTTCCGGTATGCTTGTATGATTACATATACATGTTTTCTCCCATTAAGGGACGCTGCGGTGCCAGGAGCTGAAGTTGCTGTTCATCCCCCGTCTAGTACAATGGGGGCCGCTCTCATGTGTCAGTTACTCTAAGGGAAACCATTCCTCCTCCTCCACAGTGGCTCCAGCACGAGTCTCTCGCCTACAGTGCGGCTTGATGGCTTGTGTTTCTGTCAAACTGTGTGTGTGTGTGTGAGAGAGAGACAGAGAGACAGAGAGAGACAGAGAGAGAGACAGAGAGAGAGACAGAGAGAGAAACTTAGAGGCAGGGAGATACAGAATGGGTTTGGGAGTGGTGATATGACACCCAGACCAGTAGTAATAAGAACAGCTGTGCCTCTGGGGTTATAAAGCACTTTTACACAGGATCGTATATTATCCTCATAACAAATCTTTGGGGCAGGTCGTGTGCTGGTCTGATGGTTCAACAGAGAAAAGGGTAGTGTTTTGGAGGAGGGGGAATGGGGAGGCTGGGTGACACCCAGGACAAGGAGGGACGTGGCTAAGATAGCTGGGCCTCTGCTGGCATTCCCAGCAGATTCTAGCGGGTCCCCTGGGCCAGTGTGTCCATGATGAAGATATTCTTTCTTCCTTTAGACTCTTAGCAGTACTAGTAAGTTAAAACAAAACAAAACAAAAAAAAACTCTCATTGACTTGTCCCAGACTTTGAATGAAATTGAGGAGGATCAGGGAGCTTGGGAATAAACATGATGATCCTACTATTAAAATAATGAAGATTTTAGGATAGAAGATATTGGGGGTAACTATCAGATTCCTGTCTCTTACTCCTAATGATTCTAAAAGGTGGGTAGGATTTATTAGAACCACTTACAGAGGAGAAACTTTAGGTACGGTGAGATTAAGCACTGTGTCCCGGATTACAGAGCTGGGGGTTGGGGGGAAGGGCGGGTGCTCAACCCGGATTCAAGTTCAGACTCAGTTGTGACTGCATGGCCCCCACTCCTGATTCACGCAGGCGGTGACGCACAGTCGTGCCTTCATCAATGGCCCTGGGCTCCCATGCTAATCGTGATAAAGTTCTTTCAGACTGTTTTCAGGACTCATCCTTGCTTGATTCCACCCTCTCCCCACCACCCCAAACCAGTTACACCTTGAGGACTATCCGTTCTCATCCTTAACGATTTTTATTCTCATCTTCCACCCCCAACGCCACTACCTTGGTTCAGATCATCAACACTGCTCCCGTGATTTCTGTAGCAGCTCCTGACTAGCCTCTCTGCTCCGGTCTTGCCTCTTCTCTAACCGATTCTCTGTGTTGTGGCTGTGATTTTCTTTATAAAATGTGGACCCATTCTTCACTTGCAGCGCCTCTGGGGCTGTCCGCTGTCGTCAGCATCATCTAAGTCTCACACACCGGCCCTGCACAACTGGGTCCTCAGTCCCTGCTCACCTCTCCAGACTCAGCTATCACCTCCAACTTCTTCCCCGCCACTGGCCCTCCAACACCAAGCAACTCTAAACCTTCAGTTATACTTAATGATTTGCCATACTCAGGATGCATGGTGTTTATTCTCTGTCTCTATGAGTCTTTGCATATGTTATACTCTCAGCCAACTTCTTCACCCAACCACTTCTATTCGTCCATCACCATTCAGTTTAGACATTACATTCTATACGGTCTCTCTTGACAGCCCCTACCCACACCTTCAAATCTTGGAGACCCTCTATGTGCTCCCACGGCATCCTCGTACACATCATACCATAACGGCTTGCCTTTTCCTTCATAAGATTGTACGAATGAATGAAAACTAAAAAGGTTTCTCAAATAACCACACTCAGTTTGTGTAACAAGATCCCTAAAGCAGGCATTTGAAAATGTTGGCCTGTAGGGTGTTTTAATGACCATTGAATAAATGTACAATTTATTTTGGTTATTTTAAAATGCTGGAGATGGCTCATAGGTTGTCCCTTCCTTAAGATTTTTGAGGACTCTAAGGGTCCAGAAAACCTATGTTGAGAAACAACTCAAGAGCATATGAAGAGCACCATGGAAAGGAAAAGTGAACCTGAAACCCAGAGACTTTATATAACATTCCCAAGGTCAAGTGTTTTGACATGCATGTGAACTCAAAATGCTGGATGTTTTCATAGTTGAATTGTAAATTTCCTTTCAAAGGTTTCAAGTGGTTTTCACCTGCCAAAGCACCCCCTCCAACCAAAAGTGTGAGTGAACTTCCTTCACCAAATATTAGAGACACAAGGATTTCCCAAGAATTAAAGATGCATTGGAATCTCAGCCTGCAGATGCTATAACTAATTTAGAGGCTCCAAGAGAACATTTTGGTCATTCTGATCTGCTCTGGTCAAAACCAGAAGATGATTTGGTTTAACCATATCAATTTTCATATGGTTATTTTCTTCTCATTCTACCAGCAGATAATAAGCATATGAACACACGGATAAACTTGACTTGCTTATTTAATGTATTTGACGAGTGACCCAGAATATTCATGTGTTAGATATTTTAATTAGTAGAACATGAATAGTGTGCAAAACATTTCCCGAAGTGTCTTCTAGATTTAAGCGTCCTTAGAAAGGATCTTTGGAGGTTTATTTAGAGGTTCAATCTTCTAGACCAGTGATTATCTGACTTTAAAGTGTCTTGAGAAGCTGTTAAAAATGCAGGTGTCTTGGTGCCACTTCCTCAGTTTGATTTAGTCGCCCAAGGTAGGGACCACATTGGGACACAGGTTGGCAGCACAGGCATCTAAAGGAATATAATAAAAACCTCCGATTTCTCTAAGGTAGTTGGTCTAGCATCCCCAGTTTTTAGAAATTCTGATCTAGAAGAACAATTCTGTCGGAGTCCTGAAATTCTGAAGTTGTTTGTTTGATTAAAAAAAAACACACACACACAAACCCAATGTCAATATCAAATATTCCTGAGTTGATTGGTGATACTCTGGGACAGCTCATAAACAGGACTAAGAAACAAAGCTCTAGATGGAGATATTTCGAAGCACAGAGGATCTTGAATACTGCAGGAGCTTGCTGGATTTCTACAAGACTTTACATGAAAACGTTTATTTTTTATATTTTTATATTTTCATTCCTCATGAACTGAGGGTGTGCTGTATGCCTGTGTGCCAGGTGCAAAGGAATGGATTCATTCCCAAAAACAGAGACCACACCAGAAACTGAACACATGTCAGCTATATAGTGACAAAAGTTGAGTATGTTTGTTTAAAGGGGATCTACATGAAGGGTAGAACAACACACACAAAAAAGAGATCTCTTATCACAACTCCTGAAATGCACCTTGTCAGCCTTATATACTCCTAAGGTCATTTTAGAGAGAAAACAACTTTATTACATAATAAAAGTCATATGAATTTAAATACACACACACACACACACATACACACACACACAATTTCCCTGAGAGCCAAGAGTTTAAAACCTCTGCTTGTGACCATCCCAGGATAGATATAGCTTCTCTGGACCTAGTCAGTAGGAAATGATGGGTCTCTGGAGGGGAGGTCAGTTAAAAACCTCTGTTCTTGGGACTTCCCTGGTGGTCCAGTGGTTAGGACTCAGCACTTTCACTGCCGTGGCCCCAGGTTCAATCCCTGGTCAGGGAACTAAGATCCCGCAAGCCTCGCGGCAGGGCCAAAAAAAAAAAAATCTCTCCTCTGAAATGCTCCAGGAAGAAAAGGATCATTGCAGAAGGGGCCTCGCCCTCCTGTAAAACATCTGAAACCTCAGCTACAGAGGCCCAAGGGAATGCTGGGGCACTGCTGAACCCCCAGCCCAAGGGGACAGGACCATGAGTTTATTTTTATAAATGACCATGATCTTTTTCCTTTTTGCTATGAGCCAGATTTAAAACTCTATTCCTAAGCAGTTTTAGGTATGTACACACAAGAGCGGTCATACCTCTTCTCAGTGTTTGGAACGTGGATGCCCACCCAATTCCAGCTGCGAGCTGCCAAGATAAGAGATTCTTTAAAAGCATTTTAAATCTTTTGTGCGTGGCTGAATTTTTAGGTACGCTTTTATCCTTCAGTTTTGCCTAAATGGGACCAACTTTATCCACAACAACACATTGAGAATGGATCGTAAAACAACAGGAGCAGAGGCAATCAAGGCCCTTGACACTGAGAAACACTAAGTCCCAAGATCTCCTCAAATTTCCATATTTCCAAATACATGAATGTTCATAGAGGCTTTTGGCTTTCTCTCAGTTGAATGAATAAAGTATATTTTCATCACAAGTCACATGAATTCTGTGTACTCTTTATATCTGAAGTAATGAGGTTTTTCACAAGCTCCATACATGTAGTCCAAACTGGGGTTTCAATGAATTTATTAACTACTCATTAAAACCGAGACTGTTATCTCTGCAAATGCCAAGGTTATATGACTTTCAAATCTCCTCACATAGTTATCAGTAGAAAGCTCTAAACTTCGAAGTTTTTATTAGAGACTTTGGTTCACTGCTTACTAAATATTTCAAGATTGGCATTTAATATTGTAATTGGCTGAGAGCTTATAATGTACCAGACATCAAGCTAAATGCTTTACCTGTATTACCTTGGTTAATCCTCACAATACCCCTATGACGAATGAGGAATGGGCTCAGAGAGGGTGGTCATTTGTCCCAGGACACACATCAGAGCCTTACTTGGTTCCATCTGCCTCTCAAATCTGCGTTCTCACCTACTGTGCTATTCTGCATCAGATGACTCCTGTTCTGATCAAACACGAGCAAACCTTGCTTAGAAATTCTGGGAAAGTGTTTCAGACACCTGCGTCGTGACGGCCTTAGGAGGATGTGTTCAGGTTTTTGAGTCAGACCTGCCTGATTCACAGAAAAGTGTTGTGTTCCTCTACAAGGAAGGATGTTACTCTGTAGATTTAGCATGTGTTTGAGAAGTGATGATAGCTGAAAACTTCAGGAGGGAGCAGATGTGTGCATCCCGGTGGCAGCTTCCTTTATTCAGTAGCTTTCTGTATGAAAAACTCCGCTGAGATCTGCAGTTGCCAGTTGCCATCGGAATACAACAGTCTGAACACTGAACTGCTCTGTCTTTTCAGATACATAAACACACACACACGCACACACATTACACTACATTTATTTTGAAGGACAAGAAACAATTTCCTTAGGAATATCTCCTACTAGATGTCACGCATACTTTATCTACTCAAACACGCCTGTATGCGTGACCCTGTATTACAATCTGAAATTCCTAATGGCATTTTATTTAGCGCTGTAAAGAAATGACAGCGAAGGAGGTCAGGGAAGAAGAAGGGAAAACCATAGGGAGGAAGAGGGCAAATGAAAAGATCAGATCTTATCTACATCCTTCACAGCTGGAGACTTACACCACAGCACAGACCAAAGAACAGGCATATTGGAAGGAAGCATGAGGTTTCAGTCTGTTTATTTTCTGAGAGGAGGGAGGCCCAGTACTTTTCTCTCCCTTGGGTAGGAATCAAGAATATTTTTATTTCACTGTTTACTCAACATGTCCCTTCTTTTTCAAGGAGAAATTCTCCTTTTTGTTTTTAGCCCTTTCCAGGAGTGCCTCCATGGCACTGAAGTCCCACACCAGTTTAAGGGACGCAAATAGCCCACTGCGCCTGCTCCTGACACAGCTGTTGAATAAAATCCCAGCACTTGTTATCTCCCTTTGGAAACAAAAGTATCGAAATAAGATCTCCTAATCTATAAAAAGCCTCTTGTTTCCCTCAAAGAGGCAGGTACTGCTCTTCCTGGGGCAGTTGAAGTTCACAGAAAGCAAAGGTAAGAGCTACCGTCCTGGAAGAGAATTCTCCATCTCTCTCTCCCTTTCACACAGGCGCAAACACATGCACGCACACACACACACACCATCTTAGTGAGCAAACAGGACGTTTTTCGTATTTCTGGATGGCATCTGACTCCCACACCTCCATTTCTTAGCAGGTTTTTATCCCAAAGCTGAAAGCTAAGGGACTTGCCTTCATTTGCCAGCAAAGGGATCGCCATTATTTACGTCTTTGGAGTAACTGTTCACAAATAGGAAACAAGGCTGGAGGAGAGGATTTCTGTCTCTAGGATGAATCCTCCGTGGGTGACGAGGCCCACGTGTAGAGAGGCGCTTTCTCACATTCAGGCAAACATGGGTATGATATAACTGGCTCTGAGAATGTTCCAGTGGGCAGAGGCAGGTAGGGCACCACGCACTCAACCCATAAACAGCTGGGCTCCGAAGACTGTCGGCCGAGCTTTCATCTGTGGGGAGAAGCTGCTTGGCTTTATCCCACCAGCTGAAATTCATTTTTCAAAAGAAATTAGACGGAGGTACTGTTGTTATAGCAACAGTCAAAGTCACTTACACACAGCCTCTTCCTCACAGACTCACTCATGGCCAGCGATTTCAGTTACGCACAGGGCGTGACCGAGGCTGAGCCCGGGTGGACCCTTTCTTTGCCCTTTAAGGAGTTGAAGTCTAGATCTTCTATGTCCAATCTGAAGCTAAAAGACCAGATTCTCGTGCCCCACAGAGACTTTCCCAGTCCTGAAAGTCGACGAGCAGAGAAGCTCAGAGAAAAACCTTTGCCTCTGATGTTTTCATCTCTTGGGTAGGAACTGGACACGTGACCACTGAATTTCCTGGGGTTAACCAAGTACTAGCGGTTTCAGAACGGGAATTTCCAGTGAGTTTGGTAATGTTGGCCATCACCACCACATTCTCAACTGCTTCGTGACTTTCGTCCTCCAGGAGTTTATTCTTGGGGGTGTGGAACTCCCAAAATAATAGCCTAGTCCAAGCCCCAGAAACAACAGTCAACTCCAAAATGCCCCTTTCTTGACGAAAATACACACCTATTACCCAACCTTTATAGCAAATAACCTTCCCAGGCAGATGGCAACATAACAGTCTACATTCACCCCAGAGGTACCCCGAGGTGGTAAATATCTATGAAGCCAGTGCTCACGATGAACGTGAACTGTGTCCTCCCCAGATTTGTATGTTAAAGCTCTAACCCCAACAGCTCAGAACATGAGGGCATCTGGAGATAGGCTCTTTAATGAGGTCCTGTGGGGGGCCCTCATCCAGTCTGACGGGTGTCCTTATAAAAAGAGGAAATTAGGACACAGATACCCACGGAAAGAAGACCATGTGAAGACACAGGGAGAAGATGGCCGTGGACAAGCCAAAGAGAGAGGCCTCAGAAGAAACCAACCCTGCTGACACCTTGATCTTGGACTTCTATTCTCCGACCTGTAAAGAAATGCATTCCTGAAGTTTAAGCCACCTAGTCTGTGTGCTACTTTGTCATGGCAGCCCAAGCATACTAATGCAACTAATAATCTGATTTAGATGTATCTCTGTCTTCTCAGTATCTTACACAGGTTAAGCACTCCATAACTATTTTAAAGGAAAATCTTGCACGGATGGATTCATGCTTTGATTCAACTAACGGAACACCTACTGTGTGCCAACTTCTAGATCAGGCACTAGGGTCTCGAGAGTGAACAAGATTCAGTCTCTGACCTCAGGAGCCTTCAGAGTGGAGGGGAAAGAAGTGGATGAACAAGGACAAGATAATTTGACATAGATGCCTGTGCTGTGGAAGCACAAAAGAAGGGCGTGTTACTCAGTCCAGATGAGCTAAGGCTTCCTGGGGGGACTGGTATGTGAGCTGAGACTTGAAGGCTTCATAGTGAGGAAAAGAAAGCATGGTTTCTAAGTGAAACTCAAGTGGTAGCGTCTGGCTTGAGCCAGAGTGCAAGGGGGAGGCTGGGGAAGGGAGAGCTATACAAATCATGGAGGGCTTGTCTGCCATGTTAAGAAGTTTGGACTTTATCCAGAGGCTTTGAGAGACACTGGAGGAAAAGGAGTCACTTGCAATGCTAACTTCTGCTTTCATAGTGAGAGACACTGGTTGCAAAAGGTAAGGCATTTGAAGTGATCTGTATTAGTTTGCTAGGGCTGTCGTAACAAAATACCACAGACTGGGAGGCTTAAACAACAGAAATGTATTTTCTCACAGTTCTGGAGGTGGAGGTCCAAGATCAAGGAGTTGGCGAGCTGGGTTTCTCCTGAGGCCTCTCTCCTGGGCTTGCAGACGGCCACCTTCTCACTGTGTCCTCACATGGGCTTTCCTCCTGTGGGTGTGCGTCCCTGATGTCCTTTTGTGTGTCCAGATTTTCTCTTCTCAGAAGGACACCAGTCAGATTGGATGAAGGCCTACCCTAACAGCCTCATTTTAACTTCATCACCTCTTAAAAGGCCCTATCTCCAAATACAGTGCCATTCTGAGGGCTTCAACATATGAATTTTGGGAGAAGACACTATTTCAGCCCATAACATGATCCAACATCATTCCCTGCATGGCTGATTAAGCCAATGGCTAAAGTCATCCTTTTTTTTTTTTTTAATTTACTTATTTTATTTATTTTTGGCTGCGTTGGGTCTTTGTTGCTGCACGCGGGCTTTCTCTAGTTGAGGCGAGTAGGGGTTACTCTTCGTTGTGGTGAGCGGGCTTCTCATTGCGGTGGCTTCTCTTGTTGTGGAGCACGGGCTCTAGGTGCACGGGCTTCAGTAGTTGTGGCTCACGGGCTCTAGAGTGCAGGCTCAGTAGTTGTGGCGCACGGGCTTAGTTGCTCTGCGGCATGTGGGATCTTCCCAGACCAGGGCTCGAACCTATGTCCCCTGCACTGGCAGGCGGATTCTTAGCCATTGCACCACCAGGGAAGTCCCTAAAGTCATCCTTAACTTATAAATCAATACAGCACACATTTGGTCTTGAATCAAGTAGCTCAACAAATGCTATTTGGTACAGAGCTTAACAGCATATTTTTTAAAAAAGTGTTTGTCTCCCAATTTCAAACCCAAATTCAAAAAACACTTCATATTTGCCCCTGAACTATTAGCAAAGAAGTGTAGTCAGAGATGACGCCAAGCAAAGCCTCAGAAGTAGCCCGTCATGATTTAGAAGGCTCTGAAAAATGACCAGTTGTTCCCTGAAGTTTAGTAAATGTTACTTTACATTGATAATTCATGTGACCTCAGAGAGACAGAGGGAAAACCGAGGCACCGAGAGACTAGGGCTACAACCTGACTCAGAGAAAGGACAAGGAATGATAGAATTTCCGGCTCCAGCCCGATGACCCGTGCAATAAATCACTTTGCCTGTAACAGATTCAGAGTCTGTCAACTTTCTGTTCAAATTGTGGTGTATTGTAAATGTACTGTAACAGTGTAGAGTCACAAGTATGTATTTCAGTGGTTTTATCTTTCTTACCTAGCCATCCAGATATTATTTATGCGGTTTCCATTATAATGCTACAGTTAAGTTTGCATAATATTTTCTGTAACCACCTACTTTTGCATGGTTATGGCTCTCTAAAGTCCCCCTGGGACAGATTTTTTTTTTTCACCTCGGTCTCAGTTCTGAAGTAAATTTTTTTGGTAACAACAAATGATGACTTTGGGGATATTTTGAAGTTACATGAATGTAAAAAAAAGAAAGGAGGATTTTTTTACTGCAACGAATATTTTGTTACCTTTTGTCCAATCAAACACCACAAATCAAAAAGAGCTGAACATAATAAAGGCATCAAGCGAGGCAGTGTAATAGATTTCACTGAAGACTGCCCACACTGCCAGATTTAACTAAATGAGGTTTGCATTCACATGCTTATCAGTATTTAAAAATACCCTGAGTGCACACAACAGAAAACGTCAGGAAGTTGAAAAGCAAAACTATGCATGTGGTGTTTTCCAGCTCTCACTAAAGTACAGCAATTAAACAAACTTAATTATGTGATCCGGCAGCAGTGACTTAACCTCTCCGGACCTCCATTTCCTCAATTATAAAAGGAGAGGGCTGGACTACCAGATCTCCAGGGCTTGTTCCAGCTCTATTTAGACTCTGGATTCAAATCAGTGACTCACTTTCAAAATCACCCTGGAAGGCACTGTTAACTCAGAAGGGTAGCTGTATTTGGCAGGTAGTTACTGAGTAACTAAGAGCCTCATTTTAAGTCAGAGAGCAAGAATCCATTACACCCTTCTGCAAATGTTTCCTGGCTTTAGTAAATTAGAAACAAAAATTACACTAAATCTTAAATCACAGAGATCTTTTAAAAAACCAGAAACCCAAGTGTGTAAATCACATGGTCCATTTAAAAGAATTTCTCACTTTATGATGGTCTGCTTGGTATCAGGTGCTGAGCTGGGTGCAGAAACAGGAAAGATGCAGAGGATCGTTGCTTTTAAAGAAATTCAGAGCCTGTTGCACATTTTCCTTTTGCTCCTAAGTGTCTATTGGATACTTTCGGGAAATGCTCCTGTTGTGCTCGGCGTTTGTCCGGAGGTAGGCAACAGTGATGTTTCCATTCTGGTGACCAAAACTTGGTTAACTTTGCTAATTTACAGGATGATGCAAAACTGCTTCTTCATTTCCACCATGAGTGATTTTTGAATAAATGACCCTAAATGTGCCAGTTGGGTAACTGGATACTGCACCAGGTCACAGGGAGAAACTGTCCACCTTTTCTGGGCATGGATCATTGTGTATTTCACCTAGAAGATGCAGATGGGTGTGGGTCTAATCATAGGCTTAGGGTCACGGGCCCTGAGTCCTAGAATCACTTCTCTCATGACCAAGCTGTGTGTTCTGTGGAAATCAGGTGACTATTCTCTACCTCCATTCTCTCCTGGACAAATTACTCTCTAAAATCCCCTACAGATCTAACAGCCTAGAATTTTTAATCTTTCTAGGTCAATTTGGATATAGTTGGAAGATGAGCCAACTGACATTTTAGGTTTCCTCTTAACCTTGTGGTTCTTTTCTAAAATACGTAACTAATTCCTAAATTTGAAAGAATGAAAAAGTTTGTGACTATCGCTGTTTCTAAATACATTGTGTAGTAAAACCTAATTCAATTCCTGCTAACTTTGCCTTTAGCTGTAACTTGGCTAAGGGCCAACCTGATATTTATCCTTATGTGTAAAAAAAAAAAAAAAAAAGAGCTCACTATATAAAAGAATAGGTATAATTAAGATTATAAGGGGAATGCTTAAGCTACTTAAGACAGAAATGGGTTTCATGGACTCAAGGACTCAGGAGACTCAAATTTAAATAAATGATTGATACAGGTATTATGATTCCTTTTCATATATTAATTAAAGTAGTTCCCGGGGATGTTTGTTTACTAACAGTTTGATGGTCTAGTTTGAATTGCAGTTGTTACTTTTAAATATATCACAGGTAGTATATATTTACTACTATACTTCAATTCTTCTCAATTCAGGCAGCAGTTTGCCCAAATTAGTTTAAATTAGGGAGAGTCTATTGTATTCATAAACGCCTCATCTAAATGGCAGAAAGATGACTATAAAATTCATCTTAGATTTGTTGGAATTCTGAAGCTTACCATTTAGTCTGAGACTCGTAAAGAATGAACATGGAATGATTAATGGCCATTGTTGATTTCTTACAGCTTTAACTTATCAGAATATGTATACTCTTAATACTGTACCCATGGTAATTATCTCATTACTATGAAGTGTCACAGAAATGCATTATGCGAAGTACACGTTGAATCACATTTAGCAATTTCTTTTTATGTTTAAAACCCCGAAGCTTAGTGTTCGCTAATAGTTGGAGCTCTGTATGCAAGTTGGGGGCTTTGCAAGAGAGTTGGGGGCTTTACAGGGAATTGGGGGCTTAGCATGGGAGTCACGCACACGAGCTGCAGATCCCGGGCAGAACCATCACCAGCTTTGTGCCTCTGGTCTCTCTTTGAAACTTTTCTGCACCTTAATTTCTAATTTGAAAATGGGCATATTCATGCATGACCCCTACTATATACCTCATGGAAAGGATTAAGCAGATTAAGTCTATAAAACAGTTGGTCACTAGGAGGAAAGGCATTAATGAAATTACTCAGCACACTGCAGTGATGACTTCTCCAACTGCATGAATATTTAATCAGCAGGTACACACAACACTTGACATTTCTATGGAGCTTTTCGTGCAAGTATCTTAACATAACTTAAAGAAATGCATGGCAACAATTATCAGAGATCTGAGAAGCGTCAGCTCATTGGCCAGAGTGGGTAGAGACACAGAAGCTTTGTTTCTAACATCAGAGTGTTCAAGAGGAGTAGGGCATCCAGATCTAGTTATCACATAAACCTGAAGACAGAGCCTTAGAAATAAGGCGATGTTTATTTGAATCACCCATCCATACCTCTGAGGTGGCCTGAACAACGTGAGAGCAAAAATTCCCAAGGAAAGTGAACACATGGTTGGAGACGGGGCCTCTTTTTTTTTTTTTAATTAATTAATTAATTAATTAATTTTTGGGCTGTATTGGGTCTTTGTTGCTGAGTATGGGCTTTTCTCTGGTTGCGGCGAGCGGGGGCTACTCTTCATTGTGGCATGCGGGCTTCTCACTGTGGTGGCTTCTCTTGTTGCGGAGCACGGGCTCTAGGCACGCAGGCTCAGTAGTTGTGGCACACGGGCTTAGTTGCTCCGCGGCACATGGGATCTTCCCGGACCAGGGCTTGAACTTGTGTCCCCTGCATTGGCAGGCGGATTCTTAACACTGCGCCTCCAGGGAAGCCCCCGGCCCTCTTAATTAGATGAGAGCAGTCAGCAAAGAGACAAAGAAACAGTATCAGTGAGAGATTAAAATAAAACATCAGGAAAGTAGGACAAAGCAAAAAAGAACAATTTGTGGTCAGATCTGTCATATCAGTTGCAGCTTTGAAATGAGACCTAAGAGACCATTAAATTAGTACCAGAGTAATTCAGTGGGAATCTAAGAAAGGGTTCCTCCAGGACGCCCAGCAGCATCAATATCACCAGGGAACTTGATGGAGATGCAGATTCTCGGCTAGTTCCCCAGACTTCTGGATCAGAAACTCGGAAGGTGGGGCCCAGAATCTGTGTTTCAATCAGCCCTCCAAGTGATTCTCCTGAGCTGAGAATCCTTGTTCAAGAACAGTGCAGCCTGTCCAACAGAACTTGCTGAGAGGACGGAGATGTTCTGTATCTACGTTATCCAATACATTTGTCTCAAGCTGCGTGTGGCTGTTGTGTACTTGAAATGTGGCTACTGCTACTGAGGAACCAATTTTTGAATTTTGTTCATTTTAATTAAATTTAAAAGAGCTGGGCTTCCCTGGTGGCGCAGTGGTTGAGAATCCACCTGCCAATGCAGGGGACACGGGTTCGAGCCCTGGTCTGGGAAGATCCCACATGCCGCGGAGCAACTAAGCCCGTGCGTCACAACTACTGAGCCTGTGCTCTAGAGCCTGCGAGCCACAACTACTGAGCCTGCGAGCCACAACTACTGAAGCCCGCGCGCCTAGAGCCCATGCTCCGCAACAAGAGAAGCCACCACAGTGAGAAGCCCACGCGCCGCAACGAAGAGTAGCCCCCGCTTGCCACAACTAGAGGAAGCCCGTGTGTAGCAACGAAGACCCAACACAGCCAAAAATAAATTAATCAATTAAAAAAAAATAAGAGCTGCATGCAACTAGGGGCTACTCTATTGGATAGCAAAGTTCTAGAATGCTGCTGTGAATGAATGCCAGGTTTTTGGTCAGTAAGAGAAGCAAATGGTGAAGACTGGAGATGCTGTCTGTGACTCTTCTGCAGAAGAAATCTCATTTGGAAAAGTTGGAGGGAAAAAGGCACCATGGCTTGTACGTCAGGAGGTGAAGTCAAGGTTTTTCAGGAAAAGGAAATCCTGAGTGGGTTCAAAGGTGAAGGAAATCAGAGGGCAGGAGAGGTGGATATTAAGAAAGGAGGGACACGTGAAAAATTGTGTTGCAAATGTCTAATTGTGCTAAAATACCCATAATATAAAATTTACCATCTTAATCATTTTTAAGTGTACAGTTGAGTGGTATTAAGTCCTCTTACACTGTTGTACAACCATCTCCACCATCCATCTCCAGAACTCTTTTCTCTTGCAAAACTGAAACTCTATACCCATTAAACAATAACTCCTTATACCCCCCTCCTCAGGCTCTGGCAACCAGCATTCTGCTTTCTGTCTCTATGAATGTAACTACTCTAGATAGCTCATAAAAGTAGAATCATAGAGTATTTGTCTTTTTGTGACTGGACTATTTCACTTAGTATAATATTCTCAATGTTCATCCATGTTGTAGCATGTGTCAGAATTTCCTTCCTTTTTAAGGCTGAATAATATTCCATTATATGTATATACTTATCTGTCCATGGACGTTTGGGGTGCTTCCGCCTTTGGCTGTTGTGAATAGTGCCTCTACGGAGATGGGTTCATAAATATCTCGAGACCTTGCTTTCAATTCCTTTAGGTAAATACCCAGAAATGGAATTGTTGGATAATATGGTAGTTCTATTTTTAATTATTTTGAGGAACCACCATACTGTTTCCCATAGAGCTGTACTATTTTACATTCCCATAAAGATATTTGCTTTTGAACCAATGAAGAATGGCACATCGGAGCCATCAAAAGACGGCTCTAAAGACAAGTGTGGGGAAGAGGTATGTTGAGATGGAAGTGTGTGGGGGGGGGGGTGGCGTGTGGACAAGGCTGCTCGGCTCTAATGGTTTCAATTTTTTCACTGAAGTTGATGCAAGGACCTCACCTCCAAGGAAGAACACTGCTAAGAAGGAAAAACCAAGGGCTTGAGGAAAGAAGTGAATGAAGGTTTGTAGAGTTAGTCTTTCATAAGAGAATAACAGGATGAATGGGTAAAGAAGATGTTGTATGTGTGTGTGTATATATATATATACATACACACACATACATACACAACAGAATACTACTCAACCATAAAAGAGAATGAAAGAACGCCATTTGCAGCAACATGGATGAACCTAGAGATGATCATACTAAGTGAAGTAAGTCAGACAGAGAAAGACAAATATCATGTGATATCACTTATATGTGGAATCTAAAAAATGATACAAATGAACTTACTTACAAAACAGAAATGGACTCACAGACATAGAAAACAAACTAGTGGTTACGAAAGAGGAAGGGCGGGTAGGGATAAATTAGGAATTTGGGATTAACAGATACAAACTACTATACACAAAATAGATAAACAACAAGGACCTACTGTATAGCACACAGAATTATATTCAATAACTTGTAATAACCTATAATGGAAAAGAATCTGAAAAAGAATATATATATATACATATATATGTATATATATAAAACTGAATCACTTTGCTGTACACCTGAAACATTGTAAATCAACTAAACTTCAATTTAAAAAAAATGAAAAATGAAAAAGAGAACAGGGAAACTTTCCCAGGGCTCTGAAGCAGAGGTATAGCCAGGACTGTTACAGGACTGAATTGTGCTTCCAATCCAAAGATATGTTGAAGTCCTACCCACAGGACCTCAGAATGTGACTTCATTTGGAAACAGAGTCACTGCAGATGTAATTCGTTAAGACGAGGTCATACTGGAGTAGACTGGGTTCCTCGTCCAACATGAGTGGCATCATTCTTATAAGAAGATGAAAATGTGAAGGCATGGAGACACACAGGGAGAATGCGATGTGACGGCAGAGGCAGAGATTGGAATTATGTAGCTGCAAGCCAAGGAATGCTGAAGAATGCTAGCAAACCATAAGAAGCTAGGAAGAGGCAAGGAAAGATACCATGCAGAGTCTCAGAGGGAGCATGGCCCCGCTGACACCTTGATTCTGGACTTCCAGGCTCCAGGGCTGTGAGACAATAAATCTCTGGTGCTTTCAGCCACCTAGTCTGTAGTACTTCATTATGGCAGCCCTAGGAACTAATACAGCTGCAGAGTATGAATCTGCAATAGGCCAAGGTCATCCCAAGCCAAGGTCAAAATGAGTACTTCCAAATTACTTTGTGTCCCACCTACCAGCAATATGCTTCCTGATCTACTGCAATAATACAGGTAATCAGTCAATGTAACATATATTTTGAATTATAGTCCTTGCTAAAAGATTTTCTTTCTGTCAGGAACAAATGGTGCCTGCATATAAATTGTATGCTTCTAAGAACCAAGGGAGGAAAGAAATCTCACAAGCTTAGGGGAGAAGCATGTGGAGTAGATGTGTACAAGCAATACCTCGGGGCTGTCATTACCTGGAATCCTTCTTGAATAAATTCATTCAGACAAGCTTGTTAAAACCATTAGAGGCTTGCAAACTTTACAGGGAGGTGGGGAGATAAGGAAAGCATCCTTAGCTCTTGCTCAGTGGTATATACCATTACAACCGGCAATGGCCACATCAGCACAGTACACACATGGGCTTTGGGTTTAGACTAACAGGTGTCCTTCCAGCTCCCTCACTAACTGTCCAACTTTGCACAAATCGCTGAATCTCAGTGAGCTTGTCTCCTTATATAAAATGTAGATAACACATGGGACTGCTTTGAGATCATGTCTTTGAAAGTACCTAACAAAATGCCTGGCCCCCTAATAATAGGTTCTCATTCCCTTGCTGTCCCTAGTTATGCTGTCCAAGAAGGCAGCCCTGAGACACCTGTGGCTACTGAGCACTTGAAAGGCAGTTACTGCAACGATGAAATTGAAATTTTAATTAAATTTAATTTTAATTAATTTAGATTTAAATGTAAAAACTGAAGCAGTGTAAAATTTTTCTGGTAAATGCAACTTTAGCATAATGGTGGGAATACGCTTCACTTGAATTATTGCATCGCGTAAGATACAGTATTATTATTATGTGTGTGTATCAGGCGCCAGCATCATTTCTAATGCTGCACGTAAACGCTGTCACTGATCCAGCCAGTGGACATCCTGATTCATTTCCCCTGAACTTCTTTTTCTGGGCTATAAGTCTTAGTATGGCTCTTGCTTCATCTGTAAAAATCGAAGACTTTTATAATTTTTTAAATTCTTAAGTTTGTCTGCTTTTGCTGACTTTGGTCTTTAAGTGCCAATGATTTCGGGAAAACAGTAGTACAATTATTTTCCTACTTTTACACTCGAGTTTTATGGCAAAAGTCAGCATTAAGGTGACAAGTGCCTAGAGATTAAGCCATTTAAGAAAAAGTTGCCTGATATATCCAGACAAAACTATAATTCAAAAACATACATGCACCCCTATGTTCACAGCAGCACTATTCACAATAGCCAAGACATGGAAACAACCTAAATGTCCACTGACAGATGAATGGATAAAGAAGATGTGGTATATATACACAATGAACTACTACTCAGCCATAAAAAAGAATGAAATACTGCCATTTGCAGCAACATGGATGCAACTAGAATATTATCATACTAAGTGAAGTAAGTCAGAAAGAGACAGACAAGTACCATATGATATCATTTATATGTGGAATCTAAAATATGACACAAATGAACTTATCTACAAAGCAGAAACAGACTCACAGACATAGAGAACAGACTTGTGGTTGCCAAGGGGGAGGGGGGTGGGGAGGGATGGAGTGGGAGTTTGGGGTTAGTGGATGTAAGCCTTTATATATAGGATGGATAAACGAGGTCCTACTGTATAGCACAGGGAGCTATATTCAATATCCTGTGATAAACCATAATGGAAAAGAATATTTAAAAAAAGAATATATATGTGTATAACTGAATCACTTTGCTGTACAGCAGAAATTAGTGCAACGTTGTAAATCAACTATACTTCAATTCAAAAAAAAAAAGAAGCTGCTTGATTATGAATCCTGGGTGAGTCTATGCCAGAGACGGATGTACAGTGGCTGTGAGAGCTGACGGGTGTCGGGTCAGTGCTGCCACTGACTGCAGCACAAGACAAGGGTTGAAATCCTTCAAATGTCCCAACAGAAGAGTCTGTCTGGCGCACCTTGTAAGGGGAGCTCCGCCATGGCTGACGTGGAAGCGATGTGGCTTATTTGGTTGAGCAGGATAACCTTGAGTGTTTGCCAAGTCAAGACACAAGTCATAAAAACAAAGTCTTCCCCTTGCTGCCTACTTGTCCTCCTCCCTTGAGAACATACCTCTTGCTTTTGTTAAAATTCACCTACATCCTAGTAAAAGAGGAAGAAAAGAGCTGTTAACTGCAGTTATAAAGAAAAAAAATCCAGAGATACCTCAGGTTTTAAATTTCTTGACAAGAAATGTATCCAGTTAACAAACTCTTTCCCTCCTGTCTCGCTCCCTTCCACAGCCCCTTGCATTAAGAAAAAAAAAAAAAAAGCAATGAGACTCTGGCTTGTCATGAAATGCACACAGTAAAAGTATCACTGTTCCAAAATTCCAAAGCAATTTCACAATCCCAATGAAATGAGGGAGGAAATGGTTTTTTGTTGAAGTCTTGAAAACAATCACCCCGTTGCCATGTGGAGCATCTTTATAAACTGTAAAGGGATTTGCAAAAATTAGGTTGTTCCTTCAACACACACTCACTGAGCATCATTTATGTGCCAGGCGCCACACGAGAAGCTGGGGATACAAAGATGAATAGGACGTGAGCGGTCTGGAAGAGCTGACAACAGAGGGAGACAGTCATGATTATTATTCATTATAATATGGCCAGGCTTCCCATGCCCTGTTCCTGCCTCTAGCTCCAGGAACCTTGATTTTAATTCACAAAGAACCATACTGTGGAGAGAGGGAAAAAAAGAAAAAGAAAATGACCACAGTAAAGCCTGTAAAGGTGGCAGGTCTCTCTAGAAATACAGCTACTCTGCGAGCTTAGACCTCCTTTAAACGAAGGGCGGGGAAAAGAAAGAACACAGCAAAACGCCTAAGCAAACTGTACCAGGCCCAGCCACAACAAATACCTGGAGCTAGACGAGAGGAATTCAAAACAAATTGGGAAAGAAAATCATATACTGTGTAAAAATCAGTTAAAAAAGGAAAACGAAACAACCTGGAATAGAGTCAGAAACATCTTTCTCTCCTTGTCCTTTGCAGAATTGCCCCAGAGTAACATCCGAAGAAAGACATTACCTTCAGCTCCACTGGAAACGTGAGGTTTCACAAAGTAACCCAAGTTTGGAATTGATAACCCAATTTCTACATATTTTGGTTTTAACTCAGATGAAACAACTCAAATATCCAAACTCAGGCTTTCCTGATGTGATTTTATGCCTGCTTAGAATCAGAGGCTATGGAGAAAAGTATATACACAATAAATCTAAAATCATTCAATTACCTTAAGTCAATTGGGAGGCTTATATTTACTGAGAATAGGCATTTGACTCCCATAACACAAAGACAAGCAAATGACTCCCATGTTGCAAAATCATTCTAAGTAGTTTATTACTCTGTGTTCGGTTGTTCAAGGGGCAAGGAGAAAGGCTTGGGAGCTTGATCAGGAAAATACTACATCTGTCAGCTGGCAGCAACAGGACGCCAACACAGCCCCTTGAATTGACTGCCGAATGAGCATCAGCTCACAGGAAGGGAAGAATTCAGCCCCTCTTGGGAAACAGATTCATGCTGCAAAATGATTCAAGTTAATTTCCTTCAGTTAATTAAGCCGGTTTCCTTATTAGCAAAGGGAGATGACCAAGTCTAGTCCACATCTAATGACTCACAGAATGATGAGGTTAGCTAGCCGCATCTCTATATTTAAACTTGACTTTTAGATAGAGTCTCAGAGAATGTCTATAAGCAGTACTAGCCCTACCCAGTATTTAGTTCTGCTTTTACTACTGTGGAACCAAGGACTCGCTCAGAAACGTCCACGTGAACTACCACGGAGGTCTGCTGACTGTGAAAATTCACATACCGCTTCATCTCAGTCTATGTGTGTGCGTGCACGCACGTGTGCGTGTGCACACCCAAGGTACCACGGCATCCGGTATCCTTGAGAGGCTGGGGACTAAGTAGTATTGGGGAGTCCTCTAAACGCCCCTGTGACATGGCACTTCACGTGGAGGATGGGTTTATGGTGAACACTTCCTCTTTATCTTAAGCAAAATTTTGATGGTGATGAGGGGTGGGTACGGGGACAGGAATTCCTCTGGAATGGCTCAGGGATCCAGGTCCAAACCAGGGTAAGCCTGATGGTATTGCTGAACCAAATCTACTGTTACCCAGACAGGCCCCAACAATTTAAGCCCTCCTCCAAGTTACCAGCAAGTAGCAAACATTCATCGTGTATCCATTCTATGCCAGCCAAATCCCAAATCTTTTCTCTCAATTCCCACATCAACCCTGCAAGGTAATAAACATCATTTATACAAATGAGGAAACTAGGGGACATGAAATAGATTGCCCAGGGTCACACAGCTCATGTGAGGGAGTTGAGACTTGAATTCCAAAGCCTGTGCTTTCTGTTAGTTACACGCCTCTCCACTTGTGAATGGAATGTGTTTCTTATTTCCAAACTATTCTGAAATGAGCGTGGCTCTCAAATGAAATAGGGAAAGAGGGGAGGCATCTTAGAACTGCTCTTTCTATGCAGTGGGCGGCTGGCACACAAGGAAGTACTATCTGAAAGGGGATTTCCTGTAAGGGCTGCAGTTCTTTCGGATGTTCTCAGAACAGTTCTGCAGCTGCCTGAGTTGCTCAGGTAGAGATACATTCTGGCCACTAACCCAACCCCAGTCTGATCCTAAAGAGCATGGCATGCCGCCCATGCAGGCCACGGGAATGACCAATCACATTGACGACCACTCTCCAGGGAAATCTCAACAAAGGCACCAACACAAGAATGCATTTCCCAGGAAACCAAACCTGCTAATCAACCATGGTTCATCTCTGGAGCTGTAAAAACGCACGTTATACTGGCACTGCCTTCACCTGGATCTCTGTATTTCTCTTTATGTTTCTTTATTAATATCCTTCACTTCAATTTCACTTTCCTCATAGACAGGGCTAATATTCTCTAGTTCAGAAGATGACTGTATACACTAAATGAGGTAACATAAGCAACGTATCCAACAGTGCCACTTGAAGACTTCCTGTAACTTTCCTCTTCCATTAATGATTCAGTAGTGACCTGTAGGGATTTCCCAGTGGGTGTTCCTTATCCCCCTGGGCAATGTTGTTATCAGGTATAAAGATAATGCAAATATACAGTTTTAGATGACGGAACCAGGGTTCCACAACATGAATACTGCTGGTTTTTTAACTTGAGGTTTACATAAAAATGGATTTTAGGGTCTCTAAGAATCCCCAAGAATTGTATGCAGAATTTTGTGGTTATATGCCCTTTCTTTTCAGGAGAGAGGATCTAAAGCTTTCATCAGATTCTCAGTGTGGTTCATGATGCTCCGAAAGTGTGACAACAGCTCTCCTACGGGTTAGCAGTAACGGATCAGGTTGGGTGGCACCTGTTTTATAAGCAGCCCTGATTTCCTCGAAGTTCAAAGCTATGTGTTTTTGTAATTCCAGGTTACAGTAATGAATGTACATTCTCCAGATCCAAGGGGGACTGTGTATGTTCTACACTCATGGCAGCTGGAAGGCTGGGCTTGGTTCTGTGTCTTCATTCTCATCTGGCAGCAAGAGGGTATAACCAGGGCACAGAAGGCCCCAGAAACCGTATCACGTGAGAAACAGAGGAAGGAGCCAAGTATATTTTGCTGGAGAAAGAGAAGAACTGGGCAGTAGGAATGCCAGAGCTCCTCTTTAAATAGCTGACCATTGCTATGTAGGAAATGGATTAGATTTAACCTAATGTAGCTCCAGAATCTGGAACTAAGATCAAGGATTAGAAATTATGGGGAGAAAGAATCCAGCCTCTCTATAAGGAGGAACTTTTGAAAATAGAAAGGGCTTCACTGTGAGGCTATTGAGCTTCCTATCCCTTGAGTTTTCATACCAAGCTGCATGTTCATCTGCCCGGGATTTGTAAAAGGGATTCTTTATTGGGTGGAAGGTAGGGGAAAATGACCTCTACGATTCCTTCGAATTCCATGATCTGTCTATTAAGATTTTATATCTCTTATTAACATTTATAGTCAAAGACACATACACACGTTCCTTCCCTTACTTCATGTAATAGATCCTTGTGGTGAATCATTTTATAAAGGGGATAATTACTTCTTTAAAACTTTTGATTTCTATGTATTCTGTTGCCTTAAAATGGAGGAAACCTATTCCTGGATGCGGCATCTGTGTTTTCAGCTCACCCTCCGCCCATCTACCTCCTCGTCTGAGTCTCCCCCGCCCCCAACAGCCTTCACCCCACCCTCGCCTCTCCCCGGGCCTCTTGTGCTCTCCATCTAACCGGTTAACCTTGCTTCTCATCCTACGGTCTCTCCAATCTATTCTCCATAAGCAACCAGAGGAATCGCTTAAAACCATTCATCAGAGCATGTCTTGCTGCCTAAGGTCCTTCTATAGATTCCCATTCTCTTAAAGTCACCCTCATGGCCTGGAATCGCTGGATGACATGGTGTCTCCAAGCCCATGTCAGGCCAGCCTCCCTCCTCCACTGCGCTCTGGCCACACGGGCCTCTCCCCCTGCTCTTCTCCTCCTCTGCATCTGCACCAGCTTCCCCTCTGCCTTGAACCTGCTCGTCTGAGCTCCTGGTCATCCTTCAGGTCTCAGCGCAAGTATCAACTCCCCAGCCATGCTGTCTCAGTTAGCATAACCCCACCTATGCCCGAGCACATCGCTGTTTTATTTCCTTCACACCCCTTATCACAACTTATAACCATTATGCTTCTTACTTTTGACTTGGTATTCTTCCCCCATCCAAGGGTAGCTCACTGGTGATAAGGACCTAGTCCACACTGTTGACTGATGTGCCTGTGCCCCGTGTCTAGCACAGGGACTGGCCCATGGTTGAGGTCAGTAAGTATTTCCCAAATGAAAGAATGAATGAGTGAGTGAGTGAGTGCATGAACAAGACTGTCTGGTACAGATGGTCAGCTCTGCAGCTGTGCATGACCTTGTTCATCTCTTAGACTGAAATGAATACACTTCCTTGCTGCCCGTCCTCTTACCTAGGACAGGGCTGTGTAAACAGCAGGCCCTCTAGAGGATTTTCCATGGGCCCCCAAGAAGCTCACTAATATAAAGCTAAAGATTAGAGAAAAATAACCTTTTTTACTGAAGAAAGACATTACCCATGCCTCGGAGTGTCCACTGAGGGGTAAAATCCTAGAGAGGACTAGCCCAAGTCCCTCAACCTAGGATAGCATATCTCTTCTTCATCCTAGGGCTCTCAGAAAAAAAGTATTCTGGCTGAGAGGAACAAGAGATGCTGGAATGGGTTACTGAGGAGGTGGTAGAATCTCCTTTTCTGGAGATCTTTAAAAATAGAACAGCCATCTGGGATGATTTAGATATGGTCTCCATTGAAGAAGGGGAATGAAAAGGGAAGGAAGCATCTCTTTAGGTTCCATCTCATCCTTGATTTTCTGATATTTCACTTTAAGTTTTTATTCATGGCAAAAGCCTGAAAGGAGCTAGGAATTCACTTTTTCTTTTTAATGGAAATTGAAATCCCATTTTACTTTGAACTGTAGTTCTGCTATATCACTCTCCTTCTCTCCTCAAATGGGCAATTTGGATGTCATAATTTTTTGGTTAGGTAGAAAGTTTGGATGAAACTTAACTTCCATTCTCTTTCCTAGAAAGGAAAGCAGAAGAATCTAAGATGGAAAAGTTTAGATGCTGGGAAATGACAGGGTGAAGAACACAAATCTATGAGGGTCTTGTTCAGGCCACTGAAAAGGATCGAGGGACAGGAGCAGCCCAGGAAAAACAGGCAAAAAAATTTTTTAAGTGTTTAATGCTTATTCTACTTTTTTTTAATTTATTTTTTTCATGGAAAGGCATTTTATTTTAAATATAGCAGTGTGTACATGTCAATCCCAAACTCCCAGTCTATCCCTCCCCCCTCCCCTTCCCCCTGCCCCAGGTAACCATAAGTTCATTCTCTAAGTCTGTGAGTCTAAAACAGGCAAGATCTTGTGGGATGTCATACATCCCACAATAGGGACCTGCCGTGGTTACACACAGAAGTTAAGTCTAGAAGTAGTCTACTGTAGTCTTCATTTTTTGTCCTGCTTTATTTTTTAATGGAATCAAGCTTGGGAAAGTCAACATGTAAACAGCATAAGGCATATTTTTTCTTATATACGGCTATGAAAGTATAGCAATTGAACTATTTCCTAGCTCTGTTCTTATGACTCTTGCTTGATTTGTCAAAGCTGCATAGTCAAAAGAATAATAGATTTTAATACACAGAGTCTGAATTTGACTATTTTTACTATAGAGGCCACACTGTAAAAAGCCTTGTTTAATGTTCCTCAGAAGCATTTGTAGCCATAACTGTATTTCTAACCTAAATAAACCTGGCTGTGATGATCCAATACATTTATTTTTAGATGTTCATTACAGGCACCGTTGTACATAACAAGCTACTGGCCAACAGGACTCTAGTTTTGTTTCTTCTTTCTTCCAAAAGGAATACAAATGGCTTTCAATGATGAAATTACCTCTTCTGCCTTTCTGTAAGTTAATGGATAATCCATCTTTTTATGGAATATTGTGTTAAGTCAGAACGAAGTGTGACCATAAAGGTCTTCACAAACCATACTTGGAAGACGGCACTGTCACTTCCTAGGACATCCATCAAGGCTACGTACTCCTTCCTCTGGTCACTGCTTCCAGAACGTGGGCTGAATGTCCATGGGCCACGTCCCTGTGGACCTCTGGGTGTGTCCGTGTCCACTTATGCTAGAAACAGAACCCGAATGCTGGACGTTCACAGAAAGAAAATTCTAAGGTAGAAATAAGAACAAAACAAACAAAACGAAAAGGCAGAAATGGGATGTTCTCAAAGGACTGGAACATGAATTACCTTAAGGGGCCTTCATGATCCAAAATCCACACACCACTGTGTTTTGGTCCATTCTGTTGTGTAACTCTTTGCTAGAGTGGCTATCACCCACCTTTCACTTCTGGATAGAGGACACATAAGGGTTCAGGGAAGAGAGAAACACCTGATCCTTTAACAGAACAGGATTAAGTGTCTGCAGGAAAGTTGTAGTTTCTACAGAACATGGCTCCAACTTTTCCTCCCATGAGGCCGCTGTCTCAGTGCTGGAGCCCCTGGGGTTACTGCCGGGGGTGAGTGAGGTGCAGGGTCCAGCTCCGGCCAGAGCTACAGAGCTACGGCACACGGGGATTTAATCCCTGGGGTGAAGCCTGGAAGGGTTTGGACCCAGCCAGGTCGGATCTGAAGAAAGCAAAACCTCCCCTCCCCCCCCACCCCCCCCCACACGCACACACAGATCCTTCTTTCTATCTGCTTTATCACCTTCCCTTTGCTCCACCCACACCAGTAAGGGCAGGTGGCAGCAGCTGAGAATACAGCCTCCCACAACCCACAGGCTGAATCCCCCTGCCCTCTTTTCTTCTCATTACTCCTCATTTATCTCCTCTCTGCCTTATGCTACCTTGGTTGATCCCGGGGAGCCCTGGGCAAACTCAGGGGACAAGTGCCACACTCTCTGGGAGGCCTGGGTCTGAATCTGGAGCATGTCTATCTACCATTCCACACACCCAGGCTCTAGGATGGCTCATACTTGAGACCCACTGTCTCCCTTGCCTGGCTTCAGGTCAACACTCCTCCCTCTCCATCACTTGCCGGCACCTTGGAAAGCTGGTCACTTTGTTATTTACAAACTCTACAGTTTTCCGTCTCAGTTCACTGTACTGCATTGGTCCCTATCGCTCCTTAGTTTGCTCGCAGCCTTTCCTCACAAATTCAACACCACCACTCCCTCGGTGCAACACAAGTGTGTGGAGCTTGCCGGGGCTTGCAAAAAAAGGGGGGGGGCGGTCAGTGCTGCTTTCCCACAGCTCTTCCTCTGGCACCGCAAATGTTAACGCCTGTCTGCGGGGAGACTGC
Source organism: Balaenoptera physalus (assembly GCF_965194825.1). NCBI lineage: Eukaryota > Metazoa > Chordata > Mammalia > Artiodactyla > Balaenopteridae > Balaenoptera > Balaenoptera physalus. The sequence continues at coordinate 27,031,659 of NC_138884.1, forward strand.
AGTTCTAACATAATGAGATATTAATGAGCTTTGCACATGTCCCCAGCCACATTTCCCTCCCCCTCCTCCGACCCCGCACCCCCCTCTTCCGCAGAGAAGCTGCTCCTTCTCTGACACTGCAATTCCTCCACCTCCCCGCCCCGGCTGCCCTGCGCACCTCAAGCTGCCAGCACTACAGAGCACCAAATGGGCTGGCACCGCCTTGTTCCCTGGCCTAATGGATGCTTGTTTAAACACTGGGGCTGTTTGCATTGCTGCGGCTCACTGCATGTTAAACGCAGTCCTCTGAAACCCTAGGCCAATCCAATAAAGGTATCAGCAGTTCAGTGTGGGGAGGCAATTACTAGATGGTCCCAAGTGTGCCTTCGAAGCTCTAGGAAGGAAAATTTGATCGAACAACTAAAAGGAAAATCTGATTCGGCTCGGCATCACGTGGAGGACACAAGGCTTAACTGCAGCCAGGTCTTTGGAGGGCAGAGGGAAATCAATGAGGGGCCGGGGGGAGCACGTGCGCAACGTTAAAGGGCCGTGAGCCAGCCTGCTAGGAACCCCGGCTCCTGCCTCCGCCGAGAGACACCTGCCTGTCCTCCCACTGCGGTTCCCTTTATCTTCCTTTCTTCTTTTTTTATTCCAAGGGGTATACTTATTTATTTTTTAATGACAAACTGCCATCCTTCTTAACACGCTGCACCTCTCACTCACCTTTAATTCCTTAAGCACTCATATTAAGGAGAAAAAAAAAAAGGCTTTTCTTGTGCAAGAGCATTACCATATCAAAGGCAATAGAGAGCACGCAAAAAATGATAGAGGGATAATATAGCAGCAGAGAGAAGGCAAGCCTGCTTCAGAGAGGACGGTGGGTCCCTAACCTCGGGCTGGTGAGCCCAGTCGATAAGGCAATGGATTGGTTTTCTGCCTCAGCTAAGTCGGAAAGATCAGGGGAATCAGACACAAGATTTAAATTTATTTCTCACTCAAGAAGCAAAAGTTTTGGGAAACCCTCTATTTTTAAGTTCTGGGCTTCGGTTTCTTTTACTTTTCTCTGTGTTTCATTGTAAAATCTGCCCCGCGATGGCCCTTGTTTCCCGAGGAAGCGGGAGAAGGCAGCGGTGGATGTCTGGCAACGCTAAGAAACGCTATGCACGGCGCTCACTGGGGCGCCGTCCATTTGCCAGGAGTTTTGCCAAATCCCTGTCTCTTCCCCGAGGTTCCTGGCACAAGGGATACAGCCAAGCTGGAGCGGAGCTGCCGTCAGCGTTAGAGTGCAGCAGCCCCGATCCAGTGGGCGTAAGGATAGAGCTCTCCCTTCAAGGCGGACGGCGCTGGAGTGCGACGGCGGTCTGCGGCCCATGTGAACTCTGTCCACGACAGGGTTCCGGAAAGGTAATTAACAGGCTGAAAAGTAGTCAATCTGCAAGCACGTTTGTGGAGCCTCCAGACCAGCATACACTGAGTCCCCAGAACAACAGAGGACCTGGCCTTGCACCCCTGACTTGCCTTTTTGTTACTCGCTGCACCTGCTGTAGAAAAAACTCCAGCTCCCACACCCCAGGCTCCAGGTGGTGGGGAACCGGGCAGTGAAGCTGCACCGGGCGAGCAGTTTGGCTGTACGGCCCCGCCTGCAGGGAGGCCCGCACTCCTGTACCTCCGCCTGTCTGGGAACAGTCACGGCAACTCACGAGGACAGGAGCTTTCAGTGTCCGTAACTGCTGACGTCAGGTCAAGTACTACTGTTTACATAAGCAAGGAATGGTGTATTTGGTTCTTTGTGTTCTCCTTGGTTTCCTGACTTAACATTCACGGAATTGCCTCATCATTTCAGGCCTGGAAATACGGGTGAGTGCACTATGGTAAAACCCTTCTGAAAATTAATAGTAAGTGCCTTGCTTATCCTGCACTTCGGGGAATGAAGTATTTCATTTAAGATACACACACACATGCACACTGAGGTTACATCTTTTAAGTGCCAAAATAATTTTTAAAGATTTGAAACATTTATGATGAAAAGCTTTCTAAAACTATTTAGATGCTTCCCTAGTTTATTAAAACGTAGGTAACTTTTTTGAAACTCATAGGGTCCTAAGTTACTGACCCTGTTGCTGGTTATAGGTCAGCTGCTTAGTTTCTTTGGCTTGGTAGTTGATTACTACCTCCCTTTATTAGGAAAGAAGAGCCCTGCAAAAGATGATAGACCAATATATTTAGGAGACTCGCTTATAACTCTGTCTTGAGACACCACCTTGCTATATTTCCAGAATCTAATGTCTCTAGGAATGCTAGATCTGTTTCTCAACAAGACATGAACTCTCTCCCATCTCCACTCTGCAGAAACATTACATTTTAATTTATTTTTTCTTCTTAGTGTTTGAATATCACCATGGAATCAAAAAAACGTGGTACTGACCCCAGACGACTTCAACGTACTCTCTTTATCTCTCCCCAGACACAGAAACTCACAAAATCTCTGGGCTCCCATAACGTCACTCTCATCCAGAGATAGCAGCGGAATTGTACTAAAATCTCAGAAAGAAATTCTACTGCAAAGATGGAGAAGTATGGTAAAAGAGAACATGCCGTTAATAGCAAGTCTGAGATGATCAAATTAGAGGCAACAGTCCAGGTGGACGAAGATATTCCTCTTCTCTTGATTGCTTCTTTGTGTGTACATAAAGAGGCTATTTTAACTTAAAATATATAAAGTTCCATCTCTGAGATCTCTACTTTTCATGTTATTTACATAAAAATGTTTCACTTTTTTTCTAATTTGTAACACATGAAATTTTCTCTCCATGTAAGCATCTTGAATTCTGTTATCCTGAACCAAGAAATGGCATTCCTTCTCACCACCATGAAATAAAAATCATACCCTATTGTAAAATTGTTAGATGACGATGAAAGTCACTGAAGTCAGTTATCGCAAAGTATACTTTCATCATCTGGCAGGTTTCACTCCCAAATACTACTTTTCTCAAAGAGGTGTGGCTTTCACGCTTTGGTATCCTACTTGGATACAGATGTGAAAATCTCTCTTACCCTCAGGAAATGAGCATCTTATTCATCTCATTTCAGTATCCATTTAGATCATCACTTTCTGATGACCAAAAATTGCTGGAATGCTTTGTTAGGAATAAAACCTGAGATTCCTAAACCTGAGTTACTGATGATGGAAAAACCCAGATTAACAACTCGAAGAACTCTGGTTTGGTGACCTTTCATTACCCTTTTTCCTTCAGGGTTTAGTCACACAATCAGCAAAACACGATTTCAGCTTCTGTTAGAAGGATCAGACTTTAGAGCAAAAAATGTCTTTAAGATTAGAGTAAAAGCATAAATTAAATTTGGGCCCCTAAGCAAACGTTTAAAGAGGTCCCTCTTTCATTAGCCACCCCAGAAATGACCTCAATCTGCATTGTGCAAACGGGTGGGAGAGAGGACTTTGGGGAACCCTCACTGGAGCAGTTGCTCCTACTGATAAGATAAAGTGGCAAGAAACAAGGCATTGTCCCTAAACTAAGAGTATAAAAATAAGTATGAATGAAGTGTAAGAACTGGGGCCAGTGCTGTCACCTTCATCCTCAGCATGCAGAATAGAGACCATTGATGACCCTTGGAAATGGTACCTGTCTGGTGAAGAACAAGTTCACAAAGGGTTTATTATAGTCTCTCTATTTTTCTGTGTGTTTGAACATTTCCAAAATAAAATGTTTTGAAAAAAAGTATGTCAACTGGTTCACTGGAAAAGGAGAATGCACAGAGGGCAAAGGAGGTGAATATTGTACCAGTCCAGTCATCTTAGGACTGGTGCCATCTTGAGCACTCCACCAAGTCACGATGCAAGAAGAAACAGGAGGATGGAGAAAGCAAGGAACAAAGAGGGCAGCCTCCGCCCTTGCTAAAGAACTTCCCAGGGTGACGGGAAGGTCCAGGCAAAGGAGAAAATGCTGCTGTTTGCATCACGTTGTCAGAAGAGATTTCAGACAGAGCCCCGGTCAGCTGGAAAACCCAAACATCCACATACAGAGATGGCATATGTTCTGTAGTTTCTGACCAGAAGGAAAGAGCATTTTTGCACAGGCTGTCAGACCCATATATCTAGAAACAAGTGGAAACGAGAGATGTAAGACATGGAAAAGAATGATGACTAGAAAGAATACAAAGGATGTTTGACTGCTTAACTTTCTTTAAAGGTAGTTTGGAGCCTCTCTGGATTAAAGAAATGTTTACAATATTAATCGCTAATAGCCTCCCTTTAAAAAGTATTTTTTTTAAAATTTTGAACTATTTTTTGACCTACAGAAAAGTTGCGAAAATAGTACAAAGCCCTTCTTATCCTTTACGTCGCTTTCCTTAATGTTCATGTCTTACTTAACCATAGTATAATTATCAGGAACAGGAAATTAACATCCATACCATATTGTTAATTAAACTACAGACCTTATTAGAATTTCACCATTTTTTACACTAATATCCTTTTGCTGTTGCAGGATTCTATCTAAGATGATCCCACATTGCATCCAGTTGTTATCTCTCCTTAGTCTTTCCAGTTTGTAACAATTCCTCCATCTTCCCATGTCTTTCTTGGCCTTGACACTTTTGAAGAGTACTGAACAGTTATCCTGTGGAAGGTCCCTCAGTTTGGGTTTGCCTAATGTATTTTCATGACTTGAATGAACTTATGCCTTTTTAGCAAGCATACTACAAAAATGACGTTGTGTTCTTCTCAGTGCATCGTATCAAGGGGTTCATGATGTCATTATGGCTTATCACTGGTGGTATTTGCCTTGATCACTTGGTTAGAACAGTGCCTGCTTGTTTTTCCACTGTAAAGTTTCACTATCTTTCCCTGTGTAGTAACAAAGTATCTTGAGGGGGATATGCTGACACTATACGAATCCTGTTTCTCCTCAAATGTTACCCACTAATTTTAGCATCCATCTGTGGTTCCTGCCTGAAATAATCATTACTGTGGTGTTTGCCTAAGGGTGATTCTGTTTCCCAATTTCCTTCCATATTTATTATCTGGAATTCTACTTAAGGAAGAGCTGTCACTTCTCCCATTTTTTTTTTTTTTTAATCAGTCTGGACTCCTGGATATTTATTTTATTCTATGGGTTAAAAGTCAGTACTATCTTTATTTTTTTGCCCAAGTTGTACCAGGTTTGGTCACTAGGAACACATTTACATCGACTCCTGTGTTCTTTTGACCAGCCCTTGTCTTTTGAGGGGAGTATTTCCTTATCTGCTGGCACTGTTAAGATGTTCCAGGTTCATTTTGTATTTCCCCTGCCTGAGGCCTGAAAAACAACTGCTTCTCCAAGGAGGCTTGGTTCCTTTTATTGGAGAATGGTGTCTAGAAACAAGATATGGGTGCTGAGTGAGCGTCTTGTTTCTAGGCCTTCTCAGCAGATAGAGCTAGGTAATATATGTATGCATATTAACCCATTTATATACATATATGTATATTTCTGTATCTCTCTGTGTACATAGATAGTAGTTTATGCTACTACTCTGATCCTGATCCAACACCATAGGGTTCATTTTAGCCTTCCTCTCTCCTTACTGATACCTTTTTTCTCCATCAGCGTGATGCCCATAATAACTTTCTTTTAACTTAAAACATAGTTTCATTTAATAATCAACTCCAAAGCCATTCGTTGATTAGACTGGAAATGGTGTTATTAATTTAGCAAATATTCATTGACAAGTACCGTATTTGTTTAAGGCCCCATACAAAGCTCTCTGGATGGAACAGAGATGACTCTTAGACACTGCCTTCAGGTAGTTTATGGGCTACTAGGAAATATATAAAAATAATACAGAAAGTAAGGAGTGTTAGGAGAAACAAATAAATGGCAATGGGCGTGAAGAGGAAGGAGAAATGCCTTCCTATTGGAGGGATAAGGGAAGGCTTCCTGAAGAACCTATGGATCTTTAAGGATGGGCAGGGTGGGATCTGTAAAGATTAGGGGAAGGCACTCCAGGAAGAGGAAACAGCTTGAACGAAAGCACTGGAAAGAGGCTGTGGAGGCAAGGTGTAGAAAAAGAACAGCCGTGTCTGGGGGGACCAGGCCAATGAAGGCAGCATGGCGGCTGGAGCTGGATCACAGAGCACCGTCGACAACTGGCTCTGGTGGAATCTGGGCTCTGTCCACGGGCGATGGAGAGCTCCTGAGAGTTTGCGAGCAAGCAGTGACCAGCTAGGAGTGACATAGTGGGACTCAGAAAGGAGGGGAGCATCTGTGGACCAGAGAAGACCAATGCAGGAGAGAAAGCAGTTTGGAAGCTACTGATACAGGTTAGGGGACCAGAGATGGTCTGAACTGCAGCAAGAATGACAGGTACGGAGAGGAGGCGACGTATGTGAGGAGCAATGGTGAGTACAATCAGCAACACTTGACAACAGATGAGGACAGTAAGGAAAGAGTCAGAGGTAACTTCCGGATTTCAAGGAGATATATTAAAAAACTATTCGAGTTAGAGACTACGACATAAGCAAGATAATGGGAAACTGTCCAACGGCCCCCAAAACGCAGGGTTGAGGTAGATCACTTCCCATGTGATCATTTTGGTGCTTTGTTATGAGTGGACAGGAAAGGAGAGAAAAATCAAATGTTATATCAAGTAGTGTTTTTCCTTTCTAGCAGCAACGCTAAAAGTCCAGTACAGTAAAAAACTGCATTAAGGGATTCCCTGGTGGTCCAGTGGTTGAGAGTCCGCCTTCCAATGCAGGGGACACGGGTTCGATCCCTGGTCAGGGAACTAAGATCCCACATGCTGCAGGGCAACTAAGCCCGTGCACTCCAGAGCCCTCATGCCACAACTAGAGAGCCTGCATGCTGCAACTACTGAGCCCATACGCCACAACTAGAGAGAAGCCCGCACGCGTCAACAAAGAGCCCACATGCCGCAGCTAAGACCCGATGCAGCCAAATAAATAAATAAATATTTTTTTAAAAAACTGCATTAAAAAGCAAAATGAAATTTCTAGATGATAATGAAATTTCATTTGCCCATGATGCTGGTTAGCCATTGGCATTGCTAATCACCACAAAGGGCTATTTTCTTTGAAGTTGGATAGTTAGCACTCTCTAGACTAGAAATTGCCCACATTTTATCCATCATGACTTGGAGGCTAGTAAAACAGAGCCATTATAACTCTAGTCACCAGGGAGTGTTCTAGAACACTGAAGTTAGAATCAAGCCATCACAGCTCCTCTATTAATGTTGTATCACTACTCAGATGTGATAGTTTATCTCAGGGAACAGCTGAAATGCAAATACACTAGCATCTATACAATCAGGACAGCACTTATTAGTACATAATATATAGGCATAGGCTGTGTTTGCTGGAGTATATTTGGCTTTCAGGCACAAGGAGCAACTACGAGTCAACTGTTGTTATGCCACAGTCTCGGTTGATTGTGTTCTTTTTAAGGAAGAAAGGAAAGAGCTAAATTTGTTCATTTGTTTTGCAAGATGCTAGACACTTAATCATGCTATAGGGCAACAGAGAAGACAGAAGTGGAGGAAGAGAGCACGTACTTTTTCTGCTGTTAGATCTGATGGAGTTTGGAACTGCAGACCCATTGGCTGTAAGGAAGTCTGGCGTGGATGCCCAGCCTGGCCCCAGCCAGGTGACCACGTGGGGATGGGCCAGCATCCACTATCCGCTATCGCCTGTTCCTCCTTCCCCTGGTTGTAGAGGTGAAAGGTCTTCAAGCCTTGTCTTAGACAAGGTGTCTCTCCTACACTAACGGCTCTCACAGAGTAAAGCTGCTGGAATGGTTTCTACAACAGACATTCTTCCGGTAGAAATGGAGATCCTTTTAATCAGGTGGAAGACAGAGGCCTACTATTCTTCTTAAGTGGAATCAAAGGAGTCACACCGAAGGAGAGAAGTCCATGTTACCCCGTCCCATGAAAAGCTCTGTGACCAAAAGAGTTGTCCCACCAGAACACATTTCCAGGCAGAGTCTGTGGACCCGAATTCATACCCTGAGTTGACAGAGGGGTTAAGGAAGACCCTGCGCTGGACCTTCACTAGTACAAAGACGGACTGAGGGTGCAAGGGAGGAGAGGCCAGTCTCGCCATCTTGAAGATACGAAACAGCCATTCCCGCAGGGATTAAGCTCCCTCCTTACGAGATTGCCATATTAAAAGACATGGTGATCAATTAAGGCAAGCAGGGTCGGCAGGAATGGAGGGTCAATTACAAGTACTCAAACACAGCAGCAAGGAAGAGGTAAAGGCAAAAACTGCGAAGCGGTGAAGACACGTCATTGTGTGCTGTCCCCGTCCCCCCCACCGTAACCTCCTCCCCTTCATGTCACTTTCCCTTTTCTCTGTCTTTCTAAGTCCCTTTTTCTGTTTAAATGGGGAGTAATGGGACACTAGACCTTTACACTGTTCATTGATTAACCACACGTTAGTATGTTCATCACTTAGGTTATCATATTACTAATTGATTCCATGATCTTTTTTTTTTTTGATTTCTAATTATGAAATTGAAGGCTTTGTCAGTGCTATAGGAATTTTCAAGGCTTGCCCAGTTGTAGGCTGTGTGAACGGAGCAGTCAGAAGGGCAACTACGGTCCCATTTTTAGTTCTCTAAAGAAGAAGTGAGGTGGCAGAGTTGGAAGATGAGTCCATGTTTTCCTTTGTTATCCTGGAATCACTTAGGTTATGGTTCTTGTGTCCCAAGATGCTGTGAAGGAGCCCCCAATTCCAGTGAGACCGACTATGCAACTTGTAGGACCCAGTGCTAAAGGAAAATGCAGGACCCCTTGATCAAAAAATGAAGAATCTCAAGCTGGTGATAGCAGAGCACTAACCCATGCCCCAAGTTCCAGGAGCCATGAAGCCCTGCTGTTCTGCCTTCAAGTTCCTCTTCCCTGAGCAAGCCTGTCATTCTTGGCACTAAAATTCACCAACAGGCTAAGACACTACTTGATCGTGACTGGGTTTCATCTGCCGTTTCTTCTTTGGACCTTGTACCACCTAGAACTGCGGAGACATATTAAAATGTTTTCCACTTTATGTTTTGCTATTTTATGCAATATTTAATTACGTTATCACTTTTGAATACGATGTTCTGGAGCATGTCCCCATACCTGCTCTAATTTTTTTCTACCTAACTGAAGTTCTGGATATTTGTGTAGGTCAATGGAAGGCATTCTCTTCATCAGGGGCCTTTACCTTCCTCCTACTTAAACATCTTCACAGTGTCAACAACCCTCCCATGTAGTCTCCTTCAGTAATCCCTGTTTCTGGAATCACTTTCTGAAGAGTGAAAAGAACTTTAAAAAAGTACTTTAGAAACAATTTCCTGATTTGCTTAATTCTTTGAATAGCGCTTTTTTGACTGCCTTCCTTTGACCAAGCTTAAGAAAAGTATCATGTAAATAAAAGGTATTCTGTTCTTATTTCTCTGATCATGACACTAATTTTCTCCTATGCTTGAATTTTTTTGTTTGATTAAAAAAAATTTTTTTTTAATTTTATTTTTTTAGAGCAGTTTAAGGTTCAGAGCAAAATTGAGGGGGGAGGTACAGAGATTTCCCATATACCCTCTGTCCCTATGGTTAAATTGTCATTGCTTAATTTATACAGTCATCCCTCAATATTCATGGGGGATTTGTCCAGAACTCCTGTGGATACCAAAATCTACAGATGCTCAAGTCCCTTAAATAAAATGGTGTAGTATTTGCATATAACTTACATACATCCTCCTGTATGCTTTTTTTTAAAGTTTATTTGTTTGATTTATTTATTTTTGGCTGCGTTGGGTCTTTGTTGCTGCGCGCGGGCTTTCTCTAGTTGCTGTGAGCAGGGGCTACTCTTCATTGCGGTGCGCAGGCTTCTCATTGCGGTGGCTTCTCTTGTTGCAGAGCATGGGCTCTAGGGCGCAAGGGCTTCAGTAGTTGTGGCGCACGGGCTTAGTTGCTCCACGGCATGTGGGATCCTCCCAGACCAGGGCTCGAACCCGTGTCCCCTGAATTGACAGGTGGATTCTTAACCTCTGCGTCACCAGGGAAGCCCCTCCTGTATGCTTTAAGTCATCTCTAGATTACTTATCATACCTAATAGGTAAGTGCTATGGAAATACAGTAGACCTTTGAACAATGGGTTTGAACTGCTGAACTGCAGGGGTCCACTTATATGTGGATTTTTTTCAATAAGTACTACAGGACTACAGGATCCACTGTTGATTGAATCCGCGGACGCTGAACCACGGATTCGGAGGGCCGAGACACTATTTTCCAAACAAGTCTCTGCTAGGCCAAAGAAATGTCAACCCAAAAAGCTAAAATCACCACAAATTCCAAATAAGTATCGTCAACTAATAATCTTTATTTCTAGAAAAATGTTACCCAAAGTCCCTTTAAAAGTAGGTTTGCATGAGTGACAAACCATTGGAAAAGATACTGTGATACTCATAGACCTAATCTACTGATAGTTTCAAATACTTTCACCAGCAGTGTTGATCTCCCATATCTCCATTTTAAGTGAAGCGACCAAATTCTACAAGAATTTGTAGCTTCATTGGTCATAGCTGATGGAACCAAGGAGGAACACCTGATCAAAGGAAAGCCTGCGGTCTCTATATGACATAGTCTGGCTTGAAAGATGAACTTGCTCCATCAGCTTCTGACTCTGGGAGATATATCGGGGAATGTAGAGAAAGAGATGCAGTTAGCAGTGGCAGCAGAACCAAAAGGACAGCAACACAGAGAGAGGCCAGGAGCTGGGGTGAGCCACGTGGGAAGATCGGGTTGCAAAGAAATTACTTTGAGGAAATAGAGAGGTTGAGAGAGGAAAGAAGGAAAGAAGGGAGGGAGGGAGGAAAACAAATGAGAGAAAGAGATGCGTACACAGACAGGACAGACGATAGACCACGTGACCCTTGAGAGGGCGTGGTTTGCCCCTAGAGGTTTCCTTGTTGGCTTTTTCCATTCAGGCCCAGCCCATAAGCCTCCTTAGAGTGAACCTCTTTATCTTCTGAGGTAAAATGAATGTATCACTGTTCCGTGTTCTGTAGCTTGCCGCCAGAGACTAACTAAAACACCCCAAAACATCTTCCTAGAAGGAGCAAAGTAAGGGGCCCTGGGGTGTGTGTTTGTGGCGGGGGGCAGGATGGAGAGACATTCAACACAGAACGCATTTTACACTGAAGAGCCTTCCTTCTTGTAACCGTGAACTTTTTGAAAATTTTTATTGTATATTGGAGTCTAGCTGATTAACAATGTTGTGTTAGTTCCAGGTGTACGGCAAAGTGATTCAGTTATACATATACATGTATCTATTCTTTTTCAAATTCTTTTCTCATTTAGGTTATTACAGAATACGTCATTATCTGTACAGAACCCCAAAGGGGTCTTTTTCTGGGATGGTTAAGGCCTGGGTCCTGCCTGTAAAAGGCAGCAGTAGCCGCTGTACTGTCAGGCCTGATGCCAGGGCCGGTGGCGGAGTCTATCACAGTCCTTTGATGTTCCCAGACAGGACAGCTTCTGCCTGCTAAATATTTATTTAATCCAATTTGGCCAATCAAACTTCAGGTCTAATAAACAATTACAGTAACAGGCAACTCTTAACCCAGAGTCCTTCTACTTCCTGAGGTCAGCCTGGGGCTTTGTTTGAAAACCAAGAGCTAGCAAAGTAGGGAGGGGGAAACCCAGAGAGAGAAAGTGCGAGAGACAGTGTGTTGTGAACATGTTTGTGTCTGTGTGAATGTGTTGAGTGGGGGAGGGAGAAGGAAGGGAAGAAATGGAGAAAAACCAAAAAAGGAAATGGGAGGCTGTGTGAAAAGGCATGTAGAAATCCTCCTCTCTCAACTGAACATACAGATTAACATGTAAAAAAGCCGACCGTGGGCTGGGTGTTCAGCCTCTCTTAATCAGAAGGCAGACACCCCTCGCCTTCATCCCCCTCGCCCATCATACTCTTGGAAAGGGGGGAGGAAGTCAGTGGGGGCTCTTCGGCTCCTATTTCTACCTCCATCCAAAGACAACTATGAACCACGTGGCTCTCCCTACCCCTCACTTAAGAGCATGTGGGGAGAAGGGACCTCACCTTCCAAAGGGCTGGGGAAAACACCCAACTCAACTCTTCCCGCGTGCTTTCCTCCGCGACAAGGAAATCTGGCGGGCTGCCGCCGTTGTTTTTCTAAACCTCTTTGCCCTAACACCACTTTGGAACATAACATGGAGTGCAAGATTCTTTATCTGCAGAGAGAAAATAAACCCTGAGGCCTATAGCAATTTTCTGCTTGTTGAATCTTGTGCCTGGTTTGTTTCAACAAAGCCCGGTTTCCTTGGCATCACCTGGCTCACTATAGAACGGGCACTTCCATGTGGGTGTAACCGTGTTCAGCAAAAGCTCTCCGCTTTGCCAGACACTTAATGTCCTGGTCAGTGTACTGCTGCCAATATCCACTCAATTAGAAGGTATTCATCATCCATTTTACTGCTCTCCCTACTGCCCATCACCCCCCTTCCTCAGCAAGACATGGGGCCCAGCAGTCCTCTCCTGTCATCCAACCTTCCCGGCAGATGCAGTTACATGGCAACCATACAGACACTTTTTTTTTTCCCCCAACTGATATTCTATGAATCCTTACAAGTTTATTAGTTCTGACTCATAACAATCCATCAGCCATAAGTGCAATAAATGATGCTTGTAAATTAATACCCACATTTCAGCAGAGGAGGTTTTACATATTAAATTATCTTTAAAGTTATAAATAAGTAACCTACGTGAAATAGATCAAAGCAATAGACATATCTCCACAAACAATACTCAGGAAGCTTCCTATTCACCAAGCAAAAGTGATTTCCGCAATGTCTTGTCAATAGACGCCCCCTCCCCACATTCCCTGCCTTTCCTCTCTTCTCCTGTAACATCATAGATCCATCACATCCAATATTGGGGTCGTTCCTTTCTTAGGAAGAATGGTGCTTCTTTTATCTAACACTCATTCTCAATGCTTCGGCTGGCTTATTGTTTTAAAAGAATAATTTAGAAATTTTCCAAGATATATTTACTTCCACGGCCTCCTCTTTATCTGTGCCCCCATCCCCCCAACAATGCCGCTTGAATAGCCTTTTTAAAATCGCTTTCTTCATTTTTATATAACACTTTTATTACATGTGTATAGATCTATAAAAAACATGGTGTTCAGTTTTTTTCCTGTCCTTTATAATCAATGTGTTGCAGGTAAGTAATAGTACACCAAATTTTATCTTTACTAAGTAATGAAGTTATGGCATGTGTGGTAATGAAGTATCGAGTCATGGAACACAGTTTCATTCAATAAATTGTTTTTGTGTAAACATGTAGGTTCTTATAGTTGAATGTTGGGTTTTGGATAGGACCTGAAAAGACCATCCCAGAAGGATCCTTAGGACCTCATTCCCTACTGAAAATTCTCCTTCCAGTATCTGTTTCAGCATTTAGATTGGGCTTCACCACTGACCTATAGGCTTCTTCTACCTTAAGAACAGATATACTGAATTTGAAGGTACCTTGTCTCTTTCTCTAAGTATCTATAAAGTTTTACTTATCTTTGCAATTTATCAAAAGAGTATTATACTTTAGGAGTTGATTTTTTTCACTCAATATTATATTTCTAAGATTGAATAGCTTTAAAAAAGTGACCTCCCGAAAGGAAGTTCTGTTGAAATCATGGTTTCGGTCGAGCTTTTCAAGAACCCAAAACATTAGAAACTCATCTTGTTTGGGAGAGCCAAGAGGCTGATTCAGGAGCCAATAGTCTATTCACTTATTTGATGAAAGCAAGGGAAGGTCAAGTTTCTACCAGGTATCAAACAACTGTATCCCATTAGCATCCAAAAATAAGTCAGAAAACACTTGTTCATTTTTATTTTTGTTTCTAAACAAGGGGGACAAGAAGGAAAGAGAGGCTGAAATGCTATTTGCCAACTTTTATTTCTAGCTACATTTTCTGAAAGATACACTCAGTAAAAAGTTTTGTAGAGATACTTTTCTTTCAGTACCGAATTAAAATCTGCATAATTTCATCAAATATTGCCCTTCCTGGAAATATAATGATTATTGCACTCTTGTTTCCTATAACTAAATATTTTATTCTTAACCTCAGTCATAGATTTAACCCACCACCACAAAACCCCACAGCACTCATGTCAGTGACAATTTAGAGTGAATTAAGGGTTAATGGCAAAAGTCTGGTCTAGACAATGCTATGTCAAGGGACATTTTTATTACTTAACCTCAAAGGCAACAACAGAAGAACTCGACTTTATGTCGGCCACTCCTGTAGCTTCACTGGCTCCTTTCTAAGGTGTCTTTTTACCCTTGCTTCTCTGTACACAGATGTGCTTTCTGCTGATGAATTTAGGAGAACTACCTCCGTAAATTACATTACACCGTTCCTGCCTTCATGCAATTTCCCCAGACTTCAAAATTTCACCAGCCAGACAGATCAAGATGCACGGACTTCAACTCAATATCCCTGCTGCATTCTGAGGCTAGACAGACAAACGCTGATTTAGCGGTTGTCTTCTAGGTAAAAGCGCTTCTTTGATACCACACACACAGTGCTCCGTGTTTTTCCTGTCTCCTGTGCCGGTGTGGACACTTACATCCCTACAGAATCTGGTCGCCAAGGGCTATGTGTGGTCTCTGAGGCCAGGAGATTTTAAAATACAGGCAATGACATATTCTGACACTATAACAGGGAACATTTTGAACTGCCCGTAGTCCTTGGGTAGGTACTTAGTACTAGAGATGGGGAGAGACAGGGCAGGGATACGTAGTCCTGGGCATCAAGGGCACAGAATAGCCTCCAGGTGGGGGGAGTCATAGGGACCGCCTAGTCCAACTCCATCCATTCACAGCAAAGGAAACGAAGACCCGGAATCATGAAGTGATTTGCTCAAGGTCACAGAGCCAGTCTGAGGCAAGCTAAGGCTAGAACCTGCATCTACTATCAGTTAGTAAGGCTTCTTACACTTCAAGCCACCTCTGGATTGGAAAATCAGAAAATATAACGACACTTTAATGCATACGCCATATTAACATTAGCACATTGCATATTATAATCATGCCTGGGTGACGAGATATGAGATGGTTGTGGGAGTGGAGTGATGGTGGTGGTGGTTATAAAAGGGGATGAGATATTTTAATAGCCTGCTGCCTTCTGAAACAATGGCACAATTTCCTTTTGCCTCCAGGGTTACACAAGGGATCAAGATAAAACTCTAACGCAAACTACTATATATAGGAGAGATGAACAACGCAGTCCTACTGCATAGCACAGGGAACTATATACAATACCCTGTGATAAACCATAATGGAAAAGAATATGAAAAAGAATATATACATGTATAACTGAATCATTTTGCTGTATAGCAGAAATTAACACATTATAAATCAACTATACTTTAATAATTTTTTTAAAAAAAGATGAAACTCTAAATTGAAACAAAAACAGTTCATTCAAGTCAATGGAGGCTATCTTTTCCTTGATAAAAGTGGTTTAAAGATATAGATGATGTATTTTATATATATCAAAGATATACTTATTGTATCTATATTAAATAATATATCTGTGTATATATGAATATATTTTAAAGGTATATATGTGTATTACATGTATTGTAATTTTAAAAATGAGACTAATTTTTTTAAATTAACTTATTTATTTTTGGCTGTGTTGTGTGTCTTCATTGCTGCACACAGGCTTTCTCTGGTTGTGGCCAGTGGGGGCTACTCTTCATTGCGGTGCAGGGGCTTCTCATTGTGGTGGCTTCTCTTGCTGTGGAGCACGGGCTCTAGGCACGTGGGCTTCAGTAGTTGTGGCTCGCGGGCTCTAGAGCGCAGCCTCAGTAGTTGTGGCGCAAGGGCTTAGTTGCTCTGAGGCATGTGGGATCCTCCCGGACCAGGGCTCGAACCAGTGTCCCCTGCATTGGCAGGCGGATTCTTAACCGCTGCGCCACCAGGGAAGTCCTGAGACTAATTTTAATGTATGGCCAATGGTACTCACAGTGCTATCCAGTGCACAAACACTTTCGGATATACACAAACCCAATTACTATAACGTGTGGTACAGCTATTGTCTTTGCCAGACACAATTTTCCTAGTCATCTTTTCTAACCTTGATGTACATATGACTAAAG
Organism: Balaenoptera physalus; assembly: GCF_965194825.1. Taxonomy (NCBI): domain Eukaryota; kingdom Metazoa; phylum Chordata; class Mammalia; order Artiodactyla; family Balaenopteridae; genus Balaenoptera; species Balaenoptera physalus. The sequence continues at coordinate 27,047,814 of NC_138884.1, forward strand.
AAGAGTCTGTCACTAGTAGTGCTTCCCACACTGCAGACCATGAAGGCTGGCTTCTAATTTAAGTCTCTATTCCATGAACAGCTTTACTTCCTCTCCCTCCTGGAACACAGGATACCTTTACTCAGAAAGACCCACGGCCACATCACTGATTCTTTGCTACTCTTCATTCTCCACATTCTGATGCTACCTCTTCAATGAGTGTCTCTTGTATGTGTTTCTTCCTCTCTCACTGCCACAGACTTGGCTGAGGTTCCCTTACCTTTTATATAAACTATTACTGTAAAAGTCTTGATTCTATCCTCATTTCTCTTCATTCTTGACAGAGGCATCAGAATGATCATCCTAAAGCACAACTCCAGACATCATTAAGTTACTCAGAAATCTTCCATGGCTCCCTACGGCTGAGTGAAGTCCAAACTTCTTGGCATGACCTCCCAGATACTCCAAAAGATGGCTCAGTCTGGCTTACGACACTGACTCTATCCTCTAGGCACCTCCTGGTATTCCTATCAAGTTCCTACCGACCTCTGTTTGGAATGCCCTTTTCCCACACTTTTATCCCCACCCCAGGCTCTGTCACCACCAGCCAGAGCACTATCTATCCTTCAAGGCCCATACTCAACAAATCCTTTCCCAAATCTCTCAGTTACAATTTAGTCTCTTCTCTCCTGGGCTTCCACAGCACTCTGTTAATATCTCTAATGATAGCTCTTAATACATTATTATATGTCTTTTTTCTCCATTCAACTATAAATTTCCTGAGGGCTTTGATACCTCCTATATGTCTGAACAAGGCACCAGTACAGGGCCTTCTGCATACTACTTGAATTTGAATGCACTTCTACACGCCAAATCATTTGTTACTGCTGTACTTTTCCGACCCGCTCTACCTCTTCTACATTGCTTAAATTGTTTTTTAGGCGTACCTTTACACTTTCCCTTCCTCGCCCTTCCATTGCCCCAACCACTAATACTGCATTTAATCTGCCAGCAACCACCTTCACTTGTATTTAGCAAACTTACTTTCTCCACATTTATTCCAATTAATCTATGTCATATCGGCACAATATCTTAGTCCATTTGGGCTGCTATAAGAAAAATATCATAGACTGGATGACATAGACAACAGAAATTTATTTGTCACTGTCCTGGAGGTTGGAAGTCTGATATCAGGGTGCCAGAATGGTCAGGTGAGAACCCTCTTCCAGGTCAAAGACTTCTCCTTGTGTCCTCACATGGTGGAAGGGGCAAGGGAGCTTTCTTGGCCACTTTTACAAGGGCACTAATCCCATTCCCACTAATCCCACCTAATCACCTCTCAAAGGTCCCACCTCCTACTACCATCACCTTGGGGGTTAGGTTTCAACATATGAATTTGGGGGACACAAACATTCAGCCTACAGAAATATCTCAAGGTTTACTAGGGCATCTAAAGTAAAGGATGATTGGAATCTGCACCCCTTACTTCCTGTCTATGTGACTTCAAGCAAGGTACTTAACTGCTCTGAGCCTTGGTTTCCTCACCTGTAGAAAAGGACAGTAATTCTTCAATTCCATGAGGATTACTGCAGCAGTAATATAGGTAAATCACCTGGCATAGAGGAGGCATTCAATAAATAGTACGTGGTAGATTTTAGACCTGGCCAAAGAAAGTCGGCTGAGAAAGGAAGCAAATTGTTCCCCTAAGCCTAAGTTAGCTGCTTCATGAATGAACCCAAAACTTAGGTCCCTCCTTGGGGGCCCACTTGGCTTCTCTCCAGCACACTGGCTTTCTGAATTCCTTCACATGGATGCCATTACTTATCTCTCTTCACATGTACAACACGATGCAATGCCCGGCACATGTCACCCTTCACTTTAAGAGCACAGTAGAGCTCAGTCTCCGTTTCTGCCGTGTCCCAGTACACAGAGATATAACACCAGGGGACTGCTGTTCATTAAGATTTACTTACATAACTCAGGAGTTGGCTCAATTCTCAGACTTTGTTATTAATGATATTGTCCCGTGATCTATGTTAAATATAGATCATGAGCGATGCTGATGAATGAGTTGGATGTCACATTTGTGTTAGTTCAATTACAGTCATACGTTTAAAATGCTCTCCACCCCTACTATGCAGATTTGGTCTAGGGTTTCATTATGATGACATAATATTCCTTTCATTTTCTTAAAGACATGTTGCCTTTTTTATTTTGTTTTCTATTTCTAGATTTAGCTGTACATTATTGGCACCTTATGCTGCCCACATTACAGAATTTGGTAATAACTTATACTATCTTTGAAAATTCTTTTCAGGGTATAAGATTTTCTAGTCTAAATTGTTATATGTGTTTAATCTTTGGTTTTCCTACCATATTGTAGATTCTGCGAAATAATCCATGGACTCATGAATTTATCACTGTAAGTTTCTGAAACAAAGCCATCAACACACAGAGGTAGGTTGATGAATTAGGTATAAAACTTTCAACTTGTACTATATTAAGAAGTTTTCTCCCCAAGTGTCATGCTGTAGTCTCCTTCCAATGCACAAAACTAGGGTAATCCTAATTTGCCGTCACTGCTGGTGGTGGTACTGGAGTCCTTTTTTCAGGGTTGGGGGAGAATTCTGGAGGCAGAAAGAATGATAATCATGACCAGACATCAACAAGGCATGTGCATGTATGTGTGATATGTGCATGTATGTGTGTCAGCACGTGTTGTGTGCATGTGTGTATGTTTAGAGAGTTGAGATACATGCTAAGCCTCACTAGTTGCAAGATATAGAGAGAAGGTTAGCTTCTGGGCCCTTTGATATAATATGCCTTCATATTTCAGGATGAAACATACAACTGAGTGAATTACTCAATCTCTCTTACTTCCCATTAGAAGCCTTTAACACCAAACAAGGAGGCATAGCATCAAGGAGGACACAACCCAGAGGATTTCATTACCTTCTTTAATAGCCAAGCTAAGAGATTCAGGAGTCCATGCCCACTTAACCGTGGGCTGATTAACACAAAGGGCTGCAGCTTTGTTCTTTCCCATCCTCTGCCCTGCTACAAACAAGCTGTGGCCTGGAACCACCGTGTGATTACTGAAGTCAGTTCTCTGTGATGAATCTGGTCATGACACTGACTGGAAGAAACGAACCAGACATCTCAGCTGAGAGCCACTACTTTATGACCATGACATGAGACCCTTGGGCTCCCATCATCTTAGGTTGTATCTTATTTAAATCACTCATCAGAAAGATGATTTAAAGCAAACTTCAAGAATGTACAATTTCATGACTCTTTTTTCTTACTGAGGTATGCCCCCCGTTGTATCTATTCCTACCATTGATGAGAAAAAACTTGGGTTTCTGGTTCTCGCATGTAAAAAAGACACACAGTATATGTGTAAACTACATAGAAACACATGTTTGAGTAGTTACATTGGAAAACTGACTTGTGATTTGGTTATTTTATTCCTCAGCGCTAAATAAAGCAGCTATCTATGAAGTTACAGTGAGACAAAGCATTTTCAGCTTGACAGGTTAATTTGGGCAACAGTTTTTGCTCTGCTATATTAGAATAATGACCATCATAATTCAAAACAACTGATATTAAGTTTTTGCCAAGGTAAAATGTTTATATAAATGTGTTTGTATTTTGATCTTTTTCTTCAACAAAACATATAATTTCATAACAAGAATATAAAATCAAAATTTATTTTACTGATACCTATGAAATGGGGTGCCGACAAAAATAAAAAAGAATGTTTCACTTAAATAAAAAGATTCTTCCAAAATGAAACATTTAAAATATAGGATTGTTTTGAATAGCACCTTGCCCCACCAATCATATAATATCAAAGAATAGAAAGCGTCTTCTATTAGAGGAAAAAAGTTTATAATCTTTACAGCATATGGAGGTAAAAGAAGATATTGGAGAAGCCAGGCATGATTGACAGGAAAAGAATAAAGAGGACCCACAATTGATGGGTCCTGGAAGGGCTCTAGAGAGGCCACAGATTGCCAGGGGCTAGAAAAGTAAAGTGTCCCTGCTTTGAAAATAGAGAAAAGAAGTAGAGAAGAAACAAACCGAACATTAGGGAAGAAGAAAAGGAAGCCAGTGGAATTTGAGCCCTGGGGTGGGAGGCGGGTTATGGGCGAATGGGCACAGGAGGATGTTTACAGTTTATTTAAGGAGATAAGCCCATTGCAGCAATCTTGGAATTCTAGGGAATGGTCAGCTGTGGATCCACGTGATTATGTAGAGTATCATTTGGGCTAAAATGCAAATAGAAAGAACCAGGACCAAGTGTGGATGTGTATCGAGTTAGATTTAATACCTACACTGAACGTATGTGATTTACTTGTTTAGAATATGTTCAATGGAGATCTTCTTGCAGTAGCAGATTTTATATGCTAAATAGCTCCCTTCTGTTGATTATCCACAATCTGTTGATTATTCACTACAAAAAGTCTGAAATACAACATGGTACTAAAGGTTAGGTTGCAGCCCAAAGGCAAAAGTTTAAAAAAACGGAGGATTCCCTCACCCCAAGTCCTAGGAAAGGATAAAGGCAAGTTCCAGGAACTTTTGATTTGAGGTCGGCTCTGGGCAGTTTCATTCACTCTCCCAGGCTTCCCTTTTTCCTTCTTATTTCCCTGGGCCATTAAGGGGAGTTTCGCTTCTCTGCTTTTTAAATTTTAGTTTCTCAATTAAGACTGAATTATTCCAAGGCAAGTAACTCTCCCTTTAGGGCACAGCATGGTGACTAAAGTTAATAATAGTCTATTGCATATCTGAAAGTTGCTCAGAGAGTAGACCTTAAAAATTCTCATCACAAGAAAAAGAAACTGTAATGTGTGGCAATGGATGTTAGTTAGACTTACTGTGGAGATCATTTCACAACATATACAAATATCGAATCATTATGTTGCACATCTGAAATTAATATAATGTTGTAGGTCAATTATACCTCAATAAAAACATCTTAAATAAGTATTTGCATATCATATCCGGAATTTATCAGAAGAATTTTTTTAAAGTTAAGTAAAAAATCATTTAACCTTAAATTTGAATTTAAAATATCAGTCTAAATCCATGACAGTTTTTCTTAAGAAATACACACACACAGTTCCTAGCTCTGTCAACTGAAAGGCCTAAGAGCGATGACGATCGCGTAGCAAGGGGCACCCCTCGGGCCCAGTTTGTGGCCTCCAAAGACTATCTTCCACTAAAATGAAGAAGGGGTCCTTGGAAGGATGGCTGATTCCAGACTTTTTTTTTTAAAGACTGAATTATTCCAAAGAACTCTTTCTATTCCTGCAGATTATTTGAATTATCATTTTACTTGCTTCTGAAGAATTCAGGCTTCCCTGGTGGCGCAGTGGTTGAGAATCCGCCTGCCAATGCAGGGGACACGGGTTCGAGCCCTGGTTTGGGAAAATCCCACATGCCGCGGAGCAACTGGGCCCGTGAGCCACAACTACTGAGCCTGCGCGTCTGGAGCCTGTGCTCCGCAACAAGAGAGGCCGCCATAGTGAGAGGCCCGCGCACCGCGATGAAGAGTGGCCCCCGCTTGCCGCAACTAGAGAAAGCCCTCGCACAGAAACGAAGACCCAACACAGCCAAAAATGAATAAATAAATAAATAAAATTTAAAAATTAAAAAAAAAAATGCTGTGGACCTGAGTGGGGAGAAAATATTTTTTAAAAAATTAAAAAAAAAGAATTCAGATGTTTGAATGACTTCCAGCAATACACTGATGTGACTTTGTCCAAAACCTTGTAAAGAAACACTTTTAAAAAGATGTATCCTTAAGCCCGGAAGTTTCATACTTGGTATTATGGATTGATGATTGCTGGATGCCAATTCCTCTTTTTTAATAGTCAAACATTTATCCTTAATACTAAAACTAAACCACAGACAAGACAGCATTTTCCACAACACTCTTTCAGATATAATTTGAAGTCAAAGTTTTAACTGCATGGAGGTACTTAAAGGTTAACAAATCATCATGTTAACTTTAGCTTCACCAACTTTGTTTCACCGAGTTTAGATAGCCTGATACTAGATAGATATTTAATAAATGTTTGTCCTAGGCAGATTTTCCCCTATATTTTATAAAACTAAAACAAAATTTTATTTCAATTGTTAGAATGTTTCAATTCCTCTAGGTCATGGTTTTACCAGCACAGCTTCATCTACCTACCCATGTACATCATACCAAAGCATTTCAAGCAGGCAGTGGTTTTTAATAAGCCACTGTATGAAACAAACAAAAAAAAGGGGGAAGGTGTTGCCTGGGAACTAACAGCTGTAATAAGGAGCCAGCGGATTGCTCCCTAATAAGTGTATGCACTGCACATCTCCTCAGTCCTGATTAACTACATTCTATTTTAGCATCAGACATCTTCTAATGAGAAAATGTTAAGTTTCCCCAAATGGTATGATGGTAGAATCAGAATGGAAAATACCAATAAAACTTTGTGAACACTATATAACCCCCAGATGTGGGCTGGTTTCATCCTTCTTAGTTCCATCTTGATGTGTTTTGAATTAATCATTCAGTATACACAATAGTGAAAACTTAACGATGTGCAAAGTGCGGCAAAATCTTAACGTTCAGAAGCTATAGATAATATATGCACCAGACTCACACTAAAGTCTTTAAAGGCAAGGTGGTATTTATTATTCTTCTAGATAAACCATCCAGGCTGATTCTTTCAGACTCAGGGAACGTGGGTTTCAGCAAATTTTCATGGTTGATAGGAAGGACTTGTGGCCAGAATCAAGTACTTTTCAGTCTGTGAAATGAGCCTGACAATGTGAAAAATCTCAATGCAGTAATTTTTTTTTTCTTTGACCCTAAACACACAGGTATGTACAAACACAGAAAGGTAATTCCTGAATAGTCAAGAAATAACTAGACCAAACACATAGCTGCTAGTTCAGGGGATAATATGATGAATAATTACAAATTTTTTTTTAAAAATGTAAGTTTCCGGGCTGGACAAAATTTATTTCCAGTAGAATAATTAGTGCATTACTTAAGTAAAAGTCAAAATGAAAGCCTTCCAAATAGCCTAAGTTGACATCCCTGGTTTTATTCAAGTAAACAAATATTAAGTACTACGGTAAGGGCTACAAAAAGAGGAATAAAACATGCTTCCTGCCCTCAGGGAGCTTATCAATTCACTGAGAGTCAAGAAATAGCATATTTCTTAAAATACCATATATCGACTCCTACTGATGCTTAAAGGAAAACAAAAAAGCACCTGAACTTCTCCAGACACACATACACACACACACACCCACCCACCCTTTACAAAGGCAAAGGTTGCAACATGCTATAATTAAGCTCACATCCTGGCAGTAAAAAACACAAAGTTTTATTCTAAATATAGAGGAAGACTCTCCACATTGCACAACCTCTCTGACTGTTGTTGTAAAACTTTCACCATTGACATGTCAGCACCACCGCTGCATAAAAGAATCACTCTTTCTGAAAATACACAGACAGTACACATGAAAATTGGACCACGTTAATTTTTCATTTGCAGTGGAGATTTTCTTAACATCTCGGGTCAATTTTATTCCTTCCTTGTCCCTCCTCTAGCTTTAAACTGCTATTTAAATGGCATTTTTCTTCTTGCTCCCAAGGTAGTGAAGTGCTGTTTGCCAAATGGACATGAGAGCTAGCCAGAGCCCAAGGCTTAGGTCTCAGTCCCCAGATCTCCTCCAGGGATGAAACTGGTCCACAGCAGAGAAGCTACATACACAGGCTGGCTGTCAGGCACCCAGGGAAAGTCCTGCTCAGTGAAACACCAACAATACTAGCATGAAAATGACCACTTCCTAACACACCAGATTGGACTCAGTACTATTTACTAAAACGATTACAAACCTGAGAGCAGTTGAGCGCACACCTTGCAAAACACCCCCAAGCCCCGAGCAGAAGGTAGGGCTGATGTGAATTTACGGAACTGAAAGAACATTAGAGGATTGTGGTAAGTGTTTGGGCTTTTGTATTCCTGCCACCTGGAATTCAGGTGAACCTGGAGCAAGGTAACCCCTCTAAACGTTACCCCTTAGAGTAACCGCTCAGTTTCTTCAATGGAAAATAGTGATAATAACGGTACCTTCTTTGTTGGATTATTGTGAACATTACATGTGATGATACACATAAAGCCTTCAGTATGGTGCTTGATGCACAGAAAATCTTAATAAAAGGTAACTAGTATTAGTTTGTAGGACAATAAAAGCCACTGCTCTACACCAGAAAGTTATACATGGAAGTATACAAAACAAAACCTATGTAGAAAACCCAACAATTTACAGCGATAAATTAGATGTAGAGGAAGAAAACACACTCCCAAGTGCTCTTTCTATTCTGTGCTACACTTGGGAATCTAAGAACAAGTGACAGGGCTTTCGGGGAAAATATTTCAGCTTTCAAATAACTGCTTGGAAAAGGACTAAAACTATATTTAACTGCCTCTCGGGCAATTAGACCATGGCCATTGCCACATCTGCTATTTGCTCATCAGGAAACTGCTTCCAAGACATTTAACATTCATAGCTGTATTAGCTCATTATTAATACCCCGGAAATTCACCATGACACTATTAACTACAGCGCAGAATTGGATACAAGGAGGCTCCACCTTGGTTTCAACTCATCTAAGGGGATTATGAACGGAATTCCCTAAAGGACAACACCAGAAAGTAGTCTCAAACATGGACTGAATTAGAGCAAAGTTCTAATGAATACTCTACTTCTAAAAACTTTTCTTCAACCATCTCCGTCTTCTACTCAGACTTTATCTCTTCATAGTCCCAGAAAGTAATCATTATAAGAGCAAACATTTATGTGGCACTAACTACGTGTCTGTAAGTGCAGACACTTACATATGTTAATACATTTAATCACCACAAGAGCCCTAAGAGGTAGAAACTATTAGTGTCATCCCCATTGCACATAGGAGGAAACTGAGGCACGGGTGGGTTAAACAACACACCGGTAGTGCCTGAGCTGGGATCTGAACCTGGGCAGTTTCATCCCAGGGTTCGCACTCTCCCCTCTAGCGATGCAGCCTCTGTGCCTTATCGACACGCTTCTCAACGTACAGAAGCGGTGGTAGAAATTACTTACTCTCAGGCTCTTATCATAAGACAGAGGCAGGATCAGAAATAGAACTCCCACTTTTTCAGTGCTCTGCGTTGGCCCATGTGCTATTCCTCTGACATCAGGGTAAAAAGAACTCTTTCCCATGAATGCCCATTAAGATCAGAGATTACACCAAGTACAGTTTGTCACAAGGAAACCAGCAAGCATGTCAATGAGACAGCCTGACTTATAACATGTTTTACTCTAAAGAAATTTCTATCATTTGACATATCATCTGAATATAACGTTCGACTCCCAATGTACAAATTCTCCACGTGATGGCTAATTTTATGTGTCAATTGACTAGGCTATGGTGCTCAGTTCTTTGGTTAAACACCAGTCTAGATGTGGCTGTGAAGGTTATTTCTTTAGATGTGATTAACATTTAAATCAGTAGACTTTGAGTAAAGCATTGCCCTCCTTAGTGTGACTGGGTATTATATATACATCCCTATATATGTATATGTACATATATACCCACACGTTATCGACATATAGGATATATGTGATATATATAATATATATGATGTGTATGTGTATACATATATCTATCTCATATGTAAGGTATATATATATATCTCTTATTTTCATATATATATATTTACACACACACAGCTATTGGCATATATACCCTATTGGATACATAGATATATGTATCTCTATATCCTCACATACATATCATAGACATATATTTGTCCTCTTGGTTCTTTTTCTCTGGGGAACTGACTCATCCACCCCAGAACCCAGCCTCTATCACTTTTACATACAAGGCTCTTGATATACAGTCACGAATTGTTCTAGGTAGAGCCTCCTTCCTGATTTCCCATTGTGGTTCTTACGAGAAAAGATGAAGCTGGCTATTTTAAGCACAAGCACACTGACTAACACACTTTTTGGAGCTGGGTAACACACTCTTTCTGGTTTGACCATGGAGGAGTCTAATCCACATGCCCTCTGTGAACGGTTGTGGTTTGACAGGCTACAAAGACACACACCCTGGCCTGTGGAAGTCCCCAGACAGGGCCCCAGAGACCCGCTGCCGCCCAGCTCAGAATCCCGCCAAGTCCCGCCCCGTGGGAAGGGCACCACCCACCATCGTGGCTTTTGGGTGCCACTCTGCGCCAGCCCCAGAGGCTTGAAGAGGTGATTTGGTTGACAGTGGTATTTTGGTAAGCATTTCCTCCCAAGATCTGGCGAAGTCCCTCGGGACTCCGATGGCTCCCAACTTCTATCTGCACGTGGGCTTGGTTGTCATCCTCTTATTTTGCTGGCTGGCAGTCCTCCCATTCCAGCTGTCCGAATTCCTCTCCTGTTCCAGCTCCCAAAGAAAGGACCCCACAGAAAACCAATATTTACTTCCTTAAGAAAAGATCTCAAAAGACCGATCTCCTTCTTTTTCCCCCTCCTTCTGTCTTTCTCTCCATCCCACCCAAACCACAGAGCCCTGGATCTGGTAAAGGGCCAGTGCTGGGAGCCGGGAAGAAGTCACACGGAGAACATCCACGGTTGCCCAGAGCTGTTTTCCTTGTGGCTTCTTCAGTAGCAGGCACACTGCCTTCAGTGTTTACAGTCAGCAATTTCGAATGTGCTGACATGGAGAACCGTGACCACAGAGGCCACGCAGACCAGCAAGGAAGAGAAAACCCAGGCGGAAATGCCCAGGGGGACGCGAGGCCTCTTTCCTCCCCTGCCTGCCGGAGCTCCACCGGTAAGGCCACCGGCTCATAGAGGCCGGGCTGGATGGTAGGGAAAGGATGCGGCTCACCTCCTTCTGCTTTTTCCTTCCATCACTGCTTCATCTCAAAGTTTCTATTCTGGGGGCTGACGCAGGCAGAGCTGTGGAGGAGGGAGCCATCCCTCCACCACTGACAGGAGGTGGCGGGAGGGAGGTTAGGCTGCGATGTTCCCAGCAGCTTCAGAATTTCTCCCTCTCCAACATTTAACTTACAAAAGTTCTTTATATTGTTGATTTGTTTTTGCTCATTTTTTTCCCCTCTAGTAGCAAAGAAAGTTTTGTAAGTAAAAAAAAATTGAAGATTGCTGTGTAGCAAGCCTAGCAAGAGAGGAGGGCGTGGGGAGGGACCATTAAATTAAATCTTGAAAAGGACAATAAGAATATTGCTAGACTGTTTTATAGGTAGACTACGATTTGGGGATTCTGGAATCCCTCTGTTCTTGGCTCTATCTGGGTTAGATAATAGGGATATCATTTAGTTTGAGGAGGTCAAATAGTGTTCAGGTGGGCAATGGATTTCCCTGTTCACAGACAGATGCAGTAGGGCAGTTCTGGGACCTGGGCTCACGTTACTAGCAGGGGCAAAAGCTGAACTTGCTCTTTGGCCTCCTGAATAAAGTGGTCATTCTCAAACTCTCACAGGTCACATCTGTGGTATAAAAATCCCTTACCAACCTCTCTACTGTCCTCCCACATGCCAAGAGTCAAAAACCCCACTCACTGTAATTACAAAAAAAGCCAGGTACATTTGGGGATGAAAACTATGGCAGAATGGCTAGCTGTCTACCAAAGATGTGTGCCCCCCTTCACCTGTATGGATTGGATACTGGTGATTGGTTGCCCAGTAAAGAACTACATTTCCCAGCTCTCCTTGCAGCTAGATGGAGATACTCGACTTAGTTCTTGCCAAAAGATTGTAGGCAGAAATGATGTGTGCCATTTCCAGGGGTGACCCATAAAAACCTCCAGCAAGATTCCCCATGATCTTCTAGGCTCTCTTTTTTCCCCATCAGCTGGAAGCAAAAGGTTCCAAAACCCATGGACAAACTTCAAGATGGAAGGAGCTCGTTGCTTGTCCACTGAATGCCCACATTGGCCTGTTGCACAAGACAGAAATGAACTTTCAGTGGTAAGCCACTGGGGATTTTAGCGTTCTCTATTACAAGAGCTACAGCACAAAATCAGTGCGTCATCAGAGGAAAAAGTATCAATTTAATTAGACACAGTGACATAGATGTTAAACATGGATACCATTTGGGTTAAAAAAAAAATATTCGCTCACATACGCTTATATATGCTTGGGATGTCACTAGAAGGAAACATAAGAAAATGGTAACAGTGGTTGCTTTTAGGAAAGGGAACTGGGAGACAGGAAAAAAAGGGGTAGAAAAGAGATTTATCTTCCACGATATACTGTTTTTCACATTTTGAATTTTGTACTTTGTGCATTTATTACCCAGTCAAAAGTTACATTTAAAAAACACAAATTCTGAAAGCACCCCATTTTCTGACCACCTGGAGAATGCTTACAGACACGACTATTAGTCCCCAGGGCCTTTTTTGAACACCAGTGGTACGAAGTGTTGACATTTAAAAATACATAAAACTGTACTTTTCTTGAAAATTCCAGGGATGGGCAGAAGTAGCTGCTATTCCCACAGTGCATCTGAATTCTTGGGGTTAACTTCCTCATCCCCTTAGAGACCTTCCTTTCCTTCCAGTGGTGACAGGAGGCTGAAATGAGAGAGGAGTTGTCCCTTCTGCTGGATCGGGTTACTGCTGTGTGTCGCACAAGTTATTCACAGTGCTCGGTAAAAAGAAGGATTCCCGGACCTCTTTCCTGAAAATCTGGATTCAGTAGTTCTGAGGTGCAGCCTGGGAACCATATTGTTAACAAGTGTCGGTGGACCCCCATGCCCAGGCACAGTTGGGAAACCCCATTCTCATTTGTCTGTGTGTCCTGCCTGTCACCTCGGATAAGTTGCTTCACTTTCACCTTTTATCTCCCTGGAATACAGAGAATGAAATTTCTGACCTGTGAAACTCAGAAGTGTCTGTTGAGACTAGGTGATGCCTGTGAAAAAGGCTGAACTCCCCACGTCATGAGATTTACATACAAATGCCAACGATGATGATAATTACTGATGATAATTACACATGTTGGCATGTGTGTTTTGGATTCCTATTTTATGTTTTAAAATTCACTTTATCAAAAAAATACTTCATTTTGAAAGAGAAGGGTGGGGGTGAAAAACACGTCTCTGTTTCTGTGGAAAAGCTTTTCTAAGAATTTCAGCTGTGCTGATAGGTGTTTAGTAGGGAGCTCACACTGGGCCGATCCTCCACGCATGACAAGTACGGACGCTTCCAGAATGCACAGAGCAGGGTAGGAGCCACAGGGAGGCTCCGTAGGTGAGCCCACTGGCTGGAGACGAGGCCAATTCAAACACAAGGATATTCAGGCAGCAACTGGTTCTGTGGCAGATTACCATATGGAACGGGGATGGATGCAAGAGATTCACTTTGCTTGAGAACTATCTCACGCCGTCCAGCTGGCCCTGGACCATTTTATTTTCTGTTCAGCTCACAGGTCCCATCCTTATCTCTGAATATTCTAAAATCTTTCACACCAAAAGGCCATCCACAGCCAAGCCCTCTATGTAGCTCAGAGTCAGACTGGTTCATATCCCTGATTGCAATTTTCCTATACATCAATTATCCAAACATAGAGAGGACAAACCATGGAGATGCTTATTTCCTGGGAAATAACCTGAGTGGTTAATAAAACTTGTTTGGAATGACACGATGCGTTTTCTAAAATATCTTAAGAGTAAACCTTGATATTTCCTAAGGAATAACTTGAAGAGTTTTTTTTAATTTAAAAGTTTCTCTATAAAACAGAGGGGAGAGGAGAGAGAGAATCAGTACATTTAGATCACAAGTTTTCTGTTTACTCTTTGGAGAACATTCTAATTTTTTAACTATCAGGTCCAAAAAGGGAACAATATTCACTAAAAAGAAAAAAAAAGAAGAGATAAAGATGTGAAGTGATGGATATTAATTAACTAGATGGGGGGAATCCTTTCACAATGTATATGTGTATCAAATCCTTTCACAATTTATACATATATCAAACACCTTACAATTTTATTTGTCACTTATACCTCAATAAGGCTAAAATTTAAAACAAACACAAAGGGAAATGTTAACATGACCTATTGTTAATACAAATTATTTCCCTTTTCTTTTTGGCAACTACCTCATACATCAGGTGCTGTTTAAATTTGTTTTATCTCTTTCCATCCTTCTCAAACAAATGAAAAAAATGTCCCTGTTACAATATTTATTATAAAGCATCCTTCATTCCAAATGGGCCCCCTGTACTGCAGAGTGTCTTTAAATGGACCACCTAAAAGCCTGCAGTAGAGATTTCTGGCCCTCATCAGAGCTGGCTCTCCTCCTTTTCTGAGTGTATGGGAGGATTTCCCAGGCTCCCATGTGGTTAATCTGGGGCCATGCAGATAGTCTGGCCAATAGGCTATGAGCAGAAAAAGAGCCCCCGTGAATTCTCCACCTTTTCTTCTGCTGCTGCAGCAAACCTTGAGGTCACATATCGAGATGGCAGTGTCAAAAGATGGTGGAGCCTCTGTCAGCCTGGATCCCTGAGTGACCAGGTGGAGCAGAGCCTCCGCACCCTTCTCCCACGAACTTCGAGTTGGAAATGTGGCAGGAGCAACATTTGTTGTGTTAAACCAGTGGGATGAGGGGGGCAGGTACAACTGGTTACTGCAAGATAATCTTGCCTTTTCTGATTCACCAAAGCTACTGGTCTAAAATCTCTGAGTTCCAGTCAGGACACTGGACTTCCTATCAATGTAATTAGTAGACAAGTCACCTAATCTTTCTGAGCTTAGGGTTTTTTGTTTGACTGTTCGCTTTGTTTCGGTTTTTTAACTGTACAATGGGAATAATGTATTCTGGCATGTTTACCAGCCAGGGATATGTGAGCATCAAATGAATTTTTCTGAAAGCATTTTGAAATCTGTAAATCATAACCCTAGGTGTGAAGTGCTAGCCTTGCTGCAGTGGGTATATCTGGAGAACTTAAGGGGCTAAATTTGACTGCTTTTGGGGGGATCAGTTATTGGAATTCACGGCTTCATCATTCTTAAAATGCCAAGCAATACATTCCACTTATAGATCAGGATCATGAAAAGTCACATTCTGATACCACTTGGAGAATAATTTGTTATCTTAAAAATGTCAGGGCTAGCTGAATGGTTTCAGAAGCCTCACTTCCAGCAAAAGCAAACTCAACTATTTTGCCTTTGGCATAAAAAGAAAGGAAAAATAGAGGCCCCAAGTGAAAGGTTTGGCACAAAGCCCTTCATTCCTCCCACAGCCTGTCAGAGGGGAGGCGGGAGGGAGAACACAGGGGAGGAACAGAGAGCTTGGGCATTCCAGACTCCACCCCTGCACAGGGAGGCAGGGAGAGCCATGTATATTCAGGAGGGGTAGTACAAATCTATGCTTGTGTTACTCTCACAAAGAAGACAGATTTCTCCATAGAGGAGAGGGGAAACGGAGGAGATGGCCTCCACACAGAGAAGATCTAGAAGCAGGGCCAGCGTCTGTGTGCCCTGCTGTCCCTGACAAAGGGCCGAGGCACTCTGCTTCTAACCCAGGAGAAGGGCTTCCTGACCCTGACAGCAGATGACACCGATCCACAAACAGATCTGCAGAGGGCTGTTGTCACCCAGCTGCTTGGATTCTCAGATAATAACAGCTGCCTTTTTTTGAGCACTTACTAAATGCCAAGCACTGACATTTTAAATACCGAGAAACTGAGTCACAGCAAGGCTAAGTAACTTGTCTGAGGTCCCAGAACAGAACTGGGATATAGCGGAACCAGGACATGTGTACACTGCTATATGTAAAATGGATAACCAACAAGGACCTACTGTATGGCACAGGGAACTCTGCTCAATATTCTGTAACAACCTGATTGAGAAAAGAATATGAAAAAGAATAGACACATGTATATGTATAACTGAATCACTTTGTTGTACACCAGAGACTAACACAACATTGTCAATCAACTGTACTCCAATACAAAATAAAAAGTTAAAAAATAAAATAAAATAAAAAGATAACCAAAAAAAAAAAAAAAAACCCACGAAAAACAACAACCCAGACAGTCTAGCTCTAGATGCTGCAGTATTAACCACTGCATTTATCAGGGAGGGATAGAAAAAGGGAGGGAAAACAGGGGCAATCCTATCACCTGCTACGTGCCTTGCAATGGGCTTCAGACACTTTAACTCGCTTCATTTTCATATCTTTTCTAACAACTGGTATTCATTCCCCATTTACAGGTGAAGAAACAGAGGCTCAGAGAGGTCAATTAAGTTGCCTAAAGTCACAGAGCCAAAAAGTGAAACGTCAGGAATCAAGTCCAACCTGACTATGCCAGATTAAAGTGGGAAGGTTTCTGGCTGAAAAATATGCCAGAGTTTGGGGAAGAAATCAAATACAATAATAAGGCAGAGAAAAGAAAGACTATGGAAGGTAGGTAGAAGCTGGCACTTCTGGGTTCTGAGAAATAGAACAGATCTAAATATAGGATAAAACCTATTGATAGAGTTCCCTTTATCACAGAGCCTTTTTGTCCTTAGGGTAAAAAAGATGGTGAATTGACTGTTTGGACCAAAGAAAGATAGTCCTGCACACCAAGCAAACCTTTTTTTTAACTCAGTAAATGGAGTTACTACGAAAGTAGCTGATCCCATTTTTTTTTTTTTTTTTGGGCTGTCTTTACATCTACTCACACTAAATTGTTATGATCATATACTTCCACATTCCCTAAACTTATGAATCACTGAATAATTTTTAGTTGTTTTGTTGTTATTTTGCATCATTTGCATAACCCACAGCTAAAATGTTCTCCCAACCTCAAGCTAGAGAGGTGCAATGCAATTATGACACAGGAGCAAAAGAAGCTCATTAACATACCCACGACTGACACGGAAGATCATTAATTAGGCATTCTGAGCATAAGTATATATGTATAAATTAGCATCTATTCACCATTTAAACTGTAAGAGATTTTTCATATCTGAATATTAACTATGTTGGAAAATTACGAAGTTTTCCTGAGTGAATTCCACAAACAATACCCAACCCCGATCCCAGAAACAAAATGAAGAGAAAAGCTTCTGTGAGGAGACCAGACACAGTGGAAGGAGTCAAATGATGTTACGACTCTTCATCTGTCAGTGTCTTCATTTGTCTGTTTCCTCTCGTTTGTATTTCTGACTACTCTGCCGGTTGGTAGCTGTGCCTGTGGACCCTTTTCTGTCGACAGAGCTTAGATATGCCTCTACCACTGATAGTCTAGAGATGCTCTGCCTATGTCTGTATTCTGTCATTGCTCAACCATTTATTCTTTCACTACATATTTATTGGGTGTGATCTCTGTACCAATGACAATGTGGAGAATACGTATGTGCATATGGCAGCATTTCTACTCTCAGGGACTTTCTAGCGTAGCAGGAAAGATGAGACATAAAGTGTACACACAGCTAAAATGTTAAGGGAGGGAATTGCACTGCCAAAGAGTACCAACCTGACTCAAAGGAAAAGCAGACTTCTTCAGGCAGGGGAAGGACTGAGGAATACTTCGTGGAAGAGATAGCACATAAGCAGGACAAACAGGAAGAGTAGAAGAAGTGGATCTGACAAAGTTTGGGCCACGTCAAGAGAGTCACCTGATGGCAGAACCATAGGTGAGTCAATGTCTATCATCACACTCAGGTCTGTGCTAGGTTTGTAGCCAATAGGGCTCCTCCTCCATTTTTCCAATGTGGCTAAAGTACCTATCCCCTTGGGGCTCTGGAAAACTATTAGGATCAGGAGTACAGTGATAATAACACTCTGTTGTCCTCCACGTATATGACAATGATACTAATTACTCTGTAGAGCTGTGCTTGCATTGTCTGTCTTGCAGTAGTGTTGGATTCATGCCAGCACATCCATCATCCTCTATTGATTTCTCTTGGGACCAGTGGCACACTTTTGTAAGATGGCTATCCTGCATGGGAGCTGGAAATCACCGTTCTTAAACCATTTTTTTCCCTAGGTGGAGCTAACAAGTCTCTGCGGGGACTGAACGAAAGAGCTTGGTCTTTTGGGCCCCAGAAGATAACCATCTGAGCGCACCAACCACATGTGTTTCACCGGTACGTCTTTTCCAGCAGAACAAAAGCATTTTAACAAAATCGCCTATATGAAGAGAGGCAGCCAACTGGGTAGACTGTAAATAGGGTAAAATCTCAGGGTCTCCACAGTTTCTGACATCCACCGGTACAAACCAGGTAGCCCAAAGATCGAGGATGCCCAGAGCATGGGCCTTTCCTAGCCCTCTTGAGACTGCATCCAAGGGGATTCAGGTTGTGGGGCTGCTTCCAGGTTGAAATCCTTCTTCTGAGGCCTCCATAGCAGGAATAGGATTCAAGACGTATCTCCTTCATATTGGGCACCACTCTACGGCAGAAAGGAAGGTGGCCATCATCAAGGTCGGAGTTCAAGTGTGCTCATGGAATTAAAAAACTAAGTGGCCAGCAGTAGTTTTCATTATTGTCTGAGCCTTTTTGGCCTGAGCTGTTGGCAGGGATTGAAGTTTCTAAGGCAATCTGGGTCCTGAAGGAAATGAACAGTTACTTGTAATGGACTAATCTGGCAAAACATTGACTGTCATTGAACAAAAAACTAGGATGATGACTGCTGATTTCTTCCATGCTCCTAGGTAAATAGAAATCTATCTTCTGTTTGTAGGGCAGATATATGTACAGAAAGTATAAATATTCCATCTTTCTAATGGAAGAACGTTTTAAGGCCATTAGTACCCCTGATTAAAATGCTAAGAAAATTCTTGACTCTTAGATCATTATAGTGGGTAATAATTACTTAATTGAAGCATCATTCACTGAGATTGTGTTATATGTCTCACCCCACACCTGACAGGTAATGGACACATACAAAATGGAAAACAGAGAGTATCATTTAGCTGGAGGGAACCACAGAGATCCAAGTTATGCTCGTCCTAGAAATTCAGAGGAAAAGAAAGCTCACAGTGGTCTGAGGTCACTTCAGGAGGCCTACGTGAGGGAAGGAAGATAAGGAGTTGGGTCCCACAGAAAATGAGAGTTACATGATCTTCTTGGTCAGAGTCACAGCTCTAATCTTGGAAGTACACGCACAAAGAATCTGAGTCAGATGATGGCAGTAAAAATTTTCTCACATTTCCTCATGTCAAAGAAGGAATATAAACATGTTGTCCTGTGGGCATCTGTTGAAATGCATCTGTCTTAAGAGATGACCGGCTGTAGCCAATGGGTATATTTACCCTCCTCGCCCACTACCTTCTAGAACTGGACAAAGCTCTTCCCAAGGTGGTCATCTGACAAAGACTGAATCCTGGATTTTTATGCTGAAATTCCTCTGCTCTACCAAGGGTAGTTTGTTAAAGCTTCACAGAAAGAGATGCTCTGAGCCCAGCCTACGGAGACATGTTCCAATTTAGGCTGTGGAATGAAAATTACAGGGCAGTCACAGAGGCAAGTTTAAAATTAGGACAGACTTCACTTTGGGCCTCTTCAGCCTCAAAGAGGTAGTAGAAGAGGCAAAGGCAAATGAAAAAAAAAAAAAATTAACAGCAGGAACTTGAAAAGCCAAACCCTCAGTCTTCTGCCCCTTCCTGTGGTCCTCCTGACACGCTAAGCTTTTTGCACACGTGAACATCAGCGCAAGCAGCTTGCTTAGTCCCTCAGCAGCTTCACGGGAGCCACAGCCTCTCAGGGCCTGTGAGGAAATGCTGGAGGCAAACAGATCAGGAAATCCTGGCTGGGGAAGAAGGAAGAGGAAAAGAAATGGGGGAGATTCCCCCCCAGCCCAAACCCTTTTACTCAAGTCCCCGCGGCTCAGTCCAGCAGTTACCTAGGAGTCACCCAGGAGACAGGTCTGTTGCAGACATGGAGACTTCTTAGAGAGCAGCTAAGTCACTAAGCACAGTCCAGCAACAGAGCTGGGGTTGCAAGGTAACAGACAGCAACTGTCACCTCTTCGTTGCCCTGCACCCTAACAACGGCCGTCCTCCCGAAAAAGGTCGTCTCTGGGACCAAAGTTACTGCGGGCCGCTAAGCTGCGTTTACTTCTTACTCTGCAATTTCATGTCTCTGTTTCTGAAAGTTAAGAAAACCACACTACCTACCTTTACCTTCTTTTGAGAATTTTGGCCGGGTCCTTTGTTGGTAAAGAGTTTGAATTCCTCTGAGGAATTCAATGATTACTAAATGGGAGAGGAATTATTTTTACTGTTCCACAAAAAGGGTTCTTTTCACTTGAACTTGATTTTCAGAAAGCTCAAGGGTATACATACTTAACAACCAACAGACAACCCTCCATTGGATTGTCCTGAAGCAGGTACTGAGTATTTGAACAGGGTAGGGAGGAACCAGTCAGATGTGATTGTCTTTGCAAGGTCCCCAGATGGGCCCATCCTGGGACCCCCTTTTTCAAAATCATTTGTTAGATTCACTTCCTGGTCTGGCTTCCTGGAAGTAGACTGTCTTTTTTTTTTTTTTTTTGGCTGCACCACATGGCTTGTGGGATCTTAGTTCCCTGACCAGGGATTGAACCCGGGCCCTCAGCAGTGAAAGCATGGATTCCTAACCACTGGACTGCCAGGGAATCCCCTAGACCGTCTTATACTTGCCTTAATTTCTGGTTCTACGTTCCTAAGAACAAGAAAGTAGAAGTCAATAAAATGTGGAAGAATGGTTGCTATGATATATGACTCTTACTGATGATCTGAAATATACTAACCAAGTCTGTTAAAGGAAATGCCCATTTTTGCTGTCTCTTTGGGAAAAAAGTTCTCAATAAATGGGAAACAGAATGAGTCTCCAAAGAAAGTGTAGATACACTCCTGACCTAATTCATCAAACTAAGAAGCCAGACATAGTATAGGGTTATTGCTCATCTAAGGCAGCCATGTTAAACCTACAACTTTCTTAGTTCAGAGAGTGTTAATAACTCAAATCATCATAACAGAGGGCCTCTCCCAACAGCTGTTGCCTTTTAGGCTACAAAGCTTACTTTGTCAGAGGGATTTCAGCTCGAGTTAGAGCACATCTAGTTATACAACTTGATCTCATTGAAATATTTGGTGCCTGCTGATATGTTCAAACAAATTCACCAGATCTTCATTATGTTCTGGCAATTAAAGCTATTAAGTCAGTAGATAGACAGCAGGTTATTTCATTGCTGGTGGAAAAAGCCAGCTTTCTTTTCTCCCCTTTTTATGTGACAGCACTGTAATTAGTCTTAATCAAATACTATTTGTGTTAGGTGCTGTAACTTTGCTTCCTTAGCCAGGAAACTCTGCCAATCAGGGAGAAGTAAATACAACTCTGGTCAAAAATCAAGAGAGATGGATGAGCATGAAGTAAATGGGAACTCTCTGTACTATCTTCCCAACTTTTCTGTAAATCTGAAACTGTTCTAAAATAAATGCTTTAATTTTAAAAATTAAGAAAGAGGGAAGAGGAAGGAATGAGAAAGAACTGTTATTTAATGTGAGGCTTCAACTTTAGCAGGTTACCATGTAAAATCAAGGTTTAGAAATAGTTAAATAGTCCAAAAAATATGGTTCCCTTTGGAAATTCCAGGTTATTCTCTCTCTATACTGGGGATACGGCTGTACTTCTTTTTTTTTTTAACCTCTGCAAATAAGTTTGTAATGGGAGACTAGAGGCAGGTGATGGGAAAGAAAATACCATGAATAAAATTGATTCTTCGGTCATTTATCCAAACTTCCAGTTTGTTTCTCTGTGTGTCTTAAACCTACCATTTCTTTCAAAGAGCAAAGAGCTCTTCAGATAGTGAACAGGTGAGGCAGTGTGTCCTAAAGTTTATGTTCATACAAATCACCTGGGGATCTTGCGAATCACATTCTGATTCGGTAGGTCTAGAATGGCTCCCATGATTCTGTGTTTGTAGCAAGCTCCTGATGGGTGCCAAAACTGCTGGTCCACGGACCACACTTTGAGTAGCAAGGGTGTAAGGAATAGTACTTGGGTGAGTAACTGCTCCCGGCCAGAAGAAATACCACAATATCTTGACTACATGACTGACAACGAGAAGTCTGCATGAAGCAGTTGCCAGCAAAACAGATATACATTTTCTATTTTCCTTGGCCAATCATCCCTTGTGTCAAAAATTTGAAATACATTAGTAGAATGGCATTATACCAGGGGTCAGATTGTCCATTAGCTCAAAGAATCCTGATAATAGAAGTAACTATTCTTGTTCAAAGTGCCCCAGCATCAGGGAAAATGGGCAAGTGGCAGGGTGGAGGGGTGGTGTGCACGGATCTGATTTTTATTATTTTGACTCTATGTCTCCTCATACTTCACATTCTACAATATATTTATAAAATACTAGCTATTAGAGCTATTAATATTTTGAGGTTAAGGAAAAAAATGTCATGTAACTGTTAGAGCTTCCCCAGAAGCACCATATTATTTTCAGAGCTAGATCTTAGCTGTCTTCCACAAGGGGGACTGTTGCAGGAGGAAAGACTCCCTGTCCTGTGGATGATATTCACTTGATGAAGATACGATTCATGTTATTCCATCCAAAATGGTAAGACGAGGCCAGCAGCTACTTTGAATAACAGAAAAACATATTTCTTACAACTTGTGGAAAATATTGTGGTAACTGCCACAAATGCCACATTTCTGGTTCTCATCCACTAGGTTGTTTACCCCCTTTAATACATTTTTGAATTCCAAACCATGGTTCTACTTACTTTGGATTTCTCCCATAACTTGATTTATGCAACTCAGGCTTTATATCCAGTGATATGCTGATAAATATTTAATAACCAGCTCTCCAGGAAAAAAAAAAAAAAAAGCCCTGGTATGTAGCTTTTGCCAATGTTTATGGTGTAAATACAACCACTGTGGCCGATTTCAAGTACCAACCTGACTTTACTGAACCAAAAAACTAGAAAGAAATGTGCATAATCACAAACCTGTAAGAATCAGCTCTGGTACACGATAACAAGTGACCCTGAAGACATAAAACACTGTTGTTTTCATAATTAAATGGTAATAATCTAAAAAGGACTAAAAATATTCCATCATTCCAAAATAGCTTGTTTATTAAAATGTTTTTACTTTGTTACCAAAGAAGTCCATAAGCCCTTGTGTCTCTATAAACCAAAAATAACTCCCTGCTAGTTTCTTTTTTTTTTTTAATGACAATCTCGCAATCTGTATAATCACCACAAAATCTTACAAAGTAAGCCATTTGGATTTTAATGACACAAACATGCTGAAAGTTCGGAATTCTTCTATATGACCTTGTGAGTTTTTGTTTCTGGATCATTCTAAGCTCTTCCTTTCATGAACTACAAGCCACAGCTCAGTGGGCCTCTGTGGCCTGTGGATCTGCAGAAAAGGCTGAAATCATCATCACTGTGGTTTTTATTGTTCCCTACCACTACTTCTGAGACTAAAGGCAGCTTAATGTCTTTATTTCCTCCCCTATATCCGAAATGATTTGCTTCAAATTAAAAAACTATTTTATATTAAAAGGATACTGGAATGAGAAAACTGCATTTTTAACAAAACGTTATAACATAGGTGTGTTTTTTACATATTTAACATGTAAAACTCTTTCTAACATATCATTCCTTCATTCCACTTTTAGTCTACCTGAGATTCTTTATTTAACTATTTCATATTTTTACCCATGTACACCTGCTTATTGCCACTGAGCTTCTTAGAAGAACACAAAAGCAAAGAAGGCTTCAGCTCACAGGATGGGGGAAGGGAGGATACTGGCGAAAAATATCTGGCCAAGTAATGTCATTAAGTTGAAGAAAAACATTTGCATCAGGACTACACTCGTGTCTTTATGCATCAACAAAAGCCAAAACCAAGCAAACAAAAAGCCGCCACCACTTGCCCACCACCCCAAGTGCAAACGATTTTGTCAGAGAAGCCGATGTGAAAAAATACTGCTTGAAACAAATCAGCGGAAAAACACTGCTTCAAATCAAGTCTTCCTTCTCGCTCCCATCCTGCTCACTTTGTGTCTTTGGAATTGTGTACCCTGTGTGCCTATTAACTCTTCGAAAATATATGTTGTCAAGTCTTCATAATTCTTGAACTTTTAAAATTCTCTCTTTACTGAGTACCCCGTTTAGGATGAACGCACTAGGTTATAACACATGCAAAACACAGCACAGTATACATACACCCTGCCGTTTGCCAGATGTTAGCAACTAGAAACATGCAAGGATTTTTCATGTTAGAAAAATGGTGGAAGTCAGCTCATCAAAGGTAAAACAGGCAGAATCTGTCCGTGCCTCTCCTTTTCCTAAGATGCATTTAAATTCACTAGGTTTGTCTCTAGCTTGACAGGATTATTAATGGGATGGGCTTACCACTCCTGTGGATGAATCTGTTAGCCATAGGAAAGCCTTTTACTATCCTGGATGTTTCTTACCAGTGCCTGATGACTGCCAGCTAATCTTCACATTAACTAGAGATTTCTGGCTGGTGATCAGTTTCTAACAGAGTCAGATGGGTAACCTTATTATCACTAAATTGGAGCCCTTTTTTTTTTTTTAAAAACAGACATTTTTACATTAACCAGAAGACTGGCTAAGGCTTTAACAGTGACAAAAATATTCATCATGAAAGACAAAGTATTCACAATATCCAGTTTTCTTGAAAGATTTTGACAGAGACCTCTTGACTCGCCACTCATCAAGTGCACTAGCTCTGCTGCATGAAGACATTAAAAAAGAGATGTGAAGAATACAAGTTCTATCTGAGGGCTATGTATAGAATGAACATGGACATGGAAATAGATGTAGACATAGATCTATCTGGTAAACAAATGACTATTCATGCCATTTTTAACAATTGGAAATAATTATACTTAATTTAAGAGCAAAACCAAAAAAAAAATCCTTATATTTTCCGTCAGAAATAAAACACAAATAGACAAAAATATACAGCAGCAATGGAAAAGAACTCTATTAGGGAACCTTCACAGATATTTGGGGATTCTTCACTAGTGAGTAAGAGGTGAAGGAGAGAAGGAGATGGACAGGAGACACTTAGAGGTCTCAGTGAAAGCAGTCACCCCTGTTAAATACACAGTTCTTTCCCTGAGGTCACCTTTCTGTCTCTGCGTTTGTGCCCTTCCTGTTGGTAGCATTTGGGAAACAAAAGAAGGAAAAGGGATTGAGAAATAAGCTGGCATTAAAATAGTACAATCTTACTCTATCTTCCTGCAGAGCCTAGAGTACATGCCTCTTTAAACATAACATGAAAAAATATCAAGTTGGTTTCCTTTATAAGGGACACACACACACACACACACACACACACACACACACACACACACACACACGGGCAATTCTTCATCCCCAGCAGTTTCCCAAATGAAATCTGCTGTCCTGAGGTTGCCTGCAGAAGACAGCAAGAGATAGGCTGTCCCTGCCAGGTCTGAAGAGTTCTGGAGGGCACCTAAAACTGAAAGCTTTTAGCAAAACACAGATGCAAGCAAATGGCAAAATCACAGTGTCTGCAGGACTGAATTCTGGTTGGCACAGGTTTGGAGAAGATTTTTTCAAACACCTGGGCAAAGGGGAATGCAGCCTCCCTGCCTCTTGGTCGGCCCTGAACTGCATTCAGGATTCACTGCTCTATTTATTTTCTTGCTATACTTTCATCTAAGCTCAACTTCTCTTTCCCAACGGACACACCCCCACGGCTCCATCTGATTTTAGAGTCACATTTGGGTGTCTATGTTTCCTTAAGAATACGCAGAGGGTGGGCAGAGGCCCATGACGAGTTTATACACATTTTAAGTCAAGCAATACTACGGACTCCACCTGACCTCCGTGAGCTAGCTGCTTCCGCTCAGTGCCTCAGTCTCCTCTGGTCAAGAACGCTGCTAATCCCTCTTAATAATTCATTTCAATTAGCATAAACTGAATTCTTGAGCACCAGGCAAAACCATTCTTACAGTAACAGTGGCTTGATATTTATATAGAGTTTATTATGGGCTAGACATTCTTCTAAGTGCTTTATCTATGTTAACTTGCTTAATCCTCACAAATTCCCTATGAAGTGGGGTTTATTACCCCCATTTCACAGATGAGGACACTAAGGCACATAGAGGTCAAAGACCTGCCCCCTTGAGAGACAAAGGGGCTTGAAATCCTACAGTGCCACTTCAGAGGCTGGTGCTTAACTACTACCTCTTGGTAGGAATTTTTCCACCAAAGATGACTGTTTAAATGCGCTCATTTTCAAATACTTTAGTGGTTGTGGGGATTACAGAAAACAAATCCTTTCTGTTGAAGAGTGGAGAACAAGAAGGCTACTGATGCTTTCATTTACCAGCATTTTCCTGTTCTGAGGAAGCAAGCCGACCAGTGTGTAGCCCCAGACCTGCCCAGTAGCATTCAGACTGTAAACCAGACCAGATGGCAAGAGAAACAGGTAAAGGACGCTGGGTGGCCCGAGCCAGGGTGAGGACGGAGGGGGAGGGAGCAGGGCCAGACAGCTGGTAAATGGAAGACCTCAGGTGAAAGCTCATGAACCTGCAGCACGGATCATGATAATATGATAACAACTCGGATCCCTCCCTGACCAGCAGAGGAAGTTTGCAGTGTTAAGGGAGGGACGGTCTGCAATCCCCTTCCTCTTTCCAGACCTCCCACTGTGTTGATAATGCTGGGTTGACCAGAAACTTGTACATGATTCCCACAACACAGTTTAGATAGATAGATGGATAGATAGATAGATAGATAGATAGATAGATAGACAGACAGATAGATGGATGAGAGAGAGAGGTTGGTTTAAAATACCAAAGACTAAGGCAGTCACCCCTCACTTCACCTCTACTCCCTTCTGCTGTCCCACATTTTTGCATCAGAAAATTATACTTGGAAAAATGAACACACACACACACACACACACACACACAGTATCTCCTTTCAGCACATTCTTTTGTCAAGGACCTTTATAAGGATGAAGAATTTCCACATTTCATAATTTATAACAAACTTTTCATTTGGGTATTAAAATGTAGACATACGAAAAGCTCCCTGACACCACTTCTCCCTACAATGGTAATATATTTATGTAAAAGAATTCACAATACAGATTTTATGTTAATATTCCTTAATCTTTACTTCTGGCATTTCAACTTAACTGCCCTCATAGGAAGCAGCTTTCAGACTCCCCTTCAAATATTCATAGGGCGTACAGTAGATGGGGAAATTATGCTCAACAGAAACACATCCATCCCGACTACCCCTCAACCTGGCTGCCCCTGAAATTTCAGGAGCCATGACAACACTGGCGATTCTGCACCACGGACTCACAAAGAAGTTTCTGCAAGATGAAACAACTGATGGAGTGGATACATGCCAGGTAATGTCTTGGAGTTCCTAAAATCTTGCTATAGATCAGACGAACCAGGTTTTTAGACTTGGATCTTCCGCTAACATCTGACCTTGGGCAATATTCAACAGCATGGGATGAGGGCTTATTTATTAACTCTGGGCTCTGAGGTCAACGGGTTTTGAGGGATGCAGTCCCTGCCAAAGTCTTCCAGAGATTTAGAATTTAATGAAAGACCTAGAACTATAAACGCTACGCATAATCAAAGCACAATGCGACCGTTGTCATAGAAGTTGTCTGCAAATGGGCATCGTGGAGACGCAAGGAATCAATAATTAAATTGAACCGGGAGAATCAGAGCAGGCTTCTTGGCCCAGGTAACATTTGAGCTGAGCTTTGAATGCACGCATTGTTTTTGATAGGTGGAAAGAAGCTGGGCAAGAAAGAAGAACATGAGCAAAAGCTGGAAGCAGGAAATGCTGGCTGCACGCTAAGGCAGGAGAGTGGGCAGGGTACTGAAGCTCAGTTTGTGGAGGAGCGTAGTGGGAAGAAAGGAAATCGTGGCTCTGAAGTCGTGGCAGGGGCTCTGGACTTACTCTGCAGGCAATAAAGATACCCTCAGAGTTTTAAAAGGAAAACGGAGCAGTGGTTTTAAGAATGGACCAGAGAATCAAGAGATTAGTAAGCAAAAGGGAGATTAGGATGCCCAAGCAGTTTAGATGACAGATGACGAGGAAAGTTATTTAATTGCTCAGGGCCTTAGTATCATTTTTTTTTTCTCCAAATGAGGGGAAAAGGTCAATCATGGGATAGATGAGTCTAAGTATTATTATCTTGCGGTAGACTTATGGGCTTGTTCTCCCGGGTTCTAATTGTGCCTGGTACCTATCTTCATTACAGCAAATTTCATGGAATTCTCGTGGTTCACATTCATGTCTGTCTTCTCACTATTAGAAGTGCCTTATGAGCAGAGCCTATGCCTTTTCATTCTATTTCTAGAGGCCTAGAAGGGTACCTCGCACATAGTAGGCAGTCCAACATCTGAATTACTCTATTATTTCCAGTTCCCAGATAAAGACGTGGAATTTCCCATGATCACTGAGAAAATAAGAATCTACATCTCGGGTTTACACTATTCACTAGAAACTGTCATACTAATGCTAAGGCAGCCTTAGAATCTATATCTATGTTTTAAGGACCTTGGGGTTAGTTTGCAATCTCTTCATATATCAGTTTTCCTCTCTAGTTCTCAAAAGGACAGCCATGAGCCTCCACCCCCTTTGAATGATCTCCCCCAGTTATAAACACTCTCCCACCCTCTGAGCGATTTAAATGGCACTGCAGCTCCAACTCACCACCAGCCTACTGGGCCTCTGTCGATCAACTACCAATCCAGTGATTGTACACTAATCTACTGAAAGTACCCAAAGGACTCTCTTCATCCCTAGTGCAATAGATTCTATTTCAAATGTCAACTTCCCCCATATTCTTGGACACACCAGATATAACTATATTTAATGATGCTGGTATCTAAACTAACACAACGGAGCCTACAGAAGAAAGCCTCAATCTTCATGAATCGCCAAATTCAGAAATACAATAGCATATAATTTGCCTTGTACTTCATACTAATATAAATATGACTGAAAATCTAAGGGGTCTCTTCGATCCCTATTGACTTGTTTCTCTCTTAAGGAATTATTTTTTGCATTACCCAATTATTCTCTGAAATTATTTAATTTTTTTTTTTCATAGAGTAAATTCATTAATGGCGGTCAACACCACCATTCTACTGGTTAAGAAAAACTACTTTCTAGCCCTCTTCACTTCCATCTCCAATACTACTTTTAACTTTCTTTGGGGAGCTGTTTCTCACAAAGACACCATGCTTCTATCACTCTATGAAAATTCCCTCATTCAGACTTGGAAGAGATCTTTACAATGGTCAGTTTTTTGCAGCTGGGGTGATTTGCAGGGGGCTTGGCTCACTCACTAGTGAACCCACTTACTCTTGTACCCATCCAGCTCATAAAGTCGAGACTCAAACTTGTGCCTTGGCAGAATTACAAATTTCTTCCTGTCTCAGATCTTTTGGGTTTTTCAAAATACACAAAATGTTCAGTCTATAAATACCAGGGGTCTATTAAGGAACCAAATAAGTGTTGTTCTTCATAATAGTGGCCACACTGGGAGACAATACCAGGGTTTATTACACAATATATCCAACCCATTGCTCAAAATGTTTGTGGAGCTCAACTTTGAAATGACCGTCAGAACCAGTTTACAAGCCTCATCAGAAAACAGATGCCACGATTTTATAGTCACATCTTGTTGATCTCCAACCACTTAGCCACTGGACTTAGTTCCCTATGTTTTTTTCAATTCCTACAAAAGTCAAATCCACTAAAGTAGTTATCACCAAACAAAAGTAATAGTCAAAAACGTGCTAAAATGAGAGAACTTTGGGGAAAGATGAAAACGTTCTATATCATAATTGTGGTGGCAGTTACACAAATGTATACATTATCTAAACTCATAGAAATGTACGCTAAAAAGTCATGCATTTTATTTTATGTAAATGATATCTCGATTTCAAAAACGGACCTAAGTATGAACTCTGAAGAAAATTTCCAAAGGGGAATTGCCCATATCCTAAGTATGAAGATAAATAGATGAAGCGTTTCACAACTCTAAAGGAATAACATTCAATTAGAGTATTTAGAGAACTACAGACACATATACATAAACATACAAGGAGATACCACCAAGGATATTTTCCATATAACATGCACAAAAATACCAGATATTTCATTTCATCTTCCATATGAATACATATCTGGATTCTTTTTCAGTAAGACTATTTCTGGTGCGTTCATCGAACCATTTACAATTTATCTTGGATTTGTGACCACCGATACTCATCTGTTAGACGGCTCCTTAGCGTAAGCGTCCACTGGGCAGCCATCACTCAAGCTGCTTGGCTCAATCGGGAATCTCCTCCTTCCTCTTAGCATTACTGTCATCAATGATATGGTCAGCTAAGTTAACTGACCTAGTCGTAAAGTCGGACCATGGGTCACTAATACCGGACTTGAAAAGCCAGAAGGATTTCTCCACAAGTTATTTCAAACCTCAGGAGCTTTGCTCTGGCTGCCATGCATGAAGAGCAATGGCAAATTGAGTTCGCTTTCCATACTTTTTCCAGTTGTTTTGAATTTACTGGCAAGGACTGAAACGCTCGAAAATCATTATTGACTTGTGTGGGTGGGTCTAAAGGTTAAGTGTAACGAGTCTATGTTCTGGACCACGGACTCTCGGAAACCACTTTGTTTTGTTGTGTACTTATTACTGGAACAGGGTCTTAGCATCACCCCCCACGTTGGCGCTATGTTTTCAAGAAAACCCTATGCTTCACAAGGACATGTCTGGGTCACAGGGTGAATTAGGTCTCCTGAAATAGTCCTGATAGGCCGTCAACATCTGTACACATCGAAAGATCATGTCTGCCATCAAAACCAATAATTCTCCAAAGAAACAGCTCGGAGGATGGGACTCAGCCATGACTGGTCTTTCCCTTTTGGACAAAGAATGATTAAAAAACATTTCAATTTCAATCCAAATTGCTTTGATAAATCTTATTGAAATATTGAAAATAGCTATATCACGTGGGGATGATAGAATTACCTTTTACCATTTCATCAGAACAAATACCTACAAGAAAGGCAACATTTTTCATTCTTTCACCTAACCACATTCACAAGCAAGTCCCTAAAATCCAAAGGCAAATCACACACAAGCATTTTACTTGGCTTTCTGCATCAGAATATCTGTGAATTCAAGGTGTGGTTGATGCATTAACGGGCTATAGTGTTCCTTTAAAAACAGACAAACCAAAAAAATCAATTTACTTTTATACTTAACTGAACTTAATAAGCATCTGTTATATAAGTACTACGTTAGCTACTAATATAGGGGACTTTGGAGAAGTATAAGGCATGGTATCATACATTAATGAGCTTATAACGTCATTATGAAAGGCTATTTACTACACATTAACCACTAGCTAAGTGGATTTGAGCAATGTCCTAAACTCTGCTGAGCCTCAGTTTCCTCATTTGTAAGGTGAAGGAGTCAGAACAGATGATTCCTGAGGCCCTTCCAGGTCTCAAATTCCACAGACCTTTTGGTATGATACCCATGAGACCTGCTTCCAAAACAGGGCAAGACAGTATATGATCAAGTCCAAATGCATGCTTTACGTAATCAATAAATACGATAAAAGCAGAGAGAAATCAATGTTGGGTGCACAGGTTTTCTGGAAAAGCAGAAATTTCACCTTGAACTTGAAGGATGGGTAGAATCTGAAGGGGATGGGGATTGTTCTTTTTACTGAGAGTGCAGAGGGCTTTTTCAGGATGAGTGGCAAAATTCTTGAGTAGGGGCCAAGAGGATGAGGAGCTTGTGGATAACGGGATTATATGCTGTCAAGTGGTGGGTTTAAGCAGGGGAAGTAATGACTTGAGGATATGATCCTATTAACCTGTAAGTCAGATCACACTACTTCTCAGGACCATCCAACAGCATCCCATCTCTCTAGATAAAGGCTGAAGTCCTTGCAATGGTCCTCAAGGCCCTGAATCATCTGTTTCTCCCCAGCCCCATTAACTCTCTCACCTTACCTCCACCTTCTCAGACCTTTCCTCAAACACCTGACATGCTTCAAGATTTTACAAACGCTTTTCCTCTGCCTGGACTGCTCTTTCCCTGGGGATCTACATGTTTGGCTACCTCTTCATGTATTTGCCTAAAAGTCGCTTTCTCAGTGAAGCCTTCCCTGTCACCATATTTTAAATCAAGCCCACTGTTTCCCTACACACACACACACACACACACACACACACACACACACACACAGACTCACTTACACACACACCACTCCCTGTTTCCCTTCCCCACTTTGTTTTTCCATAGCATCTACCATATTCTACCCTACTCTGTCATTTATTCATTTTGTAAAATGTCTGTCTCCATATGCAACCCTCCCCTCCTTGCCCTGAGTGGAATGTAAACTCCATGAGGGCAGGGATTTTTGTCTGCTTTATTCATGGCTGTATTTCCAGAGCCTAGAATGATGTCTGGCCCACGTGAATAAATGCACGAATATAATGAAAAAGGCTTGAGGCCAATGAATCTCACAGGTTGAACTGCAAGGGGGAGAGCCTCGAGGTTATTACCATCAGGGGAGTGTGAGGTTACGAAAGCTTGAACTAAAGAAGGGCCATGAGAAGAGGGAAAGGGCTGACTTAGAGATCACATCAAGAAGTAAGAACCAAAAAGGACTGTTCATGAATTCAACATCCAGGCATGGATTAAAGGAAAGATATTCACCATGGGAGTTAGGAGAATGTTCAAGGGCAAAAGAGGAACTGGAAATGCACTGAAAATAAAATGGGGCATAGTTTTATAAACAAATGTCAGTTGAATTTAACTTCAGTTGTTTCTCAACATAATTGATTGCAATTTTCTTCCTGCTTACATTTCTGAGAATGGCTGAAAGGAAACTAAAAGAAAAGGAAAGGGGAAATATACAGCATGCCATGTTTTCCTTTTAAGGCAACTTCAGCCTGAATGACAGGGCAAACCTCACCCTGATTTCACAATTTCTTCTCTAGCAGCTCTTAGGAACACAAAACAGAATACAGGAAAGACAGATCTGGTTCTTCTGGGGTTTGGTTCTTTTCCTTTCTTCTCTTCATTGGGTTTTCTCCTCACATAAAATAGTAATCAATGCAGATGATAATAAATCTTTCGAACATCAGTTTTCGTGTAATTAAACATATTGGAACTGGAAAAAGCAAGAGAGTTTGTGATATAGTCTTTATCAGTATGTGCAGGTTGGAAGATTTGACTAGAGTCACGGCAAGAAAATACTATATATGTGAGGTTGATGTCTTATTCATGCATTTCTTAAGAAACGATTAAAACATGGTATGTTAACATTCAGTCATCCAATATTATTTGGAATCATACGTGATACCTTCAGAAGGAAAAAAGGTGGATGGTCCTCTTTCTTTTAATGATATCTCAGGTGCAATTGAGAAGGTACAGACGGTTGGTATATATGTATAAAAGAGAGTCCTACACTTCTGCTAACTCAGATTTTACCATTACCTCTTCGGAAATTCAGTATTTTTTCCCAGAGGCATATGCATAATTAAGTTTGCTTCTATATTCATTTTTCTGCCTTTCAAATACATACAACAAATCAGCCTTCAATCAGTGGTTCTCAATTGGGGGTGATTGCTCCCCCCACCCCGGGGCCACATTTGGCAATGTTTAAAGACATGTTAGTTGTCACAAGTGCGGGAGGGTAGGAGCTGCTACTCGCATCTAGTAGATGGAGTCCAAGTATGCTGCTAAACGTCCTACAAATACACAGGACAAACACAACAAAGAATTATCTGACCCCAATGTCAACAGTGCTGGCGGTGAGAAACCCTGCCCTAAATCATCTCTCATAGAGATCACCAAATTATGAAAGAGTGATAACCTTTCCCGTCTAAGTGTGTCTTTCACATAAGACTAAGTAGAAAACGTCGAAACTCACAACTTGCATTGTTTAAAAAAATGCAGTCCGGCTCTGCTTTGGAACGTTCTGTCCCTATTGGTAATGCTAATTAAGAACATCTAGATTAAATCTCCAGATAAGCATTAAAAGGATATTCTATGCTCTCTTCTGTTCTTACACGGAAATTCAGGGAAATGTATCACCACGGAATCGGGAAACACCAAAACTGAAAGGGCCCTGAGAGGTTACCAGGCGGACCCTCTCATCTTACTACGGGGGTAGGAGGCGGGGCGGGGAGTGATGCCCAGCGAGTCCAGGGCACTTGCTTCCTGGCCCACGGCTGGTTAGTTTTACAGTTGGCACTGGAACTCACCTCATCCCCCATGTCTGTGCTCCTCCTACTTGAATGAGAAGCAGATGTGAAAAATGGAGCCCAAGGAGTCCCTGGGAGTGGTGAGCTGCCCGAGCAGAGGAGGATTCAGCACCACGTCTGGCTGCAGACCTCTCCCCAGGCCCAGCTAGCACTAGCCAGAACCTCTAGAGGGGGCTTGTTAACGTGAGGACAGAACAAGCCCAACAGGTGGCAAGGGCGGCATCTCAAGCACCACTTCTCTCTGACGGGAAAGTCCTACCAAAACAGGAAGATCTGGAAACACCTTAAAAACGAGCAGCCTCGGATGGCCTCTCTGCTCTTTCTCTTCCCGGATCGGGGGCAGAGGCACCCCCACCACACCCTCCAGGTGCCCCCCTTGACTTCCCAGCACAGCTGCATCCTAAGATGGGGAGAAGACACGAGCGCACTGGGCAGTGCGACCCTCTGTCTCTCCCAGGTCTCCAACCCCGGCCCTGGGGGGTTGGTTGTCAAAGAACCCGGGGTCCTCTCTGCCTCGCCACCCCCCATCTGCTCTCGGTGGCTCCCCCACCCTCCCACGGATGACACGCCTCCCGCAGACCTGGCAGGTCAGCCTGCCCCTTTCCAGCTGCCACCACCTGGCCTTTCCCTGCAGAACTGGCTGTAGAACAGGAAGCAGATTTGTCACTTCTCCATCTCCAGATGGCACTGAAACAAAGACACATTCTCCTTTCCCTTTCAAAGGGCTTTATAACTAGTTACTTTTAGAGAAACTGACAGAAACAAAAGCCACAACCCTTCCTGTGTGGTATCAGTAAATCATCAGCTCAGCCACTGTTTATTAGGCATCTTGTATGTGTCTGGCCCTGTGTTAGAAGTCACTCCGATATTATCTCCAAACCTTTCAGCAACCCTGTAACGCAGGTATTTTTACTTTCATTTTAAAGGTGAAGGAACTAAGGGTTAGAATGATGTAAGATCACAGAGTCAGTAAATAAAATTTTAAAACATTTTAGTCTAAGTTGCCTTTTGCTTCAACATGATGTAAACGAGTCTAGACTTGCCTGGCTCATAGCTCCCTCCTTAAATCTTTTTCTTTTAAATTTTTTTTGGCTGCGTTGGGTCTTCGTTGCTGCGTGCAGACTTTCTCTAGTTGCCGCAAGCGGGGGCTGCTCTTCGTTGCAGTGCGCGGGCTTCTCCTTGCGGTGGCTTCTCTTGTTGCAGAGCACGGGCTCTAGGTGCGCGGGCTTCAGTAGTTGGCGGCACATGGGCTCAGTAGTTGTGGCGCACGGGCTTAGTTGCTCCGTGGCATGTGGGATCTTCCCGGACCAGGGCTCGAACCCGTGTCCCCTGCATTGGCAGGCGGATTCTCAACCACTGCACCGCCAGGGAAGCCCTCTCCTTAAATCTTTTTCATCGTGTTCACTTAAACCTGCCTTCTGACATCTTGTGCCTGGAGGTCAAGCTCATCCATCCTCCCCTCTGTGGAGACCAGCATCTCCACCCGGCTGTCTGCCCATCTGCCGGGCCCCTGCCACACTACCCACAATGGTGCCCTCCATCTGCTGTCTCAGCTCTACCCAGGTCCAGCTGCTAACAGCTAGACTATCCACCATTAGCACATGGGGTCTGAGACTATCCTATTGTCCCACGCAGGGTCTAGGTGGGTATGGACAGAGTCTCAGGGCCTGACTGAGCATTGAGCTGTGTTTCCCTGGACCATCCTGCTACCTGCTTGGCTGGCCTGCCACAGAGCTTGTGACATATGGTTCCCCACCCATTCAGTTTCCTGCAGAGACTAAGCCCAGCCCTGGACCTAGCTAGCTGTCTGGAGGCTCTCGTTCCTACCAGCCTCTTTATCCTAGCACGGGAGCTTCATCCTGAAGGGCCTCTTTGGCTTTCAACACGTCTACACATAGATGACAAAGACTGTGTCTGCCCTTAGCATCAGATGCCACCCTCCATCCTGCTCCCTTTGAGACTCCCTCTCCCCTGCCCACATACACACCTCCCTTGGCTGTTGCCTTATTTTGACTTGATTCTGTCTCAGTCTCTGAGGCTTGATGAGGGCCTCTGGCCAAGTCAGCACCCCCTGCCCTCCATTCCTGGTTCGGACTCAGGCTGCTTCTCAGACGGGAGAACATATCAAAAATCAAACACCTTGGGCCACATGGTTTAGAGTCTGCCCACCCTCTAGATCCCAGCAACTTAGAAAGACATATGTATAGAAGTGCTTTTAGTCTAATAATAGAAGTGAATAAGTGGTCCACATCAAGAGTTCCCCTACTCCAGGGGGATTCATTATCCATTCAACAAATAATTATGGAGTGTCTACTATGCAGCCAGCACTGGTCCTGGTGTTTGGTGCTGGGGATTCAGCTGTGAAAGAGACAGCGAAGGTTCCTCCTCTCAAGGAAGTCATATTCTACCGCAGGAAGACTGGTGATAAATGAATTAACAAATGAGAAAAACAACCGTTGGTGGTAAGCTCCATGCAGGGAAGTAAAATAGGGTAATGTGATGGTGTGGTCAGAGAAGGCTCCTCTGTGGGTGATCTTGAGCTGAGATCTGAATGAACAAGAAAATCCAGGCAAACGTCCTGCGTTGGGTCTAGAAAGAATGCCAGTGTTTCTTTAAAAATAAATTTATTTACTTATTTATTTATTTTTGGCTGCTTTTGGTTCTTCGTTGCTGTGCACAGCTTTCTCTAGTTGCAGTGAGCGGGGGCTACTCTTCGTTGCGGTGCACGGGCTTCTCATTGCGGTGGCTTCTCTTGTTGTGGAGCACGGGCTCTAGCCGTGCGGGCTTCAGTAGTTGTGGCACCCGGGCTCAGTAGTTGTGGCTCTCGGGCTCTCGAGCGCAGGCTCAGTAGTTGTGGCTCACGGGCTTAGTTGCTCCGTGGCATGTGGGACCTTCCCAGACCAGAGCTCGAATCCGTGTCCCCTGCATTGGCAGGCAGATTCTTAACCACTGTGCCACCAGGGAAGCCCCAGTGTTTTTTTAAATAACCTTTAATTTAGAATAGTGTACTAGTTTGCTAGGGCTGCTCTAACAAAATACCACAGCCTGAGTGGCTTAAACAACACAAATTTTCTTCCAGTTCTAGAGGCTGGAGGTCCAAGATCAAGGTGTCAGCGCTTGGGTTTTTCTGAAGCCTCTCTCCTTTGGCTTGCAGATGGCCACCCTCTTACAGTCTTTTCATACAGTCATCCCTTTGTGCATGTGTATCCCTGGTAGTTCTTCCTTTTCGTAGATGGGCACCAGTCATACTAGGTTAGGGCCCCACCCTAATGGCCTCATTCTAACTCAATCGCTTCTTTAAAAACCTTGTCTCCAAATATGGTTATATTCTGAGGTACTGGGGGTTGGGACTTCGACACATGAATTTAGGGTGGGGGGGACACAATTTAGCCCATAACAAAGAGTTTTAAATTTATAGGATAGTTGCAAAGATAGTATAGAGAATTCCCATATACTCTATCCCCTATTATTAACATATTAGTATGGTACATCTGTCACAACTAATGAACCCATACTGACCCATTATCATTAACTGAAGTTCATACTTTATTCAGATTTCCTTAGTTTTTACCTAATGTCACTTTTCTGTTCCAGGAGCCCATCCAGGATACTACAGTATTTCTAGTCATTATGTCTTCTCAAGCTCCTTTTGGCTTGGCCTGGGGATCATTTCTCAGACTTTCCTTGTTTTTGATAACCAGTTTGGAGAGGACTGATCCGCTATTTGGGATTTGTCTGATGCTCTTCTCATGGCTACACGGGTGTTACAAGTTTTTGGGAGGGAGGCCACAGAGGTGAGGTGCCATTTTCATCACATCTCATCAAGGGTGCATGATATCAACATGACTTATCACTGTTGATGTGAATCTTCATCATCTGGCTGAGGCAGTGTTTGCCAGATTTCCTCACTGGAAAGTCACTCTTTTTTCCCTCTTTCTTCTTCAGGGGGAGGTCACTGTGTGACTCTGTGACCGCTTCAGGGGGAGTGGGAAATTATGTTCCACCTCCTTGTCAGTGGAGTAGTTCCATAAATGATTTGGAATTCTTCTGTGCAGGAGATCTGTCTTTCTCCCCATTTATTTACTTATTCAATCATTTATTTACTTATTCAATCATTTATTTACATCAGTATGAACTCATGAATGTTTATTTTATACTTTGGGTTATAATCCAATGCTATTTTATTTATTTTGTTGCTCTGATGTTTCCAGCGTTGGCCACTGGGAGCTCTTTCAGTTGGCTCCTGTGTCCCTTTGGCATACCCCTATTATTGTGGGGTTTTTTAAAAACACTTCCTTACTTCTTGATCTTACAAGATCTTCCAGGCTCATCTTCTTGC
This sequence comes from Balaenoptera physalus, assembly GCF_965194825.1. Taxonomy (NCBI): domain Eukaryota; kingdom Metazoa; phylum Chordata; class Mammalia; order Artiodactyla; family Balaenopteridae; genus Balaenoptera; species Balaenoptera physalus. The sequence goes on from NC_138884.1 coordinate 27,086,460, forward strand.
TCCAGCCCTACAATCAGCCATTTCTTCAGGAAGTCCTGGTTCCTTTTACTGGAGAATGGTATTAAAAACCAAGATCTGGGCACTAGATGGGTTTGTTGTTACGAGGGTGTCATTTCTAGGCCCTCTTAACTGGTGGAGCAAAGGAATGCATGTGTGTATAGTAACGTGTATATACACACATCTACAAATGTTTCTATTTGTATGCAAATGTACCTATATTAAGCCAAACACGAAATCATACTAATGTCTCCAACTCTATTTATGGCGCATTCTCGCCTCCTCTCCTTGCTTCACTGTAACCTTCCACCTCAACAGTGAGACCCCTGCCTCCCACAGTCCACCATTCATTTACTTAAGTGTTCAATTCCAACATGCGTTACAGTTGTTTCAGAACTATTAGTCTATACTTTCTATAGGGAAAAGCTATCAATTAGAGGACAGTGCTTATGTATAGCTCCTTTTGCCTTTAGTTTTGCGGGCTTCACTCATTTCTAAAGCTACTTATTAGGTCAGCACCTTTATCCTCCACTCCCTTCACTGAAGTTACATCATATAAATAGATTCTTTTGTCGCAATCTACATTCTATCCTGGGATCCTCTGACTCCCTAAATATATATATGTATATTTAATTTGTATACATTTAGCTTCACTTTTTGTGCTGAAAAGTTCAGTAGGTCTTCACAAAGTCAGTGTCATGTATTCATCATTACAGTATCAGAGAAAGAATAAATAGTTCACCACCCTAAAAAAAATCCCCTGTGCCTCACATAATCAATCATCCCTTCCCCTCAAATACATGCCAACTGCTATTCTGCTATCTGCTATTCTGTTTATCTCTATCATTTTGCTTTTACAGAACTGTCATAAAAATAAAATCATACAGCATGCAGCCTTTTCAATCCAGTTTGAACACCAATGTTTTTATAGCAGGGTGATGGTTCAGTGTGTTAACTGTTGCTGAGTGGTAAATAAGTACAGAAGAGTGACAAGTATTAGCATAGCACAGGCTTGATCTAGAAGTTTCCAGCAACAGAGCTGAAATGACTGATTGCTATTTTAGTTCTCAATGTCAGTGACTCAAGAATGAGAGGAGGACTGTATCCTCAGACTCCAGAGAAGGGAAATCTTGCCATGGAGCAGAGCTGTGGAGAAGGAAAGATCAAATCTCAAAGATCCTCAAATCGTCAAGGATCAATACATCACATATTAGATAATAAGCAGAAGGATGAGCCAATACTCTGCAATAATTTAAGTCTCACAGCAACAAAAAAATGTCAGCGCTTTTAGATGTGTTTCATCTATTTATTTGAGCTAAAATGAATTGTGATCAACAGTGAAACATGCCTGTCTAACCTGGGAATCACTTAAACCAGCTGTCCATGTCATTTAGCTAAGAGGCCCCGAATGAGGAATGACTATGTACAAGGATTAAGGTTCTGTCCTCTCTGGAAATGACCATGTGTAGGTAGGTGTCCTAAAAAGCCTCTCCAGGAGCACAGCATGCACAAATTTGCCCTAGCTTGTGGGGAATTAACTAGAATTCCACTGTGTGCTACAGATACCAAGGAGTGTTGAAAAAAACAAACAAAACACCGAAAGAGGCAACAAAGATCTCCACTGAGATCCTTACAACAGTTTCTATAAATTACAGAATACCAGCTCTTGAAGGGTCGCTATGGAAATAGACTGGAGGATCTCTTTGCTGTCTCTAAGGTGACACCTCCTCGTGTTCTTCCCAGTCTCATTCCTGATGGCCTCCCAAGTTCACTGGTGGACCTAGTAACACCTATCATGGTGTTTCTTCCAGCTCGACTGAAAGCAGTGTCAGGATGAGCAGAGAAGCAGACCAATGTGTGCTTTCTACCATCCGTGGCTCTCGGTTTTTTTTTCCTATAGATTGCTGAGTATAAACTGTGCTTTTTCTGATTTTGGTCATAGACGGTATTATCACTTGTCATCAGAGTACTATCGCACATAACAGTCATTTCTTTATTCTTCTCCTCCCAGCTGACCTCCTCCCCCTCCTATTGTGTTTCCTTGGGTTGAGTACCGAAGTTTCTTAGTATATATCAGGGACAGGCGTATTTGCCAAGATCCAAGGATAAAGCATCTTGGAAGGAAGCCAAGAAAATGGTGTAGCCACTGAATTTCTACTTCTTTTTATAACTACTTTTAGTCATTATCACTGGATTAAACACATGTGCACGCACAAAACTGATTAGTTCTGGTTGTTATTCATTATTCTCCCACTTCTTGTTTCTAAAAAATCTGCATTACAAACAACCCTCCAGGATCTTATTCCAATCAACCTATCTCCAGTCTTACAATTAATATGAATAATACAGCCACTACGCTGTTCGACTTTTTTTTTTTTTTAAGCAACAAAACAGAGGCCAATGAATCACAAATCTCCATGAAAAGGAGGCCAAAGAGGTTAACCAGAGAGTAAACTTGACACTGCAAAGCAAGAACCACTCCCACCCCGCCCGTGTTTCCCTGCTCACTAAAGCTAGTGGTTTTGGTTAACACAGGAGACATAGTAAATACACAGTAAATTGTACACACAAAGCAGCCATCAGCAATTTGCCTGGTGGGGTCAGATAGCATGTGGCTGATAGGTCTCAGGAGATGAGGAACAAACAGCCATGATGGATTAACTGATTGCTATTGGCTGTGTGCTTGCCCTGCATATTTCACCATGGACGGTAATCAATTGCTAGGGACCAGTCATGATACCCATCAAACGCACTAAGCACTTCTGCACTATCAACCTGAGGGTTGCCGACCTGCCAGTCTGAAAAGGCTTAAGGCTGTGTGAGAAGTGATGTGTGAGGTAGCCACTGCGAAGCCTTTAGATCAGCAGAAAGCAGGCTTCTTGCCCTTCACGTTAAAAAGATAAATGGATATAAATTAGCCCCTCACCTGCCCTACATTAAGGTTTTGTTGAAAACTTGCACTATACTCCCTTTCTCTCTCTCTCTCTCTCCCAAGGGGATGACTGTTTATAAACATTTGGGCATAATTTGAGGTATCCTGGTCAGCAGTTTCATGAGAGCCAACAGCCTCAAAGAAAATGACTGAACAGGAGCTGTGGTCAAGCAGGAAAGACAGCCATCCTACTGCTTCTGGACCCCACCAGTCACCAGAGAGCTCTGTGGCTATGATGTCACTCGCTGTTTGTTCTGTGATGGGAACGCTACGTAACATCACTGTATGCCCAGAAGGCTCCTTCTGTTCTCTACGTTGTCCGTGAGAAGCTGAAAAAGAAGCCAGCCTCTCTGTGTTCCTAGCATGTCAAAATATAAGTCAGTTCCATCTCTTCTTGGGCTTGGGCATCTTTTTTTCTCCCTTCACGGTCATCTTCATTTACAATATGGGAGTTCTCAGGAAGAAACCCAGAGTTGTAAGTTTACGGAGTCTTTCTTTTCCAACCCTCACCGGGCTTCTGGTGCCCCCTCTTCTGTGGCCTGTTTGTTTGGTGCCAGTCTTCTATGAAATAGTGGGCTGTCCCACAGTGACTACTTTGATGGACGTTTTGGCTTGACCACAGTGGTAACTAATCAAAAGGGCAGAGAGCCTCAGAAGAGTTGTCCCACACTTAATTCTTAAGGTTTATTTTTGCTGCGTTTTAACAGTTTTTCCAGACAAGGATAAATTCCCTTTTCATGAGCTGGAGAGAACAGCAAAGTCTAAGTCCATTAAAGGCTTCCAATAAACTGCCGTTTACAAATCACTTCAGTTCTTTAGCTGTCCCGGCTTAAACTTACACAAAACAAGGATGGGAAGGGGCAAGAGAGAGCATTTTAGGATGGTGGAAATGGTGTATATCTTCGGTACTGTGGTGGTTACACGAATGTATACATTTGTCAAAGCTCAAACTGTACACTTAAAATTGGCGCATTGGTTGTATGTAAATTTTGTCTGAAGAAAATTGAGTTTAAAAACTCTGGAAGGACAAGCAACTCCCAACTAAGGAGCCAGATCCTCGGATGGGGAAGTGAGATAAACATGTCCTTGTCTTACCCCCTATTCAACAAGGGGTTATCATTTTCAAATACTGCACATTCCTTGGAGAATCACCCAGCCCTGCTCTGCCCTCAGAGCAGCAGTGCAGAATCCAAGCTCTCAGAGCAGCAGTGCAGGATCCAAGGCAGTGCTCACTGCTAGAACCTGCCCCTTGTCTGGCTGCCGGCAGCTGCTGGGTACAGATGTACTAAGTTGCAAGTCGCCTCCACTGGCAGAACTCCCTCTTCCCGGGCATTTATGAACTCTGTCTATCCAAGAGCACAGCCCAGAGGAGGGCTCTGGCAGGGAGAGAAACAAGAATCGTGGCCAAGGACACAAATCTCCCAGGACCACCAAAGGCGTTGCCCTCCAACAAAAGAATGTTAGGAATGGATTCTTTGATATCCCATTACCAAGATTTTTCCTAATAGTATGCGCCACCTTACCTGTGCCACAAGGGCACTGTGAGAATTAATGAAATAACGAACCCTCTGGAGCACTTTCCCAGAGAGAACGCCAGGCGAATCAGAACCATCAGCCTCCCCCGAGCCAGTATTTAAGGACAAAATACTTCGATGGTTTTAACTGCCTTTTCCCTGTTCTTCATCCCTATTATGGTAATTCTATGATGCAAACCTGGACAAAGATTTTGTTGAACTTGTCACTGAATATGTATAAGTTTTCAGCTGAACTTTCTCTGGTTTGGGATGTTATTACATATCCATGAGTCATGGAGCTCACAGGACTCACTCTGAAACCCAGAGATTCTACCTACTTCCTATCCCACCAGCCTCACCAAATGATTTGTGCTAAGCTTCCTCCTGCTACAAAGGATACATAATCTGATTGTCTTTCCACCCAAGTGCTTTGGTTGTGCTACACTTTGTCTCTGAAAACTAATGTCCCAAGGCCTTTAGAGGGCTGGATCACAGCAGGGAACATGTGAACACGTTAATGCTATAACTGTGACCCTGGTGTTTTAATAATTTTGTTTATCTCGTTCCTGCACTTAGCATCACTGCTTCCGCCGTGCGCACACACACACACACACACACACACACACATACACACACAAAGTATTTACTTCAAGAATAATTTAACTACCCAAAGCAATCTACAAATTCAAAACAATCTCTTTCAAAATTCCAATGGCATCTTTTAGTGATATAGAATCCTAAAATTCTTATGGAACCACAACAGACGCTGAATAGCCATATCAATCTTGAGAAAGAAGAACAAAACTGGAGGCATCATACTTCCTCATTTCCAAATATATTACAAAGCTACAGTAATCAAAACAGTATGGTACTGGCATAAAGACAGACATACAGACTGATGGACAGAGAGCCTAGAAATAAATTCATGCATATACGGTCAACAACTGGTATTCAATGAGGGTGCCAAGAAAACACAATGGGGAAGGGATAGTCTCTTCCAACAAATGGTGTTGACAAAATTGGATATCCACGTGCAAAAGAATGGAATTGGGCCTTTCTCTTATACCATACACAAAAATCAACTCAAAATGGATTAAAGACTTAAAACCCTGAAACTATAAAACTCATAGAAGAAAACATAGGGGAAAATCTTCATGACGTTGGTCTTGGTAATGATTTCATGGATCTGACACCAAAAGAACAGGCAATGAAAGCAAACATAGACAAGTGGGACTACATGAAACTAAAGAAGCTTCTGCACAGCAAAAGAAACAATCAACAGAGTGAAAAGGCAACCTACAGATTATGAGAAAATATTTGCAAACCATATATCTCATAAGGGGTTAATTTCCAAAATATACAAGGAACTCCTACAACTCAATAGCAAAAATACTAATAACCCAATTAAAAAGTGGGTTAAACACCTGAACAGACTTTTCTCCATAGAAAACATACAAATAGCCAACAGATACATAAAAAGATGCTCAACGTCACTAATCATCTGGACAACACAAACTCAAACCATAGTTGAGCTATCACCTGCCTCCAACCAGGATGCCTCTTAACAAAGAACAAAAGACAACAAGTGTTGGCAATGATACGGAGCAATTGGAAACTTTGCACACTGTTGGTGGGATTAAAAATGGTGCAGCTGCTATGGAAAACAGTATGGAAGTTCCTCAGAAAATATAAAATGGAACTATTGTATGATCAGCAATCCCACTTCTGGATATTTATCCAAAAGAACTGAAATTAGGATCTTGGAGAGATATTAGCACTTTCATGTTCATGGCAGTACTATTCACAACAGCCAGGATGTGGAAACAACCTAAAGGTCCATCAGTGGATATGTATAAAGGAAATGTGGTATATACGTACAATAGATTATTATTCAGCCTTTGAAAAGGAGGAAATTCTGCAATATGTGACAGTATGGATAAACCTTGAGGACCTTATGCTAAGTGAAATAAGCCAGTCACAGAAGGACAAATACTTCATAATTTCACTTATATGAGGTACTTAAAATAGCCAAATTTATAGAATAAAGAGTGGAATGATGGTTGTTAGGAACTGGGAGTGGGGAGGGATATGGGTTATTAATTACTAATTAAAAGGGGTAAAGCTTCAGTTAAGTAAGACGAATAAGTTCTGCTATACAACAATAAGATCTGCTATACAACATTGTACTTATGGTTAACAATACTGCATGGTACACTTAAAACTTTTTAAGAGAGTAGATCTCATATTAAGTGTCCTTACCACAATAAAATAAAATTTTTTAAAAAGTCATAATGGTGGTTACTTTTTTGGGGCATGTAGTAAGTACTGGAAGAGGGCATAAGTAGAGCTTATGGGTTTCTTGATCTTGGTACTGGTAACAGTGATGTGTTCATTTTGTGAAAATTCATCAAGGTATAACTTAAGATCTGTGCACTTCTCTGTATGGATGCTTCAATAAAATGTTAAAAAAGAATAATTTAAATATTTTAAATACTAATTATTTTTAAAGTAAATTGGCAGGTAAAAGAAAAGAAAATAAGAACTGTAAGAAAATAAACAGGATAGAACTAGAAGATATTAATTATTTTGCTCTAACATGAAATAATTTAATTTTTTTTCCCTTTTTTCAAACTTTTCAGAGTCTGATGTACTATTGATTACAACTTCTATAATTATATGAGTAACTAATCCCACCACCCAGAAATCTTAGTATTTACTTACCTGGACAGACCTAAAAATCACATGTAATAAAATAAAATCTGGTCATGACACTACTTCTAATGATTATGAATCACATGTGCTAAAAAGATATGTGTAGAGTAAGAATAATATTTACTAGCTTTAAATGGCAATATTAACATCAATTAATATATTTACAATGTAAATCTTGTCTTTGAAAATAGTATTACTGGAGGTTTAAAATGTAAGCGTTTATTTCTGGATTCTCAATTCTGTTCCATATGCCTATCCTTGCACCAATAATGCATTTTCTTGAGTATTCTGACTTTACAGTACATTCTGAAATACTATATGGAGTAGAGTAAGTCCTCCAGCTTTGTTCATCTTTTTCAAAACAGTTTTAGCTATTACAGGTCCATTACATTTCCCTATAAATTTGAGAGCCAGCTTGTCAATTTCTACAAAAAAAAAAATCTAGCTGGGATTTTCATATAGGGGCTGCACTGAATTTATGGATCAATTTGGAAGAACTGTCATCTAGACAATATTTAGTCTCCCAGTGTATGAACTGGAATGTCTCTCCATTTATGAAGGTCTTTAATTTCTTTCAGCCATATTTTACAGTTTTCATTGTATAAGTTTTATACTTCTATTAGCTGTATTTCTAAGACTTTCATTTTTCGATACTATTGGGAATGGTGTCAATTAATTTAATTTTAAAATTGTTGCTTATAAGAGAAACTGAATGTTTTTTATATATGAATCTTGTATTCTGCAACCTTGTTAAACTCATTTATAAATTCTAATTGTTTTTTTTGTGTGTGTGGATTCCTTGTATTTTTGTAGATTTTCTACATACAGGATCAAGTCATCTGCAAATAAACCTTCCATTCGTGATGCTTTTATTTTATTTTTGCCTTGTTGCATTGTCTACAATTTCTAATATAATATTGAGTAGAAGTGTTAAGGGCAAACATCCTTGCCTTGTTCCCTATCTTAGTGGGAAAGCATCTCATCTTTCACTATTCTGTACGATGTTATTAGCTGTAGGGTTTTTGTAGGTGCCTTTCATCAGGTGAGGAAATTCTCTTCCATTCCTAGTTTGTTGAGAGTTCTTACCATGGCTGGGTTCTGGGTTTCGTTGCTTCTTCTGCATCTACTGAGATGAAAAGGTTTTTATCTTTTATTCTATTAATATGGTATATTACATTAATTAATTTTCAACTTTACATTAATGGAACACAGTCTCTATGAACTGCTTTTATTCCTGAGTATAGGTCACACTCTCTTCCTACGGTCTCCTCACCCCTACAACCTCCCCGGCAACTGGGATTGGGGAGGTTGGGTGCAAAAAGGGATGGGTGCAGCCGCAGGCAAGAATTCCACGAACTCCCACTATTCTGAACAGAAGTTCGGCACTTGTTCTAGTATGAACATTTCTCAGATTGCTTTTGTGCCTTTATTCAATTGCCAGAGCACTGAAATGATTGCTTTTGTTCATTTTGTCCAATTTTATATTTGCCTTTTTAAAGAGAGGATTTGTTGACCTCCTTACGGAGCCAGAAGTCCCGCCCCAGGATTTATTTTTAAATGCTGTGGAGACTACACGGAAACTTGGTACTCCAAATTATTTATATCCCATCCAATATGATTTTTACAGTGTCAAATGTTATGTAGTTCTTTGTAGGTCTGATAAAACATTTATCTTTTCAAGTAAAGAAGGTCCAACTTGAAACTGTGGAATAAAAACACGATTGATAAAGATTTAAGTCAAACCATTTGGGGTCCCAGTTCTGGATACACAGTAGAAACTCAGTAAATGACCCTTGCCTCATAGATGTCGATTACCACATATAGTTTGAGAAGAAATGTGCTATTTCCCCCCATTTTTAACAGTATTTCTGCCCACTATGTCTCATCAAGCAATTATAAGAAATGCCATATGAAGGATATAATTAAGGATTACTTAAAAAATACCTTCCCTAAAAACATCCAATCATAGCTACATTTTACTTTTTCATATGATCTTCCTCTTGAAAGTCACAGTGGGTTTTCCATTTAATCTCAAGGAAGCATCTGATTGAGATGTTGTTAAACAGCAATACCAGTTGATGAATGTATTAAAACTGTCATAGTCATCTTCATTTACCTCAATAAAGAAGGTTTATTACTTTCAATGGTGCTTTATTGCTCTAAGTCTGAAATTACGGGACGAAAAGAGCCAGCAAAGCAGCAGGATATCCAGAACCTCTAGTCCCTATCTCTGAAATTAAAAAACAACACAGCATTTCCCATGGCATGATTCAACCTGGGAATAAAAAGCGCTTTGCCAACATCAACTAAAACTCACCACAGCTGGTGAAGTTAAAATCAATACCAGCCCCTTAAAGGAACATAAGCGTATCTGCCTGAGATCATGTAATAAATTGGTACAACAACCAGAAAAGTAGACCAGAATGCTTGTCCTTTCATCACCATATCCCAGTCTCCCTCTGCTTACATCAAAACCAAACTATAGGGCCAGTTACCCAAACCTTTATCCCAGCACCACTTCTGCTTGAGAGTTTTCCTAAAAACAAAGAATGGTGGTGTGGAAGAGGACAGAGATTGGTTCAAGATCCAGCGTGTTAATGGCACCCTCAATAGAGAAAGAACCAAGAATTAAGAAAAGATGTGGTCTTCTTTCCCTTCAAATGGATTGCAAGTATGATCGCAAAACCAAATCTCAGATAAACTAACAAAACACAGGTGGATTTTGCTGTTTCAGCCCAGAATGGAATAGATGTCTATTAAATTTGCAACATTCTTCTCTAGTTTTCCCCATGAGCAGCTGCAGTTTTAGCCACCATCAGTTCTTACCAGGTTAAAACACATTTTCAGAGCTTCTTCTCTATAATGAAACCACTTTGAAGGTTCCAAATTGCTTTCTCATGGGGGGCGTTATCCCATATATCCTGATAACTATTATAATACTCATTTAAGAAAGGTAGGGAGCAGGTATTATAATTCCAGTGAAAGGAAAGCCAGAGCTTAAAAGATGCCAAGAGCTCTCGGACTTCATAAGTAGCAGAGTGACAAGTCAAAGTCGCTGAAGTTGGTACAGAGCTGTGTCTAAAAAACTGGGCTGACCCCTATCCTGAGTGCTTATAAGAAATGGGTCAAAATTACAGGTGAATACAAAAGCCAGATGAATACTCTCACCTGTTTGCACATCTATACACATGCACACCTTGATTTATCAAAGGTATCATTTTGAGTATTAATTAATCCAACAGTGTTTCCCAATTTATCCAGATGATTCTACAAAAACCACGATGAGTCTTTCCCCATATACTATAACTTATTTGGATAATGAAATCTATGTTTGCCTCACAAAAGTTTATCACTATTTAATCACATCCTTGGCTTAACAGATACTGTCCATCGACACTGGGGGACAGTTTTCCTTTTCAAAAAAAACCCAGCAAAACCAGATTCACACCTGGACTACCATGCCTTTTTCACAGCAACATGGAGAGATGAAAACCATTCAAATGAACACTATTGATTTTTCTCTACCTGAAATCTGTTCTGTTGAACTTCTAATTACATTTGGAATAAGTTTGAAAATCTGAAGAGTTATTCCAGTTGAGGCCCAAAATGGGAAAACTTACATAGAAGTAGAAGCAGAAAACACAAATCAGGATTTTTAATGTCACAGTGGGAAAGAGTAAGATTAGTCAACTTCCTATCAAATTAATTTTCATGATACATTCGTAAATATTCAGAGGACAATAATGACTTCAAATTCCATCACACTAGGGGTTCTAAATACTAGACTTAAAATCAGAAGACCTGGAACTTACTGTTATATCATTAATCACTTATGAAGCAGCAACCCAGCCCTAACACTGTGTCATTACATGGCTTCCATGGAGGCTTATACTCTGGCATCGAATCAGAATATCCACACAACACAGAAAATAGAAATTACATGAACACTGCTACCCCGTCCCTTGATTTGTTTACTAGATATACCCAAACCATTTGGCAGAGAAGAAACTTGTGTGTATTCGAATTCTTTTCCAATTACACAGCATCCCTTGCCATCCTCCTTCACCAGCAGCACCAGTCCCTTGAGCAAGCGCTGGCAGACCCACGTGGAAGTGCTCTGTGAAGGGCACCAGGAGAGCAGTGCGCAAGCGCTGGCAGACCCACGTGGAAGTGCTCTGTGAAGGGCACCAGGAGAGCAGTGCGGGGACAAGGCAGCCAGCTCCAGTGTGAGACTAAAGATCTGGGCGTCCAGGAACCTGAGCTTTTAAGAACACAGTTTGACTGGGTTGATGCTTCAGTTGACTGATTCTTTCTCAAAATTCCTCTCTGTAAACGTATATGAGGATTTAGGATTCTAGAGTCCACAGGAGTTAATACGTTTTCCTGAACTGGTGCTAGCCGGAACTTGATCTCCTGCCCCTGAGCCTGTCCTGTGTTGATCCTGCCACACCAGATTGGGGCACATTTGGAAATGGTGCTAGCATTGCTTCTTGGGAACATGGGTCAGGCCTGGGTTACCTAAGAGAAAAGTTTAGGAGGCGCTCTTGGAAGGAGTTCCAGATATACTGGGAGGGAAGTACCTAGTGAAAGAAAAATGCAGGACACACGTTGGATATAAGGAGAAAAGGGGCTAAGTGGTGTTGAGGGGAGGGGATAGGTCAGGGAGAAGTGCAGCAAAGAAAGGCAGCAACAAGAGCTCTGGCATGGCTGGGGCCAAGGGACTGATACCTGTAAGGCCAACACGATTAATCTCAGATAGCTCAGGAGGGCTGTGAGAAACACAGGGTCCTATCTCACTGGCTTTGCCATAGAGGGCTAACACCAGGCAATGCCCTTGTTCTGTGTTTAGGGATAATAACATTTTGCCAATGACATCTTTCAAAGGGGACTGAGATATTAGCATGTGCCTCTGAAGGAGTCTTGAAAGAGCACCAGATTCAAGCCCTCGTGTGGCCACACGTGGGCTCAGTGTCCTAGGAACCATCCTGAAGCATCCCATCCTCTAAGCTGTTTCCGTATCTCTAACAATGAGGCTCCTTGAATTAAGTCTGTCCCAGCTCTATGATTTCTTTACATGGAGCGCTTGACGTTCCCCCAAGGAAAGTTTCTGTGTCAATTACAAATGGCTTTCAGAGCCTTGTCAACCCCACCTTTCTCCCCTGCTGTCTTCCTCCTCAGCACAAGCAAGAGAATCACTTAAAAAGCATTGTAAACTACAGGTAACGGGCAGAAGAGAAGAGAGACTGTAAATGAGCTCTTCAGAGTGAAGCCACCAAGCCATTATTAATGCCTTACACCAGCCAGAATGTGGATGCACGTGTTTATTTCAGAAGCCGTTCTCAACATGTACCTGGCCATTTAAATTCACAAGGCATTTGTTGTCACATTTCGTTTCTTGTTAACAATGGCACAGAAGCCAGGGCACAGACAGTTCTCTCCATACCCCCGGAATACTGGGGGAGGGGGTGTTCCTCAGCTGCATACCCCTTTACCTATTATTGGTGTGCTACTTAAGGACGAGCCCCAGCCCCCCATTCACGCCCCCCCCCCAGTATATACTGTCACTATAAACTGTTACATCAAGAACATACAACTCCCAAATCCACACAGGCACACTGTCCATTTTAAAGGCATCATGTCTTGTGTCTTTGCTTCTTTGAAGCTCATTAGAAGCTGGACCTTTTGAGCATTTACTTCACTAAAATCCTCTCCGATCACTTGAATCACAGAACCAGTAAAGGCGGGTGGGGTGGGGGGGAACGGGGAGTAGTGGGAATAGAAAGAAAGAAAATGGAATGAACAGAGGCTGAGGGAGACTGGCTACGGAGTGCAGTGTGTGACACGAGCTACCCACCACAGACAAAGAACACCAGGCGACGGAAGGGAGACAATGAAGGCTCAGAGCAAACGCAGAGCACGCGGGGCGGGCAGGGTAGCCCCCCAGCAGCTCCCTCCCCAAATCCATGCTCGCTTGGTGCCAGCTGACGGGCTCACAGCAGCTGCTCCACTGCGAGAGGCTCACACAGTCATTTCCTGGCTAAAAGTATTTCTACCGTTTTAATTAGGTTTGCTTTTTTTTTTTTTAAGATAAGAACTAACACCTCCCCATCCCCACATTCCCCAAACACAGCTGTATTTTCAACCATCCAAAGAACAAACAATGATTTCGGTTTCTTGAAGAGTTGAGAATTGCTTGTGAAATAAATAATTAAGAGGAAAAAAGAAGTTCAGCAAAGTAGTTCAAATCCGGTGCTGGTTTGAAAAACACAGGTAGAAAAACTGGGGTCCTAAATGGAACGGGGGTTGGGAGACAGAGGCTGTTAATGTCGGTAAGTTAACCTTAACCTGCCGGTATCAGCACCCTTTGTCCTGTTTAGCTGTAGTGATAAGGCAATGCAGAAGAGTCGAATTTTTAATGTTTCATCTCTTCTTTCCCCAGAAAGATCTAGAACAGGTTAATTCACTCGTGAATCCTCGTCATCCTTGACAGAAAAAGAATTGGGGATTTCACAAGTAATATGTGTAAAATCTTCCTTAACCTAGAAAACATTCGGGAAAAAAATCAACTCAGAAGTGAGATCTAAAACTAAAACATGGAAAAGAGGCAAACTAACAGTTGCAGCTGCTAAGAAGCCACGCTAGGCTGCTGAAAACATGATCACCACACAACTAGATCTTTTAAAAACCACTGTCTGTTTACAAACAAAGCACTTACTAAATACTACCCCAGGTAATAGATGATGACAGGAATAGGGTTTGCTCTTCCAAATAACAACAGACTGGAAAAAAATATTTCAGTTCCATCAGACAACAAATTAAAATGAAACATCCCTTCTAAACTGGAAGAATGCAGATCTGGCTGGGAAAATTGATTTCCACCCACCCTCCATTCTCCTGAAAGGAGATTAGAAAGAGAAAAAACAGAAAAACATACGTCCTGGAGATGAATTTTGGTAATGAGCACTATAAACATTCATAGGGAGATAGGTTCCTATTTCACAGGTCTTTGAAAAAAAAATATTTCAACATGCACACGTTAGTCTGCAGTAAAATGCATTTAATGTTTGATTGTTTTTATACACTGCAAGAGGGAGTTAAAGTCTTGTCGCTCACCTGATGAAATCTGATCTCTCTCAAATCATCTCAGCCTAAGGTGTTAAAGATGTTACTGCTGTGACATAATTCAACCTCAAGACATCTTGTGGGAAACACAGGTCAGTTTTAAAGCACCAGGTGGGTAAACAGTCAGTATTTGAATATTCTCAAATTCAAGAATCCTGACCTCGAATTTAAGAGGTTGTATACTCATCTGTTGCTTAGAGGCTGCCTCTTGACATCATGTGCCTTGCAAGGGTTTTCCAAATTTAAGTGGGCTTTATAAAATAAGCTGATTCTTTTTTATCAGAACAAATGAGGCATCCAAAAAAAAAAAAAAAATACTCTTCTGCCTTGTCCTTAACTCTAAGATGCCAATAGAGAGAAGGAGAATGGAAGGAGGAGGGACCTGCGGCCCTCCCCTCCCCAACTCATATTAGTGTGAACAAGACGTTACGTTAGGGAACATTTCAAAAACCCCGAGCAAAATGGAGAAGAGGGTGGTTGGCATGTTTTCTCAGTCAACGGAAGTAGTTCTGTTGACCTCTAATGGGCAAACAATTTCCGTGCCAACTTTGCATCCAACCATAGCTGACGATGAACTGAAATTGACATTCTATATTCTTCCAACAAATTAAAACAATAAAACAGGTAGTAATAATAACAGCAAATACTTACATATATCTTACCCTGTGTCAGACACTGTTCTAAGTGCTTTGCATGTATTAACTCATTTAAGCCTCCCAACAACCCCCTGAGGTAGGTATGGTATACACGTGAATATAAACTTGGTTATACCTGAGAAATAAAAAGCTTCATGATATTGGTGGTATAATGGGATAGAGGTGGGTAATAATTTTGAAAAGAAATCTCTGAAGCCTACACATCCTATAACATAGGATATTGCCCTATATATTGCTGGGGGCAAATGTTACAAGAAGAAAACATATAGGGATCTCTTATTTGCATTTTGTTTAAATAGCTTTGCTCATAAATTTCCACTGAAGAGAAAACTAATCTCTGTCGAGAAAAATGTAAGATTTAAAAAAGATTAGAAAAAGAAGAGGATATGTAATAAAGGGTGAAAAGACTTCATAATAGCTAAAAATCTACCATCAACTTGAGGAAAATTGTCTACACTCATTTCAGGAGCAAAAGAAAATCTCAAAAGATGACTGGGCTGGTCCTTCTTAGAAATCATAATCAGCTTTTACTTCCTGGGATTCTTCCTAATACCAATTCCTAGTAGCTAAAATAATAACAAGGATATGGAAAATGAAGCAAAGGGAGAATAGGAAATGTTTCTGTATTCTATTACATTTATGGGCAGAGCGGGGAAGCCTCAGAGATCTAGAAAGAAAGAGGAAAAAGAAATAATTGAAAAAGGGTTCCTGTATCAGTTACTTTTGCCTTCTCACCCATTTTATTGTTTTATTTATTTTTATTTTTTATTTTTTTAATTAATTAATTAATTTTTGGCTGTGTTGGGTCTTCGTTTCTGTGTGAGGGCTTTCTCTAGTTGTGGCAAGCGGGGGCCACTCTTCATTGCGGTGCGCGGGCCTCTCACTATCGTGGCCTCTCTCGTTGCAGAGCACAGGCTCCAGACGCGCAGGCTCAGTAGTTGTGGCTCACGGGCCTAGCTGCTCCGCGGCATGTGGGATCTTCCCAGACCAGGGCTCGAACCCGTGTCCGCTGCATTAGCAGGCAGATTCTCAACCACTGTGCCACCAGGGAAGCCCCTCACCCATTTTAAATTCAGCTCTTTGGAACAAAAAAAAGGGAAGGGTGATCAGGTTATATTCCAAAGCCACCAGCCCAGGACAGCCTTGGAAGACCAGGTTTATCACACTCTTCCATCAACAGCTAACTGGGAAAGTTGGGGGAAAACACTAATCTTACCAGACTCCAATTCTTGACCCTCTGTCTTTCCCATACAACCCTGGAGAAGCCACTGGCTTCCATCCACTAACACTGCTTCCTCTTTGACTAAAATCTCTGGGAAAGCCTTTCAGTGACATGGCCCTTTAGGCCACATTAATCCAATAACTCACAGTCATTCATTTGGCCCTACTGTCAAAGAGAATTTTTCATCAGTAAGAAATGGCATTGTTGGGTGTTGTTAAGTCACTCTGGACTGCTGAGAAAAGAGATTCCAATGTCTAGGATTAATATTTGTGATATTTACCCTAGAGTTAGAATATTTTTTAAATGTTTTCACATGGTGTTTACAGGTTGCTGACCTTTTAGAATCATATCACATGGTGACGACCAAACATTTTCTGACCAAATATTTTCTCAAATAAAGTAGGTTTATTAGAAATACAGTTTACCACCTCTCATTCCCTTATGGCAGTGGTCCCTGAAGGAACTCCGAAGAGAAACTATGGGCCGATAAGAGATGAAAAGGCAAACGACAAATCTTACTCTTTTTTTTCCTCACAAGTTAAAAGCCTGCCTTTATATTGATTTTCAGATACTGAATATACATAGTTCATCTTTCAGATAATCTTAATGTGTCTTACTCTAATAAACAAATAAAATTTATGAGAATGAAAAACAGAGATGGATCTATATCTGTAAACAACCTTTACACACACACACACACACACACACGTTAACCTGATACGCAATGGACTCTTTGCCATAGAAACAAACTCTTTACCAATGGATTTGACAGAAAGGGGACAGTGAAATTGTTCATAAATTATGATTTGTATATTTGGCTTAATCTTGAGTTCCTTGAATATCTAAAACGGTCATCTTTCCTGAAAATTCTAACACCTTCCAAACTGTGACTTGATGGTAGTTATTCCTGTGAGTTTGAGTTCTTACTATAATGCCATGATCGATACCCAAAACACAGTCTGTGTGACACCACTGTACAGATACAGGCATCTACCTGCTCAGGTCTGACAACAGCTAACGCTGGACAGAACGTCAGCCCGAGCCTCTTGTTAACGTGTGATGTGCATTTCAGTCACTAGAATTTTGGTTTACTAACTGGGAATTGCCAGGAAGACACAGACAGGGGTCAAAGTCAGGAACCAACGAGCCCCTGGTTCCCAGGCCTCATTCTGCAGCTTGAACTCTCTCACTTTTCTTAGAATAAGCTTTCCCTCAGCCCTCCCATCACACGTGCTGCCGATCCTAACCCACTTCCCTAGTCCGTGCCACAGTTCAGTGCAGACAGAATGCATTCTCCCAGCCTCTTCCTTGGTCTCTTATTCTGGTTAACAAGACATCATTTCCTATAAAGTTTTTTGTCCTCAATCAACCATGCTGATCAATGTTTAAGAATCTTTACATGAGTCAATTCTCTTACTCAACTGTAACATGTATTATAATAATAATATATCTTAAACATCACTTCACTAAGAAGTTCTCCTTAAATCAAGGAAACTATTCTCGGTAATCCAGACACAAGGGTTGGTTGTTTATTTCACTCAACATAAATGTACTGAGTAGTTGGAAAGGTCTAAAATCACCGGAATTTTATCAGTTTAAGCTAAATTCATTCGAGACAGAATGTACCTTAGCAAAATACTGTTATTTAAACATCCTAAGGCTGGGCTTACCATTTGTTGAACAAACGGCTGGATACTATAGCAAATGAATGAACTTTTGGTTATTCAGAGAAATTGTTTTCAACTAAGATGGTGTGGAAGTAGGCACTGCCTTTAGTGGCTTCTTCCACATTCTAAAAATTTTGTTTCCCAGTGCAAAAGGTAACCTTACCCTCCTATGCATGGAAGTGGCATTGAGTATACTAACTCAAGGGAAAAGGAGCATCAGAGAAACTTCATCCTTTATTCTCCACCACGCTCCACTTTTAAAAAATCATTCGTTAGCTACAGATACGAGGACCCTGTTTAGAAGTTAGTTCTAGACCTCTCTAAAAATGGCTCATTTCACTTGATTCCAAACTGCGTATGTGGCATTCAGCAGGAGGAACAAATTTAAATCAGATGTTTTGACTGGGGTGATTGGAAATTTGTACCACTGATAAGTACACCTATATATATATACACACACACATCTATGTTTGTGCCATATGGTAGAAGTGTTTTCTAAATGTTAGCATTCATTCAAGCTGAATATATAAATATATACTTATTTGCGAGTATCGTTGTATATGCTCTTTAATTCATTCTCTTTGTAGGGGGAAGATCAGTCTGAACCATTTAAAAATTAGAACTGGGGCTTCCCTGGTGGCGCAGTGGTTAAGAATCTGCCTGCCAATGCAAGGGATACAGGTTCGAGCCCTGGTCCGGAAAGATCCCACATGCCGCGGAGCAACTAAGCCCGTGCGCCACAACTACTGAGCCTGTGCTCTAGAGCCCGTGAGCCTCAACTACTGAAGCCCACACACCTAGAGTCCGTGCTCCACAACAAGAGAAGTCACCAAGATGAGAAGCCCGCGCACTGCAATGAAGACCCAAAGTAGTCAAAAATAAATTAAAAAAAAAAAAAATTAGAACTAAGAATTTTTTATTTAAAGAAATGCTGTTTGTTTTCAAGCACATGACTAACTAGAACTAAATCAATAAAACATGTGTTGCCAAGCATTAAGTCCTTAAGGTACCTACTTGAATGCATTTTGTTGAGTATACTCACATATCCACAACAGCTTCATAAGATCGGCTCATGTTAGGAAAAAATCCTTTAGGATCAGTCGAAACAAAATAAGTGTCAAAATATTTTGAACGGGGAACACACTTGATAAAAAATACAAAGCTATTTCTGATTTGAAATAAGGGAAATAAATGAAATAATGATCCCATTAAATAATGTATAAGAGATATATAGGCCTTAAACACTTTATTCTGATGACTTTACAAAGCAGAGAAAGGATATTCATTAGTTATACTCCAAGGAGGGTTTTTTTCCCTTTTTGGGTCACGTACACTAAGGGCCCTAACGATTTTTCTTAGCGCTTAACATTTGGCTATATACATCTAACCTCTTGTCCATCTGTAGATTGGCAAGTTTCTACATATGTGGAGAAGAGATGCTTTCATTAGCATATTACTCACTTTTCCAAAGAGCTATAAACAATTTATTCTCTTAGTCAACCCATCTTAAACATTCTACCTCTGGAAAAAAAAAAGGGAAAAGGGAGGAAAACCTTTTTCATGGAGAATTACAGTGAAAATTTCTTCTTGCCTAAATTATCAAAACTTCTGAATTAGTAAGTCTAAATTGATT
This sequence comes from Balaenoptera physalus, assembly GCF_965194825.1. Taxonomy (NCBI): domain Eukaryota; kingdom Metazoa; phylum Chordata; class Mammalia; order Artiodactyla; family Balaenopteridae; genus Balaenoptera; species Balaenoptera physalus. The sequence goes on from NC_138884.1 coordinate 27,105,915, forward strand.
TTTACATATATTAGAGAAGTAACATAAACCTCAAAAAGTCTTACAGAGGTTTTACAGTCACCTATTATTTAATACCTCTTCAATCAGACAAGTTTTCTGGTAAGAAAGGGGCCTTAAAATGGAAAGTTTTGAAAAACAGAATTCCTGCAAGTTTGACAACCAAAAAAAAAATTTTACTTTGGAGCTAATTCAGTGAGGAAAAGAAGATGAAAGGAGTGCTGTTTAGATTCAAAAATGAGTTTTGCTTCTGAAATCTAAGCTTCCGTTCCCCTGATGTATGACAATCTATTATACTGTATTTGCCAGAAGACATAAATTGTGTTACAGGCTGTGGTGACAGACATACCTGGAAGGTCAATGTGATCTCTGTCGTCCCGCCTCACTCCCTCTTCCCAGCTTCCTCTGTATCATCAGCCATCCAGCACATCAGCTCTTTCTTTGTGTTGCATGCAGCTCTCAGTTTCCTTTCAGCTGCTGCACTCCCATCCAAAGTCAGCATTTATGACCTTATACCTGTATCTCTGAATTTACCACCAAGGGAGCTTTCTGCCTTCGTTCACCCATGCCCTTCACCACCAAAAAAATGTTCCTAAATTTCATCTGGGCACTTGTTTAACAGTCTTCCAAGAGACCTCTTTGATTAAAAAATAAAATCCATACCTTTTTAACCAGTGAGTCGAGTCTCCCCAGGGTCTGGCTCTAACCTACCTCTCCAGCTCTGGGTTCTATTGCCATCCTTCATCCTCATTGTCTAGTTACGTAGACACCCAATGAGACCGCTGCCCTGGCACCATCCCATAGGGGGCACTGAAACACCACTAATAAATCAGAAATCCAGTGCCAGTTAACTCGGGTTTCTACCCTCAAACTCCTTACTCACTAGTGAAATGTAAACCAGACCCACTCCCATCAAAGCAAACAATGCCTCGAGGAAAGAGACCATGTGTCTGTAACCACGTAGATTACCTCCATCCATGGTGGGTACAACTAACTGTATCCAATTTTGAGTGATTAAAGAAAACTAAAATGAAAGACAAGTCCAAATAAGTTAAAATGTCATGCTGCATTCAGACCATGTAATAGACATCTTAATTCTTTTTTTTAATTTTTATTTACTTAGTTATTTCTGCTGTGCCAGGTCTTAGTTGCGGCAGGCATGCGGGATCTAGTTCCCCGAACAGGGATCGAACCCAGGGCCCCTGCATTGGAGAGCACAGAGTCTTACCCACTGGACCACCAGGGAAGTCCCTAGACATCTTATTTTGAACATATAGAAACAGGAAGAGAAAAGTATACTGATCTTATTGATAGAAAATCATTTTCCCCTTACTCTCCCACTAGGAAATGTTCAACAAATATCCAAGGGGCTAGATGCTTAGCTTGCCAGGGGCACCCACATAGCTCTTCACCCTTGCCACCTGGTCTACCTACAACCCCATGAACACACCTTGCCATTCTTCCTCTTCCTGGATTCATGTCTTCCCTTTCTCTGGAATACCTCTCTTATATTTTTTTCTCAGCCATCTACAATTCCAACTGTCCTTTAAGCCTCTACTTCCTTCTGTGGCATCTTCCTTAATCTCACTAGCCATACGCAATCCCTTTGCCCTCTGAAATTCTATATTATCTCTGACACAATGCCATACAGCCTTCTGTGCCATTTTTCTTTTTTTTAGAAAAAATTTACACCTACCTCTTGCCAAGCCCTGTTCTAAGAGTCTTACATGCATTTTTCTATTTATTTTTCAAAATAACCTTAAATAGTATCTTTATTCCATTTTACACATGAATAAACTGAGGTTTATTGAAGTTAGATAACTTTCTCAAAGCCATATATCCAGGAAGGGGCATGGCTTAAACCCAGATGTATCTAATTCTGCAGCCTGAGCTCTTACCACAGCACTTCAGTGTTGCCTCCCCAGCCATGGTTTAAGTTATTTGAGGGCAAGCGTCATATTTTTGGTATCTATGTGCCTCTCCACAGTCCCCAAAAGAGATCCTCTCTTGACCATCGGGTATAGTCAATAAATATATGTTAACAATGGTGCTGGGACTCCTTGCCTCTTCTGACAGAAATGCTGTGTATATTCCACTACACCTTCAACTGTTCTGAAAACACTTCAGCATGTGAGGAGACTTCCTTTGGTTGTATGGGCAAAGCCAGTCTCTGCAGGAGCAGCACTGCAGAAGCTACACAATTTGGAACCACCTTTCCATGATCTTCTGCTAAATTAAATTAGTCTTACACATCTTAGTTACAGGTTTTAAATCTTTCCTGGTCAACCTCTTTCTCAATTCTTCTAAAGAGCTCACCATCCAACACTGTTCTGACTTCCCAACACTGTAGTAGAACAGTGAAGTAATGCCATATTCTCATTTGTTAAGAAGCTTGACATAAGTATCCAACCAAACAACCAGAGAGTGGAGTCATTAAAATGACAAGACGCTATACGGGATGTCTAAAAGTCTAATGAAGACATAACTTAATTTGAAATGAGATGGTTCATCAAAGCAGGAGGGAGTACAAAGATTTAGTTACATGTTTATCATTGCAAAAATTGGGAACAGCCTAAATGTCCAACATAAAGGGACTGCTTAAATAAACGATGGTGTATCCAAACAATGGAATACTACACAGCCATCAGAAATTATTCAGTCATTCAACAAATGCAAATGAATGCCTCATTTGAATGAGCTAAGTAAGAAAGAAATGACACCTGTCTTCATGGTGCTTAGAGTCTAGATGATGATATAGAAGAATATGTAAGGAAAAACATTTTTATATTGTTGAGTGACACAGTGGGTTACAATGGAATATAATTTATATGAATTAACTTTTTGTTGTTGCTTTTTTTTATAACTTGAAGATATACTTGTTCTGTGTTCATAGCCTGCCTTGAAGAAATAGACATCTTCAGGAGTAGGTCTGGCAATATTTAATTTTATAGGATGAAGTAAAGCTGCACATTCTAAAACAAAATTTCAAGTGAAAAGGAGGCAAGTATAAATCAAATAAAGATTAATTTGAATCTCAACGGAAACTAATTTTAGGATAGCTTTTTGAAATATTTTTATATACTCATTATAAATATATATTATTTTAAAGTGTGAACTAAAAGGCTTCCATTAGTCAATTATGATGCAAAGGTATTGTCTATTGATGTGTTAAAAAAAAACAGAAAGAGAAAGGAATCAAAGTCAAATATAAAAAGCAAAAAGAAATTTTAAATCTCTTATGAAATGGCAATAAAAAGGACATCTACCTCTCTGGGTTGTCCTGTTTTGTGTAAGTCCTGAAGATATATCCAACTAGCAAGAAGATAAACTCTATAAGACTATCTTAAGCTAAACAATAATAACCTATAAGATTTATAATATTCAAACCTCTTTACTCTTTCAAATTCTTAATTTTTAGGAATAGAGGGAAACTCCTTCAAATTGATAAAGAGCATCTATAAAATACCATATACTTAATGTTGAAAGACCGAGTACTTTCTCTCTTAAAATCAGGAACAAAGAAAGAATGTCTGCTCTCACCACTGTTAGTCAACAAACTATTAGAAGTGCTGGTCAGGGCAATAAGGCAGGAAAAAGAAATAGAAGGTATACAGATGAGAAAGGATCTGTTCCTGTTTGCAGAGGACATGATTGTCTAGGTAGAAAACTGTAAGGAAGGTACAAAAAAAGTTCCTAGAACTTGTATGTGAGACCAGCAAGGTAGCAAGATATAAGATTAACATACGAAAATACAGTTATATTTTTACATACCAGCAAAAAATGTGGGCACCAAAATTAAAACTATAATGCCATTTAGAATCACTAAAAATGAAAAAGATGTAAATCTAACAAAACATGTAAGGACGTATATGCTGAAAACTAAAAACACTGATAAATGAAATCAGTGAAGTTCTAAATAAATGGAGAGGCTTGCTGAATTCATGGATTGGAACATTCAACATAGTAAAAAATGTCAATTTCATCAAATTGATATAGAAGTTTAATACAATTTCTATCAAAATCTCAGCAAGATTTCTTGTAATGACAAGAATATTCTAAAATTTATATAAATACACAAAGAAACTTAAATAGCTAAAATTATTTCTAAAAAGAAGAATAAAGTGGAAGGAATCAGTCTACCTAATTCCAAGACTTAACAGTAATCAAGACTGCAGTACCAGTATGAGCGATAGACAGTAGATCAATGGAACAGAATAAAGGACCCCAAAGTACATCCATACAACATAAATATGTTCAAATGATTTTTTACAAAGGTTCAAAAGCAATTTCATGGAGGAAGGATAACTTTTTCAACAAATGGGCTGGAGCAACTAAACATTCATAGGTTGGGGGGGACAAAAATAACTTTGAACCAAACCTCACACCTTACACAAAAATTAACTCAAAATGAGTCATAGACTTAAACGTAAAATGTCAAACTAAATCTTAGAGCATAATGAATGAAAAAATCTTTGGGATCCAGAGCTAGGCAGAAAGTTGTTAAACTTTCTACCAAAAGTAGAATGAGTAAAAGAAAAATGAATAAATCAGACTTCATCAAACTAAAAGCTTTTGCCCTGCGAAAGACTCTTAAAAGAGAGGATGAAAAGACAAATTACAGATTGAGAGAAAATAATTGCAAACCACCTATCTGACAAAAGACTTGTATCTAGAATATATAAAATATTCTCAAACATAGCAGTAAGAATTCTCAAAACACAGCTAGCAAAGATACAGGAAAACTGGATCAATCACACATTGCTGGTGGGGAGGTGAAGTAATACAGCTGCCACAGAAAATAGTTTGGCAGTTTCTTTTAAAAAACTAAACATGCAACTTCCATACGATCAAGCGATTGTAATATCTTGGGCATTTATCCCAGAGAAATGAAAATTATGACAGCAGAAAAACCTGCACATGATTGTTCGTAGTACCTTTATTCACAATCTGGAAATAACTTGAATGTCCTTCAAGAAATAAGTGGTTAAAAAAATCTGTGGTATATCCATACCATGGAATACTACTCAGCAATAAAAAGGAATGAACTATTGATACATACAACAACTTGGACCAATCTCCAGAGATTTACACTGAGTAAAAAAAAGCCAGTCCCAAAAGATTACAGAGTGCATGAGTCCATTTATATAACATTCTTGAAGTGACAATATTATAGAAATGGGGAACAGGCCAGTGGTTGCCAGGGTTAAAAAAGGTGTAGCTATAAAAAGACAATGTGAGGGATGCTGGTGGTGATGGAAATGTTCCCTATCTTGACTGTATCAGTGTCAATATCTTGGTTGTGATATTATACTACAGGGCTAAGGATAGACGGGATCTCTCTGAATCATGTCTTATAACTACATGTGAATCTACAATTATCTCAAAATTAAAAGTTTAATTTGAAAAATCAAAACAGAAGTGAAGATCAGTGCTAGTCAGGGTCAGCTAACATTCTACCAAATCTAAGAGGCTGTCTACACACAAGTGCTGGTATAGATATCCCAAGTTCAAGTAACCTAAAATTTTAATTTAAGAACTAACCCTGATTCTAATTTAAAACCTCTAGGTGTCCCTTTCCCCATGTAGCTGCTTCTGCTGATATATATACTGAACAAAAACCAAACAAATGTATAAGACACCATAAAAAATTTAAAACTTTCCACACACAGTGTTAAAGTGGAAAATGAATTAATTCCACATATCTACTTGTGGAATATGATAAATAAGTCAAACAATATTGTTGTAGCAGTGATAGAGTAAATGTTCTAAATAAGGAAAATAATCTTGTTTCTCTTAATATATTAATTTCACTAAATGAAAAGGAATAGAAAAAAGCACAGGACAATTATTTGGCCCTGAATTACTAATTTCAAATATTACATTCATCAAAATAGTTTTGTCCAATTTCATGCAATTCTTTTTCTGCAGTTAATTTTTTTTGTGAAAGGGAATATCCAACAGCCTCTTGAGGCCATGCTTCCCCTTTCATTCGTTAATGTGTCCACAAGCATTTTTGAGAGTCTGTTATCAGGTACTGAGGGAGGCAAGAAGATGAATTAGAAGTGGTCTCTGCTACTCATGTTTTAATAGCTTTTAAAAATGGGTTGGAAAATTGAATAACTCCTCAAACCTTTCTTATACTTTTTTCCTCAGTGTAAATAGTGTTTTTTAGTTTGCTGCCAGTTTATGTAACTAATCCCCTAATGTTGGGCATTTATATGTTTTCTCAACTTTTCATGATTGTAATTAACAAAGAGCAGTAATAACCAACAATAAACTAAAAATTTTAAAAGACCAAAAAACTAAAGGATGAAAAATTATTTAAAGAAAGATGAAATCTTAACCTCTCAGCTTAAATTGTTAATATGAAAAATTATTAATTGGAGGATGATTTTTTTTTCTCTTCCAAATTGTTTAAACCTCAGCTTCTTGACCAACTTGGGTTCCAACTGGTTTCTGTTGACCCATTTTTAAGTTACCCTTGAACTCTATCCTCCAGCCATGCTGAACTACTTTCAGTTCCCCTAACCAGCTATGTTCTTTTCCAGGGATTTGGTGTGTTTTCTCAGTCTTGAAAACTACCCTACCCAACATTTTGACTATCTCCTACTAAATCTTTGGGTTTCACAGACACTTTTTTTGTGAAATCTTCCCAGATCGCTCAGAAGGCTGGAGGAAGCATACCTCATGTGTTCTGTAATTGTTTCACCATATTGTAATTACCCCTTTACTTGTCTGCCTGCCCCGATGGACCTAAAACTCTTTGAGGCAGGGATGATATTTTGTTTACTATTTTATCGCCAGCATTGAGAAAATGGCCTGATCCATAGCAGATGCTCAGTGAATATCTAAGAGTGATGAAAGAATGAGAATGAATGAATGAACGAACAAACAGATTCTTAAACTTCTGGCATAGGAAAATGGGCAACTCCCTGGTCACCCCGATAACTGATTCTCGCTTATGAACATGGTCAACAGGATGAGCAAGCTCCCTGGAGATGCCCCAAATCTATCTTAGAGCTTCATCTTTCCACTGCTATACAATCTAGAAGCTTAAGCATCTTTGCAGAAAACACCACCTATTCTAACAGGTGTCTCCCATGAGCTACTCTTGGAAGTACCAAAGTCCTTTACAGCAAACACTTCAAGGTCCTCGAAAAGATACATCACGTAGCTTCAGTGTGCAGTGGGCAGCTAGGAGTGTCCCCAGTGAGGCTGGCATAAAAGGCTGCCTGCAATGTAATATTTAGGTAGGTTAATCTGACTGCTTCATTTTCCTGGAGAAATATTAAGGACCCAGGTACTTTAAAGGGAGGATTTCCTGGTACTAAGAGTCTGCCTCTAAGTTTCCATCTTTCTCAGTATTGAGACTGCCTTAAACAGCAGTTCTGAGAGAGCTCGGCAGTACTCCCAGGGACAAAGGCCTTAAGACACAGGATGTATGCCAGCCTCTTGTTTTCTCACGTATCATTTCAGAGAGTTCTTCCCACTGCAAACAGCGGCGCTATTTTTTTTCCTCCTGACCTTTGTCAACTGTGTTGCTGTACTGCATTTGGAAGTATTAACAATGGTCATTACCTGCCCTGTTTATTCAGTGTTAAGTATTAACAAGGCCTGTGCTATCTTAGCTGCTGCCATATTTCTCCAGGAAAGACGTGCCTATGTAAATGCCCTAATGCAAACAGGAGCCTTGTCTTTTGCTAGGTAGGGGCAGGGAGGAGACGTGGAGACAACTGAAAGGCCAGAACAAAACAGTAGCTATGTTAAAAACATCGTTTTCAGATACACATAAAATAATTGCACCATGAAATCTTGTTCATGGCTGATTTTTGTCTGTGCATTTGGCCACTTCAGGTTTTTGCTAACATAGGAGATACAAAGCACCTATTTCTGGGTTGCTTATAATGGCTTCAAAGAGTTTGCTATTGAATAAACAGTGTATAAATATTTCACAGAATACAGAGAAAAGAAATAAGCCTTGGCACTGGACTCTCTTTGCTTAGAATTTGAGTGCTTGGTTTCTTGCGTGGAATAGCTATGTTGGAGTGGGCGGGAGCCTGTTTCTGAGGGGATGGAAGAAAACTGATCATATTTACTTGAGCACTTAGAAGGGTGAAGGGTTTGATTAAAACTCCTATCAGCTACTGCTTGTTAGACAGTGAAATTGCAAAACTTGCAAACAGGAGGGCCAAACACCACACAGACAAGATCAAATACAAATAAAAAACTGACTTGGGGGGGAAAACCTTTCACTGGAGTCAGCTTTTCTGTAAAAGTTGGCTCACTCTCATTAATTTACCTAAGTTTAGGCTTGGGTCAGGTGACAAGGCAAAATTCCATCTTCGGAGAATTTCTGGGAACATGACTGCCAGTGAAACAAACTGAAGCCAGATACGTATTTCCTGGACAAGATTTGATGCATGAAAAGCAAAGATGGGGGTCACCTTTTCATTTTTAAAGTGCCCAAGCAGTTACATAGAAATAAAACAGACAAGTACGGAAAACAGAATACTTTTTCTTTTCTGTGTGTAGAGCCTTAGGAAATGAAACAGTGATACTATTTCCCTTGGGGTTTACAAATGTGTGTGTTGTTTAAGAGCTACACTTGCAAGCTTCGAATCCCAATTTGACCAATCTGTAGCTGTGATCTTGGACAAATTAACTTTTTAATTTTCTATTTTTCAAAAGTGAGCATGGATTACTAATATAAGAGAGATGAAATGGGGATGAAAAAATAAAGAGTGATTGCCTGGAAGTACTTTAGCAACATAACCTTTACATAAGAATAATTGCTACCATTTATTGACGGTCTCCTATGAACCAGGCATTTCAGACACATCATTCTAAACTTTATACAGTCCTGCAAGGTTAATACTATTTTTCTCAGTTTATAAAATAAGAAAACTCATGTTCAAAGTAGCTAAGGAATTAGACTTGGTCTCAAAGCTGAAAAATGGCAAGACCATCTACCTACATCATTTTTTTTCTCATTTTTAAAAAATGACCCAAGAATTTTCCTTCCCTCTCTGAGTCCTTTTTTTCCTAATGCTATTCCAAGTCACAACTACTTTGAGAGTCTTTCTTCCTTCTTTCCCTTCTTTGGCCAGCTTAACTTTCCTAAAATCACGTACCTACTTCCTGGTACCACTGATCCTAGTACTTCTACTTAATTCGGTTTGGTTTGAGCCCCATCCTCAACCCCACTACTCCTATTAGATCCGTCTCCACCATCTGCACCATCATCATGAGGATAGCAGACACTTATTTAGCACTTTTCTATGTACTGGATACCTTATGAGATAGTTACCTTACCATCATTGTCCCCATTTTAGAGATGTGGAAACTGGGTCACTGAAAAGGCAAGTAGCCTCCTATCAGGGGCCCAGACTTCAGCAATCTGGCTCCAAAGTTCTTTGTCTAATCCTACACTACACTGCTTCCACAACCCTGGAGAAACCCAAAGTAAGTCACTGATTTCAGCAAGTAAGTCAGAGCAGGAGAGAGGAGTACCTGTTTAAAAAGTGGGTAAATACATTTCATGATGATTGAAATAAAATTGCTTCCTTTTTGTTGTAAATTTTTAAAAATCACCATGGGGACTTCCCTGGTGGTCCAGTCGTAAAGAATCTGCCTTCCAACGCAGGGGACGCGGGTTCCATCCCTGGTAGGGGAACTAAGATCCCACATGCCGCGGAGCAGCTAAGCCCATGCGCCACAACTACTGAGTTCACGCGCCTCAGTGAGAGAGCCCACATGCTGCAAACTACAGAGCCCACGCGCCCTGGACCCCGTGCACCACAACGAAGAGCCCACGCCGCAAGGAGAGATTCCGTATGCCTCAACGAAGATCCCACATACCGCAACTAAGACCCAACGCAGCCAAAAAAATAATAAACTAACAAAATAAATAGTTTTTTAAAAGGGAACAAGAAATTCTTGATAATTTTTTAAAAGTCACTATGGATAAAATTATTTTATACTGGGCTAGCCTAGGAACATTGTTTTCATGGGAACATAAGTTCTGAGTTTTCAAAAAAGAAAAAAACAAAACAAAAACAAAAACAAAAACTATTGGAACAGCCTGCTCATAAATTGAAGGCTTCCTTTATTTCCATTTGGGATAAAGTTAGGGAAACAGGAAAAAGAGGGGAAAGGATACACTTCAAATTCCTTGTAGATACAATTCAGAATGCGATCTGGATAATACATCCCAGCTTTCTGAGTGCGCTAAAAATAAACATAAATGGCTCGTTAGAGCTAATTTGGCAGCTAAAAGTGAATATTAATAACATAGAAGATCAATAAGATGCCTAGCAAAGAACAATGGATTAACTTGGTTCTAGAAATAGCAAAATTGGTGTAGGCCAGGGAGGAAGGCATGAGACAAGAGGCGTAGTCAGAAGAAAAATTCACCTCTTCCTTGTATGATTCAAGGAATTGAAAATAGACAATAAAATATGGCCATCTCTTTTTAGCTCTACCCACTAAATAAGCAGTTTAATCAATTTTTACCTTTCCCTCCCTATCTTCATCTGCCACTGCTAGCTCAACAGGAGAATGTATAACCCCTAGTTCAAATACAGGTCAGGATGACTATTACAAACACTACGAGCTTATGCTATTACTTTCTCCCTCTCTTCTTGTGTCATGTATTCTATTTAAGAAAAGGACTGCATGAGAGAGTTTTTATTAGCCAAAGCATATTCAGTACAATAGGGGTTCCATGTTCAAATAAATCTGAGAAATGCTGCATGTTTACCCCCCTTTTAAGATATTGAGGGCTCAGGGTCTTTCAGCAAAGACACTTGCTTAACATAGGTAACCCAGTGTTTCCCAAGCCTTTTGGCCATATCATCCTTTTTTCTTAACCCCTATTAACATCTCTGTGCAGAATGAAGGTGAGAACTCTGGACCAGGAAGAGGTCAAACTGAGTTCCCATCTTTCCTTCCTGTGAGACCTGAGTCACTTGACTTCCAGGACTTCAGTCTGTTTAGCCACGAGGTTCTAAGAGTATGTTCGACTCATCAGCTTAAGTGGCCTTGGTCAGCAGCATGGCAGCCGGGCTCTGAGGAGGCACTGTGGACCAGCTAGCTCCTCCTGCTGGGCCCACACCTCCAAGGTCCTCACATCACCCAGGAGCAGCCTAGACAATGGGTTCTTTTACACCCTTCACATTCGGCCCTTTATGCCCAGGCCTGAGCGCTAGCATTGCAAAGGCTGCTTTGGGGGGATAAGTGGCGGGAGGGAAATTTGTAGAGAATTGTTAAAACAAGCTTACGTTTGTTCTTTGAAACATTTGCTGGCATTCAGACATGACTGTTAAAATAGTTTCTTGTGCTTTTTCATTTAATTATGCAAGTTTAATAAACATTATTCATCCAAAACAGAGAAATGAGGCAAACTCTTACAACTGATTTTTAGGCCTACGTTCTTAGTCTCTATTCTCAGCTGATTTCACTTGAAATGCTGTTAACCCTGACATTTCAACTTTTCCGGGGAAAAAATGATCACGATCCAGAGAATGGTTCCTGATACTGAAAACAGAACTTTTATACAGTTTCACAACTTATTCACCTTTTCCTTTTATTTACATGTTTTTCTTCTTCAAAACCGTCTAAAGAAAACTAAGGGTTATCTATCTACAAATTGAGGTTGATTGACTTTCTTGTTTTTACAACAAGGACATATTAATGCTATAACAGCAAAAACTAACACATAAGTGCCTAGTATGTGACACACTTTATTCTAAGCAATGTGTGTATGTGTGCATTAATCTCAACAACAACCCTATAAGATGCGCACTATTGTTATCCCAATTTTACAGATGTGGAAACTGAGGTGCCAAGAGGGTAAGTGACTTTCTAAAGCCACATACCTCTAGGAAGTGGCAGAGTTGAGATTTGAACCCAGCAATCTCTGTTCTTAATCACCAGGCTATATGGACCTTAAATTTGTAAAATTTGTAAATTTGCTTAAATTTGTAAAACAATAGAACCATCACCATAAAAATAAATAAATCACTGAGGGATATAAGGTGGGGTTACATGAACTCCATAATATAACTAAAGACCTCTTTGTTCTATTGAAGTCAGATCAAGGGGGAAAGGCCTGACCTATATTAGGAAGGATACTGGTTAGATATAAGAAAACACGTCTGTCTTTTCAATGATATGAGACTGGCTTAGCTAAGGAGGCTGAGAAATCTCTTTCCAAAATGCTTAACAATAAAAGTGAGAGAACCATCTGAAATATTCTGGCAAAAGTCTCACAGAAACTGAAATGGGCCAAGTTAACTGTCCTCAACCTTGTTATTCCAAGTCCTTCCTGAGAGTACTCCATGATTATTTTTCCAAGTCATTAAAAGAATGTTCTTTAACATGTTAATGGGAATGGGAAGGTGATGAAGGAGGAGAGGAAGCAGGGACTGAGATTTAAAAGATTTAAGAGCCAGAACAACCAGTGTAATGTGTGGACTTTGTCTCCATCCTGATTGACATAAACCAACCAGGAAAAGGCTATTTTGAGATAATCAAGAAAATCTCGTTATGGACTGGGTATCAGATGATACCAAGGAGTTACTGTTCATTTCATTAGGTCTGATAAGAGCATTGTGATTATCTGAAAGATCTCCATAATTTGTAGAGGTGCATCCTGAAGTAAATAAGGGTGAAACAACACGATGGCTGAGATCTTTACTTTGACCAAAAAAAAAAAAAAAAAAAAGAGGGGGCTGGATGAAGCAAGTGTGGCAAATCTTGGTAACTGTTGAATCTGTTGGCATACAAAGGGTCATCGTACTGTTGCTCTGCTTCTGCGTGTTTGACAATTTTCAAGATAAAATATGTTGATAAAGAATATGGAAGGATTTTTCCCTCCTGATGGAAAATACTTTGAGAACAAATACACTGAAAACAAACTACTCTAGCAATGGCCAGATGTGCACCTAGGCCGGGAAAGGGAAGTAAGAATGGAAGGGAAGAGCATGGAGTGACTATGGAACAGAGAGAGACAGGAAGGAAAAAGAACAATTCCATTGTTTCAGGGAGATTTTAGAGGACTAGCCTGCCAGCTCTAGTTTTGCTGGTTCTGCTTAGACCTCCTTTAGAAATGTGCTTCTCACCCAGTATTCTCAACTACTTTGAAAAATAGTAAATAAAATGAGCCTGGTACCCCTGTTCACCTTGGGTCGTTGGTGTTTATAATCTCACCTGCCGACTGGCGCTCAGTCCTTAGGAGCAATTGGCGTAATCATTGGGGGTAGGTGGGTGTTTGTGTGTGTGAGAAGCCTCTCCATTATCATGGTGGTTATCATGTACATCCTTGTCTTTTACCCACTGAATTACAGCTTTATTATAAGACCAAAATAGACCAAAATATAAGGCCACGTTTCCATTTGGTATTCCAGGTGTGCTTACTAAACATCCATCTTCAGGAGAGCTGATACCTCTCAATAGTTAGGAAGTAAGTCTTTTTTTCCAAAGAAAAACCACACAGCTAAAACACTATACTTTCCCTAAGTCCCTTTACTAGAGGCTCATCAAAACATATTAAAATACAAATAAAAACCTTTAGAGACAGGAATAAACACACGGAACAAATTAGTTGGTCAGACTCAACAAACACTACATTTTATAGCATCCTCTTTCCCCCCTGATGAAAACAATCACTGATATATTTTGTTTCTAAGCATACACTAGCTTTTTGCTTTTAATTACACTCTATGGTAAATTTTCCATTCTAGTTTTCTCACCTAACATTAAAAGATGAATATTTTCCTCTTCTAATTCTTCATAAACACCCGTGAGTGGCTGGAGAATATCCATATTCTCACAAGGGAAGACAGGAAACTTAAATTTTTCCCAACTACTGGATGTCAGGGGGTTGCCATTGGTTCAATATTATAAATAATACTCTAATGTACATCTTTATGTGCAATACTTTCTTACATAATTATATGTATTTCCACAGAATTGATCCTCAGAGTAAAATTAAAAAATGAAACTAAGAATAGTATCTAGTAATTTACCTTAACACAAGAACGAAAAGAATCATTAAAAAAAGGTCCCACTGAGAAGTGAGTTTGCACTAGACGAGCCCTAACGTCCTGACTCCAAAATCTATGGCTCATACTATGTGCTTGAAGAAAAATGTCACTCTGTCTTGGTACTTTTTGGTTGCACAAAGGGTTAACCTTGACCTAACCCTAGTCACTTCCCCTAAATGCTTCTTGCTCCCTTGTTTTTCTTACAGTGTAACAACATGAATCTGCAGTCCTGGCTGTTCTGTTTAGAGTTTCATCACCCTTCTTTGCTCCCACAGCAGTTTGCTCCACCTCCAATGTTGCACTTCCTTCATTCTTCCACATCCTATAGTCTGTTGTTTGCATTATCTGTCTGCTGAGTCTCTTGAACTCATCCCTAAAGCCCCAACACTGCCTGGGACTGCCCTGCAGAGTCAACACTGCCGGAACATGAGTTGATTTCAATCCAATTATTAGCGTCATTCTGTTCCTGAGCAGGTTGGTTCCCTTTTTACTGTCCTCAGCCCCACCCAGTGTTTAGAATTCCTCTCTACTTAGCTTCTTCTATACGTTTAATGAATGGCTGTTTACATCCTTTCTCGGATAATTAATGAAGATGTTCAGTAAGATCTTGCTGAACATAGATTCCCACCCTCCCCTAGACTCGATGCATTGCCGTTTATCATTACCCTTTCAGTCCTTTAGGCAATTTTCAATCAATTTGACACATTCGAGTCAATTTGAATTCATTTTCCAAACCAGATTTTATAAGACCTGGTATCAATCCTTCCATTCACATCTGGATGTATGTAGAAATAATAATATATTCAGTGCATTCTTTTTTGTCCACTTGTTTTCAGATTTTCCAAAACAATAATCAGCTAAGTTGGTCTAACATAAAAAGCTTGATAAATCTATGCCAGTTGTGGCTCATGGCTCTAATATCCCCTAGATGTTCGTATATTTATCCGTTCAAATACTCTATTTGTTAGCAATGTAGTTTTCCTAATTCATTTATTTATTCCACAACTGCCTATGGAATACAG
Organism: Balaenoptera physalus; assembly: GCF_965194825.1. Lineage (NCBI taxonomy): Eukaryota > Metazoa > Chordata > Mammalia > Artiodactyla > Balaenopteridae > Balaenoptera > Balaenoptera physalus. Next base: position 27,120,979 of record NC_138884.1, read on the forward strand.
TTGACCCTTGACCCCTGAGCATCACGGGTTTGAACCGCATGGGTCCACTTACACATGGCGTTTTTTCAATAAATATACAGTACTACGGGATATGTGGTTGTGGAACTGCAGATACGGAGGGCCAACTATGGCACTTGAGCATCTGTGGATTTTGGTGTCCCTGGCGGGTCCTGGAACCAATGCCCCGTGGATACTGAGGGATGACCGTACTTAACCATGGGCAGGTACTGTGCTTGGAACAGGTTTAAAACTAATTCTATTTAGAAATGAATTATTCAGGGCCTCTTGTTCTGTGAAATATACAGGACAGTGCTCTCTTAAACTGTTATTTTTACTATACATTAGCAACACTGGATCATAGATGGGGCAGGGAGAAGAGAGAAAACTGAGTTTGGAGTCTTATTGGAAGGTATGATAAACAGGTTCCTGGGGTAAGAATTCTGAAAAAAAAAGAGGCTAAATTAAGATATGAGAATGGATCTGTGCTTTATCTATGCCATGTCTGCTGACAATTGAATATTCATTCTTGGACACTGGATAACCACGCATTGTCAGTCTCTCTCTCTCTCTCTCTCTCTCTCTCTCTCTCTCTCTCTCCCCACCCCTCATTATTCCTTCATGATTTCCAAAGGAGAGCATCCGTATTTTGATGAATTCATTATTACTTCCATTAACACTGGTTAACACATCATCCAAGACCTTGCCTATTTATTTGTTTTCTTCTTCTTCTTTTTTTTTTAATGAAACAGGTCTTCATTGCTGTTTAATTATCCTTATTTATCTTCTTAAAGGCCAGTCTTAAAAAGCAGTTCAGGAGCTCAGCCATTTTGCCATCAATAGCTCAGTCATTTGAGCATAATCATTACACTTATCTCCCCATTCATTTAACGTGAGGCCTCCTTTATCTCTGGCATGCCTTCCTTTCTCTTCTTTATTATGTTTGTATTATTACCCTTTGCACCACTGATTGCCATAAATGCTTCTTGGTTGTAACTCTGGAACCTCTTTGATGATTCGTGCTCTCCTCTGAGAGCCCTACAGACAGACTTCATCTACTCGCAGGTTTCTCCGTTTTCTTCCCCTATTTTTGCACAGTTGTCACTGTCACTTGGATGTTTCTTCTGGTTTTCCCAATGACCTCTGGCCTTTGTGGTGAAACCACTGACCTGAGTTGAAGCCTGTGTCCCAATGTTACAGGGTGAGAAGTGCCACAGAACCACGGGAGCAAGTTCACGGGTCAGAGACCACTTAGATATACACTCTCCTGCCCCCATGGGACAGATTCCATCTCCTCAGTAAAACCAAACTCCGCTCAGCACAGTGGAGCTGATTCAACTGGCGAAAAGGGAGATGATCCCTATTTGTGAATCTCCCACCTCAAAAGAGCAGACTGGGCCACTTCCAGCCACGGTCCCTTTCTTCAAAACCGGCACTGCCATTAGGATAATTTATCAATTATGCCTCAAAGACCACAAACTAAGAGAAATACTAAATTATCTTTCTTTTCTGGGTAATAGCCATGCTTATATTTGACTTTAGATATTCACTCTCTTTTTTATCCCTTTCTTATTCGTGTGCCACCTGAATTTGTGACTGTTAATTGCTAGGCTAGATTAATTTCCAACTGGTTTTCACCCTGTATTACAGCACAAAAAATATGTTTTTTAAAAATAGGGAAATTTTAAGAAAAAGATTCATTTTAATAAAGAGTCCAACTAGGAAGAAATCACAAACTAAAGAAAAAGAGGGTCTATAACTATATTAGTAAGTATAATACTATTTGCAAATATTACATCTATCACTTCAATTATATGCTTCTTTTTAAAAGACTGAAATAAGATACCCCTAATTATTACATAGATGCCAGCTCAGCAAATGTGTGCATTTTTGTTTCAAATCCGAAAAAAGTAAAGGTGTCAATTTATTATGTTCTTTAAAATTCACACCAAATTAATCAATCTAAATTTTTTGGTCCCAGACCTGTATTTTTAACTAAAGTTATCGTGGATAGTTTAAAGAGGGCTCTTTGCTTGGTTTGGTAAAATAAGACGATGGAGATAAAACGAGTTGATTTTTTTCCTCCTCTACCTGAGCGAGAGCTAGTCAAACATTCACACTCTTTTCGTTTGGGAGTGCATATAGCATGTCCATGAGGAAGAAAAAATGAATAAAGTGAAGTACGGATCTTTTTCTCCCACCACATCTTTCTCTTTGCCCATCCTGGTTTCTCTGTGTCCATCTGGCCCCCAACTTATTTCCCCCACAATTCTTTTCTCCTCCTTTAATTCTGGCACTGATCCCGTCCGCAGTTCACTCCACCCCTCCCCTCCCATTTTTAGGATAATTGCATTCTTCATCTTTAAATGCCACACCAACCACACAGCAGTAACCTTGTGGCAGCTTCTTTGGAGATAGCGGATTAAATTATTCTAAAACTACAACCATTTATTGATAAACTACCACACGTAAGACACTGGACAACAAAACACCAGCTTTGGCAACAGGTCCACCCTAAATTGTCTGCACACACGCAAGGGGAAAGACTGTCTCCCGGGGGGTGAAGATATGACACAGGAAGGTAAGATCCGCTTTTACTAACAGGTCAAATGAAAACAAGGGCCGGGCTTGGATCGGCTTATTCCAAGGCATGTCATCCTCATCCCATACACCTCCTCCCATCCTTTCCTTTTCTTCTAATTTTTTTTTCTTTGCTACCCATTTCTGCTTCTGTATTTCCTTAAAGCCATAGGTTCCTTTACCTCATCACAGCTTCTTCCCCTTCAACTCTCAGGCATCTAACCCCCCACCAACGCCCCCCCTCCGGCCCCTGCTGCTCCCCAATCCCTTTCTGGCTCTCCATCCTAGTCTCCCAGCTTGCTGAGACACAAATGCAGGCTTCCAACACTGCCAGCTAAGTGCTTCAGGAGGAGGGAGTTCTGAAGTTACCCGCTGCTACTGGGCCAGCCTCATAACAGAGAAGACAGTTTAAACCCCAGGGATGGTAAAAATCATCATCATTATTACGTCTCCAGGCACTGCAGCGCTAGACAGAGATTAAGGCTGCCACCTTTGATAATGAGAAACTCAAATTACATAGGTTGGTTACACAGCATCAGCATATAATACCATCTGAAAAACTCAAGCTCTAGTTATCTCACAATAGGCAACGACAGCAGAGATGAAAATCCAACCAGAAAACAGCTGCAAGAATCTAGCGATACTGAGCTCCTGCACTAAATTACCCTTTCCTTCAATATTGCCACTAGTTGGGATTCTTCTCTCTGGTCTGTTACATTAGAAAATTTAAAAATTGGGCATTTAAAACAAATTGGAGCACAAATAGATTAACAAAAGAGAAAACTTGTCCACTGTTCTTCCAAGGCTTACTCATTCTATGATTTAAATATTTATTCCTCAAATATAGCCAGTGAGTGTGTCCATGTGAAATCATCACAACACTGGACCTCCAGCTCTCCTCTGAGGGTCAAAGCTGAGGTCGTGTGTATGTAATATTATTATAGAAAGAATAAATATTTAACAGTGAACTAATTTTTTTTTCTTGTAGACTACCGTAGAGAACAAAAAGTTTCACATTGGTTCAAACTCTGAGGATGTTTGTGACTGTATGTGGGGAAACTGTAAAGTTATTAGGGGATAGACAACAAACCCGCTGAGCCTGTCCCAATGCTTTCACTGAAATTTTGTTATATTAAATTTTGATTCAAATAAGTAATCTATCAGCAAAGGCTTCGCAATATTGGTTATACAAATACTTTCAACAAATGGCAATGTTGAAGTGGAATTTAACTTTTAAATTTTATAATAATCCCGTAGTAGTGGCATGGAAACTTTTCTGCACAAATTTTAATCTTTCATAGAGTTAGTCATCATGATGTTTTGGAAATGACAACATTCGTTGAAACGGCCTTCCGCCATCTTTACTTGCCAAGATGCATCTGAAAAATTTCTTCTTTCACAAAGATTTTCCTTGTCTCCCAATTAGGTGATCTCTCCAACCTCTGAACTACACTCAAATTCTCTTACGGGTCTATTTCCAGCCTTGCTTTATCCCCAAGCCTGAATGGAAGCAATTGTATCAGTAACTGTAACTAACTTTGCAGTCTCTGCCTTGTCTGACTGGCCCAGTGTCTTCTGTAGCGAGTACTAAATAAATAAAAATTGTCCAGTGAAAATGTGGAATTTTGGATCCTAACTCTAGCTCAGTCTCAGATTTGCCTCAGCTTTTAACTAGACAGGTCTCATTTTCCCACACACCCAACAGTACTCCCATAACTCCAGGAGTTTCCATATCGATTTAGATCTATGGTTCTAACAGAATCATCAATGGAGATGGTTCTAGATATAATTTAGTTCAACCCACTCATTTTCAAAGATAAGGCAAGGGAATCTCAAAGAGGTTAAGTGCCCCTTTTATCAGAGTTGGTGGTAAAATTCAGACAAAACTGAAAGGGGCTGCTCTGCAGCAGATGACCTGGTCTTGGAACTGGTTAGACCTCTAGCAATGAATGCGGAGTGAGTTTAATCTGAATGAAAATTTCAGACTGGAAATTATTCTGTTCTCAAGGAGACTGAAATTGTTAATTAGTTATAGTTAAACCAGAGATTTAAAATCATCTTACTTCTCCATTCAGTTCCTCACCAAGCCTCAGCAGGCTCAAAGTCCTCTGACTATAAAAACTGTTAGTTATTTGAGAATAATGTCTATTGCACCTTGCATAAAAATAAAAGTACTAGACTCACACACACATTGCTGGTACGAGTAGGTAAATGGGCACAATCTTACTGAGGGGCATTTAGCCAGATGTTATAAAAGATTTTAACATGTGAATCCTCTTCAACCTGTCAAGGTCACCTCTAAAAATTTATTTTAAGGAAAACTCACTAGAGATCTAGGAATACGATCAACTTTTCTTCCTCTTTCTTTGCACTTTTGGAGACATTCCAAGGTTTCTTACAATGAATTTGTCAGTTCTGCCATTGGAAAAAACAAAAAACAAAAACCCTCTCGTTGTAAAGAATGAGGGGATGGAACAGGTTGCTGACCCTCCAAGGTCCCTTTTAGCTCTCCTGCTCTGCTTGATGTTTTCTTTTTTTTCTGGTCAAAGGTTATAGAAAGGGAAAAACTGTGTTTTCTGGAAGAGGTCACCAACTTGTAACTGTGAGAACAGCTGTTCAGAACATTAGCTGGTGTCTGAAGTTTTGAAAAGCTATAGAAGAACAAGGATCCAGCTGAACCTCTTCTGTGCATATGGATTTCACATAATCAATTGACCTAAAAACACTCATTGAACACAGCCTATGACCGGCATGGAACTGAGAGCTCTGTAGAAACACACCTCAGCAGCATTTCCTCGCCCTTCATGACTATTTCTGCCCTGTAGCAATGACATAAGCCCATGAAAAGATGACTGGGAATGAGAGGCATAATTAATTTCCAAATACAAAAGGTAGGCATTTAGAGAAGGGAGAAGCTCAGGCTTCATGATGCAGAAAGGTTTTGCAGAGCAGGAAGGATTCAAGACTCGAAAAAGAGATGGAGGCAGAGTCTGGGAAAGGGCTGACCTGGGAGGGGCAGTGGAGTAAATAAAGGTATACAGGAAACAAACATATGGGTACCAAAGGGGAGAGGGAGGGAAGGAGGGCCAAGTTAGGAATATGGGGTTAACAGATACACACTACTATATATAAAATAGATACGCAACAAGGATTTAATGTAGCACAGGGAATTATATTCAATATTTTGTAATAACCTATAATGGAATATATCTGAAAAAATATATATATAACTGAATCACTTTGCTGTATGCCTGAAACTAACGTGACATTGTAAATGACCTATACTTCAATTTAAAAAAAAAAGGTCTTCAGGGCCTCATGTTCATGAGGCATTTCAAATGTTTCACCTACAGGATGAAGTTAAAACCGATGGCACACGGAGCCCTTCCCAATCTCACCCAAACCTCTAGCTTCAGTTCTCCCTGCTGTTCTGAATTGCCTTCCATTTTCTCGTTCCTTGCCTTAGCATAGGCTGTTCCCTCTGTTCTTCCTTATTTCTTCCCCTGAAAATTCCTTCATATTTTAAAGTCCAGCCCAAATGTCACCCGCCCCATGAAGCCTTCCCCTAGGTGTCCACACAGCTTGTGACACCCTCATGCTTTGATTATTGCTTCTTTCTATAAAAAAACATAATTACCCTGCTTATGATTCTGCCCCCCCCCCTTCTAACCATGAACTCCACAGGCACAGGGGCCATGCAGCACTTTGTTTTATTTCCCAGACTTTGTACTATTAATCATGAGGAGCGTGTCAAAAAAATTGTTGCCAAAAGAATAAGTGAATGAATGAATGAATGTAAGGAAAAGTGAAAACTGGAGGACAGGGTGAAGGAAGGTTTTTCTGGTTTTGAGTGGGAGAATACTGAGAAATAAGTCACAGGGAAAGGCTGACTGGGCCCAGCCTGAAGGGCACCTTGAGTCTCTAACGACATTTTTTTTTAACTTTCTATTTTAAATCGGAGTATAGTTGATAATGTTGTGTAAGTTTCAGGTGTACAACAAAGTGATTCAGTTATACATATACGTGTATCTATTCTTTTTCAAATTCTTTTCCCATTTAGGTTATTACAAAAGATTGAGTAGAGTTCCCTGTAATATACAGTAGGTCCTTGTTGGTTATCCATTTTAAATATAGCGGTGTGTACATGTCAATCCCAAACTCCCTAACTATCCCTCCCTCTCCCCCTTCCCCCCTGGTAAGCATAAGTTCATTCTCTAAGTCTGTGAGTCTGTTTCTGTTTTGTAAATAAGTTCATTTGTATCATTTTTTTTTAGATTCTGCATATAAGCGGTATCATACAATATTTCTCTTTCTCTGTCTGACTTACTTCATTCAGTATGACAATCTCTAGGTCCATCCATGTTGTTGCAAATGGCATTATTTCATTCTTTTTAATGGCTGAGCAATATTCCATTGTATATATGTACCACATCTTCTTTATCCATTTTTCTGTCGATAGACATTTACGTTGCTAATGGCATTTGACCAAACACTCACTGGGGGTCTATTTTGGGCCAGATGCGACATGAGGCATACAGTGCAGTGGTGAAGAGCACTGAGGAGCTGGATTCAAAACAGCTCTGGGCTTCCCTGGTGGCGCAGTGGTTGAGAGTCTGCCTGCCAATGCAGGGGACATGGGTTCGAGCCCTGGTCTGGGAAGATCCCACATGCCGCGGAGCAACTAGACCCATGAGCCACAACTACTGAGCCTGCGCGTCTGGAGCCTGTGCTCTGCAGCAAGAGAGGCCATGACAGTGAGAGGCCCGCGCACCGCGATGAAGAGTGGCCCCCACTCGCCGCAACTAGAGAAAGCCCTTGCACAGAAACGAAGACCCAACACAGCCAAAAATAATAAATAAATAAATAAATAATCTTAAAAAAAAACAAAGCAGCTCTGATGCTTACCAGCTCTGTGATCTTGGACAAGTCACCTCATCTCTCTAGGTCTCAGTTTCCAGGTGTGTAAAATGGGTATCGAGACAGCTCCCATCACACAGGGCTGTCAGGAGGATTCAATCGTTTACGGGTGAGAACAGTGTAAATGGTGGCACATTGGCAAGGCACTGAGCATAAAATGGAATGACGTCTGCCTGTGCTAAGCAGCGGTATGAGACTTTGAAACTTTCTTCAATTCTTATTTTTAAATCTTCATAAGATATAGTAAATAATTTATCTGCTTTTGAAAATACAACTGCCTGCACATAGATTGTTTTTTGATGACTAATCATCTTGCAATGGGTCTCAGAGTCATCATTACACACAGCTCTTCTCACAGTGTAGACTAATAATAATAATAGTAACAATAACAACAACAACAACAACAGCTTTGTATAGCACCCAAGTGTTTACCAAAGGCTTCTATAGCTTTCACAAGAACCCTGTGAGGTAAGCCAGCCAAGTATCATGATGGAGGCCAGGCTAGGACCCAGAGTTTCCATGTACCTGGCAGGGGTCCTACTGCCTACCAAGTGACATCATGGAAGAGAGGGGGCTAAATACAACCTGATCCCTTGTCCCAACCTGGAAGTTGATTCCTTATAAATGAACATCTGATGTGTGGTAATTTGGTTGCGATTTGACTTTGACAGAAATTTTTGACCAAAAAAAGGAAACCCTTAATAATTTGTTGAGGTTTTACTGTCCAGTGTTCATATATCTATAAATTCAACTATTCAGTAACTGAGCAAAGCTTTGTTTTGCTTTGGACTTGAAGGGGGGTAATAAAGAAGACATTTCTATTATTTGATTGTATGTGACTCCCTGCTTGTCTAATTCCAGTAAATTCCACTTAATGATACATAACCAAATCAAATCATGCATTGGTGGGAGTTATATATGGGTAGAATCAGGCAGAGTAATGTTTACAAACCCCACCGGAAGGCAATTTACCAGACGCAGGTCAAAATGTCTTTAGTTGTCCAACAATATGAGTCTAGGAAGACCTAAGGTTAAACCCTCAAAGATAGAATGTCCGTGTTCCAAATGACTGAGATCAATACAGTCCTTTTCAGAACTGATGTTTGAACTCAAGACCAGGTTTTCCTCCCTGTTTTTATCCAATACCACAATCAATGGAATCATCACTTAATAAAATACAGGTTTTAAGAGACAAACCATGTCTTTACCTCTAGGGAATATATGGAAGTCTTTCCCCTAAAATGTTCATAGAACAATAAAGTTTAACACCAAATTGCTCCATCTAAGGTTGAGGGGTAAAGCTTTAGTTTATTTCCTTTCAGAACTTGCTGTTTACTTCGCCCCCCTCATCCTCCCCGCTTTTATTTTTAATTTTTAAAATTGAATTATAGTTGATTTGCAACGTTGTGTTAGTTTCAGGTGTACAGCTAAGTGATTCAGTTTTACATGTATATATATTCTTTTTCAGATTCTTTTCCATTATAGGTTATTACAAGATACTGAATATAGTTTCCTATGCTATACAGTAGGTCCTTGTTGTATCTCTTTTATATGTAAGAGTGTGTATTTGTTAATCCCAAACTGCTAACTTATCCCTCCATCCCTTTCCCCTTTGGTAACCATAATTTTGTTTTCTATGTCTAAGTTGTTTACTTTTTTGTTAGAGGTTTATCCCGCTGTATTTCTTATGGAGGAGCTCACAGAAGATGAAGCAGCAGAGCTGGGAATGGCTTGAGATGAGCTCAAACCAGAAACAAAGCCTATCTCCAACAGGGAATGGCTTGTATAGGAAAGTAAGGATCGGGACGTATTTCTTTTCTAAATGGCTTGTCATTGTATCACAGCCTTATGTTCTTCATAGTATTCCTGCTTACATACCCTGCCGGTCAAGGTTGTCACTAAATACCAAGCGCGTGTGTTTTTTCTAATGCATTTGAGGCCCGTTCTGACAAAGTATTGCTAATGTGAGGCAAGAGGAGAAGGCACCAATTGCCCAGGTCGCAGCCTGCACCGCTGCAGCCGGTGGACACGGCAGTTGGGGAGCGGGATGCAGAGACCTCAGTCACCCAACACGCAGGAACATGCGTATTTACCGACTGCATCTGCATTGTCAGGGAACACTACACGGAGGATGAAAGAGCTACAGTCATTTCAAACCCACCCCTCTTGAAACGGCCATGCCACTGCTGTGCTGCACAACGACCCTTTCAAGTCGGCACCTTGGCCTCGAGCCCTCTCACTGCTCAGCGCGGACGGCATGGTGCGGCCACAGCGCCCTGCACAGCTACAGCAGCAGGATCTGCTTAGGCAGAAGGAACAGAGGTGCTGAGAAGGAACAGGTCCCGTTTCCCGCCTCCAACACACTCCAGCCTTCCTTTTCCCACTCCAAGGGAAATGTCCTTTCTTCCTCTTTCTACTTAATAGTCACACAAGGATAATTTACTTAAAAGTTGTTAGGTCACAAAAACAATCATGCTCTCTTTCATTTCTTTTCCCAGCAGTTGGTCCCCTAGAGCTGATCTCAAGCATCAAACCCTTGGTGTGTATTTTAGAACATCTTGAAATGGGGAGAGGAACGTGGGGAGGGGCTGGCGAAAGGCTACAGAGTTTCAGGATGCAAGATAAGTAAGTTCTGGAGATCTCCTGTACAACATGGGGCCTATAATGAACTGAATTGTATACTTAGGTAAATTTGCAAGAGGGTAGATCTTATGTTAAGTGTTCTTACCACAGAAGGAAAAAAAAAATTAATCTTCTAAAAAATAAAATAGAGGGGGCAGAAGGAAACTTTTGGAGGTGATGGCTATGTTTAAGGTCTTGATTGTGGTGATGGTCTCACGGCTGTATTCTTATCTCCAAACTCAGCAAGTTGCATCACATTAAACATGGACAGCTTTCAGTATGTCGATCAGACCTCAATAAAGTGGTTTTAAAGAAAAAAAGCAAAGAAGAGCCCTTGAAGGTGACAACGCTCAGTAGCACACCATGCTACACGCTGCGATCGCAGCCCTTCTCCTGGGCTCCTTCGTCTCCCTTTCCAACATGGGCTGAAACTGGCTTCAGCCATAAGAATTTACGTCATACCGACATTGGCACAAGTTCCAAGGATCCCAAGCATAAGCTGACATCACTGTGGCCCTGCTTGGGGGTGACAGAAGTGACGGAAGTAGAAGACATCATATTACTTCACTGGCGTCTCTTACTCTGCTTCTGATTGTATAACACAATTCAGTAGATTACCGGGAAAGTGAGGCACTAAGAACCCTGATTTGTCTTTCCTGGAATATCCCCAAAATTAAGGCTGTTTACAGTGAAGCACTATAAATGCCTTCTGACCCTCTGCTTTAAAAAAAAAAAAAAAAAGACTAAGACGTGAACGAGAAGTTCCCTGACTTAGATTTTCACGTGAATCCTTACCACGTGAGGATCTTTCCACTCTAAAACAAGTTTGCACTTTAAACAGAGATTTCAATAAATTAATGCATTAGCTAAAAAGAAATGGCCTCGATTGAAATGACTAAGCAAGTGACCTCAATATTATTTCCTCTCAACAGCCTAAGCAACATAAAAAGGAAATGAATCCAAAAAGGAATCTGAGTAATGCCCTACGTCTACAAGATTGCATCTGAGGAAGAGCGCGTCTCCGTGTGGCATGACTTGTGGGAGGGCTTCAGTTCTGCAGCTTCAGTTCTGAACAAACTGGCATCTCTGTTTCACTCCGCACAAAGCTAACCAGGTACCCCAGCTATCCAGGTTTGAAACATAACCAGAAACATACCCTCCTCCTTCAGTAAGACGAGGCCCAGTGAGCTTAGGGGTGACCCAAGGCACATGTATTTCAAGGCATGTCAAACTGTACTTTTCAGAAAACCATTTCCTCTAACAAACTCTTGGCAGGCACCCCGACTAGACATCATCTATAAGGGCCTTTTGTCTCAGGCGGTGTTGCTCTGCTGTATGGGACTCTCTTTGCAGGCATAATTGGTTTGGCTGTCCATTCTACCCATCAGGTGATAGAAAACTATCAATCAGGCTAAATGCAATGTGAGAGAAGTCTCTTTAGCCAATTAGTCAGTAATGAGAACATTAGCCACGATATCTTCTGCAGAGGGCACCTTAGCCATTCCACCCGAGTCTGAGAAGAGGACAGTCTCTGTGTGATTAATAAAGATCCCAGGCTGCTTCAGAATTTCTACATGGGGGAAGAAGAAAATCAGAGAGCGATGCAATCGGAAGCGCTAGACGTTTTCAGTGTCATGAGTGCTCTACACAAAAACACAAAAAACACAGAACCAGAAGACTTCAGAGCTGGAAGCAACCTTGAAGATAATTTGATCCAGCTCCTTCATTTTGCAGATAAGGCAGGGAACAAAATGACTCGTCCAAGGTCACACAGCTGGCTGGCAGAGGTGCACCTCTCGTTACTCGAAGTAAAAAATTTAAAGCTGTTGAAAACAAAGAGACCAAAGGCAACACAGCCTACACAAGGCTTCTGATTTTTTTTTAATTTTAGCCGACCCTCCCCCAGGTCGCACGGAGGTGCAGGTGTGCTCTCCTTGCTGTCTTCCCCGTTCCATCTGGGTGATCCTGGTAGAGCGCACCTAGGTAAAGACATACCCCCCCCACCACCAACAAACATCCTCCCCAGTGTCGTAGGATGTCCTACCCCAGACAACACTGGTATTTTTAAATGCGTCTTTTGTCTCTTCTCAGGGCGAGGATCTTGCATCTTATTTCCCAGACCTCCTAGGGGAAGCACAATGACTGCATATGGTGTCTTGAGGAAGCGCTGTCTGTATTTAGAGCAATGACTTCTAAGCCGTACAATCTGAGTCCATAATGCCAGTTCCGCCACTGACTAGATGTGCGGCCTCCAGCAAACACTGCACTCCTTGTATCTCAGTTACGCCGTCCATAAAATGGGGATAATAATAATACCTACCCCTCAGGGTTGTTATCAGGATTAAAGGAATTAGTCTACACAAAACACAAAGGACAGGAGCTGACACGTGCAAGCTCAGCTGTTATTCGGAAGGGGCTCTTGCGATGACAGCTACAATGGCAGGGCTACCTCTGTGTGGACAGGAATAACGCGGTGGTAAGTTAGGGCGAAGTAAACAAATTCCATAACTTTCCTTAGGATGAGGCCTGAGGGAATGACGGAAAGAAGAGTTCAGTTTCAAAGGGAGAGGCCAAGGTGAGGCTGGTGTGGTAGAGACAGTTCCCTGTGAAAGCATCACTGAAGCTTTGGATGATGATGCCATAGCATCCTACCTGCCTGCTGGAAGGCTCCCCAGTAGGGTCACCTGGACACAGGAGGGGGAAATCTGTGTGCCCACTCACTCCTGCAGCCCACCAGCCAAGGGGCCCTGTTTCAGGTGCCTTCGCTTGGCCGCTCAGCTCGAGTGGTCTGAGAGCCCAACACACCTTGGTCAGAAACATCCCCATTCTTGGAGTCTCCACATGCTACAGATCCAGGTGATGTCACCTCTTCCATAAAGCTTCCCTCACCTGTTCCTCCCATTGGCCCATTGCCCTGTCACTGCTGGTTTACTTGTATGACTCCCCTACTCATTCCAGTTCTGAATGTCCTACTCCTCAGGAGTGCTTCCTGAATTCAAGGTCAGGCAAGAACTTGACAAAAGGGCCCCTTCAGTGGATTGTCCCTGTGTCACATGCACCAAACAACAAGAGCTACTCTGATACGGAGTGCTAACGCACTGGCAGAAAATGCCTCTGAGACTTTGCTCTTTTATCTTTTAAGAGCAAATATACTCCTCTATCACCTCTAGCAACCATCCCCCCGCAAAGAAAAAGAAGACACACATGAGAGCAGAGGCAAGCTCCTCTGCCACTGCTGGGGCAGGGGGACAAACACACTCAAACACTCACAGAAGCTAAACAAGAGGACGCAGGAAAGGGAGCACAGGGAGACACAGGTGGACACACGCGTGAGACCAAAAGGCGCTTGAGAACTGAACATTCAGTGTAGAAAAGGAAGAAGGGAGGGATGCTGCCTGACTTCTGGCTCTTTCCCTTTATATAGTATGAATACTGAGTCTCACGTGAGAAGAACAGAGGGAGAGGGAGAGGAAGGGAGACGGGAGGGAGGGAGGGAAAGAGGGAGAGGAAAAGGGGAGGAGAGAGGGGTGCCTTCTCATTCTCACTTCTGCTCCATCACAGTGTTGAGGGCATCTCCAATCATCTGAATGAATGAACTGATATTTGGATAGGAGACAAAGAAATGTATCTTGAACTTAGGAGATGCCTCTCAAAACTTGTCAAAACTCCCAGGAGCAAGGTGCTCGTGTGGTTCTCAACCACTATGTAGAATTCACAAAGGGAATCCATCTCTAGGCAGAAGACGATGAATGTGCACAATTAATGCGACCCTCTCTCTCCCATACAAGGTTGATACAGTTGCCATCCACTAATGTGTCCATCCCTCCTTCCTCTAACCCTTGGGTACCACATTACATCTAACATGATGTTAAACAGAAATTAGAAACTCCAACGCACACCACCTCAAAAAATAAAAAAAAAAATTCAACAATACACAGGGTAAAGTGCTTAACAAAAGGACATCCTAATTTTGTGAAAAATGCAAATGTTAAATTACACACAGAGTAATTGCCATATTTATGTCTTTCATGCTGACCTCATCTTGCCAAAGTATGGGAATCAGTGCCAGGAATGAACCTGTTACTGATTTAAATAGGACTCAAATATATATATTATGCATAATAATAGTCTTTTTCCAGTATTACATAAACATAAAATATTACCCTCCTTCCATTCTGGAGACTTTATGACAATCTGAGCTAATACGTTTAATTCAACTCAAGTCCCCGAGAGGACAGAACTACACTTACTATTTAGCCAAGTGCTGGATCCATTCTGCTTGTCTGTGAAATGCATTCTACGAAACTTTCATGGAATCATTGTGTTGTATGACACACCATGAATATATTTTAAACTTTCATATTCCTGACATTTAAAATAAGACTTTATTTTCTTTAGATAAGAGTTGTTTAACGTCCAATAATATGCAAGCATTTCTATACAGATGCATATTGAGCTATCTTAACTTTAGAGAGGCAAATTACACTGTTTTGGGAGAAAGTCCTGAAGCACCAACTATGAATGAGCGTGGTATACACCTACCACTGGATACTACACCTTCGCTAGCCCAGGCTCTGTGGAGTAGGGCAGAGGTAGAACGATGACAAAGAAAGGCAGGAAGAAGGAGAATAGAAGAAATAGAAGAGGAGAAGAGGGAGCAAGGCAGAAGCATAACTACTCAAAACTGGGGAAAGAGAATTAATTCCATCCCCCCCGTTCCCCGCAACAAACAATCGAAGGCGTGATCTCACCTCCAGCACTGTTTAAGATGGGAGAACATTTTTTTTTTTTAATGATTCAGACAAGGAGAAATGCAAAGAGAAACCAAACTAGGATTTAAAGGGGATGTTGCAATTCCATCATCCAGAGAAGGTATTTCATGAGAGGAGATCCTAGTGTGACTAGGTGGGTAGCCATCTCTCGTTCATGAGATAGAATAAAACAGTTAACCTTTACTAAGGTCTTACTAAGCGTAAGGTGCTGTTCGGAGCACATATTAACTCACCGAATCCTCACAAAGCTCTGGGGAAGTGGGAACTATTATTATCCACATTTTACTAGTAAAACATAAGGAGTGTACCCAAATCACACAGCTGGGAAATGGCAGAGCTGGGGAGTCAAACCCAGCTGTCTGACTACAGACCCAGCACCCTTAACCATTTCATTAGGGATTGAGTGAGTGAGTGAATGAATGAATGAATGCAAAAGTTATGCTGATTGTTTCTAACCTGTGGCTTTAAAGGCTGCTGGCAGAGCTTGTCCCTACCACAAAGAATTGCCTTATAAACGTGGGTCACCAAAACCATGCCTCACGCACACCCCTATCCGCACCGCACCCTCATCCCGACCTGGTCCTCCCTTTTCAAAGGGGCAGAGTCAGAAGTAAGGCTGATGTCTCCTTTGTCTGACCCTGTCACATCGGGACCCTGCAACAAGGCAGTGCTGTAAGCAAGAGTGACTGCGGGGCTTCCTCTGGGGCCCACGGCACTTCCTGCTGGAGGAGAGAGATGGGTCCTGGTGCCCTGGCAACGTTCCAAGTGGGCACACACTTTACATGAAGTTTGAAGTTTCAGTTAGTGGCAGGATCTCCACTTCCTGTTTCAAGCTGTTGAGTAACAGTCGTGCACCTCACAGCCCTGAGGTGTCTCCGCTTGCGGCGTAAAGACCTGAGAGGCTCATAAAGCAGGTCTCCCCTATGGGGCCAAAGAGATAAAGTCTTCAAATTCATCAGGACTGTCCCAAGATGCGCCACAGCACTAAGCGTATGACAATTTGAACATGACATGCATGTTTTACAATGTATTTTCCCCTTCCCCTCTGCTTCTCGCCCTTCTTCCCTTTATTTCTCGAGTCTTCATTTATGGAGGCAGAATAGGAGACATTTCTAGACTCATTTACCTCAAGTTCTGTTCCACTCTCAGAGCCCAAACAGCATGCTTTTCCTCACCCAGCTTCGATTTTGTTTCCCTACCTTTGAGAAATGTGCTGTTTCAAAAGCCCTGATTTTTAGCTTATAAGAATGCGGAGGAAGAGGCCCCCAGAAGGCAATACGGTAACATTTTCCAAGCAGTCATCTGGGGGATTCGTGACCTTACAAAAATTTCTGGTGGTTTTTGACATCCAACTTCCTTCCCTTCCCCAAACTCTCTCCCTCTCCCCACACTCTGCCACATGTTTTTGGGCAAGTATTTGGATGAGTGAAGAATTAAAAACTGAGAAAAGTGAAAACGTCCAACAGTCACAATGATTTTTTTTTTCTTTTAAAATTGCAGCATTGTAGCTGGAACAGCTTCACAAGTATGCACCATATATTTTAATCGTATCAACTGTGCCCACCTAGATTCAGCTCTTGGGAAAATTCTAACAAAGACAACACTCTCAATCAGTTTAAAATAGTCTATGGTGACAGGAAAGTCCCTTGAAAATTGGTGAAGACTCACACATAGAACCAATTTCCCCTGCAGGGAAAATCAGTGACTATAAATTCATTAGGGTAGTTAATTCCACCATGTAAGCCGTTCCTGACATCACTGTTAATACCTGGAAAAATAAGCAGCCTTTTCAAATGAACAGATTGTAAACCCTAAAGTGAAGATGGCTGAGTCCTAATTATGCTCCCTTATAAAAATGGAATCATAATACATGTTCTTTTTCCAGGGGGATGTCTTAAGAATAAATAAGACAAACAGGTAAAAATATTGGGTTGGCCCAAAAGGTCATTCGGGTTTTTCCGTAAGATGTTACAGAAAAACCCGAACGAACATATTGGCCAACCCAATACTTTTAGTTCTTGTGGGTAAGGCACTACCTAATCCCAAGATAGTTCTATAAGAAAAAAAAAAAGATTGGTGTGTTCTCTGAAGTTGTTCTCTGAAGTTTCAATGAGGGCTATGGGCCCAAAATGTTTTAAAAGCAGAAAACTGTTTACACTGGAGATACTGTCAAAATACATTTCCTTCTGGTTAAGAAAAGGAGAGAGGGAGGACTAAAAGGGTGGAGTGGAAAGGAATTGTCATCAAAGCACTGTTAATATGAACTGAATTATATTACAATGACGATACTTCAACATGGGGAGTGAAAATTGTCCCATATTATTGTGGATTGACAATATGACAATCGTTCATTGAGAGTGGATGACAGCTGTAGCATTAGAGCTCGGTGAACAACACAAGATGAATGAGTGTTACAAGTTCTTCCAGAATGGGCCCCTATTTCACAGGAGCTTGTATCAACCCAAAATAAATACATGCCAGTTTTTCACTATCTCAGCAAATTTAGCATCTCTTGACAAACCCCTGTGCTACCAGCGGCCTCAAAGTGCCAGTGGCATGTCCCTGCTTAGTGGATTTGCAACAGCTGTGAAATGTCAAGTCAAAATGCCACGAAAGATCTATACAGCGCCTCAGCAAAAGAAAGGGCAAGAAATGGTAACATGCCTACGCCCGGACAAGTGTGAACTGACGTCGAGCTGTCTCCTGATTCACGGGAACACTGCTTCTGCACCTCTGCCTTGGCACCAGCTTCGTTCCACCACGCACGAGAGTCATTTGCGTGCCTCTTATTCACATAAAAGAACGAACACCAGGTATGCTACTTGAAATTAACACAGTCAGACGCCAGAGATATTTACATTACCTCCTTATACGCTATACAAGTCATTCTTGCTTACTTAAGAAAAGAAAAGCAAGGGGAAAAGCACAAAAACCACTCATAATATTACCACAAAAAGATGAGCCCTGGTCACATTCACATTCTTCTTTCCAGTTATAATGCATTTTTATATTCGTATTTTTCTTTCCAGTTACATGCATTTTTAAAAAGCAGAATCTGCTCTTCGTTCTGTTCTAGTGCCTGCTTTTAAAAAATTTAGCAATCGATATATTGTGAACATTTTCCCAATCTCATTAAATATTCGTCTAAAATATAATTTGAATGGCGACACATGCTCCATTTTCTACATATACCAAAATTAACATAGTTAATCCGCTATCATTGGACATTAAGGCTGTTTCCAACTTTTTTACTATGAAATATAATGCAGCCAGTATGTAATATGTGTATACTCTCTAATCTCTTGGAATAAATTTATAAAAACTCGTACTGATTTTCTATGATCCTGACAACACTCCAAGTGAACCTGGGGGGCAGTCCTTGGATAGGTGTCTAGAGCATAATTTACCCATCATAAGAGCCTCTGAAGTATTGGTGAGAGTAGTTGAAGAGGTATAAACAATGGGCAAGTTCTTCACTTTATACTTCGAGAAAACAGAACCACTTATCCCTTAATTGCTGTGGCCAAGCCTTCTAGAGTCAAGCAAAGCAATCTGTCTTGGTGGGTGAGGGAAAGAAGACGGTATGTAAAGGGAGAGGAATTATGTGAATATTCTCTACACGTCCAAGCTCAATATTAAATAGAAACTTCCTCTAAAAGCCTCTGAGTGAATAATAAAATGTGGGAGTTATTTTATGCTATTTTCCGAATATTTCTAACTTGCTGTCTTCCAGGCACACAGCAGAACTGCACTTCCTGGCCCTCCTGTGGTCAGACGGGATCGTGTGACCAGTTCTGATGAGTAAACTGGGAGCAGAGTGCCAGGTACCATTTCTGGGCTGGAACATTAAATTGCTGACGTTAGACCCTCCCAAGAGCTCTCTCTCCTTTGGCTCAGCCACGGGTGTGAGATAGCGGCTGGTTTCATCAAGCATGGGTCCCTGAGTGGTGACGATAAGCAGAGTCCCTATTCCCCCCGGCCGACCCACAATAAACATGAGCAAGAATGAGAGTTTTGTTGCTTCGAACCACTAAGATTTGGGGGCTGTTTGTTACTGTATCATCACCTACCCTCTCTTGATGGATAAATATGATAATATTTCACGGACCTTTGCTGTCTCATGATCTGATTAAAATATTTACATAAAATTCCATCCTTCTCTACACATATAATTTGAAAACCTGAAGAGTTACAGACCTAATCTTTAAGGTCTCCTGGGCTTTATGATGTGATCATTCAGTGGGTATTTCCAGTGCCTTCTGGGTGCCAGGCACTTGCGTTACATGCTTCGGGAAATATGGAGACACAGCTGCGGTCCCGAGAAGCTTAAAATAAAGTGGGGAGGGTACAGTTTCACAATTTCTATAAAGGAGGAATTTAGGGTTAGCAATTGGGATGCAAAGGGCACTTGGGAGACTATCTTGAAGCTGTGTTTGCATAGCAAGCGCAGTCGGTATGTAATTATATATTTATTTGAAGTGGCTTTGCAGGGAGGTTGATGGGGAATATTGTAGTGTCGAATGCCCTCCTCTGAGCTGCCCTTAGCACCACCAAGGATACAACAAATACAACTCAAAGCAGATTGTGGAGAGCTTCTAAAGAAAGAGGCTGTGGTGTTCAGAAGACTGGAAGATGCAGTCTGAGTGGGAGAGACTGAGAGAAAACGTTCACCGAGGAAACCGTATCTGAGATGTGCTTTGGGGGGCCAGATTGCCACAGGGAGAGACTGGAGGAAGAGAAGCCGTCTGGAAGGAAGGCCCAGTTTAAGCAAAGGCACAGAGGAGAGAAAACAGAGGACATATCTAGAAAGGTATCCAGGGCAGAGAAGTCAGAACTAATGTCTAGGAAGTTCGTTAGACAAGTGCAAATTTGGGGAGAGAGTGCTGAGGGGCTTAGAGGGATTTGTGCTTGAATAGCTGAGTCAGGGAATTCAGGGCAGCAGAGGTAGGCAGGATCCAGGGGTTTGAAGGAAGAGAATGATCAACTCATTCTCTTCCTTCAGCAGGCAGAGCTGGTCCTGGCAGGTTGACGTGGCTGAAGCATGGCGCCTGTGTCTGAACAATGAAGGTGATAAAACCGAGAGGGCTGCAACCCAGTGAAGAAGGTACCAAGGTGGACCCGGCTTGCACTGTGTTTCCAGCTCAAAACTTTCAGCACAGGACTGAACATAAAATAGGCGAGTGGTAAATGAATAACTGCTAACGGTACTAACCCACTGACCGACTGAGGGGCAAGGCAGTTCTACAGGGCGAGCTGGCCAGTCCCCCCCACTCCTTTTCACTTCTTTGCCCACTTTCGGAGTTTTATTTTGTCATTGTGTCTCCCTTCCAAAAATGGGCACAGCAGAAGATGAAGGTATCACTCAGATCTGAGCAGTGGCCTACCTGTAAATAGTTCTGATTTAACCTGGAAGAGACTGAAAGTGAGTGAAATGATGTCTGTAGATTACCTAAGAATTGTAGCTTTAAATGGTATATGTGAGAACTGTACTGCCTAGTTTTTACCTCATGATAATAAGAGAAAGATAAACTCTTAAAAAGAAAAACATTCCAGGTACTCAGCATCTGCGAAGGTTTTTCACTGGTAATTCCCTTTTGGTTAATCTGATCCCCCATGCTTCCCTTTATGAAACCATTTTAGCTTTGGTTCAAAAAAAAAAAAAAAAAAAGAAAGAAAGAAAGACAAAAATTAGTCTAAAGGCTGGAAAACAGCAGGTGGAGTGGGAGAATATGATCACTTTTCTGTATGATACTGAGTAAGTAGACTGGACTTCTGGCCCAGGAGTACGATAGTATTTCAAGTATGAAAGGAACATTTCTTGAGGGAAACGGACAGTTTAACCACGAGTAGCGTCCTTTTGATATCCCACCAAAACACAGCAAATCCAAGAATAGGTTACAGGAAACCACAACTCTCTTGACTGAGAAATAAACACAGGTTATTTTTTCCAAAGGCACATGAGTGCCCAAATAATAAGCCACCTCCAAAAGGTCAGAAGAAATTTATTGGGAATCTATTAGCCACAGAACCAAAGAAAGCCTCCCTGTAATTGGACTTCACCTGGTTGCAAACGCAGTGGATGTCTTTGCTACTTTTATGGCCAAAGATAGCAAACATTTTCCGTGGAGAACTTAAGTGGAATGTTTTGTTCTAAGGTCAGATCTACAAAGCCGTAATCACCCAGGTAACTTGGGTCTGATGCTGCCCAAAATATCCCGCTAATTATAGGAGAAAGGTCATTTTCTCTGTATAATCGCAACTATACCACTGGCTGTCTACACTGGCACTTATCCAGTTAAGAACCGCCTTTCATTTCACTTTGTGCTTGCACAGACCTTGCCAAAGACAATGACATTCTTAACAGGGGATTTTTTTTTTTTAATTGCCTTTATAAATATTCCTCCTCTCTTGCTCGTTCCCTAGGATAACCTGATGACTTCCTCCACAGGACAAGATACAAAATATCTTCCGCTAACTTGTACATTCAAGGAAAGGCTTTCTGGACTGGGAGAATACTGTGAGACAGAAAGGAAATGGAGAGGTGAAGAGGAAGAATTAACAGAGGGTGCCAAGATCTGCAAAACTGGGGGGATGAAAAGATTCGTAGCTATGGAGAGAGAAGGAGAAAGAGAGAGAGAGAAGAAAGCAAAGCAGATGTGCAGATCGACAGACGTCTTATTCAGAGCAGTTTGAGCAGTTTGGGGGCAGAAAGCAGCACATCTGCCCGCCTGTGACTGCTCAAGAGAAGCGCCCATTCCTTTTCTTCACAAAGAAAAAATGGCATTTATCTCAAGTACAGCGAGGCATACGAGGCTTCACCTCCCCCACCCTCTTTCTTCGCTCTTCCTCCTGCCGGCTCCCTCCCCGCCTCCCCTTCCTGTTGGAAAAGAAAAGGTGGGAGGGGAGAGGGAGGGGGAGGAGGACCCACCGGCCACAGACAACGCGGTGGGAGTCTCTTTTCTTCGGCTTTTACCAGCCTATGGGGGTCAGGATGCGATTGGTTCAGCTTTATGTGTGATCTGGTGCCTCTCACTTAGCAACAGCGAGCAGGGAAGGCAGGAAGCGACGCCACCTGGCTCTGGCGAGGGTGCGGATGGCTTAAAACGCGCCACTCGCTCCGAGGGAGACAGAAGCGGGGCGGGGCGGGGCGGGGCCGGGGTTGCCGGGGGGCGGGGGGCAGTCTGAGCTTCACGTATTGTACCGCCGAGAGCAGGGCTGAATCAGGGTATTAACTACAGCCAAACCAGCAGGCTAGGGGAGGAAGAGCGGAGACTGGACAGGAGCTATTTTTAATGAGTATCTGGGTATAAACCATATACAGAAAGCCTTCATGTATTTGTTTTGTTTGTTTAAAGGACAGACGACCCCGTGCTGCCTGGGTGGTGCGTGGGGAGAGAGATGGGTTCTCTAGGCAAAAAAAAATAAGAGAGAAGAGGAATCTGAAACTGTCCAGTGGGTTTACTCCATTTTATTTTGTTTTCAAACCAGGGTGCTACTAGAAAAGGAAAAGTAAAATTGGGTGTACTTGAAAAAGCAGTTGGCTGTGTAATCCCAGGATAGGATTTCTTTTTTTTTTTTTTTTAATTAGTCAACACAGTAGCTGTTTCTAAATCCTAAATTCCATTTTAGCGTTTGAGAATTAACTTTCTGGAGTGGAAAGTGGCAAAAGAGAAGTACATCTCTGCGAGAGAGAGATGTTTTAATTTCTGAGAAGGATGCCGACAGAAGTTCTGATAGCTCACACCGCCTGAATATAACAGGGCCCAGGGCCAATAACAACAAGGAAATGTATTCCGCTATTCCATCTTCTTTCATTTCTCTTAATAGAATTTTCCCTTCCCCTCCATCCCAGGTCCCCCACCAGACTTTAGAAGGATTATCTCACCTATTTACCCACCTCAACTCAACCCACCCCATCACATCAAACAGCCTAGTCTCAGACTCTAAACTATAGATGGGAGAGTATCTTTCTTCCCTTCTTAGAGAAAAAGGGTGCCTTTCAGCGTGGACTGGAGCCTTTCATTGGTATCAACTGGGGCCCTAGAGACAAAGACAGGCAGCCCGGAGGGCACAGATGGACCTCTATCTGCCCAAATAAACCAGACTCAATTAACCCCTTCAACGCTGAGCAGTAAAAGCCACTGACTACAGTGACACCTACTGCTCGGGGCGCAGCTATACAATCTGGTATCATCTACCAGGTTCTCAAATTTGCTCCACTGGTGTGGGCTCCACTGAATACATTTCTCTCTACTAACAGCTGAGTGAGGACACTTTTAGCCTCTGACTGTTGGGCCAGCCTCATCACCTGTAACTCAGGACCTCCTCAGGGGCCAGGGGTCCTGGGGTACATGGGGTACAAAAACTCCCATGTATTGAATATAAACTGACTCCGTCTGGCAGTGATTCTACACACGAGGGAGAGAAAACATAGTTTCGTAAGAGCCCACACCCCGTTCAGAATCACTACTAAGGTGAAATCACTTTTATCAACAATCCTCTTTGACACCTGATTAAATTATCCTGATTTAATTATCCTGATTAAACTTCCACGGAAGTTTCCAGTATCCACAGAATGGTACTCTGCAGGGAAAAATATGACAGTGAAGGGCTAGTACAATGAAGATATTTAGAAACTCCACTTCCATAGTTTATATAACAGCATGTTAATCAATCCACATTTCTTTTACCCTATGTGTTTAGTCAGATCCCAGAAATTCCCTCCCGTTGAAAAAAGAAAATCCATGTCATTATGAAAGTTAAAGTTACACTTTTCTGAAAGCATAGCAAAAATGCCATGTTAATGACAAAAATATCCACAAGTCTTATGATTCTTTTTTACATTAAGGACAAGAAACAATGTTGCTAACAGAATCCATGATTTCTCCCAAAATAGGCACTAAGTTTAAAGCCATATTAAAGGTGCCAGGATGATAAAAGTAATGGGTCAGGAGGTACAGCTTGATTCATTTTTGGCAAAAAATATCTGATGAGTCTTCACCAAGATAGGTACACACTGAACAGAACACTAGCAATGCTGAAAATTCAAACGTCACTCATCTTTAAGGATGCTCAAAAGTGCTTGCAAATATTCTGCTTTTTATTCCCAACTTCCCACTTGGAATGTTAAGTTGTGATACTCTCATTTCCCAACTGGGAAACAGAGGAGTCTTGCAGCTTACCCAAGGTCACAGAGCGAGCCAGTGGAGGTGCTGAAATCAGAACAGGCTTCCTGATTTCAAGCTCAGGGCCTAGCCTTTGGGCCACTAGAACCAGGCCATTCTCTGAATCACAGTGAGGTCTCCCTCCTACACTTATGGATACCTCATCCCTGTGTGTTAAATTTCTGCTACTGTCTCAGAGTTGAGATGTCGTTCTACTTACATTCATTCTCCTTAACGTTTCTTATTTTGTGATGTCATTTATCAGGTGCTTTCACCAAATGGGTTAAGGTTGAGTAAAACCTACAAAAAAACCCAGAAATGATTCACACATATGCCAAATGAAAGGCTAAATTTACCCACCTCTAACTACCTAACTGTCTAGCATTTTAACATTAAAATGAGTATTAAGTGAGGATACTCTGAAAAGTAGTTGCAGGGACGCACCACTAAGATACAATCCACAAGGTGGAGCTGCTATGGGGCATCCGGCTACATGGTCTAATTATAGCACAACAGGGAAACTTTCATTCTTTTTCACGGAAGTTCACACCGACAGAACATACCTGGAACACAAACCCATATTGTGTGTGCGCAGTAAAGCTCTACCTACAACTGTGCCACAAATCACACAACCCTATGTGCAGAAATCTGGTCAGTGGGGTGAGGGTGGTAGAAATGGCATCCACAAATGTCCCTCAAAAATCTCACATACTTTTCTATAACGAGAGGCTCCTTCCCTCAAAATATTCTTAAACTTAAAACTATTTCCCCATGATAGGGAAGTAAATGGTGGTCCATCTGTCTTCACGATTCTTTTCCAGACGCCGTTTTAACACGAACCCAAACATCCAGCATTAACCTAATGGACATCACTTACGAGTTGTATACGAATAGCTATAAAACAGGCACCGAGAACTCCCCTCATTCAAAATGTGAAAGTTGTATCTTTTCAAATCAATCGTGCGAGATGCAATCGCACAGTTTTGAGGGGTTACGCATTCTTCAGACGGTAACGTGAGCTGTCGGCACCAACAACCAGTGCCCCTGGTTAGAGTTGGATGGACCGCTTCCGAGTCAGCAAGTCTGATGCTTGCCTCTCCAAAAAGTCCCCTTCAACAACATTCTTCACGTCTTCCACAGCACTGACCTGGAGGCGGGGGCACCTTTGACTGCTCCCCACCTCGTCTCCTTCAGTGACTTGCCCCTTGGACTATTCTTCTGGAACATCTCACATCTGGCTCCCATTCCCATCTGAATTCAGGTAACCCAGGTTGGGAGCACATCACTTTACACCTGTATCACTGCAGGGACCACACTCCCGGATCCTGGATCCTTGGGTTTCTCCTCTGGGCCATGTAGCTTCGAGACACTGTCTGCCCTTTGCCCTCACAACCAACAGTGGTTCTTATTTATTTAATTGTTTCAGATCTAAAGAGATTTGCTGTAAATGGCTCCTACATTTCCACTTTTATAAACAAAATAGAACACCATAAACATGCATGTGTGTGTATATCTATAAAAATTTTTTTGAAAGCATAAACCAGGGCCAACAAAGGGCCACTTAGTAAACAGTTTAGGTTTGGCGGACCAAAAGGCAAAATCGAGGCTCTTATGTAGATACATGACGAGAGAGAAAAATTCCCACAAACTTCTTATTGACAAAATTCAATACTTTATTGGTGGACACAGTTGAATTTCATACAATTTTCACATCTCGTGAAATATCCTTCTTGTGAATGCTTTTCAACCATTTAAATATGTAAAAATCATTCTTAGCCTGTGGGCCACCCAAAAACAGGTGGGGTGGGGACATTTTGGCTCACGGGCCATAGTTTCGCAAGTCCTAGAATATACACCAAGTGGTGAAAACTGTGGTCAGGTTGAGGGAATGGGCAGGAGAGCAAAGAGATAAGTCCTTTTTTTCGCTTTTTAATTAAGACATTTCTGTATTATTTACCTTTTCATTACAGGCATGGATTATTTTACTTTTACGATTTGAAAAACAGTCATGGAAGACGGGATGTGATTGATTAATTAAAGGCTTCTTCAGAACTTTCAAATTCCTCCATATCCTTCTTATTTAACTTAATTTCCATTACTATTCTCTGTGTCTCTTCATTATTTGCCTAAAACCCTATGCACCCCTCTTGTTTTCACACCTTTGCTGCCTGGGAACATCATACTCGTATTTCAAGGCTTACTTCCTGTCTTAACTTCCTTAAGACTCCCATACCCAAGAGAGTAAAGGGAAGGCTTCAGTTCTCCGATCATCACTTGTCAGTTAATTTAGTGTGTGTTTGTCTTGAGTTCCCCACAGGCAGGGACCACCTTGGAACCTTCGGCAGCACCAACCAGTAAGAAATCTCCACTTAGGTGTTCGACAAACACTTGACAGTTTTTGGTCACCCTATGCTAAAATACAATTGTAGAATAGCTAATAAATAGTCTAGGATCCATGGATGGAAGTTAGAAGGATAGAAATGTTGGCTTGATATATGAAAATATTATTTTCTAACTTTCAAAACTGTCCAACAATGAAATACGCTGCCTCTTGAAATAACACATTTCCTGACACTAAAAAGTATTCAAAACACAAGTGGATGACCATCTGTCAGGGATTCTATGGAAGGAATTCCTGTATTATTTAGGTCAGACTACATGGGCTCTCAAGTCCCTTCTCACTCAAGAATTTGTTATTCTTATCGATACTCTGCCCCTACCCCAAATATCTCATTTATTGTTAAAATTAAGTGATTTGAAGTAACAGGGGTGACACATTCACAACTCAGATCATCAAAAACTTTACTTTGCCATTTGTTGCAATTCTGTGGGTATGACAGGACAGTATTAATCGGCTTGTTCTAGGCAAGCTTAGTATATTTTTGATAAACCACCAATACTGACGTGAAAGATCCCAGAGCCGTGAGAATTTTTGCCTCTTGTTTAGACACCTCCCTGGGGATGGTTTTCTTATTGTTTTTGTTTATCCATTTGTTTGTTGATTCTTTTTTTTAAAAGGTTGTTGGGTTGCTGACACAATCAGTTGTCTGAATGACAATATGTAAATCATAACTACACCTATATTTTGCTTATCTTGCATCCAGCTTTCTTAGAGCCTTTAGAACTCTGGGAAAACCTCAGGTTCAAAAGGAACTTAGACACACATACCCCACAACCTCTTTGGAGGTAAAAAATATAACCTCTGAGCACTCCGCGACATGTAAACAAAGTTCCAAAATTACATGTCATGGGTTTTTTCATCATGTTGCTACTGAATACCCACCCTGGCCCAGGCAGTACGCTAAGTACCGGGGACAGACCCTAACTCGAGGACTTATACTGTCACCTAGAAGGGCCAGTCAGTTGTAAAAAAGGAAAGAAATACATCGACTGGCTTTCAGTGTCTATCAGAGACCAAACTTTTTATTGAAGAGCCTACAAATGGAGAGCTGGTGACAGGAGAGATAACAGGGGGGAAAGAAAGGCATAAAGGAGGAAAAAAAGGAGAAGAATGAGAATCAGTTGCAGCAACAAGGCCACGTGGCATTAGAAGTAAGGAGACGCTGACAGAGAGGAAACGGGGCCCCAGACGCTATTTGGAGCTTAATACTGAACCTTCCGGAAATCACCGGGGCACCTACTCCAGGTGTCCACAGCCTCCAATGCCACATGGTGCCTTCACTTTAGCAAACTAAGCGGTGTTCATAATCAGGAATCACTTCTCTATACTTGCGTGTCCCAAGGACTCTCTAAGGGTGTCCTGACATAAGTTCTAAAAAGCCTGGAACACACAGTACACCTTCAGCTGATGTTGGTTTTCTTTTCAAAGTCTCCTTGGGTCATTAAAGAAAATATTCAATCATGTTCTGGCCGTAAAAACAAATCAGGGAGTAATATTAAGAGCTTCTAATTATTGAGTGCTGCCTGTGTGCAGGCACTAAGCTAAGTGCTTTAAATGGATTTTCCCAGCAGCCCTATTACAAAAGACCCATTTTTTGGACGTAGAAACTGAGGATTAGAGAAGTTAGGAACTTGCCCAGCATCATAAGGCTAGTAAGTAACAGAGCCAGGACTTAAACCCAAGTGATCTAACTCCAAATCTAGGACTCTTAAGCACAGAGTTAGAACGCAGTAAAATGCCTAAAATACCACACTGACTTGCCTTTTCAACTTCAGAGGCCTTCTCACCTTCAGGCCATGCAGGAGCTGTTTAATGTTTGAACATCACAGAATGAGACGGTAACGGTTTACTCGTTAATAAAAGTTTAAAAGTTCTTCTCTTTAAAAAAGAAACCACAATTAATAAAAACTATATCCTAGGAATCCAAAACAAAATTTGCCCCAAAAGACTGATCCAGACTCCAGGGACTATTTGCCAGAAGCTATTTTTTTTCTGAAATTATGGGAAGAGGAAAAATCAATTTATTGGCATTAAAACAAGAAGTCTAGGGAATTCCCTGGCGGTCCAGCGGTTAGGACTCCACGCTCTCACTGCTGAGGGCCCAGGTTCAATCCCTGGTCAGGGAACTAAGATTCTGCAGGCCGCATGGCGCGGCCAAAAAAAAAAAACCCAAAAAGTCTAAGGAACAGCCTCTTGGTCAGCGAAAGAATGTTCTAAGGTGATGGCTAAGATAACACTTTATCTGGCTTTAAAAAAAATATGGCATTCCACATAGTTGAATTATCCAGAGAGCGAAGTTTAGTCATTGAAGTAAAAAGCTATTTTGATGGAAATCTTTCTAAAACATGACATATTTATATTCATATATTCTTAAACAGAAACCATTTTCTCGATGATTTATTACAGGATCATTATTATGAATATTATTAGTAATAATAGGCTGCTACTCAATTACTTCTGAGGGGGGTTGTTAAACCCAGTAGAGCTCTTTGCCCCTGCATTACATGACCTCACGACAGATGACCCCAAACTGCCATGCCTTCCAGGTCTCCAAGTCTGCCTTTTATATTTCTTTTTATCCTCCTCTCTGCACTTCTTTTTTGTGTGTGTGTGGGTTGTTGTTTTCTTTTTTTTTTTTTTTGAATTTTTGAATTTTATTTTATTTATTTTTTTATACAGCAGGTTCTTATTCGTCATCCATTTTATACACATCAGTGTATACATGTCAATCCCAATAGCCCAATTCATCACACCACCACCCCACCCCACTGCGGCTTTCCCCCCTTGGTGTCCATACGTTTGTTCTCTACATCTGTGTCTCAATTTCTGCCCTGCAAACTGGTTCATCTGTACCATTTTTCTAGGTTCCACATATATGCATTAATATACGATATTTGTTTTTCTCTTTCTGACTTACTTCACTCTGTATGACAGTCTCTAGATCCATCCACGTCTAAACAAATGACCCAATTTCATTCCTTTTTATGGCTGAGTAATATTCCATTGTATATAGGTACCACATCTTCTTTATCCATTTGTCTGTCGATGGGCATTTAGGTTGCTTCCATGATCTGGCTATTGTAAATAGTGCTGCAGTGAACATTGGGGTACATATGTCTTTTTGAATTATGGTTTTCTCTGGGTATATGCCCAGTAGTGGGATTGCTGGATCATATGGTAATTCTATTTTTAGTTTTTTAAGGAACCTCCATACTGTTCTCCATAGTGGCCGTATCAATTTACATTCCCACCAACAGCTCTCTGCACTTCTTGCTTTCATGCTGCTTCTAGACTGCTTTCTTATTTTCCACATGGTTGGTTTGCTGAGGATCTCAGGATGGCTCCATACCCTCTCCAGAGTTAACTGTAAAGGGTTTCCCCCTGCTACCTCTCTCTGAGTTTTTTGTTTGTAATGTTTATTTTGATTTTCTTTCAAACTCACTTCCCGGTTCCAGATGCTTGAGGTTGATGGAAGCCTAACCTCCAATCAAAGGTAGAGTTACTCTAATTTTTTTCTTTAAAAAAAAAAATGTGTTTCTTCAAAACCAGAGTGTGGATTTCTGGAGAAGCTTTATTTTATTCACCTGAGAAATCAGGACCATACTCTTTTAAAATTAAATATCATCATACAATGGAACAGGAAGGGGAAAAAAGTGTGATTCTTTTGAAAAGTAAAATAGAATTTTGTTTTCCCTTAAACACTTCATTTGTTTTTGGTGATAGTCCTTCAAGTTTAGAGTATTTTTTTTAATTACAGATTTTAGTTACATTGGTAAGAAAAAGAACCCAACATTTGATGTAATTCCTTCATTATTCCTGCTTGATTTTGGTCAATGAATGGATAGATAGATACTAGACATGAAATGGAAGGTTATATATGATGTATATAACCTTATATATATTATACATATACATATTTACAAACATATATATGGAATTATTGATACTACGTATGTTCACAGTATTTGTATTCTGCCTGTCTCTGTTATGTTAGTTCATGTTTCCATGTTTCAACAAAGTACCCAATCACTATGTTATAGCTTTCTGAAATTCCTATTATTTTAGTTTCGCTATTCCCCTATTACTGAGCATTTCATTTGTTTTTACAGTTTTGTTGTTGTTTAAAAAAACATGACAATGAATGTTTTCATAGAAATTACTTGTTCTTCTGAATTAATCCTTTCGGTTTAAACATGGATCTTCGTGCTATTGACCCAGTAAAAAAAAATCCAAGCACAGTTAGAAAAGAGAAACAGAAGAAAAAGCAAATGAGAACAGGTATGAGAGAAATGAAAGAAGAGTCTGGGGATGTGTTTTCTCCTGAGAAGGCTGCATCTTGTATGTAAAACGCTGGTTATTTCATCTGTTCTACTGTGAATGCTGAACAACACTACGATTCGGGTGAAGATTGTTTTTCTCGCTGTGATTTCACTTATGGCCTAGAAATTCTAAATGGAGAGCAGAAACAGGGTTCAGTGCTTTCTAGACCAACTGCCATTATTTCTACTTGAGGTTTACTTTCATTTGTAAAATTTGTCTAAATGGAGTTGGATACTACAAAGAAATAGTTATTATTGTATCAAAAGCTTTTAGGGTGACTTTAAGCTTGGAAGTGAAGAAAAACAACTTTCTTATTCGCTGTAGTATCCCTAGCACATTCACGGGAACACAGTAGATAGCTGATAAGCACAGTCAAGGGAATAAAGTTAGGAATGCAGTAAACACTTCCGGAAGGAATGATGGGTGGCAGAAAGTTGTTCCCTTCCCTGAAGGAAATCACTTTCCCCTACTCTACAGCATAGTTATGGATGGAAAAGTCTTTAAAATCTGATAATGCATAGTTCCGAAGGAATGTGTTTTAGGAGCATTTGCTGATGGGGATGCAGGTCAAAGGAAAAAAGAAATGCTCTTACATTCTCATGATCTGGTTATTAAGGAAATAAAGTAAATCCTTATTATAAAATAAACACATAAAGAAATGGGGTGAATAATCAATACAGGGAATACTGCGTCTGAACCAGAAGACAGTCTGATACAGGACAAATTTTATAAATTTGTGTTTGTATATTCCTCGCTGAAGGGAGTCAACTTTATAAAGAAGGCTGGGGTGAAAAACAGACCTTGGTGATTTTAATTATGTCTGTAAGAGTTAAAGATCAGGTTAAGAGATAGGAAAAAAATAAAAGGATTTGTTAGTTTTGCAGAAACTGTCAGGGTTTCTATGGCATTGCAATGGCAAAATCAAATATACATCTTTTTCAAATAGAAAGGTAAGAGGTGTTTAAAACATAGGTAAAAATGCTTTTCTCTGACAAAACAGTTACTATATTTAGAACTGAAAAGAGCCTTAATTTTTGATATATGATGTGATCTATGAAGCAATATCAATTTTTATTTATATTAATGAAATCTGGAAGAGTCTAGCTGGGATTTGCAAGGGCTTCAAAGAAAAGGGACAGGGAAGTTATTAGAAGTCACAGACATGATTAGCACAAGCTTGAAATCAAAGTAAAAACTGTGAACCAAGATGCGCTAACTTAACCCTCAGACCCTGCCTCTGATACAGCTTAATAACACAGATCCTAGAAAACATTATAAAGATTTCTTTGGACAGTGCATTAGATCAGTGCTAACATGGCCAGTCACAGTAAATGCACAGAAAGCCATTTCAAAGCCAGATACTAAATTAAAAGGAAAATTAAAGTCTTATTTTATGGATTTCCCCTACAGAGAGTGTCAGATCCTACATTAATGTTATAAAACACTTTTAAATAGCCATTGCCTGACTATCACTGTTATAAATGATATTCTGACGTTCTTAAATATCTAGAATCTATTTAAATACAGGTACTGAATATTTTGTACTGTTCATAACAGAAGTAAAGGGTTTGACCTATTCCTAATTACAGTATTAATCCAACGATCTGTGTGATCACATATAAATAGAAATCTAACTACACATGCCACTGGATTTCAGCCAGAGGGTCCAGGTTCTAGCTGAAATTCAATGACATCAGCAGAGAATAATCCGCTCAGCTAAACAAGCAGGGAGAATAAGCAACTGTGGTCCCAGAAATTTTTGTTTTTTATTCCAAGTTACCATCAAGAAATATGATGGCTCAGATTTTGTATCACCAGTAGTGACAATAAGGCATGTACATCTGATGTGGATTTCTACGTGGCACTCACATGCAGAGATGGATTTTTCAAAGCTCTACTCACCTCCCCCTTTTTCCCCTACTCCCTCAGCCATCAGCACCAAACTCTAGAGCCATATTTCATTTCTCAGTGAACACCCTGGGAACAGCCATCACTTTTTCCCAGAACTGGACTCAAAAGAAAACACCATCCCTAAGTAAGTTAAACAGTTCAATGCACCAAGGAGATTTATCATAGAGAGAGATCTGCCTAATGAAAGTAATCCCCTAACCATGACACGGAAGACTGCTTTCTCTCTCTCTAGTTAAAAAACACACTGCCTCTGACATAGAAGGAAGACAGCACTCAGGCACCTCTAATATTAGCAAGAAACAAAATGCTGCTCTTAGAAGGTCTGGTATTAGAAAATTCCGAACGATGTCTGTAATCGGAACAATGATAACGTACACAACGATGCAAGCGTTCCCATATGTCAATTCAAGGAAAGTAACAAGACTAAGTTTATACCCAGTTACTGAAATGTAACCATGGCCAATAATAATTTTTGCCAGTATAGATCTCTCTTCCTCCTACTTAATGAAAATTTTTAAAAATCCGAGGTTCAGAATGGAAAGGGGCCTCAGGAGGAAAACGGTTGCCTCTTTCACAAACGGTCACCTTAGTCCAAGACTTCTTACTTAGACTTTATTTGGTGTTGGCAGAAATTGCCACTAACTGGCAAAAGGAACTAAGAAGAGAATGACAATATGGTGCCTGTATATTGCAACTGCCACAGAGCCCAGTGTTTTGACATTGTTACCGAAACACACTCAACTATTTATGAGAGCTAAGTTGAATCAAACAGTTGGTGTGGCAGAAAAAACATCTGTGAGGTCTTTTTGTCTAGAAAGTCACTAAGAAAAGGATGAGGAAACACAGCAATCACACAAACACAAATACCTCTAAAAAAATCATAAATAGCACTATCAAGGGATACCTCCTACCCCCAACATTGTAACAATACCCTGCAGGCGTGGCCACCCAGGATTCTCAGGCAGTTCATTACTGTGGATGGCCAGCTCTTCTGGAGAGATGAAAGTTCCCTCTTTATCCACAAAAAGGACTTTTTAAAATTAATTGTTTTGAATATAATATCTTTCTGACTTAGAACGCCTTGGGGCCAAGCAATCTGTGTTTTAACAAGGTGAGTTTGACATAGGCTAGGGTTTAAGGACCAGTGTCATCCACTAAATGGCTCTGAATTTCTGTGCTCTTAAGAGTTTTGTCTGCTTTCATTGGGTTTTCCTTTTATTTGTTATGGAGTTATTTCTGCCCGCCATGGATCTGCCTCTATATTGGTCCTTCTCCCTTCCAATTTGCTCCTTTCCAATTTGCATCTAATCTGCTACAGACTTAGAAATCAGTTTTCACGGTAGTTAAAAATCATGTGTAAAATACAAATACATAGGATCAAATGAGTCAAGAACTGCATTAAAAACTGGGAAAGCACCCTAATGAGGGGAATGCATAGTTCTAGGACATAGATTTTTGAGTGTCTATTTTGGCTATTTAGAGGCTTTTCTGCTTACTTCCTTAATTGTACAATATTTACTTGCTTTTATTCAGTAGAGGAGGTTGCTGAATAACTGAGTTCCAGAAAATGAAAGGTTTCTGTGGTTTACAAGTGAGTCTCTGCAACATTCATCTTAATATTTTTAACAGGGCTGTAGTGACTACCATTCATTAAATATTTGCTATGTGCCAGACACTGTGCTACATGCATTTTATATACATTATTTAATCAGATCCTCACAACAAGAAGTAGGTATTATTATCATTCTAGATGAGGAAACAAGAGGCACAGAGCTATTCAGGAACCTGCCTAAGATCAAAGGGCTATTAAGAAAAATAACCCAAATTCAGGTTAGCTGGATTCTAAAGCCACCTATTTTCTTTTTTTTTTCTTCTCCTTCTTCCTTTCTTCTTCTCCTCCTTTTTTAAAAAAAATATCACTGGGCTATGTAGCAAAGAGGCAGCCAGGTATGAACTCAAAGCTTAGAAAAGGGGGTGGGAGCAGGGATGAATCTCAGGAGTAGGAAAGGACTGTGGTGAATGGCCAATATTCAGAAAAGGAATAGATGTGTTCTTCCTAGGGAGGAATCAAGGAAGACACAAGATTCAAGTCATGCCATCCTACCTAGGAAGTCAAAACCTGCCAGTGTCCACAGTAAGAGAGGCTCCTGATCTATTTTCCACAGGGGTCCATATTCCCTTTTATACCCTACTCCGGGGTCCTTACAGTTATTATTTAAGCTTGTTTAAAGCATACATGATCCTTATATTTGTAAACACCATGAGGTCAGAATCTTCTGCCACATGGCTGAGATACTATAACTGATAATAATTGACCATCCAGACTACTATAAATTGAAACATCTTCTTTACTTCTTACTTGGTTTGGAAAGGGATTTCCAGTTCTCTTTCTCTTAGCCTACGATTTTGCTAAACACACAGTAGCACTATATGCTATTCAGTACTCTCTAAAATAATTTAATGTACAAACAGGTGCTATGGGTGGATAATGGTAGAATAACACACATTGGGCATGTTGAAAAGAGAGCTCGCTTAAGAATGTGTGTCATGACCAGTCAGAATGACCATTATTAAAAATCCACAAACAATAAATGCTGGAGAGGGTGTGGAGAAAGGGGAACCCTCCTACATTGTTGGTGGGAATGTAAATTGGTGCAGCCACTATGGAGAATAGTATGGAGGTTCCTTAAAAAACTAAAAATAGAGTTACCATATGATCCAGCAATCCTAGTCTTGGGCATATATCCAGACAAAACTATAATTCAAAAAGATACATGCACCCCTATGTTCATAGCAGCACTATTCACAATAGCCAAGACATGGAAGCAACTTAAATGTCCATTGACAGATGAATAGACAAAGAACATGTGGTATATATACAATGCAATACTACTCATCCATAAAAAGAATGAAAAAACACCATTTGCAGCAACATGATGGACCTAGAGATTATCATACTAAGTGAAGTGAGTCAGAAAGAGAAAGACAAATATCATATGATACCCCTTACATGTGGAATCTAGAATATGACACAAATGAACTTATTTACAAAACAGACTCACAGACATAGGAATCAAATTTATGGTTACCAAAGGGAAAAGGTCGGGGAGAGACAAATTAGGAGTTTGGGATTAGCAGATACAAACTACTATATATAAAATAGTTAAACAACAAGGACCTCCTGTATAGCACGGGGGACTATATTCAATATCTTGTAATAACCTATAAAGAAAAAGAATATGAAAAAGAATATATCTATGTATGTATAACTGAATCACTTTGCTGTACACCAGAAATTAATACGACATTGTAAATCAACTATACTTCAATTAAAAAAAAAATTTTTTTTAAGAAAAAAAGAATGTGTGTCACACAGCATCAAGGCAGACCTTGTGCTCCCCTCTCCTCCCTCCTTAGAGCTGCTGGGAAAACTCCATTTCTTATTAAAGAAATCAGAAACAAACTCCTTATTTCACCAACTGGATTATAATGCATATTTAATCGCATAGATGGGTCTCTGCTTTCTAAACTACAAAGAATCCACTTTGATTCGAGTCCTCAAAGGATCTGATCTTTAAGGAGGTATTTCAGGAAAAAAATGCATCCAATAAAGTACCTATGGGGTGACCAAATTGAGGGGGAAATATCTAATTGTTTCACTAAGCGAGATATCTTAGCATTCTGATTTAACACTCATGCCAGAGGAAATGGAAGAAACACATTATAAGCCTTTTGTGTTTTGATGAGGAAGACATTACATAAGACAAAAGGCGGAGCACAGTCTTATCGAAAGTTTACCAAATTGGTGCCATCTAAGTGCTCTATCATAGGCTTCTACTAAACTCTACGTGTTTCTGTTGTTTATGGCTGGGCTAGAGGTGGCTTTTTGCCATTTCACACTTCAAGCATTAGTTTGTCCGGCTGACTCCTCAAGGACAGGTGGACGGTAGCCATCGAACTTGGGCCCTCTGGTTCCTGGCAGATCGACAACTGGAGCCCTTCTGACTCTGCTGTGGCCTGGTCTTTTTTGGAAGCCAATATGGTAAGTCCCCTACATACGAACGAGTTCCGTTCCGAGAGCGTGTTTGTAAGTCCAATTTGTTCGTTAAGTGCAACAAAGTTAGCCTAGGTACCCAACTAACACAATCGGCTATATAGTACTGTACTGTAATAGGTTTATAATACTTTTCACACAAATAATACATTAAAAAAACACAAAAAATAAAGAAAACATTTTTAATCTTACACTACAGTACCTTGAAAAGTACAGTAGTACAGTACAACAGCTGGCATACAGGGGCACGTTCGCATCTCTGAAAGTTCGCAACTTGAAGGTTCATATGTAGGGGACTTACTGTATTTCACAGTATCTTGTACTGATCAGCTCAGACTGTCCAGTGAGACCCACACACCTTCCTTCCTGTCTCCCTATCACAAAAACCATCACTTCCTTTCTCTCATGACCTTCATCCCTCCTCACCTTGCCCAAAACAACAGAACAGCTATGCCCTAATTATTACAGTGGGACTCTTTGATCTTATTCTTTAAAGTTCTCTTCTAATTACCAGAAGGTTTTCTCAAGGCTCTTTTCAAATTGCTGAAAGGTTCCAATCACTCCAAACTTCCCATCTCCTTAAACTGAAATTTTTTTCACCATTCCTTCTGAATTGAGGTTGTCTTTATCTTTTGTTGACATGTAAAGTTACTTACAGGGCAGAACTCCTATCCACGAAGGCACCTCCACCATTAAATGCCAAGACTTCATAAGGAAGTAGAAACAAAAACTTGTTTTTCTACAGAGGTTTTACAGCAAAATCCAAAAGCCACTTTGTGATGGGTACGTATATGGAAGTGAAAGTATGAACTGACATTAAATTCTCAGTTGTGTTTGGAGTTATGGTTTGCTTTGACTTTCCTTTGTAAAATTCCATTAAAGTAGAATCCCATCTCTCTTTTTAAGTTTTTTTTTTTCTGATACACATTGCTAGTATTTATTTTATTGAAGCAGAAGGAAAATAA
This sequence comes from Balaenoptera physalus, assembly GCF_965194825.1. Taxonomy (NCBI): domain Eukaryota; kingdom Metazoa; phylum Chordata; class Mammalia; order Artiodactyla; family Balaenopteridae; genus Balaenoptera; species Balaenoptera physalus. The sequence goes on from NC_138884.1 coordinate 27,158,682, forward strand.
ATATAATAACTGCTCATATCAGTTGGCTCTACTGATGGTGCTATTTCTCATATAAAATGCAGCTGATTCCTTCTGCCTCCGGAAATCAGAAGCAGCCTTTCACCCACAGAGCTGTAACTTTTCAAAATCAATGGTTTTACCATCTTCGAGACCTTCTGGATTAAACTCAGTCCAGACAGTCTCTGCTGACCTTCACAAATCATAAGCCTTGCAAAGCTAACAGAGTTTGCTATGAGAGTGTGGGCCTTGACTCACCCATATTAAGATTTTTGAAACCTTTGGCAGAGAGCCCTGCCTTAAAAGTCTCTGGTAGCCCACAGAGGCGTTGTAAGTTTCACTCCCTCTTTAAAAAGTAATCTAACATGTGAAAATCCGAAACTGTAGATCAACTGGATCTCTGAGATTATTCTCATCATAAAAAGGGCCCTTCTTGGGGGCTTCCCTGGTGGCGCAGTGGTTGAGAGTCTGCCTGCTAATGCAGGGGACACAGGTTCGAGCCCTGGTCTGGGAAGATCCCACATGCCGCGGAGCAACTGGGCCCGTGAGCCGCAATTACTGAGCCTGCGCGTCTGGAGCTTGTGCTCCGCAACAAGAGAGGCCACGATAGTGAGTGGCCCGCACACTGCAAATGAAGAGTGGCCCCCGCTTGCCGCAACTGGAGAAAGCCCTCGCACAGAAACGAAGACCCAACACAGCCAAAAATAAATAAATAAATAAATTTTAAAAATTAAAAAAAAAAAAAAGGGCCCTCCTCTGCCCAGTCCCCTGGCACCATATTCCTGGCACCTCCACCAGACAGACGCTCCATGTGGAAGCATGCCACAGCTCAGCTCCTGGCATGGAGAAGCTGCTCGATCAGTGAATGGCATCCTAACTTCACAGAAGGATTTACTCAAGATCTTCCTCGTTGCGAGAGCTTAAAAGTCAGGCCTCTTAGTTAGCACACACTGTTAGCAATGATCGATTTACCACCAATTTTCCAGGACACACCCATGTGTCTCATGCACCAGGCAGTCCAAAAAAGATGGGTGAAGATACGTAAATCAGAGGTACGAAGCATCCCCGATTAGACCTTTGCTCTTCAAGACTGGTGGGTTAGAATCAGAATCCTGAAAGGGCACGGATTTGAGCAGCAAACAGACCTGAGTTTGAATCACAACTTTGTTATTGGGCAGGACTGTAAATACTCTGAGCTTTGATTTTCTAACAAGGGAAGTGGGCTTACTACCTTTGCAGTTGAGGTGAGGAGTAAATGAACTATGAAATAGCTAACACAGAAGACACGCAAGAAAGGCCAGCTCCTGACATGTGCTGGTTCCCTGAATAAAGTCTGCATCTCTCTGCTTCCTATCCAAAACAGAGGTTTTAGGAAGTATCATCCTTACACTTACAGAGTTCTCTCTCAAATATACACCTCTCAGACCACATAGATCGGTGGCTTGCCCAATGTGACATGTATGTGGATAGATGTGCCCTGGAATTAATCAAAGAGGAAGGAGTTCCACTTTAGTTCAGGATACAAGTATATCCATAAGAACAGGAGCAGGGGGAAAAAATCATATTGCTGGAAATGACTAACGTGAAGTTTGGGGATTCAAAGCTGAATAATTCCAAAATAATAAATGGTGTCAAGTGAATCCCAGCTGTATTCCCACTAAGGTCACCAGAGGCAGGGACTATATGTGACACCGGAGGCTACAGCCTGACCTGGTCTGGAATGGCCCAGCATTTGGCCAGCAGGGCCAGAACTGCCTCAGAGTCTCCCATCCTCCTAGCTGCCGCTTCCTTTCCTGGAGATCACATCCAATTTTTGATTAGTATCACTGTGAACCTAATAGCTTTAGATCAGTGTTGAGAGATGAACCACAAATCTTTTTATCAATCAATTATTCAGACATGGAAGGGGGTTTTATCCCACACAGGCTATTTTTAATCTCAAAGACTCCCAGTCTTTTATGTAAATGGGTTATAGGACCAGCACCCCTTCCACGAGCCGCTACAACAACGATGTGCACCTATGAATCCCTGAGTGACCCTGAGAGGCATCTGGCATGCTTATTCTGCAATCTCAAGGCTTTCTGGAATACTTTCACTAGTTTGGAAGCAGGGAGAGGGACTCAGGATAGTAACGGAGGAAATCATGAAATATTACAACCCCAGTGGATCACGGGAAGTGTATGTGCATGGGAGAGATTGAGAGAGAGAGAGAAGAGAATAAGAAAAAGGAGAAGAAAAAAAGAAGAAAAGGAACAGAGGAAAGGAGACCCAAGGCTCTCAGAAAGGGTTCAATTGCCTCTACTGCTCAGGTACATGACTTGAGTCCAGTTATTGAAATGGCCAAGAGTTTGCTAATCTCGTCACGGGAGGGAGAAAGCGTAAGTGGCATTTACTACAAAACTTGCTAACCATTTCTCTATGTTATTAAATTATAATGCCCCGGAATATAAAAGTCATTGGAGTGGGGAGGGGTGTGGTTGAAAGTATCAAATTCCTAAAACAGCACAGTTTTCTGTATTGTCTCTACTATTCTACAAAAAACATTCTCAGCTACCAAGACCACGCAGCTATTCTATTTGTGATAGTAAATATAATACAACACTGAATTTTTCCTTGTATTTAAAATGTATACTGCGGGTAATACGTAAATGTCAATCTTATCCTGATTTTATCTGCTTTTAGTGAACAGAAAAGGAAGGATAAATTGAGGAATAAAGATCATACAATAACTAGAGTAAATACCGGTAATTTTTAAATGACTACAGAAACCACTACATTTGGAATTCATGCCATCTCTAAATTAAGTGACCACTGTTAACACTGCAATATATTCAGATCATAAGCTACGATCCCTTCCAAGAAAATTAGTAAAAAATCATTAAACCACACAATATTTGGTATTAAAACTTGATTCATTTTTAAATTCTGTATGCGGAATTGATTCCTGTAGTTATAACAGCCATTCCTAAACCTCAGTGGCTTAGAACAACCACTTTTGTTTCAGTGAGTCAGGAATTTGGGAAGGGCTCATTGCATCATCAGATGGCTCCAACGGGCTGGCTACCCAACGTGGTGCATCGCATGGCAGGCAACTGACAGTAGCCGTTAGCTGGGAGTTCCACTGGAGCTGTCAAGCAGAGCATCTACCAGCGGCCTCTCCAGCATGGTAGCGCCAGGGTAGTCGGACTTCTTATGTTGCGCTGGCCTCTAGAGCAGAGGTCTCGGGAAGACTGGGTGAAAGCGACCATGGCCTTTTCTGGCCTAGACTTGGACACCTTGGAAATCACAAAGCATCACTTCCATGTATTGTATTGGTCCAAGTGGTCACCAGCCCACCCAGATGCAGACCTCACCTCTCAATGGGAAGAGTGTCAGAAAGTTTGGGTGTCATGTTTTACAACTGTCACAATGGTTCTGTCAGTCTTTGCGTTCTCTGTCATTCTTTGCAGATAGTTAAATCTATGCCCACGAACCTGAGCACACACAGGCTTTGTACATAGCATGTGTTCAATAGATGTTTGAAAGGCATATCAAGAGTACTTTTCTTAGAGGGAAAAGTAGGTCATGGCCATGAACTTGAAGTCAACTCACAAAGGAGTGTTCAAAAATCTGGGGTGTATCTGCGTGCTTAACCAAGGGTCTCTGCCTAGGCACTTTTCAGACTAATTGGGCCGGTTCTTAAATTTGTAAGAGAATGAAAACAAGCACGTTCAGTAAAGGGAACTCAACCGAGAGCTTACTCTGTCAGCTTTCAAGTGAGAAAAATGTGGCGCTGAATCCTGACCCTATCACTTATACACTGGACCTTAAAACGCATGACTTTACCCTTCTAAAACCTTTATCTCATTTTTAAAACAGTAACAAATAATACCACCTATCTCATAGTGCTGCTGTGAGGATTAAATGTGTAAATATCTATAAAAGGCTAAAACTACAGCCAGACACATAGTTGGCACTCAAAAAGTATGTGTGGTTTTTGTATCATTATTAGTATTCAGAAATTCTTAGGCCACTCCATAGTACAAGGTAAGAACTCCTTAAACGTTAACTTTTAATATAATTATAACCTCTAACCCTCATCTTGTCCAGTTTCTATCCCCCTCTCTACCTTCCCCCTACACCCAAACATTGAAGGGGTTGCTGACAAAATTCACAATTTGACAGATCAGACTTTCAGAACTTCTTACACTCCTTCTTTACGATCTGAAAAATGTGAAAAAGAACAATGGAAATGCCCAAAGATGGGTAACTTTAAGAAAGTTCAGGCTATGTAGGTTCCTTGAATATTCGGATAATCAATATGTGATTTTATCAGCTTGGACTTGACCTATGAAAAAAGATTTCCCCTTGAATGCTGCAACTTCAGAACGTTATTATCCTGTAGAAGGCGAAGTGTGGAGTCTTTTTCTTTTCACAAGGTTCCACTATAGCGTGGCTGCCTCTTTCTTCAGGAGACGAGAGAGGACCAAGCAGCAAAATTCAACTGCTAAGTCTAGAGGTATGATGCTAGGAAAAGAGGAGGAGGGATGACTTTTGTAGCACAGGGCCTACAGATTAGAATATATAGTTAAATCATTCTATAGAGAAAGATCACACTAGAGTTGGGTTTTTTTCTGTTTTGTAAATAAGTTCATTCGTGTCATTTTTTTTTTTTTAGATTCCACATACAAGTGATATCATATGGTATTTGTCTTTCTCTGTCTGACTTAATTCACTTAGTATGATAATCTCTAGGTCCATCCATGTTGCCGCAAGTGGCATTATTTCATTCTTCTTTATGGCTAAGTAGTATTCCATTGTGTATATATACCACATCTTCTTTAACCATTCATCTGTCGATGGACATTTAGGTTGCTTCCATGTCTTAGCTATTGCAAATAGTGCTGCTAGTTTTTTGTTTTTTGTTTTTTATAGCAAACTAAAGACAAGATAGGCTCTTAAGTTCTGTGATGTCTGTCCAGTTCACTGTTGCATTTCTGAGACCCACTTCAGTATTTGGCACTAAGCAAAGGCTTCAGAAGTATTTGCTGAATGAGCTGCATAAATTCATGTTAAAATCAATGCCTGGGAAAGGACCCCTCTAGATGTTTTAACCTAAGTAAGTACTTTGATTTTGAGGCCTATAGAGCATCTTATTTTAATCTGTTATAATCTTATTTTTCCATTATGAAAACATTTCTCCCTTTGAAAGGGAGCTGACTTTTTCAGTGCATTGATGAAGATAATCAGAATAAAGTAGGACACACTCCGGAGGGGGGGAAAAGGCAAGCAACAAAAGTGAAGGCAGCATCCCCCAAACAAGCAAACAAACTGCACAGCAGCTCTCAGTAGACACCCAGGAACCAAAATGAAATTGGCCTTTGCTTAGCAAAGCCTAAATTCGAATCTTGAAAAATAACTCCCTGAAATAAAAATGGCACCTCTGAGATGATGAACAATTTTTAAAGCCTCAACACAGAGGGGGCAAATGCCTTTAAATGAGCCCCTTGAGAGAGGAGGGCACCTACCAAAGGCAGTCAGGCTTTGACTCATCGTTATCTGTATTTGCACTTGATTGAGCCTTGTTGGTACACAAATGATTTTTCCCCTTGCATCTGGTCAAGGTGGTCATCGTTTAAAATCACTGGGAAGTACAAATGCCCCTTCCCTCTCCATGGGGGAACCTCCTTCATGCCAACAACCTCACAGCAGGGTCTGGCAGCCCAGCCTCCTTGCCAGCCCAGGGTCCTTGTGAGAACCGCCAAACTTCCCACAACAGACAACAGTGTGCCGTGGAAATATGAGGGCGGCGTTGTTCGGCCCCCAACTCCAGCTCCCGGGATCACTTGCCTAAGTCTCACTTTCTGTAGCCTCCTTTGTCTCTCAGTTCCTGGGGATTCGTACCATGCATTGTCATTGTTGGGGAGGGCAAATACAACCGGCAGTTCCTCAACAGCTGTCTGCAGGAGCTGCCGCAGAGGACACACATGTGCGCGGGCACATGCACACACACATGCACACACACACACATTCCCTCCCTCCCTCAGAAGCACCGTCCACACAGGCTGCAGGCTGCCCTGAACTTGCCCCACCCAGCTGACTCCGCCAGCCAGCTTTTTCCTGGACATACATTCCTGCGCCTCCAGGAAACCAGGTGGGAACCAACACTTGCTGGGCTTTCTCATTTTACAGCTTTTACACAGAGGTGAGACCCCCTCCCACATTCCCATTGCTCCCGTGAGCTTTAAACGTTAACAACAGAGGGGTGAGGATGCCCACTTTTTGAACACTGAGAAATCCGAAGTGGCAGACAATAAAGCTCAACACGTACACACTAGCCCAGGACTTTTTTTAAAAAATCACATCATTTCTTAGACTCACGGCCTCACAGTAACCATAATTTTTAAAAAAACCCGCAATGAAAATGGATCAGCAGACATCCTCTTTCAGATTCAATGATAGAAATTGTTACGTTTATAATTTTACAAGGACTGGGATTAACAAAAAGAAAAAAAAAAAGAGCATCTGCCTTATGGTCTCAGTGACCAGCTGGACAGATGGTGAAGAATATCATTAGTCAAGAAAGCTCTTATTCATTATCTGCAAGTCCCTTGGGCAGGCTGGGGTGGGGGGCAAGAATGTCCCAGAATGTGATATTTGAAGAATGTGTGTGTGTGTGAGATACGAGGCCAGGCAGTGGACGTGGGGGAGGGACACACAGCCCGTCGTGATCCAAAGAGCCACGAACACCTCAGCAGCGGTTCGGTGCCCAGACACTTCCAGCTCCCGTTCTACCTGCTCCCTCGACAGCATTAACACTGAAGAAAACCATGTAGAGGTCACCATAGCTGCCAACAATCCCTCCTTCTCTAGACATAAGTACCTCTCCATCGGAAAAACATAAAGGGGCACAGAAGAGGATATGCTGACTGAAACTGTCACTTCTCTGGCACCTCTTCTGGGTTCACATGGAAAATGACAAAGGAAACAGGGGGTCTGGTGTGTTCATCTCAACCACAGGGATTCCAGGGTAAAACGCCTCTAAATTTAAGTCACCACTCCACCTGGGTAACAGAAAGTGTGTGTGTGTGTGTGTGTGTGTGTGTTTGCCGGGGGGTGGGGGTGGGGGCAGAGGATGACAACAGGCCCCAGTGAAAGTGATGGAAGGACCAGAAATCAACAGATCTGTGACTGTCTGGTTTTCTGTACCGATTTATATCTACCTTTTCAGCTTAATCTCTTATAAACTTCCATCAGAGGGACTCTGGTACCACAAGGATAGATGAGTTCCTTGGCCCTCTGGATCTGTCTTCCCACCGGGCACTGAACACCTACTGGGTATGAGGTGCTCTGCTAGGAACCCACAGGAATACAAGAGAAGCAGAGGTATGGGGGTCCCCGGCCTGTCATTTTGGGGTAGAGGGTGCGTATGAGTGGCCAGCAATCAAAACTCACAGCTTCTGAAGCTGGAAAAACTAGTCTTCAAAACCACTCTTATATTGCTTTTTGCCAACAACTCACATTGGTACTTTGGAGAAATCTAAGAAATTGGTGAGAAACTTTAAGGGTTAGGTAGGAACCAGGATCACCGAAGCCAAATGGGAGGCCTGGTTCAAAGAAGGGAGCAAAGAAATCAGAAAAAGAAGGATGCTTACGATGAAGGAGAGGGTCACTATTCATACCCAGCTGGCCCCAGCTTCTCTCTGTTTTCCTTCTGTCTGCCAGCTCTCCCTGGTTCTTGGGAAACACCTCAGGCAGAATCCTTAGCTGCCACCACAATGACCTCTAAGGGGGAGAAAACTAATAGCAATGACAATAACAATAATTTTTTCCCATGTTGAGTGTTGACTATAGGCTCAGCATCTGTTCAGTGCTTGAGATCTAGCACTTTATTTAATGCTCATAACATCTCTCTGAGGTTGGTATTATTGCCACTGTACAGATGAGAAAACTGAGACTTGGAGAGGTTAAGTGATTTGCCCAAGGTCACACGGCTAGCAGGTGACAGTGGCAGGAACCAGACCCAGGTATGTCCCCTTCCAGTCTCAAGGCTCCTAACCACTTCACTATAGGGAGTCTTTCCTATATTCTGGCCAAGACACGGCTGGGATTTTCCAAAACTAACTTTACTGAAGAATTAAGAAAAAAACAAAATATAACTTCTTGGGGGAAAAAAAAAAACAAGTTAAAATGCAAGTCTCTTGTGCTCTTTTTTTTTTGGCTGTGTCGTGCAGCATGTGGGATCTTAGTTCCTCAACCAGGGATCGAACCCAGGCCCCCTGCATTGGGAGCACAGAGTCTTAACCACTGGACCACCAGGGAAGTCTCAGCCTCTTGTGCTCTTAACATCAAAATCTAAATGTTTGTCAGTGAATAAGTTTACTAGCCAATTTTCCTCCCAGGATGTTAGGAAGAATATATAACACATGTATACTTTAAATAGTTTAAACACAATATAAAAGCTATTTATTATTCATTCTTTCTAGGAATATTCCTTCTCTATCCCCCAACTCAAGGTCTGTGAGGATCAAATGAGATACTATGACTGAGGAGTCTGCTTTAGATCTTTCTGCACAATCTAAAAAATGGATATTTAACATTTAAACTTTGTATCTTTAAAATGAAAATGCAGGCCTATTGCATTTATAAAGCAAACAACAGAAATAAAGCAAACTAATCTCCTTGACTGGTGGAGATCTTAGGATGAAGGGTACACATGAAAATGGGACAAATGAGATTTCTGTGCTCAGATTCAGAAAAGTCTCCTGTCACTTCGTCTTGACTTTGCAGTTTTCTTCTCTGCCTCTTCAAGGTCTCGGGCTCCGGGCCCCTGGCAGTCCTGCCTTCACCTCCACCCTACTTCTCTCATTGCCCTTTGGTTCCTCCGACTTTGTTGAGGCTGTTTCAGAAGCTCTTTTCCTTTGCCGTTTATTCCAAGCTAGCATTTGGCCTCACTCATGGCCTCTGCACGGGGTCATCTTGACCTGAAACCTGCCTGCATCTTTTCTGTCCCTTCTGACCATCCACTGCAGAGTTTGTTCTTCCTGAAGATAAGCTGTCACACGCAAGTTGCTACTCCCTGACTGGGGCATGGCTCCCACTCATAGGCAGACACAGAGACCACATCTCATCCTCAGTAACTTCTTCAAGTACTTTCATTTGAAACATCCCAAAGAGTCTTCTGTTCACCTCTCCATGTCTAGAGCAGAAATCTTATCAATGTAGTTGTATAACACCAATGTTCCTAATTTATAGGAATCTGCCCAGTCGGTACTTCCCCAAAAGGTATTAGAACAGCATTAGAGGCTGTTCCCTCCACACCCAACAAGAGCTGGCGGCCCCATGTCAAAGGCAGCCCTGAAGCGTCCCTCCACCGTGGAGGCCAATGCTTTTAGGCATCATAACACCCCTTCCCAATACGCTCCTGGGACTTGGAGTCAAAGGGATTTGAATTCTTGGGCTTCCCTGGTGGTGCAGTGGTTGAGAGTCCGCCTGCCAATGCAGGGGACACGGGTTTGAGCCCTGGTCTGGGAAGATCCCACATGCCGCGGAGCAACTAGGCCCATGCGCCACAACTACTGAGCCTGCGTGTCTGGAGCCTGTGCTCCGCAACAAGAGAGGCCACGATAGTGAGAGGCCCGCGCACCGCGATGAAGAGTGGCCCCCGCTTGCCGCAACTAGAGAAAACCCTTGCACAGAAACGAAGACCCAACACAGCCAAAAATAAATAAATAAATTTATTTTAAAAAAGGGGGGGAGGATTTGAATTCAAATTCCAAATCTCACACAGGCCTGAGACATTTGGCAGGTCATTAAAACGCTCCGAGCCTCGGTTTACTCACCCTCAAAGTGGGGTTGATGATGAAGAGCTATCTTATGGTTGCCGTGGTACTTACGAGGGATGATGCGTATCACATCTTTGCACGGAGGACTAGTAGTATTTATCAGAGGAGCCGCTATCTCCTTCTGAGCAAAGCAGGGTTAAAAACAAGTCAGCTCCTTCTGTCCCCAAATACGTCTAGAAATGAATCAGCTGCAATCAACAGTCTTTCCTAGAAGTGAGGGCTGTCCCTCCTTCCCTCTCACTCTTTCCAAGAGGCCTGAAAACAACAGGGATAAAGAATGTAGGCTAAGGACACGAAGGCACCGTAGTGTCCACTCCAGCACCAAGGAACAGACCTAGGATGATGGGTTTTATACAATATCACCCACGCCCACACCAGTCATTTGCAGCTTGATCAAACTGCCAGCGCGAGCCTCGTGACCCCTAGTTTAGTTTAGAAATGGCAGAGGGACCCTAGAGCCAACGAGGACTCTTTTAATCATTACCGTTTTCATTACGCTTCTGTGCCTTGCACACGGTGCTCTGAGAAAAGCTACACGAGCCTGGGGCTGTTAACGGGACACCAGCTCTGCCATGGGGATGCCACTTAGAACTTTACTTTTAGAAGAATCCCACACTCTGCTCCTGAAGCCTGCCTGGACTTGATGAGCCATTTAGAAGAAAAGTTTAAAGATGGAAAGTGAAAGATTCAAGGAAAGAAGGGAGTAGGGCAAGAACAGACTAGAAGGGCATAAAAATGAAAAGGCAGCTATGGAGTCAAATACATTCAGCCTTGACTCCAGCACCCACTGCCCGAAGACAGGAGCTGCTTCGTGCTGGGCTCAAGGGTAGAGAAGCTCCCAACTCAGCACGGGTTCACCAGAGCCCATCCTGAAGACTGGAAAGGAAAAGAAACAGAGGGGGGCTCGCAGCCCCTCGGTCCTGAAGACCATCGTCACTAGGAGAAAGACAGGCAGGAGAGAGACAGAAAAGTCTGGGTGGGCGCCGTTACCAAACCATGTCCACGAGGGCACGTGAAAAACCCCAAGGGCTCTGCTCATCCAGACGTGGGAGCTCTGTCTTCTAAATCCCCTTCTGGGGTCACTAAGAGAACTGGGCAAAATCGGGACCAGGAGCTCAGGGCCCTCTCTTTTCTAGGGCTCACCACTGGCAAGGAAAGCCCTGCCTCACTTTGCAGAAAGGAGGGCAGCCTCTTCAGCAAAATGGGCTTTGGTTATTTTTTTTTTTTTGGCTGCACCACAAAGCTTGTGGGATCTTAGTTCCCCGACCAGGGATTGAACCGGGGCCCTCGCCAATGAGAGGGCAGAGTCCTAACCACTGGACCGCCAGGGAACTCCCAGGATGGGCTTTTAAAATAGAACAAACTGGGGGAAATTGAATTCACGAGTGAATGCAGTTCATGTAAGAAGCAAATGGTAGTTCTACATATCTGTATTTTTACTCCTCTCACTGGGAAACTAAAGAGTAAACAACTCCCATCTCCAAAAGAAAGTTTCCTCTAAATCCTAAAAAATGTTTAGTCAAGGTTAAGCCATATGTAAGAGTAACTGATATTTCCCAGATGTCCCGCAACCAAATACTGACTCTTCATTACTAATCCCAGGACTTTCTTATTTGCCGGCCTGTTTATAGGCATTCAAAGCCAAAGACATGAAGTTAGCAGAATATTCATTTTGTAATTGTTATGTAAAAGTCTCAGACTGACCTGTAAAATGTTTGGAATCACAGAAGGTGTAATTCACTCCGAAATACATGTTTACAAGATGCAAGACGGTTGTTTGGATTTATTTCAAAAGTATTTAAGAAAAAAAAAATACGCTACTCCCTTGCACAAAGAATACCAGAGTGTGTGGTAGTTAATTCAGGGGAAAAAGAAGTGCATGTAATCACGTAGATTTTTGAAGTAAAAGTTAATCTGCAGGAAGCAGGAAGTTAAGACGTGTAATTAACCCCAAGGTACACAATATAAAGAATGGAAGGTAAAGACTAACGAAGGAGCTAGAATGAGCTAGCACAGAAGTATGTGCAGAAATGACACACAGCCGAAATATCTCTTCTTTAGCTCCTTTCCTCCTTTAACCATCACAGACAGACGCTCTGGTCGTGGGTCAGAATGTGCCCGAAGACAGTGTTATTCAAAGTACAGTCTATGGACCCAGTACTCATTGCCAAACCGATAACGTTCCACACGCCCAAGATAAGTTCCAGCTTTGCTAGTGCGAAGATAGCAGCTGTTATAGAGATCTGTAACTGAAGGAACATTCCAAGCAGGTGATCGTTTTTCTAGCAATTCATTTTTACTGTGTTTTCTCAATGTATCGGTCCACCATGGATTGGAAATGGAAGGAGAAGAAACTGGTCTTTCACCAGAGGCAGTCTGCAGAGCGCTGCTAAAAACCTAAAACCTAAAATTGTAGATGGTAAGCTCTCAACATCGAGTTAAGAAAATACAAGAAATTTTCCATTGTTCAGTTTTTACCTTTGATTTATGTTTCCCCGATGCAGAAGGCTGCCTGGCTGGTGCAGAAAATGATGAGAGAAGCAAGATGTGATGGCTACTTTAGCTGAAGACACTGATTCCCCTCAACCCCACCCCTGGTTTTAAGCTGTTGATCTAGTCTACGTAAGGCAAAACCCCACGTAATCTTTCTGTTTGTTTGTATGTAAAAAAGAATTCTGAATGGAACAGTCTACTCCAGAGGAAAAGGAATTAAGAGTTTTAATGATTAAGCACAGCCAAATATTTATACATCATTAAACGCAAAATACATGAACGGCTAGATGGGTGCATTTCTCTCCCATGCCTTACTGTAAAGGAATGTGTTACAATACCTGGACCGCTTTACATTCTCGACCTCTTCTTTATTTTTTGTTTTACTCTCTGTAGTTATAGCAATACGATTTCTAAAAATATTTGAGGCTTCCTCTGCCTAGATATTTTTTTCCCCTAGCATTCTGTTTATGAGGAGGTGTGGGCATAAAAGATGTCCCTGTCATAACGCTAAGCACATCAAGAAAACCAAAATATACATTCACATTTGTACATGAGCAAAAGTGTAAACACACATCTACAACCCACTCCTGAAGTCCCAGCAGCACAGTCCTCCCTGACTCACTGTCTCATCACTGAGAAGAAAAACAGTATGCCTGGGGACCACACGAGACAACACTCCCATTATTTACCAACAGTGAGTGCTTACTGAAATAAAACCTTTCAGCTATTGCCTTGGTGATAGTAAGTCAGGTTCAAGTTCAATATGTAAATGCTAATTGCACTAAATATGCAGGCACTGGTTGGCTGAAGAAGGGAGGGGCTCTGAGACTGGGTGAGCCGGGGAGAAGTAGATGGGGAGGTGAAAACAAGCCAACAGGGACTCAATTGGAGAAATCCTGTTAGTAAACACTCAAGTCTCACTGGCATGATCTTATGAACAGCGTTAATATTCAGCCGCTCCCACAGATGCGGGGGGTCATCTACGGGGAAGGTAAGAAACAGACTTCACGCCCTACACCACTGAGGATGTGAACGGTGCAGACCTGCCCCTAGATCTTCATAAACAGGCCCCCTTTCCCATCAAAGGCCTTCGCGGAATGGAGCTGGAGTTGTTTATCCTGCTTTCTTTTTCTATGAGGTTTACTTTCCCGATGTTAAACCCTGTCAGCTTTACTGCCCAGAAACCTGTCTTCAGACTAGGACTTTCTGCTTTGAAGACTCCTTTTAAGAAATGTCAAGGGGCAGTAAACATAAAATAGGATCCACGGCCCCACCAATGACAACAAAAACCCGGGCTCAAGCTCATCAGTCTCATCCATAAAACACAGGCTCTATCTCTCTCTCTCACACACACACAGTAGCAGCCCAATAAGATCTGTTGAGTGAATGTAAGCAACAGAGTAGGAAGCAGCTGAAGAGAAAGAATTCCTGCTGTGTTTTCCCCTTGTGCCTCCTTCCCAGTCAAAAGGGTTCAAGAAAAGAATGTTTTATGGCACACTGCTATTCACCACTAGCAGTGCAAGTTTATTCTGCCCGGGGGGCCCAAGTGGGATGAGTTTGGTCATCTCCATATGTTCTCAAAGTGAAATTCTTCCCTTTCTTCCCTTTCCTTTTGCAGGCCTGGTCTAATTTAAAACAAGCTATACAAAGACACAACACACTACGTGGTAAAGCAGTGATGTTCACTCTGAGAGGAGAGTTAGGCCTGCAGGATGGAACGGCCGCAACAGACTGTGAGGAAGGGTTTCTTTCCATTGGTATCTCACGGCCTCCCTCCTTACCTGTAGCCTCTTGGGCCTCACATGGAGCTCTGCCCACAGTCAGTGCCGTTACCATGGCCAAAAGCCTGCATCAGCGGAAGACCATCAGAGTCCTCTGCATGTGACATCTAACGTCACAAGCCAAGTCCATCTCATCGACGGACGTCGGGAGGTGAAGGTTCAATGAGGCAGTCACTGAAGCACCCACCGGGCTTTCCCCAGATCAGAACCAAAACCACTTAGGGATTTTTTTCAAAAGAAACTGAACTGGGGACTTGTCAAAACTGCTACAAATATACCCTGAAGTTGGAGACCCGAGTGAGACTCTTGGGCCCCACTGGGACTCAGCTCGTACCAACAGCCCTAAAATCAAAAGGAACCAGAAAAGTTTCTGTTTACAAGTCAGCTGTGCTCCTGAAGCTCCATCCAGCAGGAAATCTCTGAAAACAGGTGAGGCCAGCCAACAACTCTAGAAAAAGGGGTATGTTGTTATTATTATTTTTTTAATAACAATCCTCTGACATGTATATATAGTGCTTAACAGTTTACTCTGCATTCTTTCTATGATCAGTTTCATTTCGTATTCACAACAAATCTAGGAGGGAGAAGGGTAGAAATGATTAGCCCCATCTTATGGAAAAGGAAACTAAGGCTCAGGATGGCAAAGTGATTTTCCCAAACAATCTGAGTAGTGAGTAAAAAACTGAAAAAAAACCCTCAGGTCTCAGCTCTTTCCCCTGCCTCACAGCTCACCTTCAGAAAAAAGCCTTGCCTTTTTAGAAGCAGTAAAGGATTTCTCTTATTTTTCCCCATATTGCCCGTTCTTCTTAGGTATGGGAAGAAAATACCTCCTACATTTATCCATACAGCTGATACTCAGCAAATCATGTCTGAATCAACGAACACTCCCACTCCATACCATTTCAATATACCTTCATCCTTCCTGCCCTGGGCCAGATTTAGAATATCTGTGTGTTGCATATGGAATCCTACTAGTCAGAAGAAAAAGAAGAAATACAGATGAATATGCTCCTTGTTTGCACATAAAGGTCATCTGGGCTCCTCAGACCTGACACTAAGACTTTCCTGAATTATGTTCTTTTTCTCATATGCAGATCCATCTGGAAAAGTTATGCCACTAGGTCGCCATCCACCTCTCTGGAAACTCCAGTTATTCTTTAGTTTTACCAGAAGGTTCCCCTAAGTCTTCCCTGTTTTAACGAAGCCAAATGATGTATTGTTCATGGCAGGATTTGGGGGTTTGCTTTTGTTTTAAAATCAACTAGCCAGTCCCCGTCTGTCCCAAGCTGTTAACAGGCATTTGGTCCCCTCCACGCCTCCTCCAGGCCCAAGTTCTCTCCCACACACGGGCTCCTGCAGCCTTCAAAGGAGTCAACTGGCAAAATAAAGACTCCAGGTTTTTTAAAAAACCAACCTGCTGATAGTGGACCTCAGCCCTAGGAATACCAGGTGCAATTTACTATCAACTCTGCTGCCAGCAGAGAATGGCCAAACCCATCTCCTCATTTCTGGAGATATGTCGCCAACCCTCAGCAATCAGTAAGAATGGATGAATGAATGAATGAATGAATGAATACCATTATTCTGTAATATGCACTTCAGAGAAACTTTTCCAAACTCTTAGCGAAAATATAAATTACTGGACAAGCTAAGGATCAATGATCACTCAGATATTTATCCCTTAGCGGCATACACAACTTTAAAGCTCTGTTTACTTGTCTTGTTACAATCATTTCAATGTTGTACTTGTTTACAAAACGTTTCTCAACTGTTTTTGATGATTTGCTGCCATATGAGCAACGTGATATGCGTGTATACGCCAGTAAAGTGCGTAAAGCTGGCACTCTCTCGTTCTAAAGATCAGACTCTTCAAAGACCACTGAAATATTGTGGATCTCATTATACATTTTTACTGGTAGATCAGCCATTTTGAAGTTTATTTCTTCCTAAATCCTCCAGCTTCCTGTATCAGAGTGTTTATGTCTCAGATTTCCCCCATCACCTCATTTCCCATCACTTTATTCCTAATATTCTGCTTTTCACTTCAAGTTACTATGAAACATGACCTCAAACCAGCATTTATTTCCTGACCTCCAAAATGAAAAAGACTCATAAAGAAGAAAAAAGAGGAAGTTTTTTAGCAACTATTTTTGGACCCCATAAACAAGCCTTATTTTTCCAGAGAGAGAGAATCCTTTAACCTACTTTGTGGACTAAATCATGCCTTGAACACATTAGGTTCAAGGTTTTATCAAAAATGGGGAAAATACAAAGGTCTAATATTTAAAATGCTAAGACTTTTTCCCCTACAATTAACCACCTAGCCCAATAGTAACCTTAGAAAATATTATTTTTAAAAGGACAGTTCACACAGTTTGGTGTTGTGTGATTGCTACCATTTCTGGGGCTGCAGTGGCTGAGAGATCATTTGGAAATGCTCCCTTTTTAAGTCCTCCCTAAAGCTTTCTGCATCTGAGGATCTGCTCCCAGGACCACAACCAAGCTGTTAGCAGGATGTGAACAAGTTCACAAAATCGAGCATTTGTTTACATTCCAGCCACAGTATAGAGAAACTGAAAGATCTAACTAGCTGTTGTCTAACCTGTTCTTGTCTTTGCTTATTTCTTCCCAAGCTCTTAACAAACAGGTAATGGGTAGTAGTTAAACATTTGGGACCAGTTATTCCTCTTGCTTTTCAGATCACAGGGCTGGTCCCAGCAGAGCATCCAGTAACTTCAAAGGACACCCCTAGTTTGGATCAGTTTCACAGGGGACAGAGCCCGGGCCCAAGGGTGCCCTCCTAAAACTCAGGACCATTACTTCATTCCCCGCCCCTGGTTACCTGAGCCACATGTACTCCCCAATCACAAGCCAGAAGGGTTCCCTACTCAGCCCTATTCGACTCTCTCTGGAAAAGGAAAACAGAAGATGGGTCTCTGCCCTGGTCCCTCCCACTTCTTAATGACTCCCACTCTCTGTGCCCCGACACAAGCTATTTAGAAAAGTCGTGTTTTTAGAGCTACTTGGTCAAAGCAGGCGACACACTGTATGGAACTGGGAATTCTGAAAATACTTCCAATTTCTTTTCTTATCTCTCACCGAAGAGCATGCTTAGCCAACATGTACCTTGTAGTTTTAATTTACAGTACAGTTTCAAAACGAAAAATGAGGCACCCAAGTTGTTTAGGAACACGCAAAATCCTACCTGTTGGGTACAACTACCTTCATTTAGAGTCACATTTTCCCAGAAACTCTAGCTCCAGGTGTACTGAAAACCATCATTTAAAATTATTTTACACCTGTGGCCATTTGTCCTACAGGCAGCTTCTTAGGCCTCTAATATTTTTGTCAATATTTATGCTTTCTCCTTTAACTACTATTGGTTTAAATTTACTTTACTAAAGGAAATTCTGGCCCTAACTAAACTCATATAAACTTTCCATTTCACCAGGATGCTTTCTCTTTTGGGATTCAGCATATCTTTTCTGAATCTAAGTAACAGCTCTTAAAGGCCATCCATGAATGTTTATTTTCCAATATAAGAGCATCTTTCTGTACATACATAAAACATTAAAAGCTTCATGGAGGTGTCCAAAGTCGCTCTAAGTTGGGACAAGCTGATCTTCACAGAGGGGTCTAATGTCCCCATGTGGGCTCTGCCTCATAAGTGTGGCCCTAAGACCTTGTCCCCTCAGTGTCCACTGCAACTTTTCTTTCTTTAATTCCACTTTGGTAAACATACATTTTCAGACTCAGACTCTCACCAGTTCATCTCTAGTATCCATTTCTTTTATCTTCTTTTGTCTCACAATAGAGTTAAACAATATATTATTTAATTGTCAAGATGCTTCAAGTGATTTTATCTGTTTTATTTCAATGGTCTTCTACATCAGAGTGAGACAGAGAAGATCAGGAAATTTAAACTATCAAAAATTATGTGACTAGCTCCAGATCATTCAGGTATGACAGAATCATAACTAAAGTACCAGCTTTCAGACTCTCACTGATAGGGTTAATTTGTCATACTACTCTGTCTCGTGAATATATAGTAAATATAAATGGAACTTGAACCACTTAAAAAGGGGAAGGAGGAGAGAGAGAGAGAGAGAAGAGAAAGGGGGAGGAGACAAAGTAATGAACAGTAAACTACTTCACTAGAAATTTTCTTCCTGTTTTTTGATTATGTCCCCATTTGACTCAAGAAAAAAATGAAAACACAAAACGGACTCTTCTACCAATCCCTTCCCTGTATTACAAACTTTCATTTTTTTGTGTGACTAGATTCCTTTAGCAATCATGTTCTCTTCTACTCAGCAGAGTGTCCATCTATCTTGTACATCTCGCCACTGAATATTATTTTATATACTCATCACTGTCATAACATCCTATTCTAAGCCAAATAAAATATCCTATTAAGCAATACTTGCCTTGACATTCTGTTATTTGGAGATTTGTACTGTTCTTAGTTCTTCACGGTTGTAAATAACGCTGCCACAAGAAACTCCATGCTTTACAAGTATTTGGGGTTTTCTAGAAGGCTATGAAAAGTCACATTTTAGCTCTTTTTTACTTAAAGCAAGATTTTTCTCTGCATATATCGTATTCATTTACAGAAACATCAACAAAGTGTAAGCGAAGATGGTTTCCCGCATTTTGATCGACACTGGGTTTAAAACTTCTATTTACTTTTTCAGTCTTCTAGGCATGCAACTTCATCCTAAAGTTGTCTTAACATGTGTTCCTTTAACTCCTCACTAAGGTGCACCCTTTTCAGAGTGACAATTTACAGTCTGTATTCCACCCTATGTAAAAACTGTCTTCTTCACTACTCACACTGCCTGTTTTTAAGCAATGAATCGTGCCATCAGTAGGAAAAGGGGTCAAAAATCATTGTCTAATCATAACTAACTATGCCATCAACTCTTGAGGACAAAAAACACAATTCTTAAGGAATTATGTTAAGGAAAATGGGAAATATTTAGACTTCTAGAAATGAGTAACAGTCAATCATAAATACTTATTAACAGGTTCCCCCATATGCAAAATCATTCCCACAAAATTTTGTTCGCACAAAATTGACCTAGGAACAAAGGGAGAAAGCCTTTTCCCTTCCCCGCCTTACTGTTCTCCACCATCCACTTACCACCCACCCCCTTCTCCCAGACACACCCTAATTTGTCCATCACATCAGGACGGCCCCTCCAGTCACCCAGGGCACAATCTCATAATCTTCTTTGAATGCTTCCTCTTTCAACCAGTTCTTCTACCTCCAAAACACCTTTTCCTTTCCAATCCCACTGCCCCAGTGGGTTGGCTTTCCTCACTTCTGTTCAGACCGATGCGTTTCCCAGCAAGCTTGCTTCCCAGCTTCCAGACTCTGGCCCTCCATCCATCCCATGAGCTGCTACCAGATAAATCTCCTATAGCACAGACCTGACCTGTCCATCCCTGGCACAAAATTCTGGGGGGCTTTATGCATCACTAAAATACATCGCAACTGGTTCCCAACCAAGAAACCACATTTCCAATAGCACTCTATTTGTACCTCTCTTTGGTATTTGTAAGCTTCTTGAGGAAAGGGAGTTTGCATTATCACCTTTATTTCTTCATAGTGCTTAGCAAGATTTTGAGTGTATTCAAAAGAACTAATTTGAATTAGAGTTTCTCGTGTACCTAGTTCTTAGTACCAATTCAAATGTAAGCTTCTTAAAAACAGTGTCTTAATTATATCTCCCGTGGTTCAGTTCTTCTATGTAGTAGAATTTCCACAAGTAATTGTTTAACAAATGAATTAAGGAACTGATAGCTCTTAATTCCAACCTGGATCCACTAGCTGCGTGCTCCAGAAAAAGCCACCTAGAAACATGTTGGTATTTAAAAGTTCAACTGAAAGGAAGATAGCAATATTCAGGATACTCCTATAAATTAGATATCAAAAAGAACATGCTGTAAACATAAAATAAATAATAGGCCTTCAGGCTAAGCTCTATTACCAAATCACAATTAACATACCGACATGCCACAGAAAGAAATGTGTTACTAAGAGACTAATCCATATACTTTCTAAAGAAATTACAACCCTTCAAAATCTACTTCTTCCAAAATTATCATAAATAAGGCTCAGTTTGCTTGATCAGATCTTCACCAAAAATAAGAATAAGAATGGAGCTCCCCCTTGACATCAGCTACCCATTTTTCTTAATCCCAGCATGATTTAGCAGATGCTGCCTGGACTAATTGTAGGAAATTCCAAATTCATGCTCTTTCTTTAATTAGCTTCATGACCTTGGGCAAGTCACTTCACCCTAGGGGTCTGTTTCTTCACCTGGGAAATAAGAGGGTTTGGCTCTGATCTTTAAGCTTGCATCCAGCTCTAAAATTCAATTCAATGATTTGTGAGTTAAAAATAAGCTTTTCGCTGATACCCACAACAGCATGAATGAATCTCAAATGCATTATGCTAAGTGAAGAAAGACTCAAAAGGCTACATACTCTGTGATTACCTTCACATGACATTCTGGAAAAGGCACAACTAGGAGTAGAGAACAGATCAGTGGTTGCTAGGGATTAAAGGTCGCGGGGAGGGTTTGACTACAAAAGGGTAGCATGAAGAAATTTTCTTTGGAGGTATAGTAATGTAATTGTTCTGTGTCTTAATCGTGGTGGTTATGTGACTCTGCATTTGTCAAAATTCACGGAACAGTACACCGAAACGAGTGAATTTTGCTGTACATGAATCACATGATTCAAGGTTTTAAAAAACACATTTCTCCATATCCAGTGCAATTTTCGACAACATAATGGACAGTTTCCCCCAAGAATAACATTGACCTTCTATATTTGCTGACACCATTTTGTTCCAAGACTGATGAACCAAGTTTGTATCCAAATAATTTGCTGCTTGTTTTTGTGGTGCTATTGTTGTTTTTAACCTTTAGACAAACAGTCTATGGAATCCTTTCTGTGAAGCTAATTTTCCAGTGTGGCACACCTAACAATGAAAAAGTAACATGAACCCAAGAGGGAATGATTCTTGGGCTGCCCAGGCCCCCCCTGGTGTTCACGGAATGTTAGAATGTTATTACTCTTGTGATTCATACCAAAGATATGAGGGACAGAACATGAATAATAACAACAACACAGCAGTAACAACAGCAGCTAACATTTAATTAGCACTTACTATGTTCCAGGCACTGTCGTAAGTGCTCACATACAGCCTTACTAAGTGCTACAGTAACTCATCTACTTTTCAGAACAATCCTGAAATGGGTTATGCTATCCTCATTTGACAGTCGAGAAACTGAGAGATTAAACAATTTCTCAAGGTCAAATGGCTAGCAGGTGACCGAGTCAGAAGGCAAATCTAGATAGTCAAATCTTACCACAATGCTAAGATCCTGTGTAGAAAAGTTTATTTAAAGGAGCAATCTATTCACCTTCTTGGACGGTCTTATTCATTAGCTACTACTAATGTGATTCCACAAATTCTTATCCAGGCTTTCTTCAGAAATTGAACAGAAAGCCTTTTCTAATTAGACAAGCCAGTATGTCTACCTCTGCCTGGTGAGTTCACGAAGAAGTGGGCATAGAAAAAAACCAGCTGTATCTTCCTAGTCTGCACTCAGGGCCTGCAACAAATCTGGCCTCAGCTGAGAGGCAAGCTTTTCTCGAGGCCTTCCAAGACTAGGCAAGAGAAGGACTGTGCTTCTACCTGCCACTAGAAAGGGTCTACTTTTTCCTGTAATCATTTTGCTGATTTTTGTAGGTTTGGGCCTCCAGGTAGAAACATGTCCCAAAGCAGACAAGTGCCTGTTCCTGAAATAACCAGTTCTCTGCACAAGGCAAAAGAAGCTTTCAACCAGAAGGGTATGGCTGGTAAAACCTAGGCTAGGCTGAAGGAAATCAACCCACCCAAAATGAGTCCATTAGACAGTACTTGTAAGGTATTTAGACCCTGAGAGCTCTGTTTGAATGTAGAAAGGCAGATTACACAGAGAAAGGCTTCTCAACTAGTTCCTGCGTTTGTTTAGTCTGCTTACCTCTAGTCCAAGCTAATCATCTTAATGGTTGTTTACGACCAGAACAGGGTTGAAATGGCCTTTCAAAGAAAGCAGGGCAGGCCTAGCCCAGCCTACACTAGTTTGCAACTTCCTCTTTCCCCACTCCTTCTGCAGGACCCCAAACTTCTCCTTATTATGGATCTCCACTCCAAGTAAAACAACACATCATAGTTTTTGTTTGTTTTTTTCCTTTTTGGCTGCACCACACAGCATGTGGGATCCTAGTTCCCCAACAAGGGATCGAACCCACAAACCATGCATTGGGAGCACAGAGTCTTAACCACTGGTCTGCCAGGGAAGTCCCAACAGACCATGGTTTTATTTATGTCTTATCCTTCTCTTCAAACCAGACTATAAGCTCCCAAAAGGGCAGGGACCTTCTTTGTTGTTCATTGCTGTATCTAGCTAATTGATCACTTTTGCAGTAAAACTTGAACAAAACAAACAAACAAATCAGAGGGTTCATGAACTTCTTGGAGGGAAAGAAGGCAACTTGGACTGATTTTAAGGCCCCGCGTTTCCCTGATGTAGACACCAGAATCTTGTGACCGAGAGTTAAACCTGTCCCTCCCGTAAGGGAGCTTTTCACAAAATCTTCACACTAAACCAACTACCGGTTTACCCGAATCCAGGGCAAAAATTTCCAAAATTCTAATCCTACTGGAGGTCGGGGTGGGGGTGGGGGGGGTGGGGAAAGGCAGTCAGCACAGCCACCTTTCTCAAGGCCACCTACTCCCCCTCCTCAAAGCAGAATCAGAGGAGAAACTGGGTGAGGCAATGTTAACCGGGACGCCCTCCTCCAATTAATGTGTTATTGCTCCTTTAAAACCGAGAACAAACGGCCGGCAGCTCGTGATCCCGGAGGCTGCAGTGCGGTAATTGTCACTTAGCCACTTAACTCCCCGCCGCACTGCTCGCTCTCTCGTCCTGGTTTCTCTCTCAGCCAATTACTGCTGTCATTTGCGTTTCAGTGTGTGCCGTCAGGGGCCCGGCCCAGGCGACGACCACGGAACAGGAAACCCGGGCCCGGACGTTGGCTGCCAGGCGCTGCTTTGTGGGAGCTGCAGGGGTATTCAGGAGAGGCCCACAGAGCCGCTCCAGGGGGACCCCAGGCCACCCCGCCACACCCCGGTTTTGTTCTGAGCCTGGTCTACCCCGAGGCCGCCAGAAGGAGGGATGTCTGACCCTTAAGAGCCCCAAGTTGATAATAATGATGGTGATATTAACCATCACTAGAATTTTAGCTGCTGAGCTTGACAGCAGACAAGAGACAAGCAGGGGAAGTAGCAGGGGCGACTGCAATATACTATTGTGAAATCAAGGCAGGCACAGTCGCCAAACGTGAAGACAGCAAGATCTTAATTCAGTTCTCACTGCTCTTTTTGCACTCAGATTTCCACACAGGGGGTTATTCATCTGTAATTTGACCCTATAGTGTAGGGAACGTGAATTTTCTCAGGCAACCCTGAGCTGAAATATCTAAAAATTCTATTTGTAGCCTGCTGTCATCTTACAGGTTTGTGGTAGATATGTAAATACTTTGTCCCAAAAAAATTGACGTAAAAAAAAAATCCTTAAAGGCATAACCAGATGTTAATTTTTATAATTAAATCAGGGGGGAAAAAAAGAAAGAGGCTTTGCCAGATGATGTGTCCAGATTTTCAATTTCTGAAAAAATGTCCTTTCTGGTTGCTCAGGAGGTCCTAACCACGAAAGTGAAGGCTAGTCTTTTCAAATATTTTATTTACTCTGCCTTCCTGGATCAAATCTATACCACCGTTCGCTGCGTTAAGGCTTTTATCCCAGAAGGTTTAAACCTCCCGCTTGCAGAGAAAGCATCTCAGTTGAAATGTATTCGCCTAGCTTGAGACATCCTTTGGAATACACTTGGTCTACTTGGGATACAGAAGCACGGGTTTTAAACCCTGACTACGGGAAGCAAAGGGGAAAGCATGAGAGGCTGAGGAACAGCCCGAGTCTTTCATAACCGGCTCCTGCCCGATGCACAACGGTTAGCAGCCCTAGGAAGGCGGCATGTGCCGATGTGGAGGGCAGAATATCGGCTAGCTGGGTGGTAAGCGATCTCTGCGTCGTCAGCATCTTCCTTTTCCCAGCTGAAGACCAGTGAGGTTGTCTTGATCACCCTGCATTTAGCAGCAAGCTCTCTCTTACAGTCCATCCTCTGAAGCCCCAGCAAGCGCGGGAGGAGGGCCGGCAGCTGAGGCTGGAAGAGACCTGTTCTAGCTGGATCCAGGGGGCCCAGTCTCTGGGTCTAAAATAAGACTCTTAACTTCTCTGCCAATGAGGTTCGCCGGGCCCGATGACGTCACAGGCGCCGGCCGTTCTATTTGCAGGCTAGGTCCGTGTACACCAGGATTTCATCCAGGTAAGCAGGAATTTGGGAGGGGGAGGGGGGCGAGGCGCGGGAGGATGAACCCGTCCTCCTGCTGTGTGTACAGCGAGGGGCTGAAAGGGCTGGTGAGCTGCCTTAGTAATTGTATACCTCCTCTTGGGCTGTGCAAAGACGAGCTGGCCAGGCTCTAGCGAATCGCCATCCTCAGGCTACATGCTCCCAACTGAATAACAGGGAAGGGAATCTGTTCAGTGCCCAACAAAGAAAAACCACAAGTCAGATAAAGCTAACCGGGAGGCCCCCCCACCCCGTGCTGACCGTGGCAGCCACACTGGGGGAGACTCGGATTGCCCTCGCTCATCTCCTCTCGGCTCTTCTAATTAAGAAAACTTTAAACCTCAACCAGTTTGCTCCTTTCTTGCTCCTTCAGTCATCACCCTGACCCATCTCTGATGAGAGAGAAAGCACTTCAAAAGATGGAGAGCGTGGTCCCTAAGAGACCTAGGGGCCAGAGTGTGAATTTCCTAATTAAGGACCAGCACTAGAGTAACTTTCTCTTCCTTTCCGCTGTGTTTCAAGCTGAACAAACTATTCAGGTATCTTCCCCCTCCCTTCCTCCCTCTTTCCTCTGTCTGTCTGTGTCTCTCTGTTTCTCAGCTGATCCATAGCTTCTGAGTTATGAAGTGTGCAATAAACTGTTCATTTTCTTTTGTCTCAAAGCCAGAAGTCTTTATAGAAAAACAAGTTCCTCTTCTCTGGCCCTCCCCCCCGGTGAGTAGCAGTCCCTTGGAGGTATGGATGGAAGCCTGCCACTGATGGCCCAGAACAAGACCCAGGCCAATCAGCAGGGCGGATCTGAGCCCGCGTCTGCAGAGGGGCTGCCTTGCCACAGGCTGGGCTGTGGCCACCCACCATTCCCAGAGCTGGGCCTGGGCTTGGGGGTGGGGCTCAGCCAGGAGCCCCGCCTTCCTCAAAGTGTCACAGAGTCCCCTGCCATCGGGGTGCAACATACATTTCCCTCTTTTGTCAGATTTAACTTTGGCTGAATGAGAAGAACCTTTGTTCCCACCTTATCTATTCCCAGCAATGCCAGCTGCTGTCTCCAACTTTCACAGAGCAAATCCGTGGGACCCTCCAACCCCAGATTTTCCAAGATCATACTGAGAACTCAGCCTGGACCACCAGTGCTTCCCTGGCCATCTTCACAAAGCTGAATCCATTATCTTCCTCTCCAACGTGACCCTTCCATTTGTGACAGCACCTGCACTCGGGACTAGGGCTCATGCTTTACTGCGCCCTCTCCTCACCGCCTACATCCATCAGCAAGCTTTTTTTTTTTTTTTAACATCTTTATTGGAGTATAATTGTTTTACAATGCTGTGTTAGTTTCTGCTGTATAACAAAGTGAATCAGTTATACATATACATATATCCCCATATCTCCTTCCTCTTGTGTCTCCCTCCCATCCTCCCTATCCCACCCCTCTAGGTGGTCACAAAGCACCCAGCTGACCTCCCTGTGCTATGCAGCTGCTTCCCACGAGCTATCTCTTTTACATTTGGTAGTGTATATATGTCCATGCCACTCTCTCACTTCGTCCCAGCTTACCCTTCCCCCTCCCCTTGTCCTCAAGTCCATTCTCTAGGTCTGTCTGCGTCTTTTTTCCTGTCCTGCCCCTAGGTTCTTCAGAACCTTTCTTTTTTTTTTTTAGGTTCCATACATATGTGTTAGCATACAGTATTTGTTTTTCTCTTTCTGACTTACTTCACTCTGTATGACAGACTCTAGATCCATCCACCTCACTACAAATAACTCAATTTCGTTTCTTTTTATGGCCATCAGCAAGCTTTTTGAATTTTATTTCACACACATTTCTCAAATCCAGCTCCCAGAATCTAGAGATGAGGTCACGACCCTAGTTCAAGCCCAAACCCCTCCTGCTCATAACTCCCATGCCCCCAACACACCCCCACAGGAAGGACCTAATCCATAACTCCCATGCCCCCAACACACCCCCACAGGAAGGACCTATTCCATAACTCCAGCGCCCCCAACACACCCCCACAGGAAGGACCTATTCCATAACTCCAGCGCCCCCAACACACCCCCACAGGAAGGACCTATTCCATAACTCCAGCGCCCCCAACACACACCCACAGGAAGGACCTATTCCATAACTACAGTGCCCCCAACACACACCCACAGGAAGGACCTAATCCATAACTACAGCGCCCCCAACACACCCGCACAGGAAGGACCTAATCCATAACTCCAGCGCCCCCAACACACCCTCACAGGAAGGACCTATTCCATAACTCCAGTGCCCCCAA
Organism: Balaenoptera physalus; assembly: GCF_965194825.1. Classification (NCBI taxonomy): domain Eukaryota; kingdom Metazoa; phylum Chordata; class Mammalia; order Artiodactyla; family Balaenopteridae; genus Balaenoptera; species Balaenoptera physalus. The sequence goes on from NC_138884.1 coordinate 27,185,520, forward strand.
CACACCCCCACAGGAAGGACCTAATGCATAACTACAGCGCCCCCAACACACCCCCACAGGAAGGACCTATTCCATAACTCCAGTGCCCCCAACACACCCCCACAGGAAGGACCTAATCCATAACTACAGTGCCCCCAACACACACCCACAGGAAGGACCTAATCCATAACTCCAGCGCCCCCAACACACACCCACAGGAAGGACCTATTCCATAACTCCAGTGCCCCCAACACACACCCACATGAAGGACCTAATCCATAACTACAGTGCCCCCAACACACCCCCACAGGAAGGACCTATTCCATAACTACAGCGCCCCCAACACACCCCCACAGGAAGGACCTAATCCATAACTACAGCGCCCCCAACACACACCCAAAGGAAGGACCTAATCCATAACTACAGCGCCCCCAACACACCCCCACAGGAAGGACCTAATCCATAACTCCAGTGCCCCCAACACACCCTCACAGGAAGGACCTATTCCATAACTACAGTGCCCCCAACACACCCCCACAGGAAGGACCTATTCCATAACTCCAGCGCCCCCAACACACACCCACAGGAAGGACCTAATCCATAACTCCAGTGCCCCCAACACACCCTCACAGGAAGGACCTATTCCATAACTACAGTGCCCCCAACACACCCCCACAGGAAGGACCTATTCCATAACTCCAGTGCCCCCAACACACACCCACAGGAAGGACCTATTCCATAACTACAGCGCCCCCAACACACACCCACAGGAAGGACCTATTCCATAACTCCAGCGCCCCCAACACACACCCACAGGAAGGACCTATTCCATAACTCCAGCGTCCCCAACACACCCCCACAGGAAGGACCTATTCCATAACTCCAGCGCCCCCAACACACCCCACAGGAAGGACCTAATCCATAACTACAGCGCCCCCAACACACCCCTACAGGAAGGACCTATTCCATAACTCCAGTGCCCCCAACACACACCCACAGGAAGGACCTATTCCATAACTACAGTGCCCCCAACACACACCCACAGGAAGGACCTATTCCATAACTCCAGTGCCCCCAACACACACCCACAGGAAGGACCTATTCCATAACTACAGTGCCCCCAACACACACCCACAGGAAGGACCTAATCCATAACTACAGTGCCCCCAACACACACCCACAGGAAGGACCTAATCCATAACTCCAGTGCCCCCAACACACCCCCACAGGAAGGACCTATTCCATAACTACAGTGCCCCCAACACACACCCACAGGAAGGACCTAATCCATAACTACAGTGCCCCCAACACACACCCACAGGAAGGACCTAATGCATAACTACAGCGCCCCCAACACACCCCCACATGAAGGACCTAATCCATAACTCCAGCGCCCCCAACACACACCCACAGGAAGGACCTAATCCATAACTACAGCGCCCCCAACACACACCCACAGGAAGGACCTATTCCATAACTCCAGTGTCCCCAACACACCCCCACAGGAAGGGCCTATTCCATAACTCCAGCGCCCCCAACACACCCCCACAGGAAGGACCTAATCCATAACTACAGCGCCCCCAACACACCCCCACAGGAAGGACCTATTCCATAACTCCAGTGCCCCCAACACACACCCACAGGAAGGACCTATTCCATAACTACAGTGCCCCCAACACACCCCCACAGGAAGGACCTATTCCATAACTACAGTGCCCCCAACACACACCCACAGGAAGGACCTATTCCATAACTCCAGTGCCCCCAACACACACCCACAGGAAGGACCTATTCCATAACTACAGTGCCCCCAACACACACCCACAGGAAGGACCTAATCCATAACTCCAGTGCCCCCAACACACACCCACAGGAAGGACCTAATCCATAACTCCAGTGCCCCCAACACACCCCCACAGGAAGGACCTATTCCATAACTACAGTGCCCCCAACACACACCCACAGGAAGGACCTAATCCATAACTACAGCGCCCCCAACACACACCCACAGGAAGGACCTAATGCATAACTACAGCGCCCCCAACACACCCCCACATGAAGGACCTAATCCATAACTCCAGCGCCCCCAACACACACCCACAGGAAGGACCTAATCCATAACTACAGCGCCCCCAACACACCCCCACAGGAACGACCTAATCCATAACTACAGCGCCCCCAACACACACCCACAGGAAGGACCTATTCCATAACTACAGTGCCCCCAACACACCCTCACAGGAAGGACCTAATCCATAACTCCAGTGCCCCCAACACACCCTCACAGGAAGGACCTATTCCATAACTACAGTGCCCCCAACACACCCCCACAGGAAGGACCTATTCCATAACTCCAGTGCCCCCAACACACACCCACAGGAAGGACCTATTCCATAACTCCAGCGCCCCCAACACACACCCACAGGAAGGACCTATTCCATAACTCCAGCGCCCCCAACACACCCTCACAGGAAGGACCTATTCCATAACTACAGTGTCCCCAACACACACCCACAGGAAGGACCTATTCCATAACTCCAGCGCCCCCAACACACCCTCACAGGAAGGACCTATTCCATAACTCCAGTGCCCCCAACACACCCCCACAGGAAGGACCTATTCCTTAACTACAGTGCCCCCAACACACCCTCACAGGAAGGACCTATTCCATAACTCCAGCGCCCCCAACACACCCCCACAGGAAGGACCTATTCCATAACTACAGAGCCCCCAACACACACCCACAGGAAGGACCTAATCCATAACTACAGTTCCCCCAACACACCCCCACAGGAAGGACCTAATCCATAACTACAGTGCCCCCAACACACATCCACAGGAAGGACCTATTCCATAACTCCAGCGCCCCCAACACACACCCACAGGAAGGACCTATTCCATAACTACAGCACCCCCAACACACCCTCACAGGAAGGACCTAATCCATAACTCCAGCGCCCCCAACACACCCCCACAGGAAGGACCTAATCCATAACTCCAGCGCCCCCAACACACCCTCACAGGAAGGACCTATTCCATAACTACAGCACCCCCAACACACCCTCACAGGAAGGACCTAATCCATAACTCCAGCGCCCCCAACACACACCCACAGGAAGGACCTATTCCATAACTACAGTGCCCCCAACACACACCCACAGGAAGGACCTAATCCATAACTACAGTGCCCCCAACACACACCCACAGGAAGGACCTAATCCATAACTCCAGGGCCCCCAACACACCCTCACAGGAAGGACCTATTCCATAACTCCAGCGCCCCCAACACACACCCACAGGAAGGACCTGTTCCATAACTACAGCGCCCCTCTGCTCTGCCTGCTCGCCAAGCCCCTCATCGTGACATGCAGAACCTGTGCTCCTCTCCACTGTCACTGCAGTCACTCCCTGATGCACAAACTGCACTCAGCACTGCCCCCCCAGGGTTCTTCCTGCCCCTCCTTCTTGCTCAGGCTCTCCTGAGACCGGCCCCTCCCCCCCTTCACCCAGCTAATAACGATGACTTTGCCCAGGCTTCATCTTTCTTTGACTTCTCCACCTCCTGAGTAGGTTACATGCTGCTCCTCTGGGCCCCCATCATGTTCACACACATTTCTGTGTGTGTGTGTGTGTGTAACGTTTCTGCTTGTGGTCTCAGCAACCGCTTCACACAGTGGACACCTGCTACAGGCAGCAGATTGTCAGCAATTGGGACCCCTCACTTGTGCTTTCAGATGGCTGGTTGAAGCCCTCTATTACTGCAGGGCAATCAATACCTTGGTCCGAATTAGATCCATTTTCGTGTTATCTATTTAAAGAAGACAGACGCCAAGACACCAAGGATTGTGTCTACGTAACATGTTTTGTCTGGCAACTTATCCACTTCGGGTACTTAATAACGTGATGGACTTGAAGGTAATGACGATGACAGTGACGTCAACCGTGGCAGGAAACTGGAGATGATTAGACATCCTTTTATTCTCGGAGGCTGGGTCGTTGCTTAAAACAGTACACGATGAGTCACAGGATGACAGCTCACTTGTCTTGAAACCTTAACTAACCAGAATACAGGCTGGAACCTCAGTCAGACACACTCCAGAGAAGCCAAGTACCAGAAAGTGCACAGAGTAGAACTTAAAGAGATAACGTTCTAGGGGTCGTCTGGTCTGCATTCACAGCCTATTTGTTCTCGCTTTAACTCCACCCTCCAATAATCTGTGCCATCTCATTCCCCAGGCACGGCAAGTTAGATGTAAAATATGAGGTGAGGTGGGGTGGAGAGGGGCTCCCGGGGGCCGATGCAGTGGTAGCGGTACAAGGGGTAACACGTGCAAAAGAGGAGACAAACTTTAAAAGAACAAAGAGTACACAGCAGTCTGGGGACATTGCACGTTTGGGGACAATGAGTCCCACACGTATGAACAGACCCTAGTGACACCATCACACAACAGAGGTGCAATAGTTACCCTCATAATGATGACTGAGGTAGCAAGAGAGACTCGAATTCTGTCCAGTATTCTCTACTTGCAGAGAGAAGGAAATGTAAAATATTTTAAGAACGCTTTCTAGCAGTGTGTGCTTGGGTTTTTTTGTTTTGTTTGCTTGTTTTAAGTTTTAGCACTTACTGGGGTAGATTGTGTTTATCTGGAAATTTTACACTGAGATACCCGACAAATGAACCATTACTTACCTTCACCAGATTGGAACTGTTAAGCAACCGCGTCACAGGATTTGCCCACCAAGAGTGTACGACCTACAACTTAACACCCTAGAGAATTCATCTGCACAGGCAGCTTTATTTTAAAACACAGTGAAACAGGAAACCCTATCTGCAAAAAAACTACCAAATATAGCATGTCCCACACCTCCCCTTCCATGCAAAACACTCATGGACTTAGATTTAAATTCAGGTCAAGAGCACAAAAATGGATCTATCTCAAGGCAGGTCCCATTTCCAAAATAATTTTCTTTAGGTCTCGGTATCGAGGTCCCTCTCCTCTCGTGATCATGGTATCTCCCCTGCAGGTAAATATCTCTCCCCTCCTCCCCTCTCTCCGACGCCTTTCCCCACCTTTTCTCAGACCCTCAAATGTACAGCGGCAGCTCAGACGAGGGAAAAGGCGGATACTAGGTTTTGTTCGTTTCAAGCCAGTCATGTGGGCCTCGTTTCTTCAGTGGTTCAACCGGTACAACCCAGGTAAATCCAAAGAAGGGGAGGGCTGGGGATATCTGGTTATTTTTCCACAAAAGATAGGAGTTTGAAATGGGATTAAAAGAAAAGGCTGTCGGATTAAAAATATTAAAGGAGAAGCTCTTTTAGAAACAGGATATTGCAAGAAGGAATGTACCCCAGGGAAAGAGAGGATGGAGGGTGGCCAGAAAGAAGAAATGGGTTAATCCTACGAACAGCATCAAAGAGTTAAGGGAATGATGGGAAAGAAGATGAAGTTCGGCCCACTCATCTGACCATTCCTGAAAAACCAGAAACTTCACAACTGCATCTCCCAGCTCACTGTTTCTTCCCTTCCTGGTGACAAGAGGGAGGTGATCACTCTTAGCAAGATGGGAGAAATTACTACAGTAGTCCCTATATTGTGTTTCTACCAAATGTTTCCAAACCGGCATAGGATAGGAGGCATTGACCAGCTATCTCTGACTGGTTTGGCATTTTCTCACACCCCCCGTGTTAAGAAACTAGTCTTAAAAATAACTTTTTGGAAGCTAAAAGCCTTCAAGTCTTCCATATTTTTCTCCACAATAGTTAATGACAAAGTAGTAGACTAGAGAGAAAGACGCACTAGTGATTCATTTAGTCAACATTCATTGAGCACCTACTATGTGCTTGGTCCAGTGAGAGTTCTCACATTTTCAAACTGGGCTAACTTCTATTTTGCATGTGTGAAGTGTGTTGATTGATACCAAACAATATTCTGATAAAGAATATAATAGAGTACACTCAAATGGGCAAAGGTTGAAGGGCTATACAAATCCAGGTTCGAATTCCAGCCCTATTACATGCAAGGTGCTTGTCCTTGGGCAGGTAACTAATCTAGGCATCAGTCTCTGCATCTGTTTAAAGGACAACCAGGTTTCATTGTTTTGTGAAGATCAAATGAAACATGGGATGTCAAGCACCAAGCAGAACCTGGCACCTGGCATTTAAGCAATCAGTGAATTCAGTGAATATTCACTGAGCACCTACTACATGCAGGCTCTGATCCAGCCATGGAGTCTCAGCAACAAAAAGGAGAAGAAATATCCCTCTTCTCCCCTCACCCTTTATATATCACCACCTGGACTCATCAGGGTTCTGAAAACCTGTGAACGTGAAACCAAGTGGATGCCGTACCGTTACTCCAGATGTCTTGATTTTCAATATCTCATTTTGATGTGCATCAAGAATTGCATTTTTAGGTGAGATTCTGCCTGCAGCCCTGAGTCCTGAGCACTCGGGCACAAAGCCTCTGTGGTTACTGGTCTGTGTCAGGCCATTCACCCCTGGCCTTCAGGGTTTAGGCAGAAATAGAACTTTAGAGACATAGATTGTTGTCCCTTTTGCTCTTAAAATGAGCAAGGTGACTTATTTGGTGGGGGGGGGGCAGGTCTATACAGAGGAAGTTCCCAAATGAACTGCTACATTGTTTCCCTTACTCTCTGACTCATTTTTACTTTTCCTTCCCAGCTCTGTCTGTGGTACAATACATTCTTTGTGTACAAGATTCTAATATACAATAAAAACAGTTACTAGGCTCAGAATCACTTAGGCACAAAAAAGAGAGACAGTATCAGGTAAACTGACATGAACTGTGTCCTTTACTTTCTTATCTTACTTTTCTTTATTGATAGAATCGATAAATTGTTATCGCCCGTTATTGTCAGCGGGCAAGGCAATAAGGTTTCGTGGAGAGTCAGAGATGGTTGGCTTTGAAGCTCAACCCTCCTCATTTCTAGCTCTCGAATGTCAAGGAGGTCCTGAAATGTGTCTAAGCTTCAGTGACCTCATCTGAAAAATGGATTTTTGAGAGAAAGAAATTAGATAAGGGATATAAGCAGAGTGTCTGGACACGGTGAGGCCTTCAGAAAAAAAAAGATGTTCCACCACCCCAATCCCACCACACACCCATCTCAAAACCTTTCTCTTCCATTCAAATGCCCAGTGACCACTCCTGGACGACTGCCCTCTGACTGGCTTCTTGGCCTCCCGTCTGCAGTTCGTCCAATCCATCCCACACCTGCTGTGAGAAACAGCACTCAGGATCAGAGGTCGGATCATGGCACGCCCCTGCCACAAATCCCCGCGTGGCCATCACATTCAGAACGACTCTGCGCTCAGGGCCCAGCCTGCACGTTCCCCACCCATCTTCTCGGCCTCCCCACCCTCGCCAGCCCCACCTCCGCCCCCTGGGTGACGGCAGCCCAGGCTCCCAGCCCCTGTTTGCGGGTCACACCGTCTGCTCTGCGCGCTCACCTCCCTGCCCCTCCTCCGGGACGTCATCCCCACTCCGCCCCCTCCCATCTGTAGAGACCACTGTCCTTCTCAAGGCTCAGCTCAAATGCCAGCTCCCCTTTGCATTCCTCCCTGATTTCCTGGCTGACTCAGCACTCCACTCACACTGATGATATCTTTCCTAACTGTATTAAATTTTGTGTTCTAAATTTACCCACATCCATGACAGTCCTTCTCCACTGGATTGTTTGTTCTGCCATGCTAGAGACCACATTTTATACACTTAAAAAAAGAATCCTCAAGCTTTATCATTCCTTACATGAAGATTGAACCAAAAGGTAAAAACAGGGCAAGACGTTCCCAAGGTGCTTCAGATTCGGGCAAAAGAAAACTGAAAATGCACTAGAAGTGAAATCTTGAGTGTATTCAGGAAAAAAGAGAAAGATTTTAAAAAACCCAGCAAACCAAAGAGGTGTATGCCATCTATACTGGATTAAAGATGGCCACAAATTCTTTGATCCTTCTTCCACTGACAGGTGAGTCTATTTCCCTCCCATTGAATATGAACTGCCTGTAACCAGTTTGACCAATAAAGTGACATGATTTCAAAGCCTAGCATTTCCTACGACTAACAGCTTTGGCCTTGGTCCCTTGGAACCCTGAGGCTCCCTGTGAGAAATCTGATTACCCTAGTGGAGAAACCTCATGGAGAGGCCCAGAGTCTATATGGAGAGGCAGAGGGACCCAGGGGAGATCAGCCTTCCTGGAACCCTTGCCGAGGTGCCAGGCAGGTGAGTGAAGCCATATGGGACCCTCCAGACCAGACCACTGAGTAACCTGTGATCCACTACAGGGAACAGAAGGGTCACCTGGCTGATCCCTGCTCGAATTCATGATCAACAAAATCACAGATATAATTAAATGGTGGTTGTTTTAAGCCACCAAGTGTTGATGTGGTTTGCCAGCAGCAAGAGGTAACTGGAACTCCATCTTCATCAGTTTTGGCTCAGCGTCCCAGCCTAACTACTAGAGTACTTCTCCTCCAGAGGAAATACTTCTCTTATTTATCAATAGATAGAATAGCTGGGGGGAACTGAATTTATCTTAAAGAAATGTGCGTTACACATAACGCATGTGTATGATAAGCCCAACTGTCCTAGAGCCTGGTAGCGCTCTCATCTCCTCAACTAGACCATCAGCAACACGAGGGCAGCACCCATGTCTTACAGGACACCTTTATCCCACAGGATGAGTTACACAGCTAGTGCTCAATACTATTTGAGTCTGATGTATTGACTGCCAGCTTAGTAAAGAGCATTGTATTAGAAGCCCTGGAGGTACAGAGCCTAAGCTCTGCTATTTACTGTGAAAAGGGAAAAGACAGACGTGTCCACTCATATTTGAACAGATGCAGTTAATAGAGAAATTTAGGAACAACCCAGTGGATCACAGCACAGGAAGCCAGGAGACTCTGCATCCAGTCCCTAACCAGCCCCCCCTCTTATGCCTGTGAGGAAGAAAAGCTCTGTGCCTTCATCTGTCTTACTCTCTGATGGGGAGAACCATATCCGATAGCTCTTGGATCAGTATAAGTTAGAAGTGAAATGAGGTTAAGGATTGAAAACACCTTCAGTTCCTTGGCCAAACAACGGTGGGTAAACTCAAGCTCCTATCATTATTTTGCAGATACATGTGACTCTAGTATATAAAACAGCCTGAATTAATAGATGCAACTCCATGTGCTGGGTCGGCTGAGCATTTGTTTGACATTTACTACTTTTCCCTTTCATTGTCTTTAAAGTAAATAAAACAACACTCAAACGTACAGGGAGAACTCAATTAACTTTTGAAGGAGATATATAACATGTGTTGGAACCGAAAAGCATCATCTGTGCCCTAAGTCTGGGTCTTCTGTAAGACATCAGCCAGGCCAAAGGCGGTGAGAAACTCCAGACTTACATATGTAACGCTTTGTGTTGTTTTGTTGTAGCGGTCAGTGCTCAGCGAAAAGCCTGGGCCGTTAGAAAATGAACACTAGCCTGTGCTTGTGGGAATCACTCCCTCCATATATGAGATGGCACCCCCGAGGCACTGTATCGTTTATTCTCGTACCAAAACCCTGTAACATAAGAATGATTTCTGACTCCATCTTAAATTTAGATGGGGAAATTGAAGCCTAGAGATTTTGTAACTCTCCTGTATTAGTTTCTATTGCTGCCATAACAAAATACCAGACTGAGTAGCTTAAGCGACAGGAATTTATTTTCTCCTAGCTCTGGAGGCTGGAGGTCCAAGGTCAAGGTGCCGGCAGGGTTGGTTTCTCCAGAGGCCGCTCTCCTTGGCTTGCAGGTAGCTGCCCTCTCACTGTGTCCTCACGTGGTCTTTTCACTGTACACAGTCATTCCTGGTGTCTCGCTCTTCTTACAAGGACACCATTTATAGTGAATTAGGGGCCCCACCCTTTAACCTCATTTAACTTTAATTATCTCCCTAAAGGCACTGTCTCCAAATACAATCACATTGGGGGTTAGGGCTTCAACCTATGAATTTGCGGGGGGACATAACTGAGTCCATAACACCTCCCCAAAACACAAAGCTAGTCAGTTGTGGAGCCGAGGTGTACCTACTGGCTCCCTTCCTATGATCCACCCAATTGCTGTCTTTGCTGCTTTGCCATCCCACCAACGCCTCATTCTGTGTCCGGAATGAAAATGGCCCGTTACACAGTTAAGGGAATGAAAGCCAGAGTATGGCCATAAAGAGAGAAAAGAAGTTGAAATGCCGAAAATCCAGAAAAACTGACTCTTTGCAAAACAGGAAATGCAGCTCACACCCAAACTTATTCTTCCGTGGCCAAGTGTCTCCTCGCGCCCCCATGTTGCTGGCTTTGTTTTAACAGTACCAAATTCCCTCATCCTCTCAGATGGTGAGGAAGGTCTTAGGGACCAATGCTTGTTCTCCTACTAAAAGCCACTGGACTGATATGACCCAATAATGTGCTTTTTCCAAAATTACAAGATAATATACAGTTTAACTTTTTTCATCATGTTTTTTGTAACCAAAAAAATTTCAAAGACCCTCTTCCAGTGCTATAGAGCTCATAAATGTAATTAATAAAGATTTTCTGATTAGCTAGAATATGTTAAATTTGAAAAAGCCAGACATGCTTTTCTCCTTCTCTCAGATAATGCAAGGAAGCATCTTATATTTATAAAAGCACAGGCTTTCAACTATATTGGATTTTCCTTTTAAAAGAACAATAATTTAAAGTGGTTGCTAGCAGAGAATTAGGTACATTTAAATGGGTATTTGTGTTCTGAAAATCTTAATTGAAACTCTTTTATTGTTGTTGTTTATGCATGTGTTTGTTTTGGTTCTGAGGGACAGCTGAGGTTCTTTTGTGCATTAGGAAGCCTTTCAACTGAAACTGGTTTCATAAAAAATTAAACCGGCCTATTGGAGATACAGCTTTATATAAAGCATAAAGACATGCTAAAAATATTGTTTTAAAAAGATATGAAAAATCAAAATGGTTCTTCTGTGTGAATCATTCTATAACAAGTATGAGGCACAGCAGGACTGATGTAACTTTAAACGAGATGACATCTGTGTTGACCATTTACCTGTCCTCAGGATACCGCTTTCCTGGGCTCTGCAAGACGGTCCAGCCTTACCAGTTAACCCCAGGAATGGCTAGTAAGGTAAAAATTCCACCTCATCTTCAGTCTTGTTGGCTACTAGCACACTGACACCCAAGCGACATTGTCAGCTTCATCACGGCAGAGACCAAATTTTGGTTTATAGAGCAACCCATCCCATGGGTCAGGAAATGACTCAAACAATAATATTTCTCCACTATTTTTCTCCCAGTAAAGATACAGTATGTACTGTTGTACACATCATATCAGTAACCTCTGTTCCCGAGCAGAGATGCTCATTTGGTACTAAAAACCAGTAATACCACATCTTAAATAAAAGAATTAATAAGGCATCACGATAAAGGGGAGTGGGGGATTGGGAGTCTGAGATTAGCAGATGCAAACTATTATATATAGAATGGATAGACAACAAGGTCCTACTGTATAGCACAGGGAACTATATTCAATATCCTGTAATAAACCATAATGGAAAAGAATATGCAAAAGAATATATATGTATGTGTGTGTATAAATGAATCACTTTGCTGTACACCAGAAACTAACACAATGCTGTAAATCAACTATACTTCAATAAAATAAATTTTTTAAAAAAAGAATTAAGGCACCATTAGAAAACATTTTTTTACCAGCCAAAGGGATTTTAAATTACATATATATGTCATGTGTATATTTTAATAGTCTAATAGCGGCACTGCCCTTCATCTGAGATATTAATTCAACACCCTCTCAGCTTTTCTCTCTAAACTTCCTGAATGGGTGTAGAGAGTCCAGAGTGCTTCTGTAAGGAGTAAAAGATAATCCTATTATTTTTTTTTTTTACTGGGATCCTCTGCTTAGCAGGAATACATCCCAGGTTCCTTGTCCTGAAGCTCCTTGACTTGGCTGACCACAGAAAGCTTTCCACTCTCTTCAAAGCCACCACCACCAGCATGGAACTTCCTTAGGCCTTGTGTCCTATCACAAAAAAAGTCACCGCGTGGAATTCTCAGGCGGTCCAGTGGTTAGGACTCGTGCTTTCACTGCCGGGGAACCCTGGTCAAACCCTGGTCAGGAAACTAAGATACCGCAAGCCGTGCGGCCAAAAAGAAAGAAAAAAAAAGACATTGTGTACGATAAAGTCCTTTTTTGGGTACTTCATATTTTCGGATAAAGCATTTTATTCATAACTAGAGAAAAAGCCCTTTAAAATAGTGATCAAAGTAATCATGACACTAGATTTAACCAGTGGTGGATCCAGAGGTTTCATGTGAAACTAGATTATCATGGTCTTAGCCTGACACTCCATTTCAAATTCTCATCAAGTCTACAGCTCCTGTTCTACTTTTTCAGAGCTAACTTAGGTACAGTTTAGTGTCAAGGATCCCTACAGAACCTCTTAGTACTTTGTGCAATGAATAACAGGAATGAAACATGAAAAGACCCAAGAGGTCAGCCCAGCCTCTGTCTCACAAAACAGGGCATCTTCAAGTTAGAGCACATCTGTTTTTCTTGTTTACGAAGCCTAGTATTGATAAAGTATAACAAACAATTGCCTGTTTAAATAGCTTAATTGACAAATTAATAAGTGAGCATGTAACTCTAAGAAGCTGTTTGTGAGGAACATGGAGGAAAAAAAATGACACCCTCTTCCACAGTCTGGTCAATATATCCATGACATACCAGTCGAGTGATGGAGATACTGGCCCACTGATGCTGAAATCCTGAGATCCTGATGTGCAAACACCCAAAGGAATAACTAGGGAAACATTTCTGTCCTTGAAGAAATTATAACTGAATATGATTCCAAATTCAATAAAGATTTTAAATGAGCTAGCATGGTTTTTCCACCTCAATGCTCCTAATCCCATCACTCTGCATTATGTTATACCACTAGGGACAGTCATTCTAAAATGAACGAATCATTTGGCATCAATAGTTCAGGATATTTCTTTGTAAAAACTCACTTTTCTTAGAAAAAAAAAAAAAAGAACCACTCTAGAGACACGTGAAAAGACTGAGGGACAGGAGGCTTAAATTAATTTTCCATTTCCTGTTGTTTCCAAAAATCTCCCTCTTTGATTAGACATTCCCTGCTTGGAGGCAAGGGTGGACTGACTAATCCTTCTATTCAGCCCTGGGTATCACAAGAAAATTCTTTTCCTTCCAATTGCTCCTGACTATCATAAGTCTCAGCTCTGGTCAATGGATTTATAGCGCTGGGAGTAAATATCCTTACATAACACGCTGTTAAACTGCCATATGCATGAGTCTTAGGCGTACCAATCCAACAGAAGTATATATTCGTGTGCATGCCCCACAGATGAGTGAGCTGTAGAAGTCAAGAAGAATCTTCCTCATGTGACTGGGACCTTAGACTCTGGTTTCTTTGAACAAAACCAAAAAAAAAATCGGTATTCCCAAATACCTCTAAAGTAGCAGGATTTGAAATCTTATATTAACAAACTAGTTTAGTGTGGCATGGAGACTGATGTACACCAACACTCAAATTCCATCGTTTTTTATGGCTTTAATGTTCACCTTTTTCTTAATCATTGGTATCATAATTGCCTGGACTGCTTGGAAATCACTGACAATCACAACTTGAGAAAAATTCATTATTTTTCTCTTTTGATCTAAAATAGACAAGGCTTTGGGAATTCCCTGGTGGTCTAGTGGTTAGGACTCCGTGCTTTCACTGCCAAGGGTACGGGTTCAATCCCTAGTTGGGGAACTAAGATCCTGCAAGCCACGCATATAAAAATTTTTTTTAATTAAAAAAATGAAAAAATAAAAAAACAAATAAAACAGACAAGGCTTAACAAAATCATGAGATTAATTTCAGAATGAAATCTATTAATCAAGGAGTTAGGTTTAAAAGGAGCAGTGCCTTTATGAAAACAAGAACACAAAAAGCAGAGAATTTATGACCATTATTGAATGGAGGACTAAAATCTCCATTATGTATATAAACTACATGATGAAAATATATTGGCCAGCAGTTAGTACAGAGACTAAATCTGAGTCTAGTTTTCAATCAGCTACTTGGGGCTTAAAGCTGAAGAACCATCACCATTGAGTCCTTTGAATGTACAAATCTTCCTCATCTTAATTATTTAAATTATTTGTCTGGACTGATGGCTGACCAGACTGTTTACCTCTTCTGCCTACTAGCTCCTTCTATTTAGGTTTCTTTAGGGAAACAAGAGCGCTCTCAACCAGAATGATGGGGAAAAAAAAGTGGGGTAAGCAAAAAATATTCTGAAAAAAGAGAAGGCACAGAGGGAAAAATAGAAATTAAACAAAATCTAGAGGGAACTATCATGCAAGTCAACAACCTCCAGCTTGTAAAGACTTAAAACAGCAACCACAGTCTTTGGACCCCACGACACACACACACACACACACACACACACACACACACACACGTATATATACTATGCTAACTCTAGAGAATCACTTTATACACCTTTCCCCCGCACCCATCCGTCAACTAACTAACTCAACACACATGAGTACACACACACACACACACACACACACACACACACACTTGCCATTCCAGAATATGTCATGGTCTCATTCTTTTGTGTCTTTACTCATGATGTCCTCTTAGCCTGGAATTCCCTTTTCTCTTCATCTACCTTCAAATGATTTACTCTTCCTGTAATAACCAGCTACAGCATGAACTCCTCTTGGGAGTTAGATGCCCCCTGCTCTGTACTCCTCGGTACATATGTCTGTTATAGCACTTAACAATCTGTATTGTAATTACTAAATGTTTCCCTGCATCTCCAGTGAAACCATGAGCTCCTTGAAGGCAAAGCACATCTCTTGAAACCACACGATAAGGAAAAAAATACATGCAATCTGGAGTCAGACATTTCAATCTTCATTTTGCCAAGGCTCTTTTCTGCAAAATGATAATGACATATCAACTTTTTAAGAATACTGTGAGAATTAAATAATTTAATTACTTTGCACATAGTAGGCCCTCAACAAATGTTAGAGCTACTTCCTTCTGAAGCCCAGTACAAGCAAAATACCTACTATTAAGTACATGTCCAATACATGTGTGTGGATTAAACCGAATCCCTAGTACTCTGACTGGTTAGTTATATGCCAATGGCATACAAAGGTAATTCTACCTACTCTTGTTAACTTAGATTTCAATACTGAAGAATATACCAGAGAGTATATTCCAAATAAAATGTCAGAAGCTGGGGCCACACTGTCTAACTCAGGGGCCCATCAGGAATGATCGACTGCCTCGTCTGTTATGCCTGACTCACCAATGAACAGACTGACCCACCCAGGAATACTTCTTTTTAAACTCCACAGAACCTCTTTTTCCTCAAATATAACATGGAAATGGAAACATACATGATTTTCTTCTTCCTATTTACCAAGATAGCATTATTAAATGAGATCTACAAAGCTAGTTTCAACTTCTTGAGACAAGGCACCACACACTTACACACACACACACCCAAGTTATATTCATTGTTGCTTATCATTTGAGGGTTTCAGTTCAAAGCATTTATAAATGTTTAAGGAAAGACAGACAACACTGAGAACAGAAGAGATGAAGAGAGAAGAAGGAGGAAAAAATAGGTGTGGTAACAGTGCTTGACAAAGAGGAATCTCTCCACATTTGAATGTACCCTCCTACATTCAAACAGATTTAGTCCAGTATGCATGACTGAGTCTAACACTACACTCTACAGAATACTTGAAGTGCTGTATTAGAATTCCACAATAATGACTTCTTACTAACAAAAATTCAGTGAAGCTCTCTGGAAAAAGAAGGACGCAGACCTCTTGCAGTGTGCACAACTGGTTCCCCAGCCCCCCCAGCAAAGCTTCTAGACCACACGGTGTCTCCTTCTCCTCTTCTGAAGCCACTACATTATCACATTAGCTCAAGGGGGAAGAAGAAAGGCATTGTGTTAATTATGTGCATGCAGACAGCAGTGCAACATCCAGAAAACAAATTTTTTCTTTTGAGAGTTCACTTTCCTCTTATTAATAAAAAGTAAAAACTCTGATTTCTTCAGAACCATCTAGAGCTTTTAATGGAAATCTTCAACTCGGCTCACTTTTCTCCAGCTGATCCTATAAACACTGCTGGCAATTTTTTCCCCAATGCCTCTAACATATTTTCACTTAGCACCAGTTTGATGTATAAGATCTGACAGCGCGGCAGTTATAGGCCACCTGCATCACTGTTGCCATGACAACAGTGAAAGACAATCCATGATCCCATGCCCTGGTCACACGTTTCAATACAGCTTATCTGTCCAAAGCCACTGAGTCTAATGGAAGAGAGTAATTACCATCTTCCACTCATTGTCAAAATTCCCACCATATAATGCTCCTCAAAATTATTTTATTCCTCTCACACGGCTGCTTTGCAAAAACTAAAAGAAACCTTAAGTGGGAAGGGTGGTGTGGGTGGGAGAAAGGGAAGGCTGTGACTGGTATAAACGTAGCTGACCGTGTGTGAACTGTCCCTTTGCAGCGAAAGAAGGCACCAGC
Source organism: Balaenoptera physalus (assembly GCF_965194825.1). Taxonomy (NCBI): domain Eukaryota; kingdom Metazoa; phylum Chordata; class Mammalia; order Artiodactyla; family Balaenopteridae; genus Balaenoptera; species Balaenoptera physalus. The sequence goes on from NC_138884.1 coordinate 27,202,119, forward strand.
CAGCAAGAGGGATACGGAAACAGGTCGAGTTCGTTGGATACCATCTTAAGATGTTTAAAAATCTGAGTAAGGAAATTAGTAAAAATTCCCAATTTCGGCCTATGCTAAAGTCATTTCATTACTACCACTGCAACCCTTATACAGGTATCACGATCCCCCTACAGTACGTGGCAGTCATGGCAACAGTGAACAGCTCACAAGGGTGGAAATGAGGAAGAAGCAGAGGCCTTCAGTGTGGATCCTTCTCTTACAGTCGTTTTTTCCGGTACTCTTCAACCCCTCTCCTTCACACTCCAATAATAAAAATGAATGTGTGACTGTCCGATTTTTGAAGTCAGCACTGCACATTCTTAGTGGTGGGTACAACAGTGTCTTTAAGAAAAGTCTCATTCTTACAGTATTAAAAAGTGAACTTCGACCAGCAAACACTTTTGTGGAAAAACCTTGTGAAGAAAAGCACTTACAGGAAAGAGTCGTTAAACTGAAAGACAAAGTCAAAAGTCACATGGACTTGAAAAGCAAACTACGAAGAGCAAAAAATGGACAAAAGGGCAGAGAAAGCTAATCCCCAGATGCAGGCGCTCAGCTCTTGGTAAGACTGCTCCACCCTTCTTTAACTTCAGTCATTTTCACAGAAATAAAATCATGCCCATCAACTACTCATTAACTCCAAAGAAAAGTTATATGAAGCGGTACCTAGCTTCCTGGTTAACAAAAAATACTCCCATTAAGACAAAATAAGCAATTTCAAATGATGGAACAAATACCAATCCACAAAAGGACGAAAGTAATGTGATGTTTAAGTATAAAAAATTAATTCTTAGATTAGTATTGTACAACTGTCAGAATGAGCCTGAAATGTTTTATTTAGGCTAAATCCTAAAAACCACAGCCATAAAACATTTAACCAGCTGTCAAAACATTATACTTATGAACTAACATAACTTACACTATGTATTAAACATGGCATTATGAAAATTATACAACAAACATGGGAAAACTGACTAGCCAAAGGCCTCTGCGACACAGGCCTTCTTAACTTCCCTTGAGCGTCCTTTGGCTACATTGCTGTTCATTAGCAGTCCTCATTGGAGGCCAGAAAAAGATGGTCTGAGAGGAAACTGAGGCTGAGCCTCCTAATGGAAAAATTCAATAGTTTGTGTAATTTTCCATAGGACACCACAGATACAAATGCTAGCAAACACTGGGGTGTTGACTAAATCTCTAGTCAAAACAGCCAACCCATGACCAGAACATTCCAATCAAAGCAGCCAACTTAAAACACTTGGATAGAACTTTTTTTTTTGGGGCGGGGGGGGTGGGGAGGTTAGGGGGGTGGGGAGGGGATCAAGCCATTTTATTGAGGGACTTCGGGGGAGGGTCTTAGGGCTGGGAGGACAATGAGATCTGAGTCCTTCTCCCGGCCAGGATCCCCCCAGCTTCACAGTGGCTGAAAGGATGAAACATTTTTATATAATCGTCTGTGGATTTCACTTAGTCATCCTAGCTTTGTCCCCTCCTCCTTATGGTGGAATTTGAAAAACATCATTTAGATAACGAGAGCCAGATAAATATAAAGGTATTGACAGAGTAGAGCCTGTAAACTCAAGTCACCATCAGCAAAGAATTTCCTATCTGTTACCCCCAACTGTGGGAGGAGATCCAACTTGTAAACCTTTCTTCTCTGATGCCTTTTGTAATCCTCGTTTAAAGGACCTTCCCTCCCACACCACCTCATCTGAAGAGCAAAGTCTGAAAACTGGTTCAGAAACCTGTTCTTGAGCAAGCCAGTAGCTCCCACCACCAACCCAAAGAGTAGAAGTATTTGTTCTCCCCTTTCCAACCTGTCCATTCCTGTGGTCCCTGCCCTTGCCCTCCTCAGCAGTCCTTTGTCTTCTTGATCTTGACGTTTTTGAAGATTACAGGCCCATTCCTTTACAGAATGGAATGGGTATGTCTGATGTTTCCCCATGATTAGATTCAGGTAATTCTTTTTTAGAATAACACAGTGTATCCTCAGTGCATCATACCAAGAAGCACAAGATGTTGGTTTGTCTCTATATTGTCAATGTTAACTTGGATCATTTGGTTAAAGTGATATCCCCTAGGTTTCTCTACTATAAAGTTACTCTATTTGTCTTTGTAATTAACAAGCAATTTGTGGGGAGATACTCTGAGACTATGTAAATATCCTGTTCCTCATCAAACTTCCACCTACTAGCCTTACCATACATGGGCCATTTTGCAACTCCATCCTTCCTTTTGTATTTAGTGGTTGGCCTTCTAAGTAAGGGTTTTACTCTCTCTCTCCCCCCACTCTATTTATTTACTCAATTCCTGTATCAGTATGGACTTAGGGATTCTTATTTTACTCAGTTAGTTATAACCCATTGCCATATTTATTTTGACGTTCATTTCCTCCCAATCTGACCAGTGGGAGACCCTCAAGCAGGCTGTTCGACTCTTTTGATTCTCTGACCATCCCCCACTTCTTTCTGACTCAACAAGATGTTCCAGGTCCACGCTGTACTTTCCCTACCCCAGCCCAGGAAATGGCCTTTTCTCTGAGTCATGCTCCGTATTTTTAAAGGTACTATGTTGACTTGATGGTTTCTAAGACTATAATGCAAATACATTAAAAGGAGCAATGTAAAAATGAAGGTTAGTCTGTTCAATATAGAACAGAAACATCTCTGGTCATGGAAGTATCGCGGGTCCATCTAGAGATAGTAGCCTCATGCACCTTTTTCATGTCCTCCTTGCCAGCGATATCAGAACTGGCTTTGCATCTGGCTATACACAGCTGGGCTATGAAAGCCATGGGGCAGCTGTAGGTCAGAGAGGAGAAAAGTGAGAACACAGAGATCAGTGCAGGACAGTGGACACAAGGCACAGCACGTACGTAGTCTGCCCTGGGCAGGGCCAAACTCAGCAAAGATTCTTTGCTGGACCAGTAGCACCTACCCAGGGAGCCTACAAGGAGGAGACCCTTCCCTTCTCCCATCAGTACCAAATTAATTATCACATTTCACTTGCTCAGAAAATAGCTTCTGGTTCCATTTTACATACAATTGCTTAGTAATCTCAGACTGATTTGTGAGGGGGAAGATACTGTGATCTGTTCTTTTCAGAAAGGAGAAGTAAAGCAGAGAAGCTTCTACAAGATGCTCAGGAACAAGAGCTGTTTCAGGCTTTATGGGGCCTGAAGCCTGCAATATTTAACTCTTTAATAGTGAAATTAGGGGCTTCCCTGGTGGCGCAGTGGTTGAGAATCTGCCTGCTAATGCAGGGGACACGGGTGCGAGCCCTGGTCTGGGAAGATCCCACATGCCGCGGAGCAACTGGGCCCGTGAGCCACAACTACTGAGCCTGTGCGTCTGGAGCCTGTGCTCCGCAACAAGAGAGGCCGCGATAGTGAGAGGCCCGCGCACCGCGATGAAGAGTGGCCCCCGCTTGCCGCAACTAGAGAAAGCCCTCGCATGAAACGAAGACCCAACACAGCCATAAATAAATAAATAAATAAATAAATAAATAATAAATAAATAAATAAATAAATAAATAAATAAATAAATAAAGTAGCTATAAAAGTAGTGAAATTACTAATATAAAATAAAGCACGCCTATACGAAAATTTCTCCCAGAACTCTGTGAAGGGCGGAGCAAGGGAGGGGACCTGAAACTTAAGTTTCATTCACTTCATGGTAAAAATCCACCTCTGCTCAGAAGCAATTTCAGCTTCTTGCTGCGGACCCTAAGGTCTAGCAGTAGGAGAATAATTCTTCAAGGAGGCTGGTCAGACATCCCTCCTCTGGTCTGAGAGAGTCGGAGCCTCTAGGATCTACTCCAGGAAACAGTACATCTACGACTTGGGCTTCAAACCCCACCAGTATCTTTCAGCATAAAGTAGGAAAGCAACCGGAACTCCCACAAACGCAGAAGCAGTGGAGAGTCTTGTTGGCTGTTTGTTAGCCAACTTCATCTGTACACAGATGCCAGTCTGTCTCCCCAAGTGAAGTGACACCGCAGCTAGGCACCTAGAACCCCTTGATCAAACTCGGGTGACAAATCCTATCCAAAGTCATAGGTACAGCTTGAAACTGGACCTGGAAATTCAGGCTAACAGGTCTAAGGTATGCTACTCTTCAGGCCGTGGGGAGATCTCACATTTTGGATCTGACTTTCATGTTCTTGTATCTGCCTTCTCCTCCACTGCACTCACCCCATTTTACCTGGTACTTCATGTTCACTGAGCCTATTACCATTGGCTGAATTCATTCTCACAGCTCCGTGCTATTGATTGTGCTGCTTTCTATGCCTGCAAAAGCTTTCCCATCTTCTCTGACTAGAAAAACCCTACTCATCCCCCTTAAGGCCCAGATCAGAGGCCAGCTCCCTGCACAGTCTTGCCTGACATGCTCCTTACCTGCTCTCCTTGACCTACAAAAGCAGATTTAAATCATTCCAACCTTTGTGTTCCTATAATAGTTTTTTTATAAGTCTATTAGAGACCTTATCACGTTATACTGGGGAATGACATGTAAAATTCTTACCAACTACATTAGTACAAGGCCCATATCCATGTTCTTCTTTGAATTTCCAGCAACCTCTACAGTACCTGGTACAGTGGGGCTTTAAAAAAATGTTTGCTGAATTAAAGACTGTTGCCAAAACTGCAAATGTTCTTTTCTCTTTTAAGCCTTATCTTAATTAAAATAAAAGTACAATATTATTGGGTTTTAAAATCATGTATCTGTAGTTATATATATGTAGTTGTATATAATTGCAACATAATCAAACTGCTGATATTTTTTAGGCACCTCTTTCCCTTGAAACCCTCCTTAGTTACCTTTGACAAAATATCAGTGTATTTCTACTGCATGAGTTCTGTGTATGTGTGTGCCTTTTTCCATTTTTTAAACTTTTTATTATCAAAAATTTCAAACATACAAACACAGTCAGAATAATGTAATGAATCCCACTGTCCAGCTTCAACCCTTGGCCTCTCCTGTTTCATCTATTCCTCATACCCAATGCTCTGGTGTGAATGTTTGTGTCCCCCCTCAAAATTCATATTTTGAAAGCCTAACCCCCAGAAGTGATGGTATTCGTTGGTGGGACCTTTGGGAGATGCTTATGTCATGTGGGTGAAGCCCTCATGAATGGGATCAGTGCCTTATCAAAGAGGGTCCAGAGAGATTCCCTAGCCCTTTCTGCCACTTGAGGGTATAAGAAGAAGTCTGCAACCCAGAAGAGGGCCCTTACTAGACCATGCTGGGAGCCCGATTTCAAACTTCCAGGTTCCAAAACTTTGAGCAATAAGTTCCTACTGTTTATAAGTCACCTAGTCTGTGGTAATTTGTTATAGCAGCTCAAACAGACTGTGACACCTAGTTTCCTTTCCATATATATTAAAGCAAATCCCAGTCATCGTATCGTATCTGTAAATATTTCAGAATGTACCTATTGCCTCTTTTTTCAAAAGCATAGTCATAACACCCTTAACAAGTCTAAAAAGTACTCAATAATAATTCCTTAATATCATCAAATATTCAGTTAATGAATGTTCAACTGTCTCAATCTTTTACACTAGATTTTTAACAGGGAAAATATACTGTTACTTCATACAACTCATAAACAAGTTGCCCTGTTTAAATTAAGAAACCCCAAACTTGTATCCTAACATTCCGTAACATTCCACAGGACAAGACTCATGAAGCCATAACATTCCACAAGACAAGACTCATGAAGCCTCATTTCACTGCAATGTACTAATTGTGCTGCTGAGTTTTGTTAAACATTTGTCCTATATAGACATGTAAAATAATTTGTTTTCAGTTCATTACCTTTCTATCCAAAGATTTTACTCCACAAAGATTTCCACATGAGTTAGCACTAGTTTTGAGTTATACATGGCCCACAACAATACATTTTATTTTTAAGTCTTAAAGCACAAGTTCTTCCTCTTCCTGAAACTCAAGGGTTCACTCTTAATTAACACAAGTGCTTTCACTCTAAATTTTCACTTTTCAAATAAAACTATGGTCAGAAAAGAAATGCCCTCAAGAACAATTCAAAGGTAAAGTATGCAAACCTATAAACGATCTCATAATTTTTACTTGGGCATGAACATTAATACAAAAATGTTTACATCCATAATAACACAAATCAATGAGCACAAAAGACCAACACCAGGATAAATATGGGAAGCAATCGGTCTCTTCAGGCAGAACCTAGGACTACGGGGATATTCAGAAGCAAGAGGGAGATTTAAGAACAGTTTCTTAAATTCATTTCTTGATGACCCCAGACACATAGTATATATTCCTTGATTCGGAATCGGAAACTATGCACGAAGAGCACAATGTAAGCGCACTTAATTTATGCAACTGAAATGAAAAACTGAATACAAATAACCAAACATTTACATGCAAAAATCTTGCCATTAAATGAATACTAAGGCAGAGACTTCGAGAAATTAAGACTCTTTCCTATAATGCAAAAGTCATCCTTTTTAAATTTAGGGCTTACTATAGGAGGCTTCCCACCAAAATCACAAAGTCACTAGAAACGCAGATATCAATTTACATAGAGAAAAAATGTATTAATTCACACTAACAGATGTTAAGATGGTATGGACTAATAAAAAGTTAGGAATTACTTCAAAATAGATACAATGTTAGAGACTACGAATATGTGCTAAATACATGTCCCTTAAGATCCTCACTTTGGTGATTTTATTTGTAATTACTGTTTCCCCTGTTTAAAAAAATAGACGATTCTAAATAAAAGCAGTTTGTTTTATTTAATGGGTTAAATATCCTCCCCAATTTTTGTTTTATTTACTCAGTTAACTTGTTTACTGATACTCTTTTATATATGGTAAAAAGCCGTATTACCATCACCACACGTTCTGAACATCCGGGTTCAACTTAAGTCATACTGTATTCCTATAGTCTTAATGTTTACTTTTTTTCATGTGTGCCAAACAACTCCACCCTATATCCAGGGTCCCCAGAGAATGGGCCCTTTTGTACTTTAAGATTCAGGGAGCTCCTTACCCATCGCTGGCCCGTAAGTGTTTCTAGGAAAGACACTTACACACAGAACATTGCGCTGACGTGTTCAAGGCTATTGCCGGCCTTCGGAAATCAAGAGGGTGTCTATTCTACTTCAGTACAAGGACGGGGAGGCTGACAAAGAAACAAGTCACGTGGAGCCAGCTGCCTTTTGGATGCCTTGAAGGATTCAATTCCTTCAGAAAGTCACTTAGAAACTGCCACTCTCACCGCGGGCGCCAAACCCCTGCTTCCAAAGTTGCTGTTCCCTTCCATCCACCACAGCTTAGGCCACTTCCAGACCCACCGTGAGAGCTGGTTAATACCCTACAGGGCAGGAAGGGAATCATGCTTTAGTCAACTGAAAGTGCAGCAGATTTTCAGGAAGCTCAACACAGCCAACCAAATTGAATCAGTAACACTTATCTTGTAAAGCAGTGTCATGGGATTGTTATTGATGACAAAGGATTAGCACTTTGGATTTACATCTCCCCTGGTAGATGAGACTTTTAAAAAGCATGGGGCACTTCACCCACAGATACAGAGCCCAGCTCCTGAGACCACCTCTGCAGTATCAGCGCTCAGACTGCAATCGCTAACAACCGAGGCACCTTAACTTGCGCTGGAATCTCTCTACTCACAAAACAGGCCTAGTGCCTGCTGGGACTGTCTTTCCTCTTCCTCAGCAGAACAAAATAGTTCTACTTTTTGTTCTCAAAATGCAGGCTTACTTCTCTCTTTTTTTTTTTTAATTTATAGTTGATTTACAGATTTACAATGTCGGTGATTCAGCAAAGTGCTTCAGTTATACATACGTATGTTCTTTTTCATATTCTTTTCCACTATGGTTTATTACAGGATATTGAATATAGTTCCCTGTGCTATACAATAGGACCTTGTTGTTGTCTCCTCTTTTATCTTTAGTGTGATTTGTGGTGATTTTTAGGGTCTTAATACAAATAAAATCCTAATTATAGGGAAGGCCATTATCTTATATCTTTTTTTACTATAATCCCAAAGTAAATGTTTGGGGCTCCTAATTATATTGATCCAAATACTTCCCTCATGTTTTCTTAAACACTCGTTATTGTCTCTCAAATAAGACCTTTAAAAGGTGTTTCCAAAAAAGGGAACCTCTATAATTACACTTTTAACTTAGGGCTGGTGACCACATAAAAATCCAATCTCGAAAAATAAAGTTAAATTTGAATGCAACTTTATGTTTTTAATCATATCCTAAACATAAAATTTTAAAAGTATGATTTATAGAATACTTATTTCCTTAAGAAAATTTCAAATGATCCATCAGTGACAAAGCAAGGTACTGCAAATCAGAAATCCTTTGAAAGATATAGTTTTTTTTTAAATTCATGAAACACGTTAAAATAATAAGTAGAGAACAGAGAAATTGATCTAATCTGATGCCACCTTCTCAGGTTTCATTAAAATACAAATTAAAAGTTTCTAAATAACAGCTATATCCTTAATAAAGTTACAAAAGCCTGAGATCATCCAAGGAGCAAAACATGTTCTCTAAATATATCAGACAATGGGAGAGGTCCACAGTTCAGATTAAAGAGGATCATTTTATCTGGTAACTCTCTGAGCATTTTCTGTGTACATGTTTTTAAGGCTTCTCTGAGATAAACACACCCAGTAATATATGCAAATATACAAAAGAAGTCAAACCCTAAAAGAACACACTAAATTCATTTTTTTATAATGATCTAAAATAAGAATCATGACATCCACAGCAGGCGTTTCTTCAGAGTCTATAGCTAGACATTTGCCACAAAAGATTTTCTGTCTGACACCATCTACAAACCATAAGGCAAAATAAATACGGGCTTTTCCTGTGGGGGAAAAAAAAAAAGAAGAAGAAAAAAACCCCTGTGTTCAGTCTTTTAAAAAATAATAGTTATGAGCACGGACTCTAGAAGCCGCCTGCCTGAGTTCAAACCACAGCTATACCCTTACTAGTTGCCTGACCTTGGTCAAGTCTCTTAGCGTCTTTGTGCCTCAGCTTCTTCATGTGTAAATACCCATACTTCATTGGTTGCTTTGAAGATTAAATGAACTAGTAAGTGTAAAATCTTAATACAGTGTCTGGTACGGAGTAAGTACCATACAAGTATTATTAGTTAGTAAGAAAAATAATTATATATATATAAATATAACTATATATATATAAATATATAAAATATATTTTCATGTAAGGATCTGGTAGTAGAACCATAACTTTAACCTTGACTATCTTTGTAGGGCTTCTATACTCCAGTGTGAAAAAATATGAGTTCCTAACAAGACAGACGTACATAATGTTGAAAATATTTTGGACAGCCCTAATTTGCTCCTCTGGTCAATATTTATATCGCAGCCCACTGGAATTGAACAAGCTGCAGCAGCGGAAGAGAGCAGAACACTCTCTCCAACTGCAAAAATAACATACACAAGAGCCACTTCTGATCAAGTGATCCAGGTGGACTCGATTCTATCCCTCCTGCCAAGGCCTCTGATGGCACGAAGGGGGGCACAGGGGCCTACGCTCTAAATGCAGTCATCCAAACCAACCAAATTATTTTTTGACAAGGGATTTGGAAATGAGTGTCGGCTTGTTCGCTAGAGGAATGGCAGCTAGAAGCAGCTTCTGTTAAAGGCAGCTTCCACAGACATTCTAAAGTTGAAGTCTATATGACAGCATTTCCCCCAGAATTCAAGGCAAAAGTTCAGGGTGGTATAAGAGGGCTTGCAGAATTCACCCTGAGAAGGTCAACCTCAAGGTCTTGTCCTCAGCTCCAAGCTCATGTGATAGGAAAACCTACTCAGCTTTTCACTACATAACCCATTCTAGAAACCATTGGAAAAGATGTTACTGTAAAATGAACAATTTTTAACAGATATGCTTGAGATGGAATTGTACACATTTGTCTACTCATTTCAGACGACATGAAAAGAACCTACCTTCAGCCATTAAAGTCTTATCATCTATAGAAATCAATTTAATTCAACTAATTCAACGGATACACTTTTCTCACCTTCCTCACACCTCACAATCCACACTTGGGTATGAACTGTGTCAGTTCATTTAGGGCACAGCCATTACAGACTTCCTCAGTACTTTCCCCTAAACGGACTTGGGGACACACAGTATTTATGCATTTCAAGACAGGCACCCTTCTGTGGTCAAACATTTCTAAACCTCACCATTTAGTCCATTGCTATTAGCTCTACCAGAGAAGCAAATTAATAATTACTGTGGGCTGGAGAAAAAGACTTCCAATCACAATCCAGTTTGTCTCCTAAGGTTAAAAGCTAACCAAAGTGTGACGCCTGCCCTGTGAATCTAAGTGCCTCTCCGAATGAGTAAGGAGTAGGCGGAAATTACAGGTTACTACCGATACGTGATACAAAAAGCAGCACATTCAAGCTAGATGATGTCTTATAAAACTAGTTATTAACCAAAGAGTAATTAATGAAATCTTTGACTAAACTGATATTCTTGTTTCTCTATGTCCTTATTGATAACATGGAACTGTGTGAATATGTCTAATGTAGATTAATATTTTAAATGTATCTAATCCTTAGGCCTCATGCTTCCACATTAATCTTTTGCATTTTGTTGCATATAATCCTTTTCCCACAGTTCTAATTTTAGATATAGTTAGTCCACTCGAATTAATCTTTTCCCATATAAAGACTGGTCACAGCTAAGATCTAATAGTTTCTCCTTAATCTTTTTTTTTCCCCTCATGGAGAAACATATGGATTATGTTATTAACTCTTCCTTTTACTCTCACTTTTTATTTTGAAATTACCAACCAACACATAGGGAAAGGGTGTCCTTCACCTCTTGTTCCCAGAGCTAAAGAATCACAGTAACATCCAGTTTGCAACTCAACAGCATCCTTAGGAATGGGTTACATCGTGGTGATCTTTATTATTTTTTTTAAAACAGGGTGGTTTCAGGGAAAATGTATATTTCCAGTATCAAAGCAAATCTTTGAGGCTAAAAACTCTGAATCTAGACTAAGGGACAGACTTAACGTTAAGCTTTTTTTTCTTTTTTTAAATTAATTAATTTATTTATTTTGGCTGCACTGGGTCTTCGTTGCAGTGCGTGGGCTTTCTCTAGTTGTGGTAGCGGGGGCTACTCCTCTTTGCGGTGCACGGGCTTCTCATTGCAGTGGCTTCTCTTGTTGCAGAGCACGAGCTTCAGTAGTTGTGGCACGCGGGCTCAGTAGTTGTGGCTCGCAGGCTCTAGAACGCAGGCTCAGTAGTTGTGGCGCACGGGCTTAGTTGCTCCGCGGCATGTGGGATCTTCCCAGACCAGGGCTCGAACCCATGTCCCCTGCATTGGCAGGCGGATTCTTAACCACTGCACCACCTGGAAAGTCTATAAGCTTTTAAAATAGTCTGCATTTTTCTAAGTTTGCAGAAGAGCTATTTTACGGAAAATTCTGCCACTGGATGTGCTGTAGATAGAAACATCAAAAGGCAAAGTCATTTTCACTTGGGTGCATAAACTGTGATGAGCTCAGACTCAATTTCTTGGCTTCTTAAAGCTTTTGTTTGTTTTATTTTGCACGGTGGTCTCTGAAGCTAAGAAAGTTGTCTGTCTCTAGTTGTGTCAAATAGGCTCAAGTATTAATGGCTCAGTGGGACTTACCAGAGCCCAGGTACAATTTAAAATGTTAAAGACTCCTTATGTTTGCATAAATAATCCGACCTTTAATAAGCCTTAGAAACCTGGCTCGGCCACTTTACAACATAACATGTCTTTCCCTTGATTCTAATGGTAAGTAAGTTCCAATGTTCTTCTGAAATCAATCAGAAATATTCTTCAGCTGCCGATCATGACTAGTTTACCACTTCTAAAGGGAAAAAGAGGTGACAGGCTATGTAGACTCTGGAGGTGAAGGGAAAGCCTCTATTTTTATGTATTAGCCACTGATTTACTTATGTTGATAGAGACTCAATACGGCAAAGCAAAAAGTAGTTTTCCAGGTAGACTTTATGTAATGAATTGACTTTGCTTCCTCAAAGTGGCATCTAGACAAGTTTTATAAAACAAAACAAAATTTAGAAAATATACTAGAGGTATCTGTACTTAAAAGGTGCTGAGGGTGGGACTTCCCTGGTGGCGCAGTGGTTAAGAATCCACCTGCCAATGCAGGAGACACGGATTCAAGCCTTGGTCCGGGAAGATCCCACAGGCCGCGGAGCAACTAAGCCCGCGCGCCACAACTACTGAGCCTGTGCTCTAGAGCCCGTAAGCCACAACTACTGAAGCCCGAGTGCCTAGAGCCCATGCTCCACAACAAGAGAAGCCACCACAGTGAGAAGCCCGTGCACCGCAACGAAGAATAGCCCCCTCTCGCTGCAACTAGAGACAGCCCACGTGCAGCAATGAAGACCCAACGCAGCCAAAAATAAATAAATAAATAAATAAATAGATTTATTTTTTAAAAAGGTGCTGAAGCTAAAGATTTATCTAAAGCAAAACACTTTGGTGACAGGAATAATCAACCTTGAATCCATTTAGGAAAACCATTTGTAAAACTCAAAGTATCATCATTTCTTAAAGCACAGCAATATTTAACTAACTACTAAGTAAATATCTACAAAGTACTTCAAGTGCTTAGAGTTTTGATCCCACTGATAAGGTTTGAGCTTCCCTGAAATACTCTTCTTCCTATCTCATCCTCGCACATACTTTCGTATATTCTGTCTCTCATATGTAACTTTCATTCGGTCTTCTGTTTCCTAGTTCCTAAGTGTGATGGGTTCAGAGCACTCCCCTCTCTGGTCATGGACAAAAAAGCACAGCACATCCACCCCATCAGAAGACTCATGTTTGACAGCGGGTATTAGTCCTCGTAATTCAGATCTGAGTGAGATGAAGCATTTACAGAGTAAAAAAAATATAAATTTAATTTCGTGGAGCAACATTGTTAAAGGATGGCTGATTTCTTTTTGTGGAGCCAGGCACTGCATAGACCCTCTGAATAATGAAATGAAGATGGGGAGAGAACTCACTTATAAATAAAAAAAGGAAGAAATGGACAGGGGGGGGGAAGTCTTTGTAAGGTTTTTGGGATAGAGCAACGTGAGGTCTTTTTTATTCAGCCTCAAGACAAATAAACACTCGTTGTGTCACTTTTCACTGCAAACCCCAAAATGAATAAGGTTTGAGATGCAAATCCCTAAGGTTTACTCCAGTTTTTAGGAAAAACCCTGTCAGATTTTCCTCCAACATTTCTGAACATTTACCAATAACTATTTATTCATTTTCTCTCTTCTCAAACTTCTAACTTGAGCAGTCAAAATGCTTTTCCTTCCAACAGACCACACTTTATCCCCTTCTCTGAGGTTTTTAACCATCACACTTTCTGCCTTTTCTCTCCAGAGTTTCTATGAGGCTTCCTGTACATCTAATCTTCATCCACCACTGTGCACGCTGCCATGTACTGATACGTCAGCATCTTGAACAGAGAGCTAAAAAAATGACTCCTACTCTGAAACAATGCTCAAGATCCTACCTTCTTGATTAGCCCCTAAATGTACCCAAGACCAAGCCCATATAGATTTATTTTTACAGCTTCTCGCAGGTGCCGAGGGCAGCACTCTGTCCCTGATGTGTGATGCAGCCCCCTTCAACTGCACTGACCAGGTCTGGTGGGAAAGTCTCTAGGAAGGAAAAACACTCAGACGTTTCCAAGTCTCTCTTCATCTGGAGACAAATAATAACCATTAGGAAGTGCCCTCTCAAAAGTCTTGGGGACCCTGCACAAGTTATCCCTGAGAAACACAATAAAATCTAGATGAAAGAACAGAAGCCAACAGCCATCACAAAACAGAAGCCCAGGCACTTCTTTAAAAAGGAGAGCAACCAGGAAGGTGGATTTAATGTTTAGACTATCAAGGCTACCAGCCCTATTTCCAACTCTAATTAGTCTTGAGCTGACCCTTCTTCATAGTCCTCTAGCTGGTAAACTCCTAGAGCATATAGATTACACCTTGTCCTTACTATAGAAAAGCCCATGATGCAGGCGGCAGAGCCTTGAACAACCTGGAATTCCATGATTAGGGTCATGAACAGAGTAACTTTTGTCCGGCATCCGAAAATCCCACAAAAGCCAAGTCTCACCAGGCTGATATCCAGTCTACAAATTCCCTACATCCAATGCAAACAGTCAAGAGTCTATAATGCAGAAGAGGCAAATTCTTCCAAAAGAAATGATTCATAGAAATTAATCATTCTCTAATGTTCTTTAATTAAAGAAACTGGACAACGACTTTGGTTTTTTTAATTAAGCCCAACTTTGGCTTAATTTTTCAATATCCTGAAGTTTTGACGTTCAATTTGTATAGATTCTATTAAAAGACACTCCAACTCATATCAGAACAGAAATTAATATTAATATATATAAACTGATACATACTCAATAAAAGGAACTTTTTTTTTACAAAATAAAAGCTATTAAATGTGTATATTTAGAAACAATAAAGAATTCACCATGAAATATGTGTTGGTAATCACATGGCTTTATTTCCTCTTATTTGTCCTTCACAAGAATCCAAATTATATTATACACAGACACTTACTCATACACAAGGCAAACCAACTGATCATATCACTCCTATGTAGAGGAGAATGTATAAGTTTTAAAGCGACAACACCATAATTCAATTTAATGTACCCTTTTAAAAATAATAATAGTAATAATTAGACCATAATATGCATTGTAAAAACAACTACTACAAAATTACAAATACTAAAGAAACCCTAATCTCCAATAGACTTACCAACTACTTAAAGGGGCCCCTCTCTTTAATGCGAGACCTCGTAGCCATCTCCCTACCTCCCCACGCATGCTGTCTTTTCCTGTCCAGCCAGCCTCTCCTCTTCCACGCTTCTCATTCACCGCCTCTACACACACCATCCCACTGTAATGACTGACAAAAAGCCAGGAGCTTCCAGTTGCCAAATCCCAGGGCACTGCTTGGCCCTTATCCTGCTGCATGTGATACTACGCTCTCCTTAGTTTTCGATATACCACTCTCCTGGTCCTCCTCACCAACCGGACTATTCCTTCTTTATCTCTTTTTGAGGCTCTCCTCCTCTAAAAATACATTGAATGTTGTTTCCCAAGGTTCCTGACCTCCTTCTCTTTTTTCATGTTATACACCCTTTGCCAATTTCATCCACTCTGGAGTTTTAGCCATCTTCGATGTCTCTGCCTACAGCTCAGAACTCTGGGCTAAATTCTAAGGCCTGTATATCCAAATGACTGCTGGACATCCCTTCAGGATGGACCATAATCTCCTTAAACTCTGCAAGTCCAAAGATGAACTGATCATCTTCTCTCCAAAACCTAAGGCATTTCGTATATTGGGTGACGATGCCATTAGCCAAGCCAGAAACCTAGAAGTCATCTCTATTGCTCTCGATAATCCCTGTCTACTCAATGAATTACTTCCTCGATCTTTTTTGAAAATGGTTTCAGCTCTCCATCTCTACCTAACACTCTCCTACTTCAAGCTCTTCAACGTCTCCTGCTGGAGTATTCAATAATCTCCTAACTGACCTCCCTGCCTCCAATCCTTGTCTCAAACCCACCCTTCACATGGTGGACAGAATGCTTTATCTCAAGTTGGCTGGCCACGTCACTCCCTTGTTTACAACCCTTGAATGGTTTCTCTTCACCTACATCATCGGATTTAAGCTCTTGAGCATGGCATATAAGGCCCTCTGCCTCCTAATACCTGCCTATCTTACCAGCCTCCTCTCCCACCATTTTCTACCCTGAAACTTCTGTCTCAACAACACTAAGCAACTCGCAATTCTGTGCTGATGCCCTGTGTTTCACACCTCCATCCTTCATTCGCCCAAATACTCTTCAAGCTCCTCCAGGGCACAGGCGGTAGTTCAGCTGCAGTTATCACTTCAGTGCTTAGCCCAGCATCTGGCTCATTAAAGGTGCCCTGTGAATGGTCAGGGATAAATAATGGAAGACAGTATATGGCAAGTCCAAAATGAATGTCACTGATAGAAAGCGTTGAAGGAATTTGGACGCATGTTGAAAGTCACTGCAACGGGGTCTACACGTGCTGAATACGTTCCACACAAGAAGTACAAGAGAGCCTGCAAAAGCTCGACTCCTCCTTACGACACCTACCACACACCTAGAGCC
Source organism: Balaenoptera physalus (assembly GCF_965194825.1). Lineage (NCBI taxonomy): Eukaryota > Metazoa > Chordata > Mammalia > Artiodactyla > Balaenopteridae > Balaenoptera > Balaenoptera physalus. Next base: position 27,218,368 of record NC_138884.1, read on the forward strand.
ATGCTCTATTTTTTTTTTTTTTAGAGAAAACATGTTGGCTACTCTCTGAGCCTGCCGTCACGAGGCACAAAAGTGGGCATCTTGGTGATGTGCTAATAATAACAGCTGACATTTATAGAATGTTTATCGTGTATCTCGAACTTTACTGAAAATTCTACATGAATTATACCTCTCAGTCTTCACACCCGCACTGCGAGGATGGAACTACTGTTATCCCCGCTTTACAGGTGGGGAAATTGAGGGCCAGATATTAAGTAACTTCATTCAAGACACAGAGATTTACTATTAAGGATACTGTTCAGCAGAACGCAAGCCAAGCCTCCATATATATTTCACTTAGTTTCCAAAATTATATGTGTGTATCGACAGCTGACCCTGAATGAAAAGTCAAAAGAATGTATTCTGTCATCAACCCTTTGAGCCACTGCTCTCACCAAATGAAGTCACTTCACTAAATTACAGAATCATGCTTTCATCCAGTGCTTCACAGACAGTGTCATCAGCACATCAAGACTTAAGTGACAAGAGAGACGGCTTTTCTCCCCTTTCCCTGTGCCCCGACTCTCTTTCGCCCCCTCATCTGTCCATATTCCTCTCTGGTTTGCTCCAAACTTCTCCTCCCACCTTTGATTATGGAAGCTGCTTTAGAACATGTAAGAGGCAAGACCTCTTCTCCATAAAAACAGAACGCTCATCACCCTCAGGAGGTACAGAAGGCAAAAATATTCATAAAGAAGGATTTAGATAAATTCATGGGCGAGAGAACTCTGGTGGTTTATAAAAAGGGAAAGATGGAGAGGGAAGTATGGAACTCACAGAGGAAACCTTATACCAAGGGACAGCCATGCTTGGCTCTGCAATTAATTAAGGGATATATGGAGCACCTACTCCGTCCAAAGCACTTATTCTGGGCCCAGAAGACAGCAGGGAATAAAAGAGACAAAAATCCCTGCCTTTCTGGAGCTTCAAGCTCTGACCACTAGTCGTTCCTGTTAGGAAGCATCTGTGCACCTCAGCAACCGGGTCCGTGGAGCAGAGGCTGACCCTAACCTTGAAGACCTGGTGCTCTTGGAAAACCCTCTCTCTCCATGTGCTGTCAAAAAAGGGGCATTTTATACCTAATAGTCTGTGCAACTATACTTCAATAATAATAATAGTAAGGTGCACACACACAGGCTCTCATCAGGCACTGCTCCAAAGGCAGCTATGCTAGTCCTCTAGATATGTGCTGAAGCCCAAATAAGATTTTGACTTTGGCAATCTGGTAGAGGAACAAATTGATAAAAGTAGACGGTACATTTTGAGAACAGCCATGGCTATCAGGACACACACAGGAGCAGCCCAGAGCTGACCCCTAGCAACCCAGAACCGGCACCCTGCCCTTACGGTCAGGCTGAGTGGAAAAAGCCAGTCAGGGAATAAATGGTGAAGAGTGGCATCTGGGTGCGGACCTTCAAGATTTCCCTTCAACCATGTTCCACAGCACAAGTAAATAGTCTTCCAAAGTCCTAAACCCATCATTCTCCTCCTAGGACCAACACTGAGAAGTAGTTAGACACAGCTGTTAGTCACACATACGCTGGAGGAATATTGTCTGGGTTTGAATTCCTGTCCTACCACTCATTAACCTTGGGAAGTAGTCAAAGCCTGGGACTCAATAGCCTCATCTTTTAAATGGAAACAATAATTACCACAGCCTCACAGGATGGTTGTGAAAATTAAGAGAGATGATAACATGTAAAGCATTTAAAACAGTGTCTGGCACTCAGGAAATGTGAGCTGTTACTATTATTACTCTTTCCATCAATAGGATCACGGAGGCCCCCTTCCAGGTCATGGCAAATTCTGGAAGCTATGTAGTTGTTATATAAATGAATAGCTTAGAAGCATGAGTTTTTCCATTCTGAGGTAAAACAAAAATCCAAACAAATTTCTAAACACACACACACAAACGCACATACACACACAATTCTTACGCATGCCTTCTTTCTCCAAGTGAGACAATTATTTTTTTTATCTTTCTTTCTTAATAACTGCCCCCGGCCCTCTGGAAGGACAGGCTGAGACTCTGTCTGCCAGAGAGCTGAAACAAATAAAAAAGAAAATGGGAACAAGAGCAGTTTTCAGGCTGATGGCCAATCAGTATAGCAAGTAAAACAGCCAAAGCATACGTGGTCATTTACAATCAACACACCTTAATATTTGTTACTATTCTAATGAATATGCAATGATGGAAAGGTCACCAGTAATACGTCTAAGCCGATGTTAGCTGAAGCACAGACACAAGAAATAGGTGAGAAAAAATTAACTTAGGAAAAAACCTGTCTGCAAACTTAAAACCAAGAAGGTTAAGGTTTTTGGTTTGCTTTAGGGATTTTTGTTTTGTAGTGTTTTGTTGCTTAATTGTGGCATGGGATAAGACGTTTATCAGTGTATCACAGCAGTAGAATCACCCGTATAAATCCCAAGCCTAAAACAAACATTAGACTCAACCAAGTTCATTTCTTGCCCTTTTAATTTGATTGGAGTGACTTTTATCTTTCACCTTGGAATTATAAAACAATATGAGTTGTTAGCAAAACAATCTGAATGTGACTTAATTCTGGGGCCTTCTCCTGGTTTTTTTCATATGCTTGTCAAAACTACTCAGACAGAACCAGAGAGAAAATAGGCTTGCCCAAAGAAGAAGATGCAGAGGACAGAAAAATGACTTTGTACCCAAGAATCTGCTAGATAGTGTATTCCACCTAAAAAGGTTTTTGTTATTTTTCTTGCTTTGTTGAGATGATCCAAGCACTCTAATTTATGAAATTCTTTACTTAGAAAATGTGCTGGTAAACCTACTACAAAGTAAACATCTTTAGAACTGAAGAAACAATATCTACATTTACAGACTGTGTCCTCCTTGTTTGCATAGTTTGAGTCATATAAATTGGCCCACTGCTCATCCTCATAATTTTATCTGCCCAAATGCATATTTCTAAAGGAAAATCAGCTAAAATACTGTAATACAGTATTACATTGTTTGAGATAGTCTACCAGTAAGAAATTAAGAGTCTAAAAGAATCACCCTGAGGGTCACCTACACATACCTGCTACAAAGGCCTGTAAACTGAAGTTTGTACAATGACTTTCAAAAACTGATTAAGATCCCCGGGATATTATTTGGCCTTAGTAAAGGAAGGATAATGATTTGTAAATTCACAAATCATTAAGAAATGGTACAAAAAAGGACACGTTAGTTTCGCTATTAGATGGCAGATGGATACGTGCTGATTGAAAGACGAGAGAAAAATGGCTTCAACCAACTAGAAAAACAAAGTTGGGTTTTCCAGCCACATTTTAAGACTCCAGCCCTGAAGTTTAGCACTCATGCCATAATTAATAAGGACGTGATGAAATATCTCAGCCAATATTACAGTTCAGGTCCATTCAAGAAACAGCTGTGGAGTTCCTCCTACACAACAGGTTCAATCTCTGCTTTAAAGAAGGTCGTCACACAGTGTTGGCCACTCACCTATAAAAGCTATACAGGACAAGGACCACTCATATATATGGTGCTAGGAGAGCATGATGAGGGAAGGAGGGGCCCAGGGTTCTAAACAGAGAGGACCAGCTGAATTAGGAAACAATTCTTCACATCCTGCTGACTTGCCGAATTTTACACACCCTATTTCTAAGCAGGGCACGTGCACATACGCATTAAATTTATAAACTACCATCTGTTAGACAAAACCCTTCAGTCAGTTCAGTGAACGTTGAGATCTCTTTTGTTTCTGTTTCTACCTGGTGGGAACCTCTAGGTAGCCTGAAAGAAGGACGCAGATACTCCTAGGCTTTCAGGTAGTACCAGCATGGCTACACAAAGTTACTAAGCACTTGAATTTTAGAAATATTTCCTTCCTACTGTAAAGTGTCCTTACAAATCAATGGAATCAAACCATGAGTGTTGTGGTCCTAGGAGACTCAGTGATTTGCTCAAGGTTATATAGTTTGTTGGGGAAAAGCCTGAACTAGACCTGATTTCCTGGCTCTCCATGTAATGTTCTTTTAGTTAGAACAAACTGCACCCCAATCATGGGGATGGGAGCCAGAGACAGAGGATAGTGGGAGCATTTGTTATATTTGATAGTCAGAAATTCTGTCTGTATTATACACAGAAGAGAGATTATACAGTCACCCAGAGGAAGTTACCGGCTTGGTGCTGGTTGAACCTGGGAACCCTCCAGGGCAGGTCAGGAGAAAAACAGGGAAAACCCTGACAGCTACAGACCTCCGCCGCTGAGACCAAAGGCTGGCGTGTTCACTTGCGCCCAGCACCCACCACCCAGACAGCACGGGGCAGAGCCCTCGTCAGGGGAAGGATGGGACTCCCTGGGTAAGGGGTTAGAGGGAGGAGACCCTCTCAAGAGGTGGCCTCGCTTCCCCCCCTGCAGGACCACAAGCTGCGAGAAGGACCCAGGGCAGAGACAGAAGGTGCCTGGGAATTTGTGCAGAACCAAAAAGATGTGTCCGTAGGGAACAAGCCACGAAGGAAAGTCAGAATGGGATTTCCACGAGGCTTTCCATGTATCTCCAAGACACGTGCAGAAACATTCCCTCTCACTATTGCAAAAAGCAATGAAGGGCCCACGTCCAAACGTCTCCCGGCGGTCCATGCCCTTCTTTACCTCATTTCCCCCCTTTCCGTCTAGCTCTCTTCCCAGAGCCCCTCTCCTCCATCTCCACTGGTGGTGACAGTGGGGCAGAAACATCTGCAGTCGCCCGCTGCTCCCAGCACCAGGCCAGAGGCTGAGAAGCAGCAAAGGAGAAGATTCTTTGGGTCATCTGCCTCCAGCCTCCTCTCAGGAACGAGACCTCTGGGTGTCCCCCAGTCTCCTGAATTCATGAATGCTCTCTCCGATTTCTATGACATCAGAGATGTCACCACTTCCATATGCTTCTCTTAATAAGAAAGGTTCAGGACTTCCCTGGCGGTCCAGAGGTTAAGACTCCGTGCTTCCACTGCAGGGGTCACCGGTTCGACCTCTGGTCAGGGAACTAAGATCCTGCAAGCTGTGTGGGGCGGCGAAAGAAAACAAACAAAAATCTACTTAAAAAAAAAAGGGGGGGACTTCCCTGGTGGTGCATTGGTTGAGAATCTGCCTGCCAATGCAGGGGACACGGGTTCGAGCCCTGGTCTGGGAAGATCCCACATGCCGCGGAGCAACTGGGCCCGTGAGCCGCACATACTGAACCTGCGCGTCTGGAGCCTGTGCTCCGCAACAAGAGAGGCCGCGATAGTGAGAGGCCTTCGCACTGCGATGAAGAGTGGTCCCCACTTGCCACAACTAGAGAAAGCCCTCGCACAGAAACGAAGACCCAACACAGCCAAAAATAAATAAATAAATAATTTTTTTTAAAAAAAGGACCATCCTTCTAAAGGCACAGCGGTCATGAGACTGTTCAGCACTTGGGCAAAAGGGTTTTGTTTACCTACCGTAAGGAGCGGCCAAGGTGGGTCCCACGCCAGTGTAACCATCGCCCCTGTTCTCGGGCTTGTCCCCACCCTGCAGCTTGTCCCTGACCTCTTAGCATCACGCATGCGTCACTAATAACAAGCTTAGGAAAGGGAAAAGGAGGAGAGCCGCATTCTCTACGAATGCCTGTGTTCCCTGGTCCTTCTCTCCCAGAAGAATAGAGTTAATCAAGCAAGAGACTCAGTAAAAATAAGAAAAAGAGACGTCCTTATTCATGTATTGACACTCGCCACAAAGTCTGGCCTATCTCAACGCGTCGCTTTCCTTTCGCATCTACCTGGTCCCCTCACAGGACCAAAAAAAAAGGAAAAACAAAGGTGACTTCCAGTTAACGATGTTCCTCACAGCTGTGCAGTCAAGAGGAGGAAAAACACCTTTTCTAACTTCCTCTGGCACTAACTGAAAACTCTGGACTTTGGGGAGGCTATTAGAAAAAGGTTAAATATGAGACTCGATAATGACATACCAGGGGACTCATGTCAGGGTTGTTTGAACACTACTCAGAAGCAATTGCTGTCGAGAGCTGGCGACCACTTTAAAGAGCTCTGGAAGAGAGGCGACGTCTGCAAGTAGATGCCTCCGTGGTGCCCTGGGAAGAGTAGGCTAAAGACTTCTTATTTTGCACAAACATCCTTGAAAATATTCATTCTCCGTTCTTTAATTCAAAGATTACTAGATACTCATATCCGGTAATTCTTTCCCACACGTGGCGTATTTTCTTGTATTGTTGTTTAATTTTCGTTTTACAAAGACACAGCTTTATGTACGCACCAGTACCCTCCCCTTTCTTTCACTGCTATAGCGTTTCTGGTCCACATCTTTAGACTTCATATTTCATTTACGCTAAACAAATTTGTCAATTATTTAATATCATCAGCAAGCATTTACTTCAAAAGTCATATTGGTATAACTTAAAAACGAGTATGCAACCCTTTCTTGCCCCTAAAGCTAGATCATTCTCCCTTATAAAATTTGTAGTTTTACCCAAAGCACTTTGTACTATCAATTACAGGGTTATGAACAGCCAGCCACTAACGCTACCTGATTGGCTTACCGTCCCCTGGTGCTTTATAAGGATAACTAGGTAGTATATAATTACACAGTCCCCAGAAGATACTTATAATTGAATCACAGGGCATTTTGTGAATGTTTGGGGCAACAATTAGAGGACCACAAAGTGACAGTATTTCTAACTCTCGCCAGCTAGAATGTAAATGAAGCACCCTAAAATTCAATTAGAAGAGTCCTTTAGGTATTAAATAATTATAATACAAATCACATTGGGGGGGGCAAGTTTTTTTTTTAATTGAACTGTCCCCATAACCCCTGAAGACTTTTATTTCCTAAGTGTAAAACAACACAGCTGGATTTTCAGATTCACGGTTCTTCATCCAACCGGAAAAGCTGTACCAAATGTAGAAGGTCAATAGCCTGTTTCTACTTTTGCTTTGCCACCCACTCATTTGGTGAGTGAGCTGAGTCTCACTGTAGCTCTACTTATCCCATAAGTGCACTGCATAAGTAGAATATCTAATATTATTGTGCAAATATAAAATGGCCAAAAAGATATTTACAAACTTAATTCAATGGAAACAAGGATACTTCGTCTAGCCAAATGTTCACCTATTCTTAACATCCCAAAATGTCTTATCATTTCTTACCCTACCTTCTTCCTCTTGTCTCCTGCTTTCCTTTCTAGCTCTTTCTTTTTCCCCTATTCGTCCCTGCCAACTTCTCTACCAGCTGTCCCTTGAGGGAGGCTGTGATAGTTGTAGCAAAACCTCCAGAGTAGCTGTGGGTAGCTCCACGGAGCTCAGGACAAGGAAGAGGAAGAGTCAAGTGTAGGTCTTTTTTAGTCATTATCTTCTTGCTTCCATATCTTAAAGGGAGAGAAGGTTAAGACTGCTCCCCTGACTCAGGAAACTCAGGAAGGTAAAAGCCGAAATACCTCTCCCTTGACTATGACTTGCGAAAACACCCCATCAAGGGAAGGTTGACAGGATGTTCACACCATCAAGGAGCTCCTACAACCAACCCAGCAAGTAAACAGCAAACAGCACCCCACTCATTCCTCGGGATGTTCTGCACCACATCCAGGGCACAGGCATCCACTCTTCCAGGCCCCGAATGCTACGGCAAGTGCCTCCCCACTTACACCAGATTTATAGCAGATCGATTTTCCTCCATTTAGAAACATTTTTTTCAAGGCCAGTGAACACAAATGTAAAACTAAAGGCCTGAAAAAATATCAGTTCCCCCAGAAGAGCGTTCAGATGTAATCTCTGATTAGTCATTAGTAGAACATCACAGAAATAAATAAATATACATACACATACATATGTATATTTTTTCCCAGTAGATTCGGCCTTGGAATGACATTTGTTCATGAGAAAAAGAAATTCACTTATTCCAGCTTCATAATACAAGCTTTATGGGTGTTCTGCAAAAAAAAAAAAAAAAAAAAATCCCATAGAGATCAAGAATATGGTGACATTTGGTGCTCCTCAATCGTCGTATCACCCCCCCCCACCCCCGTTTTCTCCTTTCAGCTTCTGAAATAAAAATATTCTCAGGCAGGCAGCACAATAGCACAGGCTACCGCCCTTCCTCATGGAGTGCGATTCTGTCTGAGACTCGCCTTCTGCTATGTTTGCAGGAACCACTCTCCCAGGACCGTGCGGCCCTTCTGGGTCTTCCCTTGCGCTTTGGAGTCAAGAAGAGAGGAACCAGAATGAGTGACCCTGACTCCGTAGAGGCTGGCGTCATAAAGGCTTCAAGGATGATGGCACAACTCCGGCCGACGTGGGGCACATTTGCGGGGCGGCCAAGGAGACCTCTCCGAGGAAAGTGAAGTTAATTAGTCTTTTTATGCACACACACATGCCAGCTTCACACATTTAAAAAAAAGACCCATGCTAAATAAGCAAAGGGCCTATTTTAGCAACGTCTTTTAAAAACTAGATAGACGGGCACACGCGCTCCCTGGGAGCAGCAACCACTAGCCCTAAGGTACTTGCTGGCTTTAGCTATTCTCGCCTTAAGAATGAAGAGGGAATGTGCAAAGTGCATCTGAAAAGCATTAAACACAAAACAAAACAATGGTTATCGCGAGAAGAAGTGAGCCCCCGGTGAAGTAATGCATCCCTAATAATTCACTGGCATTCCTGCAGAAAATTTTCCTTTGGTAATGGAGCCACTGGGCTGCCATGGAGAAAAAAGATCCCAGTTTCTCCTTGCGGAACAAATGATCTGATTAGTGACCAAAGGAAGGAGGCGTGAACGCTCCCCAAGCCTGAGCTTTTCCGCGTGGCCTGAGTCAGCCACCGTACAGCACGGCTGGCCTGGAGCCAAGAGCCCTCCTGCCAAGGAGACTAGAAGTTTCTGAAGAGCCACCACAGGCCCGGTGCTGGGAGAGTCACCCAGACAAAAGCGAGCCACCGAGTTCAACAACTGGCTTGCAAGGCACCATATGCTCCGCAATATTGTCCTGCTGCAGCACGGGGGCCTGTGCGCGGGGTTCCCGCGTGCTGCACAGCTGTCAGCCCGGGAGCTGTTTTATCATTATTTTCACTGTTTTATTACTTTTCTGGGAATTCAAATCAGTGTAACCGCGCTTGATGCACCGGGTGAAAAATGGTGTCTCCCTCCCCCTCCTCCTTCAACCTAATGAATTGCCTTTTTTCATATCAAAGAGTAATGAGCACCAAACCACATAATATTTATTCATGGAACAAAAGACAGAGGAATGGAGCGGGTGGGGGAAGCAGAAGCAGCTCCTGGGTGTGGAGAGGAGAAAAGCTGCACATTTTAAAGGAGCTCTTCACGCTGATCCCCAGTGAAGATTCCCTGTGCAGGGAAATGCACACCTTTCCACTCTCCCCACTCCCTCCTAGCCCACCTTCAAGCTAGTCCGGGGTCAATGCTTAGAGATCCTGCAGCTGAGAGCTGACAGTGACCTAACGGAACTCATCCCATAGACTGGACCCTGAACTGTCTCAACATTTTCTTTCTCAGTGAAACTCCCCTACAAAGCCATCTCTCCGCTCCTATGAGCATTAAACCAGTATATCTCAGAACGTTCTAGGTAGATCCCTTTTTTCCGTATCATCATGACCTCCATTGTGGATGAGGGCATGACTTGGCCCAGGGAGGAAGCTCTGTAGGAATAAAGGCTACACGGGAGCCTTATTTGCGCATTTCTCTTATTTAGATGTTGCGAATTTTACCCCGCCCCCTTCCCTTTTTGACATAGTCAACCTCTCACACTCTGTTCCACACATTTTCTTTTTAATCCAGAAAAGAGAAAATAATGTACGATAGTCGGAATAATTTAATCCAACCAATGAAAAAGAATACATATATTATTATATGCATATATATAACTGAATCACTGAAACTAACACAACATTGTAAATTAACTATACTTCAATTTAAAAATGGTTAAAAAAATGCTATGCTGGGATCACTAATCATTAGAGAAATGCAAATCAAAACTACAATGAACTATCACCTCACACCGGTCAGAATGGCCATCATCAAAAAATCTACAAACAATAAATGTTGGAGAGGGTGTGGAGAAAAGGGAACTCTCTTGCACTGTTGGTGGGAATGTAAATTGATACAGCCACTACGGAGAACAGTATGGAGGTTCCTTAAAAAACTGAAAATAGAATTACCATATGACCCAGCAATCCCACTACTGGGCATGTACCCTGAGAATACCATAATTCAAAAAGAGTCATGTACCACAATGTTCATTGCAGCTCTATTTACAATAGCCAGGACATGCAAGCAACCTAAGTGTCCGTCGACAGATGAATGGATACAGAAGATGTGGCACATATATACAATGGAATATTACTCAGCCGTAAAAAGAAACGAAATTGAGTTATTTGCAGTGAGGTGGATGCACCTAGAGACTGTCATACAGAGTGAAGTAAATCAGAAAGAGAGAAACAAATGCCATATGTTAACACATATATACAGAATCTAAAAAAAAAAAAAAAATGGTTCTGAAGAACCTAGGGGCAGGACAGGAATAAAGACGCAGATGTAGAGAATGGACTTGAGGACACGGGGAGGGGGAAGGGTAAGCTGGGATGAAGTGAGAGAGTGGCAGTGACATATACACACTACCAAATATAAAATAGATAGCTAGTGGGAAGCAGCCGCATAGCACAGGGAGATCAGCTCGGTGCTTTGTGACCACCTAGAGGGGTGGGATAGGGAGGGTGGGAGGGAGAGGCAAGAGGGAGCAGATATGGGGATATATGTTTATGTATAGCTGATTCACTTTGTTACACAGCAGAAACTAACACACCATTGTAAAGCAATTATACTCCAATAAAGATGTTAAAAAAAATTTATGTTGGGAATAAAAAAGTATTTTTTTAAACTATGAAAAATATTTAAATTCTTAAAAATCACACAATAATCCACTTCTTCTTATAACCCGGGCCACCCAGATGGTTATGAATTTTAACACTGAAGAATTTATCTGGATAATTTCCCTCAAACCCAGTAATGGAATCCTTTGCTTAAGCAACCCTCTTGCTTCCTCCTCTTACAGTCTCAGTTCTGTAAGTCTGTCAAAGCTAATTATCTCTCTTCTCAAATTTATTGCTCTTCAGTGTATCACGAACACACAGATTACGAAAAGTTGAAGAAAACAAGTGAAGTGTGCATTACACTGTGAAGGAAAAGACAGACATAAATAATTACTCAGCATATCTACTCTCTCTTAATAGAGTAATGAAAATGGCATTAGGAAGAAAGGATGAGAATACCAAAGCCGGCCAATCCCCCTTCCCTCTTCCATATATGGTCGTCCCCACCCCCATGAGCCAATACGAGAAACTCCAACACCATCACTTTAGGGTAGAGAGGGAAGCAAAATTCTTAGGTTGGCAGTCCTTTGACATTCCAGACCACAGATAAACACGGAGCCTACCAAACCAGTAACACAGACAACCTGCACCTCAGCAGAGGGAACAAAGACACGATTCTCCCAGGCACACACTATCATTAAGCTCCCTTCCTTGAAACTATTGTTACATATATCCAAGTGTTCCAACTGGAATCTCAGACCACAAACTTCAGGTTAAGAAAAGGCCCTTGAAAGATTCATATCAGTCCTTTCAATCTAAGAACAGGATCAAACACTGAAGAAAAAAAAAAAAAAAGGGCAACAGTCCATTTGAATTTCAGTAGCCGGGGTGCCAGATTTCCCAGATCCCCAAAGTACCAGTTTATCCTACTTTGTCACCCTCCAAGTTACCATGACATGGTCCAAGTTCATCGTGGGCTCCAGACCTATTCCACTCTAACATATACAAACAACCTCCCCCAAAATATTTTTTTTGATATGGTTATCCAATGTTATGACAAACAGCTTTTTCAAATAGTCCTTCAATAGGTTCCGAGCAGTCAGCAGCATGAAATCCAAATCTCAAGTCATTGTTTCCGTGCTTCATGGAAGAAAACGAACGTGTTTTGAACATGTTTTTAAAAATCCAATAGCAGCTGCAAACCATTTAGGAATTCCCAGTTAAACTGCAAAAGACATTTTCAACCGTTTTAGCTGCAACAACTTCTAAACTGAGAAAGTTGCTTCTTTATATAAACCACCTCTGTTTACCCAACACCAGAGGATCTCCCAGGAAAGGGCTACTGCAGGATGTGAACATAAGAGAATGTTACAACCAGGGAGGTGCTGATCTGCACACACCACTGTGAGGAAATACCTTAAGTGATTAAAGATAAACACCACCTGCATACTCTGCAAAGGCAGCCACTGCTGCAGACACATCTCTTGTCAAGGCGGCGGGAGGAAGGACGGACTGAAATGTCACCGTGGATTAGAACTGGGGACGAAAGGAGCCCAGAATAGAGGATGGGAGTGGGCCTAGGGGATGTATGTTTTACCCCCGCTGGGAACTCACTTAGCCATTCTGAAGCCAAAACTCAAGGACCAACCATTAAAGCAGTTTTATTTCTTTTACTTAGTATCCAGAAAATTTGGTCCAGCTCTGACAAAATGTCCGATTTCTTTGCATAAATGCTAACATTAACCTCCAGATATACCTCTGAATGAATTTATGTCCATCGTTATTGAACTCTCTTCAAAAAAACAGGTCTGAAACACTTCCTTTTTGTAAGATATGTTTTTTAAAAACTCCATAATGAGGAAAACTTGATTCTAAGCATGTATTACCTATTCCAAATCATCTCTGGACTCTTTCAAAGAGAAATAAGAAAATGCTTTTCAAAGGAATTAGCAATTAGAAGTTTACTGCAGCATAGCTATAATCTCACCAGCCTTTGGACAGCAGTTTTTATCTAATAACTATAATCAGATAGCTATGAAACAAGTAATATTCAAAACAGAGAACCATTTATCTGTCTACAATCATGTAAAGGTAAAATGTTATACTTGGGGCAAAATGCAAGGCAGCTGTCCGCCTTATACATATGTGGAAGTCATCCTTCAAAGAAGACATTCTAGTGCTAGAAATTGAAAGAAACAGATCCAGGAAAAATCAGAAGCAAGCACAAAAAAAGTCAGATGACACTCCTCAGTAGACTAGCAAAAACTAAACTTCACTGTTTAAACTTGGCTGTCAGCAAAAGAGTCAAAGGTTGAAGTTGTATTGCGTGACCAGAGCAGCAACTTGAGGAACGTCTTCGTTGATCGTACTGGCTGACCTAGTTGCAAGGTTCTTATTTTATGTGCCCAACCAACTCTTGCTATGTAAGCTACTGAAGTAGAAGCTATCCAGCTGCCTTTAAACTGAAGCCCCCTCCCCTAAAGGCTGCAGTGAGCACACAGCTGCATTTGCTTAGCAGGCCAAAGGGGTTTTTCCCACTAAGACGCTCGGCAGTGCAGCTAAATGGCAGAAAATGGCTCCCACTACTCAGTATCTAGGTCATCAGTTGAAGCAGAGCGCTTGGTTTATTGGAATCACTTGGGAGAGAATGACGTCTAAAGTCGACACCAATCACCTACATCTCCACCCTCGGTTTACTTCTGTTGTTCACATCACTGCCACCTACATTTTGTACAAGTTTCCAGGTCCTACTGTCACTTGACAAAGGTAGAACATGAGATGGCGGTAAAGGAGACGAGGAAAGAGGGACACACGAGGCCAGAGGTATGTGAGGCCGAGAGACAGCAAAGGGGGGGATCCTCGTTAGAAAACAGCAGGGCCAGCCAAGGACCAGCACTACCACGGATCTTCATGTGGGCTCCTGTTCAAACCGACCTTAAAACCTAAAGGAAGTTCAAATAAGTGAGGACTGCTCCTTGGGAGGTCATGGTTAGTTAGAAAAGGCAGCTGCTCACTCAACCTTTTCAAGAGAGAACCCTTCAGTCAGGTGAAGGCAGAATAATATTGTAGCCAAGAGCGTAGATCCTAGAGCCAAACTCCTCCGGCTCCGTAAAAATATAGACTATAGTTCTTAGTATCTCGCCGTAGGGCAGCTGCCAGGCCAGAGGTAAATCAAAATGACCAAGAAGCCTGAAGGAGGTCGGTCTTGAGACCACTTCAGCACCTGTGTGTAATGAAAACTGATAGGACTCACTGTGGAAACAAATGCTATAAGGCAACTGTGGAGGCAAGTCCATTTTGATGCATTTTCTACAGCTGGCTAGGTCAGCAGGTTGTTATTACCATGTTACACAGATGACTGGATTAGTCAGGGTAACTGAACCTGTAGGAAGTGGCAACTCACGGACCTGCGATTTTTATTACCACTCAAAGGCGCACCCGCTGCCACCCCAGGTACTGTATCACCAATGGATGCACATTTGACACATAAAGCCATGCAGGCCTGGGGAACACAAAGCTCAGGAAAGGTAAAGAGAACTACAAACTTGTTCAAGACAGTGAAGTTCCCACTTTCACAGCATGAACAGGAGCTGTTAACTAGACTCCTACTCACTTGGTCATTGGGACCAGATGAAAAGAAAGTCATTCGTGTAAGATGTGTGGCCAGATATACAGCCTTTAAAAATTAACAGTGTTCACACAGACTGCAAAGACACACACCAGTCGCTAGAGTTGATACTTTTTTTTTTTAAGCCATATTTTTCAGGAGACACAATTATCATTTGCCCTAAAATAGGTTGTAATAAGATTCGAGGTCTATGTTAAACAATATTAGATTAAGAGATTTTTTTTGGCCGACTTCTGTTTATACATATTACATATATGGAAAAAAGTCAATCTGTGCTACAGAAATGCTCACATATACAAGGATATATGGATAAGGATGTTCATTGCAATTAAGTAAGGCTTAATTGGTAGAAAATGAGGAACTACCAGAGTCTCTCGAAATAGGGGATCATTCAATAAATTATGGAACATTTTATTACGAAATGCTATATAACAGTTTAAAAAATGAGTTGAAGATCTGTGTGGATCGAATTGGACAGGTCTCCAAAACATATTATGTGGAAAAAGTAAATCTCAGAACCACATTTATAATATGATTCCATTCAAGTAGGAAAAAACTAACGTGTGGTGTGTGGTGATGTACACTCTATAGTATATATGTGAGTAAAAAGAAGAAGGTCTGGAGAGAGAGATTCTAAACCGTGATAACTTCTGGGGGCACAGGGGAGACACTGAGGAAGAGGAATCAAGTCACTTAATCTACTCATTTTCATTGAGCAATTTCTTCCACAAATATTTAGAGTTCCTCCCATGTATAGATAGGTCTTTTTTTGTCATTGCTTTTTTTTTCTTTTTTTTTTTTCTGGCCGCACCACGTGGCTTGTGGGATCTTAGTTCCCTGACCAGGGATCGAACCCCGGCACTGGACCACCAGGGAATTCCCAGTTAGATCTTTTTCTATCATGAGGATATAAAGAGGATTAAAGAGACAAAGGCCCTATCCTCTTTTCACTGGTATTTTATTTTTATATTGTTTTAAAGTTTTATAATTTAAAAAAGATGTCGTCTATTCTCCAACATTTCAGCTAATTGAACAACTTTTGCTGGCACATTTTTGCTCATCAACACAGCCCATTTCATCTGTGAACAGCTTCCACTTTCATATAATTGTTTTTTTAATATATTAAACCAAACCTTACTCCTAATAACCGCCAACCACTGATCCTAACTTTATCCCCTTGAGGCCATAAGAGCACATCTAATCCTTTTTTCACATGACAGCCCTTCAAATATTTTAAGAAAGCAATCATATCATCCCTGAAATCAGACTAAACACCTCCAGGTCTCCCAACTGTTCTTCATGTGACATGGTTTCAAGCCCCTGCACCTTTCTGCTTGTTTCTTTCTAAATGCTCCCTATCTTTGTCTAATTTCCTCTAAAAGCTTGATGTCAAGCGATGATTATGGTGCTACAAGTGTTACCTAGTCCAAAAAAGGGAAAGAAAGATGATCATCAGCCTCGTTTTTAACAACCATCCTTTAATCTTATTCTCCACCACACCAACTAACCCTCTCCCCTCCACAAAGTGATTTTATTTGAAAGACAGTGAAATAAATGTTGCTTTAGAAAGCAATGCAAGAAAGCTATAGAAAGCTTGCAAGAAGATACAAAGCATTTAGTATCCTTGGGATTTTCCTATATGTTGGGTTATTAATGACTTCCATTAACACGTTCTCATAAAACCACAAAGACCATTTTATACAGCTGATCTGAAACATGAATGATGCTCTGCTGTGAGTCCAACGAGAGCAAGGACCCTGGTTCACTACTGTATCCCCAATGCCTAGAAACTGTGTCCAATATGTAGCAGTTGCTCAAGCCCTCACCATGAGACCTTGGCTTATGCCTGAGTGAAATAAGCCCCAAATCACTCTAAGTCTGCACTTGGGTGGGAGGCACGCAAATAAGTGATGGGACAGAAATTCATAAAAATAAGCCTAGCCTTTGTGTAGCACCATCAAGTCTTCGGGACTCTTACATATATGAATTCATTTGAGCCGAACAATCGCTCCGGGAGGTAAAAAGAATGACTACTGTTCACCTTCCCAACATGAAGTGAAAAGCCAGACTGTCCCATGGCCAGAGCTGAGATGCAACAGGGCGGCCGGCGCTTTGACTTCTTCCCAGGGACTCCCTACCTCCTAACGGCAGCCCCACCCTTCTCCACCTGGTTAAGTAGTAAGAGTGTTTTTGAAAAGCTGTGAGGAAAGCCACACTCTGTACTTTCAACATTCTAGGGGAGCTCCTTGTTTAAGGCAGGGTTTCTCAATAGCAGCAACACTGGTATTTTGGACAGGGTGACTCTTTGTTGTGGGTGCATTGTAGGATGTTTAACAGCATCCCTGGCTTCTACCCACTAGACAGCAGTAGCACCCCCTTCAGTTGTGACAACTGAAAAATGTGTCCCAACGTTGCCAAATGTTCAGGGCGGGGGCAAAATCTCCACCGATTGAGAATTTCTGATTTAAAGGAATCCTATGGTAAATCCATTTCAGTGGCAGAGGTAGTCATTTAAAGGAGCATGGAAATATTTTAGGAAATGATTTTTTTTCCCAGATATTGGAATACAAACAGTAATGCCATTAGCTCTGAAAAATACATATTTGAGTTTTAGTAAGGTCTGCAGGTTCAGAATAGACTACTAAAAGCATATGTTATCACCATAAACTCCCAAGGCAACAGGATACTATCTGTTTACCCCAAATGAGCAAAACCAATCACCTCTTTTGCCACCCATTCCAGGAGTTGCCTCCAAAATCTTCACCCCCTCTTGCCTCTCTTACCTTACCACTAGAGCTCCTAAAGTCCCTTACTGGGTACTCTCAATCACTGAGTTACTTTCAGCATCTACCAAACAATCAAAGAAAGAAAAATAACCCACCACTGTGAGAATGAAGGGCACTAGCAGAGCTTGTCTTAGAGCTGTGCAATCCTTCTGAGTCACAGTTACGACCCAGGTTGAATCTGCACGAATAGACTCAGCACTTCAGCCTTTTCTTTTGAAGGGATAGAAGCCCCGGCCCTGCCATGGGTTTTCTGGAGGTGGAGAAAGATCTTGCGAGAGGGAAGGAGAGAAATGATACAGTAACGTATCCTAAAAATCGTCTTCGCACACATAAGCACAAGTGAAATATGTTGAGGACTGAGAGTCCATAACGTGAGACATTACAAAACCAGATTCTACACAACAGAATGGAGACTCCAGGAGTTAGAAATTCTGGAGGTTGTTAGTTTAAATATAGTTCGCTCAAGTTTTCTATGGTTGTTAAGCCACTGCTTAAGGAGGATGAATGTTAGTTATTCTTACTTTAAAAGATTCTACTTCAGGGGTCTTCCCTGGTGGCGCAGTGGTTGAGAGTCTGCCTGCCAATGCAGGGGACACGGGTTCGAGCCCTGCTCTGGGAAGATCCCACATGCCGCGGAGCAACTAGGCCCATGTGCCACAACTACTGAGCCTGCGCGTCTGGAGCCTGTGCTCCGCAACAAGAGAGGCCGCGATAGTGAGAGGCCTGCGCACCGTGATGAAGAGTGGCCCCCACTTGCCGCAACTAGAGAAAGCCCTCGCACAGAAACGAAGACCCAACACAGCCAAAAATAAATAAATTAATTAATTAAAAAAAAAAATTTATCCTTCTATTAAAAAAAAAAAAAAAGATTCTACTTCAGCATAAAGGTCATTCCAACCAATGGAAGGTCCAATACGATTAAAAGAGGTGTCTAAATTATTCTTAGGAAATCACTTTCCTTATGTCAGAGGAAGTGCTGAAGGCCTTTTGAGATTTTTATTAAATTCCCCCAAGAACAGAATGCACAGCTTGCCATTAAAAAAAAAAAAAAAAGCACTGAGCCATAGTAGTAATGGCTTTTTCTATGCACGTGTGTATGGTGGCCCTAAGGGAACACCGTGTTTCTTTCCCAAATGGAGTTGCTTATCCACAGCTCAAAAGCCCTTCAACTGTTTAACAGATGGAATAGCCAGGTATACTTTTAAAACGAAGTCTGCGCCTTCTCTGATCCACGGAATAGAACCCTATGATCTTTAAGTATTCATTATACGTCAGGCCCTCAACTCCATCTTCTGAGTGATTTTATCCAGTCTTATTCCTTTAGTTCTTTAAACTTTGTTAGATTTAAACAACAAAAAAAGGTTGTTTTTTTTTTTCTAAGTTTTTGGTGATAGCTGATTTTCCAAAAGCTCCATTTCTATCTCACAAACATGAATAGTGAATTTTTGAATGTGTCTGTCTGAAAAGCATGCTGTATTTTTTAAATGAAAATTTGATTTGGGGGATCCAATAACTTTGGCGCAGATATCTGTAAATCAGCTTCTTTTGCAATGTCAAATTAGTTTGAAACAACACGAAAGTAAGCATACTATTTTACTGAAAATGTCACAGGAAAGGGGAATAACTCAGCCTGAAACTGTTGAGAAGTCACTGGCATCAAGTCTAATGCTGATTAAAAAACCAACACCTGTTATTCCCTTAAACCTAGCTTAAATAATACTGAAAATCTAAAAAGAACATACTACGCTGTCAAAGTCTTGGATGCAAGAGTGTGATTTAGCTTTTTCACTTCCATGAAGCACTACGGACTATGTACCAGAATCACTGAATGAATGAATGACATTTAAAAATCCAGTCTATTCTCTATGATTTTCACTAATGAAGAGTAAATGGTATACTGAATCAAACCCAAAATTATTCCAAAATAATTGGTATCTTATCCAATTGTTTCATTAGTTATAGAGGAGGAAGCACCAAAATTAAATTTCTCTTCTTATTGCTTCTTCCCACTCTTTGGTAAAAGTGCTAAAGATCAGTGAAAAGACCAAAAGGTTGGCAGCAGGAGGCTGAAAGAAAAACAAGGCAAACAGCTGGATCTGAAAACTCAATCATCAGCCTCTGAATAATAGAGTGAAAAATGCAAAGCTATTTGGGAGAATTAAAAGGCAGATATTATGAAAATCTTGGGACTGAGTTTTAAATATGTTCCTTTTTATGAGACTTTGATGTCTGATTGATTTCACAGTTCTCTATGACGGGTAATGTGGAAAGAGATGACAGAATTTAGCCATCTTAAGCTCAAGAATGTAGTACAGAAGTGTTAATTAATACACATGGAGCACTGATTGCAAGTAAAACTCTGTAAGCGACACTAAATAAGCCCTAAGTACTTCAGACATATCCAAGAACTACTACGTAGTGTGCAGAATGGCTTATCCTACTAGGTTCTTCCTATAGTAGCAGCACGAATGAGAGAGAGGGAGAGATTCCCCCATTCTTATCTCAACCAAATGGAAAAACCTTGTCAGGAAACCTTTTTAACAACAGTTGGCTATATTGGTCTCAGAGACGTATTTAGAAAATAACTCTATGTAACTCCATTTTAAGGTTTAAAATCCTCCTCCTTCTTACAGAAATGTCAGTACACCTTGTCCGGGGACTGTTCATTTTCCTCATACCAAGTGGCAGAAAACCTCCAAAGAGTCTAAATCTTGCCCTTATGATTCTAATGCGACTGGATAGAAAGTAGCAAACATGCCATCTGCCTGAAAACTCAGCTTTCCCTGGGAAAGGAACTCAGCCTGAAGAGCATTTTGTAGATTATGAATGATTAACTAACTATGCCTCTACTTTTCTGATCGTTGGCTGCCCAGGACTAAATAAAATGTACCACAACTAAAGTACATGCATAACACAATTAAACATGTATTGTAGCTTTTTTTTTGTTCCATGCTTCTTGAGAATTAAAAGACAAACACTTGTGAAGCACAGGGAAATGAAATTTCAAAAAGTTTTTTTCACAAACTTAAGGCACACCCTGGGTGGGCTATGGAAGGTTTTTCAAGGGACACTACCAATCCTATCACCCAGGAAAGCAGAACAGGATAAGCCAAAGAAAAGGTTCATAGGAAAGATTTAGAAATGGTTTGACATTATAAGCTTGCCAAAAAACCTAGATACAAAGCCAGTAATTTACCTTCAACAGGATAAGAAATGGGAAACTGGATTCATTTATACGGAGTTTTAGCCCTGGACTAGTAAGTATCTTGACATTTCCTGGATCTCTTCCAGAAATAGATGAGAACATTTTGGATAGGTTGCAGTTTTCTCTAATACTCAGCGTTTAATATGCTTATTATCAAATGAATTTTATGTGATAAACTCTTCAGAGCAGGAATCACATGGATTTATACAGTCTTTAAGCTGTGTATAAATTAAGCACACTCAGAAAGTTATGATGGCACTATGAAGTAGAAAGGTTATGAAAACACGGAATTTATCCAGGTCAAGTAAGACTACCACCATTTTGAAATTCTGAAGACTGCACTGTCATGCTTTTTGGTATGCCTGAATGATTACACCTTTGTCAAGCCACTCTATCTTTGGCTTGAGAATGAACCTGTCAGTTGGAATTTATCTTAAAATTTTAACCAGGACTTCAGGTTTAAGTACAGAAAATGAACAATGTCTCATCCTGCTACCACAAATTAAAACTATTTTAGGAAAAGACACCTTTTCAATGAGATTCTCTAATAGGTGAAATCAATAGTTTTCACCAACAACTCTTGTGGAGCGGAGGAGGAGGAGACCCTTCTGAATAAAGCAAGTGTGTGTGGGGAGAGTCATTTGACTACGTGTCCAGAAACTACCTTTCAGCTGAAGCAATGTAGCTTCCAACCCAGGCCTGGGCTATCCACTCTCTAACAGGGCTATTACCGACCCACACAAAACCGAGGCCCCTCCCAGCAGCCTGGAGCCAAAGGAAGATTTCTATTTCACCTCACCCACCCTGCTTCTGGTTTGCTTGTTTGCTTTTCATGCCTGTGCTTGTAAATGTATAAGAAAACAAATCAAAAGAGGTAAAGCCTTGATTAGACTGCCTTCTTAATCCAAGCCAAGCAGAAAGAGAACTAATCAATATTTAGTACTTTGGACATACTGGCCCTCAGAAGGTAAACAATAGCAATAAAACAGAAAATAATCCTATTCATCTTTATTTTTATCATCACCATCATTATTATTTGCCTCTGGTTGATTATGGCTTTTCTTTAGGGGTTTCCAAATAGCTCAATCTGAGAACTAATTATAATTGCTCTGTGCCCCGCCCCCCTCCCAGAGCCCAACTAAAATCCAGCAGCTAATTCAAAAAAAGGAAGATTAACGTGGTTTTTTGCAACCTGTTCTCAAGATTTTATCTCACACACAGGCTAAGTTAAAATACTGTTTCATTTCAGGGGCCAATGTACAATTTTAAACTATTTTTAAAGGAAAAATAACTTGTAGAGGAGGATGTTAACTTTTTCCCTTTCTTTTTTGTGGTACCTAGAATTTACATGCAACTCTTTGCTTAAGGTTTAAGGCTGTTTATTTTCATTACACTCATCACACATACTCGGACCACTTATATCAATGGGAGATGCATATGTGAAATACAGTTAAAGCTAGAACATACTCCTGTACATCGGTCTAACAGATAGGCTAAATTATTGTCACAAAATTGATAGAAAAATGTTATTTTCAGGCAATCATTTTTCAAGTCTGTTAACCTGCTGAACTGGGATTCACCATGAAATGTACTGCTTCGGTCTCATCCACTCAAGTAAGCACTATCTTTTTTCATTTTCAAAAGTAAGCTCTGGCTTGGGCTTGCTACCTCCTTCCAGGTAACTTCAGGACCCTGGGTTTGCTCCCACCTGCGGGTGTATCATAACCCAGGCGCGCGCACCCGGAGTGCCCCCACTACCCCTCCCAGGGCGGATATGGCACCCTCGAGAGAACACAACCCAAACGCTAAACTTTTCGGCCGCAAACTCTACTGCTCTCGCCCGCGATCAAAAGCGACCGGGCACCGGCTTTTTGTTCCAGCGCTGCTCAGCTGGCGAGGTAACGCCACAACAGTCCTCCATCCCCAAAGGTCGGGAGAGAGGCCGTGGGACTGAGATTTTTGGAGCCTCCCGAAAAGAAGCCCATTCCTACGCAATCCGAGCGTGTGGGGCGTACAAACACAGGAAAAGAGGGCGTGGAGCAGGCAACGACGATATTCTCAGCGCCTTTCAAATACCACTTGAGTCTTAGGTTCACGAAGTGGGTCTCCCCATCGGTGGCAGAGCGCGAAGGGGGGGCGGGGAATGGGAGACGGCGCGGACCCGGAGAGAAATAGGTACCAGCAGGGCATGCGAGATAGTCAAGATGCAGGTCCGACCCCGCCTCCGGGTACAATCAGAAAAGCTACAGTGTGTCAGTGGTTTTCGGCTTCCTGTTTGTAAAGCGAGAACCTCCCTCCCTGACTCTGTGACCGTCGTTCTTCCTCCCCACCGAGTCCGCCTCTTCTTCGCGCTCCGGACAAGCTCGGCGGCGGGGGCGGGGGGGGAGCGCGGGCCCGCGGGGCGGGGGCGGCCGCGGGGGAGGGGCAGGGCCTCGGGGCGCAGCGCCCCTCCCAGCCGGGCGGCCTCCCGGGCGAGCCGTGCCGCCAGGCGGACAAAGCGCCTCCCGCTCCCTCCCCCACGGCCGCGTTCCAGAAGGGAGGGGGAAGGCGGGCTCGAGGAAGGTGGGAGGAGGAAAAGGAGTACCGGGGTGGTGGGGCGAGGAAGGGGAGGAGGGAAGGTGCTGCCGGCGGGACTGGGCAGGATCGCGCCGAGGAGGGAGGGGAGGGAGGGAAGGGAGGAGGGGCTGGGCGGCCTCGGAGAGCAGGGAGGAGGGAAGGATTCTTGAAGCCCAAGATAAACAAATTGTTCCTCTTCACGTGCGGGGTGGGGGGAGGTGGGGAGGGTGAGGAGTGAGCGCGGCGGCCTCTCCTCTTCCCCTCCCCCAAGCCGGCTCTTTGTCACGGAACGCCCAGCGAAAGCCCGCACCCGCACCACCTCCGACGCCGACGACCCCCAGACCGGGGACGTGCGCGATTTATAAGCCGCACAGCGAGAGGGCCTCCCGCGCCGCCGATCGAGGTGCGGTCTGCCGGGGAAACGCGAGAAGGCGCGCGGCCCCGCTACGCTCCCGGATTTCCACCGCCCGCCCCACTCCGCACACGCGCGCAGCCCAAATCCGGGCCGTGCGGTGGCGGAGGGGGCTGCAGACACCTTTCTCAAGCTTCCGGCTCCCCCCCCCCCCCCAACGAAAGGAAAGCAAAAGAACCGGAGAGTGGAGATAGGAGAAAGGATTCTACCCTCAGGGTTAGGGGGTGGGAACTGCCCCTTCCTCCCGGAGAAGTTAAGCCATTGGCTGCTCCTCCTACCTCCAACCCACCCACCCAGCCATTTAAGCCTCTTTCACCTCCCCGCTACCTTCCACTCCTCCGGGCTTATCAGACTGGCCCGGAAAGTTGGCGGGGAGCGGGGCGGGAGAGCAGCGGAGAGAGCTCTGTGCAAACAAGTTTAAGAGGAGGAAGGGAGAGAATCCCCGGCGAAGTTGCGTGGCGGGGACTCTGCGCGCAAGCCCAGGGCGTCGCTCTCCCCTCCCGCCCCGGCGAGTGCCGCGACCCTCGGAGCCGCTCCACCTGCCGGGCCAGCCCGGGGTCTCGAGCTGCGAGGGAGCGCATCCGCGCGCGCTCTCGTGGACGCGCGCGCGCAGCCACCTTCGCTTGCTTCTCACCCACCTCAAAGTTCATTCACAAAACTCTCAGACTTTCTCAGCCCAAAGAGGGTGAGCTGGGGAGAGGAGGCGAGAGCATCTCCTTTCCTCCTCCTCCTCCCCCCAGGTTCGAGGGCCTGGTGCCCGCCCAGAATCTGCGACAGCATCAATTTCTCCCTGCACTCGGCGGACGTGCTGAGAGGGGTGGGCGAAGGGGGACCGGTCTGGGGAGCCCAGGCGGCCAGGCGAGGGGTGGGGTGGGGAGCGGTGAAGAGGAGGAGCGAGGTCTCAACTCTGGGTTCACTCTTTCAAATCGGTATCTAAGAAAGGGAGAGGGGGGTAAAACTTTTCCAGTGCCTCACTCCGACGCTCCTCCAGGCTCCCTCCGCCCCTCGCAGTCGTGACTGGCTTCTCCCCCTCTCGCCCCCTCTTCCCCAAATCTGACAACCCTGACAGATTAACAGGTAGCGGCGACGGCAGCTTTTACCTCACAAAAGTTGACGTTAACCCTTCGGCTTCAGCCCGCTTCGCCCGCGGTGCAAATCAGATCCCCGTGCCCCCCGTGGAAGAAGCTCCACGCCCCCCCCCACGCGCGCGCCCCGTGCCCGCTGCCAGCGCGCCCTCACCATGATCAGCGTGTGGTTCCTCTGCTCCGCCGAGGCAGCCTCCGCATCTTGCTGGGGTTTGCTCTGGTGCTGTTGCTTGCCCGTGCCGGCGCCCGATTTCTTGGCCCTCTGCTCCAGGGTCCGCTGGTAGAGGCTCACGGTGTCCCGGCGCTCCAGCTCCAGCTGCTCCACCTGAGCCTGCTGGTACCTGTTCTCGCAGTTGACGTGGTGCCGCCGGCAGCCCTCGATGCGCTGGCGGAGCCGCTCCACCACCGTGCTGTGCTTGGGGACGGCCGCCGATCCGCCGCCGGGGCCCCCGGAGCCGCCGCCGCCGCCGCCGCAGCCGGCAGCGGGGTGATTGCTACTCGGAGCAGCGGGAGTACTATTGGGAGTATTATTCACACCGATCCCGGCCCCGCCGAGGCTGCTGTTCAGGCTACTGTTGATGCAAATACTACTGCCATTCGCGGCAGCAGCGGGGGCTGCGAAATCCCCCATCCTGCTCCCCGGGCACACTATTTTGGAAGAACTTTTTTTATCCACCCCCTATCAGCCTCCTCCTTGGGTCCAAGGATTAAAATAGTTTAAGTGGAACGCGGGGGAGACGCAAGCACATGGATGGAAACAGCGATCCCGACCGGGCGAAAAAAAGGGGGAGAGATTTTGGGGTGGTTTTTTTGTTGTTGTTTCCTTTTTTTGAACTGTAAAGCTCGAGGGGAAAAAAGGGGGGTGTTATCAGAATAGCAACAGACACCTATCAACAAAAAGAATCACAACAAACTGAGCCAGCAGCAAATCGGGTTGCAACTCAAGGGAAGATCCGTTCTTCGCCTGCCTTCTTTTTATAATCCATTATTTTCTAATAAATTCCAGGAGATTTCCGGTGGTTGGCAAGCATTTTCTCCCTACGTACCGAAAAACACACCCCATGTACACACACAAGCATATGCCTCCAGTGCGGACACGCGCGACACACACTCACTCCACACCGCATCGGAAAACGGCAAGCTTGCTTATTGCATTTTCCTTCCACAAAAAAAGTTTTGGTGTTTATGCCGCCCCGTGTTCTCAAAGTACTTTGGCTGCTCAGTTGCATTTCACAGGAACCTAGATATCGAATCCTCGGGCTGGGGGAAGTAAACACATGGACAGTCCGAGGCGACTGCAAAAGTAGATCGGTGAAGTCCTTTGCAAAACGCCGCGCGGAGAGCAGCCCCTAACGCTCGGCTGGGCTGCCGCTGCCGCCGCTGCTCCTGCCACCATCACAATGATCAACTGCTCGCCGCCGCCGCCGCCTCCTCCTCCTCCTCTCGCTCCTCCACCTCCTCCTCCTCCTCCATGCCAGCGGAGTGATATCAGGACGCGCGAGCTCAGTAAACACGGCAGCGGCGGCGGCTGGAGGCCGTGAGACAAGCCCGGGGACACGGCGCAAAACCCGGCGCGGACTCTCCGCCGGCAGGAGCGGGCGCGGCGCGCACCGGCACCCGGCTCCCGCCTCCCTCTGCTCGTCCTCCCCGCCCCTCCCACGCCCCCAACCTCACTGCCACCCGGACTGGGAAGCCGGCGCTGCCAGAAAAGAGAAAAAGAAAGATTCTGGGGGATCTCGGGAATGAATCAACTTTTGACGCGCGCGCGCGTGTGTGTGTGCGCGCGCGCGCGCGCGCGCCTGTGTATATGTGTGTATGTGTGTGCGCGCGGACGACCGTGGGGACGCGCCTGGCTGGATTTAATTTCCTTATTCCAAACGAGGTATCAAGTGATCCCAAGTTGTTGTTATACATTTATACATTATATTGCAGAACTGTGCATGACCAGGCGGAAACATTGAAGCTTCGCAGTTGTCTGTCATCCCTATCCATGTAGAAAGAAAAAGGCAAATGAGTGGCTTGTTTTTAAAACCCAGGTAATAAGTCCTCGCTAGTAGTAACCCTGCTTGTGGACACTTGTTCAAACTCTAGGCCAGTCTTAACACACAAATGCCAAATTATGAACAAAAAGAAATAGGCAACAAAAAACTTGGAATATTATTTAATTCGCTGTACGTAATGATTGTTGCTATTAGGGCAATTATTGTTTTACTTACCCTTGGAAAAAAATTAAAATAAAGCAAGCAGAGACTTGGAGGTGAGACTAACAGTACATTTTAACATACTGTTTTGAACACTAGGTGCTAATGACAGCAGTAATTAAGGGTCCTTCGTAAATCAAGTGGAAAGATTGCAGATTTCATGGATTAGAGCTATAGGAAAAACACAGTATTTCAGTTTGTCATAACCAAAACAAAAACAAGCAAATATGCCAGGCATACTTTATAGCTAGATATATTTCTTTCTGTTTAAATGAGTTCACAATAAGTACAATTAAAATGGAAGAACAACCACAGAAAGTAATCTAAACTTTCTGTCATCTCCCCAGATATTGAGTATCAAAAAAAAAACAACCCCCCACTAACAACAACTAAGGATCAAATATAATATCCTTGAATCTGGACTTAACCCATTGCAAATACATAATTTCGAAAAAATTAAAATGGAGAAACTGTTTCTGTGATCATTAGTAGGACAAAAATCTTGATTGTGAGCTGTTAATAATAAGGCATTTTGTATTACCTCAATAAATCTTATAGAATTAGTTTTTTGGGTAAAAATACACCTCAGTTTTCTAAAATAGCCAGGAATAAAAGAACTTCGGATCTCATGCATTAGTCATGAGATCTGATTTAAACCATCTTCATTTCTTGGCATTGCAGATTAGCATAGGATGCTATTTCTAACCTCATAGTGTCAGCAATAAGAAGCTATATTTTTCTTCAATTAATCAGGTCTATATGGTGAACTATATCTTTAACATCCATTGGATTATCTGGTAAAATGGGCAGCAAAATCTTGACTGGCATGGTGTGAGGTTACCTCTAAGCAGTGAAACCAATGTGAAAGAGTATCTTTCACTGAAGTTGCCATACTTCTTCAGAGGGCTAGTTAGTTAACATACAACTTTGTGTATCATAACTAACTGCCCCTCCTTCAAGTCTGTTAGGAAATTAAACTGAGTTCTATAGCAAAAAGTCAGTTCTGATTCTAAAAACATAGAGAAAATTAGAAGAAATTTTAAGAAAAAGACATCACGAAGTGGCCTTTGTCTATTGCACATGTTCACTAAATAATATCTCTATTAATTCAGGAAACATATGGTTTCACTGCAGAGAGGAAGCTATGACTCTGCATTCACTCTCCTCTCTCTGCACTAGAGTCTAATTCTTACCCCTCCTCCTACCCCGTGGCACCTACATCACCCATACAAGACTGCAATTTGATTTACAGAGGCAGCAAGTTTGAGGGTCTTGAGCATTTCTGGAGACTTGGGTTCTAATTCTAGCTTTTTTCCTATGCCTCAGAATTTAACTTTTCACTGAGAGTTGGTCATTCTGAAAAAAAAAAATTCCAACGATAGCAGCAACATGCATTCCCGTTGAGCTGTTTACCTCTCCTATGATGAAAGGAAGCCAAAAATACACAAGAATTTGCATCCTTCCCTTTGGGGGATGAGCAGGTGGAGGGGCACATTTTGTGGCTTTACCCCAGAGCTCCCCGAAGACAAGTGGAGCTACTCTTGCACAACCACAGTATAGTTTGCTGCCTGAGTTTAGTGCATGAGTGGACTACAGCACACAAAGAAAAGCTGGCTGACTGTTCATGGGTATATGTACATACACACACACACAAGGCACCAATCTTGTATCTCGTCAAGACAGTGGGAGTGGCAGCCATGAGCTCCAAGACCGAAATGTGGGGAAAAGAAGGACGGTGAAGCTGTGTGATGGCGAATGGGGGCGGGGGGAAGGGGGGGCGAGTCTTTGAGGAAATTGACCTGTGCAGTAAGTCTTCCACTGTGACACACTTGAGGTCGGAAACCCCATCCTAACTGTGCAGGACGATTAGAAGAGAAAAGCAGGAAGTGAACAAGACTTAAGTCTTGAGCAACATAGGCAAGTTACCCTGAGTTAGAGATGTTCATCTACTCCAGTGACTTTAGAAGAAGCCAAGGCTTTTATACTGGTTACTTCTAGATTCTCATGATATCTCCTTATAAGGTTGCCAGCTTTGCTGGTCACCATCGTAAAGTACTCCTTGAAAGTCTTAGAGAAGTCCATGTTCTGGGGAAGCGATTTTAGTCCCTTCTGCCTACCAAGCACTCTGGTATCATGACCATCTTTATTTTTTACGTGAGCCTGCTACAAAGCCAAACTTCCGGATGGGAGCAATGGACACATCATGAGTGCTATTGCTCTAGAATGGCGAAGAAATCTGAGATGCCATAGCAGTGACGAGAAAGAAATTACGTGGTTGTATCCCGAGACTTTGATGATATCTCCCTGGATGCCAAGGAGAAGAAGGGCTGGATGAAGAAGTACCTGTGCCAGGTGGTCCTGAGGCTCTGCCTCTAAGCCAAAGCTGGCAGTTCTAAGAAGTTGAACCCGATTCCCTGTTCTTTAGGTCAATTCTGCGACATCCTCCCATGTCCATCTGATAGGGCTCAGTGTCTCAGAGTCAAGAAAGAGGTCTCTGTGTAGAAACTCCAGTGTATGTGCCACTTCTGCAGCCCTATTAATGTGGATCAGTAAATAGCACTGGCTTCCTAATTGTCCCCTAAAGAATACTTGGTGACCAAGGGAGACTAGGAATCCCCTGCTGCCCACCTACGGGTAAGCAAACCTTTATATGTGCCCACAGAGTGGGCCCAGGCAGTCCTGAATTACTGGCAGCAGTGGGGTGTGCCCTCAACCGTCTAACGAGAGCTATCACTTCAGTAATTCCACGAATATAGTTATGGCCTGCTTTGTGCCAGGCACTGTGGTAGACACTGGGAGTGCAGCATGACAGTGTATAGAACCCGGTCCCTATGGACCTGGAGATGATCCCACCAAGTGAAGTAAGTCAGACAGAGAAAGACAAATATCATATGATATCACTTTTATGTGGAATCTAAAAAATAGTACAAATGCACTTATTTACAATACAGAGACAGACTCACAGACAGAAAACAAACGTATTGTAGAAAGCAAACTTATGGTTACCAAAGGGGCAGGAGAGGGGAAGGATAAATTGGGAGTATGAGATTAACAGATGCACAGTACCACATATAAAATAGGCAAACACAGGACCTCTTGTATATAGCACAGGGACTACATTCAATATCTTGTAATAAACTATAATGAAAAGAATTGAAAAAAAAGAATATAGATATATACATATATATGTATAACTGAATCACTTTGCTGTACACTTGAAACTAACACAACATTGTAAATCAACTATACTTCAATAAAGAGAAAAAAAACGAAGAACACAGTCCCAACCTCAATGATGGCCAACTAGACTCAGGGCGGTAGATGCAGGGACTAATACGGGACTAACATGAAGTGGGTATGGGAACATGTAAAAGAGGCCTCAAGTGCATGCTTGGAGGTCTAAGCAGGCTTCTCCAGAACTCATGCTCAAAACTGGGTAGATGTGAGCCAAGCTAAGGTTGGTCGGGGGTACGAAGTGGGGAGCTAGGAAAGAGTGGAGCGAGGCTCTGAGACCTATTGTTTCAGCAAATCCACACTCGTTTCCTCTCACAGGAGCGTGAGTGTGAGAGGGTGTGATGAGAAATGAGTCCGAGGCTGGGAGAAAAGCAAGAGCCAGACCGTGCAAGGCCATCCAGAAGTCTAGACTCTATCCTCGGGACCAGGCTACCATTGAAAGGATTCAAGCTGATTACACTTTTTACTTTGGCAATGCAGCAGATGTATTAGTACACTGTTTTCTAGAGCGTGTTCTGAAGAACCTGGTCCTATAAGATGTTTCACCAGAAAGGTTTCTGAGTCAAGTAAGTTTAGGAGATGATCTGTACTGCATCTCTCTCTCAAAGATTCATTACCATGGGGAAGGCCGCAAGAAATCTGTCAACAAAGCATGTTTAACTTTGTTTAGCCTAGCGGTGCCAAAGTCCTGTTATCTCCCACAGAATGAAACACACTCTAGAAAGCTCTGTGTAGGAGAGAGTAAATATCGAAGGCAGTTGTAAATCTACTTAAGTTCACAATTGCCTGGGCAGGTAGTCTGTGACAAAGACCACACTCCCCTTACCATCTGCTTTGCCAGAATCACTAGCACCCAGGGTTCAAGACCCTTCCCTAACCTTAACTGGATATGTTGAATTCTGACCTTTAAGCAGTAGGGAAGCAGCAACACAAAGGCAAAAATCCCAGAAGGGGGCATTTGACTAGACTTTTTCAGCATTAGTACTTTGAGTGTCATGTTAATGTCTATCTCTGTATAATAAAACCTCCTTATTAGGGGGAAAGGTCAGTAGTTATTTAACTGAAAATCCTAACTATGTAACATCTTTAAAGATTTAGAGTTTTTTAACTTTTGAAGCATGCACTCTGTCTAGTCTAACAATTACTGGCCTCTTAGAGCTACTTTAATGAGCTCCTTCTACCTAGTAAACCAATTGTATGTAGGTGACATCCCCAAGGACAAAGGGTGTTTCAAAAGTTTGTTTCCTTAAGTATTTAAATATTCCTAACAAGACGCTGTTTACACGGACTTCCCTGGTGGCGCAGTGGTTAAGAATCCACCTGCCAATGCAAGGGACACGGGTTCAATACCTGGTCCGGGAAGATCCCACATGCCGCAGAGCAACTAAACCCATACACCACAACTACTGAGCCCGCATGCTGCAACTACTGAAGCCTGTGTTCCTAGAGCCCGTGCTCCGCAACAAGAGAAGCCACCACAGTGAGAAGCCTGTGCACCGCAATGAAGAGTAGCCCCCGCTCACCGCAACTAGAGAAAGCCCGCGCGCAGCAACAAAGACCCAACTCAGCCAAAAAAAAAAAAAAAAAAGACCCTGTTTATGTGATTAATTTTCACTTTTTAATTACAAAAGGGTTTACTTAGCTCTAGACCAGGTCATAAATTTGAGAGGAATGCGAATTAATGGGGTTTATTTTCTTGTTCATGTATTTTAATATGTATATAAGAGTTTTATGGTTATTAGGAGAAAGTTATCTAAAGTCCATGGCAGACAAATTTTTTAAAAGCCTTTCGTTCTGTTTCACATGTACCTCTATTCCCAGTGCTAAGTAGTTTGAGATAACAAGGCATCTGCCTTGAACAAGGTCTGGCTTCCATGTAAGACATTGAAGACCTCTGAAATTTGGGGAAAATATTTATAAAATCTCTTATTTATTGAGGCCTATCAGCAGCCAAATTGTTAACTTCAAAAACAATTATTTAACAAATAAAGAACTGAAAAATTGTACTTTTTTGTAGTAAACATTTACTGGTGATCAGCAATAGCCTAGGATATAATTTTAATGGTCAACAGTCACTGAAAACTTGCTCTATTGCAGGTTCTGTTATTAGGCCCCCACTTCACTGGTGAAGAAACTGAGGCACAGAAAGCTTAAGGAACTTTCCCCAAACCAGAGATGAACAGTGGCAGAGTCTGAACTTGAACCCAGGCTGTCTGACCCCCAGAGCACACACACTATTGAAGAAACACGACATTAGAAGAAGGTCCCTAAGGTTCCTTCTAATTTTAAGGGTCTACGCTTCTACGAAATTAAGATCACTGACTTTTACCCAGATCTCACTTTAACAGAAGGCTCTTGCTACAATGCTTAGGAGGGTTTCAGCTAAGAAGAAATTCTTCCAGAAGGCTGTCTTTGGCCAGGCTTCCCTCAGCCCCAGCTCTGGGTTAGTCACCTTCTTGGTGCTCTGAAAATTGTGTGCGGTTCTCTGTCTTGGCACTTACACTATCACATTATATTATAATTGTCTATCTACTTGTCTATCTCTCGCTTGTGTTCTGTTAGTCTTTGGACTTGACACAGGGCCTGGCCATGACAGAGCTCCGTAACTGCGTTAGGGAGCATGAGTAAATGAAAGAGTGAACGGTTCAGTTTACCAAAATTACAAAATGGGAAAGGGAGTTGTGACCAGTCCTGAACAGTAGTCCCGAGGAGAGGAAGACTGCACTACCATTCTGTAGAAACGATCTGAATGCAATATAAGAAAATCACAGTCAGGTGTGGCTTGTTTTTTCAAAATGTTGTTTCTCAGGGGTTTGAGGTATTCTGTAAATTGGCTTAGAGAGGTGCAGGGGTGGAAGAAAGGCAAATGGAGTAGAGCCAGCCTCTTACAGATTCTCTCAGAGCATCAGCTGTCTGTCAGCAAGGGGAATGGCTCATGTTTATTGTACACCCATGGCCATGGTCAGATATTAGGCAAGGCTTTTCCTGTGTTAACCAACTTAATAATCCCAACAACCCTAGGAGGTATGTAAACTAGAATTGTCCCAAATGTGCTCTAACATGAATTCAACTACATGCTCTCAGTTTTGTGTGTATATGTATATTCCATCTCTTTCTTCTGTGCTCAGAAATGAAAAAGGGAGGGAGGGAAGTTGCTCAGAATCAGTAGAGGAATGTAATACACCATGCATATTTATTTCACTTCATGGATGGTGTAAGGGTTTTAAGGTGATTACAACTACACACTTGAGAGAGATGTAACTCCACCATCTTATTATCCCCATTTTACAGATGAGAAAATGGAGGCTTAAAGAGCTTACATAACTCATATCCAAATCAACTCCAAAGCCTCTGTCTTATGCACCTGTCTGAATTCAACTTTGTGTTTTGTTGTTGGTGGTGGTGGTTGTGTCTTGGAGCCCTTCTGTTGCTGCTATTGTCACCCATCCAGCAAATATTTATTGACTATTGACAAGTCCTACGTTAGGCGCAAGGGATGCATACTTGAACAGAAACATTTTCCTCCCCGGAGGAGCTTAATAATCTAGTGGAGAGAAGGAAAGATAAATCATACAACAGGCTAACATAATTGTAGTCAGCTCTTGACTGACCAGAGTTTGAGGGAGTCATAGGAATGGGTTTGTCACAGTTAAGACAAAACCTGTGAGAAGGGGATTGGAAAAAAACATTAGATTAACCTAAGCTTAGTTAGAATGACAGCCAATATTAAGGGAAGGTTTACCGTTCTACTCATGCCATTCAAAAGGTAAAAAAATAATAAGATACAACAGTTTAAGTATACAAAACATCACTTTCATTGTCTGATGAAAAATCGCCCAAAGCTATCTGCTTAATGGTTTAATATTGCCTGTTCCTCAGCTGAACGCTCCCTTTTTAACACTGGAACAAAGCCTAAGCAACATCAGTTTGTCTTTGAGCAAACTGCATTCTTCACTGTCACTCTAGTAGACAGTCTAGGTCAGCAGTTTTTAAGCCACGTTGAGCCCTAAGAATTCCCTGGGAGGGGCCTCAGGGGCTGGGCATGGTGGGGAGAGGAGTTGGTTGGTTCTTGGCCGCTCTTCAACTCAACTCAAATTGGAGTAAGATTGCCTTTGAAGAAAAGGTTCCACAGCTAAAAAGTGTTTGAAAATAGTTTTATGTTTCATCTTGTTTTGCTGGCAAACTCTCCTTCTCTCCCCAACCCAATCTTCGTCCTCCATCACACACATACTATCATTTCACTCTTCTTGATGTCACCAAATTCTGGTTCACATTGGCTCGGAATTGGTTAACTTTGGCTCCGAAATTTAGTGATCCGCTTGTTAATGTCAGCTTCCTCAAATTTCTCTTCTTTTCTCTGAGCTGGGCAGGTATAAGGATGACCTAACTAAGTGTGCGACGAGGTGGAGAAAACCGTATTGTCTAGAAATACATTGGGGGAGCACTGTGCATGTTTAGAAGGCATGCTAGCATCATTTGCCTGGTGTAGTGGTGGGGTGGGGTTTGCGAGACCCTAGAGTCACGCAAAGGTAGACGGTGGATAATCTGCCTGCTAAGAAGCGTATGTCCTGGTACCACAAGGGTTTTGTCTTACTGATTGGGGTACACAAGTTTGGGACTACGGAGGGGGAACAGCTACTAAGGATGGAACCTCTTTTGCTACCCCCAGTTTCTTCTTCGAGTAAATGCCAAACAAAGTGATTTCAAGGTCCACCAAATGATTAACCTATCCAGGCATCCACATACCTTGGTCCAGTCATGACTCTGGTTATACGTTGGCTTTTGGAGAGGCCAGAAAATCATCGAATGTGAAATGTGACCATTTTAGGATCAGTGTATTAGTTAGCGCCTGTGAGATTTAAAACAAAGGTCTCA
The DNA here is from genome assembly GCF_965194825.1 of Balaenoptera physalus. Classification (NCBI taxonomy): domain Eukaryota; kingdom Metazoa; phylum Chordata; class Mammalia; order Artiodactyla; family Balaenopteridae; genus Balaenoptera; species Balaenoptera physalus. Next base: position 27,253,196 of record NC_138884.1, read on the forward strand.
GCTTTGGCTGCCACGCTTTTCATTTCTTCTGCATCCCCTCCTGCCAATTCTCTGTTAAAGAAAAATCTTCAGCATGGGAGAAGGAAAAAGCCTGTAATACCTCAGGTGCCATAAGGAACAGACGAGGCATAGGGCTGAAGTGATGGCCGCTCAGACAGGGGAAGTTTATTGATCCAGTTCTGCTCACCAGCCGTGGATTAGTCACTGACAGATGTTGCAAAAAGACAAGAAGGAAAGGCTGATTGGCAAGGGTCAGGGTCACCCAACCTTAAAGTAGAAGCAACATGGCATCTGTTGGTTAAAATAAAGTTCCAGCCATGGACATTATACAGATCTGTAGTCATTAAAAACTTTTGGGTTTTTTTTGACACAAGCACTGTTGTTTTTTTTAAACTATGTTAATCTCCTTAAGTACTGTTGCTTTTGGCTTCTCAATTACCATGCACATGTCATCTGGTAACAGAACACCTTTATAGCTTTTCAAACCCTCCTACCTACATTCTCAGCCCATGAAGTTAGCAGTGGGGCAGGGAGACGGAACGTTCCCTGGTTGCAGGGGCATGTTGGTCACCCAGATCACCTTCCTCTTGACCACAGTGATTGATGCAAAGATGGACGTGTGACTCGGACTGGTCCAATTAAAGCTCTCTCTGGGAATTTTGCTGGAAATGCCAGAAAAGGAACATTTTTCTCCTCCAGGAATCATGGAAGTTAAGGACCGTAAATGCCTGGAGCTGCCTGGGGCCAGCTTTGATATAGCAAAGACAAAGCCTATTTGAAAATAAAGCCAACTCAGAGGAAAACAGAGCCAAGAAATGGAGAGTCCTCGTGACACCATTTCTGTCCTGAATCCAGGTGGGCCTACGGCCAAGATGCCCTAGAAGTTTCAATTATATAAGCCAATAATTCTCCCTTTTCTTACATTTTCCTCCCTCCCTTCCTTCCTTCCTTCCTTCCATTCTTTCAACTGTGTGTGTGTGTGTGTTATAATTGAAATATCTATCAATTAGGGACTGGCTAAATAAATTATATAATATCCAAACAATGAATTATATGCAATAATTTAAAGGATTCATATATTATTGCACACATGAATTATCGCATTACTTATCATAGCAAAAAAAAAGTGAAAACCACTATTGGGGGATGGGAAAACTATATTATATCCATATACTCAAATAAGCAACTGTTAAAAATGAGTCATATTCAGCTATATTGATTGACATTTAAAAATCTTTATGACATATAATTGATTTTCAAAAGCAGTTTATAAAAATGCTCTTATTTTATAAAGTTATGTAATTTTGTGTATATAAATCTAGCAAACTCTAGAAAGCTAGTTATTCATCATTATTTTGGGATTTTAGGTGCTTCCTACTATCATTTATTCTTTTCTTTATTGCTTTAATTGTATGCTTATATAATAAAGAGAGAAAATGAAAACTTTCTATTTTCTAGAAAGAAAGAACAATAGAGAAAGGAAAGGAAGGAGAATCTGAAGAGAAGGAAGAATGGGAGTGTCTGTAGTCTGAAGTTTGCCTAAATGATTTCGGAAAAGATTCAAGGAATAGGTGATATCATCTCATGAATCTTTAAAAAATATTTTCCAGATGGACAGATGAGGAAAGGGCATCCAGAAAGATGAAACAGCAAAGGTGAAGGGGTTCAGAAAAATGAGAAACCATGATGTCTTAAGAAATACGTTTTCTGATATAGCTAAATCAGTGTTGGTAAATTAGCATTTAATCTTAAAAACTAGGGCAGGATCAATTAAAGTCGATGTTAATACAAGGAATTTCATATCAGGATTGCATATGGGATGCACAGGGAAAAGAAAAGTACTGCATCTCAAGGACACAGGTCTATGCACCCAGTTGCTTGAGTACATCTCTCCTTTGAGGTCTAATAATACCTCCAACTTAACATGTCCAAAGCAAAACTCTTGATTTCCTCTCCAAATCTGCTTCTCCTCCATAGTAGTAAATTTCATGTGTCAACTTGATAGGGCCACGGGGTACCTGGATATTTGGTCAAACATTATTCTGGGTGTTTCTGTGAGACTGTTTTTGGATGAGATTAACATTTAAATCAATAGACAGTGAAGCAGATTGCCCTCCCTAATGTGGGTGGGCCTCGTTCAATCAGTTGAAGGCCTGAGCAGAACAAAAAGGCTGACCCTACTGCAAATAATAGAGAATTCCTCTTGCCTGACTGCCTTCAAACTGGGACATTGGATTTCTCCTGCCTTCACACTGGAACTGAAACACATTGGCTTTTCCTAGGTCGTGAGCCTGCTGGCCTTGGGACTGGAACTGCACCATTAGCTCTCCTGGACCTGCAGCTTGCCGACTCACCCTGCAGATCTTGGGAACTGTCAGCCTCCATAATCACATGGACCAGCTCCTAATAATAAATCTCTCTCTCTCTCTCTCTCTATATATATATATATATACATGTATATATATGTATATATGTGTGTGTATATATATATACACACACATATATACACACGTGCTATTGGTTCTGTTTCTCTGGAGAGTCCTAATATATTCTTCCTTTCCAGTGTCCCAGTAACAGAAGAAATGGCAAAATCAATCTACCAGTGCCTTGGTAATAAAAACCTTGGGGTCATCCTTGACCGTCCTCCTCTCACACCTAAGATTCAGCCCAAAGCAAACCATGTCAGCGCCACATTTAAAATATATCCAGAATCTGACCACTACTTATTTTCCTCCTGTTACCATCATGGGCTAAACCTCTGTCTTCCCTCACCTGGACAAATGCAACAGTGTCCTAACTGGTCTTCCTGCTTCTGCCCCTGCCCCTTTACAGACAAGTATCCACACAGCAGCCTGACTGTTCCTTTTCAAATATGTCAGTCAAATCTTCTCATTTGGGGTGAAATCCAAAGTCCTCACCGTGGCCTGCAAGCTCCTGCAGGGTCTGGCTGCTCCTTCTACCTCACTGGCTCTGTCTCCTGCCACTCCTTGTTCACTCTGCTTTCTGGCCTCCTTGCCTCTTTTCCTTCTTCTTCTTTGTTTTAATAAGCCAGAAATTCCCTCTCTTGAAATGCTCTATTCCCAGGTATCCATAGCGTCTTGCTAACTCCCCTCAGGTGTGTCCCTCAGAGACCTTCCTTGCCAACCTGTGTGAAATAATCCTCCCCCACCATCTTATCCTTTTTTGAGTCATGTTTTGCCACCAGGCACACAGTACATCTTATTTTATTTATCTTCCGTGTCCCCTTCTGGGATGTGAGGCCCATGAAAGCAGACAATTACTTTGTTTCTCTATCTTCTGCACGCGGAGCAGAGGCTGGCACCTGGGAGGTACTCAATACCTGTTTGTTGATGAATGAATGAGGTTTCCTTCCATACACTGAAGGAAACAAGATACTTTTGATGTAGTAACAGCTAACATTTATAGATTGCATACTATATATTGGGCACTAGGCCACGCTTCTGATATAAATTAACTCATTTTTCCCCACAACTCTAGCATTTTCTGAATGAGGAAGCTGAGGCAGAGGTAAATCTACCAAAGTCACACAGCTGATAAGGGATGGAGCCTGGCTTCCAGCCCAGGCCAACTCAAGAGGCCATGCTTAACCATTCAAAATATACTTCTTGCAAATTCATTAAGAGACACTGAAGAACAGCAAGGATTGAAAAAAGGCGTATTCCCTAAATTTATTTTCCAGGGATAAAAATATTTCCTGCTACATAGTATCTTCACCAGTTTACAACTAAACAGCACAGCATGCTGAGAGTAAACAGACAGTAGAAAGCTTTGGACGCTCGCAGTTTACACTGTGACACCTCTGAAGCAATTTGGGAGAGACTAACAAAGTAACAGCAAAGACTTGTTTGAAAACCTTTCTTGGGTCAAGCATACCTTGTAAATTTGGTAGGAGCTTTACAAACCCACTTGAAGATGCTGGCAGTCCTTTTTACCCTCGTGAATTTATCCTTTTGTGTATCCGGCCAATATTTACTAAGTACCATTAGGTGTCAGGCACAGTTCTAGGCACAGGGGGTATAGAAATACCTTCTTTCATAAACTCTCATTTCCACCTGTAACAAAATTGAGCTTATAGTGATTTGGAGCTAAACTCTGTAGTCAGAGACACATGGGTACAAATCCCAGCCCTGCTGTTACTGGCTACGTGATCTCTGACCAGTCATATAACTTGTCTAAATCTCAGTTTCTTTGTTTATAAAATGGAGGCAATATCGATTATGAGATCTACCACACCAGTTTACTAGATGGATTAAATAAGATTGCTTGGGGACTTCCCTGGTGGCACAGTGGTTAAGAATCTACCCGTTAATGCAAGGGACACGGGTTCGAGCCCTGATCCGAGAAGATCCCACATGCCGCGGAGCAACTAACCCCTTGTGCCGCAACTACTGAGCCCGCGTGTTGCAACTACTGAAGCCCGCAAGCCTCGAGCCCATTCTCTGCAACAAAGAGTAGCCCCCACTCACCATAGCTAGAGAAAGCCCATGCGTAGCAACAAAGACCCAATGCAGCCAAAATAAAAAAAAAGATTGCTTGATACACACTAAATATTTGGCAATATACTACCTGTAATGGTGATCTCTGTGATTCTGAGTATGGTTTTGCACGAATGATGACCTCAGAGTGTTGTAGGTGTCTCTTCATTTAAGGGACAAGAGTTTGATGGAATTTTAGTGTCTTGAAAGAGTGCAGGTTTAGTCAAGATTGTCAACCAGAGTGCTAAACTTTGTGATGAAGTCCACTCACAATTAGACATCATAATAGAACTATTAAAAGAACTCTGATTCACTAATTTGTTCGTTCTTTTTTCCTTCTGGGGCTATCTGGGAAAGCTGCCCATTTGCAGAGAGCTCCTTTGGCTATCTTCCTTTGCCTTTCAAAGCCCTCAAAAAAAGTTCTTAAGTACCCCATAATGGGTCCAGGAGATTGTTGATTTTGTTTGTAACATGTCAGAAGTAACAATTTTTATACTATTAATAGAGTCACTATGAAGTGTAAGGGATATCTCAGGTGGTTTCTGAATGGACCAAATATTTGTATGTATTTATAGACCCTTCTGCCTTCATGGGCATTAGACCAGGAGTTAGGAACCATAAGTTCTAATCCTAGACCTGATACTAGTTAACTGCTTGATTTGGACTTCACTGGTGCTTTGTTACCCTATCTATCTGTATCAGAACGTTAGTGTCTACATCATCTTCCAAATCTAAAATTCTACAATCACCCATAAATAAAACTCATCAGCAAGAAATCTACCCTACTTGGTACTTGGAACTGAATATGAGAATATAAGGACTTACAAAGGAAAGGATAAGCACAGGGGCTCTTGCATTTCATGTTGTAAACACTGCTACAGCCATAAAACAGGATAGTAATAAGGGTTAAAGTAATAATATACATCTTTTTTGTTTTAAGTATAAAGATATGCAATAGTTACATTCATTTCCTTAAAAAAAAACAGACGTTAAAAACTTATTTGAAAGCACAAATGCTAACATAGCTAATACCATGTACAAAAAGTTGAAAACGAAAGCTTTCCTTGCCCATTGTTCAGTGACTCTAACCAACCCCACAGCATATTTAGTTAGAATCGATATTAGATTTGAGATTCAGTCCAGACCAGCACTTCAGAGGAGGCTGATCTTCACGAGGAGCTATCATCCAGCACAGAACTTTTTGAAGGCTTTAGAGTCCTTTGAGATAAAAGGGACACTTTCAGGCTGAACTCCTGAAGAAACAGAATTAATAAAGTGTCCTAGCTTAAAACCATTTTACCCTTGGGAGACAGTAAAGCTCATCCAGGACAACTGGCTGTATTTTGCAGACTGAAAGGGACCAGTGAGTAAATGCTTCGGTGCTAGTATCCTCTTGGCAAGGAAAATGTTTCCTAACATTCCTTCTGATTCTCTGAAAAGTTGGATGCCTTTGCATAGAAGAATGAGTTTGCTGGGCTTTCCAAAGGGAGTTCGGAGACAGGTTGTCAAAATCGTGCCTAAGCCAGTAATGTTCTGAATCCGTTGGGCTCCTAATTACTGTCCTCTGTGAGCCAGGCAAATTAACCTGGGCCCATTGCACTGCCTGAGAAGAAATAAGGAATCCGTTAAAAAAAAAAAGGGAGGGGGTACTGTATTTTTGCATGCCTGTTACCCTTCAGTTTGATTTTCCTGGGAATTTGTGTGCAGTGTGAGTATTTTTGTTGCAGACACATTTTTGATTCCCTGAGCTTGATGAAATAGGGAGCTAAGTAGAAAATAAGACATTTTAAGAATCCTTGTCATTGCAGTGGAGTAATTTTTACATAAAATAGGCACTTGGTTCATGAAAATTATAGCTAAATAAAATAGAATGAATTTAAGGCATTCACCCTCCTGAAGATTTAGCTGGTCAAGGTCCTGAATTTTCCTTACCTCACTGCATGGCTACGGATATTTACACAACTGAGTAGTTATTTATAGAAACTACCACCACCAGCAATAATGAACATCCTCAAGAACACGTAGATATGAAAAAGAACTGATTAGGAATTTTGGAAAAAGGCACTCTTTGAAATTAAAAATCTCAATAGATGGGATAGTCTAGATTGAAATCAGCCAAAGGGAGAGTTGGAAAAAAGTGCCGAGAAATTCACACAAAATGCAGCACCTGGAGACAAAAACTACTTAAGAGAAGTTAAAGAGTCATGAATAATAGATGGAGAAGCTCCAAAACAAATATTTAGGAGTTCCAGGGGGAAAATAGATGAAAGACAAAGACAGGAACAACATTTGAAAAGATGAGACTGCGAAATTTCCAGGATTGAAGACATGTCCTCAGGCTGAAAGTTCACAGCATAAATAAAAATAAATCCATATTGTAGGAAAACTGTAAAAACATCAAGGGCAAATAGAACAATCCTAAAAGCTACCAGAGAAAAAAGACAGGTTGCCTACAGAAGAATAACAGCTGGGCTGGCAGCCCACTTCTCATCAGCATTGATAGATGAAATAATTATCCAGACTGCTGAAGGAAAATAATTTCCCATCTAGCTAGATTCTCATGCCAAAACTAAACTAGCATTCAAAAGAGAGACAAAATAAAGATATTTCACCCATGGGAAGTTTACCCCTCGTAGATCCATTAAAGGATTAACTTGAATTTAAAGAAAAGAGCCTTGGGCTTCCCTGGTGGTGCAGTGGTTGAGAATCCGCCTGCCAATGCAGGAGACACGGGTTCGAGCCCTGGTCTGGGAGGATCCCACATGCCGCGGAGCAACTAGGCCCGTGAGCCACAACTACTGAGCCTGCGCGTCTGGAGCCTGTGCTCCGCAACAAGAGAGGCCGCAGTAGTGAGAGGCCCGCGCACCGCGATGAAGAGAGGCCCCCGCTTGCCACAACTAGAGAAAGCCCTCGCACAGAAACGAAGACCCAACACAGCCAAAAATAAATAAATAAATAAGTAAATTTAAAAAAAAAAAAAAAAGAAAAGAGCCTCATAATAATAATTATAACAATAGCTAACACTTTACATGTATCAACTATTTTTAATCCTCACAATAATACTATGAGGTAGATAAATTTTTAACCTCATTTTAAAGTGAGGAAACTGAGGTACAGAAATATTAATGCCTCCCAGCTAGTAAGAATGAGGTTTGAACTAGGTGGGCTGGGAAGATATTGGATGAAAGAAATAATAATAAGCAAAGAAATTGACAAAATAAGTGGATATATCTTAATTAACCACTGACTGCAATAATTAACTTTTTTACTTAAAAAAAAGAGGAGAAACTAAAACTCTATATAATAATAATTTCAGGAGTTGTTCTGTAAGTGGCTAAATCTTGCCAAGACCCTCAGTGTGTTTAGGAGAATGGTGGTAAAGAATAACTTAAAATTTTTAATGAAAATTTATTGTTACATAGTTAAAAATATAGGGGTAACAACAGCAAAGATAGAAATGTAATTTATAGTTTCAAAATAAGCAGAAGAATATTTAATGGAGTAAAGGCATTTACCAATTCAGCAGAAAACAAGAAGAAAAATTATAAAAAGGGAAAGAAAACAAAATAAAGACAGTAGTAAAGATATGTTCAAATATATCACTAATCACAATAAACAATTGTGAAATGAAATTTAATTGTTAAAAGAATTTACTAATGTATTGTATTTTTTTAATTAGCCAAAAATTCTATTATCCAAGTTTTGCATCTGCCTCCTACAGATTAGTATCATTTTAATCGATGATATATTGAGAACATTCAAGAGGTGTATCCTGCATTATTTATTTAAAAAACCCATATTTAAAAACCGAGATGTGTGTTTACATACCCATTATGATAAGGGAAATTATAAACCAAACAGATGGATATTTATAAAAACTGATATTTCAGGAAAGGACTTGAAGTAAGAAGTCCTTTCCAACTCCTTCTTTAATTGGAGAACAATTATTTCAGAACTACATGTTTCCTAATGGTAGTCCAGAGTAAGTCAAAGGGAAAACATTTAGCAATCTTAAATCTTTTACCTCCTAAAATTTTAGAAGGATAGCTATCAGAATGATTTTCCAATCAACATTATAGGAAATCTTCTAGTTGATAAAAGGCCACACGTCTACATACTTCTTAAAAGTTGAATGACTTTTTAATGTATCCAGATGAGATCCAACATTTAACATATTGAATCAGAAGGAATAATTTTTATTGTCCATATACTGTATGAATATGAAATTAAACTGTAATTCTCCTTGATCAATACTGTAGATTCCATGTCATGATTAATTCCAAGAAAACAAATTTCTGCATCTTCTGTGAAAACTACTTTTCAATTGTAACAATGTTCTCAGAAAGTTTTCAGGTTGTCATTATCTTTCCTTTTGGATGGCAAAGTGCAAAAGATTCCTGAACAAATAGCCTGCACAGAGAGAGCTTCCTGTAACTACCGCCACAATCAGGAGAGAAAACTGTACCATCACCACAAGGCTCCCTCCTGCTACCCACCCTTCCCTAACCCCTGGCAACCACTAATCTTTTCTCTATCTCTATAATTTTGTTATTTCAAGAGTGTTACGTAAATGGCAATCATTCAGTATGTAACCTTTTTTTCTTACTCATCATTATTCCCCTGAGTTTCATCCAAGTTGTTGCGTTTATCGATATTTCATTCCTTCTATTGCTGAGTACTTGCTTTGGCATGGATATACCAGTTTGCTTATCCATTCACCCATTGAAGGAAAATTGGATAGATTCCAGGTTTGGGCTATTATGAATAAAGCTGCTATGAACATTCATGTACAAGTTTCTGCATGAACATAAGTTTTCATTTCTCTGTGGTAAATGCTCAGGAGTACAGCTGCTGAGTCATATGGTAAGTACATGTTTACTTTTAAAAGAAACTGCCAAACTATTTTCCAGAGTGGCTATACCATTTAACATTCCTACCAGCATTGTATGAGTGAACCAGTTTTTCTGCATTCTTGTCAGCATTTGGTGTAGTCACCATTTTTAATTTTAGCCATACAGGTAGGTGTTAGTGACAACTCAATTGCGGTTTTAATTTACATTTCCTTAAGGGCTGATGAAGTTGAACATCATTTAACGGGCTTACTTGCCATCTCTGTATGTTCTCTTTGAGTGTTGGTTCATGTCTTTGGCCCATTTTTCTAACTTGATTGTTTACTTACTATTGTGCTTTAAGAATTCTTTATATTTTCTAGATACAAATCATTTGGCCAGTATGCGTTCTGCAAATATTTTCTCCCAAGTTGTAATTTTTCTTTTCAGCCTTTTAAGAGAGTCTTTCCCAGAAATACAGTTTTTACTTTTAATGGAGTCCAAATTATTAGCTTTTCCTTTAGGGATTTGTGCTTTTGGTATCAAATTTAAGAACTCTGCCTAACTGTACATCACAAAGATTTTCTCTTATGTTTTTTCTAAATATTTATAGTTTCGCATTTTACATTTAAGTCTATCATTCACTTTGAGTCCATTTAGTTAATTTTTGTATACAGTGTTAGGTTTAGGTGGGTTTTGCTTTTTTGTTTGTTTTGTTTTGTTTGCTTATGGATCTCCAGTTGGTTCAGCCCATTTGTTGGAAAGGCTATCCTTCCTTCGCTGAATTGTTTTTGCACCTTTGTCAAAAATAAGTTGAGCATATTTGTGTGGGTCCCTTTCTGGGTTCTCTATTCTGTTCCACTGATCAGTGTGTCTGTTCCTCTATATATGCCACAATAGTCTTGATTACTGTAGCTACATATGTCTTGAAATCAGGTACACTGACTCTGCCTACTTTATTCTTTTTCAAAATTGTTTTAGCTATTCTAGTTCCTTTGCCATTTCACATAAATTTTAGAATAATCTTAACTATGTCTACAAAAAAATCTTATAGATATTTTCATAGGAATCGCATTAAATTTATTTATCGATTTGGAAAATTGACATCTTTATTATGTTGAGTCTTCCAATCCATGAACACAGGAATGTTTCTTCATTTATTTAGATCACCTTTGATTTCTTTCATCAGCATCTTGTAATTTTCATCATACAGATTCCATACATTTTTGTTAGATTTATACTTGAATATTTAATATTCTTTGGAGCAACTGTAAATGGTTTGCATTTAAAAAAATTTTTGTTTCCACTTGTTTACTGTTAGTATGTAAAAATGCAGTTGATTTTAGCTTGTTGATCTTATGTCCTGTGAACCTGTTGAACTCACTTATGAGTTCTCGGAGGGTTTTTGTTGTTGATGGTGGTAGAAACCTCCAAATTTTCTAGGTATACAATCCTGTTACCTGAAAATAGAGGCAATTTTATCTCTTTTAAAAGTTGTATTTTTTAAAAGTTAAGTTCTTTGCTTCTTTCAAGATACATGGCTTAAAAAGATTCTGAAAATTTGAAAACAAAGAATGAAACAAGATACACCAGGCAAATACACACACAAACACACACACACACATATACACAACAGATGGTAGAGAGTTAATAACACCAGAAAAATTAGAATATAAGCATTAATAAAGATAAAAATGGGACACTACATAATATAAGTATCAATCCACCAAGAATACATAATTATCATGAACTTCTGTGCAGCTAACAACATGGTCTCGACATTAGTTAAGCAAAAACTGACAATTATAAGGACAATTCTGCAAAATATAGTGGGTAATTTGAACACACTTACATTAAAAATGAATTGATCAACCAGAACAAGATTACAAGAAAATAAAAATTTGAAAAATAAAGTTATCAAGTTTGAGTTAATATATGTGCATAAACATACACACATCTTATATCCAACTAATAGAATAAAGCTTTTAATTTCAAGTACTAGTGGAACTTGTAAAAAATGGACCATCCAAATGAGGTTCCAGATTTCAAAGTAAAGTGTCCATATAAACCACAATCTCTTGTCATGGTACACTTAAATTAGAAACCAACAATAAAAAGGAAACCTAAAAGGCACATATGTTTGAAATATTAAAGATACACTTCAGTAATCCAATGATTAAGTAGGAAATCACAATGGAAATAATAAAATATTTAGAAATAAAAACTATGAAATTACCACCTGTCAAAAACTGAGATAGGCTAAAATGGTATTTTAAAGATGAATTGTAGCCTTAAAATTCCTTTATTAAAAAGATATGAAAACTGAAAATAAGTGAGCTAGAGGAATACAGCAAACCTGGATAGAGTAAAAAGGTAGGAAATAATAACAATAAAGCAGAAGTTAATAAAATATCAATAGAAAACAGAAATAAGAGAAAGGCAAGCAAATTCAAAATCTGCTCTTTTGCTATTTTATTTATTTATTTATTTTTGGCTGCGTTGGGTCTTCATCGCTGCGTGAGGGCTTTTCTCTAGTTGCGGCGCGCAGGCTTCTCATTGCGGTGGCTTCTCTTGTTGTGGAGCACGGGCTCTAGGAGCATGATCTTCAGTAGTTGTGGCACGCGGGCTTCAGTAGTTGTGGCTCACGGGCTCTAGAGCACAGGCTCAGTAGTTGTGGCCCACGGGCTTAGTTGCTCCGCAGCATGTGGGATCTTCCTGGACCAGGGCTCGAATCCGTGTCCCCTGCATTGGCAGGCGGATTCTTAACCACTGCACCACTGGGGAAGCCCTCTTTTGCTATTTTAAATCTAATTTTTGGATTAGATATATCATTCATATTGTTCAAAATTTTAAATGTATGAACTAGTATGTAATTAAAACCTTACTTTCCATTTCTTTTACTTTGCCATCCAATTTCCCTCCCACAGACAACAAGTATTATCTTCTTTCTTATCTTTCCAGTGATAACTTGTACATGAAGCCAGTATACATAGATAGTAGCCCCTTCCTTTTTTTAGCTCTGGTAAACAGGATGTATTTTTCAGATCTTTAGCAAGACTAACATAAGAGAGAGAGAGAAGACACAAACAATATTGGGAATGAAAAAGAGGACATAACTATGTATATGGTAGAGATTCTAAACATCCTAATTAAATAATATGCCAATCACTTTTCATATGTATGCCAATAAAGTAGAAAACTCAAATGAAATAGATGATTTTTCAGAAAAATATAAGCTACCTGGATCAGTCAGTGTTCAGTCAGGAAAACAGAGACTCTCCAGGTAGTCCAATAAAAGGGATATATTACAGGAGATTCGCTTCAAAAGGAAAACTTCAAAGTGAAACAGCAGGTGGTGAGCCAACACTGAAATTAGTCCCATCAGGAAGTTATTACTACCGCTAAGGCTGGAGGGACCAAGTGGGGCAGTTGGCATTACTGGGGGGTAAGACCCAGAATCACCAGTGGGAGCTGGATTTGTGACAGGGGGCTGGGAGGGAGCTGGACCATGGGGAAAAAGTGGGAGCTGGAACCCCAGGAGAGACAGACACTGCCGGAGGCGGAGAGAGAAAGGAAAAACATCTGGGCTTCCCTCTTCCTCCTGCCCGATAGTCCTCTGCTAGGGCTCACCATTGACCAAAACTAGCTAATTGCATAGGAAATCTCAGTCATGTGGTTTGCAGCAGGAAGACAGAGAAATGATCTGAGAGCAAATAGGAAAGAAATTACAGTCTTAAAATTGACTCAAGAAGAAAAAACCCCCCAGCAACAGTAAACCTGCAACCATCTGCAAGTAAAATATTCTCTCTACCCTACCTAATCTCCTAACCTCCAAAGACCTTGGACCCAGACAGTTTGATAGGAATGAAAACAGATAATCCTAATATAATAGAAATATTTTGAAAAACTGAAGGAGTGGAAAAGCTACCCAAGTCATTTTATGAAGCTAGTATAAGTTTGAAATTACAACTAGAAAGGGAGAGCATAAGAAAAGATAATCATAAAAACAACTGTATCTCATGTATAAACATAGGAAAATCCTACGTAAAATAAGAACAAAAATTGAATTTTACATATATATGATATATCATAATTAAATGGAATTTCCCCATCATGCAAGGATGTTTCAACATCATAAAATATATGAATGTAATCAGCATTGTCAGATTGAAAAAGCAAAGTCATTCTCAACAGGTGCAAAAAAAATGTTGGGGATGAAATTAAACATTTAAGATTTTTAAAATCTTAGTAAATTATAAATAGAAGGGAATTCCCTTCATCTTATTTCTAGAGTCACTGTTTCCACTCTATCACCTAATATTTTCTCCTCAACCCAACTAAATCAGTCTATAACTATCACCATTTTCACCACCAAGTTTAATGGAAAATTATTATTTTGGTCTCTCGGCAGCTTTTGACACAAAGGATCTCTCCCTCCTTCTTGCAATACTCTCCTCCCTTGGCTACTATGACCCTATGGTCCTGATTTTCCTCCTGGATCAGTGGTCATCCATTCTCATTCTTATTCACTGGTGCCATCGTATCTTTCTGGTACGTAAATTTTGAAGTTCCCTGGAGTTCAGCCCTCCATCCTCTTTGTTTTCCCTCCTCTCTTTACACTTGCCATCCTGATGATCTAATTCATTCCTGTGACTTTATATACCATGTGTTCACTGATATGCCCAAAGGCATATCCAGCCCCAACTCCCTGGTTGACATTCATTGAATGTAACATAAGTATCTCAAACCTAACTTGTCCAAAGCAGAACTCTTGGTTTCCCTTTTTCTTTTGCCAACGCACAACCTTTTCCTCTCCAGGGACTTCTTCACTCTGTAAAGGCAACTTCATTTACTGTTGCTCAGGCCAGATCTGTAGGGTCATTCTTGACTGCTCTCCTTCCATCTACCAGACATCCAACTTCTCATTACACCTTGTTGGCTCCATCTTCAAATAAACCCTTAATCCAAGCAGTTCTTACTACCTTCACAGCTATCCACACGGTGAAAGCCAGCATAATCTCTTACACAATTGATTGTAACTGTCTGCTGCCAACTGGCCTCTCAGCTTCCACTCTTATTCCCTGTAGTCACTTCTGCCAACAGCAGCCAGAGAGAACTTCTTAAAATGTAATCCCATTCAAATTGTGTCCCTTCTTGTGACTTCTCAAAGCCTCCTGTTGGTACTCAGAGTAAGTTCCAGTCTTCTTGCCATCAGCTACGTGGCCTGACAATGCTACCTCAGTGACTCATCTCCCACTGCTATTCTCCCTGTGTGTTTCCTTCTGTTTACACTGCTTCTCATCTGCTTCTTAGACATACTAGGCTCATGCCTAACTCAGGCATTTCTTTCATTGCCCACTGCATGGACTGCCTTTCTTCCAGATCATCACATGGCTTTTGATGCTCAGCCAGATTCCCTTCAGAGGGTTTCGCTACATCAACTTGTAGACTCTCAGTGGACAGCCTGCAGTGGATGGCCTCTTCCACCTTAGCTGAAGAAAGCCACCCTGTTGATGGCCATACCACTTCCCGGGATAGCTGCATCTAACATCTGATCCTTGCAAGGTTGTAAAGGCAAAGTTCCCTTGCCCCTACTTACTCTACCCCTTGGATGGGGTCATGGTAGCTTAGAGGCCCCTATTGAAATGGGCAAGGCTGTTGCTGGACCTGCACTGCAGCTCCGCTTCTCCTTCTGCCCACTCTTCTCTCCTTCTCCTCCCTTCCTAATATACGCTCCGTGCGCTGAATTCCACCTCAGAGCCTGCAACACACAGCCCAACTCACTTATTCAGTTCTCTGCTCACGTGTTAATTTCTCAGAGAGGCCTTCTCTGAATACCCTATCTAAAATAACCATTCCCTTATAACTCTTTATTTTTCTACATATCGTGTATCAATTCCTGAATGTGTGTGTGTGTGTGTGTGTGTGTGTGTGTGTGTGTGTTTCCCTCTGTATCTTGTAAGCTGCATGAAGGACTTTTTGTCATATTCACCACTCTGTCCCCATCACTTAGAAAAGTTCCTGGCACAGAGGAAGCTCTGAATAAAAATGTGCTGAATGAAAGTCTCAGTAAACCTGATGATAGACATCAAATATAAAAAACAATAGAAGCCATTTTCTTAACTGTGCAATTTTAGAACTTTAAAGTAAGGAGAAAAACACGGATACCTGATACTACCCCACTCTTCAACAATAAGATGAAAATAATGATTAGAGGAACAAGAACTGGAAAGAAAGAGACAAAATTATCTTTATAGGTAAACTATATGATTGTCAACCAAAGAAATACAAAAAAATGTGCTCAGACAATTGGTTAGAACTAATAGGAGAATTTGGCTTACGCCAGTAAGATCAAAGTACAGCTCTATGGCATTTCTATAAACAAGTAATAATTAATCTGAAAACATAATAAATGAAAGAATTTATAAGGGTAATAAAAACTATAACTACTTAAGAATAAGTCTAATAAAAGTGTATAAGACTTTTTGAAAAAGTTTTCAAAAAATTTATCGATGAACACGCAAGAAGACTTGGAAAAAATGGAGTGAAATGCTATGATCATGGATAAGAAGACTTAATAGATTAAGAAGAAGTCGACTGACTCTAAATTAATCTAAAAGGTAAATACAACTCCAGTGAAAACCACACTGGAGTTTTTCACAGAACTTGACAAGCTAATCCTAAAATTCATTTGGTAAAGGGCAAAAATTAGCCAAAAATTTTTGAAACAGAAAAAATTGGTATAATCCTGACCTAATATCAGATGGGAATATTTAAGACAGTGTGACTTTAGAGCAAGGAGAAACAAATCAATGAAACAAAACATGAAAACACAGAAACTGGACTATGGAAAACTTGGGGTAAGACAGAGGTCACATTACAAATCAATATCGATATTAGTAAGTAGTGCTAAAATAATTTGTATGGAAAAGAAATGAGCCCTACCTCACACCACACCAAAAAGTTCAGATGGATTACAGAATCAAATGTGAAAAACAAAATTTTTAAAAGAAAATATAATTTTAATCATAACAAATCAGTGTAGGGAAGAATTTATTAGATAAGATATGATATCCCAAACCATAAAGAAATAGTGATAAATGTGATGACATCATAATCTTAAAATTCAGTATCAAGAGCAAGATCAACCACACGACAATAACAACCAAACCCCCAAACATGTAAAAAGATAAGCTGCAGACTAGAAGACATTTTGCTATGTGTTGAACTCACAAAGGATTAGTAAGAAAAACAATCTAATAGCCAAATGAACAGAAGATATAGACAATTTATAGAAGGAAACTGAATGGTCAATAAGCATGCTAAGATGGTCAGACTTACTAATAATCAGGGAAGTAAAAATAAAAATGAGATATCACTTCATACCTATTGGATTGGAAAGACTAAAAAGCCTGACTCTCACAGGGACTTTGGTGTGCTAACGTTGGGGATACAAATTGGTAGAACAGCTTTTTCCCATCTTGCAAGATGGCGGGTGAAAAGGCTGAGAAGCCAGATACTAAGGAGAAAAAACCTGAAGCCAAGAAGGCTGATGCTGGTGGCAAGGCTAAAAAGGTGAAGCAGGTTAAGAAGGGGAAGCCCCACTGCAGCCAAAACCCTGTTCTGGTCAGAGGAATTGGCAGATATTCCCGATCGGCTATGTATTCCAGGAAGGCCTTGTACAAGAGGAAGTATTCAGCAGCTAAATCCAAGGTTGAAAAGAAAAAGAAGGTGAAGGTTCTTGCTACTGTCACAAACCAGTTGGTGGTGACAAGAATGGTGGTACCCGGGTGGTTAAACTTTGCAAAATGCCTAGGTATTATCCTACTGAAGATGTGCCTCGAAAGCTGTTGAGTCACGGCAAAAAAAACCCTTCAGTAAGCATGTGAGAAAACTGCGTGCTAGCATCACTCCTGGGACCATTCTGATTATCCTCACTGGGCGCCACAGAGGCAAGAGGGTCATTTTCCTGAAGCAGCTGAGCAGTGGCTTGCTACTTGTGACTGGGCCTCTGTCCCTCAATCGAGTTCCTTTGCGGAGAACACACCAGAAATTTGTCATTGCCACTTCCACCAAAATTGATATCAGTGGTGTGAAAATCCCAGAACATCTCACTGATGGTTATTTCAAGAAGAAGAAACTGCGTAAGCCCAGGCACCAGGAAGGTGAGATCTTCGACACAGAGAGAGAGAAATACGAGATTACAGAGCAGCGGAAGGTTGATCAGAAAGCTGTGGACTAAAAAATTCTGCGAAGAATCAAAGCTGTTCCTCAGCTCCAGGGCTACCTCCGCTCTGTGTTTGCTCTTACAAACGGAATTTATCCTCACAAAGTACTGTTCTAAACTTCTTACAAAGAACCTAATTAAATAATTCCGGTCCAAAAAACAAACAAACAAACAAACAAAAAAATTGGTAGAACAACTTTGGAGGACAATTCAAATAGCAAAATTAAGATGTTTATACCTTTTACCATCCAGTTATCCCATTTCTAGGAAATATTCTCTACTCAAGATAAACTCTTACACAAGGAGTAGAATATTCACAGCTGTGTAATTTGTAGTAGCAAAATATTAGAAATTACCTAAACGCCCTTCAATATAGAGGAATGACTGTATGAATTGTCAAAAACAGTCATATAGTGAAATACTGTGCAGCTGTGAAAATGAATGACCTAAAGCTACGTTTCCATGTGAATAAAGCTTAAAAAAATATAATGCTGAAAAAAGTAAGTTGGAGACTATATAGAGTATAATAATATTTATTTACAGTTTAAAAACAAAAATACAATGCTATCTGTTGTTTATGGATATATTATGCACTTACAGATACAATCCATATAAAACCATTCATGGGAATGCTATGCAACAATTTCACTTTAGGGAAGGAATGGAGGGAATATGATTGGGAAGGGGTACACAGGAGGCTTTAGTGATATGTATGTTGTTTTATTTCTTTTAAAAAAAGATTTGACCTAACTATGACAAATTGCTGGGATTTGTTAAAACTCAGTGCTAGGCATAGAAGTGTTTATTAGATTATTATTTGCACTGCATGTATGTTTGAAATATTTTATCTAAAACATTTAAAATTTAAGGTATTTTATTTTAAAATCAAGAAAAATTATCAAAATGTCCAGTTTCTTCAAAATCACCTAGATGCCCATGAATAGGGAACTAGTTAAACAAATGTTAGTACATAATGAATTACTATGCAAATATTTTAAATGATGCTTTATATTTATACAATAGGGAAAGATATCGAAACATTCTGCTGAATGAAAAAGGTTATAAAATATTACACACGGTATAATTTTATATGGACATAATGTCCATATATATATCAGAAATGTTAAATAAAAATTTCTAAATGATTGTCTCGGGTTATATCTAGAGAGTAGATATTTTTTGCTGTTGTTCTCTATTCCTTAATGATCATGTGTATTTTTATAAACATAATAAAACTACTGAAATAGTTCTTCAGAAGTCACCTACCATAGAACTGTAAATTAAAATGGAAAAGAATGACAGGAAAGTGGCAGGGCCCAGTGGGAAAAGGTTTGGGAGCCAGCAGACCTGGGTTTTAGGCCCAGCTCTGCCCTTACTTGCTGTGTGAGCCCAGACAAGTTCTTCTCCCTCTCTGGGCTTCAGGAGCCCCATAAATAAGTTAAGGAGGCTAAAATGAAAAAGAAATGCCTATTTTCACTTAATTAAATTTTCACTGATTTTTTTTCAATTTATCATATTGAGTGCTGGCAAGGCTGCAAGTAAATTTCACCCTCAATCTCTGATGTTACCTGTGTGAATCAGTATCACATTTTCTGAAAAGTAATTTGGTAATATGGAATAAGACAATAGGGAATTATCCCAAGGAAATAATCAACCATGCACACAAGAATGTACAAGCAAGGATGTTTTAGTTAACAACATTACTCAGAGCATTAACGAACTGGAAACAACATAGTTGTCCAACAACAGGGGATGGCTCAATAGATGACAGCACAAACAGGAAAATACTATGTTACCAATCAAAAGCATAGTTTTGAGGAATACCTAATAAGATGAAATATGCCCACACAAAAAAGATATACTTCAAATTTTGTCGTATATATATTTTAAACGACCAGGAAGTAACACACCAAAATTTACCAGTGTTTATCTCTGAAAGGTTAGATGATTAGTGATTTTTACTTTTTAATCTGTTTCTGTATTTTCTAAATCATATAACAAACAGAAATTTTCTGAGCTGAAAAAGCTACTTTTTAATAAAGAAAATAACCCTCATCTCTGCCCCTTCCTGTCTCAGCACTTCATCTCCCTCCCCAGTCCAACTGGCACTAGACCACAGAGCACATAGATATCCCTGGGTTACAATCCGCTGCGGGGAATTACAAGTCACCATTATAAATTGTCCCCTTGTTCAGACTCTCTTTTCAAAAATGTAAGCAGGATTAGATGCCTGTGCAGGTCAGCAAAGGAGAAAAGTGAGTGAAGGTTCAACATTTTATTCCCCAATCTTGCCCAAGTATATAAATATTCCTTATTATCTATTGCTCCTGGTTTAATAGCCATTCCATCGCCCTGAACTGGTTTGTGACATGACCTGATAGCATTCGTTGCCCCAGGGGAAGTGTTAAACTATGAGAAAAGAGGGGTGGATTAAACGAGGAAGAAAAACTATCTCTACATCATAAAACATACGTGCTATTTCTAATTTATTCCCGTTCAGTTGAAGCAACATACCTAATGTGTTACTAACATTTCTGGTAATACAGTATCATTGTTCCCTTTAATAACGTGGAAGTGTCTGTAACTCTCATTTGGACTTGGTGAATTACTGTTTTATTTAATGAAAAAAAAAAGATAAATTGTACTTGATTTGTAATTATTAATTTCTATGAATTTGGTATATGACATTTATGAAAGCTTAGGCACATAATTTCTCCTTTCTTTAATTTAAAGCTGGGGAACTGTTTAAATATAATTTTAAATGGTGCATAAAATGCTTCCTGACATGTTTGTCTTCTGAATTTCCAACACCCTTATTTGCCATTTCTATATGATGAACAAACATTTTCTCAAATAGTGGTGAAAGAAAAATGTTACCTGTTTAGAATTCCTTTATTAAATCTGAGCTCTTGTATTTTGAGTTTTCTTGAGGTTGATAAGATGAGTTGCAATTGCAATCTGGTTCATGCTTAACTCAATTTGATAGGTAAGGCTTTGCAGGTGTAGCAATCATCAATTTGTTGCAAAACCTCAGAACAAAATCTAAAAATAGATGTCATTTTGATAGTCTTTTGGGGGGCTAGGAGAAGTTAAGTAATAGACAAAGTACATTTCTTAAAGAAAATTATTATTTCTCTAATTATTTCCTAAGCATAAAATAGTTTTTCCAGCAAAAGAGGTATTTTTCTTCATATTTAATTTCTTTAAAATGATTCTATTTTTCCTATTCTGTATTTTGGTCAAGTTAATTTGTAACTCCTCTGAAAAGCTATATAGGTATTGTTCAGATAGGGTTCACTTATTCTAAAATTTCAATTTTTGAATTTTCAAATACATGCAAGCTTTACATAGTATTTTTTTTCCTTCAGAATAAGAATCAAGTATTTATTTGGCCTTATTTTTAATCAGAACATACTTGAAAAGAAAAATCACTGACTCTTTTATGAGAAATCCATGAATAAAAAAATGGAGAGGCTCAAAGTACTGCTGTTCTACTGACTTCTGTCATCAAAACAGATGTTCTCTATAACCTTGACCAAACCACTCCATCCTCTAATCAGAAAGGAGCAGACTTGTTTGTGGATTTACGATAGATGTCTGTGCCAGAGCTGGGAAGACTGTCTAGGACTGTGGGCTCTTTATAGACTGGTTTTTGTGCTGAAGTTTGGCTTGTAATTCTTATTTTAATTCATCTTATATACTTTCACCCAAACATGGTTTGCTTTATTTTTTTTAAAAAAGATCTTATTAATTGGATAGTTCAGATGTATTCATCGCAATTATGAGTCGCTATGGCTTTAAATATGTGAATGACTTGCTGATGTCAGCAGCTAAAAACTAATGCTGCTGATATCAGCTGACAGGACACTAATTACTAGTTATGTGGCTATTGCCTGCTCAAGGAGCTATTCAGTGAGTTATGAGTTAGAAAAGCTGGAGAGTACAGGGCTGATTTGTGAAGAGATATCTAATAGGAAAATACCACCGAAGTTCTCAGATGGATCTTCATGACAGAGATCTATCTAATTAGCAAGCGTCTATTTTAATACAGGACCGCAGAGAAAGCCCAGCTGGAGAAGAAGAATTTACAGGAAGACACAGAGCCATCACTGGTCCAGCTGACAGCACGTGCAATCTAAGCATGTTTCTCAGCGTTTAATCAATAGTGGCTCTAGGACAATTACTCGCTCACAGACGATCCACCTCGTCATCTCGAGAGGGAGGGTCTTCACAGGGGATCTGGATGGAGAGCCCCTGTTCAACCCCGCTTGTCTTACCTTCAGAACTGAGGCCTGTCCAGGAGCTAGACACTCACTAAATTATCACTGAGAAGGTAGCAGAACTGGCAATGTTCTGTGGTTGGGTGACTAAGAATGTCACTCTAGCTCTGAGATGCAGGTATCCAGGGGAGGCATGACAATGGGGAGAGTGCAGACTTCGAGTTCCATGGAAGGATTAGGTTGGTCAATTCTGCTAAGAGACCCTAACGTTTCTGAGGACAAGAAGTTGTTGCTAAATTCATATTCTATGTGTGTTCAATAAAGACTGATGGACTGACCATAGGGAGATCTTTGGGCAAAACAAAAACAAAAACAAAACCTATAGCTTTCCTCTGAGGCTAAAGAAAAAAAACAACAAAAAATCTGATCTTATTTGCCAAATATGAGAAGACACCAAACCTTCAGAGAGCTGTCTCTCTCTGTGGAGTTCTTCAGGCTATGTCCACGCAACAGCTTAAGAACATGTTTGCGGGAGTGAAGCCAGGCACAGAGATGCAGGCATTGGCCTTTACACCCTAGCCGGCTTCCGTCTTCTCTCGCCTCTCTGTCTGTGCTGTCAGTTGTCTTCGGAGAGTTTTACAAACGTCTGCCGAGCAGGCTGTTAATGAGTCATGCCCGCTCCCTGTCTTAACTTTGGCACGGCCTCAGTCTCTACAAAGGGAGACAGGACAGAGGAGGAAAAAGTGTTTTGAAAACACTTGCTTATGTTGATACATGTTTTATCGTTGCTGATCTATCCATGGAATAGGTAGTAGGAAATCATCAGAGGTTATTCCAGAAAGATCAACAAATTGATTCCACATATTCTAGAGTCTTTAATCCAGAATATGAAACCCTGGCCTGGGCCACAGGGTAGGATGGAAACAGGAAGGCTGTGAGGCCAAAGAGAACAGTGAGTATTCAGCATCCAGCCTACCTGCTGAGCAGCTACGCAAGTTATACATCATCCTGTGCTTCAGACTATCATCAGTGAAGTAACTCCTTATATCCTATGGCTGCGGAGAGGATGAAATAAGATCACGCCTATAACAATCTTAATATGATGCCAGGCACTGTAGGCATTCTGTCACCAATACTTGCCTTCGTCCTTTGTCTTATTTGGGGTTCCCCCCACAGCAGACCCTGAGACGAGGTGTCCAGAGCAGTGGAGAAGTGAGACAGGGACCAGGAAGCAGCCAACAGGATATGTTATTAAGATGGATACCCACGTGGGTGACTGGAACTTAATCCCGCGGAGAAACAGTGCAACACAGAACCTCCGTGTACCCCACCGGAGGGAGGAGAGTGCTGGGGTATTTATACACCTAGTCCCAAGACTCATTGGTTGAAGACTGCTGGGAGGGGAGTAGATTATGTGCCAGGCAATTCCAGTTTGCTCTGTGCCTTCTGCTGTTCTGGGGGGAAAGCTCTCAGCACAGACATGCAATTCTGGCAGCTGGAAGTCAGCTGAAGCACCCTGCAATTTCTTAGGGATGCGGGTGAGGCAATGACAGACCCAATGGGGGAATACCTAGACATCTAACGCACAGTAGTTTCCATCAAGAAGCCACCAATCAAATAAGGAAGATAGGACCATTGAAACTTCAAAGGAGAAGGTTTGTGATGCCAAGATGTCTGTGGATTGCAGGTGAGATCAGCACCTGGATCTCCCCAGGGCAGCGCTCACTACATCGGGGCCTCTGGCTCTTAGCCCAGCATCTGATCTGTCAGCATCCAGAGAGTGAATTCAGAGGAGCTATCAGACTCACGTTAACCAAGACCCACAGAGTCTGAGCAAAAAACTCGAATGCCATGTGTCGATCTGCATTTGCTCTCTGTATGCTGAGCTCCATGAAAGACCACATTATAATCTTAAAGTGGATTTTAAAATGGAGATTCAGAAAAATGGATGCTGTTAGGAATGGCTCCTTAATTGAGATAGTTGGAGGAACTCTTCTCCACCAAAGGGATGGCTTTGCCCATAGGGATAGAGGCAAACAGTTTATCCTCAAGTGCCCAGCTGGCTCTGCCAAGGATGGACCTTAGCTCTCCTATTTGTGGCTTCCAGACAAACAAGGTACACCGTGGTTAAGAGCAAAGAGTCTGGAGTCAGGACCTGGTTCAAATCGTGTCCTACTATTGTATTAGCTGGGTGACCTTGGCAGCTATTTCATCTCTCTGTGCCTTGGGTTTCTCATCTATAACAATACCTATTTTATAGAGTTGTGAGGATTATATGTAATACATCTAATATAATACATATAAAGAGTCCAGAATAGTTTTTGATACCAAGTGAAGTGTTAGTTATCATGACAGCTGCTATTCAGACCACCCCTCTCCCCCAACCTTTAAGTTGACACAGTCTTTCTTTAGGTATGGTAATAGCTTTCAGCAAGTTTGACTCTGTTCTTAGAACCAGTTTATCTCACTAAGGTGTCCTTGCTTATTGTCCTAAAAGGTCTGTCATTTGTGGGTTGGGGAGGGGGATGGCTTTGTTTTCCTCCCATTTTCCTTGCTATCCATATAAATACAGAAACAACTCAACTGCAGAACAACTTGGGCAGAGCTCAGGAGACTGTCACAAAGTGCACGGAGGTTCAGAGGCCAGAGGGCTCCCTGAGGTATGGAACAGGAGCAACGCAACCGCATTGGGCTGATGGCTGAACAAGCAGCGAGTCTAGAATTTTAGGTTAGGACAGTGTTTTCAAATGTTGCACAATGGAGAACATCTTTAAGTATTTGGCCTTGGAATGCACTCTGGGATCCTGCCAAGCGTGTCTCTCTTACAACTTGGGGCCAAAGCAACAAATCAAAGCCACTGTCAGATTTAGCCCTGATAAGTGAAGTATGTTCCTTGATGGAACCAAAGACTTCAAACCATCCAGGAGGACAACAGGACTCCTTGAAAAGGGAATGGAAGGCCTCAGTAAAGAATGCATGCAAGTCAAGCAAGTCAGACAGAGAAAGACAAGTAGCATATGATATCACTTATCTGTGGAATCTAAAAAAAATGATACAAATGAACTTATTTACAAAACAGAAATAGACTCACAGTCATAGAAAACAAACTCTTGGTTACCAAAAGGGAAAGGGAGGGGGAGAAATTAGGAGTTTGGGATTAACCTGTACACATTACTGTATATAAAATAAACAACCAGGACCTACTGTACAGCACAGGGAGCTATACTCAATGTCTTGTAATAACCTATATGAGAAAAGAATCTAATGAAGAATGAATATATGTATATGTATAACTGAATCACTTTGCTGTACACCTGAAACTAACACAACATTGTAAGTCAACTATACTACAATAAAATTAAAATATTTTTTAAAAATAACCTATAATGGAAAAGAATGTGGAAAATATATATGTGTATATATGTGTATAACTGAATCACTTTGCTGTACACTTGAAACTAACACAACATTGTAAATTAATTATACTTAAATTTTAAAAAAGAATGCATGCATTGAAAAAACTGTTAGAAAACCTATCAGCTACAAGTGTGTTGGAAAAGATGCTGGACTTACAGGCCCTGCACAGTCCAGGAGAAAAAAAGGATTCCTTGAAAAGTGAATTGAAAGTATCACTGCAGAATGTGGACATTGAAAGAACTGTAAGGAAGCAGAGCAGGAGCAAGTGTGTAGAGAGGATATTAGACTCAGAGTGAGAAGCTCAGGTTCTATTTCAAATGGGTCACTAATTGGCTGTGAGACTGTGGGAAGGTCATTCAGCCTTTCTGGACTTTATCAAATGAAAGGTTTGGTTAGTTGTTCTGTAAGATGCATTCCAAGTCTAACACTACTCTGTGATTCAAAATATTGAGAGAGATGGAAGAGTGGTTGAGCTGTTTCAGTTGGAAAACAAAAATTACAGTGTTCCTTCAAACTTTCCCCCCATCAATCCACAGTCCCTGGCAAGAAACCTAAGTGTACTAAAATGAAGCCAATTAACATTCCTTACTACTGCTCTGTCATCAATCATCGTTAGCTCAGAGAAGGCAGATGGGTAAGTAGCTATAAGACATATTCTTGTAGATTGGTTTGTTCATATCCCACACATTTAATTTCATCAAACCAGAACCCCATTCCATTCTTCAGAAGCACAGTGTAGTGTGGACTCTCCAGGCATACACAGAGAGAAAAGGTGCTGATAGAGGCATTAGATGAGGACCATGCACTGCCCACTGGAGCTGAGCTACGTGGAGTCATTGGTGACTTGAACAGTTTTGGTGGAGTGGTGGTGGTGAGAGCCTGATCAGCATGGGCTTCAGGGAGAATGGGAGAAGAGAAACTGCAAACAGTGGGAACAGACAGTTCTTAAGTTCTGCTGTCAAGGGAAAGAGATAAATGGGATGCAGTAGAGTCAAGAGGGTTTTTTTTTCAAATGGGAAAATAACAACATGCTTGTTGATAATGAGACTTCTCCAGTAGAGAAGCAACCCTCGATGATACTGGAGGAGAAAGGGGACACTTGCTGAGGCAACATCCTTGAGGAAGTCAGAGAGGATGGGACCCGAAGGTAGAGTATATGGGCACAGGGAGGTAGTGGTTGGATGTGGGTATTGGGAGAATCGCTTCTGTTTTCTCAGTGAAATTGGAAGCAACACCATCAGCTGAGAGCAAAGATGGGGGAGGAGGTGTTGGAGGTTTTGAAGAGACAGCAGACATGAACTGGTCACCTAGGAACATGACAAAGGGATGGAACCAGGATGAGTTCCAGGCAATATCTAGGACCACCTGAGGTTAGTGACCATGAATTGAAAGTGAAATCACTCAGCATGTTTGGGTGTTTATCTGGCCATGCTGGGAGGGTAGAAGCAGGCAGAGGTGAAATTTAACTAGGGTTTTGGTTTAGTCAAGCCAGTACAAGGGAGAGAGGGGCAAGGGAGTCAAGTCTGTATGCAAAGGGATGATTAGAAAGATAGACTGTGGAATTTAAACTGTGTGGGGAGGAGAGAGGGGATGGCAAGGGGTGGAACAGTGAGAAGGTGATAGGAGCATTGGATTAAAGTCCTGGTACAGAAGAATTGTCTATGTTGGGGTATGAGCTCGAAAGATAATAGGCAGTGGTAAGAGAGTAGGATGCCTGAAATTAGGATTTTAAGTGTGTTGAATGTATTAAGAATGAAAAGGTCAAAGGTATGGCCATAGAAGTGAGTAACAGAGATTGAAGAGAGAATGAGGCCATTGGAGAAAGGAGATGAAAAACTGAAAGGCCATTGTATTAGAAAGAATATCTGGTTATTGAAATTACTTGAGTAATAATCAGACTGATTTTGAAGACAGTGACAGCGTGTCGGTTGCTAAAATCTTCAAGGAGTGAGGGGTGGTGGCCTAGGGATCAGTAAAAAGCTGAAACTAGTGGATGGGAACATCTGATGAGTGAGATTCAAAGCTGAGTGTTTTTAGGAAGGAGAGAGGGGGCACGGTCTCAAAGCAACACAGTAGAACCTGGAGAACACCTGTTCCACCCGGGCTCCATCTTATGAAGACGAAATAACGACCAGACCACCTGAGAGGGTTACAGGGAAGACATGTCCTCAGCCAGAGGAAGGTCAAGAAACATTCTTCTTCAAAGAAGCTGAGAATATAGGGCAGGTGTCAGCAAACTAGAGCCTGTGGGCCCCCTGTTTTTGTTGACAGTCCTACGGAGAGGTGTGGAGGGCAGCAAGTGAGTGAGGGGGACACTCCCTGGGCCCCTGCTGCTGTCACGTGCAGGGTGAGGCTACCTCTGAGTGCACACTCTTTCTCTTCGCCTGTACTGACAAGTCTCCAGGCCAGCACAGGGGCTGATGACCCTAGTTAGAACACATCATTACCGAATGTAGCCTTAGCCTTGATTCGTTCCTCTTCCTAGACTGGGCATTGCTTGCCAGAGTCTCCAACACAAAATGTACTCATTCCAGTTTAATATTAATGCTTCATTAAATTGGAGGACTTTCAGCCTGACCTTCAGTAAGGTTAGCTTGATTCTGCTGTATGACCAATGGTACTAAACACCATTCGTGTGCAATAACGTTAAAGAGTTAAGTTAAACATTCAAAGCAGATGACTTAGAATACACTTGGCTTTCTTTTTCATTTTCCTGCTGCACACCCCAAAACTAGTGATCCGACTTAGACCCTTGCACAAGTGATCAGACCAGAGAAGAAACTGTGACACACACAGATTTGCTTTCTTTCTTGTTGTATTGACAAAGGAATAAAATAAAAGCCCTCTCTAACAGCTGCAAATTGGAGTTGAAGCCACACGTCTGTAAACATTTCCCAGCCTGAGTCACATCTTGCTCAAATGACCTAAACTTGAGGATTGCCACGTTGACCAGGAAGTGCTTTGCCCTGATGGCAGGGATTAGCTCGTTGGTTTGCCTCTCTGTGAATCCCTTCCAATGCAGTGAGCATTTTCCAGCTGCCTCTACATCACACCCGGAAGGAGCACAGAACAGAGGTGATCCGTTGGCGTGCATTCCCCAACATTACCTGTTTATTTGGATAATTTCATTTAAGCTGTCTAGAAGGTTTAGGTGGATAATAGTTTTCATTTTTTTTTTCATTTGTTTATTTGTGCATTCGTTCATTAAATGTTTATTAAGCAACTACTTTTTATTTTTCAGAATACTGCTCAGCAAAGACGAAACCAAGCCAAATTAAGATATGGTCCCTACTCTCGTTTTCAAAAAGGGGTGAGGGCAAGGTGAGAACGGATTCTGGAAATTAAGAGGCTTACTGATGGCTTCTGACAAGGTTTTAGAAGAGACTACTGAGCAGATGTTTTGTGAGCACTTAGACCAGAGGGCAGTGGTGATTGGGAGTCAGTGTGCGTCCACTAGAGATGCACTGTACCTAACATAATTTTCTCTTTTGGTAGGGTTACGAGACTACTGGATCCAGGAAATAATATAAACCAGGTGGCTTAAATAGCATTTCAGGGTCTTCACTTTTTCCTTGTGAACTTACAGGAAGAGGAATATTAAAACAGTGGATGGATTCCATTCATTCTTTTATTTATTCATTCATTCAGCAAATGTTTATGGTGCCAGATAAACAGAGTGTAAGGTACTCTGTTAGGTAATGGGATGATTAGATGATCCCTGCTTTTATGGAATTTACCATCTATGGCAGGATGAGACAACTACCATGCAAAATATACACACTGAAACGGGTAATCCACAGGGGACTCGCCAAGAATATTGATTAATACATTAGTGTAAGCCCAAAAGGAAGCTTCTAGTGGTTTGGGTGGCAGCCTTGGCTCTGGACTTTCCCCAAGTTTTATCGGTAAATTGGATGATAATACAGAAAATATTAAAATATTTGGGAGGAGAATTAATGTATGCCCATATGTTAAAGAACATGCAAAATCATTCTCAAATAGATTAAAAGTGCTAAGTAATTCAAAATTATATGAAAGTCTGGTAGAAAATAGACTAAGATGTTTGTAGATCTGTAGAGAAATGGTAATATTCTCAGCTCTAAAGAAACATAAACCATGTAAACAGAAAAGACTGACAAACGACAGGTTTAAATAAGCAGACTTTTAAAATATCTATACAATGCAGAATAACATCACTAATATTAAAAGGAAGAAAAACCTAGCCTGTTAAAAAGATCTCCATCAAGTATGACAGAATAATATCTATAATACCAAAAAAACTGGATTTAAATTTATAAGAAAAAAACACGATGATTAGAAATAATAATTCACCAAAGAGGAAATACACAACATATTTAAAAGACACATTCACAGGAAGAAAGTTCACACTTTGCAGAGCAACAGAGTCTCAGAGTCTCTGGGTATCACCATCTAACTGAAGGTCTGTCTTAATGATGGACATAGGGGTCTCAGCAGAGAAACCCCACCAACAGAAGAGGTGATCACCTCCCTGACATCCTTTGTGCTCCCATAGTATCCTTTGTGTATTTCTCTCGCTGTGCTTGTTACTTTCTGTTCTAAATACTACATGCCTATGGGCTAAATCTCCTTGAGTGAAAGAACCACAACATATATCTTTGTATTCCCAGCACCATGATAGGGGCCAATACTTGCTAATTATGAAATAAGTAGCATGTACATTCTTGATCAAGAGACAATGGGTCATGGAAGGACATGGGGCAACTGGACGCAGCAAATTAAAGAGTGGGTAACAATATGACCAGGCCCCTACACCTCCATGCTGTGAGTCTAAGAATAGCTCTTGGATCTCCTGTACTCAGGAAAACACTGGCTCTCCCTGGATATATCCTCACCGTTAGGAAGAGTCAAGAGGTGGCACAAGAACTTTGCCCACTCCTGGCAAGACCCTCACCCTTCTTTCTAACCCCTCTAAACACTGGCTGCCTCAGTATTTGCCTTGAGACCATCTGGACCAACCCCATCATAGTGTTTATTCCTGTCTTCTTCAGTCATCATAGGATGCTCAGGATACCCTTCATCCCCAGGAGTCTTACTCACATGGGCAGTAATGCTGCCACTGTGTCTCCAACTCCTGCCTCCATAAGGAGGATCTTTTGCTCTATGGCCTCTGATTGGATTCAGCCAATGGAGGCTGGGGCAGGATACCAGGGGCAGGAGGAAAGTGAGCTTAGGTATGTATTCTCCTGACGTCCTCTTGGTTGGGTTACGAGGGATTGCCTGCATCCCTCTTCCCAAGGTCCTAGATTCTGCCAGGCAGCCCTCTCTATCAAGCTACCCTCTCTGAGTTTCTGTAACCACTCTCTTCCTGTCCTTTTAGGTGGCAATAGCTCCTGTTTGTTGCTAGCCCCTGGGCACTACATCAGCCTTGGTTGGCTTCCTTAACCCCTGCCCATATTTGCAAATAATCCCTTTATTAAACTCTTTTCAGTTGCCCAGTTCGAGTGTGCCATCTGTTTCCTGCTGGGATTTCAACGAATACACCGCTGAATAATTAGTTGTTGGATGTACGCATGGCTTTGAATCTCTGTAAGAAAACTGAGATCACCGGGAAGCATTCTTTGCAGCAAGGGTAAGTGGCTGTGGGGATGGTGGGAAGTTTCCTCATTTCGGTAGGTGACCTGACGCTGGAAGCACAGAAGGGAGGAGTGGCTACTTAGCCACCAAGGCAGAGGATGGAGGAGGAGGGGCATGGAGCGGGAGGAAGGCACAAAGACCCCGGCCCTGGGACACAGAGCCGACCGGAAGCAGCCATCAGCAGGAGCCACAGCAAAGGAGACGCTACTGGGGGAACTCCGCAGGAGTCCCAAGGAGGGGGCAGAGCAGTATGTCAGGCTGGGGTTTCACAATCCTAGACATGGAGGCTGGGCCAGAGAAATAATGCCTCCCCTCTCACTTCTTCCTACTGCCCCACCCACTGCTTCCTTATAGCCTCAGTGGGCACGAGCGAGCGGCAGTTATCAAAGGCATGAAAATGAGAACAACCTGGGTCATATTACCTCTGCAGAGTCAGCACTTACATAACTGGTGAAACTAATATGCTTATGGACTTTGGTAACATTATAAGTCAAGGCAACTCTTTCAGAAAGCTCTATGGCAATATGCATTGCATTTTAAATAAAACGTTGTATCTTGTGACTCTGTAAGCCCATTCCTAAATGGGCACCCTAAAGAAAATTTGTAAAGACAAATTTGCGATGTGGCATTATCCCTAGTGTCAAACACTGTGTAATATACAATATTCAGTGAAAAGAATCAAATGTAAAAGTATATGAGGCAAGAATATACAATGGAGAAAAGACAATCTCTTCAGCAAGTGGTGCTGGGAAAGTTGGACAGCTGCATGTAAATCAATGAAGTTAGAACACACCCTCACACCATACACAAAAATAAACTCGAAATGCCTTAAAGACTTAAATATAAGACATGACATCATAAGACTCCTAGAGGAGGGCATAGGCAAAACATTCT